>NW_025766968.1:1893071-3178643 GCF_003918875.1 Haliotis rubra | reverse complement strand
CACAGAGAATATCCAAACTTGATTGGTATATCAACTGATATGTTTTATGTCCCATATTGCTTTAAAATATTAATTCTAAAATGTCTAATGCAATTCTGATATGTAGCATCTGTTCCCATATTTGTTCAGGAGAATGCTTAACTTGTATGTGTTTCTCACGGTTGCTATCTGTGTGTCAGGATACGGTAAATTTATAGACTCTTGCTTAAAATATTTTTAAAATATTGTTAGAATCGTACAATGCTTTTAGCAAAGATTTCTTATGCTTATAGACATGCTCTTGTTGCTTACGGTTCATTACCATCTCACATACATAGTCCGCCTTATCTGATAGTGTAAGTTCGTAAGGATCAGGCATTCTTCCTTTCAGTTTATGATGGGGAACATCTGATAGCATTGCGAGGAATTGGTGAGGTTTACGAGCACTATTGTTAAGGATATCCCGCCCAGTCCACATCACTGAACGGTACGGTCAGTCAAAGTTTGTAAGGTGTGGATCTAAATTGTTTGGGAAACAACATCCACTTAATGTATTGATATTATATTTCAGTGCGTACAGCGCTAAATGATTCTTCCTCAACTAGTGTCTCTCATATGAGGACCGCCTCCGTGGTGTAGTGGTTAGAGCGTCCGCCCGGAGAGCGGAAGGTCGCGGGTTCGATCCCCGACTGCGTCATACCAAAAGACGTTAAACTATGGTACTTGTTGGTCCCTGCCTGGCGCTCGGCATTAATGGGTACATCAAGGACTGGTCGGCTCGGAGTCAGTATAATGTGTCTGAGTGGGGTATTCATGCTTCACTGCGGCATGGTATCTCAGTGGGCTAGCACTATGAAACCAGCTTAAGTCTGGGCTAGTACAAGCAGCCGCACATACACATACACATACACACGCATGCACGTCGTCATATGAGCGAAATATTCTCAAGCACGACGTTAAACCCAATTTCACCTTCCCTCACCTCTCATATGAGAAACGACAAATTCTGAGAGTGCAAATGGTGATGGGACTTGTTAGGTTCTAAGGGTGCTGCCGAGAAGAAGAACATCGTCCATCTGAAACAATTGAAACGCCAGAATATAATCAGCTCTGATTATACCCTCAATCCCAAGCATTTGGACCTTTCAGGTTAAAACCCACGTCACCATAAACGCCAGTGAATACCACCCACTGCCACACTTATGTACTACTACAGCTTAGTACAACTGTGATACAATACATGTACAGTATGACATTAATGTTCATTAACTGGTGGATGTCCGTTTGAATACGTGACTGGGAAATACTATATACCCTTGTGACCATCTGGAACTGGAAGCCTGTCACAGCAGGTGACAGTATGTGATCGGTGTTATTGCCCGAGTTACGTAGAACACCCTGACGACTATTTTTGTCCCTTAATTTGCAAAAATCAAATTCAACCTCAGCGTCAAACTACTTAGCATGCACCTCGGTAATTGGCTGTCTGAATATCTGACACCCCTTTAATCTAGGTGATAAATTGGTTCAGTAAAGAGGCGGTTGCTCAAGCGGCTGAAATGTAGACGCACATTAAATCGAAATTGAGGCATGACATTTTGTCTTTCGAAGATATTTTCCTTTTACTCAAATCATTTGTTTGACAAAGGCATGAGAAAAGTCTCAGAATACAAATAGACATGCGAGACAAGACGAGGGCGAGTTTACAGGATGAAAATAGTTGAACAAGATCCAATAGTTTACTCATACGTGAACCGACTAAAAAGCTACCATCCTTCTGCAGTTCAATAAATGATGACTTCTGTCGTGGTGGTGCATTTTCAGTGTCCATCCCTATTTGTAGTCATACGCAAGTCTGCTGAAAATAGTTGCACGTATATTAAAAAAACTGTGGTCTTTGCTGGCAGTTGTTACCATTCCCTCTCTCGGAACCCGCAAGCGGACATTCCCAAAAGAAATACTCTGCATTTTCTGTCCGATCAGAGAACGTAAAATATGTACAAGTATGACAGGAAGATGAATTCTATTCCCACAAACAGTAGGCGCCAGTTGTATAGGGTGACACCATTTAGTTTCTTCCCTGATGCCTGCCAGAAACCTGTGATAGTAGGTTCGAATCCCACATTGTTTCGAGGTCTGTCGGCACCAAACCCGTGCATTGGGGTTCACCGAAATGGTATACCTGCATCATTTTGTACTTTCTTCCAACATCCAAGAAAATCCTGAATCAGCCTCCTGTTACCTCGCACACCAGTATAGAGGCACCTACCCTAGAATTCCTGCCCGACAGGTTAATTGTGCAGCTTTTGTGTGTGAATGAATGCTGAAAATACCATATATATTTGTAAAAGAAGAATGAGAAAGGTAAATGACAGCGTAAGCATGTTCATTTGACATTTAACGTAGACTTTGAAAATCCCAATGTTATATGCCACACAAGCCATAACATGCATGTAGACATTGTATATAAGGTTATAAAGAGTTTAAAATAAATCAGATTTCATATATTCCTTGTTTTCTTAAAGGTCAAGATGACAAGCCTTTTGATATTGCTGAAATACTGTTAAAGCTGACATTAAACCTACCTCACACAACCACCAACACATATACTCTTCAAAAACCTAACCCATCCACGCACTCACTCGAACACTCATATGTCAAATAAAGGCTAATAGGTCTGGGATTTTACCAAGCATTGAACCAGGAGTGGCAGAAATATCAACAGCCCTTACTCTGGCGTAAACTCTGTGTATTTCCACTGTTAATCAAGTTGCAATGTCCACATGCCGGTATAAGAGGCTATACCGAAACGTAGCTAAATAAAGAAGTTGATCATCCATAAAGTCTTGCCATCTCTAGCACTATAGATGTTTCACCACCTCGATACATATGTTAGGAATGCAGTTTGGTGGTCCTGGACAAAGTAGTCACTGATGTAAAATGCCCCAAATCAATGCGCCGATTCAGGCTGATAATAGTGAGTGAGTTTTGTTTTACGCCGCTTTTAGCAGTATTCCAGCAATATCACGGCTGGGGACACCAGAAATGGGCTTCACACATTTTGCCCATGTGGGGAATCGAACCCGGGTCTTCGGCGTGGCGAGCAAACGCATTAACCACTAGGCTACCCACCGTCCCTAATTTTCCCACATATAATAGGAAACACTTCAGTACTAACTATACTAGTTTTGAGGCTTTTATTTCATCTATGGATTTTTTATTAAAACTATTTCTATACCAAGTGGTTCATGACACTTAATGGGTGGGAGAAACACGCTCCGTCAGGCAGATAATGAGAGAAAGGCAACACTTCCGAGTTTATAAACAGATCTCACATAAATGACATTTCATACCTGTGCATAATGGTACATGGGGATTCAAGCTTCCAACGCCGTATGTCCCGTCAATGCAAATTGGCCAACGGATTGCCAATTGATAATGGGTCATGACATGTGATACCTTAAATGAGGCAGGAATAAAACTCATTTTGATAGCAACCCTTAAACGATGTGATTGCTTTGCAGTGTAGCTAAAGATTTCGTCTCACGTGGAAACGTGCCTTGCTTGAAGGTACAACATGCAAGATAAAATACTGGTTATTTGCTGCTTATTTTCTGCTTATTTGCTGCATCTACGGGATCAGCTGCAAGACAACAATGTCAATTTTTCTCGCCAATAACTGCCACAAATGTCTCGGAAGGCTCACTGCTCACAGAGGACCGTTTGGTTGTAGTGTTCTCCTTGCAATCAACTGGCAACCGGTATGCGAGTCCACAGTCCTCACGAGAGCAGTACTGACAATTGAATATCAAAGGCATGAAAGAGGAGCAAAAGATGAAATTTAAATGTAAGGTCTGAAATATTCAAAAGTTTCAAGAAGTGGTTATTTTTTTTCCAGTAAAGATCCATTGGGAAGATCTTGTGGGAACAGTTAGGCTTTTCGAAAAAAAGGTTTTTGATACCTTCAAAGTGTGTGTGTGTGTGAGAGAGAGAGAGAGAGAGAGAGAGAGAGAGAGAGAGAGAGAGAGAGAGAGAGAGAGAGGCAGTAAAGTAGAGTCCCCAGCATGAGTGACCTCGAGATCTCTGGCCCACTTTTATATTGTGAGCTTAATGCTGTCAAGTGAAGGAAGAACTATGGTGTTCAACGGTTTCTTTTCTCAGACAAAACAAATTAGAGAGAGAGAGAGAGAGAGTGTGTGCGTGTGAGCGTGTGTGTGGGCACACCGCCTCATAACAGGGTGCTATGTCTGAAAACGATAATGTAATAATGATAATGATAAAAGTACATTTGTAATGCGCACAATTATAGGCGTAAACATTCCCTCTGGATTATGGTTGCCTTATTCCTGTGGATTCCACAGACACATACAGAATGGAAATGAATTTTTTTAACTAAGTCATAGCTATCCCTAGTGGTATGCTTAAAAGAGTTATGCAGCTATCTCCCTTGGCTGTGACGTCACAACATAGTTGTTGAAAACCTCTCATAATTTTTCTGTATGGACAACACAGAAGACGTGTTTACAGAGTGGAAGTGTTTTACAAAATTTTCAATGAACTACAAGACTCCCGGTCAGTAGTGTCGCATTGGTTGATATTTCTGACCATCGCATTCTATATTTTGTACATATTGCTTGCTTTTTATGTTTACTTTATTGAACTCTATTTTTCCGCCAAAAGGCATATGTCACAAAATGCACGTGTTTTGTCACAAGCGCGTATCTTAAGATGTTCATTGTGTCTATATTTTGTACTTTCTTTTTATGTAGTCCGTGTCTCCCCACCAAAATGCGTTTCGCGCGTATCTTGGATGTTCATTGGCTATAACTCAGTGTAGTCCTGTTCCCATGGCGATCTGGTCACGCGTCCACTGGGACAAACACGGGACACACAGCTGGCTATCCATTGACTGGCTGCCATGCCAGCATTTGGGGGGGCTGGCATCTCGGGATACGTCCCGGATCAGCCTGACACGGATGTTGACGGACGACAATCGTTTTTATGCCTGCTTGGTGGGGTTGTAGCCGCAACAGCTTAACGGCAACGGCAGTGGTTGGGGCACGCCCCCGGGGTCGTAAGCCGTACAACGCCGGCAAGAGCCGTAGTCTAGAGTCTATTTTTTTGTAGGCAGTTGGGATGCTTTATAGTCTGTACCTGGGAAGACGAGTATCAACCATGAAGTGAGCGTATTAAGTTTTCACGCCTCACTGAGCAATATTCCAGTTTATGGCAGCGACCTGTAATTCATCAAGTCTGGACCGGTCATTCCAGTGATCAACTTGAGCTTCGTTCTACGCACTTGGTGAGGTGCGGTGACATTGGGTTTCACGTCGTCCTTGAGAATTTTTCGCTCATATGACGACGTGCATGCGTGTGTATGTGCGGCTGCTTGTGCTAGCCCAGACTTCAGCTGGGTTTATAGTGCATGTCCACTGAGATACCATCCTGCAGTGAAGCATGACTGACCCACTCGGACACATTATACTGACTCGGAGGCGCCCAGTCCTTGTTGTACCCGTTAATGCCGAGCGCCAGGCAGGGACGAACAAGTACCATATTTTAATGTCTTTTGGTATGACGCGATCTGGGATCGAACCCGCGACCTTCCGCTCTCCGGGCGGACGCTCTAACCACAACACTCCGGAGGTGATTTCTACGCACTTGGGATACGGTGACACATTATGTTACCCACGTCAGCAAGCCTAGCTAAGATACATAGCGTTCACTGACATGAACGCTATGCAGCACCTCCATAGGCCGCAATGGTGGAAATCCTTTGTCGCACTTTCGCGCACTCGTTACGACTTTTGCGCACGAAAAACTTATATGAATTACTTCTTTGTACTTATACCTACACGTGCGCCCTATTTTCGTTAGCAAAATATCCAAAAATATATATTTACGAGCCATCAAACATCTCAGTCGATCGCTCACATATGAGCGGGGCCATTTTGAATCACGTGACCTGTGACGCGAAGGGGATATCCCTCCCCAAAATAGTAACACACGTGTTCCATACCTCGTTGCTTGTTTACAACAAATATTCATACATTTTAGGCAATTAAAACGATTGTATGGAGATTTTCGTTTCCAATCTAGACTGACTGACCACCCCTGCTTTTTCAACAGCTGTTTTCAAAGGAATTGCTGGTGAGTCTTTCAATGCTTCATATAATATTAGATTATTGCTGTCACCTTCACAGTTCCATGGGTGTCTCTGTACTACTCCAAACTCATCTTTTCATTTCCACATTAGCAGCCAAGTGGCCAAAAAGTGTTATTTGTCATCATGAATTATAAACAAATACTAAAATAAGGGGATACATCAATAAATCAATTGTTGAATGAGGGGATCATTCAAATTACAGCACAATGCCAAATATCATACTTAAACTCTTGTGCATACACCATTGGACAGAAGGCTTTTATTTGTTCGGACAACTGAAAAATTCATTTGCAAACATTACAGTACCTCTTATCTTTTGACAGCAAAAATAGCAGGCTTTCCAAATTATCAGTGAAGTGTTAGTTTAGAAAGTCTGCTTTTCAAGGTGCAGTTAGATGTTTATTGAGAACATTAACAATGATAAGGATATGAAATTGTGCATGACGTTTATTCTTTTGAAGGTATAAATTTAAACTCATGTTAAATTAAAGTGATAATTAATAATTAACATTGATATGCACTTTATTTACTGGTATTCAAGGTTGAAAGTTGAGAGAAGAAACCATGGATGACACTGTCTGTGCCCATTGCAAGGGCAAGTTCAAGAGAAAAACAAAGGGATGGAAGAGATATAGCTACAGCTTAGTGTTTGACGACATGTCTATTTTTGTGTGAAACTCACTGCTATATTTTATCAAAACAAGAGTCATCAAAAGATGACAAATCCCCCCAGGCTCCAGAAATTTGAAAGAACAAATCATCTGACAGTTATAATACTAAAACTTTGCAAATACCAAGAGGCACCACTTCAAGATCTGTCTCATATATCTGCTACGTTTTGTTGAAAGATAATGAAAGGTTTTCGATTTTTGCTCCGGAAAAGAAGCCCACCCCTCCTTTTTGAGACTAAGTCCAAATCGTTTCCATGGAACCGAGAAAAATGTCAAAAATCTGCAAATGGCCAGGGCACCACTTAAGGTTCTGATTGATATTTATACCAATTTGTGGTGAAAAATATTGAACGGTTTTACAGTTCTGCTCCTGAAAAGAACACTACCACCAATTTCAGTCAAAGTCAAAATTGTTGCCATGGAATCACACGAAAAATATTTTATACAGAAATCCCAAACTACCAAAAGGCACCAGTACACCACCAGATCTATCTATGCGCCACGTTTGGTGAAGAAATAGCGAACGGTTTTGAAGTTCTGCTCCGGAAAAGACGAATGTGCACGGACGGACGGGCGGAGCGCATTTTAATAATTTGACATTTGGCTTTGTGTTGTAATTTGAATGATCCTTCCCCTTTTAACAATTGCTTTCTAGATGTATCCCCTTGTTTTAGTATTTGTTCATAATTCACGATGAAAAACACTGTCCCTTGATGTAATCAACATCTAATCTCCTATCGAAGGAGGAAATAAATATGATGATGAAGGTAGGAGAAATGTGAAATGAGAAATATTTAAGGTTATATGGTACAAATGAAATTTATAGATAATTGATTCGTGAAATCGTTAATTATGTAATTCCTAAATTCTAATAAGTCTTATTAGTAAACTGTGTTTTGTTGGCAAATATTCAGGAGTAGTACAGAGACACCCATGGAACTGTGAAGGTGACAGCAATAATCTAATATTATATGAAGCATTGAATGACTCACCAGCAATTCCTTTGAAAACAGCTGTTGAAAAAGCAGGGGTGGTCAGTCAGTCTAGATTGGAAACGAAAATCTCCATACAATCGTTTTAATTGCCTAAAATGTATGAATATTTGTTGTAAACAAGCAACGAGGTATGGAACACGTGTGTTACTATTTTGGGGAGGGATATCCCCTTCGCGTCACAGGTCACGTGATTCAAAATGGCCCCGCTCATATGTGAGCGATCGACTGAGATGTTTGATGGCTCGTAAATATATATTTTTGGATATTTTGCTAACGAAAATAGGGCGCACGTGTAGGTATAAGTGCAAAGAAGTATTTCATATAAGTTTTTCGTGCGCAAAAATTGTAACGAGTGCGCGAAAGTGCGACAAAGGATTTCCACCATTGCGGCCTATGGAGGTGCTGCATAGCGTTCATGTCAGTGAACGCTATGTATCTTAGCTACAGCAAGCCTCACCACCCGATCCGATTAGTCACCTTTTACGACAAGTCGACGGGTATCACGTGCCATTTCTTTGCCATCCTTCTCTGGTTAATGACATTTGCAATTCTCACCTTAACTCCTGGTATAAGGGACTCGGGGGTTGTCGATCTCGTCTCCCCTCGACAATGTTACGCTTGGCATTGTATAAGGTAGCTATATACTTTTTCATTATCTGAGCCTATTACTTTGTCTCCTACTTCGGGTATTCACCCGTTCCATTGGAATCTACCTCCGGCCACGGCTTCCAAACAACCCGGTACAGTTGTTTTAAAGTATCACATACAAGAGTCTACATGGCATAGCATCGGACTTTCTAATCGTTTCAGTGAATTGCCCTTCAACCGCCCAGACAACTGCGATCTGGTAGCAATTCTTATTGAATACTCCTTCTTACAGACTGCCTTGGCCTCTTATTGAGAATGCTCTTTCAGTGGTTGCGCGCCATCACTGTGGAATAGTCTGTTCTTCGTTATAAACTATTTCCATGTTTTAATTGCGTTCAGATCACATCTTTCAACGCATCTCTTTTCACTGTACTATTAACTCAAACCACACTTTGTAGTGCTTGAGCATCCACTTTGTGGTTGAATTTCGCGATATGTAACTTTCATTGTTATTATTACGGACTTAGCAACACCACGGCTATATTCGAGTCCAGGGTTAAAAATCAATCCGCTGTCCCACGAGGCGACTGCAGTTCAGGCAGCACATGCGTCGGACCAGGTGACGGCCAGGTGAATGTATCAGATAACAGGGTTGACACGTGCGTTTTTCTTGCCAGAATGCACTGTCAGCTGAGCGCTCCACGGGAGGCACGGGCGATATACCGTTACGTTGGAAACATGCCTGATATCCCGTCACTGAATACAGGCAAAGTGTTTATTTATTTGCCTCTATATAACCAGCAGGGTACATGGGTACCTGGTGGGATAAATCATGTGGCTATTCAATTTTGTCGCGCCTCTTGGCAGCATGGGTTATCAGGGGTAATAACAGGTAGCATGTCAACACCTTGAGCATGTGCATTGTACCTGGAAAAGGCGTGTTATAGGGCACATTTATTGTTCCAACAAGTGCCTATTATCCCTCTGCATTCTGACGGATTTTGGAAGGTGTATTCTGTCGTTCGTTTACTTTTTCGACATCCTCATCTCCCTAAACACGCTCATGGCATCTTCCGTTGGTCTACCTATTTCTGCCATGCTTTGCGTCCTTGTGTTAAGCTGGGCCCCGTCTCGCTTATAGGAATATACGCTATATGGCGCAAGTTCGCGAGCGCCACGGGAGCCGGGAACCAGCTTAGACCTTGTGTAAGCCACAATATAACAAATTATTTCATTGGCTTATAAATAGTATTTACTGCGGAGTGAATGACGCTGATTGGCCGAGAGCTCATACATTGTAAATGGCCGCCGTAAACATCTTGTTAGGTTGTAGAGTGTTACGGGCGGACATGAGTTTAATCATGGGTTTAATCAACGGCGCATTGATTAGTGGTCTTTTTCTATGACGGTATGTTTGTTTAGACATATGACGCGCCATTGGAGATTGAAGACTTTTATGCACCATGTGGGACATTATTCTGTGATCTCGTGTCTGCTTTCACTGTACAACGTGGATGGACGATTTAGTCACAATATTGTAAATACGACGGCTTAGCATCCTCGGCTAGGGGTATGGATAGACAAGCCCATGTCACCCTTGTTAAGATGGGGTTGTTTTGTTTTTCCTCGCCAGTGCTTCAAATTGATACGGAATTCTCACATCTGTCCTCGAAATTATCCCAAACTTTCGTTCACATTTCAATCACGTTCCTCCTAGTCCAAGGGAGTTTTAGGTTTTAGCCCATGCATACTAGATCGATATCTTTTTATACGGCGGCTGCCTTGTTTTGGGAATCGGGTAGCTTCCTCACCCAGGTTTTGAGGATTATTTGGCAATTAATCAAGATACCGTGGTGGTCATGTTAGCCCACGAGGGATGCTTGCCCACTCCTCTTTGGATGTCGTTTTTTCAGGTAGTTTTCCGATGCCAATCACACTTGAGTGTTTGTGTTAGACCATTCGGCAGCACTAGTACCATCTCGCCTCTTGACTGGAGACGCATCTTCCAGAACAATCCACTGAGGAAATTGTTTCACCAGTGACGTAACGACACTGAAACAGTCCTATGGTGGACTACAGATCGGCAATCGTTTCTGTTTAGGATATACAAGGACTAGCAGTGGTTCTAACAGCTTGATCTACAAGCCGATTAGATTATTCCAGTTACTACTTTATTTATTTATTTATTATTATATTTTTTCAGCTCCTAGTCCTTCAATCTTCCCCAAGTTGGCTTTATGTCTCATTCTGTAGTCCCTCCAGAATTCTTCCAAACCTATGTAGGAACTTCCTTGACATTTCTTCTCCTTAACAGGTGGGTTTTCTCCTTATTGCTACAGCTTCCAGTTCCAGAATACCAGCATTTTTTGCCATAGACTTTAGTCAGTCGCCTTTACAGGAGGCTATGGTTGGCTTTCATGTAGCACTTTCCCAGTTTTTTTTTCTTGCCAAGAATCGGGCATCTGCTACAGGTATCTCATCCACAGAGTATCCCAGATTCAAGCATTCCCTATCTCTGCCTCTAGATCAGACAGAACTAGAGTCCGTTGACCTATTCGAGCTCTGAGATGATATCTCCAGCGTTTCTCTCCATATCAGCCGTATTTGCCGCTGTCTTTTTTATCTCATGCAAGACAATTGTTGATTTGGAGATCTTGATTGCATATTATATCGTCTTGGCTTAGGAGGACCATCACTTTTGTTTACCAGGACTGTGACCCCAACTTAGTGCACAATAGTTTTTCCTGCATGAGACCAGGGCCTGGATGTCGTCACTTGCAGCTTGGGGGTCCATTTCCATAGATCAGATTGTTGCTGCATGCCGGTGGACAATCTTTTTTGCGAAACGTCATTCCATCCTTAGAGAGCCTACAGACAGCGCCTCTCCTCCACCTGTTTTTCCCTTGAGGGGGAAAAAGAAGGGGTGGGGTGGGGTGGTGCAGATATATCCAAACTCAGCAGTGGTTCACTGTTTTGGACTGTGAGGGAGGAAACAGGTTAACAGTAAACGGAAGGATGAGGATCTTTGAAGAACCTTATCTATTAATATTTATCACCAGTAAGTGGAATTATTATATCTGATGCAGTTTATTACTCCAGTTAAATAATATATGATTTGAAATCACTTACCGGAAGTGACGTCATGAACTGGAAGTGACGTCACAGAAACCGATTACAATGAGAATCGGTCAATTAGACTATTACAGAACCGGATATGACGTCTTGGACCGGAAGTGACGTCAGTCTTCTCCAAACACCAAACATTTCTCCCTCACGAGTGTGATCCTTCCATTCAGGTATATATTCTATTCAGGGAATGATCTAGGTAATCCATATAATTCATTTCATCACCTAAGTCATAGTTATCCTAATTGTTATGTCATAGACTATAACGGGATATTTAGTGGTATTGCTGTATTCATCATCTGCATAAACCCTCCTTCCTTATGTGTGATTCTGGCAACCATAACCCAGAGGGAATGTTAATTTAATGCCCCCGCCAACCTCCCCACGAGGAGATGCAGAAGATGTTAGTTTTTCTTCTGAAAAATCGTGAGAGGTTTTCAACAACTATGTTGTGACGTCACAGCCAAGGGAGATAACTGCATAACTCCTTTAAGCATACCACTAGGGATAGCTATGACTTCGTTAAAAAAAATTCATTTCCATTCTGTATGTGTCTGTGGAATCCACAGGAATAAGGCAACCATAATCCAGAGGTACGTTTACTAATTATTACTAACAATATATTAATTGTTCCTAATCCAGACATAACGCCTGCTCAAGGCGCTACAAAATAACTTTAAGAATCTGGAGAAGAGATTTGAATTTGATAGGCAGGTAAGCAGAAAGGTCATATGCATTGAGAGAACAGGTTGGTTTTGAGTCTTGATTTGTACAACCGGTAGTTCGTACCAGCGCCGGTGCTGGAACTCTACAGTTTCAATAATGATATGAATCGTATGCTATTTGGAAAGTGTGCATTTATTACAATTAGTGTCTTTTTGTCTCAGTGAACTAGGCATTATAACAGAGTCGAGTGAAATCAGTCCATGCTATGGGCAACGGTCACATGGCCAGGTACCCACTTGTGCCCATTCTAACCCAGAATTCTCCCTGGTGGCTATTTCAATTGTAACACTGTGATGAACATCGTTGGCATTATAGACATCATGAAGTCGATGGAAACGACCAGAGGAAAACAGTTTGGACTGTCCTCACAAAGAAATTTAATCATGCACATGTGAATTCGAGTCTCACGTTGAAATTATGGCGTAATGTTGGAATCTATTTTAATCATTCGTGGTGGGTTCCTACTCGAATAGTCAACGTCCACATCAAAGGTACCAGCCGAAGAAAAACCCACATGTATAAATGCATTAATGGACTTGTCTCCATGCATTCGTCACCAATTATGTATTATCTTACAAGCATGGGTTACTGAAGATCAGTTCTTACCCGGATCTTCACGGGTTTCAGACTATATTAAGTGAACGTGTTTACGAATTACTATCAAATAATGATGATATGCGATGTTCGCTGAAACATTAAAAAAATATAACGATACTATCTCCACTTCGTGTTAAGCAGTGTTAAGGTGAGACATTATATGCCTTAACCAGGATGCTGAGGACTGAGCCTATTTGAGGGTTCCTACCAAATGTGGGTTTCCGGACTCTTTTAAACTTCAAAGTCAGTCTGACCGACAGTTCGCTATTCAATTTGTTGACCCAGTTAGCATTATAAGGAGACATTTGAAGTTTCAATCTATTGCCCATTCACTGCGCCATTACTAATCAGAAGTCCATGCTTGAAACATGAGCCTAAAATGTAACACGATTGTTTTAATATTTTCAGTCTAAATGGACCATGTTTACTGCAATACATCTGGCGTGTTTAATTTAGTTACACTAGTGACTTGTCACACTGGATCTATGGCAAAAAGAGATTGTGGAAAAAATGATGGAGCTGAAATGTACATTTCGGTTATGTAAATTCAAAGCTAACTTTGACTTTTTATCGGATTCGAATTTACTCCATACTACACATTACAGCACAGACTGTTTTGTGTGAGTATACCCATTGTTTTACAAAGAGGAATTGGATCTTTTTAAGGAAATATTCGAGACTGGTTAGTTCCTAGCATGCATAAAAGTCCGCTGCTGGGCTCTGGATGAAACAGATTAACTGTAAGGTTTTATGTTAAACATCAATAGCAAGTATGATGAAAGCTTATAAAAACTTATAAAACATCATCAGCCATCTGAAACATCAGACACCGCACTATCCGTAACCATGTACGCCTACAATGAGGGACGTCTGTCTTCCTATGAAGCTCTTTGATGTACGTTTCTGTAAGATGTGATTGTCTATTTTTTTGGAACATATGATAATATGATGTTATCCCACTCACAGGATTTTTTTCTCCACCGTTACGTTCTCGGCTGCGAACAATACATTATGAATATAAACTCTGAAGTCACATGATACCAAATATTGGTTCAGAGGATTGAAACCAACTCATCTGGTCCAAGGTGTATGTTCTAGTTTTGGCACGCACAGTCTGCGTCTATGGAGTAAGTATTAATTTTCAGAATAAAACATGACCGTCTAACTCAGATAATTTCCGTTATTACCATGACTTGCTCTTCACGTTGATGTTACGGTGAAAGATCAAGTGCCAGTAAATTTGTTTTCAATATTCACAAGTTCTGTTACGAAAAGATCCGTTTCCATTTTCACAGTGTAAGTAATTGTAATCTGCATGAAAGTCTTTACTTCACTGCGACAGTTGTTTTTCTATACTACCTATTTCAACATTTCTGTCTAGTAGTTACAGGTTTAAAATAGTTCTCCTTCATGTCGAGAAATAAACCATCCGATCCACCTTATTGTGTTAACATTCCTCACGTGCTTAAGTACTTTAGAATACATGTATGTGTTTTTAATTCAACTTTCATGGAAAGGCATAATTCACTTTCAATTAAACCTTTCAATCACGTTTCACCATCGAAGTCCTGGTTAGGATATTCCAGAATTATCATGGTAGAGGAATCTACTAAATATTTTCATTCTATAACTTTTATTCAGAGTATTCCCACCTCTTAACTCATTGTATCTCGTTGTGATAGTTTCTACAAGTAGAAGAGGAAACATACTAAACCTTTTCGCGAACACCTGGTGTTATAAATGTACAGACTATCCTTCCATATTATTATTATGTCACGCACTTTGTACTTTGCTCTAAAATCATGGTATCATAAAAAACATTTTCCTTGATATAGCTCAAAAAACATAAATTTGCGACTAAAACATTTTAATCGGAATCAGAAATTGGATAAATGACGCAAGGAGTTTATGTCTTTGTGTTGATAACCATATCACAGTCGTCAAGTGCCTCAAATTATCTTGCATTGGCATCATCGATTCAGGGTGTCTGTCTTGGTAGCTCTCCGGAGATCTATCATGAATGAATGACAACGAAGACCTTTCATTACTTTACAAGAAAATAGTAACATGCAGCATAAATAAAACTATGGTAAATATTCGGAACTTAGGATCAGAGAGATCTGATCATTATCATTTAAATGTCCGTTTCTACATGCATTTTGCCTTTTTGTCGTTTCATGTTGGCCATCTGCGGTGCCCATGCTATAGCAATGTTCATTATCTAAAAGTATGCATGGTACATGCCAAAGAACATCAGCGTTGACCTTATAACAGCAATGTGAAGTCCTGTGGTTCCCGACCTCTTCATTCGACCAATCCGGCTTCCAGCATTCATCCAGGACTTCTCTCCTATTTCACACCGGAAATTGGTGTTCGCTACGATGACTTTTTACACCAGGGTCGTCAACGGCATGTGGACTTTGCAAGGTGATTAACAGTGGAAATAGACTGATTTTACGCCGATGTAAGGCTTGTTGATACTTGTGCCACTCCTGGATCAATGTTTTGTAATTTTTCAGTTCACCTAGCCACTGATCACATTAAGGTAGGCTGCAGTGAAGGGAACTGACCCAGCTACATTGGATCGCGGTGATTGTTTATTCCTACGTGTTCATAAAGATGAAGCAGACAAATGTATATGACCTGATGCTGGCTACATGATAAACTGTATTGAGATATGAGTGAGTGACTGGGTACGTCGGTTACGTTTCAGGGAAGTGTGTGAGTTGGCAAGAGGGTGGTCAGTTGAGGCGGGTTTAACGTCACCTTTACAGCATTTCAGTAATATCCCACCCTGTGTCAGCTTGACATGGAAAGAATGAAATCCGGTCGATTTTAAGTGCATTTATACCGGTTGATATAATGTCCTGATACATGTTATGGCATGTGTGGTGTATAATGTTGCCTAAATATGCATTTTATTGAGACCATGCAGCGTGAAATGTCAAGCAAATATGCCTGCATTGTCACTTAGCTTTCTAATGACATTCTTCCGTCATGGGAGACACCGTAGCACCCATGAGTATTCACCTGAACAGGTACGGAACAAATCGTACATTCCAAAATCTGTTGTCCTCTGGATGTCTACAATAGAGCTTTTTGACAGTGTTAGATGATGTGGTCCTGATCTGCTGACACCTTCAAGAATACTTGGGCAACCAATGTGAAAGCCATACCGCTACATTTTCCGG
This sequence comes from Haliotis rubra, assembly GCF_003918875.1. Lineage (NCBI taxonomy): Eukaryota > Metazoa > Mollusca > Gastropoda > Lepetellida > Haliotidae > Haliotis > Haliotis rubra. Next base: position 3,162,604 of record NW_025766968.1, on the reverse strand, counting down.
TACCTTACAAGTTGTTCACTGGTCACGAGGGGGGCATGTTTGTTTATGTTCCCTGAACCCGAACATCGAGGGTACATCAACCCATGGGCCTCGAGGGACCAGTGAACAACGTATTTATCTTCCCGAACACCTTAATGTTAAATTTTAATTGTTTGAAGCACAGGTACAAATCTTTTTGTAGCCATAGCTAGATTTTACTGACAAGAAAAACAAATTTAGTGTTATCTCCCTTCCATCGATTTTACATTCGCAAAACATCGGTAATTTCCGTACATGAAACGTGATTCAATGTTATTCGAGATAAAGAATTACTACCACGAAGTACCAAATGAGTTGCCATTGACAGCGGGGTACATTGAAATGTTACTCGCTTGTAAGCGGGGTACATTGAAAATAATAGAAGAGCGCTCAGCCAAACAGAAAGCTACATTTATGTGTCAGGTAAGATAAAAAGTAATGTAGTCTTTTTGTTTAAAATCAAATATAATGAAATATTCATGTGTTATATAGGTTCATGTCTACTTTATCGTGTACGTTTTTTCCGATACTCTTTAATACTTTAACAGACCCTGACGATCCGGGTTAGAATTGGTTTTCAGCAACCCATGCTTGTAAGATGCGATTAACATGATCGGGTTGTCAGACACGCTCCATTCGATTATTTACAAACTTTCGAATAGATAAAATATTGCTGTGTTTGGCGTTATACAACAAGCAAACTTTAAAACCCATATGTCTGCAGGTTAAACAAATACGATACAGTGCAAATGACAGATAGCGAGCTTTATATACCAAAGACATAGCCCAGCAAACCATTGATCCAACGTGTCTCGAACAAGTGACTCGGCAAGTGCTTTCTGTCTCTCCACTGACTGAGTCTCATGAATTTAACAACATTATGATGAGGAAGGAGTTTGTCTAGCTCGCTGTATTGAAATAATGACACCATGTGAGACAGAGAACGTACCAGCTCATCTGAGCAAGTTGCGAGAATACATCCTGTCTGAGGTAACACGCGATTGTTCATAGTTGAATGGGAAACGGAAACAGGCTTGTCGCAGTGTGGTCGGTCGGGGACATTTCTGATGCTTTGCTTTCAGCAGCACTCCCTCTTCTGAGATCTCCTAATTCCTTGAATGTCACAGTTTGAGATCCATTCTTCAGTGGCGATTCGTAGTGATTGCGTCTCATTCATTCAAGTCGGGAAATCGATTTCAGTAATGAGGGATATGTATTTTTCTTCGCGTTGTGATTGTGTCATTTGTTGCAACTGTCAAGAGATGAAAGGGCGGTTATGTGTCAATTCAGCACAAGGCTACCATGTTATGAAACTTGGAGTCCATGTCAAATGATCATTGAATCAGCTCCAAAGTGAAACTACCAGTGTGGAGAAGAAAGGGGAGCTTGTCTTCAAACACAAACGGTCATCACATTTATAAAGGAAGCAAGGAAGCATAGTGAGTGAGTGAGTTTAGTTTTACGACGCTTTTAGCAATATTCCAGCAATATCACGGAGGGGGACACCAGAAATGGGCTTCACACATTGTACCCATATGGGGACTCAAACCCGGGACTTCGGTGTGACGAGCGAACGCTTTAACCACTAGGCTACCCCACCGCCCCGAAGGAAGTATAGGACACATCCTTCATCTAAATACATCATACATCTGTGTTTTGGTTATTCATTAGTATTTATCACTTCCGTGTTGGAGGAAACAAGAACCAAACAGAATGTGTTTGAACGGTGTCATTTGAACGTTCTTGAAAAGTATAGGCGTTAAAGGCATAGCTATGATCGTTTCAGTTTCATGGTGCGACAGATATGAGGTAATGTTGATACTATATGTGTAATTGAATGCATTATGCCTTGTGTCAGACCGACAGTAGGGCATACATATTGGCATTAAGGTTCCTTTGTCAAGAAGGGATTAGCCAGTGACAGTTTGAAATCTATATTTTGTGAGCACCACAGTTTTCCTTGTAAGTTTTACAAATTGGTAAATATCACTCTGGACTTTCATCCAGAGTCTAGAAGACTTTCTGTGACCAAAGCTAGTCATGCTGTGTTGACAGCAACGATAACGCCACCCACACACACCTAGAAATAACCTTACAGTACATTCAACAATTAAGAGATGTAAAGGGAGAGGTGACCTTCACGATGTTGTTATCACGTTGTCAAAAATAGAAAATCAGCGTCATACCTTGTACTTTGAATTTAATGAAATCTGAAAGACATCAGGGATCAATTTTAGTAGTGGGTGGTAGTAAGGCCGTCTGTTATATCAGTACTAAAAATTTTAATTCACTCTTTTGAATGCATATGTTAACAGTTATAAGGTCCATGTAAGAGTGTACCATTGCTTGCCATAGAAAGATCATGCCATTTTTGATCGGGCCTAAGCTACAAAAAGATATGATATTAATACTGTGACAGCCTATTTCTTTCCTGCACACGCGAAGCTTCTTACACATATTTCAAATTTCGTGACTCATTTTATTTTCCTCACAACATAGAAATTATATATGTGTTAATGCTAATTATCGACATCTTTGATGACATATTTGGGCGTCCTACTTTTTAACAAAGATTTATGACAGAACATATAAATGGGACAATGATATATTGTCACCTTGCCTTTTAAAAGATTACATTTTTGCTGAGTTTCTTAACCATTTTTGTTTTGTTTCTCGATACTATTTAAAAAATATTTTGCCCTAATTTGCACACTAATCAGATAACCCCAAAAGAGTGGCCCAATATAACACGGAATGATATGATAATGTCTGTATATTATATCCTCATGTAAGATCAAAGTCAACGTGGAGAGTGTTGTAGGTAGCAGATATCTATATCTACTTAATCAGTCAAAACCACAAAGAAAATTTGACAAAATTTATCATTCAACATTACTCAAGAAGTTGAAATATTACGGATTTGCTGAGATTTTATCACGGGAATGGAATTAGACTTCAATACTGTAAAATCGCTATGGTAAGCGAAACCTCTTCGGAATTGTTGCCTGTAACATTCAAAGTTACAGGAGCCAAATGTTATGTTCATTGTAATGCATAGGGATGATTTTATGGACAGGGGTCGCTCTGTTGTCTGACGCGCTGCAATTAGCTGTGCAGAGATACGGCCCTTGGAATGCCAGGAACCGATGATTCCGGGATCCCGGTTTGTCCCTATTATGTTTTTAGGTGTGTGAGGACATCCGAGCTCCTGGGTATCTGTTGTTCATGCCATCTGTTGGCAGCTGCAAGGTGTGTGAGGACATCCGAGCTCCTGGGTATCTATTGTTCATGCCATCTGTTGGCAGTTGCAGGGTGTGTGAGCACATCCGAGCTCCTGGGTATCTATTGTTCATGCCATCTGTTGGCAGCTGCAAGGTGTGTGAGGACATCCGAGCTCCTGGGTCTCTATTGTTCATGCCATCTGTTGGCAGCTGCAAGGTGTGTGAGCACATCCGAGCTCCTGGGTGTCTGTTGTTCATGCCATCTGTTGGCAGTTGCAAGGAATGAATTGATGATTACTCGGCTCAAACCAGATGTCCCAGGAAGTTTCAGAAAGTTTTTCGTGTTAAACGTCTTAGACTTGCATCACTTCGGGATTTTCTCCCCTGCTAAGCTGACACGCCGTCACCGAACTGGAAAGCTGTTCAAAGTATTATAAGCAAACTTACTCACAAATTAAAGAGCCGCATGTATTTGTTCAGTTATTTCTATGCCTGAGTATATGTTGGAGAGATTGATAGATTGTGTTTTCAAATGATTTCCCACGCTGTTTGATATGGAAGCCCAAGCCTTTCCCTTGGCACAAGGCGAGCTGATTGGCAAAAGTTAAAACAGACATTTAATCTGATTACTGGACAGATAACTAAAAGAATATGAAATGTGTCCGATAGTGAATTCCTTTGATTCCGTTAAATCCAATTTTTCAGCTACGCCGTAATGAATGTTTCACAGTTTAAAGAGAAAGGTGTTACCTTAAATAACATCAATCTAAAATGTTTCTGAATACAATGAGTTAATATATCATGAATATTTCAAAACAATTTTCAAGGCCTTTATCACAAATGATTCAAAACAATATTTAAACAAAATACTTGATTTTCAAATTTATAACCATCAGACAACAATCCCTGCAATTTATTTTGTTTTACCTCACCCCAGAAAGTTAACATTGAGGGCAAGAGTAAGAGCTGCAAAATAGTCTATGCATCTGATGTCCCACAATCCATTTTCTGCATCACTTAAAATGTGATTATGACAGCAACATAATGAACAATAGATAATTCTGGTTAAGGTGACACTTTTTATTTCATGCATAACAAGTCAGAACTTGTGCTGAGTGGCAGGTGAGCTTCATATCTTCAGTCCTCAAAATGAAAGGGCGGAAGAAATAATTCCTGGAGATCTTCATCTGTATCCAAGGTCTGTCCTTGTGACTTGGCCTCTTGAAACAAACCCAATAACATAAACACCTAACGACAAGGCATATATGTTTTTATATAATCAAACAATGGTAATAATGGGATGCCTGGTGTCACTGGATCATAGGAGCAAAACCCACTGATCTGTATTGAAACAAAGTTTTCATTTCGATATTTTCATTCTGGAAGATGTTTACAATTGTTGTATCGTGCATACCATTTGTATGGGCAGTCGTTGGAATTACCACTCCTCTCTGTTTTAAGTGAATATGCTGCCTCAATACTGCAAACATCACCTGCACAGAAACCACAAGCTATCACATTCTTAATTTAGCAAAACAACAATACAGTCGTAAAATATATATTTCATTACTGGGTATGATTCCATTACCATTTTGTTCCCAGTTTAATCCGATGTAATCCTTAATCACTCAGTCATCGAAGAACTGTAGAATAACTAGAGTATCACAGGTGGAGTCTAAAACTAGTATGTAAATCTACAACGTATTTATTTACGAAGGCAATACAATATAAACGCAGGCTACAGGTCGCAAACAACTGAAGGTAGATCACCACAATAGGGACCATGGGACCTACAATGCTTTTGCTTCCTGCATGGACCCTAGTTTGATTTACATCGTCCCTTCATATGTTGGCAATATTGACGATAAAACGAACACCTACTCTACGAATAAAAATATGGTAGAAATAAACACACTTTGGTACCCTCGAAGGAGGACAATGATTTTACGGAACTTCGACCTCCTTAGAGGATACCGCCACTAACCACCTCAGTTGTTAATTCATACCACCAATTATAAAATTACATTGATGCATTTACAAGACCTGTTATTCAAAATTTATCTAACAATTCTATTTCCTTTAAAACATCAATTAGAAGATCATAATTAACATGGTTAATAAGATCCTTTATTGTTTGACACTGAATTATTTATCCCTTGTGATGGAAATGTAAATGATGGATGGATAAATCAAGCATAATCGTTTTTCGTAATGGTGGAATTGTACTCAAAGATGAGGAGTGGTTCTACGCGGGTGAACAGCTGAAGTGTACAATTGATGTGTATGTGTATGAGTGCGTGCGTGCGTGCATGCGTGCGTACGTACGTGCGTACCCGGCGTCCAAAGAAATCCTATTGACCAATGATCTTTAATTAATGTTGGTTGATCGATTTGGTTGTTTGACGCCACACTCAGCCATATTCCAGCTATATGCCGTCGGCCTGTAAATAATCGAGTCTGAACCAGACAATCCAGTGATCAACAACATGAGCATCAATCTACGCAACTGGGATACGATGACATGTGTCAACCAAGTCAGCGAGCGATCCCGTTTGTCGCCTTTTACGACAAGCATGGGTTGCTGAAGACCAATTTTAGTCTTCACGGGTGTCTGATCCTAATTCTATTGCGGAACACCAGTGGCGATACAGGTAACAGGCTAGCTATTCTCGAAACGTTCGTAGCTCTACGAACTTCTAAAGCCCATTCTTAACACATTGGCTACGATCAAAGTTAAGAATTAGTAAGGCTACGAACGTCTCGACTGTAAGGACCCTGACGTTTCTTGTTATCGTGGGAGTGTATGTTTCGTAATCGTGAGTGTGCGCGTTCGCGCGTCCAGTCACACGAAACTCTAATTGAATTGCCCCACCTTCTGTATATACATTAAACATTCAGTGTGTTAGCCAGCGGCAAATTCACTACTACATTGTACATGGCGTTTAAGATACTATGGTATGTAATCACACCTTCTTCAAACAAACATACATACATCGTCATTGTCGCTGTTTCTGCTGATGGAGTGAAATCCACAACTTTTGTCGTAAGCTCAGCAGCATTCATTTACAGCAGTCAGCAACATTTTGATCCAAGTCATTGTTCACCATTTTATATATTTCTTCAGTTGTTCAAGACAATGTCAAATTAGTCTGTTGATAGAATTAATTATTTAATCCCAGGTTTAAAATACTCTAAAGATCAAACGTGGAATAATAGAAGTAATAAATGTGTTACAAACACATACCAATTTCATATTTCAAAGATCAATTGATAGTAAAACCAAAGTTGAGAAGAGAAGACTAATTATCATTGAACGGCAACAAAGTTCTGTATAAACACAAACAAACCTCTCAGTGACAAACCGGTTTTAATGTTCGATAGTAATTGATAGTAAAAACAATTTTGAGAAGAGAAGACAGATTATCATTTAATCACAACAAAGTTCTATTTACACACAATCAAACTTCTCAGTAACGAACCTATTTCAGGCTGTTCCATTATAAGGTGTTACCTTCTTACTGTTTGAGGTGGTGAGGTGAGGTGAAATTGGGTTTAACGTCGTGCTTGAGACTTGCGTATGACTACAAATAGGGATGGACACTGAAAATGCACCACCACGACAGAAGTCATCATTTATTGAATTGCAGAAGGATGGTAGCTTTTTAGTCGGTTCACGTGTGAGTGAACTATTGGATCTTGTTCAACTATTTTCATCCTGTAAACTCGCCCTCGTCTTGTCTCGCATGTCTATTTGTATTCTGAAACTTTTCTCATGCCTTTGTCAAACAAATGATTTGAGTAAAAGGAAAAAATCTTCGAAAGACAAAATGTCATGCCTCAATTTCGATTTAATGTGCGTCTACATTCAGCCGCTTGAGCAACCGCCTCTTTACTGAACCAATTTATCACCTAGATTAAAGGGGTGTCAGATATTCAGACAGCCAGTTACCGAGGTGAATGCTAAGCAGTTTGACGCTGAGGTTGACTTTGAATTTTGCAAATTAAGGGACAAAATAGTCGTCAGGGTGTTCTACGTAACTCGGACAATAACACCGATCACATACTGTCACCTGCTGTGACGGGCTTCCAGTTCCAGATGGTCACAAGGGTATATAGTATTTCCCAGTCACGTATTCAAACGGACATCCACCAGTTAATGAACATTAATGTCATACTGTACATGTATTGTATCACAGTTGTACTAAGCTGTAGTAGTACATAAGTGTGGCAGTGGGTGGTATTCACTGGCGTTTATGGTGACGTGGGTTTTTTACCTGAAAGGTCCAAATGCTTGGGATTGAGGGTATAATCAGAGCTGATTATATTCTGGCATTTAAATTGTTTCAGATGGACGATGTTCTTCTTCTCGGCAGCACCCTTAGAACCTAACACGTCCCATCACCATTTGCACTCTCAGAATTTGTCGTTTCTCATATGAGAGGTGAGGTGAGGTGAAATTGGGTTTAACGTCGTGCTTGAGAATATTTCGCTCATATGACGACGTGCATGCGTGTGTATGTGTAGGTGCGGCTGCTTGTACTAGCCCAGACTGAAGCTGCTTTTATAGTGCTAGCCCACTGAGATACCATGCCGCAGTGAAGCATGGATACCCCACTCAGACACATTATACTGACTCTGCGCCGACCAGTCCTTGTTGTACCCATTAATGCCGAGCGCCAGGCAGGGAGCAACAAGTACCATATTTTAACGTCTTTTGGTATGACGCAGTCGGGGATCGAACCCGCGACCTTCCGCTCTCCGGGCGGACGCTCTAACCACTACACCACGGAGGCGGTCCTCTTACTGTTTGAGAGGCATTCTAGAAGTTGTGCAATGACAAGTCTTTATCGATGACCAACTTCTTTATTGTACAAAAGCGACGATTCGGTACAGATACTTATTCCTTTTTCAAGCATGAGATGGTGAATGTGTACAGCAGGATATATATAGGGACATGAGGGCTAACAAAGACAAAGGATGATATATATAGAGGATATTATATGAGTGCCCTTGTCATACTATGTTTACGACACGAGTGCCTAACTGTTGGTATTTCCCGAGCGAGAGCGAGGGATATACCGATATTTAGGCACGAGTGGCACGAAGATAATATTCTGTTTATTATAGAAGTCGTCAAATTGAGGAAAATAACCCAAATCTACCTTCAAACATAGGCTGACTACCCGCCGTCGCCGTATGTAGTACGCAAAGTTACAGAAGAAACGTGACGTCATAGCATTGTTCATGACGTCACGTCACCATGACAAAGTGATATTTTGCCCTAGGGCATCGTATGAACCCCGATATTTTCGCCCTCGTACAGGTACTAAATACTTTTATTTCTCCAAGGGAGAGTTTGGTACATAATAAGTAATATGAAGTTTAGGTATTTACACAATAAACATTGGCATAAAAGGAGTGGGGAGTAAAACTAAACTCACATTGGCATAAAAGCATGCATTACGTGAGGATTTTATGTGGTTAAAGATATTTATCACAGTCTATGAGAATGGGGATAACTAATTAGGCGAGGGGGGCATTAAATAGTTCACCACCACAAGTATCTATACCCAAACATCGCTATTTACAATAAAGAAGTTGGTCAGCCATAAAGACTTGTCGATACCTACTTAGATGTTACCCTAATTAACCTTCTAGTTCAGTGTCTGTCAACAGGGAGATAATCGATTTATCATATAGGCGATCGTTATTCGATCTAGTATTCGATCTAGCGAACACGTCCATAATGTTCTTTATATACTACGGACTGACGACAAGGAACTCCCTCTGACGAAACGTTCAGCAAAGATGTTTTTGAAGAAATTGTTTGTGTATGTGATACTTCTGAGTGTTGTATGTTTATTTGTAATTTTCATCAATGTGAACAGGTCATCATCATCACTTTATTTACACAAGCGGATCCAACATGATCCAAGGTAAGTATCGTCAGTTTCTTGATTATAAAGGCAATGAATATCGATGCTTACGTTGTGTCTGTGTGTGCGTGCGCTAGAGCGCGCATGTATATGAACGTGTGGTGTATGTGCGCATGTATGTGTGCGTGTGCTGTTGAATGTTGATATGATCACCATGGGTTATTAATTAGCCGCTCCTTAAGATATCAAGATGGTTCTCCACAGGATTCAATTTGTTTTTATATGGAAGTAAACTTTCACTATGATTGAACATTGTAAACTGAGTAAGAATTTGGGTCGTATTCTTATTTACTGAAAAGCACTGGTAAGTGTGATTAAATCCCAAAAGTATTTCTAGACAATTCTTTTTCTCAATCCCAATTTTACAGAACTTTAATTGCATGTTATGTTTGATCTATATTCTCTACACCTTCGCTTTAGTTTGTTTCTCCCATATAATGCTAACCAGGTGAATTTAAATAAAGGTATTTTATCTAATTTTAGCAGTGAAATGTAATACGACATGTGTGGTTATTTGATCCTGATATGATTGTTCTATGACATAAGATTCATACATGCCTGGTTTTGCTGCTTAAATCCAACAATATGTGATCTGCCTATATGCATAATCACGTTGTTGAATATTTAAAATATTTACACTTGATGCTATTTCTGGTCATTTTTATCCATCCATATTTGATGAATATTTTTGTCACTCACCATGTATCAGTGATTGCTTGTTATCGCCCTTTCGTTTGTGTCCGTATCACTCGCAGTTTTGTATCATACTCTCGCCTACTGGCATTATCGTGTTGATGTTTCAGGACGATGTAGCGATTGCCGTCGCAGGCACAATACACTGTTAGTATTTGATGAAGAAGATAATATACAGTTCAGTGAAAACGAATCACATACCAAAAATTCATTTTACAAAATGTTTGGTATATTTTGGTACTTAAGTAAAAAGCTATCATTTAATCAAATAATCATTTCAGTTAAAAGACATATTTATGTCAGTACTTTGAAAAACAATATTCCAAAATTTGATAACTTTATAAAGGCTTTAAAAGATATCTTTTCTGTTAAAAGCTTCATTGCCAAAAGGAAGAATAAAATGAATAAATTTGCAAATACATGGCATCCATTATTCCTAGTATTTAAACCGTACATGTGTATGGAGCAACTGCTTTTGTAAAATCTTGTTCTGATTGCCTTTTGGGAAAATTATCTTTGTTTAGTTATATATAAATTATTTAGTTTATGTATTTGTATATGAATTGATCTAACATTAGGAACAATAAAAACATAACGAATCACATATGTATTACCTCCGTAACGAGTGCCGGGACACGAAGAAAGCCAAGTAATTATTGACACATTTCGCAAAACATTCTAAGGACACATTTTTACTATTAAAGCAGTGGTACACATAAAAATACTTTGAATGAGGTGGTCTTGTATACCATCACATGGGGACAATAATGTAATGATACTTCAACTCCGTCGAGGGCAGAGCCACTAACAATCTCAAGCAATAATTATGATATACCTACATATAACATAACACAGTTTGTACATCAGAATGTGACAGTTATATTCGATTTCCGGTACATAAGCAATGTATAGATGAGAAACCACATTTACAATACATAATCCCTTTTAAATTTCTTCTACAGTACCATCAGCAATCGTGACTACTACGACAGAACACAAACTTACAAACACATAAAAGGAGACAGGTGGATTGTGCTCACAACGATCGCTCACCCCACTCCTGACGTCCAGTTTCTGGTCAACATTCCTGGGTGGAATGTAGTGGTGGTTGGTGATACCAAGACCCCGGTCAGTTGGAGGTGAACATAGCTTACTTATATTTATCATTTATTGTGTCATGCAGGAAGTTGAAGTACCCGAAGTCCATTTTATCTTAGTAAGGTGGCCTGTATTTGTTCTTTTGCGGTCTACCAGTTTTTATTTATACTATATAATATACCGAAATATGCTTTGTTTTAAGATTGATATGGTTCGTTTTATATCTAAACAGTGAAACTTTCCTTACTATTTTTCTGCTCTTTGAAGACGAAGGTTTATGAATCATTAACCCATTCTAATCGCGATATGACCGCAATATTGCCGATGGTATATAAAATTTGAACTCAATCATTCAGATCATAGGATATAACGGATAATGCTATACATGAAACGAACTTGAAGCAATCAACTTGGTACGAAAGTGACTGGGCGAATGAATAAAATCTCGGGCATCTAGTGACGAGAACAGTTATAAGTTATAACAAATGTCTCAAATTACAGTAAACATTGTCAAACAATACGACTATCCAAACAAATCATTTCAAACTCTAAAATATTCTCTTACCCTATACATCAATATTACATTTAATATCATTAAAAGGAAAGCTGAATGCTAACTAAAGCTAGACTCTCTTATATTAAAGAATAACTGATGCTGAATCATTTCTCCACAGATTACCAAACTGCGTGTATTTAAGCTTAGAGGACCAACAGAAACTGCCTTTCGAGACAATAGGTTTTCTTCCTAGAAACAGCTATGCAAGAAAAACTGTTGGATATCTATATGCTATTTCTAGAGGAGCACAAGTCATTTACGAGACCGATGATGACAATCGACCAATAGACTTACTAAATAACTTCGTCCAAGAAAAAAACAATGTGGGGATTGATCTACAAAGGAGGGTCACACTTCAATCCATACCGACATTTTGGACAACCAACTTTGTGGCCAAGAGGCTACCCTCTTAGTTCCATTGGAGAAAACATCTCTACTGAATATGTACTGAGTCACTGGAAAACACCATCTATTCAACAGGGTATGGTCAACGGTGACCCGGATATGGATGCCATTTTTAGACTGACCCGGAAACAAACCCATTCTCAGCTCAATGTGACCTTTGATGACCGAGCTCCACCAGCAATTGTTCCAGCTGGTGTGTTCTCTCCCTTTAATTCCCAGAATACACTTTTCCTCTATGATGCATTGTGGGCTCTCTTGATTCCAACCACAACTACCTTCCGAGTATGCGACATCTGGAGAGGCTACTGGGCTCAGCGACTTCTTTGGGAGATGGGAGCAAACCTCGGATTCTTTCCACCAAATGCATTCCAAAAGAGGAACTTACATTCCTACATCAGGGATGCTGCGAATGAAAAGGATTTGTATTTTGAAACTGAACGTCTTGTCGACTTCCTTCGAAAGTGGACATGTGAACCAGACAAAACATTCTTTGCTTGTATGACTAAACTGTCTATAGACATGGCACATGAGCAATTTTGGAAGACAGCGGATGCTGACCTCATTCACTTCTGGATCAAAGACCTCAAAGCTATGGGATACAAAGAACCAAGCCGAATTCCATTTGGTTCCCTTCAAAACGGCGTGCAAGTCATACTAGATTCGAAATTGCCAAATCAAACTCGCCTGACAAATCAACAGGTCAATGTCACATTCTGGGCAGCTGAACAGACACCACCTCTAGTATATTCCACATGCAAGGTATCACCAAATGTTGTCTCACACATGAGGGAAATAGCTTCATATTGTAACAATTATACCAATCGTTCGTTCAGCATTTTAGAACTGAGCGTTCTCAATCAAATTTATACATATCCTAACCTTCTATTAATTGTTGTTTTCAACGTTCCTCACTATGCCAACCTGGAATTTCTTCAGAAAATGTACAGTTTGCACTTCCCACACGTTGTTTATTGTGGAACCAACAAATATAAATTTCAAAATTACTCTAAGCTTCTCCGCACGCATCGGACCTTTATAGAGGTTGACATTGGTGGTGGATGGTTTGCTCAGAACTGTCTAATTCAAGCCATGAAAATGCAATACACTGTTGATGGATATTTATACATTGGTGACGACGTATTGCTTAATGTGTGGAATATTCATACCCTTCCTTTCGACAGACTCTGGCTTGTCAACTCGTCGGTTTTGCAACCGACTGACAAAACGAAATGGATGTGGTTTTCAAATCCTAAAGTTGGTTTAAAAACGTACCAGACTGCCCTTGCAGCTTTGAAAGTGGTAGACACACATAAATATGACACTTTCAAACAAATGATATCGACAAATTCAAAGAAAAGGATGCACTATTTTATGGCGGATCAGACATTGCTTATGTTCCTGCAAGATACAAAGATGAGGTACTATATTATATGGAACATTTTTCAAAATTCAATCTGTTTGTTGAAATCATATTTCACACAGTGTTTGGAGGTACCGAGGAGTCGGAAAACGTGGTAAAGATACCGGGAACATATTTATGGTATGATGGGAAAAGGGACCACTTTGAACAGTATTACAACAAGCGCAAGGTTTTTCTTCATCCTGTTAAAATATCTAAATTAGTGTCTGAGCCAGAAGGAAGAAGGTTTTTCTGTGATAAATTCCTGCCTTTCACGTTACATGACTGAACGGAAGAAGAATATACCAAACTTTGCTCACCTGGTTACTAGTCAGGTGGTGGCATGTTAATCCTTCGTGCGTCCTAAATATCTTGTTCTCAGAAAACACTGGCATAACAGAAATTAAATTACACATATATGTTTCCACCAATGGTTACACCCCATGCTGCCGAAGAGGTTCAATTTAGTTTTACGTTAATCATGTTAAAAAACATAATTGGGTCATTACTTTGTCATTTTTTTCTCAAAATGAAATGTAGTTTTGTACACTTGGTTAGCAGTGGGCTACATGTCATATAATCTTTCTACATTCTGTGTTTGATTATACCATTGTACTTTGCCATTACGTTTTGCTTTATGACATCTAATCTCCAGATCTTAAGAGGTTAGTTTTCAGACAGTATTTATGCAGTATTTACAATTAGCAAATGGTTATACGTGTCTGGAATGGTTTTGATTTTACTAACATCAACAAAACGGAATCTGTAGTTCTTTGTTGGCATTCTTTAAGAATGTAAGACAGGGAGAGATGGATTTGGATTATTTTTGTCATTTTCAACCGGTTGATATTAGCTCAAAATACACGAATCGTAGCGTTTTTAAATCAGGCGAAATACACCAGAAAAATTAAAATGTGAGATGCATAATAAATATAGGATTAAAATTGAGAGATAATATATTGTTTAACGGCCAGCGTGATTTATTGATAAATCATATTGTCAGGATATCAGCCAAATTCCGATGATTGTATTGACAATTCTGTGTTAAGGAGGTTTAGAAGAAGTCCCGTGTGGCGAAAGTTCCGTTATCCATTTGTTCATAGTCATAACAAGGCGTGTAATTATCAGATCGGAATTATGTTTTGTTGTGTTCATTGTATTTTAATACCTTCGTAGATGGAGAATTTTTGTGTTTTCTTCCCAAAACACAATATCCATATTATATACCCCGAAACAGAAACTCAAAGTGCAAATGTAATTTAGATAACTGACGTGTTTTTTCAAGATACATAAGGAATTATACTTTCTTTCTAACAGTATGTTGTTACTGTATTAATAATTATGATTATTAATAGAATTATATTTGCCTTTACGGGAACAAATATATAGATGTTTCTGGGTGTCTTGTTTACGTGAAATAATATTCAAATTGTATGTTCTGATGCAAGCAAAATGTATGGTCTTGGCAGTAACTGAAACTTATATTCGCCTCAGTAAGTTGATGCTCTAGGGGATATGACTCTAATCAGCACACAAGTCCGTCTTGGGGTCCACACGATTTATTCTGGTCTAGTTACAAGGGGTGGCTCTGAACTCTGAGTTTCAGTCCGAATTGCCCAGCACTGCTGGTTCACAATCATTTATACCATCCATTAATTGACATAGCTGACATTCCTTGCCCGTACCCGGCTTTTCCCCCATTCAATGTTTGGTGTAGGTCCCTGTGGTCAGTTTTTGTCTTTCGCCAGGGTTATGTCTCCCCCCATCGGATTCTCGACCGATGGGGGGAGGGGTGACTCATGTCGCCAATTCGGGTTCCCTAATACGGAGACCGATCCGTGATTCCTGCCTCTGAAACTTGTAACAAGGACATGAGTGTGTGTTGCGATCTGACTGGTTAACACGCTTGTTGAATGAACTTTGATGAACATCTACTGCCATTAAATGCTTTTCTTGATCATGAACTGTATCCCAATTTTCTCACCCCAAATTTGACAGATTTCAAACCTACTATTCGATATGCATCAAAATGTCTTTTATCATTATTTATTGAAAAACATACGGCATTTTTTTTACATGAAATAAAATGATAATTAATACCATGTGCCTGAGATTTTACAATCTCAGGAAAAGTTAGAAGTCGATTCTGTCACAGGACAAGGTGATTTAACCAAGAAATTTGACTTAAGCTTCTGGTATATCGATAACCTGATATTCTTCGATAACCAAAAGACCCATGAAGGTCAGGGTTAGAATTAATCTTCAGTAACCCGCGCTTGTCGTAAGAGGCGACTAACGGGATCGGGTGGTCAGACTCGCTCACTTGGCTGATGCATGTCATCGTATCCTAATTCCGTGGATCGATGCTCATGTCACCGGATTCTTTTGCACAGAGTCGATATTTTACATATATATGAAACATTGAAAAGTGAACCGTTTACAACAAACAAACAAATTACGAAAAACATTGATTTTGCGCATTCTTCTTTGTTTCTAGATCTAGTTATAACTCTAGACATAATCCCAAATTATTCTAGAAGGAACTGAGAAATGTATCTAATGTCAGGAAGCCATCATCCGATACTTTTGATGAATCATGGTTTAATCACTCTAAATCACTGAGTGATAAAACTGATCTTACTGATCAAGATCAATATATCTATCCCTTTATATGCTTCAGAATTGTGGGTATATAAAAATATGAATGTATCAAGAAAATCCATGTTTCGGCTTGTAACTGTACCTAAACGTTGGATCCCAGACACCTAATGC
The DNA here is from genome assembly GCF_003918875.1 of Haliotis rubra. Lineage (NCBI taxonomy): Eukaryota > Metazoa > Mollusca > Gastropoda > Lepetellida > Haliotidae > Haliotis > Haliotis rubra. The sequence goes on along the minus strand of NW_025766968.1, from coordinate 3,146,506 downwards.
TAAAGTGTTTGGTGAAAGTGGTCGTTTCCTATTTTTGTAAATGCAGCTTATCGTTGGCTTACTACTGGATTAAAATAACAACAATGCATAAAGATCGCATACCAAAGAAAGCTTATGAAATGTTACTTAATTTCGATAACTTTGGCTGTAAGACATTGGCTTAAAAAAATCGCTTTTGCTCATTTCTTGTGGGTCTGGATTTGTTTTGCTGTAACAAACTGTTAGAAATCGTGTAAGTTTTATCACAAAACGCGTTTAGTGGAGGTTTTATACAAAACTGGAGATCGGATCTTGACAATAGTACAGGTTATGTCTTGTATAGAGAATTCAAAAGTTTATTAAACCATGAAAAATGTCTGTTTGAAATTATATATTATGTAAATATGTAGTTACATTTAGAGCTGGATTATTAAGGTTAACATTGAATGAAGGACGATTGTGTAAAATTGTGTAAAACACAAATCTGAGAACATGTCCTGTATGCTACGGAGGTCAAGAAGACGAATACTGTTGTACTTTCATTCATCCCAGATATGATGATTTACGTCGTAAATATTTATCAAGTGACTTCAAATCGAATATGTCTGACTTTAAGAAACTACTTATCACAAATAACGTACATAGTTTGAAAATGCTCAGCCTGTAAATGCTGCACTCTAATGAACGAAGGTGTAAGCTATCACAAGAATGAAAATGTTAAACACCATATTATACTTTCGTACATATATCATACCTTTTATGTACTTTATCCATATTGTTCTGAGGATTTGTATACGTTTGCAGATGTGTGTGTGTGTGTGTGAATATATATATATATATATATATATATATATATATATATATATATATATATATATATATATATAATTATATATGTATTGTAAATTGTATTGTATTGTATGAAACTATTTATATGGGCCCGATGACCTTTGTACGGAAATAAAGTTTTGATTGATGGACTGATAGAAAGGTCATCAAACGTTCTCTACTGAGCGATCATCACCAACAAGCACGTTTGGTTTGGTTTTTCTTACGGCAACGCTGTATCTGAGAACTTGGCGAAGAATACATTGGTCTGCTGAAAACCGATTCCTTCTTAGTTCCACCCACGGCTTTAAGTTGATTCTATAACAAATATATAATGTCAATGTCACAGAACAAAGACTCTCCGTCATCCAACAAAAAAGGGTCCTTCAAGTACAGTTTAAACTGTAACTTAACGCATAAGAAGACGAGTGAGAATTTTGCTGCAATTTCGTTTGATTAAAGATCATGGTCAAAAGGAATTGAGCTCAGACTTGTTCTTGGTATATATATAGTGTTTGGCCACTAGGAAAATATCTTATTAACAATATGCAAACCAGGCGACTAAAGTTACCATTGAAGCATGTGAAATAAACCATTGTAGTATAAAGCCACAGCTTATGATTGGTACTTGTACTTCGCGAATTTCAGTAACACAGCACTGCAATTAGCACCAAGCAAATAATAATGATAGTATAGTGCTGGACAGTTTGCAAGTTTTGAGTGACACGACACATTGATGAAGGCCAGGGAACGGGCACGCACGCACGCACGCACGCACGCACGCACGCACGCACGCACGCACGCACGCACGCACGCACGCACGCACGCACACCACACCACACCACACCACACCACACACAGATCAGTGCAAAAGCCTAACCAGAGTTATCTATCACCAGAAACAAAATCCGATTGGCGTAAAGGAATATATAGCTGTGTCAATTAAATGAATGGATCACTGAAAAAGGGTAAGCATGTCCTGCTCTATACATCACAATTATCCACTGTAGCTCGCTCACGCTGTTTGGCCTTTGGTTAATGCAATTTTAACAAAACACAGCAAATGTCATCCATGATAAAATTTAAACATTTGAAGATGTAATAACTTTGGTTTATAATTTGGCGACATGAGGTCTGGCGTTGTCCACCTGGAAGAGCATTCCTGGGCCATTCTGCTGGACAAATGGTATGACGACTGGAGTAACAATTTCGTCTCTCTACCTGAGACCCGTTAAATTTCCATTGGTGCTCGTGCTTTCCACCAAAGATGTTGTCTGTACCACTGCAGATGGTGACGTAAAGCATGATTTGTCGTCTGACAGGGCGTCTAGCACGCAGCCAGACGTCGGCGAATGGTCCTCGGCGATATTCTGTTGACACCAGGAACTGTTCGTGCTTTCAGTGTGGGTGGTTGGAATCTTTGGCGCAAAAGGGTGGTTCGATCGTGGCGTGACGTGGCGTGGCGTGGCGTGACGTGGCGTGGTTACAGGTGGACGGACACTTCGGGGACGGTCTGCAACGACGGCGTTTTGTTGATAACGTCTCCACAAGCAGCATATGGTGTTCCTGTGCACGTTAAACTGGGGCACCGTTGCGCTGGGGTGTTCCGTTTTCAATTATTCCAATGGCTCGCCATCTTTCATTTTCAGTTCGCAGTAGCATAGAGAAATGCTCGTCCAAATTTGTGTTTTTCGGACCAGTCGACGCCAAAACAATGATTTGGGTGACAATGATTCGAGGTTTAGAGCCACACTTTTTAACGGGAAAGTTTTATGCCTTTTTTCCCACGGACTTCTTGAAAGCACGAGAAACTCATACAAAACAAGAACTACCGACAAGGTCCTGTTTCAGTTATGGATTAAGTGTATTATAAAGAATATCAAAATGAGTTACACATTTTTGTCTCATTTACATAAACAAATGTGTTGATAACGCTTTTGCGTTAGGGTATATATTTTTCAGATGTCAATATTTTGAGTGGACGGGTTCGTAAACCCAGTTAGATACAAAGTAAAAGTCTCGCCTAGCGTATTTGATATGCGGTTAAGGTCCAGATAAGATAAAGTACGAAATAAGGATATAACTGTTAGGGTTTGTAATATGAAATGTTACCCTTATTCAATAAGCTCTTGATAGGGATATAGAAGTTGGTATTCAAGTATGAGACAGATATTATGGTCTTCTTCTTTATTTTATAAACGATGTGTATACAATAAAGAAGTTGACATCCATAATATTTTGACTTTATTATTATTATAGGATATTTATATAGCGCACATATCCAGGCTACTAGTGCATGCTCAAGGCGCTGGTATTTGTTCCCTCGATCATTGGATGTCAATATCAACGGCACATCGTATTATCAATCTCAATTCCCTGGGGAGTATACAACTCTTGCAGCCACTAGGCGCACCGAGTTATTGTGGCTTCTCATCCTAACGAGGTACCCATTCACAGCTGGGTGGACTTGGACACATAGTCACAGTACTTTGTCCAAGTTCACTGCACGTTGCTGTACCCGCAACTAGGTGTTTGCACGTATTCCTGGGGCCACCATCTGGTCATATATCAACGGATTCGTGGGTTCTTTTAAGTGCACAGGGTTGTGTACTGTACACTAGGGGTTGTGACAACACTGAAAGAGTCTGCACACAAGGTTGACTCCAAGGTTTTTACACCCGGTCACAGGTGGGCTCGATCTCGACACCTCACCTCGCTGGATCACTATCCTGGCGCCTTAGCCAGCTCGCCCACCGCGCCCCCGACTTATACATCTTCAATTAGGTTCTTTGTGTCTTGTTAGTGTGTCCCCCTGCACTGGACTCTCTTGGTAATATGTATGTTGAATTACTGATCACAGTTGTTCCACATGTAGATATTTGGAATTACTTCAATATCAAGAGTGATCTAACAAAAGAAACCAGTCTAGTCTCCAGTTTGACATACAACCCATGTTCGAAGGAATGCTTTAGTTGACTGGCTTTCTGTTCAGTGTCAACCGCCGAATGTAACTTGACTAGTATGTAGCGCGTTTGTTTATCCAAATGAGTCGCTCCAAAGCGTTATAAATATGTAATTCTTTGTTATCTGCTTTTGTAATTACCAACGTCAGAAACCCACTGGAGCCGTATATCAAGACATATAAGCTGTCTGTCATTAAGGAGTTTATAAGCAAGACGCATGATTAATTTAGCAACTATTTTCTGGAATCAGTCTCATAAATACAATCCACTCAAAGATCTAAACCAATGATAATCAATATCCACATAGAAAAAAAAAATTGTTAATGGATGTCAGGCTCTCAATTTTCGATTTTCTTCCCAATTTACCTTACAGTGTGTACAGAAGCGACAGAAGTCAGTGTGTATGTTGGTGATTCTTGAGCGAAAACGGACAGGCTTCATTAGTGACTACACAAATAGTGAGTGAGTTTATATCTAAAGTCACATCGGCAATATTTCTGCCATATCGTGACTAAAACAAGTTATAATTTTATAATAAATACAGATAAATTATAAAAACTGTCAGCGAAGGACAGTAAAAACAACTAGAATATCACGGATATGAATAGAAAACAAGCATGTAAATCTAAGCATTTTAATCATAGAAGACAGTACAATATAGAAACAAGGTATGTATTGCCAACAACTGATGGTTGATCACCATACCAGGGACCATTGGGACATTTGCTTCCTGCATGGACCCAAGCTAGATTTACACCATCCCTCGAGCTATTAGCCATTTTAGATACTCTAGCCCTGAATCAAAATAACATATATACTAAGCTTAAAAATAGTAGTAGATTTAAATTTATAGATTTGTATACAAGACGTTTATGCCATGTTGGACTCTGCTCTACACTTTTATAACACCTGTTCTCTTATGCCAGTGGAATAGAGCATATAAGCCTCACCTTTCAGCGTTAAGCAGACAATTATAAATAGTGTTGTTATAGCTTGTGTTTTAAATGTGTAAATGACACTGTAATGTTAAGATGTGTGCAGGGTGTAACATTAGTTGCCTCACTCATCCACTCACCAACTCAACTGTAAAATGATGATGATAAACAGGTATAAATGATGTTAGATGTAGCTTGTCACTTTGGCGACATTTTAGATGTGACAAATTCGTGCATTATCAAGTATTTACGTACATATTTTTCTTAATAAAAATTATTATTCCTTGCTTGTTGATAAACTGTTACCAATAAAATAAATATGTTTGATTTGCTGTTTGTTATCTAAAATGATTTGAAAGTAGTAAGATTGATTAAGATCAATATATCACGTACAGCTCGTTCTGAGTTGTACAGTTTGATATTCATTATATTTTGTCACCATGGTTACAAGCAAAATCGAAGCTGATCCCTTTAGATGACTTTTCTTTTCATTCGCAATCAAAAGCGAGAACTACAACGAAGAAAGCCTATTAAATGAACCAAAAGGTCAGAGATTTTCAGGTATTCACATAGTCCGGTGACCTTCAGTTTCAGAACCTATATCGACAATGCAGCTTCAATTACACTTTGCACTATCTGGCCATCATGGTCACGACCAAGTATATGATAAGGATTAAGTAGCATTCGTTGAATGTTGAACATATTATTAGGCTTCGGTCATGGAAATAGTGAACGTGGTGATTTCAGTTTCTTAAATGACGGTACACGTTGATGATGTTAGGTAACACAATGCAGACAACATGTAGGAAGGTAGTGACACAACGGTATCATGTGAAGAACATCTGACAAGGTAGTGACACAATACCAACAGCCTGTGACAAGGTAGTGACACAATACAGACAACATCTGACAAGGTAGTGACACTGACAATGAAGGATGATTATTTACTGGAAATGTGTGGAAATTAAAGCTGAACATATGTTTAAAATAGATATGTTAAACACTTACAGACTCTAAAAGGTATGGTAACACATGATGACAACATACAAGGTAGACACAATGACACAATGACACAACAACATGTGACAAGGTAGTGACACAATGCAGACAACATCTGACAGAAGGTAGTGACACAATGCACACAACATCTGACAAGGTAGTGACACAATGCACACAACATGTAAGAAGGTAGTGACACAATGCAGACAACATGTAAGAAGGTAGTGACACAATGCAGACAACATGTAAGAAGGTAGTGACACAATGCAGACAACATGTAAGAAGGTAGTGACACAATGCAGATAACATGTAAGAAGGTAGTGACACAATGCAGACAACATGTCAGAAGGTAGTGACACAATGCAGACAACATGTCAGAAGGTAGTGACACAATGCAGACAACATGTGAGAAGGTAGTGACCAAATGCAGACAACATGTGAGAAGGTAGTGACGCAATACTGACAACATGTGAGAAGGTAGTGACGCAATGCAGACAACATGTGAGAAGGTAGTGACGCAACACTGAGAACATGTGAGAAGGTTGTGACGCAATACTGACAACATATAAAAAGGTGGTGATACAATACTGACAACATGTGAGAAGGTAGTGACACAATGCCGACAACATCTGAGAAGGTAGTGACACAATGCATGATATCATAAGGTCAGGCCAAAATGTTGTGACAACATAAATAGAAATCCACCGAACTCGCTGGCCGGGTAATGTTGGATGAACGTCTGTTTGTACAGATCAAACAATGCTATCACATAACAAACGATACATTCTTCAAATTGAATTCACTTTGGGCTCTATCCATTAAAGAGCCATACAACTATATGAGCTCTCTCTGTCCTGACTGGACACCTGTGGATAGCTTGATATTGGCTCAAGTCAAACTTCGTGCAACTTGGTCAGAAATGAAAAGTCTTGTTACAAATGTCCCGCGTTAATGTGGACAGAATACAGGAAGCAAACGAGGAAAAGCTGAACGTTTGTTGCAGTGGCGATATTTCAGCTTCATGTATATCGCTTCAGCCTGTTAAAGTAATCTGTTCCCCACCAAATGCTTACTTTCCCCACCGAATCCTTACTTTCCCCACCGAATCCTTACTTTCTCCACCGAATCCTTACTTTCTCCACCGAATCCTTACTTTCTCCACCAAATCCTTACTTTCCCCACCGACTCCTTAGTTCAAGACACAGGGTGCCTCTCTTGCCCTGGAATCCTCACAAGAAACGCACAACGGAGACATGACCAAGCAGTGTTTCTGTTCAGCGTCCAGATTTCCAAAATACAAATCGGATAGTTTTGAACTACAATATAAAACATAGCTATAGTGATATATTCTTCAACAAAACCTCTACATATTATCCGTTTCAATGCCATGACATATTTTGTTACGACCCTCATAGTGGTTGTTGCACCAACAATTTTCAGAAGACACGTGAAGATCCGGGTTAGAATTGACATTCAGTAACCCATGCTTGTCGTAAGAGACGGCTAATGAGATCGGGTGGTCAGGGTCGCTGACTTGGTTGACCATGTTGTTGATCACTGCATGGATTGTCTGGTCCAGACTCGATTATTTACAAACCGCATTTACAGATGGAATATTGCTGAGTGCGGCATAAAACTAAACTCACTCATTCATAAATCAGCATATCAGTAGTTCATTGAAGTCCTGGTGGTATTCCTGTCAATCTATGATAGTGTGAAACAAAACTACTTTATTTCTCATGAGCAATATAAACAACTTGAATCAAATTCTGGACATATCTCCAAGTGTCAATAGCCATATCGTGTACAGAAAACCATTCAACAATCCGTAACTTCATCAGTCAGTTTCTCACCTGATACTCCAGGGAATCTTGAAACGAAGTGTGTCACTGTTACCACAAGTAGGATTATATGCTTCAGACTTACATACTCACATTTTATGAGTTCCAAAAATACTGGCAAACACCAGACACCAATTAGATGTAGTTGCAAGAAATGGTATCAAATCGTCTCCAGTCAATTTTAGAATGTCGTCTGCATCAGTCAGACGAAAATGATGAACGACGGTATATGTGGCAGATTGTTTGATTTCATTATATATTCGCGGTGGTGACACGGCATCACGACGTGAATAATACTGACGGTGTTCAAGTCAAGAAGATATTAATATAGAATTTATTCCTTCCAAATAATGCTTTCCATTTTAGGGGCGTTAATTTTACGATTTGCACGTGTTTCACTCGTCAATTAATATCTCAAAAATCCTGGATCAAGTACATCGTGGCGCATCTTGTATTTCTTCAGATTCTGTTCCTTCAAGCTTTTATTTTTTAATTTTTTGTTCCCAATGTGATGAGTACAAACACATGATGAGTACAAGCATATAGAAGAAAATGTGCACATACAAGCTAGTGAGCTCAAAAGCGATATAGTACACTTAGTACATTGAATATCAATATCAGTGATATGTTTTTGTTGAATAGTCATACAGGGTTAAATTCAGGGATGAGAGGAAACCATTTGGCTAAAAAGCTTTCAACATTATTATTTCTTCTTGAGACGAATGATTCAGTGGTAAATATGTAATTCAATATCCTTAAGTAATTATCAACTTTTGGAATTGTTTTTGTCAAAGAGCAAGTGTGTAAATATATCTCTTAGCAGATAAGATTATGTGGTTCAGTAATGGGTTCTTACCTAAAAAGACAAACGAGATCAAAGATTTTGTCAAATTAAGTGTTTGGATACGTTTCGTAATCCACTGTTCAAGTTTCTTACAGAAAGTTTTGGTTTCATCACATTCCCAATATACATGGAATAAGGTTTCAACAGAATCATTACACAAAGAACATATTGTATTGTCCACCAGATTCATTCTAAAAAGTTCTTTTTTGGTATAAACAATTCCGTGCAGATTCACATCTCTTAAATTCTTTCTACAAATATGAAAAATCAAATGCCAATCAAAATCAATACAGTCAAATATTGTTTCCCATTTTTGGCACATGTGAGGTTTAACATTTTCAGATAACAATTTATCATAGAATAATCCTTTTCATGGGGATATGAAATCCTTTTGGAGTGAATTTATTGTGGGGTCATTAATGTTTATATATCTATATTCTTTTAAAGTCTTTTTCCAAGGTTCAGGTAAAATATATATAACATATCCAAGATCTAAGTGAGTACCTTTTATATCAAATTTAAGCTTCAGTTGATCAAAGGATATAAACCCATGTTCATCACAAAGATCTTTGATCGTCAAGATTCCACTTTTAGCCCAGTGACTTATGATGTGATTTAAGTTTTTGAAATTGTTATTCAACCATAAAGGTTGGGATAAGATTTCATTAATGTTCTCTGCATCTATGGTATTTTTGATACAATATAATTTCTATGCTTTGAATACGTCTATCCAAAAAGGATTATCAACTGCAACTATATCCTGAAAATCTGCTCCATATTTTAGCATATCCTTAAAAGGAAAATTGCATGGGTTACCAGGATTTGTTTTTTTAAAGTATAGTTTGAGTGTAGATAATTTCATGGCGTTAACATAGGTCTTAATATCAATCATCCGTAGACCCCCATTTTGTAATCTATTTTTAAAGTGCTCCGTTTGATTTTGTCATTTTTGTCATTCCAGATGAATTTAAAAAATACTCTCTCAATCGCGGTGATAAAATCATCTGGAGGGTTAGGTAAAGTGTTAAACAGTTATTTTCCTTATCAGCGCCAAATGTCTTTTCCTCCAAGTTGCCAGTAATCTATTAATTTCTTCTAGTCTTTTCTTTGTGTTAATAACCCATAAATCATTCAAATCCGGAGTAAATTTAATTCCTAATACTTCAAATTGTTTTCTTTGCCATTGTATATTCAAATCTTGACATAGTATATCCCTGCTACCAGCTTTTGAGCCAATCCAGATTGGTTTAGTCTTATCTATGTTTATCTTTAGTCCTGACATATTGTAAAATGTATTAAGTGTGTCTATAGCAGAATACAAGTTTTCATCTGAGCCATCCAAAAATAGTTCGGTGTCATCTGCATATTGACCTAATTTGTATTCTTGATCCTCAATTACAATACCCTCTATAGTTTCAGGTTGTCTTATCATACAATCCTTCAAACTTACATAGAAGGAAATATGGTAATGGTAACGTTATCCGATGAACTGCGTTGCTGGAATGAACTGATGATTGCTCAAACCTGATGTCCCATATCGTAAAATCGATTATTGCCATTGATTCAATGTGGCAAAGTTACTGCTGATCAGTGGATCAAGAAGTGTCATTGAAAGCATTATATCAGAATTGACAGGCCACACAACGACCAGGCTGTTTCCTTATCCCAATCAGCTATGAAAAATTCATCTTACCTCTGACAGGATACCGAAGCTAGAACTAGTCGTTCAAGGTCCTATTGATGCTGCTTTCAAGAGGGGGTTAAGAGCACCACGAGCACATTGTCAGCAACTGGACAGGATCAGTGTGGACACATCTTTGGAACATTGATCTGCTGTAAAACTTTACTTCTTCCATAAACCTCGCAATTGGTCATTCTATTTCCTGCATAAAATGTCAAACCTCTATATTGCCGAGAAGCCCCCAGCCTAAGAGATGCATAAAAATGTTTCATAGAGTTAATGGAATATGTAAACCTATGTTATTTTATGTACAATCGGTGGGAACACAGATTGTTGCCCATGTAGTTTGCCCATGTCTTGTTCAAAGGCTGTGCTTAATCAGAGTTACATCATCCGATACGTTGAATTCCAAAAATGCATAAAATGAGACAACCATAACATGGCCCCACAATTCCATATAACTGAAATCGTTTAACTCGAGCTCCCTACCTGAATGGACTTGAAGCAATTATTATTATTATTATAGGATATTTATATAGCGCACATATCCACGAAACTAGTGCATGCTCTAGGCGCTGGTATTTTTCCCCTCGATCATTGGATGTCAATATCAACGGCACATCGTATTATCAATCTCAACTCCCTGGGGATTATACACTCTTGCAGCCACTAGGCGCATCGAGTTATTGTGGCTTTCTCATCCTAACGAGGTACCCATTCACAGCTGGGAGGACTGGGACACATAGTCACAGTACTTTGTCCAAGTTCACTGCACGTTGCTGTACCCGCAACTAGGTGTTTGCACGTATTCATGTGGCCACCATCTGGTCATATACCAACGGATTCGTGGGTTCTTTTAAGTGCACAGGGTTGTGTACTGTACACTAGGTGCTGTGACAACACTGAAAGAGTCTGCACACAATGTTGACTCCAAGGTTTTTACACCCGGTCACAGGTGGGCTCGACCCCGACACCTCAAGCTCGCTGGATCACTAGCCTGGCGCCCACCGCGACTTGGAGCAATCATTGTTGAACACTAGATCACAAACTCTGACATTTATAAACCAGGATTAGCCCAGACAAATTAGTATGATTAAAAAGAATACATCAGAAACATGTCAGTCACACCATGCTGTGACAATGCTGTTTGAGGTTGCTAGTTATCTATTTCTATATCATCTGCGATCTATTTAGGGTTGTAGTTACCGGAGGTAGAGAGAACGTGTATGAGTGCGCGCTTGTGTGTATGTGATTACGTCTGTTTGTCATTACCCATTGAATGTACGTCATATTATTAAATTTTATTTGTTACGCGATTTTTTCTCCGTAGATATTAACTATATTTTTGATCATTTATCTGCCTACTCTGAACTGAACATATAAACCCGTCTCTAAATAAAAGTTCAAAGTCTGAAGGGTGCATCTTGTACAATAATGCATCAATTAACGATAATAATTTTCAATCATAACTCTATATGACATATCAGTTCTTTATTCTCGTGTCAGTGAAATTCCAACTTACTTAAACAAAGATAATGCTCTAAACGTCCAAACATACGTGGTCTATGGAGAATTCATTGCAATATTCTGTACATTCTACAGAATTGAATATCCCTATACCTTCTTCTAATCTGAGATCACTAAACAACATTTAACTATAGAATTGAAGCTACATATGAAAGTTATGTCACGGTGTCCCCACTTGAATTCAGTAGATAGAACAAGTGGACGCTCTCATCTGAGATGGAAAGGTCATCGTGTCCATAGGAAACCGGAATATTAACTTACCAACCGCATCCATCCTTTAACTTCTCTTTCACACAGAACTGTCATACACTGACATGAGCGTTTCAGTGGCTCTATTTCTAGATAATGATCGGCGCTATACTAATCAATATGAGACATCCAAGACAAGACCTATTGGTCAAGCAGGTGCAGTGTTAAATGAGGAGGATCAAGGGAGACTCTTGCACAAAGCAGAAAAGTGCAAAAACGGACTCATACAAAAGCAGCTTAAAAGGCAATCAGTGTATGTGATACTGCGGGAGTCTGGGAGATGTCATTGACATGTTTAAACTCGGCAACACAACTTCTACAACACAAGGCATGACACCAAACCCAGATGAAATTCGTGAAACGATATAATATGCCTCAACCCATTATTGCTGCCGAGATCTTTCTGTAAGTGAGGACTTAATTCCTGTGACAAATTCTCGCCATTCAGATGAACATACAATACCTTTAAAAAGTAGCAATTGTTCTATTTGGGATAGTTCCGATTCCAAGATTGGGCTAAAGAGTTCTAGAAACTACTATCTTCGAGGTATTATTACCCTTTAAACATCCCAATAGGAATTCAAAGAGGCCAAGGTAGCCTAAACTTGGCAAGTGATCTCAATGACATCAGTCTTCTTCTTTGGTTTAGAATATTGAATATGCCACCCTACAGATTTACAAAAACATGCTACATGCTGATGCTTTATGACAGCAACGGAACATGTTACTGGGTGACAGATGTAATACATTTACTAATCTTTACTGGGTTTGTAATAAAAGGTATGAGAAGCGTATGAAGTCACACTCATATTTTCTCTTATCAATAGAACGACGACTGGCTGATATGTACACTTTCTCTGCGTATGTCCAGGTTACCATCAATAAGGACCAAGCATTTAAAAAGCTCTTACATCGTGACATCTATAAATTTGAATCAACCGCACCTGGAACGATTGGCCATGTAAAACCATTATACCTTTTCACAGTGAAAATTAATATTTTCAAATGTCTACTGCCAAAAGTATAATGTATAATTGTACAACAGGCCTGTGCTCTTATCATTGCAGAAAAAGAGCAAGTGAGTGAGTGAGTGAGTTTAGTTTTACGCCACACTCAGCAATATTCCAGCTATATGGCGGCAGTCTGTAAATAATCGAGTCTGGACCAGACAATCCAGTGATCAACAGCATGAGCATCGATCTGCGCAATTGGGAACTGATGACATATGTCAACCAAGTCAGCGAGTCTGACCGCCCGATCCAGTTAGTTGCCTCTTACGACAAGCATGGGTTACTGAAGATCAATATTCTACCCCGGACCTTCACGGGTAGCAGAAAGAGAGACTGATTGACAACACAAAGGCTGACATCAACTCCAGATGACAATCCAACATTTGCAACTACCACATCGTAAATACCGTGTATGTTTTATTATGTGTATTTTTGTGTAAAGGTTGACGAGAAGACACTGAGGTTATACAGACTTTACAGAAGCGTAGATATACAAACCCAAACCCGGAACATGGCGTCACCAGGATTGATGCACCATAAAATATTTATCAGTGCTCATGAGGATTCAGACAACAATCTTCCCTTCGGTTTACCATCTGCCTTCAATAGACACTGGGGCTAGCATACAGGATGCTATAGAAATAGCTAAACCTAAATAGCACAGACGTAACCAATTCGTCACTTTCAAAACTTAAATTCAAACCTAAGAGGTAGATTCACCCGTTATATGTTTCCCATTGTGAATTAGCCGTTATATTACTGAAATAAAACAATCTGTCGCATACATTATCAACAGTTGTTTTGACTGTGAATCATGATAGTCTACAACGTGCATACCGCTCGTCACCGACAGTAGATTATAACGAGAACGCTATTCCTATTATCAGGATTCCGAGATATTTGGGGCAGTCAATGCCGAGAAACATGAACATCATTGTCTTGCAACTGATCATACGCATTATTAATCTGCAGGACATGACAGTTATTTTATCCCAATCAATTTTCTTCAATGGAGGCTCGTGTTTACGTGGGACGAATGCTTTAACCAGACTCAGGCCATTTAATGGTTTCCATTAAAATAGGTCTTTCCAACCTCATTTAAACTTCAAAGACGATCACGTTCGTGACTGTGAGTTCGTTTCTGAATTCGTTTCCCCATGTAACACTAGAGGCTTGGATCAATGTTTACCATCATGCGCAGGTATCAATTGTCCTTAAAAATGCGATATCTTAGTATATTTGGCAATGTCGTCTTTCTTTCATTATCAGCTAGACCAAGCGCGTTTCGATGGCCCTTCATCAGTGTCACACATCTCTTGTTATTGACCAGAGTGAGTGAGTTTAGTTTCATGCCGCTTTTAGCAATATTCCAGCAATATCACGGTGGAGGGACACCAGAAATAGTCTTCACATATTGTACCCATATGGGGAATCGAAACCGGGTCTTCGGCGTGACGAGCGAACGCTTTAACCACTAGGCTACCCCACCGACCCCTTTATTGACCAGAAGTCCATACTTGAAACCTAAGCATAACAAAATGATAATACTTAATGTTTTTCGGTTTCCAGTCTCAAATGGATCGCGCTCAGTGCAAAATACGTGGCGTGATTGATCAAACTTAAACCAGTGGCTGATTTGTAGCCAGACACACTGTATCTGTTGTGCTTGACCAAAATGGATCTTGGCCTTAAAAACTTATCCAGCTGACAGGTACTTTATAAACATGTAAATTCTAGGCTCATTTTGATTTTCTATTTGATTCCTTCCCCGCCACAGGGCACAGAGTACAAACTTTCGTTTTCTCATTGTTTCCAAAACAGGGAAATCGACGCTGGCGTGTCCAGACATGTTTATCCTTGTAGCAGCCCCCGATGTCACTGATTTTTACTGATCCATGCATACTATTTTCACTGTTGTTGTACTTTATAGACCCAGTGAGAACTGTTTCGGGACAAAAACGAGACTGGTCATTTTCTGACGGTGACGGCATCTAGTTCATACTCTGGCTCTGGATGAAACTGCGGGGTTTCATAATTCAGTAATCGACAGCTCATAAAAAGTCATTAACCATCTGAACATCAAAGATGTGTAATCTGACACTCCCCCGTAACCATGTACGCCTACAATGTCGAACATCTGTGTTTGGCCAAGTCACTGGATCTCGTTGATGTACCAATCTTCTAGATGTGATTGTCCATTTGTGATATGAAGTAAGATGATTCTTTTTATCCTAAATGATGATGTGTTTTCCATCGTTACATTCTTATCTGTAAAAGAGCCCATTATGTTCACGAAATATGCCGTCTCTAGCTCTGTACATGTGTTAGATGTTTAAACTGCAGTATTGGTTCAGACGATGTGTGCTCACTGACATCAAGGACAGGCGGACACATATGTCCTTGTTTCCGACACACACAGTCAACGTTCAGGGGGCCATAAGACCATCGCATTCATATTTATTCTTTGTTGTTATTACAGTCAAGTAGTTAAAGCGTTCGCTCGTCACGCCGACGTCCCGGGTTCGATTCCCCACATGGGTACATTGCGTGAAGCCCATTTCTGGTGTCCCCCGCCGTGATATTGCTTTAATATTACTAAAAGCGGCGTAAAACCCAACTCACCCACTCACTCCATTACCATTACGTAAAGTTTGTAATTTCTGTTCCGAAAATCAGCATTATTGGTAATATTCCAGTTGGTTATATGCGACATAGTGTACAGTTGTAATTAGTGAAAACTGCTAATGATAGAGTGGAATATTAGGCCTGACGTTCTGTTAACCAACCGGCGTAAGCTAAACAAGTCTCTCTTCTGTTAATAAGTTATCTCTTGAAGTTGATTTGATAGGCTGAATAAGAAAGTTGCAGTTGCTTAAAATATATCTACAACGCTTGTATGAATAGACATATCAACCAGAACAATGAGCAGTACATAATACCATCCGTCAGGCTGCATTTCATGTTCAATTTTTTTGTATTAATCTTTCTCCTGTTCAACAGAACGACCAGGAGCTGTAGCAGACTTGTGACCATTTTGACGTTTGACGTTTGTTGTTTGAAAAAGGCTTTACCAAAATTGTGAATGTACCAATGTACACTAAATGTATGTCCTACTTTCTGCTAGTCGTTAAAACATTTGATTGTTAAATAAAGACACCACTAGTCTGTTCCTCCTTTTGCTTAGTTTTTCATTTGTAAAGTTACTCTGGCACCTGTTTCTCTCTATATTACATCTTTGAACTATACCGTGTGGTTTGTTTATTGTTTGTTTCAAGCAATATAACATCGGTTCCATTACCATCCAATTTTCAGTTGCTAGGGTATTTTAGGTCATATAGATTGTATGCAAAGTTCAAGGAAAGACATACTGTGTTTGAATCTAAGCTTTAAAATCAAAAGATAGTTCAAGTCACTCCAGAAATGTTACATGATATTACAGGAATCTACTTAATATGCCATCTCTCTCTCTTTAACATCAAGGCCGTTGGTGTCATGTTATTCTATAACCTTTACGCGGAGTATCCATATCTCCTTAAATACTGGCTCTTACTATGGTGGGCGCCTCCATGGTGTAGTGGTTAGAGCGTCCGCCCGGAGAGCGGAAGGTCGCAGGTTCGATCCCCGACCGTGTCATACCAAAAGACGTTAAAATATGGTACTTGTTGGTCCCTGCCTGGCACTCGGCATTAATGGGTACAACAAGGACTGGTCGGCTTGGAGTCAGTATAATGTGTCTGAGTGGGGTATTCATGCTTCACTGCGGCATGGTATCTCAGTGGGCTAGCACTATAAAACCAGCTTAAGTCTGGGCTAGTACAAGCAGCCGCACATACACATACACACGCATGCACGTCGTCATATGAGCGAATTATTCTCAAGCACGACGTTAAACCCAATTTCACCTCACCTCACCTTACTGTGGTGGGTGCTACATCATGTTCATCCATGCAAATATTAACATGGTTTCAATAGACGTCATTGTCCTTGATACCACAAACACAAACAAGGGACTGAAATACTTTTGATCAGAATCGTTCATCAAACTTCTTCAAGAACGTTATAGTGTGTTAAAAACAACAATACAGCAATGAAGTGCCTCAAATTTCATACGTTTTTCTTTTATTTCCATTAGATTACAATACTTGCAGAGAAAAAAAGTATGGATCTGCAAAGCATCAAACTCAGCAGTACATAACTTGAAGTAAGGTATGCATAATAACAATGCCATTTGTTGAAATCAGAGAGATCCGGCCCCGATTTCTCGAAACAAACTTAAGTTTTTACTCAAATTTCAAACTGAGTTTGACAATTTGAAACAGCTGAATTTTTAACTACGCTGCATTTTAAAAATATACCCCCACAAACAACTTAAGTAATCTATCCACTAAACTCAAATTGTCTATTTCTTAGTTTAATATCAATTTCAGTTCATTCTGGAAAATGCATTTTCCTGCGTTTTCTCAAATTGAGTAAAGTCAAAACTCAGATTCCAAGCAGCAGCGATGAGAAGTCCTGTGAATGATTCCCGGCCTCTTCATTCTACAAATCCGGCTTCCAGCATTTATTCAGGACTCAGCTATTTCACACCGGAAATTGGAGTTCGCTACGATGACTTTTTACACCAGGGTGTACGCCGACTTTTCACAGTGGCTATTCCAAAGTGATTAACAGTGGGAATAGACTGATGTGAAGGAGTGAGTGAGTTAACATTTTAAGTCACATCGGCAATATTTCAGCCATATCGTCAGTCAATCAACTTATAGTTTTATAATAATTAAAAATAAATTATAAACACCTGTCAACGACGGACAGTAAAACAACTAGATTATCACAAATACAAATGTAAAACTAGTAGTTAAATCTAAAACAGTTTAACTATTGAAGACTATCACAGATATGAATATTAAGCTAGTATCTAACTCTAAAACAGCTTAATTACAGAAGACAATACAATATAAAAACAGGCTGTAGATCGCCAACAACTGCAGGTAGATCACCATACTAGGGACCATGGGGACTTACAGTGCCCTTGCTACCTGCATGGACAATAAACTGATGTCTTGATGCAAGAGTTGTTGATGGTCCACTGTTTTGTGATTCACCAAGTCATTTCAATTCACCTAGCCACTGATCCCAGCATTTACGCATGCTACAATGAAAGGAATTGGTCCGACTATATATCGGATCTCAGTAATCTGTATGCCCTCGCATGTTACATAAAGATAAAGCAGACAAATATATGGATGACGGGCGTGACGTTGTTCACTAACAGTATTTCAGTTATTCGGCTTGTCAGCTTGACAGCTGAACGAGAGAATCAATGAAACCTGGTCAATTTCTAGTGTTTATAATCGGTGGTATATAATGACCTGATACATGTTATGACTTGTGTGATATATAATGTTGCGTTGAGGCTTTCTTAACAGTCATCGGGTCCCCAATGCGTAGATCGATGCTCTTAATGTTGATCACTGCATTGTCTGGACCAGACTCGACTATTTACAGACCGCCGCCATGTAGCTGATGTGCGGCGTTAAAACCAACCAACCAACCAACCAACCAGCTTTCGTAACACCACCACGCATCAAATGCTAACTTATTATCCCTTATTAGCCCTTGTTTTGTCTTACATGTCTGTTAGTATTCTGAAACTTTTCTTCCTGCTCTTGTCAAATATATGACGAGAGTAAGAGGAAAAATCTTCGAAAGACAAGTTATCACGCCTCAGTTTCAGTTTGATATGCAACTACGTTTCAGCTGCTTGAGCGACCGATTCTTAACTGTACCAGTCTATCATAGATATTTATGGGAGTGTCAGATATTCAGACACTCAGTCGGCTTTATCACAATTGCATATTGAACACTTTGGCTAGGAGGCTAACCATGGTGTCTGTCTCACATAATGTTCTCTTCAGGACTGATATTTCTGCAATACTGAAGCCCCGAAAGAAGCTTGTCTATAGATATATCTAGTTCCTCTGATTCTGAATCTTCCATATAAACCTGAAGTGTGCTTCTCACTATATATTAAGCATCTGTTCCTATACCGGAATAACCGTTTGAGGCTTTTGTTTGATCTCAGGTTTTACTTTTTGTAAGCAAGACCTCTTCCCAGGTTTTATTTTTCCTAACTCTGTATGAACACCAACATTCAAATGATATATGACAATAAAGCCCCTCGGGATTTCCTTCCTCCCAAGGTTTTACATTCTCTACCAAAACCTCGGGGGCGTGTTTTCTCCTATACATCTCACTGGGGCTCCTTTTCAGTTTAGGTTAGAGCGTCCGCCCAGAGTGCGGAAGGTCGCGGGTTCGATCCCCGACCGCGTCCTACCAAAAGACGTTAAAATATGGTACTTGTTGGTCCCTGCCTGGCGCTCGGCATTCATGGGTACAACAAGGACTGGTCGGCTCGGGGTCAGTATAATGTGTCTGAGTGGGGTATTCATGCTTCACTGTGGCATGGCATCTAAGTGAGCTAGCACTATAAAACCAGCTTCAGTCTGGGCTAGTACAAGCAGCCGCACATACACATACACACGCATGCACGTCGTCATATGAGCGAAATATTCTCAAGCACGACGTTAAACCCAATTCCACCACCACCACCTTTTCAGTTTAAATGAAATTATGTGTTTCCATAAAAATGACATACATTCAGAGCCTAAGTTTCAGTCCCAACTGACCATGATACTCTTGTAAACATTAAAGGAATAAGATAGTCTTCAGGGCCCCATGTATCTGTTTTTTCGGGCATTGGTCATATACCGTCACCTGATGTGTTGCGATTTCAGTTCCTTGTAATGATGGTCGCAGGTGCAGATGCAGTATAGTTTCCCAATTATGTATTGAAATGGACGTTCACAGCTGTCGGGAATAACATTACATACAACTTATACTGTACAACAATAACACAGAATATATAGTCAGTGTATACATAGTGTTTGTTCACGGCATTCATTGGCGTTGACGTAAAAATAATCTCAACTACTTTGTCTGATGAAACCAGTAGAACGTGTTTCTTTACACGGTATTTGCAATAATCTGAACTATATTGTCTGATGAAACCAGTAGAACGTGTTTCTTTACACGGTATTTGCAATAATCTGAACTATATTGTCTGATGAAACCAGTAGAACGTGTTTCTTTACACGGTATTTGCAATAATCTGAACTATATTGTCTGATGAAACCAATAGAACGTGTTTCTTTAATAATCGGTATATTTGCAATAATCTGAACTATATTGTCTGATGAAACCAGTAGAACGTGTTTCTTTACACGGTATTTGCAATAATCTGAACTATATTGTCTGATGAAACCATAGAACGTGTTTCTTTACACGGTGCAATTTGCAATAATCTGAACTATACACGTGTATCTTTTGCAATAATCTGAACTATATTGTCTGATGAAACCAATAGAACGTGTTTCTTTACACGGTATTTGCAATAATCTGAACTATATTGTCTGATGAAACCAGTAGAACGTGTTTCTTTACACGGTATTTGCAATAATCTGAACTATATTGTCTGATGAAACCAGTAGAACGTGTTTCTTTACACGGTATTTGCAATAATCTGAACTATATTGTCTGATGAAACCAGTAGAACGTGTTTCTTTACACGGTATTTGCAATAATCTGAACTATATTGTCTGATGAAACCAGTAGAACGTGTTTCTTTACACGGTATTTGCAATAATCTGAACTATATTGTCTGATGAAACCAGTAGAACGTGTTTCTTTACACGGTATTTGCAATAATCTGAACTATATTGTCTGATGAAACCAATAGAACGTGTTTCTTTACACGGTATTTGCAATAATCTGAACTATATTGTCTGATGAAACCAATAGAACGTGTTTCTTTACACGGTATTTGCAATAATGCAATAATCTGAACTATATTGTCTGATGAAACCAATAGAACGTGTTTCTTTACACGGTATTTGCAATAATCTGAACTATATTGTCTGATGAAACCAGTAGAACGTGTTTCTTTACACGGTATTTGCAATAATCTGAACTATATTGTCTGATGAAACCAATAGAACGTGTTTCTTTACACGGTTTTTGCAGTAATCTGAACTATATTGTCTGATGAAACCAGTAGAACGTGTTTCTTTACACGGTATTTGCAATAATCTGAACTATATTGTCTGATGAAACCAATAGAACGTGTTTCTTTACACGGTATTTGCAATAATCTGAACTTTTTTGTCTAATAAAACCAAGAAAACGTGTGTCTGTATACATAGTTCGCAATAATCTGAACTCTATTGCCTGATAAAACCAAATTTGTTTCAGGATATTTAATCATATTTTTATATTACCTGGGATTGACCGTATAGCTCTGAAATAAAGTTGGATTCCTTTCCTTAGTACTAACTTTTACACTTTACAACTGCCATTACCAATGAGGATCCTTTTGATTTCGCAGTTTCTTTTTAGGGTAGAATTTAGGTTTTAGTCATTCATTTAGAGTTGTCCCCAACGTCCAACTTCGTTATATGGAGATAATGACATGACGTGGGACATAGAAGATGTTATCTCTTCTGAGCCATTGCGAGATTCCCTATGAATCGTGTCAGGGGTAAATTGAAATGTTCAAAGCTAAACGGGAAACGGAAACAACCTTCTCCCAGTGTTGTGTGCCGGGGACATTTCTGATGTTTTGCTTTCAGCAGCACTCCTTTGTCTGACGAGTTTTAATGTTACAGTTTGTGATCGTTAGACCTCCAGTGATTGCCCCACATTCATTCAAGCGCGAGTTTATCACCGATTTCCGTGATATGGGATATGTGTTTTGGGCTGTGTTATGATCGGCTCATTTCTTGCAAATGTCAAGAGATGAGAGACCTATTTTGTCAGGACAATACTCACATGTGACTCCTGCTCTGGTCAACTGCTTTCTTTACGTCGTGGTTATTCATTTTGTAACAGGCAGACACCGTGTCAGGTGACCTGTGAGCGAGACTGAAAGTTGATCTGTGGCTATGAGCTGTATAGAGAGGAGAGGAGAGGAGAGGGAAGCGGGTGTCCATTGTGTTTAATGTATTTGTAACTGGTAGACACCGTGTCAGGTGATCTGTGAGCGAGACTGAAAGTTGATCTGTGGCTATGAGCTGTATAGAGAGGAGAGGAGAGGGAAGCGGGTGCCCATTGTGTTTAATGTATTTGTAACAGGTAGACACCGTGTCAAGTGATATGTGAGCAAGATTGAAGGTGGCTATGAGCTTTATAGAGAGTAGTGGGAAGCGGGTGTCCATAGTAATTAACGTATTTGCAACGTTTTCTACATTTTAATGATAAATAATATCAAAATACACCATATCATTAAGTACTGGTTCTTCTTTAAACATTGTTTCACCTTCATTTGGGTGGAAAGCCACCAAGAAGCAAATTGACTGTATTTGACCTGTGTCAAAGGAGATTCATGTAAAATACAGTATCGGTGTGAATTGCGCTGTTTCATTGGCATGAGTGAGACAGATATCATCGTGTTATTATAAGCATGTGTAATATATAGAATACATTGTGTCTTGTGTCAAACAGATCGACAGTAGGGCATGTTTTGGGACTAGGTTTTGCTGATTTGTACCGGGTACGGGAGACACAGTGGTCTAAAGAGCCGCAATTGTTTTCTTCTTTAAGTGACATTTAGAAGCTGGTGTGAAGAAGAGGAAGTACTTTGTTATGGATAGACAGCAATAAAGAAGCTGTCCATCCATAAAAAGTGTTTCCTCTTCGCAGTTGTTTAGATGGTCGCGGCCGGGCAGGGATAGGTCATATATACTGAGGGGAACAAATAAGGTATCACATGTGTCACAGTGTTCCTTTATTTGTTTCCAGGTTTCTTCACAAGCTATGCGATACAAAAGCCTGTGAAGAAACCTGGAAAAAAATAAAGGAACACTTGTGCTTTCATGTAATCCCTTATTTTTTTCCCTCAGTATATTTTCAGCAGCACAGTGGGTTTGTACGCTTCCTCTAATTGGTAGATGGCCACTTTGGGTTTTCCTGTAGACATCATATAGAGATATCAATGAATAAAGCTCCAGGTTGTATGGGGCATGGGAGACGTAATTTCCTCACGATGCTTGCCCACTGGTAGAGAATAGGTTAATGGCGATTTATGTTCTATATTTTAACAGTACCACAGAGATGCGTGCTAGTCTCACCAAACTGATAAATGCCACTTTGGGCTTTTAACTACCAACTGTATTAAAAGTTACCATCAAGCAACGGCAAACAAACTTATTCTAAATTGGAAGAACCTTTAGGTAAGTTCAAGTGTGAATTATAGGTGATTTCACGGTGTTGTTATCACGTTCTAAAACATCAAAACTCACCTTCATATATTGTTCTTTCAGATTTCAGTGAAACGTGAAAAACTTCAAAGTTACCTATACCCCCGGTCAAGTTGGTAGATCAGATATATACACTGAAACATAATGTCAGGTCATTTCAGTATTTCGCTTCAGTGATCATCCACTAATAGGTAGTAACCGTAAGTGTTTTTGAATTCACAGTTTCAAACAATGCATCTTTGTTTTAACAGGATATACATCATGAGCTCTCTTTTTGTCCTGTTGATTGATAACTCCAGCACAAAATAGACATTGGTGTTTAAAATCAAAATTTGTCTTTGGTGAACGTAAAGTCCTAGACTGGTTGTTCTTCGTGATTTTATTCCTACTACTGTTGAATTTCTTTATTTGCTGCGGATTGCAGTAGTGTCGACGACAATCAACATGAACAATCTGTCCCGGTCTGGTTTTGATTGAGTCACCACGTGCTTCGCTTGATTCATTTACACCTCTGCTGCCTTTCTCTCTCAGAACAACTGAACCTCCGCCTGTCTTCGCATGAATATGCAGCTTGCATATTACACAAACATCCATGGTGCCATGTTTTGATCCTAAAAGGAAAAGTAATAATTTGTAAGCGAATATTAAAAATAAATTTCCAAATATTTATATTACCATAGCAATTACATGAAATTAATACCCTAAAATTTTGAAAAATCAAAATATCTATGTAAGTCAGGTAATATATATATATATAGCATATAGATAAATTCAGAAATATTTTCAAGCTCAGTTATGATACATAACCTGAATTTATGTAAATTGATGTATAACAACTACAACGTTTTGATACAATGATCTGTGTTATTACAAAATAAGCAAAAACATTTTGGAATGTTAGTCTTAATGACAAATGTACAAATTTTGAAATCTTAATAAAAACACAAAACTAGATAACTAATTATATTATCATATCAATAATATGAAACAAACAATTTCATATTCTTTTCTGTATTCATCATTAGTACCTATAATACTATCTCATTCATGAATATTAAAACCAAATATATTGACTTTAGAATGAAATAATCACCAGGTCAATGTTTTCAGTTTTGAACATATGTTATGTATGTGACATTTATGGGTCATACAAAAAAAGAGCAGTTTTATGGAAAATTGTATACACTGACAACTTCTTTTGCTAGGTCATAGTGACCTTGGAGTCATAATACCACAAACATAAGTATTACATATAAAAAAGCAGCATAAGATAACAGAGATAGTCCACATAATTCATTTGGAGTGAAGCAAAGCCTATAGATCAAAGTTAAAATGCTTATAAGTCCCTCATTTAAAATGCTATAGATATGTCTAGTGATGACATGCAGTTCTTGAAAACAGTGCTGGCTTGAGGTAAGAAAGACCAAGTATGCATTTACGAATTAACTCTGTCAATTAAAGTTGGGTCAAGAACATCTATAAACACATGTACTTACCTCTCTTCTGTGAAAAATGTCTTGAAGACCGTTGCAATGCACAAGAAATGCTATGAAGTCAGGCTGCAACTCTCCAAGGAAATGTCAATGTTGTGAAAGGGAGATAACTCTCAACATCATTTTTCCTGAAGACTGTCTATTTTGCACAATCTTCGTTTCAAAACATGAGACGATATGAAAGCAAAATTTCTGTTATGTTAGAAATAAATGAGTTTCAACGTGTACACTTTATTAAGAACAAAAAGGTATTTTTGTTTGATGACATATTTCCAGAAATTTTGCGAAAATAATTATTTTAGGAAAAGTTCTACATCTCTTGGAATGATTATGGGTAAAAAAATGCTTTTAACCCTAAAGTATTTTTTTCTGTCAAAATTAAAAATATCATATGTGATCCATGTTAAAGATAAAATTTTGACCTTTTACTAGATATAATGCTTAAAATATATAGTTTTAAGGTTTTAAAAAAAATGAAATACCTGTTCGCTTTGGTTGAACAAATATATAGGAAAGTTAATAATTATCCTTAATTTTGATAATGTTCCCCACCTCTGATTTCTTAAGACTTTTAGTATGTAATGTATAAGATATTCCTGAATTAGAAACACAACAATTTGTTTCTGTTGCAATTTGTTTTGGGTTCCCCCTTTGGGGGATCTAAATTTCCTGGCCTACTTGTGAATATCTATGGCCTTATGGCCTCCAGGTGAATACCGTTAACCACATAACGATCAGATGTTCAATCGTGTCTCGGTTACAGTAAAATATGACATTAAACAGGTGACTGCCTATTTCCTTCTCGCGAAAGAGAAGCTCCTTACATGTTGAAGAACTTGATCTTAAGATCAAAGCGATTTCATTACGTTTTCCTCACAACATGAAGATAAATGTGTTAGCATTGTTCCTAATCGACATGTAGAATGACATGTTCACACATTTTACTTCTTATCAAATGTACATGAAATACACGTCTTGATTATGAATGCGTCATGTCACGTCAACTTTCAAAACATTTTTCCTTTGTTATTATGAGCTTTAAATTTCTAAACTATTTTTGTTCAAAATGTGTCAATCAATCCAAAACATGTACAATTGCACACTAAACACACTAATTAAGATGGTCAAGAGAAAGGTTCACGTAAGTCTAGACGAATTTAATACAAAAAATGCCTAACTTTGCACTTTTCTGTGGCCGGTATGTTTGAGTGAGTACTTTTTTACGCGATATTCCAATAATATCCCGGCTGAGCTTCACACATTGTACCCCAATGTGTTGGAGCAGGAAGATCTATGACTGACGTAACGTGGAGATTTGTATAGGTAGTGTATGTCTATATCTATTTAATCAGTCAAAAACATCTTGAAAAATTGAACAGCATATTGAAATTCGTCAGTGCTCAAATTATTCAGTTGCTGTGCAATTGTTGCATTGTCTTTGGAATGAAGTAAAAATATTAAGGTATGGTTAAGTAATGGTTGTATTACAGCTCTGCAGAATCATTGCGTGTAATACAGGTTGCAGATGTTATGTTAAGGTAATTACATCAGGATCATTTTATGGACACGGGTCACCCACTGCTCTGAAGGGCTGCCATTTACTGTGCATCCCTGCGGCCCTGGGCACACAAGGAGCCTGCGATCTTAGGTTCGAATCTCCAATTTGTTTCCAGTTTTGTGAGCCACACGTTTGAACGGAATGGTAAAAGTCTGTGACCTGCCTCACTTCCCGCTTTCTGCTTTTCAAGTTGACACGCCATGACCGAACTGGAATACCGTTCAAAGAGGCGGTAAACCAAACACGCTCATTGTTTGATACTGCACAGGTATTTCTTCAGTTATGTTACAGTCTGTTTGCAGTGAAAACGTACCGATGAATTCCATTTTAAACAGAAAGATAAATCGAATAAAGTGAAATTAAGATTCGAATCCTCATAATTTTACCTTGCCAATTGAACATTTAAATCTCAGAATTGTATGCAACTTAGGATAAAAGTTGATTAACAACCGATCACAGTTTCAAATCGTTATTATAGGTTTGTATTACAAGGGGTATGCACATTTAATGAAACAACATGCTGTTGATCACTGAATTGTCTGGTCCAGACTCAATTATTTACAGACCGCCTCCAAATAGCTGGAATATTGCTGAGTGCGTCGTAAAACTAAACTCACTCACTCACTTTAATGAAACACCGAGAACACGTGGAGCTGGTCTAAGTTAACGCTCATCACGTACCGCACGTGTATTTGTTTCACTGTTCCAACTACTTCGCTTACTCCCTTGTAATTGAGGATTCGCAATCTTAATTTCACTTTATTTGATTATGTTTTTGTTCAAAGTGAAATTCATCGGTACGTTTTCACTGCAAACAGACTGTAGTCCTGAGTACATGTTTTTGAGATTCATCAGTTCTTTTTGATACGGAAGCCTAAGCGTTTCCCTTGACACAAGCACAGCTGACTGACAAAAGTAATGGAATCTGATTACTCGACGGAAGACAAAAAAGAAAGAGAAAATGTCTTGGATTCCAAATTCAAATTTCCTTTGAACCGTCAAATCCGACTGCTTTTTAATGTCAATGAATCTTTTACAGTTACATAACTAGATGTTATCTAAAAGAGCTTTATGTCAACTGTATCTTATAGACTAACTTTGTACAACTTGTATCAGTGGCTTGTTGCCACATTCAATACATGTACGTACATTAATGTACACCCACAACCTTTCACATATTCATAAGGAGTCTCATGATTGGCCTAGTTGTTGGCATGCAGCTAATTGATGTCTCGTGGTGTCTTATTCTCGTCCTGAAGCTAACGAGATCTGTTGATTTGTGTTTCTAAACCCATAAGTTAATATATGAGAGATTCAACGATGTCCCAGAGTTATCTTGTTATTCTATGGAAGTGTTGGACAAAGCTACTATATTCTCCAGGTGCAGCAGAAATTACTTGAATTAAATTCCCGACATATTCTCATACGTGGCATTTGCCATATCATGTACAGAAAAACATTTAACATCCTTGATATCAATAGTCCGTTGTTCACACCACACTCCCTCAAATGACGAGAATCTCGTAACGAGCTGTCAAAGTTACCACACGTAGGTGACCCGTGCCACAAAATGGTCTCTCCAGCCAGATTTATGCGCTCAAGGGTGCCAACAACTCTGGCCCATTAGTGTAGTGGGATGGTATCGAATGGTGTCCAGTTTAAAGTGACATCAGTAACATTTCAGAATGTCGTCTGCGTCAGTCAGATGAAAATGATTGATGATGGTGTATGTGACGGATTGTTTGATTTCATTATACACCGACCTTTGAGACTCAATAAAACAATGTTTTCCTTTTCAATACACTAACATTGTTATTAGTGTTTTGCTGGACAATGAAAGGTTCAGGATAAATAAGGACATTCTTTTGATTTCTCCTGCTTACACCTGCTATGGTTGACCTGCTTTTATTTCGCTACAGTTTTGCATAATGATCTTTAACGTCCTTACGGGGCATTTAGAAACTTCATCTTTAGAGAGTTTTACTTTATTTCACATGAATTGGGTACAAATAGACATCTCTTCCAACTATAACAGCACCCATTCTATGTAATTGTATCAATTCACATTTGAATGGATGCTTCTCATCCATATTTTATTGGATTGGCTTGGCTTGATAACAGCGTTAGAACCTTCACTGAGTTGTACTACAGAGATGTTCAACTCGATATTGCGTATCCAGTAATGAACTATCCTTGAGCCAATTTGTCCACGTTTAAAAACAACTGGCTTAGAAACAACTGGGCAGGATAATGCCATTTTCAGCAATGATCAGGGCCCATCTCTATCTTGAGATGAAGACTTCAGATTTCTTCAATTCAAAGTGAATCCTACTTGTGCGCACGCACGCACGCACACACACACACACACACACACACACACACACACACCAAAAAAAAATAAAGAAAAAGAAAAGAAAGTCATTTGTATTCAATATTAAGTTTTTCTGCTATGACAATGCGTGGAAATCCCAAGTCAATACGACATCTAAAACTGAGAAGTAGTTCTTGAGAAGTAAGTTACAACTGCGGAATCCGTGATGTCAAGCATTGTTGATACAAGTGTTTGGGCAGAGAAAGGGGATTATTTTGAGAAACTGTTTTGCTCAGAATCCTTTACGCATATAATCACTGAGTAACCATCTAGGTTAACCAAGATCATAAAACATGAAACAAAACAAATGTTGTCAACATGGAGCATTCAAGTTTTGAATGCGTTGTGACATGTGAAATGAGTTTGGGGCAGTGTTATCATTGTCTCATTTCTTGACAAAAGATGGCTGATAGCTGTGGTTTTACGCCAGCAACTTTACGACTGTGGACATCAGAAAAGGCTTCGAACATTGTACCCACTGTCTTCTAAGTACCATCAGCAAGACGAGCAAACACTTCAACCACTCGGCTTCCCAACAGCTCCGAAGAAGTGATGATTAAAACAGTAGGTTCAACGTCAATGGAAAACTTAAGGTTGGACCATCTGTTTTTCTCCTCTGTGTTGATAAAAATGTTCTTTAAGATGCAATGTCAACTGATCAAAGAATAACATTGACAGAAGGTATGACTGGACATCTTCAATGTGACAGGGTATAGAAGTTGATTAACACTATCAAGGCATGACTATCTTTATATTCGCTGAAATATTATACCATGGGGATTTTCAAAAACTTGTTTACAATTTCCAAGTTTGGTTCTCCCAAAACATTTGATTTTTCAACGTTGTAGACCACCAACTCACATGACAAGCTTAATGAAAATCTCCATTCCATGAGTTCGCTTCCCCACGTGGGTACAATGTGTTAAGCCCATTTCTGGTGTCCCCCGCCGTGATATTGCTGGAATATTGCTAAAAGCGGCGTAAAACTAAACTCACTCACTGACTCACTCATTCCATGATCCATAGGCGATTTGTTAATGGACGTGGTGAACGCAAATATAGTTGCATGTTTTTATCTTCAGAGGTTGAGGACAATTTCTCAAAAATGAGGGAAAATGTTATCTGAAATTGACTGAGGACACAATATACGTGTAATGGCGCTGGACTTCTAAAGTGATCTTGTTTTTTCATGAGCAGTCATCGAACAGTTATCTTGGATATGGACGTTCAACATTGTCAGCTTTCGAATATATACCCACCATGAATGATTAAAGTCGATTCCATCATTAGGCCATAATTTCAAAGAGAGACTAGAAATCACACGTGCATGATTACATGCCATGACGCTCGTAGTATTTTTTCATATTTTTTATTGATTATTACACAATATTGTTTATTTAGCTTTCATTTCCAATTACCATTGGAGATGTGCCTATTGCATGTGCATTATTGCAATCTGAATTGTAACCTGTATATTGTCCTCTGGCCTATTCAGAAATAAATTCATATAAGCATATTGAAAAAAAGGTAAACGAAATACAAATAACGACAGTCCAATGGGTTTTCCTCTGGTCGTTTTCATCGACTTAATATTATATATTAGATTTGTTGAATGATTTCTAAATAGATACATATTTTAAAATTGGTAGTTTAATTGAGCAACTAAGATTTTCAGTGGCTGTATCCTCACAGGGGGTTGAAGCATTGTAAAATTATTGTCCTCCTGTAGGGGTACGTAAGTCCCAAAACATTCAAATTAAATCTAAACATACCATTATTTCTAAACGTAGAATATGTTTTCTTTTAATGTATGGCTAAATTGTCTAAACTTGCTGACGGCTGAAGAGATGTTGTAAATCCAGCTAAGGTCCACGCAGGAAGCAAATGTACTGTAAATCCCCATGGTCCCTAGTATGGTGATCTACCTTCAGTCGTTGGCAATCTATAGCCTGTTTAAACTAGTTATTTTATTCTCTTTCGTTGACAGAGTTTTATAAGTTACCTGCATTTATTATGAAATTATAACTTGTTTGTAGTCACAATATGGCTGGAATATTGCCGATGTGACTTAAAATCTTAACTCACTCACTCACTAATATTATATTATATAATTATAAACGCAGAGGAGTGAATTTAGAAACTGTCTATAATGCGAAAAATGTTCATCAAAATGTTACGATTCAAATGCTAACCTGTGGGAATTCTGGGCTAGAATGGCCACTGGTAGGTACCTGACCATGAGGTTGTTCAGGTGGACGTAGCCCAAAATATGGACTAATTGGAACAGACTCGTTTATTAATCAGCCCTAGTTCCCTGCGGCAAAAGACATTAATAAATGCACAATTTCAAAATAACACCTAAGTGAGTGAGTGAGTGTGTTTAGTTTTACGCCGCACTCAGCAATATTCCAGCTATATGGCGGCGGTCTGTAAATAGTTGAGCCAGCACCAGACAATCCAGTGATCAACAGCATGAGCATCGATCTGCGCAATAGGGAACCACACCTAAGTCATATCATAATTGAGACATTGAGTATCCCCACCACTGACGCTGGTACCAGCTACAGGATGTACGTACATTATCGAATTCTGACATAGCACCCTGTTATGAAGGCAGTGTCATGCATGCATATCTTCCACAGCGTATCGCGACTGGAAACATCAGCTCCACTGAACTCTTGATTAATTCAGAACTTACATTAAATCTGCATATCTTGGTCCTCTTTCATGCATTTGATATTCAGTTGTTATTGGCATCCTCATGAGTGCTGTCTGGACGTCACGTGAATTTATTTTATCTTTAATTTGGGAAAAAAACATATTTTTCTTGAAACAGAAAGCTAAACTCAATATCGCATACCAGTTATCAGAACAGTTGATTTCAACGAAAACACAATAACTCGAACAGTCCTCTATGAGCAGTGATCATTCAGAAATATTTATAGCAGCAAATGGCGAGAAAAAATGAACATTTTCGTCTTGCAACTGACCATGCACACAGTCCAAATGCAGCAAATAAAGCGTATTGTATCCCAACCACGTTTGCATGTTGTGCCTTCAAGCCAAGCACGTGTCTACGTGATACGAAAGCCTAAACCAGACCCGCAAAGAAATCAGACTTTGTAAGGGTTGCTATCAAAATGTGTTTTTTCCAGCCTCATTTAAACTTCAAAGGTATCACTTGCAAGACAAATTATCGACAGTCACTTTGTTGGCCAAATTTGCACTTCGAGACTTTGCGTTGGAAACTTGAACCCACGTGTACATGCGCAGGTATGACATGTCGTTTATATGCGAACTATTTGTATTTTAAGTGTTGCTTTCTTTCATAATCTGCTAGACTGACCGTGTTTCCCTCAGCCATTCAACTCCATGCACCTCTTGTTATTGAGTTATTATCAAACATCCATACATGAAATCAAAGCAAAGAAATAACATCGTTAGCAATGAAGAGTTTCCTATTTTCAGTCTCATCCGGTGCATGCATCATGACAGAGGTGCATTCTAACCAGTGACTGTGTTATATTTCAAATATTTCATCAATATTTCACACATAATATTATGATATTCAAAAAGTATGTAAATTCACAAATGTACCCATATTGTGATTTTCCTCACACAAACGAGAGTAACTCACTGAAGTTGTACAATACATGCCGCCAGGTGAAATATTTGCACTATAACAACTGCTTTGTCCCCTGAAACAAGTATCGTGCTAAAATGTATTTGATTGACGTGGGAAAAATAATCCCACTTAGACCTTAAATCGCACACGCTGCACACCACATGGGCTATGGCAGCATAGAGGGTGTTATGTACTCATTGTACAAACAGGCAAATCAATACTGATTCAGCAGGACATGCTTACCCTTTGCACGAACATTTGGTATCATCCATTATTTTCAGCAATCCATTCATATATTTTTCACCAGCATTTGGCCATGTTCACACAGTTGGATCTGTTTCGGGAAGTAACCGAGACTGATTATTTTCTGGCTAGGACGTTTTATATTTCATAGCTGGGCGCCGGATCAAACAGATTAAGTGCTGGAATTCATGTTAAACATCAATCGCCAGATTCATAGAAAATTATAAAACATCATCAGTCATCTGAAAACATCAAAAGATGTCATCTATCCCTCCGAACGCACCCACGTACGCCTACAACGTGAACGCCTGCATTATACTTGCATGACATGGTCAGGTCACTCTTGCTCTTTGATGTACACATCTGTTCGTTATGATTGGTTATTAATATTTAATATTTATCATTTTATCATTTAGATAAGATGGAAGTTTCTTATCAGGGTGAGATGCTTCTTTCCATCTTTGCATTCTTCTGTGTAAAGAAACATTACAAATATGAAATCTGCAGACACATAATGTCAAGTAAACATCGTCTCTAGGTCTGTACATTGTTTGGATGTTCAAGCTAAAAGATTGGTTGTAAGCTCAAGATCATCCTTAATCTCCAGAAGTCGTTTAAGTGGGCTGAAGTCTGCTTAATAGATATCAAACGCTAGTGGGAACCGGCAACGACCAGAAATGCTGACGGTGCATGTGTTTAGGTTTTTGAAGAGTATATGAGTTGGTGGTTGAGTGAGATAGGTTTAATGTCACCTTTAACAGTATTTCCCCAATATCTTAAGGCTTCTCAGCTTGACATTTATGAACACAGGGACTGTATGAATTATTTTAAACTCTTTATTACCTTATGTACAATGGCTACATGCAATTTATGGCCTGTGTGGCATATAATACTGTGTTAATAGGGATTTCCTAAAGCTACGTTAAATGTCAAATGAATATGCTTACGATGTCATTTACCTTTCTCATGACATTCTTCTTTTACAAAAATAAAAGGCATTTTCAGCATTTTTTCAAACACACAAGATGCACAATTAACCTGTCGGGCAGGAATTCAAAGGTAGATGCCTCTATACTGGTGTGCGAGGTAACAGGAGGCTGATTCAGGATTTTCTTGGATGTTGGAAGAAAGTACAAAATGATGCAGGTATACCATTTCGCTGAACCCGAATGCACGGGTTTGATGCCTGCAGACCTCGAAACAATGTGGGATTCGAACCTACTATCACAGGTTTCTGGCACGTATCCGGGAAGAAACTCCTCAATGTTGTCACTCTATACAACTGGAGTCACCTTTGTTTCTGAGTCATGTTTTGTTTGTTTGTTTATTGTTTAACGCCGAGTCAGTGTTGACAACTTCTGCTTGTGATTATATCATCTTCGTTCTTGTAAATGAAATAGCGTTAATCTTCATGTCAAGTATGAACACTACTAAAAATGCTTATACATATTTTACGTATGTTTTGTGAACGGATGGCCAAGCAGATCATTACATAGCATCGATTTTGCAGCTGTATGAAACGGAAATGCTGAAATGTATTCGTGAAGAACTCGTCACTTTCGAAGTCTTGCCGAATTGTAAGAATTGCCAGAATAAACCACTCTTTCTTGAAATGTACGTGGCTTCGAATTGGCTGGACACTAAAATAATTGAGTACATCACCCCGACAGTTGTCATCATCTACTGAAATGCAGAACAGTGTAGTTTTTAGTCGGTTCACGTATGAGTGAACTATTAGATCTCGTTCAACTATTTTCAGCCTATAAACTCGCCCCCGTCTTGTCTCGCATGACTATTTTTATTCTGAGACTTTTTCTCACGCCTTTGTCAAACAAATGACTCGGGTAAGAGGACAAAATCTTCGGAAGACAAGATGTCACGCCTCAATTTCGATTTGATGTGCGCCTACATTTCAGCCGCTTGCGCAACCGTCTCTTTACTGGAACAATTTATCACCTAGATTAAAGGGGTGTCAGATATTCAGACAGCCATTTACTGAGCTGTTGGACGCTGAGGTTGACGTTGATATGTGCACATCAGTGAACAAAAATAGTCGCCAGTGTGTAGTTCGTAACTTGGGTAAAAAGCCTGATCACCTGCCGTCACCTGCTGTGTCGCGCTTCCAGTTCTTTATAATGATATTTACATGTGTATATAAAACCGTATTTCCCATTCATGTATTCAAATGGAGGTTCGCCAGTTAATGGACATTAATGTCGTACAGTTGCATTGTACCACCGTAATACCACACTATCATACCACATGAGAGTGGCTGCGGATGATATTCACTGGCGTTTATGAAAACAGGAAAACTGAAAGGTCCAAATGAATAAGATTCAGGAGATAATAGGAGCTGATCATATTCTGACGTTTACATTATTTCATTTGGACAATGTTTACTCCCGTCACCAGAATTTGTAGTTTCTCATATGAAACACTGTAGTTGAGGAATAACCATTTAGAGGCGTAATATAATCTAAATGCATTAAGTGCATATAGTTTTCCAAATAACCATAATCTACATTCACACCTGACCGACTTTGGCTTACCTAAACAATAACGCCAACGTACCACGCCAATCCTCGCAATGCGACCAGGTTTTCCTCGCCGTAAACTGAATGGAAAAATGTCTGAACCTTACAAATTGACAAGACAGTGAATGAGTGAGTTGGGTTTTACGCCGCTTTTAGCAATATTCCAGCAATATCACGGCGGGAGACACCAGAAATTGGCTTCACACATTGTACCCATGTGGGGGAATCGAACCCGGGTCCTTGGCGTCACGAGCAAACGCCTTAACCACTAGGTTAACCCACCGCCCTCAGACAAGTCAGACTATGTCTGTGACTGACTGACTGAGTTTGGTTTTACGCCGCTTTTAGCAATATTCCAGCAACATCACGGCGGGGGACACCAGAAATGGGCTACACACATTGTATCCATGTGGGGATTCGAACCCGGGTCTTCGGCGTGACGAGCCAACGCTTTAACCACTAGACTACCCCACCGCCCCCTATGTCTGTGAGATGGTAATGAAATATAAGTAACTAAAACATATCTATAAGCATATGAAATCTTTGCTGAAAGCATTGTATGATTCTAACAATATAATCACTGTCATGATAACAGGTGTTCGCTACAAGGATGGCTTATCCTGACACACTGATAGCAGCTGTGAAAAGAATATCCAAAGTTGAGCATTGAACAAATCATACATATCAACATCAGAGAGTGAGTGAGTTTAGTTTTACGCCGCACTAATATTCCAGCTATATGGCGGCAGTCTGTAAATAATCGAGTCTAGACGAGACAATCCCGTTAGTCGCCTCTTACGACAAGCATGGGCTACTGAAGATCAATATTCTAACCCGGACCTTCACGGGTGACATATCAGCACGACCTGCATCAGATATCATTTCGGTAACTGATGCGTCCTCTAGATGCCTACCATTGATGTTCATGACAGGGGGGCGGTGGGGTAGCCTAGTGGTTAAAGCGTTGGCTCGTCACGCCGAAGACCCGGGTTCGATTCCCCACATGGGCACAATGTGTGAAGCCCATTTCTGGTGTCCCCCGCTGTGATATTGCTGGAATATTGCTAAAAGCGGCGTAAAACTAAACTGAATCAGTCAGTCAGTCATGACAGCTTTACTGTAGCCCTGATTATGTAAACTCAAACACCTTTGAGCAAGATACCTTCAGGCATACATGTGCAACCAGTGTGAAACCCATTGTCCACTTCTTACTTTACTATGGCTTCCTATATGACATCAAATACATTGAGAGCAACACCAGTATAATACTGACAAACCTTTCCTAGCTTCTATAAACAGAGATAAACAGAGATAATGATAAAAACATAGCAGTTCTGATCAAGTTGAGAGATTATCTATGCACAGAGATAGCATAACTGGCTAAATGGAAACAGACTGACTGGTGTGTTAGACATGTTTCTGGTGTAATCTGGTGTAACAGCGCTTCTTTGTCTGGGATCATCAAATTTCTTACATCTCACAGTTTGTGATCCACAGTCCAACAGTGCTTCGTCGTGATTGC
The DNA here is from genome assembly GCF_003918875.1 of Haliotis rubra. Classification (NCBI taxonomy): domain Eukaryota; kingdom Metazoa; phylum Mollusca; class Gastropoda; order Lepetellida; family Haliotidae; genus Haliotis; species Haliotis rubra. The sequence continues at coordinate 3,109,994 of NW_025766968.1, read as the reverse complement.
GCCACAGTCATTGGAGTCGGAAGCCTGAGTTTATAGATTTCTGTAACATGGGATATGTGTTTAAGAGCGAGTTATGACTGTTTCATTTGTTGAAATTGTCAAGAGAGGAGAGAGTTGTTATGTTTCAATTCAGAACAATTTATTACATGGCGTGACTTGTGCTCAGCTGATCTGTTTGGCATTTCCTTGTGGTAAATGCATTTGTAACACGTTGACACCACGTCGAGTGATGAAGGCATAACATGGATATTTGGATATGAACAGGACAGAGACGACAGGTGGGCGGGTCTTCAACACAGAGGTACAGCAGCAGAAGTATAAAAGAAGAAACAGGAGGAATCCTTTATCTATATTTTAATTATGTGAGAAAATAATATTGGTTCTTCAAATAATAATATATAATATCACAGTGTGCAAGCCATATGTGGATGAAACTCAAACAAGATGCAAATTGATTGTGTTCGATCTGTGGCAATGACACTGCTATCAAATACATCCAGTATAGTGTCTGGTGTCAAATGTGAGTGGGTAAGTGAGTTTATTTTTACGCCGCACTCAGCAGTTTTCTAGCTACTAGTATATGGCGGCGGCCTGTAAATAATCGAGTCTGGACCAGACAATCCAGTGATCAACAGCATGGGCATCGATCTACGCAATTGGAATACGATGACATGTGTCATCCAAGTCAGCGAGCCTGACCACCCGATCCCGTTAGTCACCTCTTACGACAAGCATGGGTTATTGACAGCTAATATCCTATCCCTGATGGTGTCAAACGGACCGATAGTAGAGCATATATAGGACTGGGTGTTCCAGGTTTTTATACGGCACCGGAGACTCTGAAATACTGAAAATTTAAAGTAATTTTCTTTTTTGATTGATAAGGAAGCCTAGTGATTTCTCACTATTCCGGGTCTCAAGGCGTCTCTGATTGAATAAAAGTTAGGACAGAAATTTGATCTGATTGCTCAGAAAAGAAAAGAATATGAATCTGTACGATTACCAATTCCAAATTCTGTTATATCCCAAAGACATTCTCGCACAAACGACAATGAATCGTTAACAGTTAAAAAAAGTGGATATTTTATCTAAATGCATTTAACAGTTAAACAAACTGGATTGTATTTTTAATAACTTCACATGAACCTTTTCTAAAAGGTTTGTTCAACTATGTCAGAAGTGAATATTCTTGATTAAAAAGTATATTAATGTGAACAGAGTGAAAGACGTCTTGTGTTGAGGTCTCTGGTATTTCAGCTGCATCACTTAAACCTGTGCCTAGAACATATGGTCTGGCAAACACAGTCAGAGAAAGATGACACACATTCTGATGATCAAAAAGTGACAAAACCCTTTGGATATCCTAATGGAATACAGTCGACTGTAGGATTCCGACACCTGGGGCTTCTTCTTCCTTTGGCTCTCCACTGGACCTGCAGCAGTTCTTCTGGAAACTACAATTAAGGTAAAAGATACAGGAATATATTGCAACAAAACCGCAATGCCCCTTTATACGCACTAAACAATAACCGTTATAACTGAATTATTTCTGTAGTTTTATTTCAACAAATGCAAAGATTGTATTTGATTGAATAACTGAAAGAAGATCGAACGGGAATGATTGGCCGGAATGTTTGATATGCAGCTTTTCCATTTCTCAAGGCGTCGTATTTGCGTCATGTAGCTGACGAGATCTGTTTCTAAGCCCATAAATCAATGTATCAATAATTCATTCCTGGTGTTAGTTGTGTCAGTCTATGAAAGTGTAAAACAAAGCTACTTTATTTCTCATGAGAAATAGAAATGAATGAAAAATAATTCTGGACACATTTTCATATGTTTCAACATCCATATCGTGTACAGAAAACCATTAAACATCCGTGATTTCATTAGTCTGTTCCTCGCCTAATACTTCCTCATATGGCGAGTGTCTCGTAACGACCTGACACTATCACCACAAGTAGGTAACTTCTGTCACACAATGTTCTCTCCCGCCAGATGTATATGCTCCAGATTTACATACCCACTCTTTATGACTTCCAACATTACTGGCCCCAACCCAGACACCAATTAGTGCAGTTTCAAGACATGGTATCAAATAGTCTCCTGTCCAAAGTAGTATCAATCAATTTTAGAATGTCGTCTGCGTTAGTCAGACGAAAATGATTGATGCCGGTGTATGTGGCGGATAGTTTGATTTCATTTATTGATACATCCGCGTCTGTGACACTGATTCAGGAATTACATTAAACGTGTTCATGTCAGGAATAATATCCCTTCAAAAATGTTTTTCATTTCAGGAGATTAACGTTGTTATTGCATGTGTTTCCATGTCATTGAGACGTTAAGTCATATCATTCTGTGTATTTCTCCTATTTGAACTTGTTATGGTTGACATATGGTTTTGACCATATGACCTACAATTTTGCATAATGACCTTTAACTTCCTTGAAAGGCATTTAGGAGCTTTACATTTGGGGAAATTGAATCTTAATTCACCCGATTTGTCTACAAAACAGGCGTCTCCATTCTCCAAGCTATTCAAATGTATATAATCATAATTGTATTACTGCTTTTCATATATGATGGCATTTACATACTGTGCAATTATAACAGCGGTAGAATAGGCGTCTCCACTCCACTGTAACAAGACCCCAATTCAACTGTATATAGTCATAATTGTATTACTGTTTCTCATCGACACTGTCCTTTACATGCTTTGTAATTATAACAGTGGTAGAAACTTCACTAAAACGCTGCTCCTATGTGCAACAAGGAAGTAGGTCATCCTTTGATCTTATTCACACGAGCTGTTGTTGTGCCATTTTTACACGTTTATGATGGGCAGGAGCTTCCTTCTTCAGAATTAAGTAATAGAATCACGTCATCATAGTGGTCTTAGGCCTAATGAATGAACAGGGCATGATGGTTTTCAAGGATTCTGAGTCCTGATCAGGAACGCTCCAGGTATATGATGTCTAATCAGAATTTACACAATCTTAAAGCAAACCGAAAACGGATTTTGTGGGACAAATTAGAGAGTGATTGAGGTAAGGTTTGTAGGCACATCGGCATTATTTCAGCCAATGCTAGACTTTAAAATGTATAACTTCATGGACAATACCATTATTAAAAAAACCCAGCAACTGAAGATAGGTCACCATACTAGGGACCATGGGGATTAACAGTACCTTTGTTGCCTGCATGAACCCTAGCTGGATTTACACCATCCCTACACCCACTGGTGATTGCAGACAGTGAAACAAATTACCCCCATGAAGGAGGAATTGTTCTTTGATCCGGAGATTAAAGAACAGTTAAAGTAACATCTCCGAGGAAGAAATCAAAATCAGTTAGGTGAAATGTCAAAGTGAAGGATTCAGATTTCTACAAATTAAACTGAATCCTACTTGTGGACATCTTCTCATAAAGTCATACCTTCAATATGTTGTATTATGCAACCTGCTGTGAATATGAAGGCAGAACTTCACGGAATAACTCACTGAAGGTGTGCTGTTCCACAAGGACAAATCAGTTGCCATGGCATGACTGTGACATTGAACTTATTGAACATCCTCCTTTCCACCAAACAGCAACTGTCAAGCAAACATTATGCGAACTGGGGATACGTCATTCCAGTTATGGAGGACTGTTTATACTACCAGCAGGATGCTGCTGGACCAGCGGGATCCGTACACTCAACATTGTTGGTAGAAATGTGTTGACGTAGGAGGGCATTATTATTATTATCAACAATCATCTCCATTATAGTTATACCCTTTATAGCCACCGCTCGTATACCAGTAAGTAAAGAGCATACTTAAAGTATTTGCAAGAATATTTCAGTTTCGTCCTTGTCTGGCTTTCCTCCCACACTGAAGTGTTTAATATTTATTAAGGAAAGTGTACACAGAAGCATGATGCAGGTTTAAATCATCTTCCTGTGACACTCAATGTAGATGAAGGATGTATCCAATATATTGTTGTTTCCTATATATATATATGATGCTGTACCATTTGTGTTTGAAGAGGAGCTCTTCTTTCTTCTTGTAGTTTAGATCTGAATCAGTGGTTACTCAACATGGCTTCAGGGTTTTAGAAGAATTGTGCTGAATTGACACATAACTGACCTTTCATCTCTTGACAGTTGCAACAAATGAGACAATCATAAAGCTGCAGAAAACACAGATCCCTTATTAGGGAAATCGATTTCCCGACATGAATGAATGAGACGCAATCACCACTGAAGAATGGATCCCAAACTGTGACATTCAAGAAATAAGGTGAGCCCAGACAAAAGAATGCCGTTGAACGCAAATCATCTGAAATATCTCCGACAGACCACACTGCGACAAGACAGTTTCCGTTTCCCATTCACCTGTGAACAATTCATATTATCTCAGACAGGATGTATAGAGATTCTTGCAACTCTCTCAGACCATCTGATATCTTTTATGCCCAACGTCATGTCATATTTCTATACAGCGAGCTTGATAAAATCCTTCATCAACATACTGATGACAGATTCATTCGAATCAGTCATTGAAGAGAGCATAATAAGAACTTGATGAGTCACTTGTTCAAGACTTATACGCACACGTTGGATCAATGTTTTCCTGGGAAACATGTTTGGTATATAAAGCTGGCTATCCGTCTTTTGTACTTTATATCATTTGTTTAACTTGCAGTCATATAGGTTTTAAAGTGTTTTGTTTGCTGTATAACGCCGCAATATTTCAGTCAATCTGTAAATATTCGATTGGAGCATAACACCCAGTGAGTGACACCTTGAGGACTGATCTACGCAATTGGGACACGATTACTTGCATTAACCAAGTTAGCGTGCCTGACCACCCGCTCTTATCAAACGCATCTTACGACAAGCATGGGTTACTGAAAATCAATTCTAACCCGGATCGTCACTGTCTATTGCAATATTTGGAGTTTTAAAGGAAAGCGTTAATAAACTGCGTAATACATGAATATTTCATAACATTTGATTGTGTTACAGAAAGCTATATGACTTGTGTTACAGTCGTGGACAGCGTAGCGGTATTGGTTTCACGCGTGTTGCACATGTATTCCATTCATGTCAACAGGTCAGGATCACATCATCCGAGACTTCAGTAAAGTTGTCAAAACGAGCTAGGGTAGACATCCAGAGGACATCAGTGAACAAAATTATGTCCGCGTCAATGCTGATTTCATCATGTACAGTTTGTTCCCGTATCTTTCGATGAATACTTGACATTTGTTTCACGTGTTTCACGCAGAATGGTCTCAGTAAGATGCATACTTAGGCAACATTATACACCATGCAAGCCATAACATGTATCAGGACATTATATCAACCAGCATAAATACACTTAAGATCAACCAGGTTTCATTCTTTCCATGTCAAGGTTTCCAATAGTTTTAGTTATGATGCATGATACTATTATCTTATAATGTAATGAAAGGTCTTCGTTCTCATTCATTCATTATAGATGACAAGACAGGGAGATCTACCAAGATAGACTCGCTGAATTGATGATGCCATGGCAAGGTACTATGAGACAACTGTAGTATTGATATCAACACAATACAATAACATTAAATATTAGCCATTTGTCCGATTTCTGATTCCGAATAAAATGTTTTATGTGCTTTAAGGATAATGCGTTTTTTATGAAAACATTATTTTTCGGAGCAACAAACATGAATACTCCATATAAAGGTTATAGAATGGCTTCGCGGTTTGGCATTTTAGTAGCTGGTTAGTTACACGATAGGTAGGATACTTAAGCGTATTAGAGGACGAGACTCCGGATTGAAGAAAACACAACGAGCTATTGGGGTGAGCCGATTGCTTTTTATTTAGTAAACCAAGTTTACTAGTAAGTTTCAGCTATGTACAAAAAAGTAATAAAAACAACTAGGACACGTCCTTATCATACTATGACGTAGCTCGTTTTAGATCGTTTATCGTTGTCAAGCAAGAGTGGATGATGATGATAATGATGATTATGATGATGATTTGGAGATTTAACGTTCGCTTTCCGACATAATGCGTATTTCGCACACGGGGAGTACTACAACAGAGAAAAGACCTATATACATCTATCAGGGATGGACAAAGACAACATGATTGAATGCATGGAATGGATAAACAAAAACAAGAACAGTGGGTAGTAATAATTAATGCAGTAACAACTGGAGGAGGCCAACTTTACATGAGGCAGAACTAAATATTCATAGCTGGTGAGATTATTTAGCAATGGCAGCTGGAGTGGTATGTTATTTTATCAGTTCTTTAAAGGCTGATGGCAGGCGAATCCCTTGGTCTCTCATGATTTAAGGCATGTGTCAACGCATTTGAACTGCTTCTGGCACTTGTTTTTGTGAAGTCCTGGAAGTTTCTGGATGATATTTCGACACTGTCGCACATAAACATTATAGATTCCTCTGAATTGTCTACCATAACAATTCTTGAATACCATGACAAGGCCCTTGTCAGTGAAACGTAATTGAAAGGTTTAGAAATGAAATGAAAATAAAAAGCACATATTTTTCAGTACTTTAGCAAGCGAGAAGTTTAACGTAATCAGCTGGGACTGATGGTTTATTTCTCTACATGAAGGAGAAACTAACTATTGTAAACCTGCAACTACTAGACAGAAATGTTCAAATAGGTAGTATAGAGAAACAACAGTAAAGAGTTTCTTACAGATCATCATTACTTGCAACTCACACTGTGGAAATATATCTTTTCGAATCAAAACTTGTAAATGTTGAAACAAATGTACTGGCACTTGATGTTTCGTCGCAATATCAACGAAGTACAAGTCAAGGTCATAACGGAAATGACCTGACTACGATAGTAAGTTTAATTCTGATTATTAATATTTACCCCATGGACCCATACTGTGCGTGACAAAAATTAGAACATATTGTTTGAGCCAGTTCAGTTGGTTTCAATCTTCTGAACCAATATTTGGTATTACATGTATGTGCCTTCAGAGGTCATATTCATAATGTTTTGGTTTCGGTCGAAAATATAACGACGGAAAACTGTGAATGGGAAAGCACCATCTTATATTATTATACAAAATAGATATTAATCACATCTTACGGACAGGTACATTTTGTACATCAAAGAGCTTAATAGAAATGCAGACGTCCGGCATTGTAGGCGTTCGTGGTTACGGGGAGTGCTATCTTTGATGTTCAGCTGACTGATGATGTTTTATAAGCTTTCATCGTATTTGCTATTGATGTTTAACATGAAACCCTACTGTTAATCTGTTTCATCCAGAGTCCAGAAATGAAATATAATGCGTCACCGCTAGAGAGTAACCAGTCTCGAATGATTAGATAATAATCGGTATATAACGCAAAATAGAGTGAAAATGACACATGAAATGGATCACAGAAAATCAGATTTGTGATAATACCAGGTGAAGTGCTACAGAAGTGTTCATTTGCCTGTTATAGTGGTATGGAGCAAATTCGAATCCGATGAAAAACCAGCATTGAATTTACATTTCAGTTCGATCATTGTGTCCACAATTAGGCTCGATCCTTTTTAGCCATACGTAACAGATGAAGTGTGATGTCCTGGGATCCGAACAGCTACGGTGCATCTGTATAATGCACTAAGCATGATCCACGCAGCAATTTAGACTGCAAATATGAAAAATAATCGTGCTATTTTTGAAGATCGGATATCATGCATGGACTCCTGATAATTAACGAGAAGTATATGCCAGTGAATGGGCGAGAGAAACACATTTGAATTGTGCTTCAAATTCCGTCTCGTAATGCAAACTCATCCAAGAAATTGAAAAGCAAACTGTCAGACTGACTGACTTTGAAGTTTAAATGAGTAACCCACATTTGGCAGGAACACACAAATGGCCCCAGTCCTCTGCAACCTGGTTGCGGCATTCGTGTCACCTTGACACATGCTTTGCTTTACTTCACAACCAACAAATACGATTGGGATAACAACTGGTGATTTGCTTCAGTTGAAGAGCGGTTATGATCAGATGCAGGACATTTATGTCCATGTTTCTCGGTAATAACTGCCGCAAAGATCTCGGAATTACCACACGAAGACAGGAATCCACTGTCTTCTTTATCGTGTTCTCGTTACAGTCACCTGTTGATCACCATGCGCCTGAGAGTTAATGCAATGTTTCTGTTTCAGGGAATAGACTATTTCAGATTCAAGTAAAGATTAATTCATGTGATATCTGCATTGGCGTGTCACCCTCTTGAGCAAAGTATTCAAAGACAAGAAAAGGGACAAAAGATGAACCTTGCGTTTTGAAATCAGAAGCCTCAAGAAGAGTAATGTAAGCTTAGTTCCGTGGCGCATAGAACATTCTTTTACTTATGTGAAATTGTGGTAAGTTTTTGTGGAGAGTATTTATGCAGTTCGTAACAGCAGTACTATTTTGGTGATACCTTCACGTTTTAAGGTTAGTCCAAATGAAAGTGCTGAAGAAATCTTGTTGACTTCCCACTGATTGCCATAATGCACATTAATAGAGATGACAGTTGCGTCAGTAAATGTCATGAAGAACTTTGAAAATATTTTGAAGAGATGCACATGTGGCAAGAACAAGACCATGTACAGAGAACAATTAACACCCAGGCTTTTATTAATCAGAATCAATGTCAATTTATCGCCAGAAACTCTCGTTGATGATGACAATCTCCCAACAGGCTGTCATTATTACAACAAGCAGTTGCTATTATCAAAAGAGGTTTTCTTTCCGACAAAACTTGTATCCTCCTAAGTTCGTTAACAATTAGCAATGAGCGAGTGGTAATAAATGTGTGAGTGGTAATAAATGTGTTCCGTTTGAAAATGGCACCATTGTTAGAATGTCATTTTCTACGGTGAGACAAAAAATGGTCGACAATCGTGTAAGGGACGGATAGTTTAATTTCCAAAATATTCACAGCGGGGAAAGTTATTAAACATTGAAATGGCGAGGTGTCAGATGATTGATTAAACTGATCATACATTTCGCGTTTGCGGTGAGATCTAAATTGGAATGATATAATGAAAGTTCATGTGATAACAGCGGCATGTATGTCATGGTAAGGGGGTGCCATCTTCATGGCTTTATTCTATTAATTACTAAAGTATCAGAGAGGCAATGGTATTGATCATCACACACAGAATCCCAATGTGTAAACAATTGTCGTTAGTGGAAGAAATATGTCATATGACTATATGGGATCACCTCTCTAAAGTGAATATTGTCAACACCAGTAATGGGTTTGGGGATATTATATTGTTTCATGTCTTTCATGGTTTCTGCTTGTATAAACCCAAGTCAGGCCACATATCTGGCTTTTTAAACACCATCAGTCTGTTATCGTTGACCAATTAATGTTCCAATTAAATATTAGTGAATATCCGGGTTAGAATTTGTCTTCAGTAACCCATGCTTGTCGTAAGACTTGGTTCACACATGTCACCGTATCCCAGTTGCGTAGTTCGATGCTCATGCTGTTGATTACTAGACTGCCTGGTCCAGACTTGATTATTTACAGACCGCCGCCACATAGCTGGAATGCTGCTGAGTGCGGTGTTAAACAACAACCAACCAACCAACCAACCAATCCTATTGCTGTCAACAATTGATGCCATTCATATATCCTGCTGAATTAAGATGGCACTGACAAGTCTCCAAGACTCCCGCAGAGTCACGTGTACTGATTGCCTCTTACGTTGATTTTGTTCGATTCATCTCCGCTGCGAGAAAGTGGGGCAACTTGCCAGCTTTGTCCACGACTCTTCATCATGGCATAATATTCGTGCTTGAGCAACTTCTCGTCTCTTGGATATTACAAACTGATTTATTTGGAGACTATAATCGTTCATATACAAAGCTTTGTGATGCGTCTATGTCAGTGGATAACAATATGGTTGACAACCAGCAGGAGAATGAATATTCTCGAAAAGGTTATAATCCTATTCATTTTGACATTGTGGTTCTTTCATCTCAGATGAACCTTTTCAGCTCCACCTATATCGTATGTGCATTAAATGTCTGTACTTTTAACCATGACTGACCCTGTGCTTCCTAAATTCAACTATGATTGACTATATGCTTAATGTGCGCTTTTCACAGACAGGATCGCATGAAAGCAAACTTGAAATAGTTTGGAAGCACTTAGGGATGCTGTACAAACGAAGTCCATATCTCTCTTTTACGGATCAGTGTTAGGAGATTCTCTTTACATCCTATCACTAAGTAAGCTAAATTTTTCACAGTTGAATGCGATACTGAAACAGCATTGTTAGATCATGGTCTGCCGGACATCCTTTTTATGCATTAACCAAACTCCTATGTCCAGGCTAATCTTATTCTATAAATGTCACAGTTTGTGATCAATAGTTCAGCAGGGAATCGGAGTATTTGCGCCATATTAGTTCAAGTCGGGAACTCCAGTTAATTGAATTCTGTGTTATGGGATATGTGTTTTGAGCCTCATGATCGCCGTCACATTTGTTGCGATGCTTGCTTGCAGCTCAAGCGTTACATTTCTTTACCCGTGGTTAGTTCACCTGTTATTTTTCTCCGTCACAATGTTGTATGATCCATATTCAAGATTTAAAGAAACATATGACTGACAAAGAGGGGAACCTCGACAATCATGTTTTGCTTCAAATTATCTGCTCTCCATCGTTATTAAAGATATTGTTTTAAGTTTATGCAATATAATATCGGATTTTTCATAAATATTGGAATGACTTTGGTATTAGGTAGAGCTGAAAGAATGGGAGGGGATTGGGATTGGAATGCCTTTTATACTGGGTATAAAATAAGTATATTTATCTGGGTTCTGAAAATGACATTGTGGGGAAAATGATCCAGCTGACGCATCTGGAACAACAGACCACCGGGGAATCAAACAAATTTCCAGATGCATCTGGAGCTTATTTCTTTTTTCATTTCGTATATTTGGAAAAACAAAGTTTGAGATTTTCTTCTATTGTCAGCTGTACAGTATATGGGTATGCTTGTAGGGAATACTGTCCTCACCTGTCGTCGCCCTCTACTCCGTAATTCTGTAATAAAGAGTATGACACAAGCAGGTGTACTGCATAGTTTATTCCTGTATAAACCAATCAAATGTATGGGATCTTCCGTTCCATATCACTTGTTAATTACAAATATAAAATATTGGGATCTGATTTCAACAATCACCATAAAAAACTCAACCTACCTCAGTGCCTGAAATCACCTAAATATGTGACTATACAGTATACTATGTTAATTTGTCGTTTAACGCCACAGTGTTCCAGCTGTACGGCGGGGGTTTGTAAATGATCGATTTTGAACCAAACGATACAGTGACTGACGCCATGGGAATCGATCTACCCAATGGGATCTATGTTTCTACGTTCATCTCCCTGACCACCCTGACAAGCATTGGTTGCTGAAGACTAAGTGAGTGAGTGAGTGAGTGAGATTTAAAATCACATCGGCAATATTACAGCCATATCGTGACTAAAACTAGTTCTAAATTTATAATACATACATATAATATATAAAACCCTGTCAACGAAGGACAGTAAAACCACTAGATTATCACAGATTGAGTTAAAACTAGCTAGCATATATCTTTAAAAGTAGAAAATTATTTCTGGACAATACAATGTAAAATTGGGCTATAGATCGCCAACAACTGAAGGTAGATCACCATACTAGGGACCATGGGGACTTACAGTGCTTTTTGCTACCTGCATGGACCCTAGTTCGATTTACACCATCCCTTCAGCCGCTGGAGATTGTAGGACAAGTTGAGCCGAAATTTAAAGGAACATATATACTGGCCACATAAAGAAACTGTGCACACACATAAAATATAAAGATAGACAGACAGTGTCTTTATACATAAATGAAGGTGTGAACATAGCAAGTATTGGAGACAATCAAACGCTCATGCAGGTGCCAGTTGACGTGACGTCGTTGATGGTGGCCTATGGACTTGCACTGTGTTACTGCACGTGCAGCCTGTGCAGCTGCACACAACATGTGAAATTGCTGTCACTGTCGAAAGCTTGATCTTTGGTCATTCAAACGTTCACAAATTCACATGGGAATTCACATGCACACCATGCCAAAATTAACATCTGCTCAACTTCACGAAACCATTGGAATGGTTCGAGCATGCATGAGCCAACAACAGGTGGCAGCACATTTCCAATGCCATCGTAACACGATATCTGCATTGGTCAGTTGTTATGGAAACAGTAATGACGTCGCCGACCACCCACGTTTTTGGCGTCCCCGAGTAACGACGCCAAGACAGGACAGATGAATTCGGGTGAATAATCTCAGACACAGGTTCCAGACGGCAGTGACCACGTCCCAAACCATTCCCCAGGCCTTCAATGCTCATTTGGTAGCTTATATGCGTCGTCGATGCACTGCTGTGCTTCACGCGCATGATGGTCATACCCGTTATTGACTTTGTGACTTCGTCGTGTGACCCCCTACTCAGTTTTGAACTTCTGACGTCATCGTTACGGATATTGTTCATGTTCTTTTGACATGTTGTTGTGGCCCGATACTTCAGCTTATAAAGTGTCTACATCATTTCGTCTTTTCTGTGTTGTATTCCAATTCTACATGAATTTTCTGTGTGCACAGTTTCTTTATGTGGCTAGTATATACTACGTTTAAAAATCGGGTAAGCAAAAATTTAACTTTGAAAGTTTTGGGACTTACGTATTCTCTCAGGAGGACAATAATTTTACTTTACTTCAACCCCCTTTGAGGGTACAGCCACTAACAATCTCAGTTACTAATCTAAACTACCAATAATAAAATATGTATCTATTTACAAATCAGTTAACAAGTCTATTTTTTTTAAAAGGCAATAATTAAAGGAGAACTTATATTACTTAAAAGATCGTTCATAGTTTGTGATTTGAAATAGATATCCCTTGTGATGGAATATTCAACACAGTCAAGCAGAGCATGCTTGACCGTGATTCTTTCATCACAAGGGATACAAAACGGAGGATCCTCACCTTTTAATGGGTACTCATGAGCATATCTTGTATGGCCAATGCGACATCGTCGCATGATGACCTCTTCAAATCTGGATTGACAACCCAAGTAGTGTAACCAATATGGGGTTTTATTTCATAGAGCTATTATTTGGTAGTCGAGAAGATATTGTTCTGGATCCAATGACAGTGGCACAAGTCACCGCGCCACCATCCTTGGATCCATCTATAAATAAGGATTTGAATGTATTTTATTTATTTTCTTAATTGACTAAATTCTTGTTTATACTGTAAATCATTAGTTTCGGATTTTTTAAATGTGGTTAATGTTAAGTCAACGTCTGACCTCACCAATTGCCAAGGAGGAGAAGAAAGAAGACGAAAAGGAGATATATTCTCCAGCTCAATTCCGGCAGCAGCAATGAATGGTTTAATTCTGTGTCCAAGAGGCGGAACAAGAGAAGGCTTTTTTGTTATACAAATCCTCATAAAAAGGATTGAAGACACAGTTAAATGCAGGGTTAGATTCGTTAGAATATAGTTTGGTAATATATTGTAAAGATAATTTTATACGGCGTTGGGAAAGAGAAGTCTCATCTGCCTCGACGTAGAGACTTCAGGCATTTAGCTTTAAGGGATTTAATATGTGGCAGGAATGTTAAATGGGAATCGAAAATTAGGCCCAAGAATTTGGCCTCCTTTACAACTTTGATGGGAGTGCCATTTAAAGATAGTTCAGGGTCCTTATGAGGCTTATATTTTCTACAAAAATGAATACAATTAGTTTTTGATTTAGAACATTTAAAGCCGTTTTCAAGACACCATTTATTTATTTTGTTGAAACATATAGCTGCAGTTGCCGTTCAATAGTATGCATATTTTTACCACGGCAAGATATATTGAAATCATCGACAAATAATGATCCATCAACTGAATCATTTAAAACCTTTGATAAACTATTGATCTTGATGCTAAACAGTGTGACAGACAAAATACTGCCTTGTGGGACACCCTGATCCTGACTGTAATGATCAGACAGGACTGAACCCACTCGGACTTGAAATTGCCGGTCTTTTAACAACTGTGATATAAAAAGAGATACAAAACGGCCTCTCAAACCAAAATCATGTAAATCCTTCAAAATGCCATGCTTCCAGGTCGTATGATAAGCTTTCTCAAGATCAAAGAAAATTGATACAGCATGTTGTTTATTTACTATAGGATTTATAACAAAGGATTCTAAACGTACCAAATGATCAATGGTACTACGATTTTTCCTGAAACCACATTGAATATTTGTTATAAAGTTATTGGTTTCAAGATACAAAGATAATCTATTATTCATCATACGTTCCATGGTTTTACAGACACAGCTAGTTAGAGACATCGGTCTGTAATTAGACGGATCTGTATGATCCCTGCCAGGTTTTGGTATTGGGACTACAATGGCATTACGCCACGAAGGAGGAAATTCTCCAGACGTCCATATTTGGTCAAATATATCTAAAAGTGTCATCAGACATGGTTCAGGTAAGTGTTTCAGTAGTTGGTTACGATATTATCAGCACCCGCTTCAGTGTCATGAGCTTGCTCAAGAGCAGTATGTAGCTCATGTAATGAAAACACTTCGTTATAATCTTCACCGTTATTTGATTCGAAATTAAGTGTCTCTGAAACTCAGGGACATAATTGCCGATGATGAATTTTTGGCAAGAGTGTCGCCAATTATATTTGCAATTTTAGACTTGTCTGTAATTAAATTGTCACCATCTTTAAGATGGTGAACAGCAGATTTTGAACCTTTGCCCTTAATTCTTTGAACCATGTTCCATACCTTAGACATTGGCTTGCGTGAATTAATTTTTGAGACATAATTTCTCCAAGATTGTCGTTTGTTCTGTTTAAAGGTACGACGCGCCTTTGCATTGAGTATTTTCAATTTATTTAAGTTATGGACAGTTGGATGATGGTGGAAATAACGCTCTGCCTTTTTCCTCGCTTTTCTGGCTTGTCTACAATCAGTATTAAACCATGGTTTTCGTACATTTGGAGTCGTAGAGGACTTTGGTATACACTCATCAGCTATTTGCTTTAAAACGTCAGCAAAATTTTGAATGGGATCAGTTGTATCACTGAAACATTCAGGTCGCAGTTTCGATTTACATATAGTTTGATATGAAGACCAGTTAGCCTTCGAAAAGTTCCATCTTGTATACGATGGAGAATTAGATGGAGTTATTTCTGAAAGGATAGTTGGGAAGTGCTCACTTCCACAAAGGTCATTATAAACAAACTAATCAAAATCATTCAGGAGGTTAGAATCTGCAAGAGACAAATCCAGAGAAGAATAAGTGCCAGTTGCAGGCTGCAGATAGGTGCTTGAATCATCATTAAATATGCACAGGTCATTATTGGAAATGAAATCTTCCAGTATTTTGCCTTTATTATTAGTGTTAGTACTGCCCTAGAGTGGGTTGTGACCGTTGAGGTCACCCATAATAACACATGGCTTTAGGAGTTGATCACAGAGCGATTGAAGATCAGTCAGCTGAAGGTGGATTAATTGGGGATCTACCCCGCACCGTTTTCGAGGGCGACAAGCTATGTGCCCTAGAATGGATGTTTTCGGACACGTCCATGTCCTCAAGTGATCCGTATTTGTTAAATAATTTGATTTTATCATCTGACCCCTTGGGGGCTATGCCCCTTTCTTTCTTCAAAGAATCTGGCTTCGGTTTGCGTTTGTTTTTAACGATTTGTTGAACGTTTGACGTTGATTGAGACCTTTGAGTTGACTGAGAAGATGTTTCACGGTCATAAGATGGTTCTGATCGGATTTGGGGCGTACCAGGAAGTGGTTCTGCAGTTTGTGTAGATATTGCAGGTGACAAAATCTTAGGAGAATCTGTTTTGATCCAAGTCAAGGTTGTCTGACAGGGGTTGTTTCTGAAGATGTTTTGGCTTTGGAAGCATAAGTTTCCTTAATTTCCGATCTCAAGACAAGCCTTTTGGCATCAGCAAAACTGATATTTTGAGTAAACTTGATCTTATTTATCTCCATCTGCTGTTTCCAAAATGGGAGAGTCTTTTGAGAATGATGAGTGATCACCTGCACAATTGGTACGCTTCTTAAAGTTACTGACATAATCTCCTGTTGTATGTGTCTTCTCACTACAGTGAGCACACACAACAGACAATGTGCAAGTACTAATACCATGACCAAACTTTTGGCATTTAAAACATCTCAGTGGGTTTGGTACGTATGTGTCGACATTAATGTTACAGTACCCTGCCTTTAGTGATCTTGGAGCAGTTGGAGAAGAAAATGAAAACAGATACGTGTTTGTTGAAATGGTTTCCTGGTTTTTACGTGTTGTAAAACGCTTTACATATAAGACCCCTTGATCTTTCATTTCTGAAACAATATCAAGTTCAAACATGTCGGTGAACAATCGATCTCGGTCTCTTACGATTTCTTTGCTGGTATTAAGTGTTCTGTGAGGAGAGATCGAAACCGGAAAGCCGACGAACGTTTCAGTACTCATCAGGTTAGTTGCCTGTTGCCATTTGCCGCACTCAATAAGCAGTGCCCCTGAACGTAAACGTTTGATGTTTTTTACATCACCGGCTATGCCTTGTATGCCTTTTTGTACAGCAAAAGGATTTAACTTCAATCTGGTGTTATCTTGTGTCTCCGTCACTAAGAAGCGTGGCCAGTAACCAATCGACGTGGACAGTCGTTGGTCGTTACCATCTGGATTAGTGTCAAGTGGACGTGTGTTTTTTTAAGGGGGGTTTCATATGCCATGGTTAGTTTTTAATGGTTCATCATCCGAGCTCCCCACCCTCCACCCTCCACGGAGTATCACAAGGACAATGCTAAACACAAGTGGATCTCCGATTTGCAGCACCAAGGATACTCGGATGATACTCGGATGATACTCGGATGATATACTCCACCAGAAAGACTAAAATATTAATTCTTCTACCAGATTGGCCCATGAGCCACCGCCTTCTGGCATAAGTCTCTAGGCAAAGTTCACGATAAACATTTTACAAAAATCAAATGATGTTACATGAACAAAGGGTGCCAAGACCAAAATTTAAACAATTTTAAATCAAATGTTGTGCAATTACATAAAATCTATGCAGAGGGCCTGGCATGACCAGCCGATTGGTTGAACCGGGCCCATTCAACCACCCGTCTAGGTGAAGTATGGGGCGAAGTGGTGTGTTGGGCAAAGGAACACTGTTCCTGGAACCAGTGCCCTCAACCACCAGACTCCCGTCCTCCACCGACACAGGAGCGCAACCCACGGCAAACGGGTTGGTGGACCAAATATACCCCCGGGTCCACAACGGGGGGTTGAAGAGCGCTTAGCGTTACCAGCACCCACCACGAGGAGGTGGCTCTTCACGGGTGCCTCTGAAGACTAAGCGCGTCACGTGTCTCTGCCTCGATTCACGTCAACATGATTTGTAACACAATTAGTTACCTCTGTAACAGCATTTACTACAGTTAAATCATCATTCATTGTTTCATATTGTGATTTCAAACAACATGTCTTAAACATTCTTCAAATGTTCACTCATTCAATTGTTGCGAATCATTCTGGCAATGCATGGGACTCTCAAGCTGTTCTAACATGAACACGAAATATATCTAAATTTAAATTGACATGATGCCTGGAAGTTGGAGCATTCTATATCCTATCCTGTTTTCATTTATTGCTGTCCACAATTATAGTTCTTTTAACAAGCTCCGCCCGGAGAGCGGAAGGTCGCGGGTTCGATCCCCGACCGCGTCATACCAAAAGACGTTAAAATATGGTACTTGTTGGTCCCTGTCTGGCGCTCGGCATTAATGGGTACAACAAGGACTGGTCGGCTCGGAGTCAGTATAATGTGTCTGAGTGGGGTATTCATGCTTCACTGCGGCATGGTATCTCAGTGGGCTAGCACTATAAAACCAGCTTCAGTCTGGGCTAGTACAAGCAGCCGCACATACACATACACACGCATGCACGTCGTCATATGAGCGAAATATTCTTAAGCACGACGTTAAACCCAATTTCACCTCACCTTTTAACAAGCCCCCTCCCCTATCAAACGACTTCGGAAGACACATTACAAGTGTTTTGTTGTGTCTACAGTTGACAGTTGGAAAATTCTAACGTGATCCATTGCATTGTGGTAATGAAGTATTTGCCTATTACTGAAAATCAATAATTCAATAAAGCATAAATGGTTTGTATTTTGCTCGCTAGTGCATTGAGAAAGAAAGCACGACTAGCAAAACACATACAGACTGATACCACAGTGTGGCTGCCATGTCATAGAAAATCTATTATGGACATATAAATGAGGCCAAGGGACTTTCCCTTTAATATATCATCTGGACTTATGTGGTATTTGGCTGTCGTCTTTTACGATTTAAGCTGAGGCAATCTTATCTCAAGCAGAAACCTGTTTTACGAGGATTTCATTTAGTTGTTTTGCTCACATGTGACATTAAGAAGCTAAACATCTGCGTTGATGTGAGTGAATGAGTGAAATAAAATTTATCGTCACATCGGCAAAATTTCAGCCATATCGTGACGAGAACAATTAATTGTTATAAATTAATGATAAATTGTTAAAACTTGTCAACGAAGGACAGTAAAATAACTAGATTATCACAGATTTGAATTTAAAACTAGCAATTAAATCTAAAACAGTGTAACTATAGATGACAATACAATATAAAAACAGGCTATAGACTGCCAACAACTGAAGGTCGATCACCATACTAGGGACCATGGGGACTTACAGTACGTTTGCTTCCCTGCATGAACCCTAGCTGGATCTACGTGGATGTAGGTTGTATCTTTGGCCAATGATTTCTTTAAAATATTTAAATTTACAATTTAAAATCCGAGTTCCTTTTCAAAGTAATTGCAAGGTTTTGGAATATGACCCAAGACACGTTCTAAATCGATTTCAACTTAAAACCTTCGCGTCGAAGTTAGATTGGAATTCACATATGCAAAATTTCATTTCAGCACGCTCACGTTTCTTTCCATACATATTAATGGAAATGAAACACGAATGTGCTATGCAAAAGGTTTTCTCGTGGTCGTTCACAACAACATAAACCTACTTCATGATGCAACCCCTTTTTGTCTTACATTATATATGTTGTGTGTTGTTTCCACTAACGTGTTTAAGTACAGTATAAGTACAAGAATTCTATTCAAAATACCGCTGCCAATGAAATCAGTTACGATACGGATAGTCCAGAAGGCTGTTAAATGGCTAACACAAAATAATGCTAAAGTTTGTTTATTATTCAGCAAATAAATAATTCCGCCTGTAGAATTTGCTTCAATAGATCATATAAGCAGCTGTAGCTTCTTACACTTAAAATGTACTTCCTAATCACTACCAATCATACACATTTTCAATCTTCTTTATTTATCACTCGACATCGCGTACACTCGTTAACGCACCTCCGCCCACACCACCACCACCTTTAAAACAAAGAATTATAACACAACTGAAACACTACGGTTGTCTCACTGTTTGACACTTGTAACAACCGAGGAGATCATAACAGCACAGTACACAACCCTGTGTCATATGAATATGAATGTGAATATAATGCAATCACTGCGCATCCTTGCAAAGGAGAGTGGTCAAAATAGAAGCGAGTAAATCCACTCAATAACCTTACTGGAAGCACAGCCCACGATACCGTTTGTTTCATAGCATGTGCTGCCATCAGTGGTTTTCAGTTATCAATTGGATAATTTCCACAGTTCTTTTGGCTTTAACGCCCTAAGGTATTTGTTTCGGTAGATAATTGAGGCTTGTCATACCTTGACATTGACGTTTTATATTCCTGAATTATGTCACAACACGATGACTCCATTTGTTCGCATCCTTCCCCACGACGTGTTCCCCTGAACAATCACAGTCCAAATATAAAGATGGAATTTCATCGAACATAAATTTAATCACTCTGTCAAATTTTGAAATGTCCTAAACACTTGAGAAACCAAAGTTAGTTCCTGATATTGTGGACATGGATCGATGTTTTCATATGATATGAATGAAAACACCATAATGCCTTTACCGTCGTGAGTTCAGCTGATCTTGAAGGGTAGATCGAGCTGAAAAGTTTCATCTGAGACGGATACCAAAACGAAGGAAACGAGTCCCATTCTTGTTGCCAAGTCAAACTGTCAAGCACTGACATAAGCGTGTCACGGTTTTCTGTGTCTGACTTATTATCGTCCCCAAATAAATCAATTTCGGATATCATTCGATACCGAGTTGTTCAAGCAGGTGTACAGTGCTATGATGAGGAACAGAGAAGACTCGTGGTCAAGGAAGGAACGTTGTCCCTTTTTCAGGTTAGCGGAGATGAGTCGACCAAAAGCAGCGTAAGAGGCTCTCGGAGAGTATGTGGGGAAGCCGGGGAAATGACAGTGATGTGTCTAAACTAGGTTATTTGATTCACTTGAATCAGTATTCAACATCACAAGGAGCGACGATCATGTCAGGTAACGTATGGAAAATGGGAAAACTTTGAACCAAAGGTATATTTATAACGACATGTGTGTCCACGTACAGGGATTAAGATCGTGCTTTAATAGTGACGAGACTGGATATGAGCAGGGGATTCACAAAATAATGTGAGGTACATGGTTAAGGTTTGGTTGGTTTGATGTTTAACGCCGCACTCAGCAATATTCCAGTTATAAGGCGGCGGTCCGTAAATAATCGAGTTTGGACCAGGCAATCCAGTGAGCATCACGACATCAACATCACGAGCATCGTTCTATGCTATTGACATGATGACATGTGTTAACCAGGTCAGCGAGCCTGACCACCCCGTAGCCTCTTACGACATGCATGTGTTACTGAAGACAATTCTAATACGGATCTTCATAGGTGCGAAATAATGTGAGGTACAGGGTTAAGGAAATATGTTGAGTGAGTGAGTTAGGTTTTAAGCCGCTTTGAATAATATTTAAGTCTTATCAAGTCGTGTCCGCTTAATTTTGGAGGAACGCTAAAATGTAGTTGATGCAGGAATCCTGTGAAATATTCCCTCTCAAATGAACACCTGAAATAATCTGTTACTGAAACGAAAACATTCTTTTGATAAATATTTTTGGGAGTTTGATTCTTACCATGCAATCGATTAATATAATGTCATTGTGATTCAGCCTCACGAACGTTATCATGGAATCCAACAACGTGTCACATACACCGTCATCAATCATTTTCGTGTGACTGAGGTAGACAACATTCTAAAGCTACAATTGAAACTATTTCCTGAAACTACACTAATTGGTGTCGGGGTTCGAAATCGGCAGCACATAGATCCACCAAGCTCTATGTGCCTGACAGTGACGTAGAGGCACAATTGGGCCATTCGCTGGATGTCCTGCCGGATGTTGTGCTTCTCAGCCGATTTCAAAGAATTGCCGAAACTGTTAGTATTTGAGTTTGGTATACATGCAGTAGATGCAGCGACTGAATGGTTGTCTGGTTGACATGACATTAGGTAATGACGGCACCTGCTTTAGGTAACGACTCCAACGAGATGGTATGATGGCATGGTGTTTCGATGAACATTAAATGTATGGCTACTTCGTTTTGCCCGTAAACGTAGACAATGATTTACAAAGAGCCGTAGCATAGCAATTGCTATGAGACGATGTAGTAGCTTAATGGTTAAAGCGCCCGCTCGTCACGCTGAAGACCCGGGTTCGATTCCACACATGGGTACAATGTGTGAAGCCCATTCCTGGTGTCCCCCGCCGTGATATTTCTGGGATGTTGCTATTTTCGATTAAAGTGTTTCTTATGAGAAGCTGATTGCTGAACATTCTTTGTGTGATGATCACATTTGAAACAAAACAAGACCTGTGTGACAATCGTGCTTCCAATAAACATCCACAAAGTGCGCATTGATTTAACAAATTGTGACTCACGACCTTAAAATTGACGAGATGTCTTCAGGAAGATGTACTGAAATACCATTATTAAATTTCAGAAAACAAACTCCATTAAATTTAATGAAGCACAGCTACTTTTTGCTGTTACTAAAGTTGGGTAGTCATTGTTATTCTGCTTATGTCAAAAGGTTTTGTTATTTGAATCTGAACTGATTCTAAAATGTAATTTTTTGGATGATGAAAAGAAATAGGGGCCAACATTTCTTTACGTTAGATTGACATCTACAGCTGATCCCTTAATAATAACGAAATGAGTTTTCTAAGCCACTGATCATGACAACAAGTAGTTTGTTCGAACTTGTAATTCCAGATGTCAGTAAAGAGCAAAGCAAACGTCATCCTGATATGTTAAGTTGTGAGAAAATATATGAAGAATATACGATCGTGATCAACAAATATCGAATCCTCAAGGAGCTTCTTTTTTACTGCAAGTGGAAAAGTCAAAAAGGCGCTTTAACAAACAAACTTAACCTCACTCTCAACGTCGGTTAGGAAAATGGATTTATTGTGTATTAAACTACGGATTTAAAGTAATTCTGACTATTTTTCTCTTAAACGTTCGTCAGGTATCTGCCATTGTAACAGCAGCTTACTAACGGGACTGAGATGGTTGACGCCTTAATTTGTTCTATTCCAAGCTGCTTAAAAAAATATAGTCCAAACAGGCATTAATGACTAGTAGCAAATTCTAACGATGGCACAAGGACCTCGGTGCGCAAATTAAAGTTTTGGGTTGGTCTATTGTTTTGCGCCGCACTCAGCAATATCCCAGCAAAATGGTGGCGGTCTGTAAGTAATCGATTCTGGACCAGCCAAACCTGTCATCAACAGGATGAGCATCAATCTACGCAACTGAGATACGATGACATGAGTCAACAAAGTCGGCGAGCCGGACCACCCGATCCCTTTAGTTGGGTTACTGACGACCAATACTAACCGGGGTCATCACGGGTGGGTGCGCAAATAAGTTAATTTATCTACCAATACCAACAACAGATACAGCTATTCTTCACTTGAAGCAGAAAAGGCTTCGCAACTTTTCGATTGTAGCAGAGTATCTTCGATATGTAAGGACCTGGAGATCTGGATTTAGATTGAGATGAACGAGTAATTAAGCAACACATTATATATATGTACAGATTTCTAACAAGAAACAAAGCCTCATACTACTTCAACTACTTATATCCAAAATAGAATCACAAAACGAATTAATCCAACTTTCAAGTTTCAAGAGCGGAAAGAGTATCCATATTGTACTATAAACATTTGTAGAACCATTTAAAACCTAGTTTACACATTTCCGTTCTTCAACTGTTGATTCACTTAACCCATTTCACATGAACTATACAATCATCTTGTTGAAGTGTATTGACACAGGATTGAACAAACAACATAAAACAAAGATATGTAAGGTCTGCAGGTTGCAGAGGAGCTTTAATCGCAACCTTGCGAGAGTTTCGTTGGTTCTAATACCAAGTTTTATAGGAAAGGGCACAAATGACATGTTCGAAAATTGATTAGATGGTAAACAGTAATGATGGT
This sequence comes from Haliotis rubra, assembly GCF_003918875.1. Taxonomy (NCBI): domain Eukaryota; kingdom Metazoa; phylum Mollusca; class Gastropoda; order Lepetellida; family Haliotidae; genus Haliotis; species Haliotis rubra. The sequence goes on along the minus strand of NW_025766968.1, from coordinate 3,086,423 downwards.
TCTTCATTTGAAACTGGCACACAGATGACTCTCTTATCGAATCATTTCCTTTCATTCGTTCTCACACCAATACAACAGTCACCAATCCAAATGCACAAAAATGGACTATTCGCGAGGTGACCGAGGTCAAACTCGAACCTTATATCTGTGACTCTGAACAGTTTAAGAGATTAATGTCATTTAACTCTTATCACTAAACCTGACCAAGCACAAGAGAAGTGCTCTTCCAAGTTACGATCTACTTGTTGTGAGATGAAACTTGCTGTGAAGTGAGGTTGAAGAGGTTGATCATTAAGGGAGGTCATAGCACTTTAGGACTCCTTAATTATTACAAACACGTGTTTGTGGCAAGAACGTGTACTGAAACACTTTTAGAAGTTTAGAAGGCATATCCGAGGTTTTGTTTTTCAGTGTAGAGAGAGAAACTCAACACAATAATGTCGTCGTTCCGATCTCCTTTGATGTATTTCATTGAGTGTCAGTTTACGTAATTTGAAGAAACAGTTATATTTTGACATATATTCAGCTATATATGTGACATGCTTCAAAGATTTCTGTTCTGAAATCAGTGAGTGAGTGGATGGGTGTGTGAGTGTGTGATGTTGGCCTATCGCCGGTTTGTTCAAGATCATAAAATTGAGAGGAATGCAAAATGCGTACATCCACATACACGTATAATGGCTTGCTGTAGATATAATACTAAGTTAAGTTGACACCACTTCATTAACATGAAACAAAACACATCATGCAAATAAAACATTAAGATACTTTCTTTTTTCAACATTAAAGTCTCACCAAGCAGAAGGTTGTCACATACAATTTTGAAAGATGTTAAACGATATTTCATACAAACGTCCAAATGTTAAGTGTAATTATTTAATAGTAGTGTATTATATATATCTTACTGTTAGAGACATCATACCGATTACAGTAAACTGTAACGTCAAACTCTTCAGTCTGAATGTTAAAATGGTAAATAATCAGGAACTAACATTACTTTTAGGAACTTGTCCAATCGACATTATGCGCAAATAAGACATATGCATATATGTATAGCAACTCACATCGTTCACACAGATATTAGACTTGAGCCATTATGAAGTAATGCAAGTCGAAATGGCTTGTATCCCCGTTCCTTTCAGAATGTTAGGTTTTCCATCACTTTAAGAAGTAGAATCAGATTCTACAACTTCTAAAGTTAACATGAAAAAGGAATGAAGCCGCACGACGGTACGAGAAATTCGAAGAAAGAATGAACATGGCTTCAATGATCGACATACGAGTTTTTAAACTTTGATGAAGATTTTTAAGCAGCGAATCGGAAAGTCAGCCATATTGCCTTAAAGTCATTGGTACATAGATGATTTAACAAGGGGGAGGAACGAGTCAGTGAAATGTAACCTCATAACAAACCTTATGACCTCACGTCAACTGCACATTGTGTATTTCTAAATTAAAACAACCATTTAAACTAAAAATATTATATGCTCCTCAACGCATACCTAAATGTACTTTTATGTCTTTTCCCTAAATCTGCCTTTTCATCAAAATATATACAGTGGAATGGTAACTGGTTATTTTCGAAACAAATCCATGGCATTTACTTGTCGGCATCGTACGATAGTTTTCTGGTGATCCCTAGAAGGTAGATAATATCCATTATCTGTAACAGTGAATTCAACTTATCATAACAGACAATGGTGTTAGGTGGGAGTTCATTTCCATGGTCCTTCAGTTGCTGGCGACCCATTGCCCGTTTTCATATTGTGTTGTTCTCTTTAATGATATCGTTTTATGATTACAAGCCAGTTTTACTTTATCTGTGATACTGTAGAGTTTTCACTTTTCATCGTCAACAGGTTTTTAATTTCTATTTTTGTTTATCTTTAGTATGATAAATGATTATTCTCGTCACGTTTGGACTGAAATATTGTCGATGTGAAATAAATATTAACTCACTCACTCAGCCATTTCCACGAATGAAGTGCTTGATGTTAAACTGTTGGGTTCTTGATTTGTTTGAGTGGCATTCTAGAAGTTGGTGGTATAGAGATGACAAGACTTTATGGATGATCAACTTCGTTATTTTGACAATGGCGACGTTTCGGTATAGGTTCTTATACCGTTTTCAAGCATATGGGGGAATGTACTGGTGTACCCCTTCATTCCCCCACATGCTTGAAAACGGTATAAGCATCTATTCTGAAACGTCGCAATTGTCAAAATAAAGAAGTTGACCATCCAAAATGTCTTGTCATCTCTGTTAGGTTCTTTCCAATTAGTGGGTGAGTGGGTCTATCTTTGCCTCTAACACATCGTGACGGGTTATTGTGACAGGAAGACGCTTGCCGTATACGTTGGAAGGAAGCCCAAAGTGGCATACATATCCAACACCAATAGAGTGCTGTTAAAACATATCGACCAATCCGAGAAGGAGAAAGGGACGCACCTCTCTAGAACAAATGGGGGCTGTTCAGAAGATTTGTGCCTCATTCAAACCCTGAACACCTCGTCCTATACTAAATGTCTACTTAATAAGGCACAAAACATTATAAACTATCAGACAGATGACTACGCTTGAAAACTACATTTGACCAGTAGCTGGAAAATGCAGCCAGACCATTGGAAATACAACACTATCGTAAAAGCGTTCTTTTGCTTCATTGTTAGGCACCATCAAACATGGGTGTACATTTTCATTTGACCGACGGTTTACAGAATGCAGATATGCTACGATTATATCTGTCTCATACATGATATCAGATGAATACATTACACCATTTTCTATTTGTACTTGACCTATTTGGAATAAGCTTAGATGACACAAATTGAACAGTTTGGTTCTTGTTCGGCTTTTTTCTCACATTAAAGTGACACACAATGACATAAAGTCAACACACACACGTTTGATGCATTTTTATACTATTGTTTTGCGGCATTAATATTTCGGTAAATCTTGTACAAGGGTGCTTCCTTTATTAATCTGCTGCTCACTGAATGCTTTATTTTGAGAGAAAGCGCCCCTTTTTATCCAAATTAAATCTGTACACTGATCACTCGACCTTGTGTGTATCTGTAACAAAATACTTAGATCATAATGTACAAGAAAACAGCCAAACTAACCACAAGTCAAAACATGAAGCGCTACAAATTATCTCTCTTATCTCTCGTTACCAGGCTTCAGTAATGCGTTGGGAATACAGAACCCAATTAATTCCAGCTCCCGACTTAAATGAATATGGGGCAATCATTCCGAATCACTGCAGAACTGTGCATCACAAAATTCACATTCACAGAATTCGATTCTCCCAGACGGAGGAGTATTGTTGAGTGCGATACATCAGAAATGTATCCCACAGACCATGCTGCGACAAGGCTTTTTCAATATGCCATTGAACTATTTAGTTTATCTCTCACAGGATGTCTGGGGAATCTTGTAACTCGTACAGAAGGGCTATTATCGTTTATGTCCTATGAAGGTGATGAGGCTGTTAGCTATCATTATCTCTATACGCGAAGCTGGACAATGTCCTTCAATATCACATTCAGTTGGCGAAGAGACCACAATACGCTTATAGTCAGCGGTTATGAAAGACCAGTGTGAAAGTTCTTTCAAGCATTCATATACATACACACAGACACAGACACACACGCACACAAGCTGCAAAGAACTTTTGTTATATTAGTACAGTAATAAATAACAACTTATCCATGTGGTAACCGACCACATCCATTCGTCACTAGTCACCCCTTTCCGTAAACTGCAAGAACTATCACCCTGTCGATGAATATTTCAAGCGAAAATATGACAAACCAATCAGATTTTGTGTTAACAATGATGTACTTTGGTAAAAACTATTTCTGTGTATATGGCAGTATGTGTTCGTTGAAAAATGGTGAAAATGTATAATATTGAATCTATGACAATTAACGTCATAAATTATATGAATACATTTACCAAAATGATGATAGTACGAAGCGATATGATTCATTGTAGGAGATATGTTTAAATTGAATATGAATAGCACTTCTTACTTTGTCTACCAGGCTTTTCTACGCCTAATAAACAGATCAATATTTGCAGACTGAAAGTACAGACACAGCTAATGTCAGCATAGATGAATGAGAACCAGTGTTAATGGTGACCCCATTTATATGGAACGGAGACATTGGGATTATTCAGAGGCTTGAAAGTATGGCTGTATGCAGGGCTCCAGAAAATTTTGGACACCAGGAGTACGTACTCCTTATTTTTTCAATATGGGAGTACTCGAAAACCTTAAGGGTACATTTAGAGTACTGAATGGAATTTAATGGAGTATCAGTTATCTTGTGTTTCGTTTCATATATGCACCACAACATTGCTACTCTTGTGTAAACAGGTCAATCTACAATAAAACAATACTTTTTCAGATAAATACGTCTGTAAATGATTCTAAGACCGTACACCATTGCCGTGGTGCGTATCTGCTACGTTTTATAAATTATTTCCTACCGTATCGTGCCAATTTTTTATCCGTACATACGCCGATACGGCCCTTATCTGGAGCCCTGGCTGTATGGTTTTGGGCGGCAACGGAATTCATCCTATGAAATGGTCGAGCTGAAAGTTATAACGTCAGTGCAAAACACCCCTCAAACTTGACTATCCTTAAAACAGATTCCTTCAAGCGTGACGTAAAAAATAGTTGTGAAACATATATGAATGAACCACTGAAAATCAGCAACAACACCAAGTGTTCGCAGTAGCACCTGATGTTCAATTAAAAAAAATACGTTTCTTCTGTCTGAAGTATCTTCAGTATTTCTGACATGCGAAAAACAAGCCAGACAAACAAGTGATCGTTGACTCCGAAAATCCAGATTTTAAATTTTGAATTACCAATGCTGTGTTTGAGAAAAAACCTGTTTAAAACTCAGCTAAGATCGAATTATCATGACGTCCATAGTGATTAGAAATATTACCTTACTACCTAAGGGCCATCATGCCAGGATGGTTCCATCTCCTTGTCTTGTCACACTGTCATATACTGTGACATAAGCGGTTTTAAGTTCTATAGTTTGATGAGTATTGTCTCCAAATAAATCAATTTGCGATATCAAAGTACAGATCAGTTGTTGAGGATATTCTAAACAGGTGCCCTATTTGCAGTCAGCAGTGATTAGTCCATAGAAAGACATTAGCAACTGACAATAGCGACACCGACGAATGGGGGATACCTCAACTGTTAAATGTAATCTTTGGCTGTCATCAAATATCACTATGAAGACTACAATAACACAATACCATCACATGCATACGGATAACGAAATTCTTGTAATTCTAAAAAAGATTCAAGTTCGTAATTTCTTTGAAAGAGGACAATATCTTTTCCAACATTGTCTCCTGAAACTTGAACGAACACGTCAACTGAGAAGGCAAGGATGTATACACACTATGGTTCAATGTATGAGAAATAAGACTGTTAAAATCTCTTCTTCTGTGAAACACGTATATAAATGAAAGAACACCTCACCACCCTGTCTAGACGGACACGATGCCTGGTTAGTAGGGGTCCTGTGAAATATCTCAATTTTTCAAACATTCTGCAAAAACATGCATTATTCTAAAGTAACAAGCACTAATCACTACCAGTAGTATAACGAAAATCAGACGATTTTCACAATAAAACATCATCAATCAATGAGTCTGAGCAAGATGGCCTTCGAAAATTAACAGTTCCCACTTTGACAGCAGACCGGTCAATATTTTTTTGCACATTAAGAAACCTTAGTCTCGGTTAGATATCAGGTCATATACAGTATAGATCGTTAGAGGAAAGAAACGTATATGAAAACCATCATCTTCTTGTCTTAAAAACTTGTCTTGTAAATTTTCATTTTCATTGATTGAATGGTTTCTCATGTTTACATAACCCAGACTTGAAATTAGAGCAAGGTCACAAAGTTCAAGTCAAGTTCTAATATCGCCAGAAAGGAGCTGGTCCCCATAACTGACTGTACATGTACCAATTTCATTTCATTTTGAAGTTATAATTGGTCTTCAGCAACCCATTCTTGTCGTAAGAGGCGGCTAACGAGATCGGGTGGTCAGGCTCGCTGACTTGCTTGACACATGTCATCGTATCCCAAATATGTAGACCGATGCTCATACTGTTAATCACTGGATTGCCTGTTCCAGACTCGACATTATTTACATACCGCTGCCATATAGCTGGAATACTGCTGAATTAAGAATCTATCAACCAAACAAAATCATTTGATGTTAGAGGACTAACTGCTATTAATTTTTTCCCAATACTGACAATACAACACTGAAATAAATTGTGGTGTTATCATCAGTTGGAACAAGAATATGAAGTTCCCCAGAAACAGATGTTTTCGATGAGCGGACAAACAAGCCACAACATAACACAACTTGAGTTTCAGTCAGGCTGGCTTAACATATATTCCCTCGACATTTACATTTCAATATTCAAAGTATCAGTGGAAATCACGAATGTGTATAAAACTGTTTTCTTTTTCTCTGCAGTAATTCTGTTTTTAAGTTCAAGCAATTCCGCAAGCGATATCAACCCGAAATCCATGTATGATGAACACAACTGGTGTCAAGGGAAATGCTTTTACTTCACTTCTTTCAACATCAAACCAACTCTCCAAAATTAATGATGCCAGACCATTTCCCATCAGTTGAGCAATTGCTACCTTTATGTTTTGAGAGAAAATTCCTCAGATCACGATGACCAAAAGAAAAGGTTTTTAACTTAGTAGATCTAGATGGATTAATGTCCTAATGCATTGATTTTATTCAACGAAAGTAAGAAAGTAACAGTTATCCTTGACATATGCGGTGACCAATAGGACTAGCTGACTGCCCCCTCATGTCCACACTAGAAAATAGTCAAGATATGATGTCCTTATAATTCTCTGCCGTTGGCGTCGCCAAAGCAGGGTAAATATATAAATTATTTTATGTAGAGCGACGATTTCTGTGTGCCAATCTCTGTGGTACATTACATTTGTGCAGTCAGTCACTGTTGTGTCGACCTCTGACGTGTCGAACTTATGGTTATCCTTGACGGGTCGAACCTGGGATAACTCGAACTATTTAGATTCCATGAACTTACGACACAATGGGGTCTGACTGTATATAATTTACATTAGGAAGTTTACAACAGTTTGACTGTACGGAGAAAGGGATGAAACGATCAAATCCAATTTTACTATACTTGAAAGATTATGCTGTATTTGTTTTAATTATCAGTACTTCTTAGTATGTAAGACTTTAAAACGGACACTCATCAACTCTCTTGTCCACAATGTGTTATGTCGTTAACTAGTGTTGGGAATTGTTTCAAATCTCATAATTGATGATTGGTTTGTTACAACCGATCAATCATCGAAAAAAATTGGTTAGCGTCATTAATGAAATTTGTTAATGCACATAAAAATAAGGAAAAAACATGTAGTTCTTTTGCTTTTTTTGGCAACATTTCACATCTTTGAAGGATGACTAGTATGTCAGGAACATAAATTTCTTTGAGTCTTCAAGATAAATTCAATCATGACTTGAAACGAGCTTGTAGTGCTTACGAAATGTTACAGACAAAACCAACCTTGTGAAAAATATTGTTTATGAAAACAAGTGTTCCAGAATTGTTTGTGTTCGATTATGAGAAAACAGGATCGATTGCTTGGTCGTTTAGTCACTGCGACCAATCTTTTATTATTTCAATTAATCGGACCACCACTATCGTCAACTTCATTTATTCATCTTCAAACAAATGGTGTAGACACTGACTGTGGAGACGTATATATCAGGACGACGGCAGTGGAACCTGAACCGTGTAATGATGTTCTTGACCCAGTCATAATGGAAGAGAGTATGAGACTCCTGGGCAGCGCATATAAATTCTGGTAAACCAAGTTTATAGTGACTTCAAATTAACGATCTGCCAGCTATTGCTGCCATGTTGCCGTGAAGTAAAACGGTTTGAAAAATAGCTCAGATCGCTGTATAATTTCCGAACGTTTGCAAAGTTCTGATTCTGTTCGATGCTTCAAGTATTTATATCTTTCGAAGATTTTACCCCTGTTTTGACAAATTCATGTGGGCTTCTTTTAAAACGTTTAAAGTGTACTGGAACTGAAAATCCTACAGTATGATGAAAGTACAAGTGTTCCTTTATTTATTTCCAGAATTTCACCCACAGTGCAATACATACCTTGTGAAGTAACCTGGAAAAGAATAAAGGAACACTTGTACTTTCATGTGTTCCCTTGTTCGTTTCCATGAGTATATTTTAGATAACACTTGCTAAGTTACTGTCATTTTTCTCCATAATCACAGAAAGAAATACTGGTGACTCGATGCTCTAAGACGCCACAATCTACTGACAATTCATCAATGATGTCTCTGTGGCTGATCTTTTTCACCTAAGAAGTGAAATACTTATACTGACCGTATTAATGGCAGAATTGTCCTAAATGAAATGCCACCCCATTGACAGAATCGAACATCCTATGTCACACAATTCGAGCCACCGACTTGACACAATCACTACGAATAGCTGCTCTGGATCTGAGACTGTGATATACGAAGGATTTGATTATCCAGACAAAGGGGTTTGCATCAGAAATCGTTGGAGCACAAATCTGCCATGGAAGCGTCATAGAGTCCAGGAGAAATATTACCATAGCAAATGTATCCGTTCCCTTTCCGACTGTAACGCCAAACTGGCGTGCGTTTCACATGGAGTTATATCTAAATGATTATCGTTGCCAAATATATCTATTTCCTAGGTTTAGTTGTTAAAGCAGGTGTGCTGTAGCAAGATGAAGGTTGGAGAAGTGTTGTGGATGACAGGCCAGTTGCTTTCCTTTCACCCAGCGGAGATGACTCTGGATGATACAAGAGGGTGACATTGGCAAATGAATAAAACAGGCCTACATGTACAATCACAGAAGTGTCGTTTAACAGTTGTTTAATGGAATAAGTAGAAATGTGGATCATTAACTGGTATCAGAATTTGTTTAAGAAATTACATTGATCATTAGGAATACACGTTTAACGAACAAATCATAGACATTATTTTGTGAATTTAAAATATAAAAACGTGCACACTGTGTGGATGGTGATGTATATTCATGCGGGATTAATGTATGGACATGCTTACACTCATCTCCCGATAATTTGATGATGTTACTTGACTCTTTGGTAATAAATGATACAAAGGGTGGAAGGTAACATTTACAGCCTAACGCATATGATGAAGGCAAGACCAGGGAACAAGTCATATGTTTTGGGCAAGGTTCGATAAAGTAAACAATTTTAGACATCATAAACCTTAAACTAACACAAACCTTTTTGAAGGGTTATATATATCATATCATCCCCGCTGTGAATCAGTGCTACATGCAGGGAAACTATGGACATTATAAATCTACAGGATCTTCTTAAATCATTTTCGTCTGACTGAGGAAGATGACATTCTAAAATAACAGGTGCCACTTTAGACTGGAGAACATTTAATACCATGTCTTACTGCTACACTAATTGGTGTCGGGATTGGGGTCAGTATTGTTGGAACTCAAGAGGATATAAATCTGGCGGGAACGAAACTTTCTTTTGACAGAAATCATCAGCTACTTGTGGTAATGGTGACAGCTCGTTAAGAGATTCTCGTAACCAACGAGAGCGTCAGGTGATGTACCGACACAGATTCTGTCTTATTAAACCCAGGATGTTACATCTTTCGCTGTACACGAACTAGGCATTGCCACATGTGAATATCTCCGGGATTTTACAAGGATAAATTTTTGCTGTTCCTGAGGTAAAATGTAGTCGATATACATTTGGACAAGAGTAAAGCTAAGACTACAATGATTAAAATACTACAGAATAGCGGATCCTGAAAACTGTGGGACTCAATTGAAACGCCCGATTACCAAAGTAGATCACCCGATGGCATATTTTCATGATCATAAGATTCTATGATCCATTGCTACCGGTAAGATTAAAATTAAGTTTTGATGGAAAGAGCGTGAGGTCCCGTTAGTGTTTGATCTTACCATGATCAACAAACGGTAACTGGTTTGCAAGGTGTGACTATTTTTGGTGGTCGTAATATTCATAAATGATTTATTGCTCCGGGTGATTATTTGATTTTGCATGTGTTTGTGACGAGTGCCTCCGTTTAGGCAGGATACACTTACCAATTCGTGGACACATGATATCGTTACTATTTCGGCCAGTAAATAATTGGGTCCAGGACAAAGGCGATAGCTTTTAGGGGGTTCGTTTTTATATTTGTCATTTCGGGGTGCTCTGAGCAACATTCCAACTATATGATGGCAGCCTGTAAAAGCAGGCCAGACAATCCAGTGAGTGATAGTGTGAGTAACGATCCATGCTGTAGGAGTACGGTGACATGCACTTAGGCAGGTGATCGATGGTAAGCGCCCAATGAATTTGATCGGCTCTTGCCACACCCTTCATCACTGGGGACCAATTTTCAAACAGAATCGCCAAACGAGGATATAAAATGAGACCTAAGCCATTCAGTTTAACAAAATCATTGTAACTCTTTTAAACAATGCAAAGTATCTGGAAACATCAATTACCTTCTACATCTGAACAAAAAACCTTAATTTGTATCGAATTTGTTTGCAAAATTCAGATAAATATCGTGTTTTGACTTTTTGGCAATACTTCCAGCGAGCTCACTTTCAATTCATTTGCAGACATAAAAATGGCAAGTGGACATGCTGTGTACTTCGTCCCTCTAAGATCAAACACAATGCTTAATATTTTACAGCGCAATTGCACGTGCATCATTTTGTTATGTAGAATGAACAGACTATTTGCAATCACTGTGTCACTTATCTCTGTATATAAAGGAGCCGGATCCAAATAAACATAGATTTATATTATCAGTGCCACTGTGACATTTTGTTCCATATACATTTACAGTAGATAAGTGGCCTTCATACTTCTTTGACAAAACATGATGTAGACACAGGTCAGTCTAAACCTCGATTATCTGCAAAGCTGACTTGATTGTGAATAGATTTTTGAGGTCATCATCTAAAACCACAAGTTTTGTCTAAATGCCACCGGTTAATTTTTTCGTTTCACATTTTAGCTCAGTAACGATTTATTGCGAAATACAGCTTTCCCTTACAAAAGTCGTTATCCATCAAATCTCGTCTTTGCATACACTTGTTGAAGTCGGTCAAAGGTCTTCAATACATTCAACTGTGCATCAACTGGCACTATGCTGTCCAAATGAGTAGTTGAGAATGTTTTCAATATACAAACCTCGAATGACTGATTGACTGAAAATTACAGAGGCTAAAGGATAGCATGTGGGTGTGGACTATTTGCTTGAATACAACGAAGGTCTGCTAAAAAGAAATTGGTAAAGTAGCAACAAGCAGTTTCGTCTCACCATATGCTATGTATTGGTGATCGGAATCGTATATTTCTGAATGGGAAATTGCTTGTTTTCGTAGCCCGAACGATAGGGCTGTAATAACAAATCCTTATCATTGAACATGCAAAACTATCTACATGTTTTAAATCTTATTTTCTTTGAAACACACAACTAGACGACACACAAAGTTCTTGTACTACAATAATTACATGCCATCAAAGATCCAATTACATGCCATCAAAGATCCGGGTTATAATTGTTCTTCAGCAACCAATGCATGTCGTAAGTGGAGACTAACGGGATCACTGACTTGGTTGACACATGTTATCGAATCCCAATTGCATAGATCGATGCTCATGCTGTTGGTCACTGGACTATCTGGTCCAGACTCGATTATTTACAAACCTCCGCTATATAGCTGGAATATTGTTGTGTACGACGTTAAACAATAAGCAAATAAACAAACGCCATGCCATCATGTCTGTCTTCAGCTTTTCACAATAATTTTATAAACGTGGCTAGGACACATGCACGCTATGACCACTGGGGCCTTCAGCTATGTGGCGCTCAGCGGATTGGCGACGGAATCGAATTGACATTAGCAGATTATTTACTTTAAAATGACGGATGTCGTTTCTTTAATGTAGGAAATAACCCCAGCGGTTGGGTACCACACAAATTAAGCTCCTATCCCGCTGAGCCAGACATGTGTAAATGCTGTGGTTTCAACGTCGCTTTCAACCTCGTAGTTGACCTAGAAGATGATGAGTTTCTTATGTATACTCAGCGTCATTATTGAAGGATCACCTGGATATGTGGGGTATCAAACATGAACATGGCAAAAGCTACCCTCACACATCCACCTGAACACAATCAGTTGTTTAGCTTATGTACGTGCAGTACATAGTAAGTAACAGTCAATGCGGGTATAAAAATAAAGCTTTATTCCAGATGTTGCTCGTTCACTTCATTTCCCGTCCTTGTGTGCATCTGACTGTGTAGTTATGTTACTTAATGCAGGAGGTTTAGGAATACGTACATCATAAATCTAGTTTGGACAAACGGCGAAACCCCGTCATTTTCTGTACATTTACGGATGACACTACATACGCCTGACCGTCCTATGTGGTGATGGAAATAAATATTTTGATGAATATGATTTATGTCTGTCAATATTGTTATCGTTTGGCACAGTCAAATGGTATATTTAAAATTTTTCACCTTTGAAACTAGGTAAATTTGGACAAACTGAACCACTTGACGTTTTCTTTAAATTTTGTTTCTTTTACATTTCAATACTTAACTGATAATTGTGAAATGTGTCACGGTTATCCTGAAATGTTGTTTAATGCGGTGTTACCTCAACATTATGATGTCTTCGATCGAATCGTAGAATAAATATCTTTCTGTTGGAAAGAAGTTTCTGGTTATGTGTCAGACCAGTGATTGAGTGATGGCTTAATGTACTTTGCGAACAGCAACGTATAAAAGCGTGTGTATTATATATTCCACGTCAGAGACAATCACATTTACCAAGCTGTTCAACAAGTAAAAGGACTTTGAATATGAAGCAAACACATGAGTTATGTGAACACTAGATCTGGTTGACATGACACACGCAATATTCTGCATTCAGATATTTTGATAGTGATTTTTCTTCAGTTGATAACATCTATTTACATTATCATCGATAATTGGTATTGTTTACCTGATACTGTATCCATCTTTAAGAGTAATATTTTAATTAATCAAATTCTTTTGTTGGTCCTCATAATGTTCGATTGGCTGTCCTTGACCTTTCCGATGCATACTGGGAAATGACACGAATCTCTTGGACAACACACTCAAGGTCAAGTCTACTAAACAACAGTCGTAATGTAAACAACAGTCGTAATGTATTTCGAAGCTTACATTCAGTGAAGATAAAGAAACCTTCCATGACGTTGTTGTAACTTTAACAACTCACATCAACCAGCTTGTTTGGTAGAAAATCATACGCCCTATCACCTCCGTCCAGCACGACTTTGAATCCCATTCATTGATCGTTCGGCAATCTGTACGTGTTACGAATAATGCTTTCATGGTGGAGGTAAAAGATGGGCGAACAAGGACAATTCAAACAACGCAGCTCTGTCATCCATTTTTTTCAGCTGCAACAGATGAGGCTTTCATTACACGACCAACAACAAATATCCCATGTAACAGAAATCGATTAACTCGAGCTCCCGACTTAAAGTAATATGGTGTAATCACTGAGAATCACTGCTCAACAGTGAAACACAAACTGTGACATTCAAAGAATTTGATTATCCCAGACAAAAAAGTGTGAGTACGAGCAATGGATCAGGAATATGTCCGACAGCCCATTTATGACAAGGGTGTTTCCAATTGCTATTTAGCTGTGAACAATGTATATTACCACTGACGGGGTTCATATTAAATCCACTCCGAGGATTGATATCACGATGTCTCATGAAAGAGAGTATTCCTGTCATTATCTCCATAACGTATTCATCAAAAAGTGCTTCAACGTGGTATTGATGTTACCTTCAGACAACTTAATCGGGCAAAAGAGCCCACTAAGTACGCCATCACTAAGTGGCTCAATACGTGTGTGAAAACACATCTCGTGCATGGGGCTGCCCTTTGAAAATTTACACTTACTTGTATTATTTGACGTAGTAACATGGAATGAAAATATGCTTTAGCCAATAGCCTATGCGTGACATATGAAATATGAGTCAAACATACATATTACTTTACTGACGAATAGGATTTTACATGTGTTGTATTTCTAGGTAAATTGTAATTAGACTTTTAATTTAGACATTTTGCAACGTAAATGCTTCGACTCCGAACTAAAATTGAAACCTACTGCCTGCGACTTAATGGTTCGGTGGTTAGCAATGCTTGGGGGATGGCTTGGCATGGGAACCTGTAGTCCTGGATGGATGCTTACGATATCAATCACTATACTGTCTGCTTTAGATCACGTACGTGCCTGAAATTGTTGCGTGAACACACACACAGAGTCAGTGCTCGCAGAAAAATGATACAAAGGTCTGAATATACATGGACAAATGGGAAAAAGAAGGCACGCATGAACAGTTACAGACGTAGCGTTTAACATTGTAAGAACAGTTTCAGCCTTCAAAACCAACACAAACCTTTTGAAAAGAATTTTATATAATTCATTCATTATAATTAAATGCCACAGGCAGGAACATTGAATCAATTAAATCAATGTCAGTGCTCTCCGGAATGTTCAGAATATTGTTAATGTTGGATGTTTTGAAAGAGACCTGTTTCGCTAGTAGATCAGAAATAGCGCTGGTCTGAAACGGCCTCGAACTACCTCTTGGAACTCTTATATCACGGCAAAGCCAGTCTCTTTAGCCTAGTTTGAAAACCATCAATCTGTCACACGATCATCAATCATTTTCGTCTGACTGAGGAAGATGATATTCTATAACGAACAGGTGCCACTTTGGACTGGAGAAAGTTTAATAGGTTTTCTTGAAACTGCACTAATTGGTGTCGGGGTAAGGCCGGTGCCGTTGGAGCTCACGATGCATATAAATCTGACGAGCAAGAAACCTGTTGTGATAGAAGTCATCTACGTGTGGTAACGGTGACAGCTCGTTACGAGATTCTCGTCATCAACGACACTCAGGTGATAAACCGATCCACCGATCCTGCCTTATCAAAGTCCGGATGTTACATTTATATCTCTCTACTCATTCTTGACACACGTGGATATCACAGGAATTCGACAAGGAACATTTTCTGCTTCTTAGAAGTCGAACTACATGTTAGATTACTTGAGAAGTCTTGAGAAGTAATGTATAAGGCAACAGATGTCGTGTGTGGACCCAAAAGAATGTGTGAGACTGGCTAATTAACAGAGTATCAGATCAGAAAAGAAATGTATCTCAAATAACATACATAGTGATACAACGCATTTGCTGTGTGAATAGAGCATCTGTTCTGGCATCGTGTCTTTGCTCTGGTCACATTGCAACGGTTATTAACAAGGGATTGAATTCCTCACGTTAGACTATTTCGGTCAGTAACTTCACTTCTTTATGTTCAATCCGTGAAGATCCGGGTTAGAACTGGTCTTCAGTAACCCATGCTTGTCGTAAGAGGCGACTATAATAGGGATCGGGTGGCCAGGCTTGCTGACTTGGTTGACACATGTCACCGTATCCCAATTGCGCAGATCGATGCTCATGCTGTTGATCACTGGATTGTCAGGTCCAGATTCGATTATTTAACACCATATAACTGGAATATTGCTGAGTGCGGCGTAAAACTAAACTCACTCACTGAATGTTCAGAAACTAGCAATTTCCACCCATATCTTGGAAACTTGGTTGTAATGTTCCAACTGTCGCAACTTCACCATACAAACGGCCGATGTTTGATAATGGATATAAACGAAACAAACAGGATGTGGTTATTCGTTGATGATACTGGTATCATAGTTTTGTTCGCAGTTTTAGGTGACTTTGCTCAGCCCAATTGTGTTTTGATAACGTTTGTAATGTTAGATTAAAATACAACTTTCAAGTTTATACTATAGTTTGCATCAATAGTATTCGTCTTTATATTGTATTTCAACGGATATGCACTAGGACTGCCTAAATATGCCGGTGAATTTTAACTGTATAATTCTACCACAAATTATTACTTTAGTCAATTTTTCAGATGAAATAAAATCTTTGAACGTTCCTTTATCTTGCTTATCCTCGTTAAGTTTTCAGGAGGACATAATTACCAATATTGTCAATATTGTATTATTATGGCTTTCTCATTAAATGTAAGCTTAATGTGATCACATGCAAATCGTATGTACACAGGGGCAAACTCGCATATGACTGTAACAAACAAATAATGGAAGTCGACAACAACTGAATGATTCAGAGAACTGTTTAATGAATATACGTTAAGTGTTTATGATTGAGCACAGAAAAATAGTTCTGTATAAGATTTAATCTGGAAATACATTGCACATTGCTTTGGGAGTTGTAGAAAACCATGTGAGCAACATGAATTTACCTTGATCACTTAGGAACCTAGCACTAATTTTATACAGCAACACACATTGTATCTGGCATCCTGAAGCGCATACTACCACTTCCTGACATGATTCAAAGAACAATAATGCTTTTTGGGGTTCAGAAACTCTTTACGCCATTACATTCCTGAAGATCAATATCAACGAACATCGAGAATGTAAGGCCGGTCTATCACTGAAAGTAGTAGGATCCCGTTACTGCTAAACACATAACGAGGGAAAAATATAATCTCCTAAATTCCGTAAAATCAGAACGTTTCGATGCTGTGAAATTCTCTTCAATTATAGGCACAGATTTCTTGTTAGTTTGATAGTGTTTACAGAAAACGTATCTGACTGGATTCTTAATTTATAGCCACCGTTGCTGCCCCGTTAATGGTGGTTTTCCTCCCACAAGCAAACAAAACGCCGACTCGAATGAGACATCAGGCAACGGAATGTTACCACGGAGACTCTCACAACAAACGTATCGGCTCCCACCGGAGCCCGCAAGGCTCCCACCTTGCGCGCTTAAGAATTAACGAGACAATAAAACTGAAACGATCCAATGCACAGTAACGTTCGCTTACCATTAATAATGTTGTATCATAATCAAAACATGGCCAAAACATGTCGATTATGGTTTTTGTATCGGTAAATATATTTCCTGACGTTGTCATATATCGAAGGAACTTATTGCGTTTAGACGTGTATTGTCATCATAATGGGGTTTCTCCCAAGACATGGCAACTTGGAAAAAATAACAGTCAGACTGATTTGAAACCGCGGCGATAAACATTGAACACGACTTCAGTAAACAACGCTGTAAAACATCCCTGCGTGTAGCATTAATGTTCTCTTGTACACATTATTATATTTGATATCGGAATATTTCCATTGCATATATCGTGTTATGTCCCAATTGCAAGGTGTAGTTTATGCGGGGGTTATCAAACGTTTAAATATGAAATATTTCTTGCTGCCAATAGTGTGCCTGGAATTTGGCACCGGAAGCTTCTACCATGGAGCCCCTTTTATGTTTAATTGCTAACTTTAAAACAGAACTACAATGACGCTGATTTGTTTCCATTGTTGCCACTTCAACATTTATAGATTCTCAACAAATATCAAATGGATTTACTGCAACGTATATATTGTTTCTGTTTCTGGAAAAGTGATTTTAACATGAATTTAGAAAACTGCATCTGAAACTTAATACTTAAGAGCATTAGCAAATAACCATATATGCATTTTAACTACAGGTTCACAGAACAGAATGATATTCATGAATGATGTGTTAATGCGACATAAAAAATACCAAATCGTCCAGATTATAAATCATTTTCACTTTCTGTGAATAAAATATATACCTCACCATTTTATTTTTATTATTTGAACCATGCTATATCAAATATCATGATTTTCTAAAATGATTATTACCTTAAACGTCGCATGTCAACATAATCAACACACTATCGTAAGCTATGACCTTTCATATTTGCGCGATCGGCGACACTTACTTTGATATTAATACATATAACAGGACATGCTTACTTATTTTGCAACACATCATGTCATCATTGCTGTTTTGTGATGCATTGGTATTATTCTATCACTATTTGGCCTTTAATTTACGTCTATGAAATCCGTTTCCGCACTAATTTGAGGGTGAGTTTGGTTAACAGTATTAATTTTCTTTCAGGTGTAAAACGTAATGCCAGCTTGATGTTGGACTAACGGTAGATGTGATGCATGTCTGGGAGGTTTATACCTTGTTTTGGTTAAGCCTCTTCAGGATAAGTAAAAATACATTCATCACGGCTTCGGGACCACGATGAGAAAAATGATTGCATGCCAAGAGGACTGCATATAGTATTGTTCTCCTAAAACGTCATACTCTCTCTCTCTTGCTCTTTTGTGTTTTGGGGCGGTGGGGTAGCCTAATGGTTAAAGCGTTGGCTCGTCACACCGAAGACCCGGGTTCGAATCCCCACATGGGCACAATGTGTAAAGGCCATTTCTGGTGTCCACCGCCGTGATGTTGCTGGAATATTGCTAAAAGCGGCGTAAAACCAAACTCAGTCAGTCAGTCAGTCTTTTGTGTTTTCATATAATTTTTAGTAGCTCTCACACCAACGCTATAGCGACACAGGTAAGGATGTAATTTTCAGATCGGCTTTGGCATGACATGACACGACATGTTCCTTTGGGACCGAACACATAGACTCAGTAAACCACAGTCCTGATGCACTTGTAGAGTATGGCATTACACCGCACTTTGCAATTATCATATAATATAAACACCAGAAATGGGCTTCAAACATTGTTCACAGGTTGGGAATCGAACCCGGGTATTCGGCGTGACATGCGGACGCTTTAACAACTAGGCTACACCATCGCCAATAATGACATCATGTATGCTGTTATGGTTGAAGTCATAGATTAGGTTTAGTGAGTGAGTATGGCTTTACACTACATTTACCAATGTCTCAGAAACATTCAAACAATCGAACCCGGGTATTCGGCGTGATATGCGGACGCTTTAACCACTAGGCTATACCATCGCCAACAATGACATCCTGTATGCTGTTATGGTTGAAGTCATATATTAGGTTTAGTGAGTGAGTATGGCTTTACACTACGTTTACCAATGTCCAGCAATCAAACCTGGAATTCGGCGTTACGAGCGGACGCTTTAACCACTAGGCTACACCATCGCCTTGTAGATAAAGGATTCTTTCCAGAATTTGCGTACTTTAATAACTCACAGACCATTATTACAATAAAGATTCGCTCCAATCTGTGTCACTCTACAAGTCAGACACCAGATACCTTAACAACAGAAAAGGAGATGAAATAGTCATGAGAATTCCAACAAAGCAGCCCTGTCATCGTTTGACAGTTACAACAGATGAGGTGATCATAACACGGCACCAAACACATATCCTATGTCACGGAGGTGCATAAACACGAGCTCCCGACTTGAATATATAGGGTGTAATCACTCCGAATCACTGCTGAAATGACCGCCTCCGTGGTCTAGTGGTTAGAGCGTCCGCCCGGAGAGCGGAAGGTCGCGGGTTCGATCCCCGACCGCGTCATACCAAAAGACGTTAAAATATGGTACTTGTTGGTCCCTGCCTGGCGCTCGGCAGTAATGGGTACAACAACGACTGGTCGGCTCGGAGTCAGTTTAATGTGTCTGAGTGGGGTAGTAATGCTTCACTGCGGCATGGTATCACAGTGGGCTAGCACTATAAAACCAGCTTAAGTCTGGGCTAGTACACGCAACCGCACATACACATACACACGCATGCACGTCGTCATATGAGCGAAATATTCTCAAGCACGAGGTAATACCCAATTTCACCTCACCTCACCTAGCTGCTGAAATATGGATCACAAACTGTGACATTGAAGGAATTTGATCATTCCAAACAAAGGAGTGTAGTGAAGAGCAGTTCATCTGAAATGTGTCCTATAGCGCATGCTATAGTAAGGGTGTTTTCATTTACAGTTTGTTTTACCTTTGAGAGGAGGCAATGTCGCTACTCACTTGGAAGAGTTGATATCGTGATGTCTCTGGACTGATTTTTTGTTTATTGTTAAGGGCGCACAAGCAATATTCTGTGTGTGTGTAAATAATCGAGTCAGGACCAGACAATCATAAGCATCGATCTACGTAGTTTGGATACGAATGTGTCAACCAAGTCAGAGTGAGTGAGTGAGTGAGTGAAGATTTTAAGTCACATCGGCAATATTGCAGCCATATCGTGACTAAAACAAGGTATAGATTTATAATGATTAAAAATTAAATTATAAACACTTGTCAACGAAGGACAGTAAAACAACTAGATTATCACAGATATATATTTAAAACGGGCTTCAAATATATTTAAATGTAAAACAGTTTAGCTATAAAGGACGATACAATATAAAAACGGGCTATAGATCGCCAACAACTGACAACCAAATCAGAGAGCCTGGCCACCCGATGACGTTACTCGCCTTTAAGGGCAACCATGGGTTGTCGAGGGCCAAGTTCTAACCTGGTTCTTCATCGGTTCATAGAAAAGAACTTGTCCACGTTCAAGACATGTGTACTGCTCTGTGAAAATATACACTTGACAAATAGTATTTGTATTCCCTTGTTTCATACATGTAAATTACGTGTGGCATTTCAGGGTAGAATCTATTTAACCTTTCCAACGTATATGTTTGACCAGTTATGATACACGTTCACATTCGGAATGTACTTTGCGATTGTAGAAGTTGTACAGGGGTTCATATTGAACAGAAATATCAACTCCCGACTGACTTCTACACCAACATAACGTCGGGCTAATAGGGGTGCACTGCAAGCTGGTCTGGTCATAAGAGGCTACCGAGTTACTGGGTTCAGTGGTCTGGCTTAGTTGATGGCGTGTCACTGTACCCCGATATTGTCGACACAATACTGGGCTGTTTGATTCGAGGCAGATAAATTACATGCAGCTATCATATAGTTTCAACACTGCTGGGCGCTGCGCTCTCTCTCTCTCTCACACACACACACACACACACACACACACACACACACACACACACACACACACACACACACACACACACACACATACAATCACAAAGACTCTCACGGAGACGGGAAGGTCATAGTGCCCGTGGAACACGCGAATAATACCATACAAAATGAATCTAATCCCCTGGTTAGGTCTCACGCCAAAATGTCACATACTGACTGAAGCGTTTCACGGACTCTATGTCTAAATGAATATCATCTCCAAATAAATCAATATCCGATATCCAGTTATGAAAGGAAGTGCAAATGTCGGAGAAGACGCCTGGACAAATCAGGGCAGTTGGCCTACTTTCATTCAGCAGAGATGGGTCGGACTAAACAGGGAAACAACACAAAACAACATTCACATGGGCAAATCGGAAAAGATTCAGGCTCACATGAACAGTTATAGAAGTGGCCGCTTAAAATTGTCAGAAGAATTTTAGTCCTCGAAACCAAAGTCTTTTTTAACCAGTTTTAAAACCATAAGAAATATGATTCCTATCACGAATGAATGAATGCCAAAAGGGAATATTACGGAAACCAAATAATTTTTCAGATACATGAATATCAATCATTTTCGTCTGACTGACGAAGATGATATTCTAATTTTGTCAGGTGCTACTTTAAACTGGAGAACATTTAATGCCATTTCTTGCAACTGCACTAATTGATTTTGTTCTTTTGGCCAGCATTGTTGGAAATCAGAAGCATATAAATCTTCTTCGACAAATCATCTACTTGTAATGCCGAGAGCTCAATGTGGAAGTCTCGTCTCAAACTAGGGTGTCAGGTGAGGCACCGAAAATCCGATCCTGCCAACGAGACAACATATTCATACCTTGACGCACTCAAGCATTAAAAACCTTGCTCCAACCAGAAGTCCTTTTTTCAGTACTTACTACGGACAACGTAAAGAAACATTTCATCATCAAATAGCGAGTTGGTGTATTAATCATATTTGTAAATGAAGGAAGAAAACTGTCCATCGAAAATCGAAACGAATTATAGACAAGATTATGTACACTCTGTCCTTGCCTATCCAGTTTAAAGATTAAGTGAGCTTGGGTGTTGAAAGTTTGCTCGAACAACTTCTTAGCAAGAGTCGCATGACGCTTTTTGAAATTTGGGTAAAAAGAGCATGTTCGATTGTACCTCTGTAGTTGTTGAAATATACTGAGTCAAAAAAGAAACTTCACAAAATGTAATTTGAAAAATAATGAATAATTTTTCTCTGATGATGCATCTATGTATCCGAAATGGGATCCCTATCTTTCGACTCTAGAAAAACGTTAGCAAAACCCACTCAAACCCATCCATTCCTCGTGCAAATGACGTTAGTGCCAAATCAGGTTGTGCACGTGCAGTCGATCACGTGATCTTCGCATCGAAGTTTTCTTCATATGCACGTGTTTGCATTGGCCTCAAGAATTGAAAAAAACCCACTTTTAAACCACAGTTCTAACGGTACTTGAAATGCCACGATTGTCAAATGTCCGAAATGGTTTTCATCAACGTCAACGTCAACGTCTGCTGTGGGCCCAACGTCACCTCCGATGGACCCAGAGAGACTGGAATCGAGTCGTCTTTAGCGATGAATCCAGGTTTACCCTCAGATTCGCGGACGGCAGGCATAGAGTCTGGAGACGACGTCGTGAACGGTATGTCCAATGTTGTGTACAGGAAGTCGACAGATTCGGGGGCGGAAGTTGCATGTTGTTGGGTGCTTTCTGTGGGAACAACCGTTCCCGACTTCTGGTCATCCGTGGAAACCTCACAGCTGCTGCTTACCGCGACCAGGTGCTCACCCCTGAACTCGTTCCTTTCATGGCGGCTCATGGCCCAGGTCTACAGTTCCAGCATGATAATGCTCGGCCGCATACCGCGATGTTGACACGAAATGTCCTGCAAAACGCAGGAATCAACGTCATGGACTGGCCATCGAGGTCCCCTGACCTTAATCCAATAGAGCACGTTTGGGATGCACTTGGGAGAAGGCTTCGTGGTCTTAGGAACCAACCTCAGAATTTGCAGGAACTTGGCGCTGCCTTGCAAGAGCAGTGGCGCAGAATCCCCAACCACGTGTTCACAAGCATCAGGCAGTCGATGTGGAGCCGGTGTTTGGCAGTGGTGAATGCGCGGGGCGGCCATACATGATATTGAACTGAGAAATTTCGCATTTTTATTCTTGTGACTTAACATTCTGTATACCCATGTTTGGAACGGCGGTGTAGCCTAATGGAACTGATTATGGCACTGTCAGTGTATCGAGTACATCACACAGATCTCAGCAATGAAATAATAACAATTTAACCATCTTACCATCTCTTGTTCTTTTATAGTGCCCTGAAGAAAGAATGTGAAGTATTTTTTTTACTCAATATATAAACATCAAGGTTATAAGCTATTCAAACATTGCTCGAAAGCTGACAATTTGTTAGGTGCAATTCCCAGGTTGTAACGAAAAAGATTAACCTGGAATCAGGCCTAAAAGTGAGTGAGTGAGTTCACATCACGTCACATCGGCAATATTTCAGCCATATCGTGACGAGAACATTTAATATTGAAATGAAATATATGTTTATTATAAAAAAAGTGGATGTTTGCAAGAAAGATTTCTAATCGCCTGAAGGCAAGAAAGAGAGTCAGAAAAGATTATATATTGTTTATATTTACGGTGTGAGTTAATATATTTTAAAGCTGTTAATATGGCGTTAGCTTCCGCCGTGAAAATAGAGCTGTTATCAGGCAATCGAGATGATATTGTTTTGGACCAAATGACAGTGGCACAAGCTACAGCGCCACCAACCTTGGATCCATCTGTAAACAAGGATTTATATGTATTATATTTATTTCTTAACTGACTAAATTCTTGTTTATACTGTAATTCATTAGTTTCTGATTTTTTAAATGTGGTCAAAGTTAGGTCAACTTGGGGCCTAACCAACTGCCAAGGAGGAGAAGAAAGAAGACGGGAAGGAGCTATATTTTCCAGCTCAATGCCGGCAGCAGAAATGAAGGGCTTAATTCTGTGCCCCAGAGGCGGAACAAGAGAAGTTTTTTTGTTGTATAAATCCTCATAGAGGGGATTGAAAACACAGTTAAATTCAGGGTTAGACTCGCTAGAATATAGTTCAGTAATGTATTGTAAAGATAATTTTATACGACGTTGTGTAAGAGAAGGCTCGTCTGCTTCAACATATAGACTATCAATAGGAGAGGTTCTAAAGGAGCCAAGACAAAGTCTTAGGCCTTGGTGGTGGACAGAATCAAGTAGTTTTAGGTTGCTTTTACAGGCTCCACCATATACGATGGAGCCATAATCAAGTTTCGAGCGGACCAAGGATCGATATAGGTGGAGGAGGGTAGCGTGATCCCCTCCCCACTTTGAGTTGGAAACAACTTTCAACAAATCGAGTGCCTTCAGGCATTTGGCTTTAAGTGATTTAATATGCGGCAAAAAAGTTAAATGGGAGTCGAAAATTAGACCCAAGAATTTGGCCTCCTTAACAACTTTGATGAGAGTGCCATTTAAAGATAGTTCTGGATCTTTATGCGGCTTATATTTTCTACAAAAGTGTAGACAATTAGTTTTGGACCTGGAAAATTTAAAGCCGTTTTCAAGACACCATTTATTTATTTTATTTAAACACAACTGCAATTGCCGTTCAAAAGTATGCATATTTTTACCACGACAAGAAATATTAAAATCATCCACAAAAAGTGATCCATCAATTGAATCGTTTAAAACCTTTGATAAACTGTTTATCTTGATACTAAACAATGTGACAGACAAAATACTGCCTTGCGGGACACCCTGATCCTGATTGTAATGGTCAGACAGGGTTGAACCCACTCGGACTTGAAATTGGCTGTCATTTAAAAAGTTGGATATAAATTGAGGCAAACGGCCTCGTAATCCAAAGTCATGTAAATCTTTTAAGATCCCATGTTTCCATGTCGTGTCGTATGCTTTTTCTAAATCGAAAAAGATCGACACTGCATGTTGTTTATTAATTATGGCATTCTTAACAAAAGATTCTAAACGCACTAAATGATCGATATTACTTCTGTTTTTACGGAAACCACATTGTATATCTGTTATTAAGTTATTGGTTTCCAGGTACCAAACAAGTCGATTATTTATCATGCGTTCCATGGTCTTGCAAACGCAGCTAGTTAGTGAAATTGGCCTATAATTGGAAGGATCAGTATGATCACGTCCAGGTTTAGGGATGGGCACAATTATAGAATCACGCCACGACGAAGGGAAATTTCCAGTTGTCCAAATGTCATCAAAAATATGTAACAGTGTCTCCAAACATGACTCTGGCAAGTGCTTCAGGAGTTGATAATGTATGTTATCAGCTCCAGAAGCAGTATCGTGAGCCTGATCAAGAGCAGTATGAAGCTCATGTATCGAAAAGGTTTCATTGTAGTCTTCCCCATTATCTGAATTGAAATTAAAAGTTTTCTTTTCTTGCTGTTTTTGATATTTTTGGAATTCAGGTACATAATTTGCTGAGGTAGAATGTTTGGCCAACGTCTCACCAAGTTTATTTGCAATATCTGATTTACTAGTCAATAATTTGGTCCCATCTTTTAGATGGTGGATGCTAGATTTAGAGCCCTTACCCTTGATTTTCTGGATCATATTCCACACCTTTGATATAGGTGTGCGCGAATTAATTTTTGATATATAGTTTCGCCAAGATTGACGTATACTGTGCTTGAAAGTACGTCGTGCTTTGGCGTTTAAAATTTTAAATTTGTCCAAATTGTGGACTATAGGATGGCGACGGAAATAGTGCTCGGCTTTCTTCCGTGCTTTCCTAGCTTGTTTGCAGTCATTGGTAAACCATGGTTTTCGTACGTGAGGAATTGCAGAGGACTTTGGGATACACTCGTCAGCTATGTTATTTAGTTCATCTAAAAAACATTTTATGGCATCAGGAATGTCATTAAAAAGTTCAGGTTTCAGATTGTCAGCACAGAGAGCTTCATATAAAGGCCAGTTAGCCTTTTTAAAATTCCATCTTGACGATGGAGGAACCTCAGATGGATTCACAGGTGTCAGTATTGTTGGGAAATGGTCACTTCCACAGAGGTCGTCATGGACCGACCATTCGAATTCACTCAGTAGGCTAGAGTCAGTAATAGACAAGTCAAGAGCTGAATTTGTTCCTGTGCCAGGATGTAAATATGTCTGTGAACCATCATTATAAATGCATAAATCATTATTTGAAATAAAATCCTCCAGTAATTTACCTTTGGTGTTTGTATTAATACCACCCCAGAGTGGGTTGTGGCCATTTAAATCCCCCATGATTAAACAGGGTTTAGGTAGTTGATCATAAATAGCTTGCAGATCGGTTAGTTGAACAGCTGATGATGGCGGAATGTACAAAGAGCATAAAGTAAAAGCAACCTGTAATGTGAGTCGGACTGCAACGACTTGAAGATTTGTTTTAAATGGAACTGAGCTATGGATAATATTGTTCCTCACCAGGATGGATGATCTACCAGAAGCTCTATCACCCGGAGGAGAAAAACAGTGATATGCATTGAATTGACGGAGGTCAAAAGTATCTGTCTGTTTCAGATGGGTTTCTTGTATACAGAACGCCGACGGCTTAAAATCTTGGACAAGTAACTGTAAATTGGCTAAATTATTCCTCAGTCCTCTACAATTCCATTGTATTATGTGTGAGGACAGTATGTCTTCGGAGGATGGACTGGGGATCTACCCCTCACCTTCCTTGAAGGCGACAAGCTATGTGTCCTACCATGGTCTTTTTCGGACACATCCATGTCGTCAAGGGATCCAAACTTGTTAAAGATTTGGATCGGGTTTTTGGCCCCTTTTGGGGCTCTGCCACTTTGATTCCTTCTGGACTGTTCAGTGTTTGGTTTTGACTTGCTTTTCACGGTTGTCTCTGATTTAGATGATTATTTCTGAGATGCTGATGTATCCATCTCAGAAGATGCTTTGGACTGAATGATACTTTTGGAGGAAGACATGGTTTGGGAACAGGACGTCACTTGTGAAGGCTTCACTTGGATTTTAGTAGACAACAACGTGGGAGCAGAAGTCGAAGTCCAGGTATAATCTGTCTGGCATCCGACTGAAGTACATTCAACTTGTTTCGGTTTCGAGGCTTTAGTAGAAGCAGAGACGGTGGTAGCATAAGTCGGACCTGACTGTTCTTGTGCAAGAACAGTCTTTTTCGCTTCTAAGAATGAAATATTGCGCTCGTGTTTCACCCGCGAAATTTTAGATTGCAATTTCCATGTAGGGCACTCTTTGGATGAAGATGGGTGGCAACCAGAACAGTTGACACAAACAGGAGGTTTGTCACACAGACTGCTGTCCTGACATGTTCCAGCGCATCGTTGGCAAGCAGCTGGACTGTGGCAAGACTTGGACCCATGACCGTACTTTTGACAGTTAAAGCATCTCAAGGGTTAGGAATAAATGTATCCACCCTCAAGTTGCAATAACCTGCTTTCAGAGATGTGGGATGAACTGGAAGACAAAAAGTGAATAAATAGGTATTTGTTTTGATAATCTCGTCATTCTTTTTGACCGTGAACCTTTTAACATCAGTAACTCCTTGTGACTGCAATTCTACCACGATGTCAATTTCATTCATATCAGCAAGACAACGTCCAATATCACGGACGATGCCTTTGCTTGTATTCAATGTCCTGTGAGGGGACACCTCAACAGGAACATTTGCCAACGATTTTGTGTTGAGCAGAATTTGAGATTGTATCTGTTTCTTACACTCAATGAGCAAAGAACCAGATCGTAGCTTTTTAATCTCCTTAACGTCACCGGTTAAACCTTCAATGCCCTTTGCCACAGCAAATGGGTTCAACTTGAGAGGGCCACCATCAGAAGCACACATGACGAGGAAATGAGGCCAATTGTCAGGGCTGGTGAGAGATGTAGGAAGCTCATCCTCTGAGGAAATCGAATCATCGGATTCGTAGGAACGTTTTTTGTGTGGTGGTGCCATGGTAGAAATATATATGTTTCACCCTCCTAGATCCTCACCCACCACGGAGTGTCAACAAGGACGATGTTTCATGTCTATGGATCTCCAACAGACGACACCAAGGATACTAGGAGGGTATACTCAAGCAGGAAAAATCTTAAAAAGATATGTCCTACCGGATTGGCCCATGAGCCACAGCCTTCTGGCATAGGACTCTAGGCAAATTAACAAATCAGTAATCATATTTTCACCAAATATTTATCGCCAAGATCAAACCATATATTTTGAAAAAGATGAAATCAAATTTTGTGCAACGTACTTACCATGCACAGGGCTTGGCATGACCAGACGATTGGTAGAACCGGGCCCATTCTACCACCCGTCTAGGTGAAGTAAGGGCCGAAGTGGTGTGTTGGGCAAAGGAACGCTAATCCTGGAACCAATGCCCTCAACCACCAGACTCCCGCCCTCCACCGACACAGGGGCGCAACCCACGGCAAACGGGTTGGTGGACCAAATATACCCCCGGGTCCACAACGGGGGGTTGAAGGGCGCTTAGCGATACCCAGCACCCACCACGAGGAGGTGGCCCTTCATGGGTGCCCAGTCATATCGTGACGAAAACAATTTATACAATAAAGATGAAAACATTCTGAAGATGAAATTATTCTGAAGAGTAACACCTGTCGACGATGGACGAGTATCACAGATATGAATATAAAACTAGCATGTAAAACTAAAACATTTTAATGAAAGAGAATGCAATCTAAAACACGGGCTATAGATCGCCAACAACTGAAGGTAGATCACCATACTAGGGACCATAGGGACTTAGAGTACCTTTGCTAACTGCATGGACCCTAGCTGGAGGTCTTAAAAGAATTAGGTGTGAAACTAACAAACAAATATGATTTAATTTACAATTGTATTCGAAATCTAAGTTAACAAATCAATACAATTCAGCACACAAATATCACCACGGCAGTACAAAATACAGTGGCGATACAAATTCAGATCCATATAGCGATAAAGATTACTGCTATATATTAAATTGATTTATAACATTAATCTCTCAGCAACAGTAATCCAACTTGCAACTGGGCCTAGACAGGATAGATCATCACATACAAGGCTGATCTTCTTTAGACTTGAGATGCAGTGTGAGATGAAAGTCAATAACTATCTCCCCACATGTACACAAAAATGAGTTGCAAGAAAAATTAAATATTCTGTGCATCAGAGGAGGGTTGTCGTACATTCCATCACTCTCAAAATATAGCACAAGTAAGTATATCACGCCGCTGACCCTTACTGAATCTACAGGTACAACGTACAGAGGGTAAAATATTGTTGCAGCCTCATCACAAATCGGAAATCATCTATTTTGTCTTAGAGCCTTGTGGAGAGTTTTCCTAATATATCATTGATATAACAGAAGCTAAAGGTAAACTGCTTGGCCAGATCACCTTGTTTCGCCAACACGAGCAGATATTCTGATTTATATGAAACAGATCCACAAGGAATGGAACACAGTTGGTGCCCATGAGGATGCCAAGGTCTTGTCGGAATTTGTAGCAGAAATTGTACATAGCTGTTATAAATGAGGAAGACCATCATTTCACGGAGTTTTCTATCACAGCTTCATGCCAGCTTAACTCGCATATTATTGCAGCTAAGAAATAATTAATGTCGAATTCAACTAAATCATTTAAAAACTAATTACGTTACAAACCTTGTAATGAAAAATAAAGTTTGACTTGAACGAGTTGTAAGTAGTCTAAGCTGCTACGCCAGGACACATTGTATACAACAACACATGGTTCCAAATCAATATTAGGCAAGTTGAAGCGCATAATGTTATTTCCTAACATGATTCAAGAAAAATAAATCTTATTCTGAAACTCTTCCGCCATCACATTTCTAAACGTCAGTATCAACGTGCACTCAGAATGCAATGCCGGTCTGTGTCTGGAAGCAGAGGGATCGGGTTACTGCTAAAATATAAACAGGTCATCGAAAAAGCGAAGAAATAGAATCACATGAAATCCTGAGTGCCGATGCGGAGAAGAAAGAGTGGAAATCTCCTAAATTACAGGGACAGATCTGTCAGTTTGATAGTGTTTACAGATAACGAGTCGTACAGCATTCTAAACTCATAGTCCCCATTCCCGTTCCGTTAATGGCAGTGTCCCTCACACAGACAAACAAAACGCTGGCTCGAGTGAGGCATGAGGCAACGAAATGTCACCCCAGAGACCCTAACAATAAACACAACGGTTCCAACAGTGAATACATATTGCGTGTTTAGGCATTAACAAGACAATAAAACTGAAACAATCAAATGCACCTTAACGTTCGGTTTCGATTAACAGAATGTTCTGTATGATATTTCAATCCCATCTTAACCTGAGCATGACCCAAACATGTTGGTTGTCGTGTTGGACCAGATTGACATCTCCCTATCTCTCACTATCATAATTTGTCAGTGATTTACAGTTGCCCCTGACAATTCTTGCCTATAGCGTTATAACAAATGTTGTCTCGTGCTATATATTAAATTTTATATTGAAAAGTGTTAATTTCATATATCGGGGCGGTGGGGTAGCCTAGTGGTTAAAGTGTTTGCTCGTCACGCCGAAGACCCGGGTTCGAATCCCCAATGGGTATAATGTGTGAAGCCCATTTCTGGTTTCCCGCACCGTGATGTTAAGCTGGAATATTGCTAAAAGCGGCGTAAAACCAAACTCAGTCAGTCATTTCATATATCATTTTATTGCCCAACCTTTATTAACCGTTCGTTTGTGCCCCAGGCAGCTTTGGCTATATTCCTTCCATCAATATGTAGTGAGATGTCGCTTGTGCTCCCCGGTCAGAGCGGTAAGCACTGCCTTCCTGTTTAGTTGAATACAGCAGTTATTTTTACCTATACCCCGGGATGTTAATACAAGCTTTTTTCAGTTAGAGTAGGCAGGATAGGTAAGCGTAAGTCGTATAAGTCAGCAGTTATATATAAGAAAGTCAAAGTCACCTTTACCATCGGTCAGAGTTCAGTTCTAACGAAACAAAGATGTCGCTTCTAAGCGCTACGACCTCCCAAATCACACTGTAAAAACACCTCTTAAATGGCTAACAAGTTGGGATGTTTTCAACCAGTCTGTAAAATCGTTATACATTCTTGTAGTCAACGGTCAGCACGCTATATTGATTGGTTTGTAATCACATCGGAAGTATTTCAGCAATTAGTGACGAACAATTACACAGGTAAAGGTCTGTCGCAAAGGGTAGTTACATATCCGCAGAATAGAATACAATTCCAAGAACATTAACTTTTTTCGGTTCACAAATACTTACCTAAAGGTCAGTATCAACGTACATTTAGAATGTTAGGCCAGCATAACATATAAACAGTTCATCTCAAAAAGGAAAGAAATAACATCTCTTTAATGATAAGAACATGCTAGGTTGATAGTGTTTAAAGAAAACGACCAAATTACAAACAACAGCATAAAAACTAATAAGGTTAAATGCCAAAACAGTTTATCAACACTTACATTATCAATTTCACGTATTAAACTTCTAAAATAGAGCCACAGTCCACCTAGGACCAAAGAAGGACCACCTTTCTTGGGACCGTGGGGACAGCAACGTTTCTCAATTTGCTGAAATAAGATAATTGGATGTGAAACAGAAAATCAGTTTTGAAAATGAAGAGGGATGCTGACATTGTTGAGATGATATACGTAGGTTACAACAGGGTAAGTACTTAGGAGCATGTGCATTGTATTGTATTTCACAAAAAATAGGCTTTTTAAAGGTTTTTAAACTGGCTTCATCACCATGTGGCCCAGAAAAGTCATTCCAGAAATGCACTGACCCTTTTCACGAACACATGCGTTATCACTGTTCATTTGTGATGCATGTGTATAATTTCGTTGAGAATAATTTTTGTCCAACTTAATATCACATTAAGCATTTCAAAGTAAATGACTTAGGGTATCGGATAAGTAGTCAGAGAGCTGCAGTGTACCTAGAACCGTTCACCAGCTGGTTGAGCCGTCGACATTGCTCCAGGATCACGGTTACACTAACGATTTAAACAACGACAACTACAACTATTGGCATGATATAATTCCACAACACGTGATGGTTATTCAATGAACAATTTTATGTGAACACATGTTTTTAAACAACAGTCAGTGTTATTTAAGTCAGTGAGCGAGCCTCACCTTGATGTGATCAGTGCTTACGCAGCACGAAAGTACGGAACAAACTGCCAGTTACTGTTCATTAGTGTAACAAAACCGAAAGAAAACGATCTGTGCTGGGAAAAAGAGTTTACAGTAGTGCACTCTGAATTGGATGACCTCTCTACGATATGATTGGAAGGTGTTTGTTCATCTGTTGGCGGGGGAGACCTGCATGGGTTCACACCGCCGTATATTGAAAAGAGAGTTTTTCATGTTTTTATGGTACCGATGAAGACGGACGGGCGCCACACTGGCAGTGGAGAGTTCGTTCATGGACATTGGCAAACGCCTGAACAGCGTCAGTTGTCCATTGGAAAGAATGTTTGAAAGCTCCCTGTCATGACTTTCAGCAGTGATCGGCGAGTATGTGATAATTGAGTGAATAATTGTCTGACCGGTAGCCTGCTTTACTAGTATCTGAATTGCATGGGTGTCCTTACTCATTCCAGTGTATTGTAGATAATGATATGACGGTGTTTGTTTACGTTTCTGTCTTGTACTACGAAGAGAGTGAGTGAGTGAGTTAATGTTTAGCGTCACATCAGCAATATTTCAGCCGTATCGTGACGAGAACAAGTTAATTTATATCAATATTAAAATCAATAAATTTAGAGCATAAAAACCTGTCATCGAAAGACAGTAAAAATACTAAGAGTATCACATACATACATTTAAAACTAGGACACTAGCATTTAATTAAATCAGTATAGACAGTGCAAAATAAAAACGGGCTATTGATCACCAACAACTGTAGGTAGATCACCATACTAGGGTCCATGGGGACTTACAGTGCCTTTGCTACCTGCATGAACTTGTACTACGAAGTGGACGATAATGTTTTGAAAACCTTATAAATTTATGTTTATGTTTACCAAAAGCGTTGATAACAAAAGCAAATGAATATCGAAAATTGAAAATATAGATGAGTTCAGTGTTTGATGGTGTAAATGGGTGCAAACTCGGCGGGTGCGGTTTGTTCTTTGGTATAAAAGGCACTTTATGAATGAATAAGGAAAGTAGTTCCGGCAGCTAATCAAATGACACCATATCTGAAACAGCCAATCAGATGAAAACCGTAAGTTCCCTGCATTAACCTGCATCAACATTACTGTGAACCCATATCAGTCATTGATCGTTCAGCAGGACGCCAAACCCACCCACCCACACACCGGGCGTGAATTCAGAAGAAGCCTTAATCACTAAGAAAGAAATAATCAACAGCGGAGCTCTATCATCGTTTCGTGAGGCGATCATAACAAGATCCACGTCACATCTCCCATATAACAGAAATCGATTAACTCAAGGTCCGGACATGAAGTAATTGGTGTAATCACTCCGAATCACTGCTGAACTGTGGATCACAAACTGTGACATTCAAAGAATTCGATTATCCCAGACAAAGGAGTCTGGGTTAGTCCAATGCATCATCAATATGTCTGACAGCCCATGGTATGGCTATAGTGTTTCCGTTTACAGTTCAGCAGTAAAACGTTTGTCTTACATCTGACAGGGTGCTCAAAGAATGTCGCTTTTCACTCAGAAGAGTTTATATTGCGATGGGCCATGACAGTGAATAACGCTTAGCCTATCAATCAATATATCGAAAACGTAGTTTTCATGAGCTACAACATGATACTGTTGTTACCTTCAGATGACACAGTCGTTGAAAATTGCACAATAAGCACTTAGTCGTGGTTCAAAACCTGAGAAAATATATTTGAAGCTCTGCTCTGATCTGTGAAAAGATACGCTTGATATGGCATTTGTATTCCCTGATATACGAGTATTTTTATTGGCTGGCTTAACCCATAGCCTGGGTTGTTCCTATATAAGGCATGAATTGATATCAACCTATATTACTTTAACTCGCATATAGGATGACGGGTGGTGTTTCACACATGTTATCCACGTGTTGCAAGGTACATAAACATTTTGGCATTTTTCAACGTAAATACGTTACGGAGCGCTTTGTCTACTTGCAACAACATAGCTCAATCTACATTGAGAATCCAGGTGTTACCATACATTATTAAAGTTTTTTCTCAGGTGAACAGGCCTTTGCATTTAGAGAGAGGTATTAAGCATCCGTTCGAGCCCCTGACAACTCTGGCTATATTCAAATGTGCCAGTAGAAGATGTGCATATTTCCACAGGGGCTTGTAACGCTAAAAACTGCCATCAAGGTATATACTTTCACTGACGGGGTCTTAGTACTATATAAAAGGAAAGGGATGTAACGAGGTAAACACACCAGGTTCGTTTCAGGGCGAATTCAACAATGCTCACTGTATTTATCCCGTTTAAAGTATGCACACATTTCAAGCCAATAGATTTACCTACACAATGAGACATACAGCACAAACATCGAAGCAGTACTTTGGAAGCTAGGGTCTTCGGAAGCTCGAAAAATCGTGATTTCTCGATTCCGAGCCAAAATCCCTGCTCAGAATTTGTAGCGGTAACTCACCACTTTTTTCTTGTTTATTTCACAGTATACACAAACGACATGCACCAAAACACGTTGAACTGATGGCGCCTGTCAGCGCGCTAGTCGTCATTCTTTCGGAGACATTTACATCTCACTGTCATAATGAGTTTACGTACATTTATTCATCGCAAACTGAAATGTGTCGTGCCCGTTCGCCATTGACGACCTTCGCCTTAACCTGCCCCGCACTGAAAAGAGCAAGGGAGCTCACTGGCTAAAAATAAAATATGTCCCTTCAAATCGCTGACTCTTTTCAGTGCGGGGCAGGTTGATGGCAGTTTTTAGCGTTACAAGCCCCTGTGCATATTTCCTTTCAATATAGATTCATTCTCCTGTCAATGTCACGCCAAACTGTCATAAACTGACTGAAGCGTTTCAGGAGGCGCGATGAATATCGTCTGTAATATATAAATTTCCGATATCTAGTTGCTGAAGCTGGATCATGATGACACGATGAGGGTCGGAGAAGACTCGTAGATGAAGCGGGAGTATTTGCCTATTTTCACTCAGCAAAGATGGATCGGGCTGAATGGCAACTTTATTTCAGCCTAACAAGAATCACATGGGCAAATGTGAGAAATATCTGACTTACATGAACAGTTACAGAAGTGATTTTTAACATTGTTAGATCAGTTTTTGTCTACAAAAACCAACACAAAACTTTTTATTATTTTTATATCATACGATTCAATGACATAGGCAGGAGTATTTTGAAAACCAAACAATCTGTCACATCAATCATTTTCGTCTGACTGAGAGGAAGATGATATTCTAATCTTGTCAGGTACCACTTTGGACTGGAGAACATTTAATACCATTTCTTGCAACTACGCTAATTGGTGTCAGTGCTGGGGATAGTATTGTCGGAACTCAGAAGCATATAAATCAGGCGGACAAGAAATCTTCGACATTAATCATCTACTTGTAATGGTGACAGCTCGTTACGCGATTCTGTTCTAAAACGAGAATGTTAGGTGGTGCACCAACACTTAGGGCAACATATTTTTATAACCGAGTTTCTCATTGCCCGACCGACTGAAATTTGGCCGCCGACTTACAGACTGTCCATTTCAGTTGCCTTCTTCTTGTGTCAGTTCTGAGTTGAAGCTGTTTTAGAGTTAAATGGAGACGAATTTGTCAGTTATTCAAAATCGAGATACAGAATGAAATTCCCGTTATGTTTGTCCGCTATGCAGTGACCTTCGAAAAATGATGTGTGAAAGATATATCAATGTCACCGATAAATGCTCTTTTTTATATCTATTTTAACAACAAAGAACTTATCTAATATATGACATCTTTGACTATGTACCAAACATGTATTAACCAAAACTAAACACGAACTATTGAAACAACCTGTCTATTCAAGTGTGGAACATTTACCTAATGCATACTTCTCTTTCGTATATGGGTCAGATGACGTTTGTACAATAGACTTTTTTCTTTTAACTTTGACCAAAATGTATCTCAAACACCAAACATAGTTATGAAGCACGTTTCGTATGTGGTTCACCTACGTGTTTATAATAATAATAATATAATAATAGTGGATATTTGTAAAGCGCCAGTGTCCACCCACTCATGCATGCTCATGGCGCTTTAAAACTATTTACAGAAGAAGGGAAAATGTCAATTATAGGCTTTAGTAAAAAGGAATGTCTTTAGGGCCTTCTTAAAAGAGTCCAGGGTCGGGGCGAGTTTGATTTGGAGCGGTAGAGAGTTCCATAAGAGACAGGGGCGGTGGGACAGCCTAATGGTTAAAGCGTTGGCTCGTCACGCCGAAGACCCGGGTTCGAATCCCCACATGGGTACAATGTGTGAAGCCCATTTCTGGTGTCCCCCGCCGTGATGTTGCTGGAATATTGCTAAAAGTGGCGTAAAACCAAACTCAGTCAGTCAGTCAGTCCATAAGAGAGGCGCGACATGGTGAAATGAACCGAGCTTGAGGTATTTTGAGGAGCTGTTTATCCTGGGAACGTAGAGTTCTGGAAGGCACATACTGGGTTAGGAGAGATGAGAGATATGTAGGGGCAAAGTTGTTGAGACACTTAAAGACTGTACACAGAACTTTGAAGTCAACTCGGTATTGAACAGGAAGCCAGTGCAAAGACTTCATCACAGGGGTTATATGATCATATTTAGAACTCAAAGATATAATTCTAGCGGCTGTATTCTTCACTTTCTGCAGTGCACCACAAATAGTGATATGACAAGAGTTCATCACATATTACGTTTTCTTTTTCTGTGTTTCCGCGGGGCCTGTTTGTATTGGTAAGACTTGATTTTCTGTTTTAATTAAAAAAATGAAATACTATTTTCATAAAGTATTGCTCGGAAATAATGTTCAGACTGTTGCTGTTACCTAAGTATAGTACAGCTATTCACTATTGCTGGTCTAAAGGAACCTATACCAATGTTTGATGGTGTCTAAAACGAAAATGCTCATTTGATGTTGAGATACTTGATACGGGTGTCATACATTGTAGTTGTGTTTTGGGCCTTAAGTGTGCAGTTTCTCTACGACTGTTTGCAGCCGAAGAACGTTTTATAAATGTTTTGTAACGTTTTGGTGATATTCGGCCAGTGTACACTCACTTTTTCACGGCCATTTAGTTTTGATGTTAAGGAATACTCCAACCTCTTACTAAAATAATTCTTTAATCCAACATAGGTTATATGTTATTTAGATAAACATTGATATATTGGACATTCCTGTATCTTGAATTACCTTTTTGACACTATTCAACAGAACACGATAATCTTTTGTCGATAGTTCCAGTGTCTCTTAAGCCTGGCTTCATATGATCAACAGGAAATGTAGAACGTCAACTTTATCTAAATCTATTAAAAACGTGAAATTTTATGTTAAAAACCGTTAAATGAAACACAAATTTGACTTGAACGAATTGTTGATCACATTGTGATTAGTTTAACTTTAGGAACTAACGAGACAATAAGACTGAAACAAACAAATACACATTTATGTTAGCTTGTGATTAACAGTGTGTTCCCTGTGATATTTCCATAAACTGAATTATCGTATCTAAGCATGACCAAACTATGTCGTTTTGAATTTTATCAACATCTCTCTTACCACTATCATAAATCGAAACACCTCTCTTTGTTTGGAAGTGTTTTGTCAGCGTAATGGGTTCTCTTCCCAAGACATGACAACGTGGAAAGAATAACAGCCAGGCGTTCTTTTTAAGCATCTGCAATAAACATTGATATCACAGAGTATGATTTTCAATTACAACGCTGCGGCATATCCCTGCCTGTTGTATTAAAGCATATGTTCCCTCATGTCAAATGTTTATATTTCATATAAAAATGTGTTTTTTTTGCGTGTATTATCCGACCAAGGTCGTGGTCATTAATACAGTTCATATAGTGTCGTATTTTCTTCCATGACACTGTATTAATCTGATTGTTGTTCCTTCTTGCTGACTTTATGTATACTTGAATACAGCAACATTTTAACGTGACTATATCCTTCGTCAGCGTACTCTTTTTAATTGAATAGATGATTTTGCATGAAAAGTTTGTTGGAAGAATATGAGCTTTACCACCAGCAGGACTTTGATAATAATCACGTCAATTCAAACCTCCGGGACAATTTAACAGTCTTGCACGTACAAGATTAATTCCACAACTGTTAACAGCATAGGAAAAAATGCAGTACATAGATTACATGCTGAGGAAACTCTTTCATTTCCGGGTTTAATCAAAGCCGTTTACTTAGTATTACTTCCTTTAACATTTCATGAAGTTGCTTATCAGATTTCAATATTTTCTTAAGCTTGGTAATACAACTTTATCTTGTGGGATGTACTCAGCATGTTCCTGACTTGAGGATGCCCACTGTATTAGCATTGCACCGAGTGGTGAGTCACAATGATATGATCCATTTTTATCTCAGTTAGTCTCATCTTGGATCGTTTTCGGGGCTTTCTCTTTCGTCTTCTGTCTTGACAGCGGCAAGGTTACATATCATGTCGTTTCGTCCAAGAATTTCTTTCACGCTTCACTGGTATGGCTACCGGACCTTCGTGGCGTCTTATCTAACGTTACGTTTTGGTGATTTACAAACAAAACATCTGGTCCAGTAAAAACATAAAATGCCAAGTACACACAAAGTTATGACCTTTTGAAAACATATTATCGACTGGAAAAGCCGTGACTTTCGGGCTGAATAGCAACTTTATTTCAGCCTAACAAGAATCACATGGGCAAATGTGAGAAATATCTGACTTACATGAACAGTTACAGAAGTGATTTTAACATTGTTAGATCAGTTTTGTCTACAAAACCAACACAAAACTTTTATTATTTTTATATCATACGATTCAATGACATAGGCAGGAGTATTTTGAAAACCAAACAATCTGTCACATCAATCATTTTCGTCTGACTGAGAGGAAGATGATATTCTAATCTTGTCAGGTACCACTTTGGACTGGAGAACATTTAATACCATTTCTTACAACTACGCTAATTGGTGTCAGTGCTGGGGATAGTATTGTCGGAACTCAGAAGCATATAAATCAGGCGGACAAGAAATCTTCGACATAAATCATCTACTTGTAATGGTGACAGCTCGTTACGCGATTCTGTTCTCAAACGAGAATGAAATAGGTACTTTTTACAACCGAGTTTCTCATTGCCCGACCTACTGAAATTTGGCCGCCGACTTACAGACTGTCCATTCAGTTGCTCTCTTCTTGTGTCAGGTCTGAGTATAGTTAAATGAATACTGAATGAAATTCCCGTTATGTTTGTCCGCTATGCAGTGACCTTCGAAAAATGATGTATGAGAGATATATCAATGTCACCGATAAATGCTCTTTTTTATATGTATTTTAACAACAAAGAACGTATCTAATATATGACATCTTTGACTATGTACCAAACATGTATTAACCAAAACTAAACACGAACTATTGAAACAGCCTGTCTATTCAAGTATGGAACATTTACCTAATGCATACTTCTCTTTTGTATATGGGTCAGATGACGTTTGTACAATAGACTTTTTTCTTTTAACTTTGACCAAAATGTATCTCAAACACCATACATAGTTATGAAGCACGTTTCGTATGTGGTTCACTCACGTGTTTATAATAATAATAATATAATAATAGTGGATATTTGTAAAGTGCCAGTGTCCACAAACTCATGCATGCTCATGGCGCATTAAAACTATTTACAGAA
Source organism: Haliotis rubra (assembly GCF_003918875.1). Classification (NCBI taxonomy): domain Eukaryota; kingdom Metazoa; phylum Mollusca; class Gastropoda; order Lepetellida; family Haliotidae; genus Haliotis; species Haliotis rubra. The sequence goes on along the minus strand of NW_025766968.1, from coordinate 3,046,424 downwards.
GAAGGGAAAATGTCAATTATAGGCTTTAGTAAAAAGGAATGTCTTTAGGGCCCTCTTAAAAGAGTCCAGGGTCGGGGCGAGTTTGATTTGGAGCGGTAGAGAGTTCCATAAGAGAGAGGGGCGGTGGGGTAGCCTGATGGTTAAAGCGTTGGCTCGTCACGCCGAAGACCCGGGTTCGAATCCCCACATGGGTACAATGTGTGAAGCCCATTTCTGGTGTCCCCCGCCGTGATGTTGCTGGAATATTGCTTAAAGCGGCGTAAAACCAAACTCACTCAGTCAGTCAGTCCATAAGAGAGGCGCGACATGGTGAAAACTCCTCTTTCCAAAAGAGGTGAGCCGAGCTTGAGGTATTTTGAGGAGCTGTTTATTCTGGGAACGTAGAGTTCTGGAAGGCACATACTGGGTTAGGAGAGATGAGATGAGAGATATGTAGGGGCAAGGTTGTTGAGACACTTGAAGACTGTACACAGAACTTTGAAGACAAGAAACTGAGTTCATCACATATTACGTTTCTTTTTTCTGTGTTTCCCCGGGGACTGTTTGTATTGGTAAGACTTGATTTTCTGTTTTAATTAAAAAAATGAAATACTATTTTCATAAAGTATTGCTCGTAAATAATGTTCAGACCTTAGCACAGTACAACTATTCACTATTGCTGGTCTAAAGGAAACTATACTAATGTGTTATGGTGTCTAAAACGAAAATGCCCATTTTTTCCTGTGTTAGTCTCATCCTGGATTGTCTTCGGGGCTTTCTCTTTCGTCTTCTGTCTTGACAGCGGCAAAGGTTACATATCATGTCGTTTCGTCCAAGAATTTCTTTGACGCTTCACTGGTATGGCTACTGGACCTCCTTGGCGTCTTATCTAACGTTACGTTTTGGTGATTTACAAACAAAACATCTGGTCCAGTAAAAACATAAAATGCCAAGTACACACAAAGTTATGACCTTTTGAAAACATATTATCGACTGGAAAAGCCGTGACTTCACGTGCCCAAGGACACGTTGCACGCCACATTTTAGAAGTGCTTGGTACCATACATTCCTGTGTACCTTGGTAGATTCAGCAACTGCATATACGACATTCTCATTTATAGTCCTCATTGCAGAGGAACGCCTCCGTGGTGTAGTGGTTAGAGCGTCCGCCCGGAGAGCGGAAGGTCGCGGGTTCGATCCCCAACCGCGTCATACCAAAAGACGTTAAAATATGGTACTTGATGGTCCCTGCCTGGCGCTCGGCATTAATGGGTACAACAAGGACAGGTCGGCTCGGAGTCAGTATAATGTGTCTGAGTGGGGTATTCATGCTTCACGGCGGCGTGGTATCTCAGTAGGCTAGCACTATAAAACCAGCTTAAGTCTGGGCTAGTACAAGCAGCCGCACATACACATACACACGCATGCACGTTGTCATATGAGCGAAATATTCTTAAGCACGACGTAAAACCCAATTTCACCTCACCTCACCTCATTGCAGAGTTTCATATGAACGTCTACCTGAACATCTCACTAGGAAGAATGACCCAGAAATTATCTCATTATGTAATTAGAGATATACAAGTAACTGTGCATTTAAAGCATCTATTATTGTACTATTCAAACTGAGTCCAAAGCTATTTAAAATCCATATGTACATAACAGACGTTAAAGTTGCTATTATTCAAGTTGGTGACTGATCTAGGGGAGGTAATTTTACTTCTTGCCTACTGGCTCCCCTCGGTGCCACCTCAGTCTTGTTGAAAATGTCTTGTCATCTGTATCATCTGCAGAAAAAGTCAATAGTTATAGTTGTAAATATTGACAAATATTGTAAATCTTGTGGAGTATGCAATGGAACTAATTTCAAGTGGATAGCAATTCTGAGCAAACTATCCACTGCATATTACACGCTGAAACTGTAAAGTCTGATGTTCCCATGTAGTGACAATTAATTTGGCAAAAGTGCCGACGACTCAAACCTAACCACGTACCCACTGGTCCGACACGTTAACCATTGAGCTATCTTACAGCTCCATTTATTCATGAAATTTATTGTTAAACACGCCACCATTGTTGATACTGTACATTCTGCGTTGTTACATAACCTTGGGAATTATAGCCATGAAATGACATGATGGGCATCCGTATTACCTGGTACATATTTCTGGAAAATACCACTTTGAAGAGTGACCTTTGTCACTGGCTCGTCCACCAACGACACAAGGGAGCTGCTGGCTCCAGAGGTGTTGATACCTATCAGAATTGACGGTGTTGTGTTGCTTGTTCCGGAAGTATGCCTGCAACCTTGTTTTGTTTTCTCGTTGGAGACTCAGTCAATAATACGCCTGATGCTTTGCAAGATCACTGTGGTAAATGCTGTCGATTAACTTACCACTTGGTAAGGGCTCCCAGCTGAATATTCAAGACGTCCAGACAAGATATTCCAAATTCTGCTTCGAATTGTTTTATATTTGCTTGTACATAATCTGCGAGAAGGCGATTTGATTTTCTAATGTTTCCAAATACTTTCCTTCCATTGCGATAGTCTCCCCTGACCGAATAACATATTGGTTCCAGGATTCCTATTCTTTTCGCACATTATCAATATGTCGATCATGTAGACGAGTCTGTGGGGTAGAGGAATAACAATGTCGGTATGTCATTACTAGAATTGAATTAAGAGTGAGTGAGTTTAGTTCTACGCCGCACTCAGCAATATTCCAGCTATATGGCGGCGGTCTGTAAATAATCAAGTCTGGACCAGATAATCCAGGGATCAACAGCTTGAGCATCGATCTGCGCAATTGGGAACCGATGACATGTGTCACCAAGCCAGCGAGCCAGACCACCCGATCCCGTTAGTCGCCCCTTACGACAAGCATGGGTTACTGAAGATCAATATTCTAACCCGGACCTTCACGGGTCCAGTGAAAAGGTAAACCCAATCAAAATGCAAAACTAAACATTATGGGATGAATTGTCATAACTATTTGCTAATGTTTTAACCTATGTTATTTTAGGGGATATCTGACTTACCAACTGTCATTATCTTGTACCAAATTTATTAACCAGCTAAACATAACATTAAACCAAGATGAATGTGATTATGAGTTGAGCAAAACAAAACATGTATTTACATGCAACTATCATACATATTGAGGGGCATATTAGCCACGCGTAGACCACGTTAGAAGTAACTTAATAACCTGACCAAACGTTTTACAGATATTCATTTTGAGGTGGCCTTCAACTGACATTTATTATCAATTGCTTTTGATAGAGTATCTCATGTACACTTAGTCATCAGAAAGAAATCTTGGATTATCGTGCATGTTGTGCATCTGCTGTGTATTTTGTGATCGGCTCAATGCGAAAACTTTAATTTACAGGATGAATAGCAGTAAACTATAATCAATATCATTAAATGAATTCGTGATATAGCGACATTATCATACTTACAATTGTAGATGTGGATTAAAGTGCAGGTATAGATGCAGCAGTTTATATTGGTCATTCTCTTGAGAACCTGGCACCATAACGAAGGATCAATGATAAGGCGCTGTAGTCCGCTGTACAGGGTAGAGGACCAGATTACCCTGATCCTTGGTGCGTCAGTTATCGTACCGTAAATCAAATTGCGTCACTTTGACAACACTGCGGGATTCAGCCAAACATCCCCAAAGAATCAGTCAACAACAGCAACAACAACAAAAATCAAACAAAACTGCTTATGACATCGAAGTGACGATGTTGCCTTTCCTAACAGTCGCTTACGTAAATCTGCTACACTAGATGTCGGCTGGCATGTTGTGAACTGCTTCTGAATGAATGAGTTAGGAGATAACCCTAGTGTGTTTGAAAATCAGAGACATGTTTTACTGAATTGATGGCGACTAAATTTCAATTGGAACCGAACGCGTAGCGTGAGGTTTCAATTGAAATATTTAGTCGCCATCAATTCAGTAAAACATGTCTCTGATTTTCAAACACACTAGGGTTATCTCCATTCTACCATGACCTATTTAAAATCGAACTTCCTCGCTCTGCGGAAGACACTGCGTAATCCGGCATGGGACGAGGTGAATTGAACTCGTCTGTGAAGGAGCGGTAGGTGCCGTTCGTATTTTTTTAACATTACAACATAACAATATTCTGTCCAAAGAAATCAAACTACTGTTTATTCAATGCAATTATGTAATACCCAAGATCTTGTGTTTTTTTCATCCCATCTCCACACGACTAAAATCAGCCTATTGTTTTGTGTGCCGTGAAACTGTAGCCCCCTGGCCACACTATAATGGAATCGTCTGACCTACTTATTTTCTTCGAAGTAGACAGTTACGCAACAGTTTGAAATGGCGGACGAGCCAGTGTTTACATTTTGCGAAAGGTTGAAATTTGAAGTGACAGTGGATAATACTTGACTGACTGTCGAATCTGAACCCTGCAGAATCGAAGAATAGATCCTTTCCTGATCAACCTACTACCTGTAACTCATCAAAGACTGTTGATTTTTATGACCAGCCGAACATGATTTCACGTACTGCCTCCACCCCGGCATGGGACAACAGAGTGACAGTGCTGCTGCTTAGTGTACATGCGACTAACTTGTGATTCCTTGGAACTTTGTTTTCGTCGTTTGGGACTGGACTGTGTCCAAGCGTTTTCAAAGTAGATGAACATTACAGTGACAACCTTGCAGGAAGCTGGCAGAGAGCAGAATTATTTTGTGAACGATACAACGCCAACGGGATATGATGGAGTATGACTATGAGTGGCATAAATGTGGTGTTTCGCCAGACCGTTAGATCTATCTTGGAAATTTCCCATTCTAAACGGAATTAAATATACCATTTACCAGGTAGGTAAATGTTTACTAATGTTTTGCTGCATATTTTGCATAGATAGGGATGTATTTTTACAAGGCTTTCTGATTTATATGTTAGATATTGTTTTGTTTATGTTTGGGGCTGTGTATTGTAATTGAGTTTGAATATTTTTATAATAGAAGGTAATATGATAGTGAGGTTCCCTCATAATTGTGTGGGGAAATCATATAATTGTATTTTTCGAGTTTAAATAAATGTTTTATCAGCATTTCCATCACGTCTGTTGTGTTGATATTAGTCATGTTGGTGGTCAAGCTGAAGTAGTGCGGCAGTGTTCTATACGTGCGCAGTGAAGCGCAATGAAATCAAACGCATTTTTAATCCAAAAATTTCCAATTGCCTATGTGGAAAATTCGAAAGTCAGCGTCAAAATCCATGGAGTTGTTGTTATGATCCGCCATCATTATGGTCAAACGGAAGTAGTTCTCACAATACGATTTGTTAATGCGCGGTAAAGCGGCCTTACAATCAGATGAGCGTCAATCCAAAATTGATGCCGTCTGATTTTTCTGAACAACCAATCAGAATCTAGTATTTTCTTGATTCATGGTAGAATAATGGTTTAACTCCGCTTTTAGCAATATTCCAGCAATATCGGCGGGGGACAACAGAAATGGGCTTCACATATTGTGCCCATGTGGGGAATGGAACCCGGGTCTTTGGCTTCACGAGCCAACGCTTAAACCACGTCACTAGGATACCCCACGGCCCCTGAACTGCTTCTGAAGATTAATGGTCCATCGCGTTTCAAATGCCTATTCCCTACCAATTGTAAGAAGCTTGTGGGTCTAGTAGAAAATGAAGGTGTGTAACAACTGGAATTGGATCTCCCCACCCCAGCTTCGGAAGGGTAGAAAGGAGTGATGCTACACGATTGTACCATAGGATGAAGATGCGATTGGACATGGAAGACTGACAAGACGAAATCAAATCATTTTGTAATTATGTTTCTGTAAGAAACTCAGAACGTTCATGTGGTGCTATTGGATGGGTACTATATTTGATGAACAACACATAATATGCAAGGTGAAGTTAAACCATATGCCCATGGACATTACATTTGGATATAGACGGTGGAATCAAAACTGTCCATAAGTACGAAACTCAGGATACAGTTCACCAACGTTCCGTACATACGGTTGATATATTCCCATTGTGAAGCACAATGGTCTGTTGCTAAATACCAATGTACACATTAACAACTGTGTACATGTTATTAGATGATATAGGAATATAAAGAAGAGCGGTCAGGCTCGCTGACTTGGCTGACACATGTCATCGTATCCCAATTGCTGACGATGGTGATCACTGGATTGTATGGTCCAGGCTCGATTATTTACAGACCGCCGCTATATAGATGGATGGGTGCGGCGTTAAACAGCAATTAAACTTGTACGGGTATGCGTCCTTTGCATACACAAGAGTTATTCCTCAATCAGTAATCTACCAAATGGCGGGGCGCTGGAGTAGCCCAGGGGTTGAAGCGTTCGGTAGTCATGCCGATCGCCCGGGTTCGATTTCCCACATGGGTACAATGTGTGAAGCCCATTTCTGGTCCCACGCCGTGATATTGCTGGAATATTGCTACAAGTACCATAAGTGAGCGCATGGAAGCCTTGATAGCTGTGGTCACAGTTCATTGTTTCTCGAGAATACATGTACGTTATTTTGAGACAACGGACTGCCGATTTAGACCATAGCCCTGTTTCGAACAGGACCATCACGTGGCGGCTAATCAAGCGACGTTTAGTAACGAGGACCAGGTGTTCCACTTGAACTCTTACTTCACCTAGACGGTTTTATCAGTCGGCTGGTCATGCTATGCATGTGCATGGAACATATTATTTCACATTTAACTTATTATTGGGTATTGGTAATTTTGATTTACCAGAATACAATTTTTTGTTATACTTAATTGCCTGGAGTCCTATGCCAAAAGGCGGTAGCTCATGGGCCTAATCTGGTGATGTTGACCTTCGAATAATATATGTCTATGTCGGTCAAGGGCCGAACCAATCTGGCATTAAATTGGTGGACAAATACAGCTATTCATGTCATATTCACTAGAGTATACCACCTCTGTATCCCTGGTGTCAGCATCTTGGATATCCGGTGCAAATTGACACCGTCCTTGTTGACACTCCGTGGTGGGTGCTAAATCGTTTCTTTTCATCAAGGCACTATTACATCCAGGTTTTCTCACTGTGAAAAGTAAAGACGTTTTGAGGATTTAGATCCTTCATCTGGAAATGCTTCTTCAAACAATGAATTATGGGCTCAATTTCTGATGTTCGAGGCTGCTGACATTTGAACTAAAACCATTTGCTCTATCAAAGGCTGCATCTGGGATTTGTGGTGAAGTTGCTGAACTTCACCACGTCTCCGTAGTGATTCACTTCTTGTGGAGTGTGCACGGAGACGGCAATCTCTCAATTTGTTATCAATCAAAACATATGCAAATATTGAGGTTTCCCTGTCTGTGCACAAAACACTAAACTCTAGTCGAGGCATTGCTCGTGACAGGGCTCGTTGCCTGTACATGTCTGAGAAAGATATTGCTACAGTGTTGAAGGAACAGGCGGTAACTGCAGTCAAATGTTTTACCATAAATAAAGATAGTACCATAGTAAATACAAACACGTGTCTACCGACATTTGCCCGTTCAACCCTTCCGGCATCAAACAAGGCATGCTATTTTCAATATCAGAATGGAGGCGCAGGTCTCGAATCCGCTCCGATGCTACGTGTCAACAGTCCGGGCATGGTTCGAACTCGTGTCGTAACTCTGTGGTTTGTCAACGTTGTGGCGGCAACCACTAGGGCACTGTCTGTAGGAAAGACTATAAATGCCGTAATTGTGATGGCGCACATGCTGCATCATCGAAGTGTTGCCCCTTGTGGAAACGGGAATCTAAAATACTAAACCTTTAGTGTCAAAATAACACATCATTCATAACTGGAGGCAAGACATTATTCAACATTCAGACAACACCTCCGTTGACCTTGACCTTCTCTGTTGCAGTCTCTCGATCTGTTGCAACATCATCTATATCATGTCAGACTGACTTGCCAGGGGACTAGTGAGAAAAATCTGTTGATTCAGCAATTAGCACCCACAGCTACATAGTCAACCTACGACAAAATCACAAACGTCTCTGAAACCAAAAGCCAGAAAGAAAGAGAAAACAATGACTAGAACAGAAAGGCCTTCACCATCAGAGGTTACTCTGCAGAACTCATTTGGACCTCTAGACATGGAGTTTTCCCTGTCCTCGAATGGCAGGAGGAGGAGGAGGAATAATAGTTCCTCCTCGCAAAATTTTAAATGCCAAGGCTTGACACGCATTTAAACAGAATAAGCGTCAGTCTTAGAGAAACAATGTTTCTAAAATAAATTCGCACACACAGATGCCAAAGGTGTGGCACATGATACAAAGGATAAAGGGCAAAGGTCAAGTTCTACTGTTCACAACTCTCACCAAGCATTCTTCATCGCCAAACTATGTCCCTGAGTTTATCAGAAACCATATGAGAAGAAAATAATAATTCTAATGTCGAAGTCTATAATATTCCAATTGATACTCATGCTGTTAATCATTTGATTCTCTGGTCCAGACTCGTTTATTTATAAACCGCCGGCATATAGCTGGAATATTACAAAGCAACAACAATAACAACAAAGCAAACCAAATCCTAAACAACGCCGTGTATCATTATCTTTACGGTATCTCATTAAACTGTATTCTAATGAGTCCAACGATGCATGTAACGGTGTCTTTAATCCGCTCTATGAGTCTTCTCTTCTTCCGCCTCTTGGAATAAGTATAAAACCTTTCCTTTCTGCAGCTGGTATTGAGGCACAAATATATCTCCTTCTTGCTTTCTTCGCCTCCTTGTCAAATCCCTCAACAGCAAATCGGCGCCATATCTTGGCCAGACTGATATAAATACAAATGTCAATGTATCAAGCAACATAAAAGGTCTTTGGGTTGTCTTCCAAGTCCAATGCAGTGTAAATGAAAACAGTACAATAATATAAAAATGTCACTTCACGGCGGGGAATTATAACTTTTACAGCTGTAACACTAAAATATAGGCCCATAAAGCCACCCAGCATTGAATGATAATTCAATCCGCTGACATTGCAATCTTAACGTTGTATTTCAACAGGCTAAATCGTATTTTGTTTGCTGTTTTGCGAACATCGCAGTTAATATTGTTGTCTGATGTTGAGGGCTTCTGTGACAGAAACAACAGCCTCTGCATCAAAGCACTCGTCCTACAACTGACACTGTTGACGAAATTGCTTTTTACATCAGTGCAGTGACACTGTCATAAAACACTGATACACTGGCGGATTGGGTGACGTGAAGTGAAACTCATTTAATGTTATCTAAGCACTTTGAGAGGTAATTTAACTTAACGGAGGCTCTGATAGACCTCCAGAGATAAAACTGTATTATACCACGGTTAATATTTTGGACTTGAAGCTTAGCATTAATTTAGTATCTTTCAAAGTTGTATTATTTCTGGGGCGTTGGGGTAGCCAAATGGTTAAAGTGTTCGCTAGGCACGCCTAAGACAGATTTCGATTCCAAGCAATGTGCAAAAACACATCCTGGTGTTCTATTCCTATATTGGTGGAATATTGCCAAAAGCAGCACTCTTATTGGGATAGTTAGGATGAATTTCCTGGTTAACGTACAACCCCCAAAACCCCAAAACAAAACAAGAAAACCCACAATCATTTAAATCAAGACCGAATCTACTCGAAAATAGAAAGAGACAAACGTGTGGTACCGTGTACAAGCTAGCCATGTTGGAATGGTTGTCTGAGTTCCGTAAAAGCTCCAATAAAACTGCAACCCCTTCTAAAGGGTATGTTTTGCTTGAATGGTAGATAGAAAAAAGCGACCCTGTTACACATTACCAAGAAGTTTACAGGATGGCACTCTCGAGTTATACATCTTTTAACTGGCACAAGGGAATTCAGTGTTGATGCCTACATTCATTTATATTATTCACCGCAATTCTGTTGAAATGGCAGGGTACTTTCCAGTTCTATTTTAGCATCTGATCTGAACAAAAGAAATGCAAGTTAATGAAAATCTGTTTAACAGGGAGTGATGTTAAGGAGAAAAAAAGAGAAGGCGGCAGATTCATTGCAATTTTTATTGTGTTGTCAGAGAGCCAGTCGGACATACTTCTCAACACATAGCCGTCTTTCGTGTCTTGTTAACGACTGCGTTCCGTTCATAGACAAACAAAATCCCGACAAGAGAGAGCCGTGATCGAATGAAATGTCACCTCTGAGATCCAGGTTATGGCTTTCTCTGCGCCTCCATAGTGCGATTTTAGGCTTAAATGAGACAATAAACATCAACAGGTCAATGCATCTCACCGTTCCCGTACCAGTGATAGACTTAGATTTTATGGTATTCCCAAATCCGAATTATCATCAATTACGTTTATAATGTGCCACATACATATCAGCAGTCGTCGCTTGCGCCACTTTGGTTCCATCCAGGGAATCAGCGGCAGATCTTTATCTCATCAGTCTCCAGGCAGGTGCTTGCCAGCATTGAAGTATATGTCTAAGAGATCTGTTATAGTTGGCAACACAATGTGCTGTGCGTGACAATGTGTAGAAAACTATTTTCCAGACAGAGCTACTTGGAATCATGACTAAGAACATCCTTGGCAGTACGTTATACGGACAGCTAAGCCTTTACAGACATCGTCGCGTTTGTAATGTAATTCAAGCGCTATCTAATTCTGTTTACTGATGTGTCCCGGAAAGTAAGAACTGGGCACTTGTTTGAACCAAGTTTTGCATTTGCGAAGATTTTAAAGTGTGGGAATTTGGGTTCAATTGCTGTTTAACAATACATTTGTTTTATCAGGAGAAGCTACTGAAGATTAGGAAAATAAATCAAGGTGGCAAAGGCTTTCAAGACATCGTCGCGTTTGTAATATTATTTCATTCACTATCTAGTGTTAGTTTTGCATTTGCTAAAAACTATTGTTTAAATATAAAAGCTGTGTAATGAGGTGCTATTCAAGAATAGGAAATAACCCAATGTGGCTCAACTGTCAACTATGACAATCCAGAGGTCATAATCAGGCGAGTGAAATCTTTGTTTAAGATCTTCTTGACCTGCGTCGCTTGTGTCCAAAGCACGTTCTGTGTTTGCCATATTATGGAAATAATTACTTATCCCAAGTATGATGCAATTTTGTTTTTCATATAATTCCTATTTTCAGCAGTATTTCAATTGATGCTAACAAGATTTCCGACTGTTAAAAGAGTGGGCGCATGATAATGAAACTTATGGTCATAACCATATCAACGACTTACTTTGACGTTTATTCCTTTTGCAGGAGAATGTATATTTGTAATATCAACTACGAACTACATCCACAATCCTGCGGGAAGCGTGTTTCTGATTCAATTGACACTTTGAGTTGAACACATGTTCGTGTAGACACTGGAAAGAGTCACGGTGTTCCAATGCATGATCGAATATCCTCTCTACGACTTATCCCAGTGAACGCCAATACACGGAACTATCGACTCCATCCGTGCTGATTCTGACAGCGACTGTTTACAGTATTCTACGACTTTACTTCAGTATCTGTTTGATACATGATTATAATCACCTTTGAATGATCAGCCAATTGATTCACGTTGAGAGAGAAGCTCTGCACTGTGTGAGGCACATACTCCAAGGACCTCATGCAAAGTATTTATACCATGATACAATTACAGATAGTACGTTTTACGTTTGGAACTATCTCATGGAATAAATGGAAGATGCATGTCAGAAGATCATTTATAAAGGTCATGCATGCAGCCTTTGGGTCACCGGGAGTCCTTCTGAATGACGGATCGGAGAACCGCAGGGATTTGAAGTCGGCTACACTGTGACATCACGTTGACAAGGTTAGCGGTGTTTGAAAAGCATACCTGTCTCTACCATACACGTGTACCTTAATTTTATACTTTCTCAAGCACGACGTTAAACCCAATACCAATAATAATTTTATACTTTTATTTGTTTGACTGGAATGTCATTGCGATACACTTAATTTTATTGCATCTAAAGAGTTTTCAGAAATACATAACAGTAAAAGGCTTAAACCTTGAAATTTGACAACCGTTTTACCGCGTTAGAGATTTTTACCAGCTCTGTCATCCAGTACTCGAGTCCAATGTTAGGCTGCAGACACTTTTGAAGCGGACAATATCATATAAACAGCTGTCATATAAATCAAGGGTCAACACACAGATCCAGCCAGTCCGGACTGATTGATAATGGAAACCACTGACACAGCAGTCACTTTGTGACATATGTAGATCCTGTTCCAGTCATGGCTGTCTGATTGGAAGCCATAGAGCTAATGTTCCTGAAACTGACACACTCTTGTAGGGACAAAATATAATGCGCCTTGGTTATATCTCTCTATAAACCACCTTATTGGCGCTCAGACAAAACGAAAGCTCATCTTAAACTCAGTTTAGTGGCACTGTTACATTTTGGGACCGGAGGTCAAGTAGTGCTTTGCAATTTGTAATTTTAGTGGTGTCATCCCCAATGCAGTACAGAATGGCCGCGTGTTCTCTCAACGAAAAAGGACATCAGCTGTGAATCTGCAGACAGAAAATTTAAGTGTTGATTTCCGAAAACGAAAACGTTTTGAAGACAAAATACTTTCAATCTTGGTAGTTTTGATGAATCAGTTTATTTTCAAACTTTCATTTAGCCACGATAATGAAAAATGTAAGTCATGCTATCTGTTGTTTCTTCTCACCGTTGAAATTCTATTTCACAAAATTTTAAAAAATGGATCAAAACGTCCCATGTTAAAGTCATACAACTGATTCAATCAAGGTAAAATCCAATAAATAATGGCTAAGAGCTGTTAATCAATGTCAGGATCCAACACTAGCATCCCTTGGAAGGTTTCAGACTCGAGTGATGCACAAAAAAATACGCTTCATGGTTTGAACGGTCTTCGTGAATTGTATTGTCATTACACATTAGAAGTTGAATGATTCACCGAATGTCGATCGTGATTTCGTATAGCATGACGACGCAAATATATAATACTGGATCACTGATACACAGGTTTAAACACAAATGTTTAAGCAATATCACCTGAAAGGAAGGGCTGTACTGGTGTGAACGGCAGTATGGTAGAGTGCAAATGAAAAGCTTCAATAAAGCTTTTAAAGACTTAAACCTAGTAATCAACCATTTTGGTAACACATAAGGGCGACAAACCATTGGGAAATTTATCAATAGAAGCTTCTGTTTCGGAGTCAGTTGTTAAGTGATATGTCTTAAGTGTGTGTTTAAGAAGCACGAGTGTATCCTGTTCAGCCACAAACACACGGAAAGACAAGTCAATTGTTCACTGGGCAAAAACACTGTTATTGGACTTGTAGAAAAAGGGTTTTGTATCAGGCATCCTTATCGCTGATGCGTCACTGAAGAGTCTAACATAAAATCTTTTGAAAGATTTACGAAGGCCCTGTGGACATAATCAAACATATAGAGAGCAAGGCTCGCACGACACCCTCCAAAAGAGTATGATTATCAACTGCATGATTGTCAATTTTCGCTGATGATACTCTTCTTTCCTTGTCACTGTTTCGATATAGGCAAGAAGGGAAGATGGCCTCGAAGATTCGGATTCTATTGCCTCTACTGCCATGGAAAATATTGAAAGAAATTCGGGATTATAATAATCTGATTACGGAGGAATTAACGAATCATTGCACGTAACATAGCCAATACAACAGGCTTGTCTCACGAGGGAGTTGCCAACATTAAAAACAATGAGCTTGGCATTGCAAAGTTTTCCTCGAGGTGGGTTTCAAGACTTTTCATTCCTGATCAGAATAGTTCCAACTTAGTTTCGTCGTTTTTGATTGAACAAATCTGACTTTGTTGAGCAGTAAGCCCATAATCCAGAAACTACACTTTCAGGAAAACTTTGCTTTTTCATCGAAACATTTACAAATATTTACAAAAAAGTAGACTCTGGAAATTGTATTTGATCAAACAATTACACTTGTGAAGCCTGAAAACATTCCCCAACCGCAATCACAACTGGGATATGCGTCTATCAAATACATCACCACCGAATAACCGTTTCTTGTTTCTTTCACTTTTAACCACCAAAAATGTGTGTATACGTCCTTTTGTGATTTAAATTCATCCAATTCCAAAGTGTCATTAAGTGTGAATCAGTGCAAAGACATTGAACACCTTGGAAATCCTTCCATTTCTGCTTAATCAAATAGAAAGTTAAGAGTAACCGGGGACTTTCTTCAACGAACTTCTGCAATGGAAATTGCCTAGGCTTTTTTCTGTTGCATCTGGAGTCGTACATCCATCACCGTGGGAACAGCGTCTTGATATACAGAACTAATGGCTCTCCAACCTGAATGTTTTCCCATGTTATAACGGGCAGGTCTATTAACCGCGACAAATCTCAGAGCAATCGTACTCTTACAAATATCATACGTCTGCCAGCATTACATCATAGTAATACCTCATCTTTTAATTACTGCAGGAAGAATCTTTTGTCTTTCATTCAGATTATAATTGTAGGACGGGTTTTTTTCATTTTTATTCAAAGGACAAACCAACAATAACCCAAACACGATTGAGACATGATCCAACCAACGAAACGCCACCTCAGAATCGCCGCGAAACAATGTTATGTTTTCACTTTGCTCTGTGTAAACTTTTAGTAATATATATAACGAACGATATACATGAACAGGTTAATGATTCCTAACATTCTCCGGCAAATAACATTCCTTCGTGTTTATGTGGTTTTCCCAAATCTGCTTATTTATGCATCAAATGAATGATAAATATTTCGGTGGCCACTGACGTCTTCAGGAATATTCCGTGCGAACTTAGAACTCTATAAAACAAAGCATGAATATGAAATCGTTCATTATACAGGGAGTGACTAATGGATATAGGAGGGACCACGAGTCAGAGCAGAGTTCTTGACCGGTTCTTCTTCAGCAGGAATGTGTACATCCTTGGATAAAGACAAAGAAGCAATGTTAGTAAACTTGAGAGGAAAGCCCTTTACAATTACCACTTGGAACCAATGACCACGGATGTGACTATGCTGACAAAGCAAGACACATCTTAATCAGTGTCAACTGAGTGTAACAAGTTTTTAACATTATTCTTTTTCTACTGTGACTTAACCGTTATCAGGATTGTCACGAGGGTAAGTAATAGCTAGTCATACTTTGATCTCAACCCTACGCAACTATGGAACGACAGCTAATAAAAATACCCTTGCCATATCTTCCAGTGTGCAAAAGTCCATCTTATTTAATCTGAGAGAGCCAAAGACCTCAATGAATTGAAATAAAATAATATCTGGAAATCGGAAAACTGTTTCTGGGGATGGGCAGAAGAAAGCTTTTAATCAGTCCTTCCCTACGTACTGGCATCCCTTGATTGGTTTCAGTTGAGAGCGAAGCGGAGTTTCTTTATCTATCATTTCGCACTGTTTAATGATTAACTGACAGGATACTGAAAGGGAACGACTGTACTTTTCAGTTTGAAAGAAATATCGTGTGAACTTTGCCAGTATTGAACAGTGTTCACCATTGCGGACTTATTCCTCAAACCTAATATCACTAAATGTGGTGGTTGTATTTTTAAGAAACCAAATAAACCCTTTATCGACGTCCCTCATCGTGGCATTGCTGAAATATTCCTGAAAGCGGCGAAAAACATACTCATTCTCATAGAAGGAACCCTGTTTGAAATATGTGACACACGGTTTCAGCTATAACCGTGAAGTATACATGTGTACACGTACATTGCATTTTATAATACCATACATACCGTAGGACGTTCACAGCAATGTAACCTCATTAAAATCACTTCTTAGCTCTCGCTACTGCTAAACATCTGAAGAGGTCACATCAGAAGGACATTTCGCGAATTTCGACTGGTCAATGTAAATGAACAAGACGTCGACATTAGCTAATCAGAAAAGTTTTTTTTCAAACTTTAGGTCACTAGTTTCAAAGAGAAAATTTTCGTTCTTACTGCACTTTGCAAAGTATTGATTTAATATTGATTTGAAAAATTCAAATTTAAAATCGAACAAACGAACAATCTAGAATTCCGAACTGAATGATACTGTATCCAACGGACAATGAAAAGTCATTTTCATTTCAGATCACCAATGACGGGAGGGATGGACGAAGATATTCATGGATTATTGTCAGTAAAGGCATTTTGACTGTCACTTTCCTTTCTGGTAAGCGAAGTTCAGATTGGTCGGATGGAAGGTTGTTCTGACGTGAACGGTATACGTACACTCACATCTATGTTTTCCGGAGTCGCGAAAACTGAGATAGGGTGCAGTTCAGTTTTCGGAAAATATCATCAGTTCAGATTTAGTAATTTTACTTTATAAGCTACGCTGTTTATTTACAGCAAAGTTTGGAACTTTTGGGTACCTATTGCTATTCTGGTTATTGCACATTTCAAGTATTTATAATAGTTGGATCGAACTGTGTCTTTCTAGTGGCCGTCTTAGACTAATAAACAATAACATCCACAGCTGTCATTTAACAAGGGCCAATGCATAGCAATACAAGCCATTCCGGGCTCAAAGATAACTGACACCACTGACACTGTCGTTAGTTTGTGACATTTTAGAACCCGTTCCAGTCATGGCTGTTAGCTGCAGGCCCATGTTGCATAGACGTCTGACTCATAAACAGTCTAGAGGAAGATGAAGAGATGAGCTTCAGTGACAGCTCTCACTAACTAGATGGATGCAGCTTAAGACACGTGTATGCTAGATCATATGCACAGGTTTTACTGAACAGTATTCGAGATGACAAAGATATTTCGTTTTGTCATAAGGGATCAAATCAATACCTCATATGCTTGTAATTTTTAAAAATAGTCTTTTTTTGACCGATACGTGAGTGACTTTAGTTGTACGCCGCTTTAGTAATATTCCATCAATATCACTTTATGTTGCTGTCCTCTGATTTTTTTTGTAGGCATGTCCAGTTATATGAATATATCATATCTGTAAATCATCGAGTCTGGACCAGACAACCCAATGATCAACAGCATGAGCATCGATCTATGCAATTTGAATACGATGGAATGTGTCAACCAAGTCAGTGAGCCTGACCACCCGATCCTGTTAGTCGCCTCTTACGACAAGCACCGGGTTGCTGAAGAACAATTCTAACCCGGATCTTCACGAGTCCTGTCATACTAGGTAGGTAGGTAGGTAGGCAGGTAGGTAGGTAGGTAGGTAGGTAGGTAGGTAGGTAGGTTAGTAGGTAGGTAAAAAATCGGGAGGTGATGTCAGTGTGATACTATATTTTACAATAGTAGCACATAAACGAGTGTTGGCTTTGCGATGTAAACTGTTAAATTCATAACCTTTTCTGCGTAAAATCGGATTAAGTGAACATGTTTTTGACATTTAAATTTCGGAGCCGACTCAAACTCCATTGAGACGAGTAACTAGTTATTAATATTACTAGATTTTTATAACATGAGACAATAGCAATAAACAGGATGCACCAAGACGAAATGAATGTTGCCAAGAGCGTCATTGTTTGTCTGTCTCCTAAACAGTATGGCATGGTTTTACTTCAAGTAAGCGTAATGGTCAGAAAGTACACATCATGTGTCAAGTATCCGTCCCAGAAGAAACACATAGTATTTGAGCAGTTTCCATCTATATTTAACTGTAGTGTGATTATTTGAGAATACCATATGATGCCGATATGAACAAAATCACATGTACTCTATTAGTGAGTCGTACAACATACTAGACAAAAGGTTATCATGACAAAGATGCATTCGTTCATTACTGTAATGATAGGAGTACGAAAGAGTACAGAGCAAACCTAATTATCCTACACTTCACATTTAAGGTCGGGAATATATCTTTACATTCATGTCAAGAGAAAGAACCCCAAAAACACATTTAAAGTGTTGTCAAACAATATGTTCTTGATATAACATGAAGCATTCACAGACCACATACGTATATCATATTGTTGGATATACAGTCGTTGCCGTTGTTGACTTATTGGTATATGCGCCTGGCGTTGTTTTTCAGCCTTTGCATGTCTGTGTGAGGGTTGCCAACTTTAAGGCGGGATACGTTCCACTTTTTATGAACACTCGTATCATCAGTATTTTCTACTAAAACTAAACCTAGTGTATCAACTTTCTGTAAAAGATGAGTAAGTAACAGATCATTAACGCTCTATTTACACATATACGCAGAGATTCCATATCAACGGCAAAAAAGTAAAGTCTGACGCAATACCCTATTTCCGCTTGTACCATGACGCGTCCAGTGGTTCACAACCCACATACACGCCTCATATTGTTTGTGATGTCCAGTTGTTGCTGTTGTTTGCTTATTAATCCCAATTCAGATGGTCTGTCTGTCTGGTGTTTTCACTGTCCCTTCGCGTTTTACAAACTTTACGTTTAATTCTAATTTAACTTACCCACAGACAAGATGAAATGCATCTATACAGAGATATCATATCAGTTGGAACGGCAAAGAATGAAGTCTGCCACAATTCATGATGTAGTCGGAATCATACAATGAACAATGCTTTTGGTAAATATGTCTTGTAATTGTGGAAAAGGATTTTGTTCCTTTTCAATTCACTTGAACACATCACTTGCATGCACTCAGCTGCCTTAAAGAGACCTTTGCCCAATCAAAACAGGATCGACTAAAGAATTCTTAATTTGATAAAGCTCTTTTCACTGATTTCTGAGCTTCTAAATATCTTGTTTAGTTTATATGTACTTGGCAGATACGCTGCCCATAACACATAAATAATACCTTTGAGAAAAGGGCACTGTCAGAAAACGTGAGTTCAAATATAACGTTGCACCCTTACTGCGTTTACTGTCGAAAAAATACAACATAGATCTGTGTCAAGTAATACGTGTTTAATTTATTATCATTCTTGACATGAGTGTAGCCAAGGACGTTTAAGGACCAACAATACAATGTTTTTGTACAATTTTATGAACATATCCACCAAACGACGAAGAAAGTATTTGCTCACATTCAATATAATATTTGTGGCGACGTATCACAATATAACCCAGATACAAAGTATGGTGAAGTGGTCTAGGAGCCGCTATCGTTGGTTATTGAGTTCGATTTGCTCCGATTGCAAGACATAGATGTAGTCGATCAGTGTCTTATAAAGATAAACCACAATTCACTCAATAAAAAAAATTCCATGTCGTTTGGCATTTACTGAAGGCGAGATTGCATCTAGTGTTCGTGTTTTTCAGCTTACACTGGTAATTATGAACAACTCTGTTAATGATGTGGATTTCTGCTCCATCTTTTTTTTCAATGTCCCGCAACTCAAGACTTAATCCACTGGACCAAGAAGAATGTCGACATTAACAACATTTCCACCATGTTGGTGTGGTTGTAGAAAGATACAAACCTACAACCGCAGTTATCAAAATGGATCTCATTTGCTGAAGTGAATTAAAGAAAAGAAGCGTTCCTGACAGGCGCCTAAGGTTTACAGGGTGACAGTCAAAAGTAGTAAATCTTTGTAAATAGCATTAGAGAATTCGGAGTAATACCCACATTCGTTTTGCAATTCACAGGAATTCGTATTTCAGTGAGTGAGTGAGTGAGTAAGTTAAGATTTAAAGTCACATCGGCAATATTTCAGCCATATCGTGACTAAAACTAGTTCTAACTTCATAATACATACATATAATATATACAACCCTGTCAACGAAGGACAGTAAAACCACTAGATTATCACAGATTGACTTAAAATTAGCTAGCATATATCTTTAAAAGTAGAAAATTATTTCTGGACAATACAATGTAAAAATGGGCTATAGATCGCCAACAACTGAAGCTAAATCACCATACTAGGGACCATGGGGACTTACAGTGCCTTTGCAACCTGCACGGACCCTAGTTGGATTTACACCATCCCTTCAGCCGCTGGCGATTGTAGGACAAGTTGAGCCGAAATTTAAAGGAACAAATATTCTACGTTTAAAAATCGGGTAAGCAAAAATTTAACTTTGAAAGTTTGGGACTTACGTACCCTCTCAGGAGGACAATACTGTTACGCTATTTCAACCCCCTTCGAGGATACAGCCACTAACAATCGCAGTTGCAAATTTATACTACCATATTTAAAATACCATTTATCTATTTACAAATCATTTAACAAATCTAATTCTTTTAAAAATGCAATAATTAAATGAGAACTGACATTACTAAAAAGATCCTTCATAGTTCGTGATTTAAAATAGATATCCCTTGTGATGGAATATTCAACAGAGTCAAGCAGGACATGCTTGACCGTGATTCTTTCATCACAAGGGATACAAAACGGAGGATCCTCACCTTTCAATAGGTACTCAGTATATCTTGTGTGGCCAATACGACATCGTCGTATGATGACCTCTTCAAATCTGGACTGACAACCCAAGTAGGTGTAACCGATAGTTGGTTTTACTGCATGTAATTTATTGATACCTACTTGGGCGTCCCACTTCTTTTGCATCAGATCACGGATGTAAGTTCTAATGCTAGCTTTGTAATCAGAGTATGGGATCAGAAGTGGTGTCACAGATTTGTTGAGTGCTGCCTTGGCAGCAAAATCGGCCATTGTATTCCCAGAAATGCCAACGTGGCTTGGTAACCAACAGAGGACGATGTCGTATTGGCCAGTTGCGAGATCATTCTATAATTCTATAATTTCTATTAAAAGTGGAAATATTTTTAATCGTCTGAAGACAAGAAAAAGAGTCTGAAAATATTATATTTTGTTTATATTTAGGGTGTCTATCTATATATTTAAGAGCTGTTAGTATTGCGTTTGCTTCTGCTGTCAAAATTTAACTGTCATTGGGTACTCTGGAAGATATTGTTTTGGACCCAATGACAGTGGCACAAGCAACCGCGCCACCATCCTTGGACCCATCTGTAAATAAGGATTTATATGTATTATATTTACTTTTTAATTGATTATATTCTCGTTTATATAGTAAGTCATTAGTTTCTGATTTTTAAAATTTAGTGAGCGTTAGGTCGACTTGTGGCCTAACCAATTGCCAAGGAGGAGAAGAAAGAAGACGGGAAGGAGATATATTTTCCAGCTCAATGCCGGCAGCAGTAATGAATGGCTTAATCCTGAGCCCAAGGGGCGGAAGAAGAGAACATTTCTTGTTGTACAAATCCTCATAAAGAGAATTAAAGATGCAGTGAAATGCAGGATTAGACTCGTTAGAATATAGTTTGGTAATATATTGTAATGATAATTTTATACGGCGTTGGGTACGAAATGGTTCATCTGCCTCGACATAGAGACTGTCAACAGGAGATGTTCTGAATGACCCATGAAAAAGTCTCAGACCTTGGTGGTGGACAGAATCTAATAGTTTTAGGTTGATTTTAGAGGCTCCACCATATACGATGGAGCCATAATCAAGCTTCGAGCGGACCAGTGATCTTTATAGGTGTAGGAGGGTAATTGGTCCCCTCCCCACTTTGAATTAGAAGCGACTTTCAATAAATCGAGTGCCTTCAGGCATTTAGTTTTTAGGGATTTAATATGCGGAAGAAATGACCAAATGATCAATGGTACTTCGATTTTTCCTGAAATTAGACGGATCAGTATGATCTGGGCCAGGCTTTGGTATAGGGACTACTATGGCTTTACGCCACGAAGTTGGGAAATTCCCTGAAGTCCATATTGTATCAAAAGTGCCACCATCCTTGGACCCATCTGTAAATAAGGATTTATATGTATTATATTTACTTTTTAATTGATTATATTCTTGTTTATATAGTAAGTCATTAGTTTCTGATTTTTAAAATTTAGTGAGTGTTAGGTCGACTTGTGGCCTAACCAATTGCCAAGGAGGAGAAAAAAGAAGACGGGAAGGAGATATATTTTCCAGCTCAATGCCGGCAGCAGTAATGAATGGCTTAATCCTGAGCCCAAGAGGCGGAACAAGAGACGATTTCTTGTTGTACAAATCCTCATAAAGAGGACTCGTTAGAATATAATTTGGTAATATATTGTAATGATAACTTTATACGGCGTTGGGTAAGAGATGGTTCATCTGCCTTGACACAGAGACTGTCAACAGGAGATCTTCTGAATGACCCATGACAAAGTCTCAGATCTTGGTGGTGGACAGAATCTAATAGTTTAGGTTGCTTTTACAGGCGCAACCGTTTACGATGGAGCCTTAATCAAGCTTCGAGCGGACCAGTGATCTATATAGGTGTAGGAGGGTAGTTTGGTCCCCTCCCCACTTTGAGTGAGTGAGTGAGTGAGTGAGTTTAGTTTTACTCCGTACTCAGCAATATTCCAGCTATATGGCGGTGGTCAGTAAATAATCGAGTCTGGACCAGACAATCCAGTGATCAACAGCATGAGCATCGATCTGCGCAATTAGGAACCGATGACATGTGTCAACCAAGTCAGCGAGCCTGACCACCCGATCTCGTTAGTCACCTTTTACGACAAGCATAGTCGCCTTTTATGACAAGAACGGGTTGCTGAAGACCTATTTTACCCCGGATCTTCACGGGCCCTCCCCACTTTGAATTAGAAACGACTTTCAATAAATCGAGTGCCTTCAGGCATTTAGTTTTTAAGGATTTAATATGCGGAAAAAAGGTTAAATGGGAGTCGAAAATCAGACCCAAGAACTTGGCCTCTTTTACAACCTTGATGGGAGTGCCATTTAAAAACAGTTCTGGGTATTTATGTGGTTTATATTTACGGCAGAAATGTATGCAATTAGTTTTTGATTTAGAAAATTTAAAGCCGTTTTCAAGACACCATTTATATATTTTGTTTAAAGGTCACATAAACCCTAGGGGGTACAAATACATAAATCACTAACTGGCATCGTTATAAATGAAACCCCGTCATTAAAACTACTCATTTCGACCTTTAATTGACTTAAATCGACCTTTTTGACAACAGTGCACAATTCTCACCCACGAACGAAATTTCAACCAATCAGAGCGGCGCGTCTCTGTGACGTCATATGAGGAATAGCTTTGAGGGCCGATGCAGAATTCATCTACATTTTAGGGGGTAAATTATCTTGTTTACAGGTTTTTTAAACCTGAAATCGTGACAATTGTTGTGGAAAATGAAAGCTATATGTTCTCACAATCTACTGTCATTTAATTTTGTCTCCTGCTTTGCCTAGTTTCCGAGTTACAACTTGTTTTCATAGACGATTCTGTCAAAATCGATTGGTGTCGTTAGGCCCTATTTGTATAATGACTGATCCAAATTGATCCCATTTCTGTGTTTTTTAACCTCGATATTTAATCATGTCATGTAAAAATCTGTTTGTATTCTCAAAACAGTGTCGGCCCATAAGTTTTCACATACAATACAGCAATTAATACTCCCTTGATGTAACCCGTGTTAGGTGGTATAAACCTACACATGTTATTTGTCATCATTCACTTGATGGTCAGTTAATGAATTTATAACAGGTATAATTAGTGGTAACACACTTAGATTACCCGACAAAGGTTCCCATTTGGCATTTCTTGTGTCTGGAGTAAATATTCAACATTATAAACATCGATCAAAGGATTAACCGATAACACGCTGATTGATTAATTACTAAGAAAGTAAGAATGTTTATGGATAACAACTTCTTTATTATATATGATGCGACGTTTCGGTATGGATTCTTATACCGTTGTCAAGCAAGAGTGAAGTACTACAGCACAGAACAGACTTATATACATGAACAAGGATTAAGTAATAACAACATGTAGGACTGAATGAGGGGGATTAACAATAACAACAAGGCACGGTGGCAATAATGTAGTGACAATAGGAAGCCAATGGTGGTGGAGGTAAAAAACAAAATATACATGCTGATGAGATTAATTAACAATGATGGCTGAGGTGCTCTAATCTGTTGCTTTTATGAGATCATTGTATGCAGAAGGGATGAGATATCCCTGGTCTCTGTTGATTGAGGGCTTGTGTCTCCGGATTTGAACTGCTTCTGCAAGTTTCCTTTTGGTGAAGTCCTGGTGGTTTTTGGATAATATCTCCACATTGTCCCAAATTATGTTGTGATTGGGGCAGTTGATGATGTGGTCTGATATTGCTGATTTTCTATCAGATTTAGTGGTAGATGATAAGTGTTCTTTGATTCTAATATTTATGGGCCGGGAGGTTTCGCCTACATAGGCCTCGCCACAGTCACAGTTGATTTTATAGACAACACCTTTGGGTTGATGTTGTCGTTTAGAGGTGTTCCTGCCATTCGCTTTCAGTAGGGTTTTTAGTGGTGTAGAGCTGGTAAAGTAGGTTTCGATGCCTGCTTCTCGCTTGAGGAGACGGCTGATGTGGTGAGAGGTTTTCCCTATGAAGGGGAGGGAGATACGAATAGGTGCTGGTTCAGGTTTGTTGGAGGCCGGTTTTCTTGTTGGGTGGAGTGTGGTGCTCATAATTTTATCGACTAGTTTCGACGGGTAGTGGTTGAACTTGGTGAAAACATGGCGGAGGTGCTGTATTTCTGTAGTGGGACTGGTGGAGGAAAGGTTGATGGCTCGTCTGGTGAGGGTGGAGATAATGCCAGTTTTGGTTCTCAAAGGGTGGTTGGAGTCAAAATGAATGTATTGGTCGGAGTGGGTTGGCTTTCTATAGACACTGGTACGGATCTTGTTGGCTGGTGTTCTGGTTACAAGGACATCTAGAAAGGAAGTTGACCACTGGATTCTGTTTCTAAGGTGAATTGGACCCAGGGGGTGCTGTTGGTTGAGGTGTTGCAGGAGGGCTGCTGGGTCTTGGTCTTGCCGGAGGATGACAAACGTGTCATCGACCTTCCTGTACCAGCAGGTTGGTTTGATGGTTGAGGTGCTGAGTGCTTGCTGTTCGAAGGAGGTCATGTAGATTTCTGTGAGTATTGGGGACAGAGGGGAGCCAATGGGCAGGCCGTGGATTTGTTCATAGTAGTCGTCTCCCCAGGTGAAGTAAGTGGAGGTGATGCAGGCAGAGGTGAGGGCAATGATGGAGTCAGTGGCGAGGTTGGTGTCAAGGGGGGTTTCTAATTCAGAGATGCGTTGGCGGAGGATTTGGAGAGTTTCTTCTATGGGGACACTTGTGAAGAGGTCCACAACATCGTACCTTTCCTTCACCAGTCCCACTACAGAAATACAGCACCTCCGCCATGTTTTCACCAAGTTCAACCACTACCCGTCGAAACTAGTCGATAAAATTATGAGCACCACACTCCACCCAACAAGAAAACCGGCCTCCAACAAACCTGAACCAGCACCTATTCGTATCTCCCTCCCCTTCATAGGGAAAACCTCTCACCACATCAGCCGTCTCCTCAAGCGAGAAGCAGGCATCGAAACCTACTTTACCAGCTCTACACCACTAAAAAACCCTACTGAAAGCGAATGGCAGGAACACCTCTAAACGACAACATCAACCCAAAGGTGTTGTCTATAAAATCAACTGTGACTGTGGCGAGGCCTATGTAGGCGAAACCTCCCGGCCCATAAATATTAGAATCAAAGAACACTTATCATCTACCACTAAATCTGATAGAAAATCAGCAATATCAGACCACATCATCAACTGCCCCAATCACAACATAATTTGGGACAATGTGGAGATATTATCCAAAAAACCACCAGGACTTCACCAAAAGGAAACTTGCAGAAGCAGTTCAAATCCGGAGACACAAGCCCTCAATCAACAGAGACCAGGGATATCTCATCCCTTCTGCATACAATGATCTCATAAAAGCAACAGATTAGAGCACCTCAGCCATCATTGTTAATTAATCTCATCAGCATGTATATTTTGTTTTTTTACCTCCACCACCATTGGCTTCCTATTGTCACTACATTATTGCCACCGTGCCTTGTTGTTATTGTTAATCCCCCTCATTCAGTCCTACATGTTGTTATTACTTAATCCTTGTTCATGTATATAAGTCTGTTCTGTGCTGTAGTACTTCACTCTTGCTTGACAACGGTATAAGAATCCATACCGAAACGTCGCATCATATATAATAAAGAAGTTGTTATCCATAAACTTTCTTACTTTCTTATTAGTCACCAACTTCTAAATGCCAATCAAACAGATCATGTTAATAGACACATCATTTGGAACAGTCTTGTGGATATTGATGGATACATTCCTCGAACAAGGTAATGTCCTGATATTGTTCTTATAACTTTAATCTCTTTTAATTTTAATATTTGCATGTTGTTTTTATTCATTTGTCGTAGCATTCAACAGAATCATTGTTTTCGCCGTGAAGTGTAATGAGACAGACAACATACACTAGGGTGTGTGTGCGAATTATGATTCACATTGGCAAACTATAAAATGTCTAGATATTATAGTTCTGTTATAAATTCACCATAAGTATCAGCAGATCGTCTGCTTTTTATTTAGTTTCAAAATGCATACAAGTATAATAAAAATATTAGTAGGATATTAAGACCAAATATAAAGACGCACATTGACTAGTATCTACATACTGGTGAGTGGACATTAACCACGTGAATGTAGCAAGAAATTTATCGCGCAGTATTGTGACTTCGACCCCCACCTCGCTTCCGTGGAAGAAATCGTTATGTTATAAGTTGTGTCATGCAAAATCCGTTTGGTTATCATGCAAAATCCGTTTGGTTATGATTCCAATACATATTTAACTACGAGTAGAAAGTAGTTTTGATTTTCTAACTTGATGAAAACAAACTATAATCTCATTAATTCTAACAGACTTTACGATTTTCAAACATGGCGGCGCCCTGTCGCGAACATCCGCCAGTCTGAGGATCAATGCTATTTAGGTTTGTTTTCACCGAGTTACAAAATCAAAACTACTTTCTACTGGTAGTAAAATATGTATTTTATTGATGGCCAATAGGATTTTGCATGACATAGCGTATAACATAACAATTTCTCTCCTGGCAGCGAGGTGGGTGTCAATATAATACTACTTACAATATTATTGTTACTTCGACCACAACCTCACTTCCGAGGAAGAAATCGTTATGTTACAAGTTGTGTCATGGAAAATCTTTATGGTCATCAATCATATACATATTTTACTACAACTAGTAAGTAGTTTTGATTCTTTAACTTCCGTGAAGCGATCTAAACACAAGTAAGATATGGTTTCAGGCTTCCACAAATCTGTGCATGGTGACACCATCGCCCGACCCCTAGGAGCAATTGACGACAAAGCAACGATTCGGCATGTCGTCGTTGATGTCGAGAAATCATCAAAATGATGAGCGTGCTACACACTTTCTATACAACTAACTGAAAATCGTTCCTCATATGACGTCACTGCAGTGCTCTGGCGACAGAGTTACGTAACCTGTCTGTGGTTTCGTTGGCGGGCGAGAGGGAAGCAGGCGACTTTTTGGCCACTTTTAATCGCTCGGTATTAATTAACCACAAGTTTTTAAAGAATAAATTTGGTGTTCCGCATAAGACTAACCACAAATCTTTCATATGTAATGGTTAAAAGAGTAACAAAAAAACAAAGTTTATTGGTTCTTTAAACACAACTGTAGTTGGCGTTCAATAGTATGCATATTCTTACCGCGACAAGAAATGTTAAAATCATCCACAAAAAAGTGATCCATCGATTGAATCATTTAAAACCTTGGATAAACTGTTGATCTTAATACTAAACAATGTTACAGACAAAATACTGCCTTGTGGGACACCCTGATCCTGATTATAATGGTCAGACAGGGTTGAACCCACTCGGACTTGAAATTGCCTGTCTGTTAAAAACTGTGATATAAAAAGAGGTAAACGACCCCTTAAACCAAAATCATGTAAATCCTTTAAAGTGCCATGCTTCCAGGTGGTATCATACGCTTTCTCGAGATCAAAGAATATCGATACAGCATGTTTATTTATTATAGCATTTGTATCAAAGGATTCTAAACGTACCAAATGATCAATGGTACTTCGATTTTTCCTGAAACCACATTGAATATTTGTTATGAGATTATTGGTTTCAAGATACCATGTTAATCTATTATTTACTATTCGTTCCATGGTTTTACAGACGCAACTCGTTAAAGAGATTGGTCTGTAATTAGACGGATCAGTATGATCTGGGCCAGGCTTTGGTATAGGGACTACTATGGCTTTACGCCACGAAGTTGGGAAATTCCCTGAAGTCCATATTGTATCAAAAATATTTAGAAGTGTTTCCAAACATGATTCAGGTAAATGTTTCCAGAGCTGATAGTGTATATTATCAGCCCCTGTTGCTATATCATGAGCTTGCTCAAGGGCAGTACGTAATTCATGCATTGAAAATCATTCATTGTAGTCTTCTCCATTGTCTGAGGTAAAAATTATTCTTTTCTTCTCCTGTTGTTTCTGATGTTTCTGAACCTCAGGGACATAACTGGATGAAGACGAATGTTTGGCGAGAGTTTCACCAAGCTTATTGGCAATGTCAGCCTTATCAGTTAACAAATTATCACCATCCTTTAAATGGTGAACGGTAGATTTCTAACCTTTGCACTTTATCTTTGTATCATGTTCCACACCTTGGAAATCGGTGTGCGCGAATTTATTTTGGAAACATAGTTCCACCAAGACTGACGCTTATTCTGTTTAAAACTGCGTCGCGCCTTGGCATTTAACATTTTAACTTTATCTAAATTATGGACAGTAGCTGGATGTAGATAAGTGGGAGAATCATCGTTATATATACATAGGTGATCATCGGAAATAAATTCCTCAAGGATTTTACCTTTAGTATTAGTATGGTCACTTCCCCAAAGCGGGTTGTGACCGTTCAGATCGCCCATGATGAGACATGGCTTCGGAAGCTGATCATATAGATTCTTAAGATCCGACAGTCGAATATCAGAAGACGGAGGTATATACAAGCTACACAAGGTGAGTGCCATGTGCAGTGGAATACGAACAGCTACAGTTTGGAGATTGGTATTAAGAGGGACAGGGCTATGTATTATACCCTGTCGTACCAAAATGGATGCACCTCCTGTTGCTTTATCTCCTATAGGAGAAAAAGTGTGATAATCACTGTACTGTCGTAGATTAAAGTTATCTGTATTTTTTAGATATGTCTCCTGTAGACATAATGCTGATGGTTTAAAATCCTGTATTAATAATTGTATCTCATTAAAGTTATTCCTTAGTCCTCTGCAATTCCATTGCATTAAAGTCGGCAATGAGTCATGGTGGCTCAATTGGCGATCGTTGACGGGTGTGTGAGGAACTGTACCTCTGCCTGTCCTGTGAGGACGGAGTAACCTCCATATCTAGAGGTCCATATGCATTCTGAGTTGGAACCACTAAAGGTAAAGGGACAGAAGGTGGTTTGTCTTTTGTTTGTTGTTTTCCTTCTTTTTTTGAAGTTGGTCGCTGGCTGGTTTTGACATAGAGTTTTGAGATGTGATCACGGAATCAATTTCATCTGTCTGAACCAGACGTATATTGGGATTAGTTGGTGTCATGGCTGACGTTGATGATAAAGGTTGAGCTGACTTGACTCAAGTCAGTCTGACATGCAGTAGAGGTAATTTCTGCAGAGCGGGTGACTGCGGCGGAATATGAGATATTTAATTGAGTTGAAGACTGACTTGTGAAAAGTTTCTTGGCCTAAAGATAAGGAATATTCTTTTCACATTTGATTTTCATAATTTTCGATTCCCTTTGATATATAGGGCAGGGCCTGGATGAAGCAGTATGTGGGCCGTCACAGTTTGCACATTTAAAATCGTTCTGACAGTCTGCACAACGATGACACACTGCAGAATTACGGCATGAATCAGACCGATGTCCGAAATGCTGACACTTGTAACACCGAAGTGGATTGGGGACATACACATCCACCCCGATGTTAAAGTAACCTGCTTTGAAAGATTGCGGAATCGAAGATCTGGCAAAAGTCAACAGATACGTATTTGTTTTAGTAAAGATTCCCTCTTTCTTGATGGTGAAACGCTTTACTGCCGTAACACCTTGGTCCTCAAGCTCTGTAGCAATGTCTTCTTCACTCATATCATACAAACACCGTGCCCAGCTCACGTATGATACCCCGACGAGTATTTAGAGTTCTGTGCACAGACACAGCAACCTCAACATTTGCAAATGTTTTAACTGATAGCAAATTGAGAGATTGCTGTCTCCGTCCACATTCCACCAGAAGTGACCCAGTACGGAGACGAGTGACATTCTTTACCTCGCCACAAATCCCAGAGATAGCTTTTGAAATAGCAAACGGGTTTAGTTTAATTGGCAGAAAATCCGTAGCTTCAGTAACCAAGAATCGAGCCCATGATTCAACGTTTGCAGAAATATTTGTGTTAGAGTGATCTAACTCGTTCAGTCTCCTCTTCTTTTCATTCCGAGATGAACCAACTTGTGGGGACGCCATAATGAAAGGAAAATAATCCATCATCCCTGCTCCCCACCCACCATGGAGTGTCAACAAGGACGATGTCAATTAGCACCGGATCTCCAAGATCCTGACACCAGGGATACAGGGATGTTACACTCCAGCGAGTATGACACAAATAGCAATATTTGTATACCAATTAAATATCAGGCTGGTTCTTGCACATGACAAGAAATTGGACACATATTGAATTTGGAGGTCAACATCACCAGATTGGCCCATGAGCCACCGCCTTCTGGCATAGGACTCTAGGCAATACAAGTTATCAATAATTTAAACATTGCAAATCTAAATTTCCAAGACCCAAATGATAATTTATTGTGCAAATATAATCACCATGCACAGGGCTTGGCGTGACCAGACGATTGATAGAACCGGGCCAGTTCTACCACCCGTCTAGGTGAAGTAAGGGCCAAAGAGGTGTGTTGGGCAACAGGAACACGGTTCCAGGATCCTATTGCCCTCAACCACCAGAATCCCGTCCTCCACCGACACAGGGGCGCAACCCACGGCAAACGGGTTGGTGGACCAATTATGCCCCCGGATCCACAACGGGGGTTTGAAGAGCGCTTAGCGTTACCCAGCACCCACCACGAGGAGGTGGCTCTTCACGGGTGCCCGTATTTAAACATTTGTGAAAATCCATAAATCCGGGAGTGGCGTTAAGGAGAAAAATCATCTCCTTAGTTTAAGCATGATTAGTTTTATAGTTGTAGGAGAAAAAATGGACACATTTCTTAACTCATAGCCACCTTTCATGACCGCGTTCCATCAAGAAGCAAAAATATTCATCAAGAGTGAAGCATGAGCCAACGAAATGTCACCTATGAGACCTTCCCCAGAAAAACTCCAGCTTTTCATTAAATTTAGACTCTAAGGACATAACAAGCGTCAGCAGGTCAATGGCCCTAGTCGTTCTTGTAGTAACAGGCTTCTGTGTTATGGTAATCGCAAGTCCACCTTATCATGATTGCTATATTTGACGTGTTTTAAAACACTGGTATTCATCGACTGATATAATCCAGCTATCCATCCACTATTTAGCATGTCTTCTATATTGCAAAAATAAGCCACTCTAAAACAGGTGATAGGTGATAACATTTCATTTGCGTGGAAGTGATCTGGAGAAATATTAGTAAATACATGAACCCCAATCAAGCCCCACCCACGTTTCTATAAAAGTACGAAAACACCTCCAGTAACTGTAATATATTTTACTCTGCGAAAAACAAAAACACACAAAAACGTGATCATCAACAATGCAGAAAGAGGTGTAGTCAGACAGTTCTCAAATACTGTGATTTTGTGAACCACCACTGGCGACTAATCTCGAAACCTGTGTTTGTGTACATGGTTGGGCAGGTTGCTGGTGTCTCACCCATTGCTTGACAGCATCATTCTGGACGGTTTCTGCTGGTGTCAGATCGTCGATTGTGGGCATGTGGCGTTGGGTCGGAATACGATCTCTTCCTCACGTTGTCCGTTGTAATTGAGTGAAACATCTGCACAATCAACGATGGTGGCTGCGAGACATCTTCTCCTCCTTGGCAAATGCCTCAATAGCAAAACGGCGCTTTATCTTGGCCAGACTGATATAAATGCAACATTGTATCAAGCAATATAAACGGTCCTAGGGTTGTCTTCCAAATCCAATGCACTGTAAATGAAAACATTAAAATATATAAAATGTCACTTCATGGCGGGTAATTATAACTTTTGCAACGATTACACAAAATAGAGGCCCATAAAGCCACCAACATTGAATGATAATGCAATCCACTGATATTGCACACATTAATTCAATTTCAACAGAATAATCGTTTTTCTATCTGGGGCGTTGGGGTAGCCAAGTGGTTAAAGCGTTCGCTCGGCATGCCTAAGACCAAGTTCGATTCCCCACAATGAAACAATGTGTAAAATCACATTCTGGTTCTATTCCTATATTGGTGGAATATTGCCAAAAGCAGCGTAAAACGTATTCCCTTGTATTGGGATAGCTAGGATGACTTTCCTGGTCAACGTAAAAGAAACCAAACCAAACAAAAACCACAACCATTTAAATCAAGACCAAATATACTCGACAATAGAAAGATAAACGTATAGTGTATGTCACCGTGTACAAGCTATCCATGTTTGAATGCTTGTCCGAGTTCCGTAAAAGCTCCGGTAAAACTACAACCCCTTCTAAAGGGTATGTTTAACTTGAGTGATAGATAGAAAAAAGCGACCCTGTTACACATTAAAATGGAGTTTACAGGATGGCACTCTCGAGTTATACATCTTTTAACTGGCACAAGGGAATTCAGTGTTGATGCCTACATTCATTTATATTGTGCACCGCAATTCTATTGAGAATGGCAGGGTACTTTCCAGTTAAATTGTAGCAGCTGATCTGAACAAAAGAAATGTAAGTTAACGAAAATCCGTTAAGCAGGGAGTGATGTTAAGGAGAAAATAAGAAGGCGACAGATTTATTGCTAAGTTTATTGTGTTGTCAGAGAGTCAGTCGGACACTTGTCACCACTTTCTTCCGTCTTTCGTGTCCTGTTAACGACTGCGTTCCGTTCATAGACAAACAAAATCCCGACAAGAGAGAGACGTGATCGAATGAAATGTCACCTCTGAGATCCAGGTTATAGCTTTCTCTGCGCCTCCATAGTGCGATTTTAGGCTTAAATGAGACACTTAACATCAACAGGTCAATGCATCTCACCGTTCCCGTACCAGTGATAGACTTAGATTTTATGGTATTCCCAAATCCGAATTATCATCAATTACGTTTCTTACATGCCATGCACAAGTCAGCAGTCGTCGCTTGCGCCACTTTGGTTCCATCCAGGGAATCAGCAATAGATCTTTTCCTCATCAGTCTCCAGACAGGTACTTGCCAGCATTGATATATATTTCTAAGAGACCTGATGTAGTTGGCAACAAAATGTGCTATGCGTGACAACTTGTAAAAACTATTTTTCAGACAGAGCTACTTGGAATCATGACTAAGAACATCCTGGGTAGTATGTTACACGGTCAATTTAGCCTTTACAGACAAAGTCGCGTTTGTAATGTAATTCATGCGCTATGTAATGCGCTTTGTGGAAGCCGCGGTGGCTGAGCGGTCTAGGCGTCTGACTTTGTGTGCTGGCGATTAGGTGCCTGACTCTGAGGGTGCAGGTTCGAATCCCGGATGGGATTCAATCCCCAAAAAGTACTAGCATCTGTACTTTACTAAGAAAGTGTTATCCCAACTACAATGTATAACATATGTTACTATCTAATGCTGTTTACTGATGTGTCCCAGCGTGTAAGAACTGGGCACCTGTTTGAACCATGTTTTGCATTTGCGAAGATTATACAGTGTGTGAATATTGGGTTCAACAGCTGTTTGAATAATACATTATATATATATATATATGCAATGTTAGTTTTCTGAAAGTTTGTTTCAGATCTTTGTTTCAGATCTTTATTACCTTCGTCGCTTGTGCCCAACTCACGTTCCTTGTTGCCATATCATGGAAATAATCACTTATCCCAAGTTTGATGCAAAGTTAGTTTTCAGATAATTCCTATTTTCAGCATTATGTCAATTGAAGCTAACAAGACTGTCCCTTAAAAGAGAGGGCGCATGGTAATGAAACTGATGGTTATAATCATATCAACGACTTACTTTGACGTTTATTCCTTTTACAGGAGAATGTATATTTGTAATCTGAACTACGAACTACATCCACACTCCTGTGGGAAGCGTGTTTCTGATTCATTTGACACTTTGATGTTGAACCCATGTTCGTGTAGACACTGGAAAGAGTCACAGTGTTCCAATGCATGATCGAATTTCATCTCTACGACTTATCCCAGTGAACGCCAATACACGGAACTATCGACTCCATCCATGCCTATTCTGACAGCGACTGTTTACAGTAGTCTACGACCTTATTTCAGTATCTGTTTGATACATGATTATAATCACCTTTGAATGATCGGCCAGTTGATTCACGATGAAAGAGAAGCTCTGCACTGTGTGAAGGCACATACTCTACGGACCTCATGCAAAGTATTTTATTCCTAAGTATCATGGTCTTTGGGTCACTGGAGTTGTGAATGACGGATCGGAGGAGCGCAGGGATTTGAAGTCGGATACACTGTAGCTCATGGTGATATAATATTGACAAGGGTAGCGGTGTTTCAAAAGCATAGCTGTCTCTACCATAATGTGTACCTAAATGTTATTTCGTTGACGGGAATAGCATTGCGGCAAGCAGTAGCCAGTGACACTTTATTCATATTCAACGGATACACAGTTAGTGAAATATTAAGGGTCAACACACAGATCCAGCCAGTCCGGACTGAGTGATAATGGAAACCACTGACACAGCAGTCACTTTGTGACATATGTAGATGGCTGTCTGACTGGAAGCCATAGAGCTAATGTTCCTGAAACTGACACACTCTTGTAGGGACATAATATAATGAGCCTTGGTTATATCTCTCTATAAACCACCTTATTGGCGCTCAGACAAAACGAAAGCTCATCTTAAACTCAGTTTAATGCCACTGTTATATTTTGGGACCGGAGCTCAAGTAGTGTTTTGGAATTTGTAATTTTAGTAGTGTTGTCCCAAATGCAGTACAGAATGGCTTCGCGTTCTCTCAAGGACATCAGCTGTGAATCTGCAGACAGAAAATTTAAGTGTTGATTTCAGAAAACGAAAATGTTTTGAACACAAAACAGTTTCAATCTTGGTAGTTTTGATGAATCATTTTCTTTTCAAACTTTCATTTAGCCACGATAATGAAAAATGTAAGTCATGCTATCTGTTGCTTCTTCACACCGTTGAAATTCTACTTCACAAAATGTAAAAAACAGAACAAAACTTCGTCATACAACTGCTTTAATCAAGGTCAAATCCAATAAATCATGCCTAAGAACTGTTAACCAATGTCAGGATCCAACACTTGCATCCCTTGGAAGGCTTCAGACTCGAGTGATGCACAAAACGCCCTTGCCAAATTTATCATAAGAAACTTCTGTTTCGGAGTCAGTTGTACGATCCGATTATATCCTGAGTGTGTGTTTAAGAAGGGAGCGAGTATATTGTGTGTGTTTTAGACTCACGAGTGTATCCTGTTGAGCCACGAATACGGAAAGACAAGTCAATTGTTCACTGGGAAAAAACACTGTTAGGGGACTTGTAGAAAAGTGGTTTCGTATCAGGCATCCTTTTCGCAGATGCGTCACTGAAGAGTCTAACATAAATTCTTTTGAAAGATTTACGAAGGCCCTGAGAACATAATGAAACATATAGAGAGCAAGGCTCGCACGACACCTACCAAAAGAGTATGATTATCAACTACATGATTGTCAATTTTCGCTGATGATACTCCTTCTTTCCTTGTCACTGTTTCGAGGTAGGCAAGATGGGAAGATGGCCTCGAAGATTCGGATTCTATTGCCTCTACTGTCATGGAAAATATTGAAAGAAATTCGGGATATGATAATCTGATTACGGAGGATCATCGCACGTAACATAGCCAATACAGCAGACTTGTCTCATGGGGGAGTTGCCAACATTATAAACAATGAGCTTGGCATTTAGTAATATATATATACATGAACAGGTTAATGATTCCAAACATTCTCCTGCAAATAACATTCCTTCATGGTAATGTGTTTTCCACAAATCTGCTTTATTTATGCATCTAATGAATGATAAATATTTCGGTGGCCCTGACGTCTTCAGGAATATTCCGTGCGAACTTAGAACTGAATAAAAACAAAGCATGAATATGAAATCGTTCATTTTACAGGGAGTGACTAATGGATATAGGAGGGACCAAGTCTTCACAGATGACCGGTTCTTCATCAGAAGGAATGTGTACATCCTTGGATAAAGACAAAGGAGCAATGTTAGTAAACTTGAGAGGAAAGCCCTTTACAATTACCACTTGGAACCAGTGACCACGGTGTCACTATGCTGACAAAGCAAGAAACATCTTAATCAGTGTCACTTTGTGTAACAAGTTTTTAACATTATTATTTTTCTGCTGTGACTTAACCGTTATCAGGATTGTCACGAGGGTATGTAAAAGTCAGTCATACTTTAATCTCAACCCTACGCAACTATGGAACGACAGCTTCTAAAAAGCCTTGCCATATCTTCTAATGTGCAAAGGTCCATCTTATTTAATATGAGAGAGCCAAAGAACTCATTGAATTGCAATAAAATCATATCTGGAAATCGGAAAACTGATGCTGGGGATGGGCAGAAGAAAGCTTTTAATCAGTCCTTCCCTACGTACTGGCATCCCTTGATAGGTTTCAGATTGGAGCGAAGCAGAGTTTCTTTATCTATCATTTCGCACTGTTTAATGGTTAACTGACAGGATACTGACTGTTCTTTTGAAAGTTATATCGTGTGAACTTTGCCGGTATTGGAAGTGAAAATTTTCATTCCTACTGCACGTTGCAAAATATTGATTTGATATTGATTTGAAAAATTCAAATTTAAAATTGAACAAACGAACAATTTGGAATTTCGAATTGAATGACACTGTATCCAACGGACTATGAAAAGTAATTTTCATTTCAAATTACCAATGACGGGAGGGAGGGATTATTACGCGGATGATATCAGTAAAGGCATTTTGACTGTCACGTTCCTTTCTGTTAAGCGAAGTTCTGATTTGTCAATTTGTTCTGACGTGAACGGTAGTGTATACTCACATCTGTGTTTTCTGGAAATCGAGTGCAGTTCAGTTTTCGGGAAACAAAATGATTTCAGATTTAGTTATTTTACTTTATAAGTTCCACTGTTTACTAGCAGCCAAGTTTGGTTCTTTTGGGTACCTATTGCTATTGTGGTTATTGTACAGGTAGCCATTTCAAGTATTCACAACAATAGGATCGACCTGTGTTGTTCTAGTGGACGTCTTAAGCTAATGAACAATAACATCCACAGCTGTCATATAACAAGGGCCAATACATGGATAAAGCCATTCCGGGCTCAAAGATAACTGAAATCACTGATACTGTCGTCAGTTTGTGACATTTCTATATCCCGTTCCAGTCATGGTTGAGTTCGATTTTCTCCGATTGAAATACATACATGTAGTCGATCAGTGTCTTATCGTATTGGGGTTTCACTATATCTTAATACGTAGAGACTTCTTTCCACATGAAGCTGACACTGAAAAACTAAAGATAAACCACAATTCACTCAATAAAAAAAATCCATGTTGTTTGGCATTTACTGAAGGCTAGATTGCATCTAGTGTTCGTGTTCTACAGCTTACACTGGTAATAATGAACAACACTGCTAATGATGTGGATTTCTGCTCCGCTTTTCAGTGTCCCACAACTCAAGACTTAATCCACTGGACCAAGAGGAACGTCACCATTTAGAATCTATCTATCACGTTGGAGTGGGTGGAGAAGAAAACAAACCTTCAGCCACAGTTATCAACATGGATATCATTTGCTGAAGTGAATTAGAGTAAGAAGCGTTGCTGACACGCGTCTAAGATTTACAGGGTGACAGTCAAAAGTAGTTAATATTTGTAAATAGCATAAGATAATTCGAAATAATACCCACACTCGTTTTGCAATTCTTAGGAATTCGTTTTAAGAGCATAGTCGAGTACACTTTAAACATTTGTGTTAATGAAAAAGTAGAACGTAATGAAAATCCAGGAATCCCGGAGTGGCGTAAGGGAGAAACATCATCTCGTTAGTTTAAGCATGATTAGTTTTATAGTTTTAAGAGAAGAATTGACATATGTTTTAACACATAGCCACCTTTCATGACAGCGTTGCAACAAGCAAAACAATTCAACAAGAGTGAGGTGTAAGCCAACAAAATGGCACCTATGAGACCTTTCCCAGAACAACACCCTTTTTATTCAATTTTAGGCTCTATGGACATAACAAACCTAATAATTACTGCTTTATCTGACCTATTTTGAAACACTGGCATTCATCGACTGGTATAATTCCGCTATGCAACGATCCATCCACTATTTAGCATGTGTTCTATATTGTGATAATGAGCCACTCTAAAACAGGTGATAGGTGAAATATTAATATATACATGAGCTTCTATCAGGCAGCGCCCACGTTTCTATTTCAGTACTAAAACACTTCCAGTAACTGTCTGGCCGAGATGATTTTATGACTGTTTTGTAAATATTTTAGAAACACGTTTTAATCTGTTTAGTGTCTGTCTCATCAAGTACCTGTACAAGCTATATCACTAAAGCAGCATACAGAAAGTTACAATAGCTTCACCTCAGCACTTATATAAGTATACTATCCAAAAAGGAAACGCATAGGCGTTTTGTATTTTTATCTATTAATCTATTAATTACCTATTCTGTTCAAACAATCGTCAAATATGTAACAAAAGTGTTGATAACATGATTTTACACAATTGCACTAGTAAAAAATCGACTTTCCCTGAAACTGTTGATTTTGATGAGATTTCTTACAAGGATTAAATAGGCATAACCACAACGCAACAGAAATCACCTTCCAGTTGAATTTGTGCAGCAAAGAGCATGCACTGTCTGGCTATAAAACCCAGATTACTTTCGGAAATCGGCATTCGTTTTGAATGAGTTTCAAGGTCAAATCACTACGCCACGTCTTGACGCTGCGACACGGAACATCGTCATTGAAAGAATGCACGCTGGAGATTACCAATCTTCTGTTGCCAGGCGTCTGAATGTTAGTCAGAGCATGATATCACGGCTTTCATCCCGTTACAACCAAACAGGCATAACAAATGACCCTCCCCGTACAGGCAGACCTCAAGTCACCACTGTAGCCCAATATCGGTACATCCTGGTACTACATTTGCGTGATCGTACTGCCACGGGTGAGAGCACAGCAGCCAGGGTGCCTGGACTTTGGAGGATATCCGATCAAACTGTACGGAACAGGTTGAGAGAGACTATACTTGAGAGCCAGGAGATCCGACGTCGGGCCCGTGCTACGTCGTCACCATGGCGTTCAACGTATCCGTTATAAAAAATTATCCACTTGGTTGTACGGGCATTTCCTCCTTCTAAACTGATGCAAAAAATCATTTCCTAAAGTCTATTTGAGGATGAGTTATGCATGTTTGAAAATACACTTTCAATCTAATGACAAGCGCATTGCATTGTCTGCCCTTTTCCTCTAGCAACATGAAGTTAGAAACGGATTGGGGATTGGGGATTGGGGATTCGAATCCCGAATCTGAATTTCTTTTCATATTCGGGTTTAACTTTTGCACATACGGCGTCCTTGTAACTATACTGTTTGCACCTTAATCTTATCTATCATCCACGTTGCCGTGCACCCTCGGAGATAGTTAACGGTCCTGAAGCACTTCCCTGATTGCAGAAGGTCGCGGGTTCGATCCCCGACCGCGTCATACCAAAAGACGTTAAAATATGGTACTTGTTGGTACTCTGATCTGGCGCTCGGCATTATTGGGCACAACGAGGTCTGGTCGGCTCGGAGTCAGTATTATGTGTCTGAGTGGGGTATTCATGCTTCACTGCGGCATGGTATCTCTGTGGGCTAGCACTATAAAACCAGCTTCAGTCTGGGCTAGTACAAGCAGCCGCACATACACATACACACGCATGCACGCCGTCATATGAGCGAAATATTCTCAAGCACGACGTTAAACCCAATTTCACCTCACCTCACCTCCCAGATTGCAGGCATCAACCCTCGATGACGATCGAAGAAATACGAACAAGGTCAATATTCATATTCCCCTTCTTATGTACTATAGGTGCTCGTTGTATACGTGGGTAACTTAAAAACATAAACAACCAAACTACCGTTTCCGATACTTGAACCTCAAATCTGAGTTTTCTCAACATTCGGGTTTCGGGACTTGAATCCCGAATCTGAATATTTTTTCCATATTCGGGATTCGAATCCCAAATCTGATTTTTTTTCAGATTCGGTATTTTTGCAGATTCGACACTCGGCATTCGGTATTTGAACTCTTATATTTCATCCTCCTTCTAATGTACTAGGTGCTCGTTGTATACCTGGGTAAATTAAAAACATAAACAACCAAACTACCGTTTCCGATACTTGAACCTTAAATCTGAGTTTTCTGAACATTCGGGTTTCGGGACTTGAATCCCGAATCTGAATATTTCTCAGATTCAGTATTTTTGCACATTCGGCAATTGGCATTCGGCATTCGTATTTGGTATTTGAACTCATATTATGCATTTCATTAAAACATTGGTGAGCGAGTGAGTGAGTTTTGTTTTCCGCCGCACTCAGCAATATTTCTTAGCTTACATATTGCTGAGTGTGGCGTAAAACAAAACTCACGATTCGGTATGGATTCTTATACCGTTGCTTGACAACGGTGCCAATCAAACAGAACAATATGCAAGCTGTATGGCGGCGGTCTGTAAATAATCGAGTCTGGACCAGACAATCCAGTGATCAACAGCATGAGCATCGATCTGCGCAATGGGGAACCGATAACATGTGTCAACCAAGCCAGCGAGTCTGACCACCCGATCCGGTTAGTCGCCTCTTACGACAAGCATGGGTTACTGAAGGCCAATTCTAACCCGGACCTTCACGGGTATTCAAACATTTGGAATTCGGAACTTCAGCGTCCTTGTAACTATACTCTTTGCACCTTCATCTGTCAAACCTATCTATCCTCGACGCTGCCGTGCACCCTCGTAGATAGTCGAACGGTTCCGAAGCTCTTCCCTGCTTTGTCGGTGTATGCATGAGCTCTCGTTGAAGACCGAAGAAAGACCATCAAAGTCAATAATTTGAAACACACCTTTATTGAGGGCAATCATGCATGAATAGGTTTCTGAGATCAAAGGGGAATTAAGCAAGGAGGAAATCTGTTTGTTTGTTTTGTAATTCTGGTAATTGTATTAAACATCCCTCCTTACTGCTCATGAGAGAATTTGAGATTGACACATTTGAGGGCAATAATGCATCAATAACTAGCTGAGGTCAAAGGGTCAATTGAGCAAGGTTTGTTTGTTTTGTAATTCTGGTAATTGTATTAAACATTCCTCCTTACTGATTATGGTGTGTGAGTGTAAGACGTTTATCCATTCTACAAGGCCAACTATGATTGACTCATTTTAGAACTGAGCTCATTTAGAAACAGTATATAACAACACCCGCACCTCAGAAAGGTTCATATCCAAAATGGAGTCTGAGAGAGGTTCAGACGTCACCTGTATGAATTGTACAACACCAACAAGCGAGTATTGATTCCAAGACATGAATATCAAAAGACCATAAGTGAATTGCTGGTGGTAGAGACAATATGCTTAAAGAAGTTACCAAGAACGTGCACAAGTCGATTTGATTGACATGCAATCCATGTGTCAAGGTCAATTCAAATGGATTATGCATTATCAGCACCATCTCACTAAGTTATGTGTGTTGAGATCGTTGACCTCCAAGAAGTCACGTATCTGTTGGTTGACATCTTGCAGAGTGACAATGGTTCAGAATTTACTGCTGCTGTCATTGAGGAGGTGTCACAGATGTGGCCTAGCACCAAGATCATACATGGTAAACCACGTCACCCCCAATCCTAAGGTTCCGTTGAGCCTGCCAACTGTGATGTGAAGGACATCTTAACAGCCTGGATGTCTGACAACAATACCACTGCTTGGACCATGGGACCCAAGTTTGTCCAGTACCAGCTACCACAGCAGAATCAAGTAAACACGATTTGCTGCCTGTACTTGATCAGATGCACCCACTGGAATAAATTCCTCCAAGCTCCCAGATGAGGTGATTGCAACACTGAAGACGGAAGAAGATCTCATCAATGCCATAATCGCCATGACACCCCCTTCAGACCAGCCAGCACCAGATGCGCCACCAGTTACTGTAGATGTTCCAGATCCCTCAGCAGAAGCGGCCATGCCAGATCCAGATCCACCTGTTGTAGCAGATATGCCAGTACCAGATCCACCTGCTGAAGCAGCCGTTACAGATCCACCTGCTGTAGCCGCCGTTCCAGATCCGCCATCATCAGCAGAACTCCTTGTTGCAAAGAGACGTCAGCAGATCAGTATCCAGAGGAAGAGGGCTGTAGACTCTCAGTTGCGAGACGCCCTAGAGAATGGTGAAAAGAAGTAAAGTTGTTCTGTCAGAAGTTCACGTTGGTGACAACGTTACAGTTCCAATCCCATCCGTGGACAGAGGTAGAGCTCAATAGTGCAGTGGTAAGGCGTCAGCCTATCACGCTGAAGGCCCGGGTTCGATTCCCAGTGGAGGCACCTATGTTCGGGTCCCGAGGTGGGCACATTTATGTAGCATCCTTGGACAAGATACTTAGATCCACATTGTCTCAGTTCACCCAGCTGTAAAATGGGTACCCGTGAGGGTGTGCTGGCAATTTGAATGTTTAGTTCATTGCGCCTAACAGGCAGCATGGCTGTGTGATCCCCAGGGAGTTGAAAGAGTATCGGAAAGAACGATAGTGTCCTATGACAGGGGATAGTAATGTAAGTTGCGCCGTGAGCAGGCAATGTGCCTGGATATGAGCGCCATATAAGCGGACTATTACTATTACTATTAGAGCTGATCCCATTAATGACAGTGGCATATACACAAATGCTGTCAATGCTGGTGTTTTATCTGGAAAACATTCTCGTAATTTCAATTTGATGTGTGCGCCACAGCTCCGTACACCTTAGAGGATACGTCTACTGAAAAACTGGTCACCTTACCCTTAGCAGTCCAGTTTGGGTCAGCCTGTGGTGGACAAGGCTTTGTGAAGTGCAATTGTGCTGGAGTCAAGAGGTGCCAGACAAATAGATGCAAATGCTACAAGGCTGGTGTAAAATGTAATTCAAGGTGCCACTCATCACTGTCTTGTCAAAATAAAAACTGAATTGATGTTCTC
Source organism: Haliotis rubra (assembly GCF_003918875.1). NCBI lineage: Eukaryota > Metazoa > Mollusca > Gastropoda > Lepetellida > Haliotidae > Haliotis > Haliotis rubra. The sequence goes on along the minus strand of NW_025766968.1, from coordinate 3,003,107 downwards.
CAAACATGTTCATCATACTTTTCCTTATGCACATCATGTACATCTATTATGTTGAATAAAGATATCATTGTAGCAAAGAAACGTCTCTATCCTGCTATATACAAAAGTCCAATTTCACATCTTTTTGGAAGAAACATACCTCAAACTACACAAGTAGTGATTTCAGGGAATATGTCTAAAATTCTAGTATACTTTTCAGTGATAATGTATAATCCCTGCAAAGTTCAGTGATTATGTATACTAAGCAGCAAAAGAAACGTCAGTTTGGAATTTTCCGTCGCAGAAACGGATAACTGTGAACTCATTTAATGTTTTGATTGTATATTGTTGACAACATCTCCAACTTTACCTGAGCAAAGACATTCCTTCCCAAACTCAGAATGGAACCCAGGAAATGGTCTCAAACACGCAACCTGATCTCGGAGATGGTACGGTGTTCTCCATGTTTTTCATGCAACTGCAACTGAAACATTCATATTACAACGTCAGCAGGATGCCCTGACTCACGACAGCTCACAGGAACCAGGTGCTAGGAAGACTTGAAGCTGGCCAAACTGCACAAGCCGTTGCCAATCACTTCCAGGTCAACGTTCGGACCATCTACCGGCTGCAGCAACGTTTCACCCACGTACCGGCAGACCAAGGGTGACCACAAGACGACAAGACCACCATGTTGTGCGACAGCATGTACAGAATCCCTTCATGCAGGCATCCGAAACAGCACGCCAGACAGGGGAACACACGGAAGACCAATCAGTACTGATACAGTACGCCGACGTCTTAACAGCGCGAACCTCCATTGCCGTAGACCTTACCGTGGACCTATCCTCACCCCTCGTCATCAGCGTGAACGTCAACAGTTTGCCCAACAACACCAAAACTGGCGATACAGGCAATGGAGAACTGTTCTGTTCACAGATGAGAGTCGGTACTGCGTATCAACTGCAGATGGCAGAACAAGGAATATGGCGACGACGTGGCCAGCGTTACTCAGACCAATGTGTTATGGAAAGAGGCTCATGGGGAGGTGCAAGCATCATGGTATGGGGTGGAATAGGCCTGAACCAGAGAGTGGGTCTTGTGGTGTTCCAGAACCTTGGTCCAGGGAGAGGAGGCGGCATCACAGCGGTGCGCTTCATCCACCAAGCTCTCAGACCCCACGTCATACCACTTTTCGCACGTCACCGGAACAACGTTTTCCAGCATGATAACGCCCGGGCCCATACTGCCAGAGCTACATGGGACTTCCTACAGCAGAACAGTGTCAACATTATACAGTGGCCAGCCCTTAGTCCTGATTTAAACCCAACTGAACATCTTTGGGATGGAATTCAGAGGAGACTGAATAATGTCATACCAAGGCCGAACACAGGCCTTTCTCAGAGTGTGGTTCCAGGTGCCAATGGCCTTCATCAATCGATTGGTGCACTCCATGCTGCAGTTATTGCCGCTCGTGGTGGTCACACTAGATACTGAAGTCAAGGGTCTGAATGGACTGCAAACGTTGACGTAATGTCTTGGCTTTGTGCTGAGTTATTCATCGATGTGTCAAGATATTGTACACAAAAAAATGTTTTTGATCCGCTTATTATGTCCATTTCTGTAATGATCTGATTACAGTGCCTATCTAATTTTGAATTCGTACTGACTTTTTTTGCTGCTGAGTATATAATCACTGAGTGAGTCAGACATTATACATAATCACTGAATATTTCAGGTATTATACATAATCCCTGGCATTACACATTCACTGTAACATATATATGTCACAGGAAATATGTATAAACAGTAAATATGTATAATTCCTGATAATTTCAGTAATTATGTATAATGTCTGATTCACTTTGTGCCACCGCCCCATAGTTACAAGGGCACTGGTTCTATAATATAGGATGGGTGACTTAGTTGGACGTTTTAGCTGAATGAAGAAATAAGGTCTTTTTAGGTTTTATTTTGTTTACATTTGGAATTACATTATTTTCGAATCCCAAATGTGGAAAAAAAATCAGATTCGGGATACGAATCCCGAATGTGAACAAAACATTCAGATTCGGGATTCGAATGCTGAATGTGAAAAAAAATTCGGATTTGAGATTCGAATCTGATAATAATGATAATAATGAATATTGACATTGTTCGTCTTTCTTCGATCGTCATCGGGGGTTGACGCCTGCAAGCAGGGAATAGCAACAGGACCGTTCACTATTTCCGAGGGTGCACGGCAACGTCGAGGACAGATACGATGACAGATGAAGGTGCAAAGAGTATAGTTACAAGGAGTGAGGGAGTTTGGTTTTACGCCGCTTGTAGCAATAATCTAGCAATATCACGGCGGGAGAAATGGGCTTCACACATTCTACCCATGTGGGGAATCGAACCCGGGACTTCAGCGTGACGAGCAAACGCTTTAACCACTAGGTTACCCACCGCCCCATAGTTACAAGGACACTGAAGTTCCGAATTCCAAATGTGTAAAAGAAATGCATAATAAGAGTTATACTGAATACTGAATGCCGAATGCCGAGTATCGAATGTGCTAAGGAAAAATCCCGAATATGAAAACAATTCAGAATATGAAAGAAATTTTCAGATTCGGGATTCAAATCCCGAATCTGAATATTTTTTGGAACTTTAGGCAGAAATCCCGAAACCCGAATCTTAAAAAAACTGAGATTTGAGGTTCAAATATCGAAAACTGTAGTTTGGTTGTTTATGTTTTTAAGTTACGCACGTATACAACGAACACCTAGTACATTAGAAGGGGGATGAAATAATGAATATTGACCTTGTTCGTCTTTGCTCGGTCGTGATCGAGGGTTGACGCCTGCAAGCAGGGAAGAGCTTCTGGACCGTTGACTATCTGCACGGCAGCGTCGACAATAGATAGGTTTGACAGATGAAGGTGCAAAGAGTATAGTTACAAGGACGCTGAAGTTCCGAATTCCAAATGTTTGAATACCCGTGAAGGTCCGGGTTAGAATTGTCCTTCAGTAACCCATGCTTGTTGTAAGAGGCGACTAACGGGATTGGGTGGTCAGACTCGCTGGTTTGGTTGACACATGTTATCGGTTCCCCATTGCGAAGATCGATGCTCATGCTGTTGATCACTGGATTGTCTGGTCCAGATTCGATTATTTACAGACCGCCGCCATACAGCTGGCATATTGCTGAGTGCGGCGTAAAACAAAACTCACTCACTCGCTCACCAAATGTGTTAATGAAATGCATAATAAGAGTTCAAATACCAAATACGAATGCCGAATGTGCAAAAGAAAAAAAGCCGAATATGAAAAAAAATCAGATTCGAGATTCAAATACGAAACAAAAATTCAGATCCGGGATGCGAATCCCCAATCCCGAATCCGTTTCTAACTTCATGTTCAGATACCACGTTAACAAGGCAGTGGTTCCATTTTGCTCAGCTAATAGTTGGACATTTTTTGTGGACCGAGTGGCGGAGGATTTCACACTCGCTATATATAAGGTTAGTTTGTGTTTTGCTCTCATATTTATTTATTTATAGATATGTCTGTGTATATAGTTGCATTGAGTTAATGCATTCATAAGAAACATTTCTCTGTTAAACCGGTAAATTAACCTGCAAATTAGTGTCAGTGTCAGTTATTGACAGTTATTTATAGGATTACCAATTGAACACTGACCGTTTGATAAGCTGCCACCTCATTGCCACACAGTGGTAAGTTAGGCATACCAATTGTATATATAATTTGACTTTTGTGGAGAGACAATGTGTCGGCCTTTTAAGTACTTCTGTATACATTATAGTTTGCACTAGTTAATCCTTTCAGTTTAACTGTAGCTACTGTTCCCTTTCTATGTCATTTATATATTATTCATAGATATTATGTGATATGGCTGGTGTAATTAATCTATCAGATATTTTAATAGTATATTTTTATAACTTTTACAGAGCTGGAAACGAGTAGTAAACTCTGCTTACTAAATAAAGTGATAGCTGTCAAATCACACCCGGGTAGCTGTTCTGTGTTTTGTGTCAACCAGAGCCTTGTCTGCTACTACATTTTGGAGCCCCCAGTGAGGATCTACAGCATAGAGAAACACAGCCTGAAGACAGCTTGAGGGAAGTTGATATTCCTTATCTGTCATCTTGTTAGTTGTGACTTCCAGATATCAGCCGTGACTATAACTGTGTTATATTCGTCAGAGACATTGCCGTTTGATTCTGCATTGCAGTGACTGATTTCGGAGATTCAAAGATACAATTAACTTTGTTAATATCATTGTTATATTGAGACCTTCATTCTGACATTGAGCCGTCGTGGTGAAATATTTCCATATGAGATGTCACCCTTCTGTGTGGGATGACGAGAGACATTCATGAATAGGAAGCATTCTTCACCCAAGACATTTTTTTGTGTTTATAGACTCAGATTCAGCAGCACTTTTGAGAACTCCATTGATATTTACTCGATATGCTTTAAGTGATAGCTGTCAACTCACACCCCAGAAGGTGTTCTGTGTCTTGTGGCAACCAGAGCCTTGTCCGCTACTACAACTGTGACATATGCTACTCTGTAAATATCGATAACATCACACAAAAATGCCTTGTGGCAACCAGAGCCTTGTCCGCTACTACAACTGTGACATATGCTACTCTGTAAATATCGATAACATCACACAAAAATGTGATTATCAAATCTCTCTCTCTCTCTCTCTCTCTCTCTCTCTCTCTCTCTCAATTTTATTTTAGTGTCAAGTTTTCATCCATAATATTGTCTTCCTTATTGAAATACCAGTCCATTCAGCTTTCTGTAAAAGTATTTAATTGAAATATTATTAATGTTTCACGCATTTCCTTACATACTCAAAAACAACATGCACAGTTTTACTGAACAGTATCCTGAGCTCACAAACGTTACGATCACATCAATTACTCCAGAGACAACATTGAGTGGAACACAGTGACTCACAGTAGTCATTCCACAGTAGTAGTGTCAGAATATATCCTATTTTGTCACTGCCTAGACGTTGCAATGGTTAGCATTAACGGGTGAAATACGAAATCGTGCCATGAATCCAAAAGGCCACCAGAGCCGAAGGACACTTCATACAGATAATGGCAACTCCAGATAGGATGGTTGTGTTTTCATCAATATGACTGCAGGCTGAAACAATTGCCATTGTTGTGTAAAATGTCAATTCACCCGTTCATAATTGTTAATCCCGTGTATAAACACGTTCAATCATTACAGTATATATATTAATGGAAAAAATACCATCTACGAAGCCTGTGGCGAATATAACCCAGAAATTAGACTGCTGAATCCATTTCAAGAGATCAAGAGATTCGTTTTAAAATAATTCTTCTGACATTTTAGGGTGGGGACAAAATAATGTGAGTGGTTAAATAGCTACTACAATTGGTAAATAGCAATGCATACAATGCACTATGACGAAATGTATTTAGCCATATGCATACATGTTGTAGGGTTTTACTCTACGCAACGATAATGACCAAAAGGTGTACATGGTGTGTCAAGTATCAATACCTGCTGAAGTTATACTACTTTGGGAAGCTTCAATGTGTCGTTAACTGTAATGTGCAACATTTGAAAATACCACATGATGCTCATAAAATACAAATTACAATCTTTATGATGCGTACAGTATAGAAAACGTTAATGGCAAAGATGAATTCTCTTATTACTGGAATGACAATAGAACGCCTACATTATCGTGTACTTCAAGCTTCGACATTTCACATTATAAAGGACAACCTGTTTGACCCACGCGTAGTTGTTTTATGTGACAGCGATCATGATCAGATGCGACTCTTACGGTCAGGAATCTATCCCTACATTTATATCTTGTGGCAACTCATTCAAATTGTTGTCAAAGAAGAGGTAATTGGGATCGTTCTGAATCTCCATAGATCATGTTGTTTGAGTTGACTTCATATATCCTGTAGTTATTGTTGCTGGGATTTTTATCTGAATTCGTGATGGATTCTTTGTCTTTTAGTGTGTTTTTGTCTTTAAAAGAATTCGCCCATCAAACATCATAAAACGGTGTCAAGTCATATGTGTTGATACTGAAGCATGTACCATGTTAGAAAATAATGTAACCAATTGTATTCATTGCCGTAATGTAATACCCTTCTGACACAGAAACGGACAAAATGAGTGGCCAAGTGGAATAGGAGCCGCAATTAACTGTCGCCTTTATCAGAAGAGTTGCTTCTAATACAATACATAGAAGACGTCTTACCAGTGACTGTACCTTATTGCATGTCAAGTGGGTGACACGAAGCATTTGGAGACTTCTTCTCGAGTGAAGTAACAGAACAATTGTTCATACAAGTGGTAATCATTACTCTAGATCCAGTTCATGTAGTTTTACATTTCATCCAAAGAGTGAAGTGTACTCCTGGTTCACTCAAGGTCAGATTACATCAAACGTTCGTGTCAGATACAAAATTGTCTTTTGAAATCCCATGGTCCGTAATATTTGCTTAATCTTAACGTTACATGACAGTTATAAATTTTCTGTCTGTGATAATGTAGTTATTTTCACATTTTTTATGATTAAGTGTATTTATCGTAAATTCATAACTTTTTGAGTCACGATATGGCTGAAATATTGCCGATGTGATTATAAATCGTAACTCACTTACTCATAATGGTATTTTTTCATTGAGATACACGTCAGAAGCGGACCACTTGATTGATATACAAATGGTTCAAATGTGTAGACGAAACTTTCCCTTATTGAAAGTGTTGTCATAGAAACCGGGAAAATTCTGTCGAAATTCCTCAGTAGCAAAATGGCGCCATATCTTGGCTGGACTGATATATGCAACATTGGGTTGTCTTCCAAGTCCAATGCAGTGTAAATGAAAACAGTAAAACAAATAAAAATGTCACTTCATGGCGGGAAATTATAACTTTTACAACTGCTACACAAAATATAGGCCCATAAAGCCGGCCAGCATTGAATGATAATTGAATCCGCTGATATTGCAGACAGTAACATTGTATTTCAACAGGCTAAATCGTTTTCGTTTGCTGTTTTTTGAACACCAGATCACAGTTAATATTGTTGTTTGATGTTGAGGGCTTCTGTGACAGAGACAACAGCCTCTGTATCAAAGCACTCGTCCTACAATTGAAACTATTGGCGAAATTGCCTTTTACAGTAGTGCAGTAACACTGTCATAAAACACCGCAGCATTGAATGACGTGATGTGAAACTCATTTAATGTTATCTAAGCACTTGGAGAGGTAATATAACTTAACAGAGGCTCTGATAGACCTCCAGAGATAAAAACGTTTTATTTTAACATAACACCATTAATATTTTAACGAGCATAATGGACTTAGCAAACATTAATTTATTATCCTCGACAGTTGTATTATTTCTGGGCCATCGGGGGTAGCTAAGTCGTCAAAACGTGCGCTCGGCACGCCTGAGACCGAGTTCGATTCTCCACAAGGAAACGGTGTGCCAAATCTATTTCTGGTGTTCTAATCCTATACTGGTGGAATATTGCCAAAAGCAGCGTAAAACGTATTCACTCTTATTGTGATAGCTTGGGTGACTTTCCGGGTCACCTTACAAAAAAACAAACAAACAAACAAGAAAAAAACCAAAAACAAACAAAAAAAACCCCACAATCATTTATCACCGAATCTAATGGACAATAGAAAGAGACAAACGTGTAGTATATGTCACCGTGTACAAGCTATCCATGATGGAATGGTTTTCTGAGTTCCGTAAGAGCTCTAATAAAACTACAACCTCTTCTAAAGGGTATGTTTAACTTGAGTGATAGATAGAAAAAAGCGACCCTGTTACACATTAAAATGAAGTTAACAGGATGGCACTCTCGAGTTATACATCTTTTAAGTGGCACACGGGAATTCCGTGTTGATGCCTACATTCATTAATATTATTCACCGCAATTCTGAGAATTGCAGGGTACTTTCCATTTAAATTGTAGCAGCTGATCTGAACAAAAGAAATGTAAGTTAATGAAAATCTGTTAAACAGGGAGTGGCGTTGGTGAAAAAACAAGAAAGCGACAGATTCATTGCAAGTTTTATTGTGTTGTCAGAGTGCCAGTCGGACAGACTTCTCAACACATAGCCGTCTTTCGTGTCTTGTTAATGACTGCGTTCCGTTCCTAGACGAACAAAATCCCGACAAGAGAGAGCCGTGATCGAATGAAATGTCACCTTTGAGATCCAGGTTATGGCTTTCTCTGCGCCTCCACAGTACGGTTTTAGCCTTAAATGAGACAATAAACATCAACAGGTCAATGCATCTCACCGTTCCCGTACCAGTGATAGACTTACATTTTATGGTATTTCCAAATCCGAATTATCATCAATTACGTTTCTAACGTGCTATATACACATCAGCAGTCGTCGCTTGCGCCACTTTGGTTCCATCCAGGGAATGAGCAACAGATCTTTTCCTTATCAGTCTCCAGACAGGTACTTGCCAACATTGATATATATTTCTAAGAGACCTGTTGTAGTTGGCAACAAAATATGTGACAACTAGTAGAAAATATTCTCCAGACAGAGCTACTTGGAATCATGACTAAGAACATCAGGGGCAGTATGTTACACGGTCAACTAAACCTTTACAGACATCATCGCGTTTGTAATGTAATTCATGCGCTATCTAATGCTGTGTACCTATGTGTCCCAGCGTATAAGAACTGGGCACTTGTTTAAACTATGCATTTGCGAAGATTATAAAATGTGTGAATGTGTGTTCAACTGCTGCTTAAACAATAAATTTGTTTTATGAGGAGGTGCTATTCAAGAATAGGAAAATAACTCAAGGTGACTAAGGCTTTCTTTCAAGACATCGTCGCGTTTGTAATATTATTTCATTCGATATCTAATGCTGTTTACTGATATGTCCAAGCGAGACAGACTGCGGAACCTGTTTGAACTATGTTTTGCATTTGCCAAAGATACTAAAATGAGTGAATTTGAGTTCAACTGCTGTTTAAATAATAAATTTGTTTTATCAGGAGGGGATTTTCAAGAATAGGAAAATAACTCCAGGTGACACGACTAACGCTTTCAAGACATCGTCGCGTTTGTAATACCATTTCATTCACTATCAAATGTTGTTTACTCATATGCCCAAGCGAGACCGACTGGGAAACTGTTTGAACTGTTTTGCATTTGCCAAAGAACCTAATATATGTGAATTTGAGTTCAACTGCTCAAGCAGTGTTAATTCCAAAATACTATGATACACCTACAGATATCATGTTTTGCGTTTGCAAGCGTGTCCTATCTCATGGAATATTAGGAAGATTCATGTCAGAAGATCATGTGTAAAGGTCATGCATGGCCTATATCAGGGGCCAGAAACGGTGGGTGCCTGCATGCAGTCTTTTGGTCACCGGGAGTTGTTGTTAATGACGGATCGGAGGATTCCATGAGCTAGGAAACGCATGCATACGCAAAACATGATATCTGTACGTGTATCATAGTATTTTGGAGTGAGTGAGTTAATATTTATCGCCACATCGGCAATATTTCATCCATAACGTGGCGAGAACAATTAATAACTATATTCTAGATCAATAAAACAAAAGCCTGTTGAACAGTAAAAGTACCAGTGTGTCACAGATATCCATTTAAAACCAGTAATTAAATCTAAAACATTTATACTATAGAGTGCAATACAATAGAAAAACAGGCTATAGATTGCCAACAACTGAAAGTAGATCACCATACTAAGGATCATAGGGACTTACAGTACATTTGCTTCCTACATGGATCACCGTAGAGGAATATTTGACTCTCTACACGTTGAAGTCAGCCTTCTATTCATATAGTCAGTGGACTTTTTCATTCTGACTCTGTAGACATAGTTTATGTGTATATTTGTGGTCAGGCCCATTTGAGACATGTCATTCCATCACAATTGTGAAGATCGATGCTTATGATGTGAATCATTGGATTGTCTTGTCCAGATTCGATTATTTACAGACCGCCGCCATATAGCTGGAATATTGCTGAGTGCGGCGAAAACAGCAAACAAACATTTCATTGTCTCAACTTTCGCTGATGATACTCCTTTCGTTGCCACTGTTAAGAGGTGTGCAAGGTGGGAAGATGGCCTCGAGGATTCTATTGCCTCTACTGCCATGGAAAATATTGGAAGAAATTCGGGATATGATAATCTGATCAGGGATGATCAACGAATCATTGCATGTAACATAGCCAATACAGCAGGCTTGTCTCATGAGGGAGTTGCCAACATTATAAACATTGAGCTTGACATTACAAAGATTTCCTCGAGCTGGGTTTCAAGACTTTTCATTCCTAATCAGAATCGTTCCAACTTCGTTTCGTCGTTTTTAATCGAACAAAGCGGACTTTCCAGAAACTACTCTTTAAGGATAACCTTGTTTTTTTATCGAAACATTTACAAACATTGAAAAAGTGGACTCTGAAAATTGTATTTGACCAAACAATTACAAGCATGAAGCCTGAAATTATTCCCCAACAGAAATCACAACTGGGATATGCGTATCAAACACATCACCGCCGAATAACCGTTTCTTGTTATTTTCACTTTTTACCAAAAATGTGTGTATACGTCCTTTTGTAATTTAAATTCATCCAATTCCAATGTGTCATTTTGGTGTGAATCAGTGCAAGGACATCGAACATCTTGGAAATCCTTCTATTTTTGTTTAATCAAATAGAAAGTTAAGAGTAACCGGGGCTTTTTTCAACGCATTTCTGCAATGGAAATTGCCTGGGGTTCTTTTCAGCTGCACCTGAAGTCGTACATCCATCATTGTAGGAACAACGTCTTGATATACACAACTAATGGCTCTCCAAACTGAATGTTTATCCCATGTTTTAACGGGCACGTCTATTAACCGAGATAAATTTCAGAGCGATCGTACTCTTACAAATATCATACGTCTACCAGCATTTCATCATTGAATACCTCATGTTTTAATTGCTTCAGAAAGAATAAATTGTCTTTCATGCAGAAAGCTTAGTGTTCGCTCGTCTCGTCGAATTTCCCAACATAGGCACAATGTGTGAGTGGAGTAAAACAATACTCACTCAGAACCACTACCACTTCTTGTAAAGTAAAAAATGTTACCCACATAGACAAGTGTGTTGATAGAAGGACTCAATTATACTTAATTATACTTCCCCAAATAAGTGGTCACAGTTCGCCGGCTTCCACGTTGACTGCTCAGCTTCTGCAACGACCCAACACAACTCCACAAATTGTGTTTTCAGGTTTAATTTCTAACTCACATTTTGCATATTGTGTCTAAAAGTTTGAAACAGTCGATAACTAACTCGGTGAGAAGTCTTCTGACAGGAATTCATCCATCTCATCATATACATCAGTTTATATTTATAAATTTTCATTTAACTACATGAACATGTCTTTTCATTGAGAAATATAATAATGAGGTTATATTTTCGATTCACTGATGTTTGAATGGAAAACCCCTAATGTGCCAGTGTTTTAGGAATCCTGCACGTTTATAAGCTTTATTGTGCATTTCACCAACGCTGTTATGCTAACATCGGCAAGTGTAAAGATCCGGCAACTTATGATTCTCTGTGAGAAGAGGCAAAGGGTTAATTATTAGTGTCTCTCCTGATCTCTCTCACAGCCGCTGTTCAATGGATGTTTTGCTGAAACGAGCATATACAACAGAAAAAGTTCTGCTACTTTTACTATGCTTACGCGAAAATCCTTTCCTAAGTTGTATATGTTTTAACTTCTAAACACTTTTTAAATGTGTTGATACTCCCATTCATTTCCGAATTCGCATTTAAAAGGCAAATTAAGATTACAGTTTTTAAAGTATTTAGCAACAATTAATGGCGAGAAATAGAGGTCTGTTTCATGTGGTCGGATCCATCTCATGCTGTCTTGATGCTTAATCCCTCTGTGTTCTATCAGGTGAACGACTGATTTGCTTTAGCAACAGGATACACTGCCTGATGTAGACAGTAAAAGGACTTTACAATTGTTTGTTGATTTTTATTCAGTGGACAAACCAACAATAATCCAAACACGATTGAGACATGATCCAACGAAACTCACCTCAGAGTCGTCCCGATACAATGTGATGGCATTTTCTCTGTGCTGTGTTACCTTTCAGGAATATATATATGAAATTATATACATGAACATGCTATTGATTCCTAAGCTCCTCCTGCATACAATTTCGTTCGTGTGTATGTTTCTTTCCACAAATCTACTATATTATGTAGCTAATGAATGATAACTATTTCGGTGGCAACTGACGTCTTCGTCTAACGTTCTTTTCTGATAAGTCTGAGACTATGGAGAGCACATATGGCTGCATTGTTTGTGATAGCAAGAATAATTCGTCCGAATTTAGAACTGTATAAAAAACAAAAGCATGAATAATTTATAATAATCGTTCATTTTATAGGGAGTGACTACTCGATATGGAGGGCACAAAGTCTCCAGAGATGACCGGTTTTTCTTAGGTTCTTCATCAGTAGCAATGTGTACATGCATAGGTAAAGACAAAAAAGCAGTGCTAGTCAACGGGAGAAGCAAGCCCTCTACATTCCACTTGAAACCAATGACCACGGGGGCGACTATGCTGACAAAGCAAAAAAACATCTTAATCAGTTTCAACTTAGTGTAACACGTTTTTAACATTATTCTTTTTATACTGACTTTACCGTTATATGGATTGTCACATGGGGAAGTGATAGTCAGTGATACTTTGATCTCAATCCTACGCAACTATGGTACGACAGTTACTTCAAAGAGCCTTACCATATCTTCCAATGTGCAAAGGTCCATCTTATTTAATCTGAGAGAGCCAAAGAACTCAATGAATTGCAATAAAATTATATCTGGAAATCCGAAAACTGATGCTGGGGATGGGCAGAAGAAAGCTTTTAATCAGTCCTTCCCTACGTACTGGCATCTCCTGATAGGTTTAAGATGGGAGCAAAGCGGAAATGCTACGCCGATTCATTTCGCACTGTTTAATGATTAACTGACAGGATACCTAAAGGGAACGACTATACTTTTCAGTTTAAAAGAAATATCGTATGAACTTTGCCAGTATTGAACAGCGATCACCATAGTGGACTTATTCCTAAACCTAATGTCACTAAATGTGGCTGTTTTATGCTTAAGGAAGCAAAATATACCCTTTATCGACGTCCCTCATCATGATATTGCTGGAATATTACTAAAAGCTGTGAAAAAACATACTCACTCTCATAGAAGGAACCCCTGTTGGAAACAAGTGACACACGGTTTCAGCTGGAGCCATGAGGTGCACACCGACCTTGCTTTTTATAATACAATAGGTTGCATGAGGACGTTCACTGCAAGGCAATCTCATTAATATCAGATCTAAGCTCTCGCTACTGCTAAACGACACCCCAAAAGGTCACATCAGAACGACATGTTGCGAACTTCGACTGGCCAGTGTGAATTAACAAGAAGTCGACATTACCCAATCAGAAAGGAACTTTCTCGAACTAGTTTCAAAGTGATTTCAAATTTCAAATCGAACAAACAAACAATCTAGAATTCCGAATTGAATACCCCTCTATCCAGTGGACTATGAAAAGTCATTTCAAATTACCAATGACTTGAGGGGTGGACAAAGATATTCGTGGGTTATTATGTTTAATCAGAAAAGACATTTTCACTGTCATTTTCCTTTCTAGTAAGCGATGTTCTGATTGGTCAGATGGAAGGTTGTTCTGACGTGACCAGTAGTGTATCCTCAGATCTGTGTTTTCTTGAGTCAGGAAAACTGAAATTAGCCGCTTAGTGAGATTGAGTGCAGTTCAGTTTTCAGGAAACATAATGATCATTTCAGATTTAGTATTTTTACTTCATAAGCTACGCTGTTTACTAGTTTGTTTCTTTTGGGTACCTATTGCTATTCTGGTTATTGTACATTTCAAGTATTTTTAATAGTTGGATGGAACTGTGTCTTTCTAGTGGCCGTCTTAGACTAATAAACAATAACATCCACAGCTGTCATATAACAAGGGCCAATACATGGATAAAGCCAATCCGGGCTTAATGATAATTGAAACCACTGACACCGCAGTCAGTTTGTGACATTGCTAGATCCCGTTCAAGTCACGGCTGTCTGGCTGCTATCTCATGTTTAGGAAGATGAAGAGATGAGCTTCAGTGACAGCTCTCACTAACTAGATCGGTGCAGCTTAAGACACGCGTATGCTAGATCATATGCACAGGCTTTACTGAACAGTATCCGAGATAATAAAGATATTTCGTTTTGTCATAACGATCAAATCAATACCTCATATGCTTCAATGTTGTAATATTTAAATATAGCATATTTTGACCGATACGTGAGTGAGTTTTGTTTTAAGCTGCTTTTAGTAATATTCCAGCAATATCACTTCGGTTGACCCATCCGTCCTTATGACTCAGCTGAGCTTTTTTGTTGGCACGTCCAGTTATGTGAATAAATGAACCAATCACCTGACACGTGCCATCCTGCTGTACCTATTTCTGTATATGTATGTATAATGTATGTAATATAAATTAAAGGCTTGAAGTGATATTAATGACACTACTCAATGTTACAATAAGGCACATAAACGATCAAGGCTTCGCGATGTAAACTGTTGACTCGATACGCATTTCTGTGTAAACTCGGATGAAGGGAACCATGAGAATCTATTTGACATTTGCATTTCCGGGCCGGCTTAAACTGATATGGGTAACTGGTTAGATATTTACTAAAATGAGACAATAGCAATGCACTGGATGCACCAGGACGAAGTAAATGTTGCCAAGAGCATGACTGTAGTCTCCTCAACATTATGGTATGGGTTTACTCCACGTAATGGTCAGAAAGTACACATCATGTATCAGCAGAAACACAATGTCATAGTATTTAAGCAGTTTCAATGTATATTTAATTGTAGTGTGAGAACACAATGTGATGGCCATATGAAACAAATTGCTTTATTTGTGAAGCGTACAGCATAGACCAAAGGGTATAATGACAAATATGCATTCTTTCATTACTGTAATGATAATGCAAAAACACAGAATGAAACAGTACAGAACTAGCCTAATTATCCTACACTTTACATTTGTACTTTCACATTTTGTCACACTTTGTGGTGATACGTAGAGACTTCCTTCCACATGAAGCGGACACATCGTGATTTCACTGAAAAACTAAATATAAACCACAACTCACTCACTCACTCAATGAAAAAAATTCATGTAGTTTGGCATTTCCCGAAAGGCTCCAGTTAATTCATAGTTCACTCAAGGCGAGATTGCATCCACTGTTCGTGTTCGATCGAAGTTTGTTTCGTGAAATACCTGCTGAAAACAAGATCTAACAATTCAAAGCTGTCTTCAACTTACACTGGTAATTATGAACGACACCGATAATGACACTTTTAAATGTCCCTTAATTCAAGACTAAATCCACTGGACCAAGAAGAATGTCACCATTTACAACCTATCCAACATGTTGGAGTGGTTGTAGAAGAAAACAAACCTAAAACCACAGTTATCAACATGGATGTCATTTGCTGAACTCAATTAAAGAGATGAAGCGATCCTGACACACACACCTAAGGGTTACAGGGTGACAGTCAAATAGTAGTAAATCTTTGTAAGTAGCATAAGAGAATTCGGAGTAATACCTACATTCGTTTTGCAATTCACAGGAAGTCTCTTTAAGAGCGTAGCGTAGTACATTTTAAACATTTGCGTTAAGGAAAATGTAGAACCTAATGAAAATCCATAAATCCCGGAGTGGCGTAAGGGAGAAAAATCCTCTCGTTAGTTTAAGCATGATTAGTTTTATAGTTTTAAGAGAAAAAACTGGACACACGTTTTAACTCATATACCCGTGAATGTGCTATATGTTTCAATGTGCATTACGTGCATCATGGCCAAAGAACCCTTTAGGCGTCAACCACCATGAGTGGTGCAATATCCCTGAAATCGGTGAAAAAAACATACACGTTCACACGGACTGGGACAAAACCAGACGCTTACTGCAGCAGTAACGTTTACGATACTCCGGGTTCCTGTGGCAGCTCTGGGTATTTATCTTAATAGGTGAAATATGTAATTTTTTATCCTGGATTAAAAAAGTGTATGATTTTGATGATGTTCTCTTATTGGGAGACAGGCAATCACAATGCAAGTCGATGTTTATAATCAACGTTATTTTGTGAGATATTCAATATCCAGTGCAGTGAAAGGTAAAAAACTGATCACCTTTTAATAATTTGCTATCGAACAATGAGAATTAACAAGGAGTCGAAAAATCGTCATATAAGCGAAATATTCTCAAGTACGACGTTAAACCTCATTTCACCTCACCTCACCTATTGATGTCTTCTGTAGTCGATCTTCAGATCTTTGGGAGGCAATAGCGAGAGCTAAGACCTTATGTTAATGAGATTGAGTGCAACGCAGTCGCCAGGAAAACACAATTAACTATCATTGTTTTCACTTTTAATGTGAAGCTATGTATTTAGCCATATGCATAAATGTAGTGTTGTTTTACTCTACGTAACGGTAAGGACCCAAAAGTGTACATGATGTGTTCAACCGCCTCCGTGGTGTTGTGGTTAGAGCGTCCGCCCGGAGAGCGGAAGGTCGCGGGTTCGATCCCCGACCGCGTCATATCAAAAGACGTTAAAATATGGTACTTGTTGGTCCCTGCCTGGCGCTCGGCATTAATGGGTACAACAAGGACTGGTCGGCTCGGAGTCAGTATAATGTGTCGGAGTTGGGTATTCATGCTTCACTGCGGCATGGTATCTCAGTGAGCTAGCACTATAAAAATCAGTTTAAGTCTGGGCTAGTACAAGCAGCCGCACATACACATACACATGCATGCACGTCGTCATATGAGCGAAATATGCTCAAGCACGACGTAAAACCCAATTTCACCTCACCTCACATGATGTGTTAAGTGTCAATACCTGCTGAAGTTATACTATTTTGGGAAGCTTTAATGTGTCATTAACTATAATGCGTAACATTTGAAAATACCATATGATGCTCATAAAATACAAATAACAATATCTATGATGCGTACAGTATAGAAAACGTTAATGATAAAGATGAATTCTCTTATTACTGGAATGACAATAGAACGCCTACATTATCGTGTACTTCAAGCTTCGTCCTTCCCATCATAAAGGACAACCGGTTTGACCCAGGCGTATTAGTCTACAGCCTATAGTAGTCTACAGAGTGTGACAGCGACCAGATGCGCCTCTTACGGTCGGGAATCTATAAATTTATATCTTGTAGCAACTCATTCAAATTGTTGTCAAAGAACACGTAAATACGTAATTGGGATCTTTCTGAATTTATTTCCATACACATGAGTCATGTTTTTTAAGTTGACTTCATATATCATGTAGTTATTGTTGCTTGGACTTTTATCTTTTATTCTCTGTCTGGTAGTATTTTCCTCTTTTACAAAAAATCGCCCCTCAAACAATATAAACCTGTGTCAAGTAATATGTGTTAATATTGGATCATGTACCATGTTAGAAAATAATGTAACCAGATGTAATCATTGCCATAATGTAATACCCTCCTGACACAGAAAGGGACAAAATGAGTGGGCAAGTGGCATAGGAGCCGCAATTAACTGTTGCCTTTATCAGAAGAGTTGCTTCTAATACAATACATAGAATACGTCTTACCAGTGACTGTACCTTATTGCATGTCAAGTGGGTGACATGAAGCATTTGGAGACTTCTTTCTGTCTGATATAACTGAACAATTGTTCATACAAGTGGTAATCATTACTCTAGATCCAGTTCATGTACTTTTACATTTGACCCTGGTTCACTCTTTCTTGATAAAACGAACATGAATGTTCGACTCTACTTCAAAATTTGTAAAATGTTGTCAACTCCAATGGCTTTAGCCGTTCGAATATGGCTCTACAGGAAGGGAGGGCTGACAACAGGAAAGTTGAAATCATCCGTCTTGTCATACTGCCTTGTGGAGATGTCTTCTCAGTCAGAATCTTTATGCCTAAATCTAAACATGAAACACACGAAGCGTCCTCACCGATCTCTTTTATTTCAGATTCCGGTGGGTAAATCAGTGGAAGGGAAGGGAGTATTTAATTGTTGTTGAACGATAAATATAATTGATATGCCTCATGCTTCAGTCAAACGTCTTGGCTAAATTACATAGTTTTGATTTTGCCAACCCAGCATAAATTCTTATTCACATACATAAAGCAACATATCCGTAAGGAGGGGAGCCCATTGCGATGCCTATTTCGTGTCTAAATATTTTACCCCCAATTTGTACGCTTATGTTATTGATGAGGAAGTTCAGTTTTATCAGTTACCTTCAGATGACCAGGTGGCTGGGTGAGATGGTTTATTCCAATCGTTTCTTTGTATTTTTTGGTTTGTACTCCACCAATGACAACGGCCATCTCCGTCTTACACCGGTAATTACGAACAACAATGCCACGGAGGCAGATTACCGTATCACTTTTTTATGTCAAAATATATAATGCATTGGAATAGGAAACTGAATATGGTATATAACAATTTATAAGCTATGCATCAGGTTGTGGTTGTGTCCGTTAAAGCTCTAACCAGTCTGCAGCCGTGATGCTTAATGGATAACTTTCGCTCAACGGAATTAAAGAAAAGAAGTGCCCCTGTCACATACGTGAAGTTTACAGGATGACATTCGAAAGTAGTAAATCTTTCTGACAAGCATAAAAGAACTCAGTGTTAATACTCACATTCCTCTTAGAATTCCCAGCAATTCTAGAAAAGGGAAGGATACTTTCCAGTTAACATTAAACAGTTGCATGAGCTTAAGGAAGAAATGAAACTCAATGAAAAACCGCGAGTGACTTTGGCGAGAAAAATCAGCAAGACAATCTCGGTAATTACAGCGACAGATTCATGATTAGTTTTATAGTGTTAGCAGAAAATAGTTCGGACAGACTTCTTAACTCATATCAACCTTTCGTGTCCCGTTAATGACGGCGTTCCATGCTCAGGCAAACACCTTCCCTCAAGAGTGAGACGTGACCCACCGAAATGTCACCTTCGAGACCTTGCGAGCAAAGTGATGGTTTTCCTACGCCTACTAAGTATCGGTTTTAGGCTTTTAACGAGACAATAAACATCAACAGGTCAATGCTTCTGAACGTTCTCCTACCAATAACAGGCTCTGATTTTATGGTATTCCCAAATCGACCTTATTACAAATCTATCCTTTTCTTAACATATCGTCAGTCATCTATTTGGTGGACTTGGCTACCATCCAGATCATCAGCGACAGCATTCGACAACGTTACAGGTTAGTATGGAACATAAAGAGAGGGAGTGATAAAAAACTGAAGACACGTGGTAAAAGAAGTCCTGAAATACATTTTAGTCAATGACTTCTATGTGGTCTGTTAACCTCTCCAGTTTCCATGTTGGTGTAGTCAATACACGCCCATCGATTCGGTAAATTGTGTCTGCTTCTGACAGTAGGATAATTCCTGTTTTGGGAAATGCGGAAACTGAACAGATTGCGACTTTAACGTCAAACAAAACAGGAAGAGTGGATTATTGAACAATGTTGTAATTGTTTGATATTATGTGGCGAGTGAAACTGTCAAGTAAGGACGTTCCTTATTATATAGCCACGACTCTACTAGTCACCTGATCAACAGCTTGAACGACAACGATCTCAATAAAATTTGATCTAAGCATTAATACTGATTACAAACGTATCAGCACATTGGCAAAAGTACCTACATTTCTAAAATAACTTTTAATCAGCAAGAACGAATGACGAATACTGTCTTACATATAATAATATATAATGTATATAACATCTAATATGTATAAATATGTGTCATGATGTAATACATATAGACAATCAAGAAATCTTTCACCCTTGACGTTCACTCAGGTGAGCTGAAATGATGAGGATTGCATCATTTTTGAAGTTAGTGTAATATTTTGTGTGTAATCTAAAGGGAAAGGAGCGATAGCTAAGTGTTTCATTACCTTCAAAACCACTGAATCAAGGATCGAAATTACAACGTTTGTTCACCTTTCTACTGCGGACGCCATATATACTATTCACACTTTGCTAAGGATCAAATCATGGATTCAACAAAACTATGATGTGGGGTCAAATTAGGTTTGGGGCAGTAGGGCAGCCTAGTGGTTAACGCGTTCGCTCGTCAGGCCGAAGGCCCGGGTTCGAATCCCCACATGGGTACAGTGTGTGAAGCCCATTTCTGGTGTCCCCCGCCTTGATATTGCTGGAAGATTGCTTAAAGCGGCGTAAAACCATACTCAGTCAGTCAGTCAGTCAAATTTGGTTTAAATATCTAAGCTTATTGTAAGCATGGATCCTAGGTTTCAGTATGTCACTGCATCTTGTGGATCCAATACCTGCTACGGACAGGTGTTGTTTATTTGTCAATGACTCGTTCCATGATTTGCAAAATGGTTGATTGGTGCCTGAAAACCATTTTTATGGTTACTCATGTATGAAGTGCATAAGGTTAGATTAAAGTGACTGTTTGCCTAAAGAGGGGTTACCATATTATTATTTATCCAGATTTAAATGGATACAATTTCAAAGTATGAATCTACGTTTAAGTAAAGTTGTGATTTTTTGTGATCCTTAGCAAAGTGCGAGTAGTATATGTTAAAAACAGTCAAGAACCCTTAAAAGCATAGAGTATTCAACATGATGGTATATTTAAAATCAAATACGTCGTACTGTAGAAATATAACTAAAATGCATTTTCCTAGCGGATGGCGTTTTAAGTTTTCGGAAATCACGACTGCTTTTTAAAAAGATTGTTAAGAAAAATCTTATTTTGCCATAATAACTTAAGAGAAACTGAGCGTCTGTGTATTGTGGAGACAAAGTGTGATTTTAAAAGACCAGATGAAATGGTCTTCAAGTCTATTCACACTGGTAACAAATGTGCTTGCATTTTCTGTGCAAACAAACAAACAAACAGACAAACAAACAAATATTCAATGAATGCAGTAAGCGTAATCTCGTAAAGTGCGCGAATATCCGGAATCAGTGAATATATTTTGCGGCTGAATCCTGTGTAACGGGGGTGATCCTGTGACTGTCAGATAGAGGCTGACCAGGTTATTTTGTGTTGCAGATTTCAGATATCAGTATAGAGCTTGCGATGTACTGACGGTGATGGGAGAGGTTTGATACAGTTCTTTCTGGTTGAATTTGATTCCTCATATCGATACACCTCTATAAATCTATGAACAGCATTATGCCAATTGATGACATATTTTATTTTACTGATCTCTTCCCTATTCATGGAAACAGAATGAGTTAGGTTAAAGTTCAGATCGCATGGGCATTATTTCAGCCTTATGAGCAGGTTGTTTTGCTATTGTTTAAAGCTGCACACAACAATATTCCATCTATATGACGGTGGTATGTAAATAATCTGGTCTGGGCCAGACAATCCAGTGATCAACAACATGGAAATCGATCAATCGATCAACTGGGATACGATTATTTTTTTAATTTTATTTTTAATTTTCATATTTTATTCCCCCTCTACAACACATATAATACATATAACACATATAATACAGTAATATGCATATACTCTCATATACGAGTCAACCAAGTCAGCCAGCCTGACCACCCGATCCAGTTAGCTGCCTCTTGCGACAAGCATGTGTTGCACAAGACGAATTCTAACATCCTTGTAAAGACAAAGAATGGGCGTTGTTATGTTGGAGAGAAATGCCCTATACATATACCACTTGGAAACCAATGACCACTGGTACGAACTTGATGACAAACCGAAAAACATACTGATGGGTTTTGATTTAAACATTTATTCAAGAGAATGGTTTAGGTACAAGTTATGCCAACTTAGTGAAACCCTCTCCTATTTACAGTGCTTACATGCAAAGGTGAAACTATATATACAGGGATAGAAAGATATATACAAAAGGATATATACAATACAATGAATACATGAATTATTTAGATCATAAACATTATATCCAATTACTGAACCTTTTGGAGTTTGATATATATTTTTGAACTTCTTTAAAAATTTGAATATTGTCACTGTACGGAAGATCTGCGCTTCCATTTAATAGTACGTCTAAAGAATGGGTGTCTAAAGAAACAAGTCTTTAATATCTTAATAATATTTTATCAATATCCAAATTTGCTTTTCAGAAGGAGATAGTCAGTAATTGTCTGATACCAACTCAAGTCACGTTCGATAACATCAAAGAAATCAATGCTTTATGTTTCAACGTGCATTACGTTCATCTTATTTAATCTGAAAGAACGGAAGAGGTTCTTTATCTATCTTTTCACACTGTTTAAGGATCAACTGATACTGAACGAAAACGACTGTATAGCAGACACTTTGATAGAAATATTGTGAACTGTACCAGTACTGAACACCGTTCAGTATGACCCGAAGGCCACGGAAGGAATAAATAGTTAGAGAGTCGATATTAGCCAACCAGATAGCACATGTCTTGAATTCTACTGGTCAGTTGCTTTGCGGACATCCCGAAACCACTGACACTGTCGTCAGTTTGTGACATTTCTAGATCCTGTTTCAGTCACGGCTGTCGGGCCGCATGTTCATTGAGTGTATACTTCTGTCTCAGACCCAGTCTAGGAGATGATGAGATGAGCTTCAGTGACAGCTCTCACTAACCAGATCGGTGGATCTCCAACGGACGTCAATGTAGGTTTAAGACACATGTATGTACAGGTTTTACTGGATCCTGATAAATTACGTTTTGTTATAACGATAAAATCAATTACCTAAAGAGACAACGTTGTGTCAAATCCAGTGTCAAACCCAGTGACTCATTAATGCACAATAGAAGTGTCGAAATATGTCCCATTTTGTCACTGCCTGGACAATGCGATGGTTGGCATTTACGGGCGGAAATTTCATACAGATTATGTGAACTCTAGATATGATGGTAGTGTTTTATACAATATATTGCAGTTTCCAACCGTTGTCATTGTTGTGTAAAATATCAATTCATCCGTGAATAATTGCGAATCCCATAAATAAGCACATTCGAGCTTTGTAGCATACTTACTATTGGAAAATGATTATACTCTATATTACACTAAAATAGTAAGCAGTATCGTTTTAATTCTTTCATTCGACATTCTTGGGGTTGGCATAATTTAAGACTATTCTCTGGTCAGATGTTTATTATCATAAGACATTAACACTTCGCACGATGCACCAATACAAAACGTATCAAACCGTCACGTTATGAGTTATGTCTAAATAACGTTTTCAGACATTTCAAGAGATCAATAAATTCGTTTTCACATTTTGGAATATATTCGTCTGACATTTTTTGGTTGGTGCAAATTACGGCGACAGATTAAATAGTTTCTATAATGGGTGAATAATAACCGGGCACCAAAACAAAATGTGTAGAGCCATATGCATAAATCAAGTCTCCTATAGGTATAGTTTTACTCCACTTAACGACAATGGGGAGAAAGTGGACATAATATGTTAAGTATCAATGCCAGCTGAAAGTATTCTATTTTGGGGAGCGTAAATGTGAATGTATATTTAACTGTAATGTACATCATTTGAAAATACCATACGGTGCTCATATGAATACGTTGCAATTTAGACTATTTATGATGCGTAAACCATAGAAAAACGTTACTGACAAAGATTAACATTTTCTTATTACTGGAATGACATTAGAACTCGTACAGAATTGCTCTCATTATCCTATACTTCAAGCCTGAACCTCCACATCATAAAGGACAGAATGTTTGACCCGGGAGTAGTAGCCTTATCAGACTGCGACCAGATGCGACTCTTGCTGCAGGGAATCTATCTCAACATGTATATTTTGCGGCAACTCTTTCACTTTGTTGTCAAAGAATACGTAAGGACGTAATTGGGATCTTTCTGAATCGCCATATACATGAATCATGTTGTTTGACTTGACTTCATGCATCCAGTAGTTATTGTTGCTGGGTTTTGATCGAATTTTGTGATGGATTCCCTGTCTGGTATTTTCTTTCAAACAACACAAAACTGTGTCAAGTAATATGTGTTATTATTCGAGTATATACACCATCATGCCCATGTTAGAAAATAATGTAATCATTTGTAAATAGAACAGACAAAACCCTTTCCACATCTAGGAGAAATCTCTGCTAAAAACAAAGTCGATTGTACAATTGTGACAATATCATGAGTATGTATTTGTTTCAGGAGTATTACAGCTGTACGATGTTGTTTGTAAACAAATCGAGTCTTAGACATGCAACACTCAACCCATACAGTGTATGGGAACAGCGCAAGCGCATTCGATTGTGTTTATCTTGCGTTTCTTCCGGGAAGTAAAGTGCCTTTTGACGATCGAACAAGTTCATTGCGATAATGTAATACCTTTAATTCCCTTCTGACACAGAAACGGACCAAGTGGTATACGAGTCGCAGTTAACTGTGGTCGTTCTTAGATTTGCTTCTATCACATTGCATAGAAGAAGTCTTACCAGTATCGGTATATTGTCTGACTATTCCATTCCGATAATACTGTTATCACATACCAATGTACATTTCAAAAGAGATGTTTTGGCGATGTGAACATGTTGAGAATGACTGGTCGCATTGAATATAATACTTTCTGACGGGACCGCATCCGTAGTGGAGTGGTTAGAACGTCCGCCCGGAGAGCGGAAGGTCGCGGGTTCGATCCCCGACTGCGTCATACCAAAAGACGTTAAAATATGGTACTTGTTGGTCCCTGCCTGGCGCTCAGCATTAAAGGCTACAACAAGGACTGGTTGGCTCGGAGTCAGTATAATGTGTTTGAGTGGGGATATCCAGTGAGCTAGCACTATAAAACCAGCTTAAGTCTGGGCTACTACAAACAGCCACACATACATACACACGCTTGCATGTCGTCATATGAGCGAAATAATCTTAAGTACGACGTTAAACCCCATTTCACTACACCTCTATGACGAAGATTTTAAATTTTACCCAAACACCAAGAGGTTGAGTGAGTAAGTGAGTTTAGTTTTACGCCGCACTCAGCAATATTCCAGCTATATGGGGCAGTCTGTAAATAATCGAGCCTGGACCAGACAATCTAGTGATCGCCATCGTGAGCATCGATCTGCGCAATTGGGAACCGATGACATGTGTCAACCAAGCCAGCGAGCCTGACCAACCGATCCCGTTAGTCGCCTCTTACGACAAGCATGGGTTACTGAAGATCAATATTCTTACCCGGACCTTCACGGGTACCAAGAGGTTGAAGAAGTGGCCAAGTGGTATTGGAGCTCAAGTAACTGTAGTCGGGTTGCTGCTTTTATATTATTACAGTCACACCTGTATCGGTATCTTACTGCATGTCAAGTGGATTACATGGAGCATTTGGAGACTTCTTCTCGTGTGATATAACTGAACAATTGTTCATACAAGTGTAAATCATTACTCCATATCCAGTTCATATAGTTTTACATTTCACCTAAAGCCTGCAGTGTACTCGTAGCTTACTCATGGTCAGATTACATCTAAGATTCGTGTCTGATAGAAAAGTTGTTATAAAAACAAGAGCTAATATTTCAAATGAACCTAAACCCTTTTCGACATTCACAAGTAATATCTGGACGGTTCTCGTCATTCTGCCAAGATCTAAATATGAAACATACAAAGCGATCTCTTAATTTCAAGTAAATCACTGGAAAATAATTGAGTATTTGATTGTTATTGAATGACAACAGATCATCAATATACCTCAAGCTTCAGTGAAATGTCTTTGCTAAATTATCTATTTTTGATTTTGTCAACCTCAGCAGAATTTCGAATAGACCCAGTAATATATCTCGCAACAAAGGAGGGAAGGTCATGCCATTCGAAGCATTGTCAGTGGGAACAATTACAACCTTTTTATGTCAGCCAGACGTTGGGTGACAGATGACTGGGACAGATGGTTTATTCCAATTATTTCACCTTTTTCAGTTTGTACATTCAACCAATGACAACAGCTATCTGCCACTTACACTGGTACTTACGAACCACAATGCAGTGAGGCGGATTACTGTATCACTTCTTCATGTCAAATAAATTAGACGCAATGCACTGAACCCAGAAAATAGACATGTTATATCACAATTTACAAGCTATCCATCACGGTGTAGTGGTTGTGTTGGAAAAGCTCTAACCAGCCTGCAGCCGCGATGCCTAAGGTTAACTTTTACTAAACTGATTTAAAGAAAAGAAGTCACATACATGAAGTTTACAGGATGACATTCGAAAGTAGCAAATCTTTCTGAATGGCATAACAGAATTCAGTGCTAATACTCACATTCCTTTTAGAATTCTTAGGATTTCTATTTAAAAGGGCAGGATACTATCCAGTTAACATTAAACAGTTGAGTTAAGGAAGAAATGAAACTCAATGAAACATTGCGAGAGGCTTTAGCGAGAAAAATCAGCAAGACAATCTCGGTAATTACAGCGACAGATTCATGATTAGTTTTATAGTGTAAGCAGAAAATAGGTCGGACAGACTTCTTAACTCATATCCACCTTTCGTGTCCCGTTAATGACGGCGTTCCATGCTCAGGCAAACACAGTCCCTCAAGAGTGAGACGTGACCCACCGAAATGTCACCTTCGAGACCTTGCAAGCAAAGTTATGGTTTGCTCTTCGCTTACTAAGTACGATTCCAGGCTTTAACGAGACAATAAACATCAACAGGTCAATGCTTCTGAACGTTCTCCTACCAGTAACAGGTTTCGATTTTATGGCATTCCAAAATCGACCTTATTAAAAGTCTATCTTTTTCTTAACATATCGGTAGTCATCGATTTGATGGACTTGGCTACCATCCAGATCATCAGCGACAGCATTCGACAACGTTACAGGTTAGTATGGAACATGAAGAGAGGGAGAGATAAAAACTAAAAGAAGTCCGGAAAAAACAGTTTACTTTTAGGTGGTCTGTTGACCTCGCGTAGTTGTCATGTTGGTGTATTCAATACACGTTCATCGATTTAGTAAATGTTGTCTGCTAACGGCAGTAGGATAATTCCATCCTTGGGAAATGCGGAAACTGAACACATTGTGCCAAACAAAACAAGATGAATGAATTATTGAATGTCTATGTAATCGTTTGATATTATATGGTGGAACTTTGAACCAGGGACAATACTTAATATATAGCCACGGCGCTAAAGGTCACCTGCATATGCAGACAACAGTTTGAACAACAAAGACATCGAATTTGGTCTGATTACAAATATATTAACAAATGTGAAAAAAGTACTGTATTAGAAGCATTGTAGAAGTTGATAGTAATAGGAATGACAAGCGTTTATGGATGCTCAACTTCTTTATTGTACTTGAAAACGGTATAAGTATCTATACCTAAACGGCGCTATTGTAGAATAGAGAAGTTGATCATCCATAATCACTTGCGATTCCTGTGAAAAAGTACCAACATTTATAAAATAATTTTTAATCAGCAAGAACGAATGAAGCATAAAGTCAAACATGTAATAATATGTAATAAATTCTCTGTCATGATGTAATATATATAATGGACAACCAAGAAATGTTTTCAGTCTTGGCGTTCACTCAGGTAAACTAAAATGATGGGGAATGGTATGATTTTGAAGTGAGTGCAATATTCTATGTGTAATCTAAAAAGAAATCAGCGAAAACGTAGCGTTTCATTATCTTGAAAACGACTGAAAGTCGGATCAAAGTTACAACGTTTGTTTACCTCACCACTGCAGACATCATATGCGTTAGAAAACATTCAAGAACCATAACACGGATTGAGTATTTAAAAAAAACCCAAACGGGATGCGTCTTATGTAGGGATAGAACTCAAGTTCGTTTTCCAAGCGGACGGGGGGTGTTTTGTAGTTTTTATGAAACCAACGACTGCGTTTTTAATACAAAACAATGTATTTTTGAGAAAAGGTAAATGGACTCCCCGTGCCATTCAACTTGAACTGAAATGACCCCCTGCTCTTCAGAGAAAGATGGATGGTTCCTCCTCTACAGTTTTACTATTTGCTTTTTTAATCTTTTAAGAGCTAAAAAGCTTAGGTAATGTTGAACTGTGGGTAGCTGTTTTTGAGGATATAAAAAAGAGCATCAGCTGCATACAAGCAAGCAAAATATGGAATAGTTTGAATAAGATCTATTTTTTATCTGAACCTTCTCGAAATATGATCTTAACATAACAGATAAAATGGTCACGCTTAAATAATTTTCACATTGGCGACAAGTGTGCTTGCGCAGTTTTCAATGAATGGAGTGTAACGGGGTGATCCTGTGACTGACAGGTTGAGGTTGGCCAGGTTGAATATTACAGATATCAGTATGGAACGGGATGTTTACTTACGTTGATGGGAGTGGTTTGATACAGTTCTTTTTGGTTGATTTTGATTCATTATTTTAATATCGCTCGATAAACGTATGAACGGTATTATGACTATTGAAGATATGTTGTATCTTAATGATCTCATCCCATTCAACATACACAAAGTGAGGGAGTTATAATTTTCTGGTCGCATCAGTATTATTTCAGCCAAATGAACAGAAGAATTTTGAATTGTGCTGGTATCAGATCTTAGAGGTTTAGAAGTTCCTCTCACGACGAAAAATACACTGCATGAAGTCATAATAATTATCTAACCGATAATTCATCAATTTATAGTAACATAGAAGTCTAACACTGACTGACTGAGTTTGGTTTTACGCCGCTTTTAGCAATATTATAGTAACCCATGGGGAGAAGTCCTCGGCGTGACGAGCCAACGCATTAACCACTAGGCTACCCCACCGCCCCTGTCTTAACATATGTATTAACAAGGACAATTTGAATGAAGCTAAACACCACTCTAATTAGTATATTTTACCTTCCAAATATATTTCCCCCCCTTTTCTTCAATCGTTTTCCAAAGGCGCATTGTACTTTCGTGTAGACGTCAGTATTATAAATGCGATAGTTTAGCAGCTGGAGACAACAGAAAACACCTTCTGAGTCCGTGCCTGATTTACAACGTTAATAGAACATTGAAAATAACCTGAAATGTGACCGTTAGTGTAAACGGAACACCATGATTTGATTTGATTCAGCGTGCGATTAGCAAATTTAAATTTGATTTGATTTGAACATCTTGAGAAGCTTAACAATCCAAGCTAAACCTAGTGTAGAGACGATTTTTTGTTTAGTGTTCCTACAACTGCGAGCTTTCACTGAATCTGCGGTGGAATGTTTTTGAGGTGATAACAGCTGCTCAAGACGCCAAAAGGTCTTGATCTACTAATTACACTCTATTCTGAATGTTCTGTTATCGTAATAAAGGTATGTTTATCACATAATAGGAATCCCAGAGAAAGTGTACTCTAACAAAATTATCCAGTTATCAGTATTTCATTATAATTACATTGCTCCAGGAATAGATAATTATTTATCATCTAATAACAATATACATTAGTGAGTGAGTATGGATTTACGGTTTTTAGCAATATGCCAGAAATATCACGGCGGTCGACAGCAGAAATGGGCTTCACACATTGTACCCATGTGGGGAATCGAACCCAGGGATTCAGCGTGAAGAGCTGGCGCTTTAACAATTAGGCTACCCCACCGCCCCAACATACATTAGTATGAAAAGTGACGAGGCATCTGCCTTTCCAAAACAATTCAAAATTTACATCGGAATTCAACTGGTAAGGGTTTAGGAGAAGGTATGGGTGAATAAGGGAACACTGGTTTAACTTACAGCACTGCCATCTATTTGGATCCAGTCTCACACAAATCAATCAAGTACATCCTTATGCATGGTGAGTGACACTATCTCTGCTTCAGTTTAACCTTCACGTACTCGTAGGCGTCTTTGGAAAAGTCAGTTGATTTTTTTTATTTCAGCTGTATCAAAATACATATTGTATAAAGGAAATGTACATCTCATTGGTTGGTCTAGATAATGTGGTTTGGATAAAATGTCAGAAGAGGCCTCAAAGTGGGTTACTGAACA
Organism: Haliotis rubra; assembly: GCF_003918875.1. NCBI lineage: Eukaryota > Metazoa > Mollusca > Gastropoda > Lepetellida > Haliotidae > Haliotis > Haliotis rubra. Next base: position 2,973,005 of record NW_025766968.1, on the reverse strand, counting down.
TTATTTTAGTCATATTACCTCGTAGAGGCCTTTTATATTTCTAGTAAATGCATTTTCATTGTGTACCTATTCGTAATTAAGTTAATGGAATGTACTCAGCTGAATAACCTGTTAAAATCCTTGTGATGCCATATTTGTTTGGTTTGCTCTTTGTTTGAAAGCCAATAATGTTAGAGGTATATCATGATGTCTGGAAATAATGGAGTCCGCACCAGACAAACCATCTTAGTACTATGACATTCAGTTAACAAGACCAATGAATCTGGCGATATGACGTAATTCGTGTTATATGCACGCATACAGAATTCTATCCGTAAGAGGCAGATGGCTTCGGTTTTTTGTCTTCTTGTCTCTTTTGGAGTTTGTTATGAAATTAATGAAAAGTGAATTAATAAAAAAACCTGAAATTTCCCAAATTCATATAAATATCATGGGGTGTCGGTGTCTAAGGCCCCTGCTGCAATAATCCCCCCCAAATAATTCCATAGTATGTGCTACATGTTCATCTTAAGATACAATCTGAACGAAGATGAGGTTTGTTTGAAACTGGACAATGACGCGGTGTCAAAAATAGCCCATAATTGATAACAAGCTCCTTATACATTCCTTCACTCTTTCAATCAGAGGACAAGCACTTGGCAGTGTTACGGTGTGTGTTGTTGCTACGTGTTTAATATACAGTGTCCAATTCATCTCCATCAATATTCAGATTCCGCTTTCAACCTCTGTTTCATGACAACGCGGAAATTGAAGCTAGTTCCTGTCGCTAACGAGTCGACTTGGCGCATTCTGTGCATTTGGTAATGGGGGACTCTGCTCAAACATTCATTACTGAATCCTATGGGAATTCTCCGCAGTTTGAGTCCACCGGGGAAACTGAGTATCGCCACGTACGGATCTCATGTAACTGAAAGGGAAAGCCTTGTCAGTGGTCCTCCATGCCCTTAATCGAGCTTTGTATTGATACTGAAATAAGACAGACTAAACTCCAAACACTTTGGGTCGTGTTTCAGGTTAAGTATTGCGAACCGTTTCTCAGTATGTATAAACACGTGGTAATATTGAACCATTATCATGAAGAATATAATAATTTTCCCAAGGTTCCTGTTTACAATGGATAGTTTTTAGATTGGTATATTCTATTTTGAATCCAAACAGAATGTCAATGAAGAATACGTTTCTCATTCCTGTGTTTTTTCAGTACCGACTGAATTAGGTGGTCATGTGTAATTCTAGGCTGCTTTAGATGTACGGGCATGCTGATTCAACTTGAATAACATGCAGCCATACATTGCAAGGCAGAGATGATACACTCTTAAAAACAGAAACGCATAAGCCATTTTAGAAGAATTTATTGCGTTAGTTTAAGAGCAATTATTTCATGTAATTTCAATGGTAAAAAGTTAAAACTGTAAAAAAAACCCAAAACAGCAGCCTGTATTGTTGTGTTTCTGTTTACCTGAGTCCACAAGTTAGCATCAAAGTCAGAATGGCCACCATTGGCAGCAAGTACTGCTTGGCACCGTCTCGGCACGGCCTGGGTAAGTCGCTCTTGCCGAATTCTTCCCCACTCTTCCTGCAATGCGATGACCAGTTGTGGAAGTGTCTGAGGCGTGTGTTGACGTTGATGTACACGTCCATCGAGTTCATCCCATAGATGTTCTATCGGGTTTAGACAGGTTTATCTGGTGATCGGGAAGGCCATGGAAAGACATTGACGTAAGAATTGGCAAGGTAGCGTACCGTGACGCGTGCTGTATGGGAAAGAGCGTTGTCATGCTGGAACAAATCCCTCTGTAAGTCCATAATCGAAAGCATGTGATGTGCCAGGACTTCGTTGATGTACCGGTTTGTTGTCAAATTCCCCTGAACCATCACTAAATATATCGGATATCGGACCCCAAACCATGACACTGTCTCCACCGAATCTGTCGACTGCAATTTGGGGCAAATCGTTCATTTCTCAGACGGTAAACACGCTGCCTTCCATCTCGCCGGTGAAGAAGAAATCGTGATTCATCACTGAACCAGACTCGCCTCCAGTTTCTAAGGTTCCAGTTCCAGACTCTACGACACCACCGCACGCGATTGCGCCGATGGAAGTCTCTCAAAACAGGGGCGACAATTGGCCTTCTTGGTCGAATTCCCACTTCATGCAATGAATTCCTGACAGTTTGGTGGAAAGTTCTTCTCAAACCAGGGATGCGTTGTGCAGTCTCCGCGGCTGTGGCAAGACGGTGATGCAAGTGAGCAATCCGGGTGTAGCGGTCCTGGGTTCGGTGGTAACTCATGGACGGTCTCTTCTCGGGCGATCTTGGGCGGAATTGGTCTGCAGGAAACGATCCCAAAGGTGAGATATGGTGCGCTGATGAACGCTGAAATGTCGGGCAACTGCAGACTGCGACTCCTCAGCTTCAAGGCGGCCTATGGCGATGTTTCGATTGGCGGCACTCAGTCGTGGCATGGTGATTTCCTCTTTTCCAGGCAAAAACGAATAACAAAATTAAACACAACGTTTGCCTTTTCTTAGTGATCGATACCGCATACTTTTCAGCTTACTTGCACGTGCTTGTTTTCATGGTGACGTTTTGGCGAATATTTCTTCAAATGCTTCTAAAACAAGGGAAGAAGTAAAAATTGCCGCGTTTTGGCGTTGAAGCTCTCTACAATCACTCAGCGATGACGTTTTGGAAAGAAATAGTATATTTGTATTGTTTTTGCCGCAGCTACACGAGTCCAGTATTTTCGAAATCACCGATGCGTTTCTATTTTTTTAAGAGTGTACCTCATGGTACCGATTCCGATAAAACTAGCCCTTGGTATATCCCTGAACACCAGGAAGGGCAACGACAAGTACCACCATTGAACGTCTTTTGGTAAGTGAGTGAGTGGATCGGTGTAGTTTTCCGCCGCTTTTAGCAGTATTCCAGCAATATGAAAATGAAATGGGCTTCACGCGTTGTACCCATGTGAGGAATCGAACCCGGTTCTTCAGCGTGACAGGCGAACGCTTTGACCACTAGGCTACCTCACCATCCCCTTTTGGAAAGACATGACGAGGGGATCGAGCTACTGAACTTCATCTCTCCTACCTCCACTAAAACTTATCCAGTGGTCTGTTTGTTAGGCTACACGTATACCTTTACACATTTAAGGTGTTGACAAACACGGGTAAAGGAGACATACGAAACTGTGACAAGCGGATCCTGGCATGAAAAAGGGAAGCGACCGATGATATAACACATGTCGTGGCTAACATACATATGTTTATTTACCTTACATTCCATTGACCGACATAGTTATTTAACACTGTTGATTTATAAGCGGGAAAGTGTTTACAAAAACTGTCTCTGCCTGATAACACACCTTCTACTCTGCAAAACAATAAAAACTGATACGCCTGTTTGTGAGTCAATATGACTTTCGTGACCGCCCATACCTTCAATCAATATTTAGAAACGTAGAACACCATTTAGTTTCCAAGAAATAATACACCCTTCCATCTTGTCATCGCTGTCAGACACTTCCCAAACACTCCACTAGTGACACATGATCTGTAATCAATACCCTAATATCTTTGATCAAACATTGTCGATCTTTACATGTTGACACGAATTGGGAATTAATGAAAATATATCATGCACAATCTCTTCATTTAACTGCCTTACGGTGTCAGGATATTTCTGCCCGTGCTGAGTTTGCGAATGCTTAAACTATAATCTAAAAGTCAGCATTATTTTGAGTCTTGTTGAAAGAGACCGCGTGTCACAGAACACACAGACAATCCTTGCAAATGGACTCATTGCTTGTGTCTACGCGGCAGAGAAAAGCTGTTATTTGGAGGAGGCTATCTCCTTAGTCTAGGACAATAGGATGACCACAGGAAAAGCTTCTGTGGGTTGTGAACGCCACTGTTAATTAGTGGTAGAAGAAACCGTCTCGCTGACACGTGCCTGGGCTTTATTGTTTAGTTTCTTTCAGCACTACACGATTTCAACATTATAACATCATATAATATGAAGATATTCGGCATTTCACATCGTGCATCAAAGATGCCTTAATTCTCATTCAACAAATACAATAATTTCAGCTCCTGGAAAAAGAATCGGATTTGAATTGGACTCAATTCTTACTTCATGATTGATGCCTGTTTGGAATTAATCAAAACTTGTGACGAATACTAATTGCTCTATAGCCAGACGGTGCACGTCGTTGTCAAATACATTGCTGATTCTGAGGTCAAGAAGGAACAGCTTCAGCGGAGACAATACGGACCTTCCTAGCAATCTAGACCCAGACATAGTTAGTTAATGCCGAGAATTAATGCCAATCTCATCAGATTTCCACCTCGTTTTGCCCCTGCTCCTTCCGTCACCTTGTTATTCTGACCGTGATTCACAGCCGCTTGTCACGGAATGACGGTATTAGCACGTGACGTAATAACGACGTAGTGACCGATGGAGCATGATCAGCGGATATTAACATCCTCTGTGGGTAAATTGATTGTTTTGGAGTTCCTCTGAAAGAATGCTCTCCCAATAAAAATGTAATTCATATATCGCTGATGAAACTTTACAGATTCAACCTTTCCTGGTATGTAAGTTTATGGCCTGATTTTCCTTAAAGCTGCATAATAAGTTATAATCACTGGCGGAATGTAACAGAAGCAGTAGTTAAGTTTTGAGTTGGAATAGTAAACAATCGTGTCTGGACACGGCAAAGCTAACTGAAAATAAGAACAAGAATCACAGACATTGCACCACGCAATCAGCCAAATCACATTGCCCGTGTTCCCGACCCAAATTCACCGTCTCTTATAACGAGATGTGGGAACATGTCTCACCGGGGTCGTAAATAAGATGAGAGAGAACGTGACCAGTTTCGTTCTTTACACTCTTACTATTTTGTACATGTAAATATGTTTGCTCATGCACCGCCGTATTTACTTTTGTTCTCATGAACAAAATTATTTAACTGTTAACACAGTTGTGAATTTTGAAACCCTACTCCTGATTCGGGTAGTCTATTAGTGGTGGAAGAAAATAGATATGACAGATCATTGTTTGATAGAATGACACGGCTTCTCGGTTCCCATGTATTATGTTCGTATGGCCTTTGACCAACCAAGGACCCAGAATCCATCCGGTAATGAGAAAACCATACCTGACATTTCTGTTATAGACGCAAAGCTACAGGCATATACTGTTTAAACTGGGGAGTTTGGTTTTATCATATACAGGCATATACTGTATAAACTGACTGACTGACTGAGTTTGGTCATTTACGCCGCTTTGTAGCAATGGATCATTCACATTGACTACTTCTAGCTGTCATCATGAAAGCTTATTCAGACGATGCTAAACGTTTAATTGTTTACCTCACCACTGCAGACATCATATGCGTTAGAAAACATTCAAGAACCATAACACGGATTGAGTATTTAAAAAAAACCCAAACGGGATGCGTCTTATGTAGGGATAGAACTCAAGTTCGTTTTCCAAGCGGACGGGGGGTGTTTTGTAGTTTTTATGAAACCAACGACTGCTTTTTAATACAAAACAATGTATTTTTGAGAAAAGGTAAATGGACTCCCCGTGCCATTCAACTTGAACTGAAATGACCCCCTGCTCTTCAGAGAAAGATGGATGGTTCCTCCTCTACAGTTTTACTATTTGCTTTTTTAATCTTTTAAGAGCTAAAAAGCTTAGGTAATGTTGAACTGTGGGTAGCTGTTTTTGAGGATATAAAAAAGAGCATCAGCTGCATACAAGCAAGCAAAATATGGAATAGTTTGAATAAGATCTATTTTTTTTATCTGAACCTTCTCGAAATATGATCTTAACATAACAGATAAAATGGTCACGCTTAAATAATTTTCACATTGGCGACAAGTGTGCTTGCGCAGTTTTCAATGAATGGAGTGTAACGGGGTGATCCTGTGACTGACAGGTTGAGGTTGGCCAGGTTGAATATTACAGATATCAGTATGGAACGGGATGTTTACTTACGTTGATGGGAGTGGTTTGATACAGTTCTTTTTGGTTGATTTTGATTCATTATATTAATATCGCTCGATAAACGTATGAACGGTATTATGACTATTGAAGATATGTTGTATCTTAATGATCTCATCCTATTCAACATACACAAAGTGAGGGAGTTATAATTTCTGGTCGCATCAGTATTATTTCAGCCAAATGAACAGAAGAATTTTGAATTGTGCTGGTATCAGATCTTAGAGGTTTAGAAGTTCCTCTCACGACGAAAAATACACAGCATGAAGTCATATAAACCCATAATTAATTATCTAACCGATAATTCATCAATTTATAGTGACATAGAAGTCTGTCCTAACACTGACTGACTGAGTTTGGTTTTACGCCGCTTTTAGCAATATTCCAGCAACATCACGGCGGGGGACACCAGAAATGGGCTTCACACATTGTACCCATGTGGGGATTCGAACCCGGGTCTATGGCGTGACGAGCCAACGCTTTAACCACTAGGCTACCCCACCGCCCCCTGGCTTGAAACATCTAACAGCGGCTCATGTAAATGCACGTGCAGTTCATCATAGTTTTGCACTGCACAATGACCGTTTGGATCATTCACATTGAACTAGCGGCAGAGCTTATTCAGACGATGTCATAGAAAGTTGAATTTTTAAAAAGAGAGCAAATGCACGTGTCAGTTCATACATAGTTACCTACAAAAGGTGCAAAGTTAGATTCTTTTGACATCAGGGTCATCAGCATAGCTGACCTACATTGACGAACGTTGACCTTTATGACCCAACACTGCCGCTGTTACAGGTCATTGGCTCCCTCCCTCTGCAAGCCGTCTGCGTTCTGCTGTTTATTTTGTTGACAGTTACATAGACAGATTCTTTAATACAAATGCATAAAATCGGTGATTTACAATGTGATTAGGTTGTCTGACAAAACATCCACTTGCACAGTTTGAGATCGATTGGGTCATTGGATGAAGAGATATTTACAAATTTCATGCCAAACTATATATCAGAATCACATGCTCCCTGAGCGAGTACCGTTTGTAAACATCTGAAGAGATAGAGACATGTGACATATTTAGTGCTGTCATTTTTATCGCCATGACTTATGCTTATTGTGTGTACAGATATTTTCCAGTAGGTGACATTTGGTGCGGAACTGGGGTTGATGTGTTCAGATTCCTGTGCTCGGAACATTGGCAGGATAAGTTAGCCGGAAGGTTTCTTTTTATTGTAGTTTAAAGGCCAGTCTGTACCCATGTGTACATGGAATGGCTGTTGACAGCCTGGGCAATTTTAAAAAAAATGTAGCGTTACTGTAGAAGTCAATGGGAAAAAATTTGTGTTGTGTAACCTAAAATAGTCACTATGCCTTCGGAAGTGAAGAGTGAGTGAGTGAGTATGGTTTTACGCCGCTTTTAGCAATATTCAAGCAATATCACGGCGGGGGACACCAGAAATGGGCTTCACACATTGTACCCATGTGGGGAATCGAACCCGGGTCTTCAGCGTGACGAGCTAACGCTTTAACCACTGAGCTACCCCACCGCCCCCGGAAGTGAAGAAGGGGCATAACTCTAAATTCTTGTTATCGCAGACCACGAAACAGTCCGTTCAAATTAACACTTAACATTTTACAAGCGCTTCATTATTGCAGCCGCAAACAGTAATAAAAAAGCGCTCACACAATACGCCGCCACCCAAAAACGTCGACAACAACCTCCCCGTACTCTTCCTAACTCCTCTGGCAAAATGAACCCGTGTAGCTAGTTTAGATGACTATCCTTCTACATATCCGCTATACTGTAGCTTAACACATCCCTCAAGGAACAAATGAACCCAGATATATACAAGTTTATACAAGTTTCAGTAAACGACCTTTGGGTGATATTCTTCGATTGGGGGCCAGAGGGCAGCTAAGAACTGTACAATGCATTGTACATATGTAACCTGTTCATCCGGGTTTTATAGTCTCTAGTTATTGCAAAAGTTAAGCATATTTCAAATATTGCTTGTTTCACAGAATACAGGCCGGTCTCTCAGTGAATATAATTGCAACTGAAATAGTGTAGTACAATATAGGACGTTATCCTGCTTACGACCTACACTTTCAATACATGTAATGCATGTTTGAGCATATACTTGGCCATGCTAATGTAGGAATGTTCAAGGATAGTATTGGCGTTTCCACAACGGCCCATTGGTCTCTGCGTTCACCCTTCACTCAATACCAAAGAGGAAATGTTTAATTTGTAATGGCTAACTGTAAGGCAGGACATGCGTACTCCCTGCCTGAAAACATCTTATGTCATTCAGTGATCCGTTTTGCATTAAATTACGTCAACTGGAATCTATTGCGTGGGACAATGCAGAATGGCTATTCAGAATCGTTGACTTTAAAATGTACAGGCAAGGTGAAAACGGAATAACATACCAGTATATGGGCCAGTTAAATATTCCAATCAAATAGATATAACTGTCAATGAAACAGAAAACCTATTCAGATCTATATCCTATAGCTAATTTAGGATTCGAGCATGACGTCCGATGCCATTTTTAACAGTGCCAAACGTAACATTGTTCCACAAAAAGTTTCAATGTTTTTACTACAGCACTCGTGCTCTCCTACAGTTGACCTAAAAGCTTTCGAACAAGCAGGATGTGACTTTCCTGGCATAAACGTTCATCTGAAGTACTGTCAACGCTGTGAGACAAGACCAATGATATGGTCGCCTGGAGCACGTTGCATTGAGGTGGAGAAGTGCTACACTGACGTCGATCTTATGGGCGTGCTTAGATGCCACTCTTACTGAACAAAGTCACATTATCTTTGATTTTCCGTGGTGAAAAATGTGTTTTCATGTACGTGAAGTTGGAAGGGACAGTTTTCTTAACATCATCGAGATGTGAGAGCAGTCAGATAAGTGTTTCTGCATATTTTCACACCTCGCCAGGTACGGTTTTTTGTTTAAGAAATGCATGTAAATGAGTGTGATTTTTTGGACGGAAGCTTTATCACAACAGCGGGTACATGAAACCACCAATGAACATGCATGTTGACATGCAACCAGACTGACAGCCTCCCTCTTTTATGTCTCCTCTTGTGACAAGCATGGTGCCTCAGTAACCGCTCAAAATATATGATGGAATATTTATTATCACGCCCCACGTGAACGCCAGTGCGAACTAAAATAATTTCTAAGCATGTTGAGAGACGTGTTGAAGTAAATTCAATGAACGAACGAACGCTGTTAACGCAGCTTTGGTTACGTTCTATAACAGGGCGTCAGTTATAATTAATGACTCGCAGGAATGCCCCTTGATTCATCAACTGTGCTGACGAACAAAAAAGATATCACAATCAGGCCGAATCTTCCGAAACACCATCAAAGCATTCTGTTCACGAAAAAGTACACAATACTGCGTCTCAACTCCCACGGGCCCCATCCCCAAAAGGACTCGTGAGTATTTCAAAATGCAAAATGAATTTCGCATCGGTAATATTATAGAAGTCTGTGATTGAAATGACACCAATGTTATGTTCCTATCATCTCTAGGTTCTGATTCTGACCTCTGGACTGCTGTAATGTTTATACCGCATCCGCTGTCACCACCACACGGTTGTCGTGTGAGAAAACAGGCAGTAGTGGCTCCCGTCACCGATAATTTACAAGGGACAATTACAGAAATTGTGTTACCTCATCTGGGTTTCTTCTACTTCCTGCACGTGTTGAACAAAGTGTCACTTCCTCCTCGCCAGATACTGATAATCGGAACCAGACAGTAATCGCGTTGAAATATGCCATTAATTGACAACCAACATATACATTATTCATACATATTGCGGACAAAGAGGTTTAGTCTCTGTTGTTCATGAAGATTGTGTTGGTAGTTTTCTCAATCCCATTTTGATGAAGACCAAATTGTTTGTTCTTGCGAATAACATTCAGGTTTTTAGAATAAATACATTAATGTTCGTACAACAATATAAAGAACGTTACTATGATTACATTAAACCTAACAGCCATTTACATAATTGCATGTTTATCATAATCATTACCATAAACTTAGAGAAAGATTTTTTAATTTTCATAGGATATAACAATAACCATACCCGGGATATTGACAACGAGAGTATTACCTGTACACATGTTCAATTTCGTTCAACCTATAGTCAGTGATAACTATTTCATATGCATGTTGCTGCATAGGCCACACAGCCATCCGACTACCTCTACAGTTTAACGTCCCTGGGACTCCTTTTGAGCTGGAATCCAACAACTGTTGGTTCGAATCCATAAAGCCGGATGCTTATCGTTCTTAGTTTTCAATCAGTATAGTCCATGCAGGAAGCAAATATACTGTAAGTCCCTTGGTCCCTAGTATGGTGATCTACCTTCGGTAGTTGGCAATATATAGCCTGTTTTTATGTTGCATTGTCATTTATAGTTAAAACATTTTAGATTTAATTACTAGTTTTAAGTTTATTTCTGTGATAATTTAGTTGTTTTACTGTCCTTTGCAGACAGGTGAGTATAAAATCTAACTATGTTTTTATTCATTTTTAAATTTACAACATTCTTAGTTACGATATGGCTGAAATACTGCCGATATGACTTTAAAGATTAACTCACTCACTCACTCAATCACTATATGCGCGGGTTTAGTCAGTCATATTAAAACCGGTTGCATTATCTTTTCTCAACAATAAGCTGATCTGCACTACGTAACTGAAACACCGTTTAGAGAAGCGTCAAACAAAACTCACTGCTTGTTTTGTATTTTTATGGTATTACGATGAGTATCTTGGTAAATTTTTACATTTATAACTGTAAGCGTTCCCGAAATTGATCTTTAATCCGGATGAAATAGAGATGAAACCGAAGGCAGAATTTGATTTAGCTTTGGCTCATCAGAAACTGCACATTTATTCTGTTTCTCTCCTAAAAGCTTAATAGACTTTTTAATCAAGAACTCTTTCTGAGGGAATGACCCCGTCCAATAATTTTTACGCTTGATCAAATTTGAATCACAGGTCTCAGGCTTAATTTCCAATTGCGCCTTGTCCACATCGCTAGATAGGATTGGAATGCTTGCGTGGTTCATGAAATGTGTGGCTTTACTTGAGAGTCAGAGCAAAAATAAATACTAGCCATAGATCGGGATAAACAGATAGGACATAGGCACTAAACATAAGACCTTTTGCATAGCCAAAATCATTAAACAACCTTACCTGGCTTCATAATGATTTATCTAATCTGTGACAATATAACACACTATTTTCACTGTTCGTATCAGTGTCCATTTAAAGATCAATATATACTTTATATACATATACTTTGAGCAGAGATCTTTAAATGGACACTGATATATATATATATATATATATATATATATATATATATATATATATATATATATATATATATATATATATATATCAGTGTCCATTTAAAGATATATATATATATATATAGTATATTTAAATATATCAGTGTCCATAAAGTATATCTCTGCTATTAGAAATAGCATCAAATGCAGTTATAATATATATATATATATATATATATATTAGTATAATAAAGCATCAAATGCAGTTATATCATTGTGACGTCATGACAAATTTATCCGTTTAACTGTAATCACTTCTCTGAAGATAAAAGTCTGTTGGAGAAGATCAAGGTCTTATATATATATATATATATATATATATATATATATATATATATATATATATATATATAGCAAAGCATATATATACCTTGAGCAGATCGATACTTGATGGATATTGTTATAAGTGTGTATCGATGCTTCATTTCTACACACAAATAAAAACCCAAACATGTTTTAAATCGTTGCATGCAAGTGTGGTATCAGTTCATAAGAGTGATGGCATGCAATTACTTTGTTGTGAATTGCTTGATGCCTGGTTTTACTTTGATAAGAGTGATGTTTAAATCTCATTCCCTAATCGCCGCATGGGTTACATGCAGATCAGTATATAAATTGATGGATTGATATGAAGTTTTTTATGTTCTTGTTCAAAAGAATAACTAATCAATATGAAGTGAAATTGTTAAGATTACACAAAAATATTTGAATGTTTTTAAAATAAAAATGTGGTTGGTCTTGACACACGGTGATGCAATCTTAAATGATTGAAACCTTCAAATATTAAAAAAAGTGGATTCCAGTTGAAATGTTTCATTTTCCTGATTATTCCGCAGTCGAGCAAATGTGGATACGAGAGTCGTCGACTCTCTGGAGTAAATGTGATTATGAGAGTGACTACCTCCATGAATTAAATGTGATTACGAGAGGGGCTGATTCTGTGGAGTGAATATGTGTACAAGAGAAAGGCTAATTCTGCAGAATGATTGTGACTATGAGAGAATCTGACTCTGGGAGAATTAGTGCGAGTAAAAGAGGGACTGACTGTTGAGCGAATGCCAGTGAGAGATGGGCTGACGTTGTTGAAATACTGTAAGTGCGAAAGAGACCGAGTCTATTAATGTGAGTACGAGAGGGAGAGAGTCTGTTTAACGAAAGTGAGTACGAAAGGGAATGAGTGTTGAACTTGAAGTGACTTCAAATGGGAGTTAAATGGTGTCTGTACGAACAGGTTGGTAAATGCTAGTGTCAGCATGAACGGGTCTGTACATGGCAGTGTCCGTAGAAACGGGTCTGTACATGGCAATGTCAGCATGAACGGGTCTGTACATGGCAGTGTCAGCGTGAACGGGTCTGTACATGGCAGTGTCCGCATGAACAGGTCTGTAAATGGCAGTGTCCGCATGAACGGGTCTGTACATGGCAGTGTCAGCATGAACGGGTCTGTACATGGCAGTGTCCGCATGAACGGGTCTGTACATGGCAGTGTCAGCATGAACGGGTCTGTACATGGCAGTGTCCGTATGAACGGGTCTGTACATGGCAGTGTCCGCATGAACGGGTCTGTACATGGCAGTGTCCGCATGAACGGGTCTGTACATGGCAGTGTCCGCATGAACGGGTCTGTACATGGCAGTGTCAGCATGAACGGGTCTGTACATGGCAGTGTCCGCATGAACGGGTCTGTACATGGCAGTGTCAGCATGAACGGGTCTGTACATGGCAGTGTCCGCATGAACGGGTCTGTACATGGCAGTGTCCGCATGAACGGGTCTGTACATGGCAGTGTCATGAACGGGTCTGTACATGGCAGTGTCCGCATGAACGGGTCTGTACATGGCAGTGTCGTATGAACGGGTCTGTACATGGCAGTGTCCGTATGAACGGGTCTGTACATGGCAGTGTCAGCATGAACGGGTCTGTACATGGCAGTGTCAGCATGAACGGGTCTGTACATGGCAGTGTCCGCATGAACGGGTCTGTACATGGCAGTGTCCGTATGAACGGGTCTGTACATGGCAGTGTCCGTATGAACGGGTCTGTACATGGCAGTGTCGTATGAACGGGTCTGTACATGGCAGTGTCCGTATGAACGGGTCTGTACATGGCAGTGTCCGTATGAACGGGTCTGTACATGGCATGTGCCGTATGAACGGGTCTGTACATGGCAGTGCCAGCATGAACGGGTCTGTACATGGCAGTGTCAGCATGAACGGGTCTGTACATGGCAGTGTCAGCATGAACGGGTCTGTACATGGCAGTGTCCGTATGAACGGGTCTGTAAACGGCAGTGTCCGTATGAACGGGTCTGTACATGGCAGTGTCCGTATGAACGGGTCTGTACATGGCAGTGTCAGTATGAACGGGTCTGTACATGGCAGTGTCAGCATGAACGGGTCTGTAAATGGCAGTGTCCGCATGAACGGGTCTGTACATGGCAGTGTCAGCATGAACGGGTCTGTACATGGCAGTGTCCGTATGAACGGGTCTGTACAAGGCAGTGTCCGTATGAACGGGTCTGTACATGACAGTGTCCGTATGAACGGGTCTGTACAAGGCAGTGTCCGTATGAACGGGACTGTACATGGCAGTGTCAGCATGAACAGGTCTGTACATGGCAGTGTCCGTATGAACGGGACTGTAAGTGTGGTTTTGATAATGAAACTGGAAGTGACTACAAATGGGAGCGAGAACAGTGTCTGCAACTGAGCGCGATATGGAAAGAAAACATGACAATGTGAATATGACTTGAGATAGGAACTTGACAATGAAGGTCAATGTGACTGTAAAATGGACTCTAAGCGCGAGTCTCCGTATGAGGGCCACCAAAGTGAATGTGAAAATGCAAGAAAAGCTGTTACCAATCGTAATCACACCATGTGATTTAAAATGTATGGCTCCAAAGTCCTGCACCTCTCACATTTCGATTAAAGCTCTAAATAACAGACCAGCTAAGTTAAAAAGCCTCACATTTCAGGTCAATAGGGACTACACATCAAACAAAAAATCGACACTGTCGACTTTAAATGAGAAAATAGTTAGGCCTGTAATAGGAATCCCTACACAATGGAACAGTCAACGTCTGGCCGACCGACCAAATGTGGGGAAAAATGAAGTATTTGTGCTTATTTGCCACTTTCTGACTTCAGTCATTAAACACGTAAGGCTTCCTATTATGGCATCAGCTTGATTAACGGCTAGCTGGACAATCGGGAGGTCTTTTTGGTATAGCAATGTTCACGTGTTCGGAAACGTTCACGCCACAGATTGACTGGCCCTGGAGCTGAAGAAGTATTGACAGTTCTTATCAACAGCTGATTTCCGGAACATGTCACTAATGCCAAAACGTCCACTGTTTGAACATCTCATCAAGTTCATAAGATGAATGGCATTTGCGTGCTAGTCTGCTGATTGAAAAACACAAACTGTGGAGATCAGCCTTCAGACTTCGTTCCGATCGAATACAGAGAGACAGCGTTGTAATATTGATTTGAAAATAACTGACATACTCAAATATTGTATTAACAAACACCACTGACTGAAGATATTAAAGCATAATGAACAACAAAAGAGTAAGAACAATCAGCTGCATCAACATTTCAAAAATATAGTTCATCTTATCACAGAAACAAACGTTTCAGTTCATGTAGTGTGCCTTCGCTACGGTCCGTAGGCAGGATATCTTGGGAGAATTTGGTCTAATAACGATTCCATTCAGTGAAAAATGTACAGGTGCAGAAGTTAAAGATCTAAACTGGGTTTCTGTTCCATGGACTATTGACATATATGTATGACCTGATTTGTGTAAGAAATATTTTCTTTCCGCAGCACTCAACTCTTCCATCTTCCGCTGAAGCTGGTCGATGACCAATGAGGAGGTTGGTTGGTTGGTTTCTTGTTTAACGCCGCACTCAGCAATATTTCAGCTATATGGCGGCGGTCTGTAAATAATATAGTCTGGATCAGACAATCCAGTGATCAACATCATCAGCATCGATCTACGCAATTGGGATACGACGACATGTGTCAACCAAGTCAGCGAGTCTGACAACCTGATCCTGTTAGCCGCCTAGGACAGTACGTTTATCCAGGAAGTACTTGGTTTTTTAGTGCACAGTTAAACAACAAACAAACAACCAAACAAACAAAACTTGGGATTTTTTGCGGAGACATAAAGTATTGTTTTCTCTTGTGACTAGTCAGAGAGTTTACTAATATTATAAATAACTTTCAAACGTCGTTTTATGGGATTTGCAAATTAGGTTTCTCGAATTTCACGATCATCCAGAGAAGGGATCTAAATTAACACTGCTTTGGAATTTGTGTGAGTATATTCAAAGGTGCAATTGGTTTTAGTTATAACAACTTTTAAAACTTCGAAAAACCTTCGTTACATATAACAAACATGTACATATATGTATTAGGTATAATGGACAGTTATCATTTCGATAATGACATAATCAAAGAAGCAGCTTGATCAGATAGCATTTCCTATCTTCACGTTTAAAAAGACGTGTACGCTGCTATATGCACTTATTATTCACATCTCTCGTTATATCTAAATATCTAAGAATGCTTACTAGACACAAAAGGAACATCATATTTTCAAAACCTAGAAATACGAAACAACGTTGGGGAGAAACTCATTTGAATACTCTTGTGATGCCACGGGAGTGTTGATGTCACGTGTTGTGTGATCAAGTTAATCAAGATATTTTCGTCCATGTTTCATCATCACTGTTACAGTAGTTTTGCCAATTAAAACCTCTTCTTTCATCATTAAACCCTCTTTTCCACCTAAAATAACAACTAATCACAAGTTGAACGGATGATAGCCTAACTACGAGTTAAAATAGTGTTAACGGGCTGTGTCCTAGCAGATGGTTCATGATGAATCTTCATCAGGGTAAAAACACACAGTTCAAACCATTAACATTAGGACATCAGGCAGAGAACCATAATAAATGCCATAGATACTGCCTTTGTACTGCTAACAGTGTCTCCACGATGCTCAGTCTGGTCATGGTCCATTCTGCATTATCTTCGAGCACTTCTCATTTGTTTCTTTTAGTAAATAGGTGACGTTGGAATTCACAATTCACTAAGTCTTGTTTTCGCCCTTGAGAAATTATTCATCCTTTGATCCTTTAATGACTTTGGAATCCCCTGATCAATGTATTTTTTTTTATGAGAATACCGACAGAGAAGATGTACAGTTTAGTTCATTTCTCACGAAATACACCCAATCAGCAATTGTCAGTCCTTCAAAATACACTGACAGGCCATAGGAAGGCTATTTATATTGTGTTCCATGTCTCAAAATCAACCAAGTGAAGTAGATACATTGGTGAAACGTATGAGTAAAACGGTGCACTATACCTGTCATTGCACATTAATTCATTCCAGTTCCAGTAATTTCAGAAATGAGTGTTATCACTTTATCTTTTTCAGAGTGGTATAAAAATCCACATCGTATAAAGATTTGAAGGACAAATCCATTTCATCTCCACCTTTGTTTTTGTTATGTATAATATTCATCGAATCCTCCCGTACCTGATTAATTTTTTTTCTTACTTTGTGTCATTAGATGATAGGTTTTGTAACATCGCACATACCGTATTGTATATGTTAGTAAAACACTGATCAATCAGTTATCCATAATATAAAATAAAGGAATGGTACGGTAGTACGGCGTGTGCGGCTCTAGTAATATCGTGTGCACAAAACCACTGGTTTGACAGGTTACTTCTTGATCTTTGAAGTCAGTGTTATACGTACATGATACATCAAAAACGTTTTTCAAGTTTCATAAATTGTTAAAGGTAATTGTGATGTTAATAGTAAAGTGTCGAAAAGTGAAGATTCGCTAAGAATTGGTCTTCAGCAACTAATGCTCGTCGTAATAGGCGACTGATGGGATCGGATGGTTAGACTCGTTGACTTGAATGCTTTTTATGTCATCGCATCCAAGGATATAGTGAGTGAGTGAGTTTAGTTTTACGTCGCTTTTAGCACTATTCCAGCAATACAAGTGTGTGTGTGTCACACAAAGGGGTTTACACATTGTATTCATGAAGGGAATCAACCCCGGGTCTTCAGCGCGTCCAGCGAACTCTCTACACTGGTTCCGTATTCGTGGAAGGATTGACTTCAAGATCCTCTGCCTCACCTGTCAGTCTTTTTAGGACTCAGGACCTTTCTACCTTCAAGACCTACTGATACATTACTCTCCAGAAAGAACTCTACGCTCATCACGACAACTGTTACTCGCTGCCCCAAGCTATAATCTAGAATCATCTGGCTCAAGAACCTTTTGATATGCAGCAGTTTCTCTCCCAATCGAGTTAAAATCATCTCCTTCCCTAAGTACATTCAAAACACGACTCAAGACTCATCTATTTCTCCGCTACAAGTGACTTTTAATCATCTGTACATGCCATCTGTATATAGTTTTAACTGGAGCTCAGGAAGCGCTTTGAGCATATCCTTGTGACGTGGAAAGGCGTTATATATTAATGGCCTATTATTGTCCCCCGCCGCAACGCGGTACGGGGGACTATGTATTCAGCAGCGTCCGTCCGTACGTCCGTCCGTACGTACGTACGTCCCGATTCTTGTTAACGCGATATATCATGAAATGTTGTACCCAATGTCTTCATATTTGGTGACAGCCTACATTGGGGGATTACGCAGGCACCAGTTGATTTGAGTGACCTTGACCTTATTTTCAAGGTCACCACGACACTGACCACTTTTCAAACTCTTGTTAGCGTGATATCTCATGAACTCATGTACCCAATGACTTGAAATTTGGTGACAGCCTACATTGGGTGATTACGCAGACACCAGTCGATTTGGGTGACCTTGACCTTATTTTCAAGCCTACATTGGGGGATTTTCAAGGTCACCACGACACTTTGAACACTTTTCAAACTCTTCTTAACGCGATATCTCATGCACTGTTGTACCCAATGTCTTCAAATTTGGTGACAGCCTACATTGGGGATTACGCAGACACCAGTCGATTTGGGTGACCTTGACCTTATTTTCAAGGTCACCACGACACTTTGAACACTTTTCAAACTCTTCTTAACGCGATATCTCATGCACTGTTGTACCCAATGTCTTCAAATTTGGTGACAGCCTACATTGGGGGATTACGCAGACACCAGTCGATTTGGGTGACCTTGACCTTATTTTCAAGGTCACCACGACACTGACCACTTTTCAAACTCTTGTTAACGTGATATCTCATGCACTGTTGTACCCAATGTCTTCAAATTTGGTGACAGCCTACATTGGGGATTACGCAGACACCAGTCGATTTGGGTGACCTTGACCTTATTTTCAAGGTCACCACGACACTTTGAACACTTTTCAAACTCTTCTTAACACGGCATCTCATGGACTGTTGTACCCAATGTCTTCAAATTTGGTGACAGCATACATTGGGGGATTACGCACACATCAGTTGATTTTGGGTGACCTTGACCTTATCTTCAAGGTCACCACGACACTTTTCACATTTTTAACTCTTGTTAACGCGATATCTCATGGACTGTTGTACCCAATGTCTTCAAATTTGGTGACAGTTTACATTGGGGGATTACGCAAACACCAGTTTATTTGGGTGACCTTGACCTTATTTTCAAGGTCACCACGACACTTTGAACACTTTTCAAACTCTTCTTAACACGGCATCTCATGGACTGTTGTACCCAATGTCTTCAAATTTGGTGACAGCATACATTGGGGGATTACGCACACATCAGTTGATTTTGGGTGACCTTGACCTTATCTTCAAGGTCACCACGACACTTTTCACATTTTTAACTCTTGTTAACGCGATATCTCATGGACTGTTGTACCCAATGTCTTCAAATTTGGTGACAGTTTACATTGGGGGATTACGCAAACACTAGTTTATTTGGGTGACCTTGACCTTATTTTCAAGGTCACCACGATACTTTGACCGCTTTTTAAAGGCGATATCTCATAAAACATTGCACCCAATGTTTTCAAGTATGTTGACAGCCTACATTGGGTGATTATACAGACACGAGTCATATCAGGCATCTTGTATGTGACCCAAAAATATAAAGTAGTAAATATAGATATTCCATTTTTTAGCGGCGGGGGACATTGCCATATCAGTGGCAAACACTTGTTATGTTTTACAGATTAAAGATGAAAATGCAGCAGGGAGGGTTCGGGTGATCCTGGCACAGTCAGGCTAGTAAGGCTCATCATCAACTCAGGGCCCTTGCCCCCTTTACACGCAGCCCAAACAGCGAATGGCACTTCTCCCAGGAAACGCTGCCTAGTCAAACCCACCAATAACTTTCCGGAGAATATGAATGCCCCCCAACACTGCAGCCTTCTGCATTACCCAGAGAGGCAGAAGGGCTGTGCTCCTAGTAGAGAACCCGGGCACTCTCCTGATCTGCGCCAAGAGATCAGGAGGTACCAAACCAAGGGCACCGAGAACAATGGGGAGCCTGACGACAGTGCACTTGGGATGCAAGCGAGACATTTTAAAGGCGAGGTCCGCATATGTATCATGCTTTTCCTGAATCTTGCCAATCACATTGCTGTCAAAAGGGACAGAAAATTCAATGATATATATAAATTCATTGGCTTTATCAAAAAGGACAAGATCAGGTTTGTTGGCAGGAATTCTTCTGAGGCTACATATGGGCCTGTTACAGAGAAGTCTGAAAGCATCATTTTCCATGACGCCCTGGACATGTTCAGGGTCGTACCATGATTGGACCTCGGAGTCAAAGCCACAGACATGGCGGAGACTGTATTATTATTATTATTATTATAACGTCAGAGAAAATTGAACCAGTCTCGATCATCCGATGAAACTGATACCACTGTATGTAAAGGAAAAGACCGGAAAATGTGTTATGACAAAAGGAAAGTAAAGCCAAAATCACTTACTTTCCAAACATAATCTTCTTACGAAACAATTGAGTTATTATAATTTATTATTGTATTGATGTCGTAAATGTGCGTAGTTTAATGTTTGGACATAACACAAAAAGGCAAAGTTACAGCTATGAATATTTACTCAAATAACTCGCATTCGACATATACTCTTTGAATGTCAAGAACAGTTATGTACGTGTAGGTGTGTTTCAGAATCCTGTTGTTTGAAAACCATCCTTAATAGCTAAAAGCACTATCATCTTACACTGTATATACAAAATTATAAACGCTGCGTTGGATATGAATAATGTATCCATTCAGTAAATGTTAAATTGCCTGGAAATAACATGTTTCTATTCAGAAAACAAATACAGAATATTCATACTGTATACATGTATCCATTTACAAAAGTGGGAGGAAAACGCAGTTACAGTATTGTGTTCGATTACTGTTTTTTCACATTGCTTGGTATTGATCGTGAAACAGGTCCTTCAGAGCCTTTGAGACAGTTCCCTGTCGTGTCAGTGTCTCGATGTGAAGATAACTAGCAGTGTAACAAGAGCGTATAGTTCAGCCACATCAGTGTACAGGAGACCATTGACTTACAAGCAGAGACGAAGAACTTTGGTCAGAAGATGCACGTCAGTCTTTGACACTGCAGTAAGCGTAGCACTTTTAATGTTTTAATCTATAGCATTCTATGGTAAAAAAGATGTATTTGTGGACACGACTGCAGGACAGGTAGAACCTGTTTATCGGATATTACGTTTAACAATGGGCCCACTTGATCACTACATATATGCGTGCTATGAGACGACTTGAATTGATCGAATGGTCATGAGTCTTCAAATGGGTGTCACCGTAACCCAAAGGCGTGGGTCGTTGCATTTGTCTTTGGTCTATACTAGATCCTAACACAAACTATATTATATGGAGGCAGCAGTGATGTACCTGTAATACAAGAGGTTGTTGCTATACACAATAAATACTCTCTCGCTGTTGTTGTAAATTATCAATATTCTGTGACAGTGTCAAGAAGATATATGTTCTGAACCATTAAAATACTTTTCGTTAATTATTCTTCATGAAACATATTTTAGGGAAGCAGGGTATATCCGTGGACGTGATTCCGATGCAGGTGAAACTAATTGTTATTTCTTGTTGGCTCAGCACAATTACTGACCTATATTAATTAAGTAGACATATTTAGAAGAAACGTTTCGGTCAGCTGATCTGAATGTTTTAAATATGCATGTAAATATGAAGTTGAAAACATTGGCCACTTTGGGATTTAATTCAAAACACCCGTGAATATCCGGGTTAGAATTGATCTTCAGTGACCCATACTTGTTGTAAGAGACAACTGACGGGATCGGGTGGTCAGGCTCGCTGACTTTGTTGACACATGTCATCGTATCCCAATTACGTTGATCGATGCTCATGATGGTGATCACTGGATTGTCTTGTCCAGACTCGATTATGTACAGACCGCCGCCATATAGCTGGAATATTGCTGAGTGCGGAGTAAAACTAAACTCACTCACTAATATAAAACGTCAACGCTAGAGAATAACCAGTCCCGTGTGATTGCGGAAAACAATATGTGACGCTGCACATAAGAATTGTAATACAAAAGCGACCGAAAACAATCAGGTATTAACCAACAATCAAATAATAGACAAGTAACTACACGAAAATCGACAAGTTATTGTTGAATTTGAACCCTAAAACAATGTTAAACATATTAACCTTGTGTTAGGCTTAATTGTCCATAAGTCATTATAGACGACAGAAAAGCATTATGGCTAATGTGACTATTGTCCCATGAGAAAATATTTTGTGATAAAATGACAGCCTTGAAATTGTGTAAGCGCTTCTTCTTGTCGTAAAGCATATATGAACACGAAAACGACTTTTTCAACTCTCTCAGTCATCCCTTGGGGGTAACGTGTCAGTGCTGCGGTTTCGTGACTCTGTTAACTTGTCCGACTTTAGCACATATTTTTTTCATTTTCAAAAGGCTGTTAATAAGTCCCGGTTGTGATCATTTTTATTGAGTCACATTTCGTTACCATTTTGAAATGAGAAGGAAGGACTCTCATATTACTTTATAAATGTGCACGTCCTTAGTTCTACAAACACACTCATATCTATGTGTCTGTCCCCCTCTTTCTCTATGTATCCATCAGAACGAAAGGAGTAGGGGTTTCATTTTTTTCGGTCACATTCGTTTTGTTTGCAGGATTAAATATTTCGTTGATTTCGATACGTCTTTACAATATGTTTTTATAAAGTTACAATGTTTTACGTCTATAGAAAACATCATGGCTTCATTTATTTGTTTCTTATTTTAGAGATATTTAGAGTGGTTTAACTGATTTAATGCAAGTGAGAAATCCCTGTTCCTTGCACTTACAATATCCAGTTGCATAAGCGGAAAGAAACAGAGTATATTCACGTTAAACCAGAAGACATTACTAAGCATTTAATCCGTTTATACGTATGATAGGTTAACACTTGTACAATACTTACAGAGTAAATGTGGTATGTAACAGAAGCTTCTCCACAACTGTTTTACTGTATGACCACCGGTAGTTTGAATTCCATTTTGTTTTATGGAAGCATTTGGAGCTGAGTGGGTTAGATCGCTGACGTTGTCTGTTGTCGATCTGCTGCTTGATTTTAAGGGACCCCAACCCCCAAAGAACAACAACCTGTACGTACTGTGTGTACTGAGAACATATAATCGTAAATGTGAAACTTGGAACTATTTTACTTGTTCTCAACAGTTACTCATAGCGTTGTTTTACATAAAATTTAAAAAAAAGAGTTTATATTCTTCAGTGAACACGAGCAAAGTAAACAGAGACGTTTTACCAAAGAAACTGGAAACACATTGTTATTTCTACTTAACAGTCATGTTCTGGTCGTGCTTGATGAAGAACACACTAACCAACAAACAGACATCGTGTCTGCTTGATTTGACAGTTATGTTGAAACAACCTTTCAAATATGTTTAACAAATAGCGTCTGGTGAATGTCAGTTCTTTTGGTCGAGATGACGCCATATACCATGTTCTGACCTTTTCAATAATTCCGCGCCTGGGCACCTTCAGATGCAAAATCAAGAATGCCAATAGGACGATTTACGACTCGGGCGAAGGAAGAATTTCCGCCTTGTAGACATGTTTGACATTATTAAAACCGAAAATGTTATTTACGAGACATATTTATTTCTTTTGTCAGCCTAGTTACACTGGCAAGAGACAACGACCTCCCAAAATTGAACACTTAGTCTACGACTAATATTCCCGACCAGAGGAGAGTAGACATAGTCTCACGAAATTACAGTTTCTTAGGTAACTGTCCAATAAATCACAGGACATCATGTCAGTCCCGTTTACAGACATGTAAATTTTAAGGTTTATAAAGATATAAAATCAGAGTCATATATATCATTCAGTCAGGTATAGGCAATGACACAACTTAACCATACTGATGCTGTTCTAAAGGTTTATCCTTATCACGATCAGTCTGGTAAAGGATGAGTTTTTTTCCATTCTGTATTTATGTGTTCAAGCCCTAAATTATTAATGCTTGCATCTTTTAAAATGTCGAAACCGAGTAATGAAACAAACAGGCTTCTCATGCATTCCGAGATCGCTGCTTTGTTACCAAACCAAGCTGTTTGGCATATTTTAGTTTAATCAGGCCTTTGAATGGCATTCAGTGCTACACATAAGGAAGATACTTTTTTATTAATGACAACTTCTTTATCATGAGGAACACAACGTTTCGGAGTTTAGTTTCATAACTAAATTAAAATGTGTTATTTAAGTTTAATTACTCTCATTGTTTTGAATTATTTGAATTGAAAACAAATATCTTGGAACATTTTTTAGGTAACATTGTTCTGTCCCCGTCAGTTTGTCTAAATAGGGAAGCGAAGAGCTTGATTCTCTAGTGTCAGATATTTATAGTTTTGGTGAAGGGAATGGGCTATTTGGCCATAACTAAAGGGTGGCAGATTATCGATCTACCAGAACCGTATAACCTTAAATTTGTTTTCCAACCCGAAACAGATCAACAAGGGGTCGGATAAAGTGCTTCTAAGGAATATGATTTACCTGTATGTATTATATATAGTGTAGGTAATATTTGTCATATATTGATGTATTTTCCAAATGATGTATTGGGCATTCATTATTCAATGTATATTAACTAACATCCAATGATTGTTCAGACGTTTTCATGGACCAGATCACGGTTTTGAGAGTCACACCATGAAAGATGTCCATATCTGCCAAAGCCACATACATAACCCTCCAAGGGATTCAAGGACTCTTTGAGAATTTAAATGTTAGCTTTCAGGAAGCTTTGCTTGTGTTTGGCTGGAGATCACTGATGAAGAGGATGAAGATCCCTCTCTTCTTTGAAGCTGACTTACATGTGCAGTCCTACATTCTCGGAAGAGCAGCATGTGTCTACACGTTGAACACTGATGTATTGAACTTGTTAATCTGTTAATTTCAAAATGATAATTTGAAATTATATACGACCAAACTTCACACAGATATTATTCAAACACTGCCCTTCTTGGCTTTCTATGAAAGATGTTCAACTATCGCAAAGAACTCTGATTATCCTGAACGTTATTGTAAGCCCGTGTCGAAATTCCTGTTTAATAAACTATTTCTTTGATGTATTCGAAGAAAATCGAGTAATTGAAGAACCTTGTATGTTATGAAAGAGATTATGGTTGAAAACGCACAGGTTCTGGCTGTACGTACACCTGATAACTGTGCATTTGTACCCCGTACAGAGAGCATACCCGCTTTTGTTCATATAATGCACTAAATAATGGTTGCCTTCATATCCCTGTGGTTGGTGTGTTGCTAAAGTAATATTCCAGCTACATGATGGCGGTCTGTAAGTAATCGAGTCTGGATCAGACAATCCAGTGACCAACAGCATGGGCATCGGCATACTCAAATGGGATACGATGACATGTGTCAACAAAATTAGCGAGCTTTACCAACCGATCCTGTCAGTCGCCTGTTACGATGAGCATGGGCTGCTGAAGACCGGATCTTCACGGATCCTGAATGAGAAGAATTTAGTTCTGAAATAAATTGATGTAACTTTGGAACCAATATATAAATGTCATTGCACGTATCTCTAAGAGCGGTCATGGATAAGTAATTTTTAATATATCACGTTTCTATAATGACGAATTATTCCATGCGATTCACTTTGAGACGCAAAAGGCCAGTGGGAGCTTCCAATTTCAGAATATATTCCGTAAGATGGTACCGAGTTACAAGTGCCATAACACAGTCTAACAAATAATGAACCAGTGGAAGTGTAGACATTCTCAACAGCGTTCTGGGGCGTCCTTGCAAGAACATGGTGGTTGAATACATATCTGATTAAACTATTTCTTAAAGTTAAATTCTATCAATTATATTTGTCACAACGGTCAACACAGTGAGTATTTGAACTATTTTCTTCAACTGCAATATACGATCAGATGGTAAATTTTTCAGTTGTATATTTTGATTAAATCATATCCATTTATGTAATACCTCACACCTTAAAAAAAGATTGATTATCCGAAGGAATCTAGCAATAACCCTTAACGGGTTTCGAAATAAATGTGTTCAACTGAAGACCAAAAAAATTATCTTACAAAAGTCAAAGCAAAACTATCGACATCCATGTTTTTTCGATAACACAACCCCGAAGAACAGTTCTTCGTGCGAAAAATGGAAATGTCAATATATATGTCACATGGGATCAGATGTCTCTGCTAGCAGCTAAAGGTTCTGATAGCTCCTGACACTAGTAGCAACCAGAAACCAGTACCCCATGCGCCTCTCAGCTACAGGCGTTTCAGCCTTAAGGTGACTGGCGGAACAGAGTATGATAGATTAGACGTGGGGCTTCGTGGGTGTTTCTAATGTCTCTGTCTTCACTGGATCATCTGAACGCGTGATTAAGGATTTGCTTGCATGGCCATACAATCAAAGTTACGTGGTCGTGTGGTTAAGTTTATGCTACTCCAATGCAATCTTGTTTTGCTGGCTTATTCCTGTCACAGTGTGGTATTAAACAAGAAACCCCTATTAGAATAAAATTGCACCGGAGGTTGGATAAAGTAGTCAGGCGTTGAGTATAACACGTTTTTACAACAACCACTTTTAACGTTTAATGTATTTTAAACGTGTTTCCAATGGTTGAAATGTCCCAACGCGTTCGTTATTTTCAGATGCAAACCATCACACCTGGTACTGTGTTTGTAAGAAGGCACGGAACAATATTATATAACTCAAATGATGTATTAAATATGTAATAATGCACGAACCAACAGCTTAAGGCAAGGATAGACATACATAATGTAGGAGCTCCAAGAGATAATGTGTTTCCGTATGAACGAATTGTTTATCCAGACATCGAAGGGAAACATGATTTTTCTGATTATGCTGAGGATGAAAAGATGTTGTACCCTGTGACATCATGAGCTCTGTTGGTATCGGCCTTCAGCTGGTCGTAATTTGTCAGATGGAATATCCGATTAAAGCTCTAGAGATGACAAAATCACATAGACAAAGGATGAATGGGAAAGAGTAACATGGACTTGACGCCGCTTGTAACAGTAAAATTGTCGTAGGAAATTGATGCATTACTTAGATATTTAGAGCATTGATGAAACAAAACCACGTGTACTTAGTAATGACATTAGATACAAACATGTTAATCATGGAGACGTATCGTAACAAAGATATAGTTGTATTTCTAATGTTTGTTGCTGTTGCTGTTATCTGGAAAGATTAAGTCATAGATTTGTACAGGCCTGAACAGGAGTCGGGTGATTTATTATCATGAAGTACGATCTTCCTTCTCAAAAATGTCAGACTGCCCTTCCCTTTGTTTCTCTACACATGCTCGTAGTCATCCTCGACATTTATGTTAACTTCACTTCCAATTATATTAACAAGCAGACCGATAACATTTCCGATCTTTGCCCAGACGCTTTATCTACCTTATCTGTCTCTGAACAATCAGAGGTCTTTGATAACTTCAGGATAAACCACTCCGAAGGTAATAAATCAAATCATCTGCAAAAAGGTCTTTTAGAGGGTGATAAGTCACACCTATTACGAAAAAGTCGCTGGGAGTCAGTTTTGAGACTTTCAGATGGCGAGAACATGGTGTGGTGTTTTACTCAATTTAAGTTGTTGCAACATGATGTTTTGGGGTAAACCTTTAATTCAACCAAATCTAAACTCGTGTGTCTGGAACGTGTTTGGCCGTTATTGCACTACAGGGAAACCATAATAGTGTAAGCACTTTTCTCGAAATACAAATACAGTTAGATCAAGATGAGCTACGAAAACAAAGGACGCATGCCAAGGCACGTGTGAGGGCAAACATTTTGAGTCATAGTATAGCACACGAAGCCGTATTTAGTAATGCTGACAGAAATATTTGGGGTTCTCATTGATCATCTTGGAAGCCAAAACAAATCATTTCAAGAAAGGACAGGATTTGAAACTGGAGGCTTTCATTCATCAGTCACAAATTAACTCTGACTGACCCAAACGGTTTATTTCCATCACCTCGGTATTTGGCCGTTCTGGTTTGAATTATACAGCCTATCTCACAAAAGTCCAAGACTTAGGGCTCACGATGCGACATTTTTATCCATAGCCTCATTTCGTATTTATAGTATTCATCTAACATGGACTGTGAAATCCAAACTGTCACGTAATGAATATTGTAATGGAGCTGACCATTGTCCACTACAGACGACCAGACGAAATGCGGACACGAACACACTGGAGATCAGTGAGGCAGAAGAGTGTACCTTGGCATCAATGATCGCCAATGACAATAGGGGCCATTCTCCATTTCAT
Source organism: Haliotis rubra (assembly GCF_003918875.1). Classification (NCBI taxonomy): domain Eukaryota; kingdom Metazoa; phylum Mollusca; class Gastropoda; order Lepetellida; family Haliotidae; genus Haliotis; species Haliotis rubra. Next base: position 2,944,754 of record NW_025766968.1, on the reverse strand, counting down.
CACGACCTGTGAGGAAACGTTGACTCCACGTATTTACATTTAGATCATTTGATACCGTTCAGTACTGCTAGGATGACCGAACCAGTAATAAAAGTCATCGAGGCGGATTAAAGTGTCTCCCAGGTTAACCATGGTTATTAGTTCCACGCAGTCCTCTGTGTGGTCAAGAACAGAAAACCTTATGATGGCACACGGTGGCCTCAAGTGGACCCGTATATGGTCAGGGACTTAAAGCTTGGGAATATTCTGATTAAAATCGTGAAAAGTGTACGTCCTTTCAATTTCACCAGACGTCTGTGTATAAATATTGAGTAGGGAAAACCAGTAGTTCACATAAAAGCATACAACCCACTCGGAAATATGGATGTTTTGAGTTGTGAATCACACGGCAATGCAGTCGTAGCACTAATGTGAATTTACAACTGCTAAGCCCAATTTATACTTTAATATGTCTTTATCACACAGTACTTGTCGAGATATTCGTTTGGTTGTTTCGCCTGTTTCACCTGACTCGAAACACTCGAACTGGTTGCCTACCCTACTTATTTTTTGCAAATATCAAAACAATCTCTCCTGAACAAGCATGTATTGTATTTTACGAGATATATACTTTTACTCAGTGAATAGTGAGTGAGTACGGTTTAACGCCGCGTTTAGCAATATTCCAGCAATATCACGGCGGGGGACTCCAGAGTTTGCTCCACACATTTTACCCATGTGGGGAATTGAAAACGGGTCTTCGGACAAGCCAACGCTTTAACCACTAGGCTACCCCACCGCCCCACTCGGTGAATAGAAGACTGGCAATGACTGACAACTGATTAATTTTTTTTGCGTCCAATTTAGGTCAAACATTTAATGTTTTATGAACGGAACAGAATGATCCACAGCAATATGTACAAATATAGTTGAAGCATCCTCCCAGAACAATCTGTGAGTGTGAGAAATACTGCTCCATAGGTTTGTTGGGTACTACTTCCACATGAAACATTTCGTCATTCAGTAATTAACCCTACTGCAGATAATGACACCTCTTTCATCGCCTTGATGTTACTACGTAGTCACAGTCACAGTGTCAGATTGACGTGGTCTGATGTTCTGAAACAGCCGAAACAGCTTGATATTACATATATGTATTTTGTCAGTTGAACACTTGATCTATTAATTGAACTTAAAATATCCTAAAATATATACGTAGAGAAACAAATAAAGAAAAGTTCTTTTATTATTTTCCAGTTTTCATCACCATTGTGCTATTCAAAGCAGGTGATGAAAATTAGAAAATATTAAAGAAACACTTGAATTTTCCTGTGTTCCTTTATTTGTTTCTCTACGTATATGAATGCACTGCACTTTGGTTCTATTAGTATGTAAACTATAATGAATAAATCATATAGAACTAATCCCAATTCGCTATTCCGTGTGCATCAAACATTTTGTTTATGGATTTTAATATTGTGTTTTTATTCTTTCAAATGACATTTTAAAAGCAGTCTGCAAACCCATCAATCGAGAGCTAAAGTAAGGGTTAAGTATACAAATTAAATGTCATTTTGACACAATTCAAGATACTATTAACAAAGCGAGGAAACATACAATAGTATGTGGAACCCAATCCGTTGTAAATGATTACACAATCTTCAAAAAAGAAACGCATTAGCCATTTAAGAAGAATTTATTGAGTTAGTTTAAGAACAATTATTTCATGTAATTGGTAAAAAGGTGAAAATCCACACGTCTATAGACACAGAGTTCGCCAACACAACAACAGCCTGTATTGTTGTGTTTCTGTCTACTTGAGGCCACAAGATGGCGTCAAAGTCAGTACATAGTATGGCCACCATTGGCAGCATTTAATGCCGCCTTGGCACAGACTGGATTAATCGACGAAGTCGCTCTTGCGGAATTCTTCCCAACTCTTCCTGCAATGTGATGGTCAGTTATGGAAGTGTCTGAGGCGTGTTTTCACGTTGATGTACACGTCGATCGAGTTCATCCCATAGGTGATCGGGAAGGCCATGGCAAGACGTTAGAATTGACGTAAGTGAGCAACCCGAATGTAGTGGTCCTGGGCTTGGACAGCCGTTTCTCGGGCGATCTTGGAAACGGATCAGGAAACGCTCCCAAAGGCGAGATATGGTGCTCTGATGAACGTTGAAATGCCGGGCAACTGCAGACTGCGACTCCCCAGCTTCAAGGCGGCCTATGGCGATGTTTCGATTGGCGGCACTCAGCCGTGACATGATGATTTCCTCTTTTCCAGGCAAAAACGAAAGACAAAGTTAAATACAATGTTTGCCTTCTTATAGTGATCGATACTGCATGCTTTTCCGCTTACTTACACGTGCGTTTTGCTTTGCATGTTTTCTTGGTGACGTTCCGACGAATAGTTTTGCAAACCCTTCTAAAACAAGGGGAAATGTTAAATTTGCCGCTTGCCGCGTTTTGGTGCTGAAGCTGTTTACAATCTCACAAAGATGAAGTTTTGGAAAGAAATAGTATGTTTGTAGTATTGTTTTTGTCCAATAATCTCAAAATCACCTATGCGTTTCTTTGTTTTGAAGAGTGTACTATGTAATCATTCCTGAAAGCTCTACAAGAGAAAACTTATCCATTTAAAAATGATTCTGTAATTGAGTTGTTTTGCATTTTCCATTTTATTAGTCTGAACCCATTCAGCATGGACATCAGAAGTCCTTCATGGTAGATAAACGTTTGAGCCGAAAAAATATGTAAATGTAATGATGTCACATCATCTAGAAGTCACAAATTGTAGTTGTGAACACCTTCAACTATTTGACATTTTAAAGTGATAGTTTCAAAATCTATCAGTTGTTGCACATATCATGCAGCTGTCAGCAGTGTGACTACTGGACATGATGTCTTTTCAATCCATGATGTAACCCATGAAGCGCGTTTTTCGTGTTCCGTTCCTTGACGGCGCTTAAAGTAGCATGAAACCGAATCTGTTCACTCTGAAACGCACACAGTAATGAAACCTTTTTGAACACCAGTGATAGGGGTTAAACATTTCTGAATCAAATCACTGTGATGAACATTAAATCGTGTTTAAGCGAATTTCTCATGTGTAGGTGGAACATGGTTGAACAAAATATTAAATTCACTCCCTGCTCATTGATGCCACAAACTACCTTTTATGATTCTCATGATTTCATTCATTATTTGACGCTTCCATGCGGTCATATCACACTTTATCTATTTGTTGAAAGGCCAAGGGTCTTCTTGGCGTGTGAGTGAATTCACTTTAACTGGACTTTAATACTACAGCTGTGATACTCCATTGCATATGCAATCTCTGACAAATCCTTGGTTTTAACGGGAATATACCGTCTAATTAAATGCAAACAAGAAGTCACGGGTTATTCACCATCCCTTGAAGTATGAGAAGAAGAACGTCAGAACAAAACATATATCAACTCTAAATATTCCTTCACACAGACCATTAACATATAGAAATAACTTCCAATTGATTCTATAGATTCTGTACTGTACATTTATTAGATTCTATTCATGCATGTTTCGTAATATGTTATTAAGATTCAACGAAAGTCCTTACTTTTGAGCGAGTGAGTTTAGCTTTACGCCGCACTCGGCAATATTCCAACTATATGGCGGCGGTCTGAAAATAATCGAGTCTGGACCAGACAATCCAGCGATCAACATCATGAGGATCGATTTACGCAAATGGGATACGATAACATGTGTCAACCAAGTCAGCGAGCCTGACCACCCGATCCCTTTAGTCGCCTTTTACGACAAGCATGGGTTACTGAAAATCAATTCTAACCCGGATATTCACGGGTTCCTTGCTTTTGAAAGGAACGATATTATCAATGATGACGCGTGGAAGTTTGATGATGACGCGTTACGTTTTATGCGGTAAGAGTCACTGTGTATATTACATGCACATGGGCAATTATTTTGATTTAAACAATGACATGCATTTGGGAAGCTGACTAACACCTATTTCGACAAAACAAATATAGTTGGTAAACTAAATTCAAGCAACTTATATTCTAGTAGACATATTTCTTGTCCATAACAGTTCCAATGACGTATTCGCAGTCATTATAATATTGTCATAAACTGTATGGTTGCTGGAAGATATTTATTATCGATATGTTATTATCAATATTGTCACAGCAACGTGTAATTTACAACCCGGAAGTACAGTCTTATGCCAGCGATCTGGTTTAGCTCAGTTATGACAGAAAAGGTTAGCTGGCAGTCATATGCGACTGTTACATCCTTTCTCATGACGAATTTGCGTACATGAGCTGAATGTTAGCTGTGTTTGTTGTCAGTTCCAACAAGGAGTGAGTGAGTGAGTTTAGTTTGACGCCGCGCTCAGCAATATGTTCCAACAAGGAAGCAATGTCGTTTGCAAGTAGCTAGCCTTCCTTACGTGAGTTCCACCTTTAACAGTTGCAAATAGAATTGTATTAAAAAGATTCAAAATTTGGAAGTATTCTGTGAGTGGTGCTGATGCGGCACCAATACCATTCATTTCTTTAATATGGTATCGTTTACTGAAATGTTTTACAACTGAATATAAAACTTATGTTACAATCATCTCAGAGGTTTAGTTTCATATATTTTTAATTAAGAGAAGAGTTACTGTGTGATTTACATGTTTAATTATTTCAATAAAGCTATTTCATATTCTTCACAGGTGGTGTGTAATAGTGCGGGGCAGTTGTCAAACAGTTGTGTATCATCCATCGTTTCTGCATTTACAGAATACATAATAAGGTACCTGTTCAATTCATACTAATTGAAAATACCTGTTATTCTTGAAATGTAGTTATTTAGTGAGGTGAGGTGAGGTGAAATTGGGTTTTACGTCGTACTTGAGAATATTTCGCTCATATAACGACGTGCATGCGTGTGAATGTGTATGTGCGGCTGCTTGTATTAGCCCAGACTGAAGCTGGTTTTATAGTGCTAGCCCACTGAGATACCATGCCGCAGTGAAGCATGAATACCCCACTCAGACACATTATACTGACTCCGAGCCGGCCAGTCCTTGTTGTACCCATTAATGCCGAGCGCCAGGCAGGGACCAACAAGTACCATATTTTAATGTCTTTTGGTATGACGCGGTCGGGGATCGAACCCGCGACCTTCTGCTCTCCGGGCGTACGCTCTAACCACTACACCACGGATGCGGTCAGTTATTTAGTAACAACAATTGCATGCCAAACTGTAATCAGACAAAAGAAAGTACCCGTGAACATCCGGGTTAGAACTGGTCTTCATCAACCCTCGCTTACGTGGCTGACACATGTCATCGTATCTCAATAGCGTAGGGGCGGTGGTTAAAGCGTTGGCTCGTCACGCCGAAGACCCGGGTTCGATTCCCCACATGGGCACAATGTGTTAAGCCCATTTCTGGTGTCCCCCGCCGTGATATTGCTGGAATATTGCTAAAAGCGGCGTAAAACCAAACTCATTCAGTCAATAGCGTTGATCGATGCTGATCTTGATCACTGGATTGTCTGGTCCAGACTCAATTATTTACAGACCTCCGCCATATAGCTGGTACATAAATGAGGGCGGCGTAAAACTAAACTCACTCACTGATATGTTATCGTATCCCGATGGCGTAGATCGATGCTCATGCTCTTGATCACTGGATTGTCTGATCCAGACTCGATTATTTACAGACCGCTGTCACGAAGCTTTATTATTGCTGAGTGTGGCGTTAAACACACTACAAAAGAAAAAGATGTTTTTCCTCAACCAAGTTTTACCTTTGATCATTGATCGGGCACATCTATTTAAAAATTAGAGCTTCAAAACTCTCTCAAGATCAACAAGAAACCTCTGACATAGAGCAAACTCGATTGTACGATATCGACTTTAAAAATTACTCTCAAATAGTGATGGTACCAACCTTTCTCGAATAGGTGAACTTATTCTACTCCACCAGTGCCATCTGTCATTAACACATGCAAAGGCTAGTTAAGTTTTCAAAGGGGTTGAATGCAAAGGTAACGATTAGAGCCATTTTTCACGACATGTTACACACTCCCAATTCTCATCAGTTCTCTTTTACGACAGGCACAGGATATAAACATGTAGGACCTGTTAAGGCGTCCCTAGACAGATTTGTTATTTGGAGTGATAACACGTAAAAGTGAAAATATTGATCACTGCGTCTCTGGCCGCCTCAGCCTGGTATGGAATAATATTTAGCACACACTTAATCATGTCACCTCACATGAATACACTGCGAAAGTAATGTGAGGTTAAAACATAACATGTAGCTCGTAGCACATTCTAAAGCCACATTATAGAACGTATTGGCATAGTAAGTGTACACACTCACACCTCCCGTGAATCCCGAATAGCATTAATTCACTCTGAGTCACAGTACTCACTTCTGAATCGTGAATACTATAGAACACAACTATCGAACACATTCAGAAAAGGGAACGATTTGAAATTAAATTATTGAAAAAGCAACGAAACATTAAAACGAAAATGTTTCAACATTATTTCCACAATAATTGTTAAACCAGCAAACTGGACATATCTATATGCATCCCGCTTACCACATTGCGACCCAAACACCGTCTAAATATACCTGTGCACGCGTGCTAGCGGCGTCGTGGTTCCATATTGTGATAATCTTAGTAAGTGAATAAGTACCAGGCAGTGCATGGGTTCATTGAAAGTGTACGAACTGTCGAAATGGTGCAATATTGTGTACCAGTTACCACGTCATGGTTCCATATTGTGAAAATATAAGCTAGTGAATAAGTACCAGGCAGTGCAAGGGTTCATTGCAAAGGTACGAACTGTCGAAATGGTGCAATATTGTGTACCAGTTACAACGGCATGGTTCCATATTGTGAAAATATAAGCTAGTGAATAAGTACCATGCAGTACAAAGGCTCACTGCAAAGGTACGAACTGTCGAAATGGTGCAGTAACGTGTCCAATTACCACGTCATGGTTCCATATTGTGAAAATATTAGCTAGTGAATACGTACCAGGCAGTACAAGGGTTCATAGTAAAGGTACGAACTGTCGAAATGGTGCAGTAACGTGTCCAATTACCACGTCATGGTTCCATATTGTGAAAATATTAGCTAGTGAATAAGTACCAGGCAGTGCAAGGGTTCATAGTAAAGGTACGAACTGTCGAAATGGTGCAGTAACGTGTCCAATTACCACGTCATGGTTCATAGTAAAGGTACGAACTGTCGAAATGGTGCAGTAACGTGTCCAATTACCACGTCATGGTTCCATATTGTGAAAATATTAGCTAGTGAATAAGTACCAGGCAGTACAAATGTTTATTGCAAAGGTACGAACTGTCGAAATGGTGCAATACTGTGTACCAATTACCACGTCATGGTTCCATATTGTGAAAATATTAGCTAGTGAATAAGTACCAGGCAGTGCAAGGGTTCATAGTAAAGGTACGAACTGTCGAAATGGTGCAGTAACGTGTCCAATTACCACGTCATGGTTCATAGTAAAGGTACGAACTGTCGAAATGGTGCAGTAGCGTGTCCAATTACCACGTCATGGTTCCATATTGTGAAAATATTAGCTAGTGAATAAGTACCAGGCAGTGCAAGGGTTCATAGTAAAGGTACGAACTGTCGAAATGGTGCAGTAACGTGTCCAATTACCACGTCATGGTTCATAGTAAAGGTACGAACTGTCGAAATGGTGCAGTAACGTGTCCAATTACCACGTCATGGTTCCATATTGTGAAAATATTAGCTAGTGAATAAGTACCAGGCAGTACAAATGTTTATTGCAAAGGTACGAACTGTCGAAATGGTGCAATACTGTGTACCAATTACCACGTCATGGTTCCATATTGTGAAAATATTAGCTAGTGAATACGTACCAGGCAGTGCAAGGGTTCATAGTAAAGGTACGAACTGTCGAAATGGTGCAGTAACGTGTCCAATTACCACGTCATGGTTCCATATTGTGAAAATATTAGCTAGTGAATAGGTACCAGGCAGTACAAAGGTTCATTGCAAAGGTACGAACTGTCGAAATGGTGCAATACTGTGTACCAATTACCACGTCATGGTTTCATATTGTGAAAATATTAGCTAGTGAATACGTACCAGGCAGTGCAAGGGGTTCATAGTAAAGGTACGAACTGTCGAAATGGTGCAGTAACGTGTATCAGTTAACACGAAAACATAATAAACCAGTTCTACAGTATCGGGGTCAGTCCATATGTCCCACTTAGATCTTCAGTCATATCGGGGGGATATTCCTAGCGCAGAGACGCATAGCAACTGTCAGTCAGTTGTCTCACTTGCCCTCTAACACAATGACTGGTTGGTCTGGTTGTGTTTGTTAACATGGATAGAATACGGACATTTCGTAATATGCAACATGGCAGTAATGTCTCACTCCATTCACTCAAGTATTGTATGGATACAACGAGGTGACATTAGACTGGGAATCGGGCCTTGATGTCAGTAGTGTTATCGACAATTACAAGATTATTGCCATGAGGTAACTTACTGATTACGAATAGGCCATGGCTTATTTGGCTTTGACCAGTGCATTAACTAACAGAGCTGTTAGTTAAACACACTTAGCAATGATTTCTTATTTCCCTTTAATTTACCTTGATGATAAGTCGCCAGCGGGATTTGCGCCTGTACGGAAGACCAACGAGTGTATTCTTCTGCCAACATCGTAGAAGAAATATGAACTTTACAAAACCATGTGTACTTATATTGAGACTAACTGTTTAGCGTTTTCATGAATAGTTATGCTTGTTAATTAGGTATCAACATGGTTGATCCAGAATAAATTGCAATATCTGCCTTTGGGAAAAATAACTCTTTCATAACCAAAGTCCTCAAAGAACACCAAACGCTTGTAAGAAACACAGTGTTCATTTGTGTGTGTGTGCGTGCGTGCGTGCGTGCGTGCGTGCGTGCGTGCGTGCGTGCGTGCATAACTGCATAAAAACAATGCAGTTTAGATATTTAGGGGGCTAAGCTTTGTCGAATATTAGTCATTGTTTAAACGGGTTAGATCACGAAGCCCTGATGTGTAATCGTTGGAACTGTCTGTTTAGATTTTGAGGACTCGATATATTTCAATGAGACATCAGATCTTCCTAATCTGACCTATACCAAGACAGCTACAAATTATGTTAATGATTGCATCGAATATTAATGACATTCCACATTATCGCATGGTAGCGTCAGCTGTAAAGGCAACATATCTCAGGTCAATAAGCAGTGCTGGCCAGTTTCATTCAAGTCATTCAGAGACCAGTTTGATTGTCAGTATAGTCAACTCAGAATTTACCGATTGCCTTAATTACACAGACACAGCGTCTCAGATTGACACACGTCAATAATTTAAACTTAAGTTGTAGACTAGGCCCTCGAACGTGTAGCGTAAACTCTGAGACCGTTAACTGTTTATGTGTCACGACTTCTGATAAACCACTGGACTAAATGAAGAATACATCCCTGTTAGTGAGTTAAGTTTTACGCCACTTTTAGCAATATTCCAGCAATATCACAGCGGGGGACACCTGAAATGGGCTTCGCACATTGTACCCATGTGGGGAATCGAACCCGGGTCTTCAGTGTGACGAGCGAACACTTTAACCACTGAGCTACCCCACCGCCCCCTATACACCCATGTACCAGAAATGTTATTAAACGTTGATGTATGTGATGCAAGTATCAGTTGTATTTGTAGCCTAGTAACATTTTAATAACGTGTGTAATGTTTAAAGTTAAATCCAATCTTAAAGTGTATACTTCCTTGCCATTTGAACTCGTCATGATACATGTTCAATGTTTAATAGTTCGTGTCACGAGAACATTAATCAATGTTTCTTATTCAAAGTCTAGGAAAATTATTTAAAACCTGAAAAAATGTTCACGCGTCAAAACACTATTAATCTTGGGAAGATTGGAAATCTTTTTGGTCGGAACGTTGGTTCGTTAAACCGTAGCTACGATTCGTCCTCATTCACACATGGGATCAGTGAGTGAAACCCATGCTTGGTGTACCCGCCGTGATACTGCTGGAACATTGCGAACAGTGTAATAAAACCAAAACAATCTACTTTTTTTTATTTTCAAATACAGATTCAGAAGTGATGGATTTTCTCTTGTCTTGATGCGTCGGAATGGCAATTTCAGTTTATTATCACCAAATGGATGCTTCGCGGTCCTTCCAGTTCACGTAAATTGATGAATCGTTGGAAAGCATTTGTTCGTGAACACTGTGTAAGACGCTCCATGTCTCATGGGTTTAACTCGATTGGTGAGGCTATGGTCCTTCAGTTTTTCATTGAACTAGCTTGACGTGATGACATAATTGCTCTCGTCAACAACAAACGAAACATGAAAAACCCAACAACAACAAAAATCCCACACAACAGACAATGAAAATAATGATCATCTTGATCAACTACCAGAGGGAGCCCGTCTCTTGAAAAACATCCTTTTTTATTGGCAACAATGTCGTTTGTCGCCGTTGCCAGGCTGTGTGCATTTGAAACATTGGTATCGTGAGTACCAAAGTGAGTTTCAAAATACATGTAGGAATGCGTTATATATCTAATAAAACAACACCATACTGATCTGTAAAATATTGTGATAACTTTTGTAATAAAAAGACAGTAGAACGGTTTTTCGTGTTGATCATGATAACGTAATACGCTTTCATTTGTCCAAAACTCGTGTAAGAAACGTTAAGGACCCCGTGACCCTATTACCAAACGAATACTGTAAACGGTTTTCTTTAATGAGCAAACAAGTATTAATAAACATTGCTAACTGTTATTTTGTAAAACGAATACGGTCTGTGCTAGGTTCTTGACCGAACATTCTACATGTGAGACCTCTCTTGAGACGGGGAGGCAGGCTGTCAGCTCATTGAGACGAGAGTGGTAGTTCTTCCTGTGTCACACTCTTCAACACTTGAGCCGGGTTTTCCACGAGCTCATTATACTAACACAAGCACAGACATCACACTGATTTGGCTATCCATCAATTACTCGGGTCTACAACGATTGGAAAGGTTACGGACAAAATCCAGTGCAATTTCTATGCTGAATCATGCAAATATGTTTCATGTAATAGGGCACGTGTGAAGAAGCGGAAGTCCATGGTCAGTGATGCCAGGCACGTACAGATGAAGACGTGTGGAACCTTTGTCTTCCTTGGACACCAAGTTATACCATGTGATGAACATGATGCAATTACCACTATGACGTCATAGCGAGTTTGTAAGACGTCACGAACTGCATATGTTTGCAGCTGTTTCTACGCTAACATCTAAGGAATGTGCAATGTTACGAATGATGTGTAACAGAGACCGTAATTGTGGCTAATGACATGCAGTTATAGGCACTGGACAGACTTTGTAAATGCTTGCAGTTTTGTGTTTGGTGAAGGAGCTCTGTATTAGATCATGTATTTACTTAATTCTTCAGAGTCTTCACATGGTGTGCCGCTCGAAATAAGAGCCATTGTTAATCATTCAATGTCTGCCACCTGTCTCCCTGTTTGTTCCTCAGACACAATGGCTGTTTCAAAGTCTGGCAAAATAGTACAAGAGTATGTAAGTGAGCGGGCTATATTAGCCACGTGAGATTGCTATTTTGGGTCATAGTTTTGGGACGCGCGATGCAAAAATGACACCATCTTCTTGTAAAGTTTTAGTAACGATTGCGAAGTCTACAATATATTTTTAACTAAATGCTTTTTAATAAGTGTGACGTTTTGGTTTAGATGAAAATTGAATTTGGAACCTTTGCCTTGGTACAAAGGAACAGTGTTGTTTCAGTCACTATGTGAGTAAGGTTTTTAGCAATATTTCAGCAATATCGCAGTGGGATATCACACATTCTGGGGCGGTGGGGTAGCCTAGTGGTTAAAGCGTTTGATCGTCACGCCGAAGGCACGGGTTCGATTCCCCACATGGGCACAATGTATGAAGCCCATTTCTGGTGTCCCCTGCCGTGATATTGCTGGAATTTTGCTCAAAGCGGCGTAGATCTACCTTTAGTTGTTGGCGATCTATAGCCAGTTTTTATATTGTATTGTCCAAATAGTGCTATTAGTTTTAATTTTCCACACTAGTTTTAGTTGTAATTGTGATATTCTAGTTGTTTTACTGTCCTTCGTCGACAGGTTTTTATAATATACATCTATTCCATTTCAATGTCACATATGTTCTCGTCACGATATTGCTGAAATAATGCCGATGTGACGTTAAATAATAACTCACTCACTCAAAGTGGCGTAAAACCCAACTCACTCACCTCTACACAATCTACCTATTTGAAGAAACGAACCCAAGTCTTCAGTGAGATGAGTGATCGTTTTCACCACTAAGCCACCCAACCGCCCCTCAGATTATTGATCATGTCACTTGGTCATAGTGGGAAAACATGACTATGTATACAATCTTCTTGCTGCAATCATAGTATTTACCCACGGCATACGGTTTTCATTCATGACATTGTGTGTAATATTAGGCAGGGTATCGTCAGAGCATCGATAGATCATCCACTGTCCCGACTCATCAGCTTCATCACCCAACGCTGCGGGTATCGTCATCCTATAAGGTTCACGGAGGACACATGATACTGGGCTGCGACTGGATGATAACTTGGAAGTGGCTACACTGATTGCCTATATTAGTTGCAATTAATAATCATCCACTTGCAGGCAAATCTTTGTAAGAGGAAGATCGTCGGCTGATACACTACTTATACTAATGTATTCATGGAATGTTTGCCTCGCTGGTTTATATTACCAGTAAGACCTTGAATTCATGAATTTTCCTGTCGAGGATAGGGACCAGACACGAATCTCGAGAAACACTCCACCATGGCACTTAAGGACATATGCCCGAGTATTTCTGAATTTCGAATATGACCAAGAGGACAGTGCTGATACTTATATGGGCTAATGAACGTCTAATGCTTGCTTAATATACGCCGAGTGGGTCTCCGATAACACGCTTTTCATGTTACCTCGTAGTTTGATATACCTGCTTGAAATCGATATTTTGCGAGTTCTAATTATGTTCTGTCCTGACGTTCGTTCTTGTGTTCTGACATTACATGCAACGTCCCCAGACACTGAGATTGTCGCGATGTACTCGCTCTGTAGGCGTCTCTGACGTCCATATAATTTAAATCCATCCGTCCAAAATCAAGACGCAAAAACCCAACACGCCCCAAAAATTCAAAACAAAAGACCCCTCCCAAAAAACAACAACAACAAACACAACCCCTCAAAACAAACAAGCAAAACAACAACAAAAAGAAAAAAGAAACACACACACACACGCACGCACGCACGCACGCACGCACAACGTCAAACAAACAAAATATAACATTATTTCAAACAGACAAAATTGAGAATACAACATCGAGGTTAGCGCGAAGAATTCAACGTTCTAATCGTTGACGTAATTAAAGCATTAATTCTTGTATATTCCTAGGATTAACCTTTTTTTGGAGAATGACATGTGACCAGTTTTCTATTACTTCTATTCTTCTTCACCCGTAATCAATACCTGACCTGTTGCAAAATAGGAGATGAAACTGGGTGAAACTGGGTTAGGGAGTTCAAGATTTGAGCATTTAAATAGAGGCGAGGTGAAATTGGGTTTAACGTCGTGCTTGAGAATATTTCGCTCATATGACGACGTGCATGCGTGTGTATGTGTATGTGCGGCTGCTTGTACTAGCCCAGACTTAAGCTGGTTTTATAGTGCTAGCCCACTGAGATACCATGCCGCAGTGAAGCATGAATAACCCACTCAGACACATTATACTGACTTCCTTGTTGTACCCATTAATGCCGAGCGCCAGGCAGGGACCAACAAGTACCATATTTTAACGTCTTTTGGTATGACGCGGTCGGGGATCGAACCCGCGACCTTCCGCTCTCCGGGCGGACGCTCTAACCACTACACCATAGAGGCGGTCCATTTAAATAGAGACATGCATGAACGTATGTACACTGCCAGTCGACGAGTCCTGGTTTTGTCTCCGAAATGAGAAGAACAACAGTAAAATAGGCATGACGTCCGATTTTGACGAAGGCTTCGACGATATGAACGTAACTCTACTGTCCTCAGATTTGTTGCTTGAAATGGGCTATTGATAAGCTGGCATTTTGTTGTTAGTGCACTCTCATGCACAACAAATGCAGTTTCCTACCGATTACGAAACCATACCTGTAAACAACCCTAACAAAACGACGCGAATCTAAAACTAATTACTTTAAATTTAAACTTTTTTTATACATTTAAACTTTCCTCACCTGTAGAAATATGTGTAAAATTGATTTGGCACTTCATTAATGTGATTCCTTAAACATGCTGTTATGTGTACATCTACATCATTTTGACACAGCACAGTTTGGACAAATGTGACTCTAATAGCTGTGGTATTGTCAGTATGTTGTCAAATGCACTGACAATCTCCCGAGTAATCACTGTGGCAAGTGCAGAAGATTTAATCTGGTATTTGAGACTTGGATTAGTGGGCTCGGTGAGGATTCCCAAGTAGCAATCCCACAAAATAAATGGAATGTTAGCTAATACCGGTAAATAACTATAGAAGTTGAAAGAATCGGTATTAGCTCCTAATTTGGCCCCGCTGATATCGACATCCCTATTCTGATTGATTGCAGTGGCGACAATCTAAATCAACACCCTCAATTGCGATGAATTGCTCTGGCTATTTGCTGGGAATATTGATCAGCTGATTCTTGCCAATCCTTCAGAGTAGCCTCTACAATTGACAATAGACAAACGTCTCCCTTCTTTCACTTACTAAATCCACGACTTGACATCAAAAACCTTTCGACACACTCGGCATGCCATTTGAACCTAAGTCGGTTGTAACCATCGATTGTAACAGCCCCTTATTAATGCAATACGGCTCCCATTCTCATACATGACATTCGAATGAGAATTATGTCCATCTTATCTGACGCGACAGTAACTTGAAGACGAATATATTTTCAGTAACACCGTATATTCAAGACTACACCGTACTTGTGAAGTCGACCGCTTTCAAATATGTCCAGATTAAAAATTAGCTGGACGTAATGTCTCATTGTATACAGTGAGTGAGTGAGTTTAGTTTTACGCCGCACTCAGCAATATTCCAGCTATATGGCTGCGGTCTGTTAATAATCGAGTCTGGACCAGACAATCCAGTGATTCGTTGTATACAGACGTCACAAATGTTCAGGAGAGTAAATACAGGGTTTCAGTATTAACGGGGTTCCAGTTGTCGTATTTGCACTTTATTGGTGATTTTATGACAATATTTAAACAAATTAGCAGTCGTTGACAATTCAACTTTCAACTCTATTGTGAATTGACAATGCAACTTTCAACTCTATTATCTAGCATGAATTTATCATCATTATGTAATTAACACCTTAACTTCACTTATACTGTACTCACCCTTGTGTACTGTGATGTCACTTGCATTGTGACGTCATAACTCAGTTATGACGTCATAGTGACGACGTCATAGTCCCAACTGTCAGTTCACCTTATGAATGGACCTGGAATGGTCTCGAAACGTCGTGAGGGAAATTATAAAGAAGTTTAATCCATAAAAATATCGTGGACATCAATGTACAACTTCTAAATGCCACTGAAAGACATCAAACTCATTAAAGTCAGGTCATGTGAATTGGAGTACCTCTGTAATACTGATGAAACAGATATATAGTCATGATATAGCTGCAAGACTGCCGAAACAGATATATAGTCATGACATAGCCATAATTGTACAACAATCGAGTCTGCTTTTAACAGAGATTCCTTATGGCTGTGGAAAGGGTTTTGTCGCTACTATTTAAAGTCGCATGCTGGACTGTTAGACTATCGTACCTATAAAGCGACGGACATGCATATACGAGACTGCTGGCACTGCTCAGAATGTGTGCCGGTTATAAAAGGGAAACACGGAGATATCATGATTCAGTCTAACATAGACAGTCCATTGAGACACAGCACACTGAATCCGTGACAACCAATCCTTGTTTTATCCCCCAGACTCTTACAACAATATTAGATATATCAAAGAGTGTCCGACTCATTTGAGAGAAAAGCCTGAACAAAGACCCCCTGCCAGTGATACCAACGAACACGTGGAAGGCTTAAAAACAACAATATGTGTTGGGCAATCCGCGATTAACACCGTCGACCGAAGGTTTCAGCAACTTATAAAGATCGCAACTCTGCAGAGTGAATAGATGCCTGTTATACGGCTTGGCTGACACATGTCATGGTATCCCAATTGCGTAGATCGATGCTCATGCTGTTTATCACTGGATTGTCTGGTCCAGACTCGACTATTTACAGACCACCGCCATGTAGGTGGAATATTGCTGAGTGCGGCGTAAAACTAAACTCACTCACTCACACACTTACTGACTGACTAAGTTTAGTTTTACGCCGCTTTTAGCAATATTCCAGCAATATCACGGCGGGGGACACCAGAAATGGGCTTAACACATTGTGCCCATGTGGGGAATCGAACCCGGGTCTTCGGCGTGACGAGCCAACGCTTTAACCACTAGGCTACCCCAACGCCCCACACACACACTTACCAAGGCACAATAGGGATATAGTACAAGAGTTCTATTTACCTTTTCTTCCATGTACTGTCACGTATTGTATCACTGATGATTCTACCTCGATGTTGACATTATAGGTGGGCGTAACAGCTATGGAACGTGACAGAAACCGGTTCATTGTTCTAATCTCAGATCCGCGCCGATCATGTTTCCGGGCCAGTAAGCTTTGTACCCACCTTTCTGAATTTCAATAAAGTGGGAAAAGTCCAAGGCCTGCATGACTTCCTGTTTTTCTCCAATATGACTAAAATGATATGAAAAATGGCGTTAAACCAAACTCACTCACTCACTCAGAAAGTGTGGCTAAATACACTAATTCACAATTTTACAGAGATTCATGGTGTTCAACCGAAACATTCAACTCGGTTGTTCTATCAAGATCATGAATTTTGCCATCCTCGATAATCTCCAGGGTATACGTTCCGATAAATCTTCACTATAGTTAGATTATCGAGGATGGAATTTTGCACACTTTATCAAAGACGCATGTGCCCTATACTGTTCAATATGAGTGAGTGGGTGAGTGTGGTTTTACGCCGCTTTTAGAAATATTCCAGCAAGGGACGGGGGACACCAGAAATGGGCTTCACACATTGTACCCATGTGGGGAATCGAACCCGGGTCTTCTGCGTAACGAGCGCACGCTTTAACTACTAGGCTACCCCACCGCCTCCTGTTCACTGTAAAAGACAAACAAACATAGTATGGTAACTAAGTAACGTAAGTAAAAAAAACCATGATCATAGATCTTACGAAAACAGTAACATGTTAACAGCAAAAGCACTCTCGCATGAAAAGGTACTTTATCTTTTTCTTCAAATTGACATGTATTTGCATGTGTTTGTGACAGGTACCATCGGAGCGACTCGATGCACTCACCTTTACAGTATTTAACAGTGATTCATGGACGCATGTATTTGATATAGTACAAAGACCTGTGCTTTTAACAAGTACATCTTATCATTATCGAAATGGTGTTGTCGTCTGTATAAAACAATTGTGTAAACATCGCCTTGTTTTTACATCTTATGTAACCCGTAATCTGTTCCTATATGAATACTACATCTAACGACTCTGGATCAATAGAAAAGATCGAATGTGCCTTTGAACCTTTTACATTTCAAAGAAAGATTAATATTTATTTTTTCTCTGGTTTTATGTATGTGTGATGTTAGTCTTGTTCTCATATGTACACGCACACCAGTGACGTCAATTATGATTTCAGATTAATAAAAATATCCTGACTGTACATTCCACATGAAGTAAACGCCATAACAGTACAATAAACCAATGCCGCATGAGGATAATATGTTCTGTTATGATGCTTAATGGCAAACGTACACATCCGTCTATATATGAAGGGGCGGTGGGGTAGCCTAATGGTTAAAGCGTTGGCTCGTCACGCCGAAGACCCGGGTTCGAATCCCCACATTGGTACAATGTGTGAAGCCCATTTCTGGTGTCCCCCGCCGTGATGTTGCTGGAATATTGCTAAAAGCGGCGTAAAACCAAACTCAGTCAGTCAGTCTGTCTATACATGAAAGACGTGGGAGTGGCATGTAGACATTTACACAACATAGGCGGATCCTGAGGGGGGTGCAGGGGTGCGCACCCCCCTTTTTGTGCTGAATGTTTGTTAAATGACCATTGAAACTCGGGTGAAAATGAAGTGTGAACCCCTCCTTTTCTCAATAGTGTGCACCCCACCTTTCTCAAAAAGCTGTATCCGCCCCTGCACAACGATTGGTCTACTATGGCTCATTAACTGTCATAATCAACTACAACGTAATTTTCAGTATAATTTGTTGGCGTGTTCGTAATTAAGCTTTCCACGTGTCTTGGCTCGGACTAATGATCAGTTCTCGCGGATTTGATTCAAGTTCCTAATACCCGGCTTTGATCGTGCTTTTCATATTTAAATGTACATCAGTTCTCCAGTCGATGATAACCTTATTACACACAGTACGTCTCGGTTCCACACATGGCACCACCTGAAACGCCTTGATCAAGGAATCATATAGGATCAAAAAGGTGTGAGCATAACCCCTCTATAATATGACACACGTGTATCTAATCTGCCTGGCAAAGGAAAATATATATTTGAAAATTGAATTAGACCAAGAAATCACGAACGTGATAAAAACAGTAAAGGCAAAATAGATAAAGAAAACCCCAAAGAAACAAAAACAACAACAACAACAACAAACAAATCCAAAACAAAACAAAAGCGAAAAAAAGACACACCCCAAAGACAACCCCACAAAACCGAATAACCATTTTTTCATTATCATCCATAACCAAACATGTTAAATGTTTTTCCGTGTACAATGAAACAGACTCGTGAAGATTCGGGTTACAATTGATATTCAGCAACCCTTGTTTATCTTAAGAGCCGACTTACGGGATCAGTTGGTCTGGCGCAGTGACTATGTCATCGTATCCCATTTGGGTAGATCGATGTTCATAATATCAATCATGGGTTTGTTTTGTCCAGAATCGATATTTACCGCCGTCTTACAGCTTGACTATCGCTGATTGCGGCGTAAAAACAATGTAACAACATCTAAAATTACATAACGTTTATCTTCATTATATCAGATAATTGTAGAACAAACGGTAAGAATGGATGAAGACTATGGCATAGTTCATCTCTACAAGGCTGTATTTATGCACTCTGTGCACTCAAGTTCTATTTAAGAGCTACGTTATAATACTGTGAAGGACAGTTATTACTGCCCATGAAAGAAATGGAAGACGTTTTAAAACATTCTCAGTAATAGCGGTTATAGCCTGACAAGCATGAAACATGTAAATCAAGACGAAAAGACGCGTTAGACATTACAGCGGTGACAAGTCGTGATTATAAAGAAGTAAATGGCAGCAGAACTAGGCAGATGGCTTCCAACATATCGACGATGTTTTTTCATGATACGTAATGCTCTATCATGTCACATAGAACAACGTGAACTGATGTAAGCGATACTTCTTCTGACGTTTCTATACGCTAAATATGGAACAATTTTAACAAGCCAAACATACATAGATATACCAATATAAATATACACACATACATATAATTACACACACAGACGCATTTTCAACATTGAAGAATAATACCGTTTTATGAATCTACTCAGCGTGTATACTTAGACAAGGTCGATTACCCATAAAGGCCTCCGAATACTACTTAGATTCTTTGGGTTTAGAATCCAATTATGCAACATGATTACTAAAGACAAAACATCATAGCACACGTACTGAGATGATGTTAATCCCTAAAACCAGACAACCAGTGGTAAATTTCAAGCCATTTTATATTATGATGAAAATCCGAATTAGATCCCCCGTTATATAATGCTGTACTGATATCTGAATGTATGCATGTTATGTTCTTCGTAATCGTCTATTTGTGATAGGGCTTTAGTTTCACATTGCATATGTACTAACTAACTGAGAAATACATTATGCTGTATTTATCCCTCCCGGTTATAAGGAAAATTAGATCAAACAAATACATAAGAACAGACAGTTTTAAAAGAGTGTGTAAGTCCTCTGAAAAAAAAACCCAATGAATTTCAGCCGATTTGGACCCGAAATTGTTTTAAAATATTCCGCATATCGTCAGACTAATCAGTTTTCCTGACTGGATTATGTTTGATTGTTTTCGCCCAATGTAATTTGGTTTGCTTGATAGGTATGCAACACTGACTGACTGACTGAGTTTGGTTTTAAGCCGCTTTTAGCAATATTACAGCAATATCACGGCGGGGGACACCAGAAATGGGCTTCACTCATTGTACCCATGTGGGGATTCGAACCCGGGTCTTCGGCGTGACGAGCCAACGCTTTAACCGCTAGACTACCCCACCGCCCCAGGTATGCAAGAACGTATAGTAGACATTGTGAAAACTTGGTCCTTCGGACTCTTGTAACCTTGTTAATTCAATATGTTGTTGAAGACGAAGACAGTTAAGAGTTTTACATTGTAATGAAACATCGGCGCGACATTTGTCTTAATTTTTTTATATTTTTCAGTTTGATTCCAACGACTTTCACTACTGTATTTGGCGTCAATATTCTTTACGGCTGCTCTTTTCAATTACCAAAATATATTTCATGCAAATGTGGAGTGAACGAAAAGAGTATTCTCATGCAGTTATGGGTTAGTATTGATAACTGGTGTGTTTTGAATTCTGAGAACACATCATATACTAAATGCTTAACTAGTCATTAGTTTCAGTAAGGAGACACCATTACTATCCTCTCTACGGCTGGTTACCATTTTTGTTTGAGTCACGATACCAGATATACATACAAACATGCAATTATTAAAAACTCTAAATCCAAAATATCGAATCAGGAAGAAATAGTCTCATTAACATTTTTCTTCTTCATCATTCCTGATGTTCTTGCTTGACTGAATAGGACGTTACATGTATGAACAGCTAAATGATAGCATCCGACATTTGAAACATATATTACGTTGACATTTGGAATGGATCATCCGTAAGAGATCCACTGAGACCAGCATGGAACTAAGCTGCCAGTAATTACGTCTCGTTCAAGATTTGTCTTAACGTATACTGCTATAGACACATAAATGCATACAGATTTATATGAGAAGTAGAGAATGAGTAAATCTGCAAGTAAAGCACAGATACGTTCAACTGTACATGTGATATAGCTAATGCCACATGATACATTAAGAGCTAAGGATATACATTGCATAAAAAACTATGCTGAGTGTATTCCTGCAATGGACTCTGAGACCATTTCTCTCATGAGCACATGCTGTGAAGAGCATTTTATTCCATCGCACGTCGCAGGCAAGCAGACACTCACACCAGTTATGAAACAGTCTCCAGTGTCAACTATCACAGGCTCATGGGCGGTATGGCGGCACCTATATTAATTGGAAAGCGACCAATGGCATGCTGCAGGCGCCGTGATGCGACTAGAGCTGTGAGCGATACTACCATCTGAGATGCTAGAGTCAGCTTCAACGTCGCCACAAGAGCGAGCGCTTGCTACTTTGGCGTGCTATGTCAGCACAATGAAGCTCTAAGCTAGTGACCAGATGGTTATTGTTCATAGGCCTGGTTTGGGAAAATTCCATGCACGGGAAATTTTGTGGGTCTACCAGTTAACAGCAAGGTAAGGGAGAAACTTGAAATTGAATGTCAGTTCTAAAGTATCCACACTTAGTTGTAATGATGTAATTTGACGTATGTCCAATTTAAGTGACATGAAGCTGTCATAATCATCTTTATAAATTCCCCATATTTATTGTGTTACAACTTACATTTCTGTAAGCATGTAATAACGTCGGAGAAAATTATGTGAATGAGCGATTGTAGTTTTACGCCGCTTTAAGCCCAGCATTAGTATTGCGGAGACAGAAACTATGGTCGTCTCTGTGTGGAAATAGACCCTTCTCCTCGGCGTGACTACCCACCTACGCCCTTTTTAGAAGACTTGCTCTCCTTGTTGGCATTCATAGTAATATGTACATTATGTCTCTGTTTTCCTTTGACGATAATCGAGTTTGAAATATGTAAAAAATGAATTTGGTTGCAGAGGACATGATACCGCGTATATTCCTCAAAATGCTCACAGGTTTACACAATTTCAAATTGGTATATACACTCATTGTAAGAGTTATTTTAAACGCAGGGTAAGTACTCATTAGTGTTTTTCATATACTACCCATCAAAAGTGTAGACTCACTTAAAGCACTCACTATATGCTATGGTTACATTAAAGATGAATTTCTCCACTAACGTGGGGGAACCAACTGCAAAATTTATGCAGATGAATTGTACGAGAATCATGCATCAAATTGCTAAAAAGCATGTGCAAATATCGTGCATGTGAATAGCTGCGTTTTGGTATAAAGTTTTTTAAGATTTCGCCAATTTTCACTGATTTTCATCAGTTACTGAACTCATGACAATGATCTTTACAACGTTAGGAATTTGTTTTACAATACAACAGTTCATGTGTAAACAGTACCTGTAAACAGTATGGAATATTTTGCAAAATCTAGTTTAGAACAGTTGACTGAAGTATGTAGCTACATTTACACTAGTGAGTCTAAACTTTCAATGGGTAATAGTAAGACATTTCTGAACTAGATATTATTACTCGGTATATCCAATTAAATATTCATATTAAGTATCAAGATTAGTATTAAGAGGCGTAAAAAGGATCTTTACCATTTGCAAAAGGGCATGTGTTATTCTCAAAACCAGATTTAGAAATGTGTTGGTAAGGTGATCACAAGAACACATGGCACCGCGTATTTTCCTCAAGATCCCCAAATGATGACACGTTTCTTCGATGCACTCGGTCTAAAACGTTATTCGTGTCAAACTTTCAACCACCCTAAAATTCCATTGTTTTTTTACAAGTCATACCTACTACAATAATCGCCTTGTCACGTGTGGCTTTGTGAAATAGAGTATGTTTATTAATCATTTTATTATGCATTCTGAAGTATTTTAAAATAAATCATTAAAACAAACTCTTACCATTTCTGTGTCCCGTCGTAGCAGGACATGTATTGTAATGTCTAAACTGGAACTTATAGGTAAGTGGAAGGCAGCTATGAGTGCAACCATTGTTGGAATGTATTTCCTCAAACTTGCTATGAATAAGCTTTGCTGTCCGTAACACCTGTTATTGAAAACACGTAGTTTTAAATGACATATGCTGCATATATATAACAATTTATCGATTTAGCTGCCTGCGTTGATTGTTGTACTTCTCTGATTACACGTGAAAGCAACTATGAATAGATTCATACCGTATTGTGTTTTTTGTCAGTACAAACTGCAGTATGAATTCTGACAATGTTCTGCGTATCTTACACTGAGATAAAAACCCATTTTGCATTTCTCTGATAATTATACACTGGTCATATGTATTTGAATACAAATGTGTTTGTGTATGCTTTCTTGTCAAGAATATTCAACAATCTAATTTGAAGTGCTTCACTTTTTGTTAGTTAAACGTGTTTGTATATGTAAGTGACTACGCATTGGGACACCGCTTGTTTACTTAAAAGGGTTTTTAGAAGGATAATACTTTTAAACATGATACGTAAATCCGAAAATGTCATTGCTCAACTTACCATACTGTATCACGGTATTTGTTCTTGTATTTGTAGTGTGGGTCTGTGCTCACATGCGTTGGTGTCTATTTCGTGTTGTTTCGCTAGTTCTGTAGTTAGCTGGCGTTAGAAAGCCGGTATTACATAAAAAAAAATATATTTGGATAATTTGTAAGTTGGAACATCAAGGACAAAGTGGAAGTTATATGGATCTTGTGATGTTGGGACATTGTACTTTAGTTTAATCGAAACCACTGTCTATCCTGAAAGGAACGTTTTACCTAGAAGTCAGCACATCATATCTTTGACACAATCGGCTGTGAATACTCCAGTTCAGACAAAACAGTCGAAAGTGTACAAACACTTCATGGATATCAACTTCATTTGCTGTAATCGGGGTTTCGGCACAGATCCCTATATCGTTGTCAAGTAAAACTCTAAAAAAGTCGTTACCAATTAACTCTTTGTCATCCGTCAAGTTCTAAGAAAAGCCATACAAGCAAACGCTACATGGCATGATAAATGATCCACCTGATCGGTGCAGGGTGACACAGCCAGTCAGTACAGTTGGGATGGTCCCCGCTCCAAAGGGAACAGATTCTTGAAACTATTTAACAAGGTATGTTTAAGTGCTTAACAGAAGATGGAGACAACCATCTTCAACACAAATCAGACTCCCAACATATGACACACAAAAACATAGTTGTTTAAAAAAAGTATCAACTAGATAAACAATTCTGATTTTATATGCAAAATCAGTCTTATTCTTGAAAACAATCATTTATTGATGTGATTTCTGTCCTCTGTCAATCAGCCAACTCAAAACTGTCATTGTTCCATTTATTTACCATATTCCATTTATTCTTTTTTTTGTACACAATGATCATGGCAGAGAATTCTTATATTGTCACTTTTATTGTGCAATTGTCATAAGTGTCAATTTTATTTTAATATATTTCTTGTGTAGAGTTGGGTCATTATGTTCCTTCTCAGCTTTCTGCTAATTCTTAGTTCAGTTCGTACTGAGAAATGTTTATACATGTAGTATATTTTATAATGACTGCAGACTACTGACCACTTCGGCAGGTGCGCACTAACCAAACCACAGGTGATTCAGGGAATGTAATTTAATCCTTTGATTCCTGACAGGACCTGTAAGGACTCAAACACCCTAATCACTTTCCGGGTCTATGCAACTGAACTTGCCAATGACAGATCGAGAAATGCAACGAGACAATTTTAAGAACTTGTACTTCCCAAAACAGGTGGATGGCATCCAAACTGTAAAGGGGTTGAAAGTGTAAAGCCACTCCAGGGTTCCACATAGGCACATTCTGCTCCCCATTCTGTGCTTTGATTGAAATCAGTTAGTAATTAAATAGGCTTAAATCAGGATCATTGTAATGAGGTTCTGGTGATAAATAAGGATCACTGTGGTGAATTTTCATTGATGCATAGGGATCGTGAGGTTCCAGCGATAAAGAAGGATCATTATGGACATGTTCCCCTTATAAATAAGGATCAAAGAAGTCTGTCTTTTTGACCGATTTATAAGGTCAACAATTGAGATTTACCATAAGCATTTCCGAAACTTCAGGGCTCGAACACATCAATGTTCTCGATAGTCATTTTATCAAAACTGTGTACATAAATTGAATCTTTGAATAAAAGAAGACAAACCTAATAAACTATCCCTTTCACTTAATGCCACGATCGTGGGTAAAGACCCTTACCGAGCGATTACGTTAAAACCAATTCTGTGTGATGCCTTCAAACACGGGGACAAAATGACGTTTCAAGTAGTTCTTGATGCCGAACGTGCTAGTACACATCCCGTTCAATTATATAGTGAATATGTGTGCGATCTCTGTAATGTTGCCAAGTAGGCATGAAAGAAATTCAGTAAAACCCACGTGACACTAAAAAAGATAGCCCAACAACGATGATCTGCCTTTGAGAAGCAACTCTCTGAAGAGAATTGATTTGATGAGTCTCGCTTTCAAAACACTTCTGTGCAACAGTAACAATAAGCCTTAGGCATTAAAAGTGAACGTGTCTAATTTGACATGGTATGCATGAGAGGGGGCTGTTTTGAGTGTGAGTGAGTGAGTTAAAATTTACAATCACATCGGCAATGTTTCAGATTGTGACTTTCAAAGTTATAAATTCATAATAAACGCAAGTAAATTATACAAAAACATTGTCGACGAAGGACGAACTAAAGGAAGCAATACAATATAAAAACAGGCTGTAGATCACCAACAACTGAAGGTAGATCACCATACTAGGGACCATTGGGACTTACAGTGCCTTTGCTACCTGCATGGACCCTAGCTGGGTTTATATCATCCCTTCAGCTGCTGGCGATTGTAGGAAAATGTAGGCATAACGTAAAATCATAAAAAGACTACGTTTAAGAAATCTGGTAAGTTTAAATTTCCTTTGATGCTTTTTGGACTTGTGTATCGGGGTTGTTATGAAAACATTGGTTCACCAACATACATTTGAGACGTTTGATTTGCAAACGCTTATTCAGCGGTGGAGAGAAGTAACACAAGGGGGCGATGGCGATGGTGTTCAGATACGATAGTGCAGTGAGATTATACATGATTACATTTACATATGTCACACAAATAATAGTCGTAGAAAGACCAGGCCCCGGGATCATGAAAAAATCTTAAGTCTAAAATTTGCTTAGAACAAAAAAATCAAAAGTCCAAAAAAAGCTAAGATTTTAGATAAGACTGGATCATGAAACTCTCTCAGCAAAATCTTACCTAAGACTAAGACCGAGACAGTTACCATGGCAATTTTAGAATTATGTAATCATGACCGGTCACTTAATTGGTTAATTAATTGAAGAGAATAGTTTAGTAGCATGCACTTAATGTTCCAAACAAGTCAACTGACGCTTTTATCCCTGCCGCGGTGAATTTTAGTGTCTTTACGGTTTGTATGTTTTCGAAAATACACCAACACGAACGCCTAAGTGCGCTTACTGCCATATTGCATTGGACAGTGTTTACAAAATCACGTTTCGCGAAGGCCGGTATTGAGACGCCTATTACATCACGTATATTTCATATTCAGCTGCGACAAATGCATCACTGAATTCCTCATACATTTTAGTATCAAATAAGAAATGGTCTTCATCACTAAAACCAAGTGTCTAGGTGATACGAAACGAAAGATCTATTGGGCATGAAAAAGAACGCTGCGCGAATATACAGCACTTGTTGAAATGTAAACACAGAAAAATTCAGACTGTACACTGAGCATGCATAGGCTCAATACTTTTAGATCATACATGGAAAGAGTATCGTAGCAAGAAATAGCACATTAAAAATAGATACAATAGAGTAATGGGTCATGTTAATACAAATATGTGACGTGACGTGACGCCATGACTGACTGAAAATGTCGCAGAACAACAACGGTAATGATCAACATATCTGGCTTCTTCTCTTACTTATAATGAAAACGATAAACCATGTAACAATACACAGACAGTCAGAATCATTCCGATTACTTACGTCACACATTTATGTACAAACGATACCCGAATCAAAGGAAAGGTCCTCGCAAAATCCTGTATACCCATGTCAGCGAAGCCGCCATTTTGTAAGAAATCGGTTGTGATGTCGTATAAGTCAACATTGTTGTTACATATTTGGCAATTTCTTTGAAATGAAGGTCGGTTGAATAAGAGTAAACACAATCGCCATGTTCCATCGATTACACTTTCAGTGTATATTTTGAGTATCTTTCAGATATTTTTTCATGAAACTAATTTCATTATCTACATTTAGCCTTTTTCTATATCATATCCTTGGATATAGGGTATAGGGTTTTCATTCTTTCAAGGGTTTTGTTTGTTTGAATAATATTTACATAAGAAATAGATATACTGAGTGTAGTACACCATATTTTAAACCCTTAAACAAGTATTAGAAAAACAAACTAAGGCGTAACTGCAACATGTACTTAAATAGTTCATGTATCATGTGCAATATTCGCCATTCGGACCAATATTACAGTTGCATATGAACAGGTTATGAACAGCGATTTAACTTTCATGATCCCGGGGCCAGGGGTTGTGAAATATTCTTTTTAATTTACGTCAAATTGATGCCAAACATGTGCGTGTTTTGTTCATATTAAGATACAAAGTCAAACCGTGTAATTATGGATCTTTTCAGGACATTATTTAAATGGTAAAATCAGTCATTTTAAGTTCTGTCGCAAGAGTGTTAAATTCAGACATAGAAACCGAAACCTTTTACACAATTCATGGAAATTATGTGAGATATATAGTGATCAGCATACCAATGTCGTCTTTTTCCGACGTCGCAAAATACATAAAACAAGCAATGACGTCAACTACAATGTTGTAGTCTTTTCAGTAATTTCATTACATTTGAAGATATGGCTAGTACTCGGTTAATAAAGATGCAAAATCAGTCAAAATACATCTACACAAACAGGAGAATTTGTGAATTTAAGAACTTATTTACATATCGGATAGGGCCATCCAAATCGCTTTTACGTGCTCACTCATGTAGTACATTGTCATCTTTTCTTATAAATTGTGAAACTACTAAAACGTTTTCGCTCACATTTGGGAACTTTGTATTGGAATACATGTAGTTTGGTTCACCGTGAACAAAACATCAGGAACATATAGCGTCCGTATCCACGATGAGTTATATCCATGTGATCTTAGTTACATTGACCTAGTGTTAAGCATAGCGGAGTTATGCCACCTTATCTTTATACGTGTATGACCTCTGTCGTCGTTTGACGTCATAGAAGAAAATCCATTTTTGACATTTATTGCGAGTCATTTTTAATGTTGAGCGTATAACGTTCTGCATAAGCAAATAAACCCATTTCATATATACTTATGTCGTTCAGATATCAGGCTGTATTTTCTTCGCTAACGCTTTCCGTAAAGATGCCAAATTAAAAACATCGTAGCACAGTGCTTTTACCGGTGCACGATCAAAAGCATAGCGCATAGCAAAATTTTGGACTTCATTTAGCAGTGTTTATTTCTCAAACCGCCGAGTTATATTGCAGTTATATTTATACCAACGGATAGGAAATTTAATATTCCGAATTTCTGGGTAATTTTTTAGCTTTACGCAGATCCAGGACCACGCGAGCGCAAATTTCGTACAACGTTCACTTTTCAAACCTTATGAAATTGTGCGCCTGAGAAAAACCTCGGCATCAAAAAGGGCTTAAGACTGGTAGGTAGCAGTCTCAGGATTTAAGACAAAAAATGATCTCAGTCTAACTTTTAAGACTAAAAAATGTACGTGATCCCCGATTTAAGACAATTTTTTGGACTTAAGATCAAAATGACAGACTTAAGCAATTTTTAGACTTAAGTCACTTTCATGACCCCGGGGCCAGGTAGCAGGAACAACTCTCCCAGCTGATCAGTGTCTGTTTGCATACGTATCTATTTGCATACTATGTGTTGCTACTTTTTCGATTGAAATAGAGGACTTTATGTCACAAAGATCGACACAAGTTTTATATACAGAGCTGGCCATTTTTGCCAAAAATACTGAGAGAAATGTTAACCCAATACCATTTCTGTTTCATAGGTCGAAGTAAACACAATTGAGAAACAATATTTCGTATCTAATCTGAAGCGATACAAAAAGTGAGAATACTTCGTTTTTTTATAGAATACATCATCACCCTTCTAGAATATATCATTACCTCCGTATTATGGCGCTTCTATTTCTCAGTTGCTTTTGTTCTTTAGTGCATGTACATTGTATTCAGTTTTCTGTGCAAAAAAGAGAACCGACTTTTTATAGGTTTCTGGATCACAGAAGTCAAAGTTTTCCCAGTTGTATGGTAGACAGAGCAATTTACCAAATATGAAACTGCGCTTCTCAATATGATTATTCTCTGTCGTTGCCTATTGCTATCACAATAAAACAAATTATTTCCTGCTTCTCATCATCGACCAACCCTAAAAACGGCCTAAACACTAACGTATATTTTTTAAAATTAGATTTCGGTTTAAGTGATTTTTTCGACTTCAAAGTTGAACATTTTGATGTAACCCGCTCTGACGCACAGCAGTATCATTAAATATTTCACAAAATTCAGGAAATGTGACTGTTTTGAAATGAAGCCTTGGTTGAAAGATTTGATCAACAATTTGGAGTGGTTTGAGGAACCAATGATACAGTTAAAAATCTACTTATTCACCACAACAGAGAGATAAAGATAAATCTTAATGT
Source organism: Haliotis rubra (assembly GCF_003918875.1). Classification (NCBI taxonomy): domain Eukaryota; kingdom Metazoa; phylum Mollusca; class Gastropoda; order Lepetellida; family Haliotidae; genus Haliotis; species Haliotis rubra. Next base: position 2,914,710 of record NW_025766968.1, on the reverse strand, counting down.
GTCCAACTCATCAGAGGAATTAGCTCCAGCTGCAACTGCAAATTATACATGTATTTTCATTCAGTAACGAATGAATTTAACGAAATGATATCCTGTGAAATTACCGTAATAAGCGAGAGAAACTCTCAGCTAAGTTAAATATATCGTAGTAGAAATTGAGACGATGACGTTACTTCCCAAACGTAAATGAGATAGGGCTTGTCTCATTAGGTAGACGAAGTATCGGTTGGCTGCAGTGAATGACGTCTATGACGTCATCGTACGTCAATTAACTAAATTCAAAACTGACTAAAGGCTTGGATATTGAAGACAGCAGCTTCAAACTATACTAGGCACATAAAGAAACTTTAAACTTTAAACAAAAATTTAAAATCTAAATTTATCAAACCTGTGTAGACACATAAGGATTCAAACTCAGAGATTAGTGACATGTATCCAACATGCATGCACGTGCCACGTTCCGTGACGTCAGTGGGTTCGTCCTTGAGACGTGCAATACGTTGTTGCACGTGCATTCCGGGAAAGAGAAACAGAGCAAATGAATGCCACACAATACTGTCACGTTGGAAAGCTCAACCCCTGCCCTTGCGATCGTTCAAAAAATTAAACGGCTATTGAAACGCATAGCATGCCAAGGCTCACGTCTGCACAACGTCAGGAGGCCATTGGGATGGTCCGTGGGGGAATGTCTCAACGTCAAGTGGCTGCACATTTCCACTGCCACCGGAACACCATTTCTGCACTGGTGAGACGCTACCAGAACACAAGTGACGTCATCGATCGGTCACGTTCTGAACGTTAACGTGTAACAACGCCAAGACAGGACATATGGATAAGGGTGACCCATCTGCGCCAAGGGTTTCAGACTGCAGTGATGACTGCCCGAACCATCCCAGGACTTCGCCATATCCACCCCAACACAGTTCGACAACGTTTACGTCATCACGGGATCAGACCACGACGTCCCGCCATACGGCCTATCCTGACACAAGGTCATCGACAAGCTCGCCGAATGTGGTGCCGAAATCATGTCCGCAGACCCTTGTTTTGGTGGAGAAATGTTGTGTTTACAGATCAGTTCAGGTTTAACATTTCCCATAGTGATGGACGTCAACGTGCCTATAGACGCGTGGGAGAACGTTATGCACAGGCCTGTGTCTTGGAGAGGAATCGCTTTGGTGGTGGTTCCGTGATGATTTGGGGTGGAATAACAGCACGCCAAAGAACTCCTTTGGTGATTGTTCAGGGCAACTTAACTGGTGTGGGCTACAGGGATCAGATTCGTCGACCTGTGGCAATTCCTTTTCTGCAACGTTATGGCCCTGGGTTAACATTCCAACAGGACAATGCCCGCCCTCATACGGCAAGGGTTGCTATGGATTTCTTGCAACACCACAACGTTGACTTACTGCATTGGCCTGCAAATTCACCGGATCTCTCCCCGAAAGAGTATGTTTGGGACGAGATGGATCGACGTCTACGCCGTCTTCCTCATCCGCCAGATAACGTCCTTGACCTTGCCACAGAACTTGAGAGAATCAGGCGTGACATCCCACAAGCCTTCCCTGCACGTTTGATAGGCTCTATGCGTCGTCGATGCACTGCTGTTCTCAATGCCGATGGTGGACATACCCGTTATTGAGCTAGTGACATGGTCGTTTGACCCCTGTCCCGCTTGTTGACTCGTGACGTCATTGTGATTGACTTTTCAATTGAAATTCTTCCTACTTGCAATGGTCTCATGATCCCTCCATTAAATTATATATGTGCCTTTGACATTGTTATCGTACTTATCAACTGGGATAATATTTTGACAATGCACAGTTTCTTTATGTGGCTAGTATATATTCGTTCACTCACGTGAATACAATGTACGGCTCTGCAGTAAAACGTCACGTAATCGTATGGCAATAAACCGCGTTCGATAATTCACAGGTTGCCTTGTCACGACTCTGATATTGCTGAATGCAGCGCTAAACTACATTCACTCACATGCTTTCAATGTACGGCTGTGTAGTAAACTAGTGCTTCATGTTGAAAGTGGATATGCATCTCCATGAAACTGGTGAAACCGTTCAAGCTCATGTCCATGTTTGACACAACTATGAATAAAGCAAATAGAAATTAAGACTAAGGTTATAACCACAAAAGGACTGACCGTCCAGGGAAAGTATTAAGTAAAATTATTTCCTGGGCATTAAGATTTCAGAAATTTTCAGTCGCCCGAACGTTGGTCAGAAAATCCGTTCGTAGGTGAATATTGCAATGTTTTCTTGGATCCTTTTAGGTTTGTTTGAAATAAAGTTATAGGATGGGAATCGCTATTTGAAGACAAAAAAGATAAACACTTTTCTAATTTGTTTGGCTCAGGAAACCTCATCTTATAACTCCCTGTTGACCAAAGTGTTGTTTTCGTGCGGCGTCTGTCGATGTATTATCGTTACCAACGTCGCAAAATTAAGACAGCTTTATAGGTTAGGACCCGGCGTTACATGCTCAGCTCTTATGCGGGACGTTGGCTATAAGAGGATTACTCAGTGTTTAGCTTGGGTATCATGTTTACTGACACTGTAGGAACCTTACGTCCGTGAAGCCATTACGGAAGTGTATCATTATTTGTCTTCTCCTAAATGGATGCACTCAGATTTTTTACGAGTTTATATTAAAAAGAATGAACATGCCACGTATTTTCCAACAACTCCTGTCCCTATTGAACATCTGTCTTTTGTGGAAGCACAATTTTGTATCGGTGAGGGGAATGAAACTGTTGCCTTTTTATTGTATGTCATCCGCAACGTGTCTTTCTCAAATATAATCAAGGAGCTGAATTGACCCCACTGAAGATCAAACTGATATGAACAATAATCCCTCGTTTATTGTCCTGCCCGTTTGTTTCTTTGTTGTTTAATGCCTCAATCAACAACATTACATCTTTAAATAATCGACTCGGAAGCAGACAGTATAAATATCCAATCCCACAGAATAAGCAGTATCGATTATCTGTCGAAATAGATTGTATTGGGCATGAAAGGCCAAGCGATATGAAACATTACATGAATGGACTACTGAAAATCAGTAATGACACTGGCTTGTGGCAAAAGGTTATGCGTGTCCTTCCCAACCAGTCGCATCTGCAAATCACACGCGGTGCATAACGATTATGCGTTTGTTGCCTGACAAGACAGTGATAGCCGTTGGGGTACGATGACACACAAACACATCAAAATCGCTGATCCATTAAGTGACAACAAATAACAGGCATACATGAAGGTTTCTGGTGGCATATTTTAGCCTGGAATAGTCATAGGGGTTTCTGGCTATAAAAGGCACAATATCTACAAAACATCACATTTACCAAACCCTTTCTATAATCATAAGAAGTTAAAACTAACAGCAGTGGGGATTTACGATGTTACTGTATCGTAATGTTGTTACGTCAACATGTATGAATAATTACCAAATATTGATGGCACAAAGTGTTTGCAAAAGGGGAAGCTGGCCTGTCACAACGGTGGTGGCATGCAAAGAGTTACAAGGGAACACCGATCGGTCACCTGATCATGTCAGATTTGGAAATATCCTTTAGCTGTCTGACGTAAGACTTTCTGAAAGTTTAACTAAGGCCCTGGAAACTGTGAAATTGTCAAAAAGTCACGACAAGAATCGCATGAGGCTCTTTAAAATGATTAGTCATTGATGTGTCAAATTTGGAAATGTCTACGAAAAAGAAATTTTCAAACCTTTACCCAGATGTCTTAATACGTCGATCGAGCAACTTTTGAGCAAAGGTTGTATGGCGCTCTTTGGAATCTTGGTAACAAAAACTTGCTCCATTGCAACTTAAAAATGTAAACACGAAATGCTAGACCTGTTGGAAACCTGTTTGAAATGACATCATCATATGTGGCCATCACTGAACAAGACCAGATCATCGATATAACTGAAGCTTAGGTTAGTACTTACTTGGACAAATTCACTTGTTTGAAGTCCAGTCGCAAAGTCATATTTATATAGAAACAAAATTCGCACAGAATCTGGTACAGTTGTTGCCGTTGAGGATGCGGGAGCGGAAACTAATTACTTTCACAGATGATACAAAAATAATAAACTAATCTAATTGTCAAACAATGATAATGGTTTATAAACTTGAATGCAAATTATCACCGTCATACAGAACCCCATTGAATATGAAACCCATGCATGCACGTAACGAAAAAAGATTGGTGTTTCATCAGTCGGAAGTTTTAACCTAAGAGAAGGTGATTACATCCGGATGTTTCAGAAAAATACAAACAGGACACCTCTGACGAGGAGAGGTAAGATGTCCTGGTGGTTCCTTACATCCATGAGTGTCATTTCGTCTTACCCAAATCCTCATCTGCTGTTCAGAACAGCTCTTGACCGCCATTCCCATTCGCTTCAAGTCACAAAGCATCCATAAATGAAGACTTCTGATATTTAATGGTAGTAATGCTGATTATATGATCATAAACTCATCACCTGTGGATTAAAAGGACCATCTGCATGTCTATGTAGTCTCCAGTGAATAGTTACTTTGGACTGGAGTTGATACAGCGGTGTTTCATCCGGATCAATAGTATATAGATGTTCTTTCTGATCCCCCAAGAGGGACATATACTGAGATGGATTCAAATCACGACTGAGCAATGTATACATATGTCCGATTGGGACGTTTGCAAAATGATATTTATTGGACTCTGGAACATGGTTACATATGGCATACACGTTCTTATATGATGCAGTCTAACATCCTCACATGTATCTGTCTTCAATACTATATTTATAGTAATTCTGACATACAGGCCGAGTGTTCTGACAGAATATTATCGAAGCTTCTACCAACATATTTTCTCATATAATGGAAGCTAGCTATTGCCTGTCGTCTCACATTACATCAAAAGTACATAACTGTGTGTGATGATCATATATCCTATCAAGGCCTTGTTGTAAGTTGGATTACTGCTGCGGAGAGGCGAATATCACTATCACTGTCTACAATGCTATAATCTCAACTCGTATTACATCTGATTTTTTACTGCCGCTCAATGTAGTACTTTGTATTGATTTTTGAATTCTAGATACAACAGTACTGTTGATACAGTAGATGTCATTTTTGTTTTTACACCTGGTAGTTCTCTTACGGACCGGTTATCTTTTAAGTTTCCACTTAGGAAGATATACGTGTATGTGCATACATATTTGATTGAAGGTATAGCATTATCACCAGTGATATCTGGGTTACATTTTGATATCCCGTTTGGACAATCATACAACTGCTCATCGAACGGACATCCATTTACATTTCATGTGACCATGCAATTCCAATTCTTGTGAGTGTTGAGATTTTCTTTCCCTACGCTGTGGTGTTACTGATAATATCAAACACTTCTTTGTCTGGTCGCTTACTTACACCGATAATAGCTTGAATGTTTCGAATTAGGCATAAAACTACGAATACACAGTGAACCAACGTGACTGTTCTGATTTCAATCCTAACATACACACATACATACATACATACATACATACATACATACATACTAACATTTGTATAGCGCCGATATCCAGCTCAGCTCAGCTGCTCAAAAGCGCTTTGTTTTTCCCTCGTTCACTGGATGTCAATCTCAACGGCACATCGTATTGTCAATCTCAACTCCCTGGGGAGCATACAACGCCATGGCAACAATTTTAGCCAGTGATATTTTCACGGTCGCTTATTTATACTGATTTGAAATTCAATATTGCAGATAAGAGGGTAAAACAATGAACAAACCAATTCGATCCCATTCATTTTCATTTGACTCTGTTGTGATTTTCCTCCCTACGCTGGAGCGTCGCTGATAATTTTGTCTGGTCTCTTATTTACATTGATAAGAACTTAAAGGATGCAGATTGGGGAGTAAAATGACGACCAAACACAGACCATCCTACTTCATTCCATGTGAATCTGCGGTGATGTTCCACGCTATGGGGTCTGACCACCTTTAACACAAAGATGGCATGATCAAATCTTGTCTGACAATCATGATTCGATGTCGTTATGCGTGCTTTGAACAACTGCTATTGACACCCTACGGGCAGTTATCCACAATTTTATCCCTACTAAGCCGATGCCGTGGTCATTTTTAGAATAAAGACGCTGTTTGAGGATGGCTTCCCCCGCACTTTAGGCGTCAAGCATTATTTCATGGAACTGCGAAATCACGTCTTTGTATTTATCAGAAAATAAATATCTATGGAATAATTTCAAAACCTCTACTTAGCGTTGACGTTGTCGACAGCAGATCTGTAAACCGTTGCCAGTGTCATAATCCCATGTGAATAGCGTTACATCAGGAATCGGAACACATTCACAGCTGTTTCATTTATCACATGATTGAGTGGTGTTTGCATTAAATCACAGTATCTTCACAGAACAGCAAATATCAGGAATTTTATGAGGATGTGGATGTCATAAAGCCGATCCCTTGCGCATTGTGATGTGTTCACAGCCAAATTTTGCACATTTGTATTGCAATTGCAACGGCATAACATATTTCAAAAGCAGACAGAATCCATAAGCTTTCATTTATTTTTTCTAATAAAAGCCGATGAAACCAAGATAAACAGTCTCCGCAATAACCCCTATTGTGACACTTAAGCAGAACGTCAGCTAAACGTTATTGTCTGTGGGTATCTGGGGCTATAGAACATCGTGCCTGACGCTGTGTAAGGATAATGGAATATTTATGTTCAAGAAAATAATTTCTACGTGTCATGCATCGTTTTGAGTAAGTGATGGAGAGGGTGAGAAGGAGTGAGTGAGTGAGTGAATCGGTGAATTCATAAACCTTGAGTGGGCTTTAGACGGCTTTTAGAGTTATATGAGACAAATTACGATGGGGACAGCACGATTCATGTACACATTGCACCACGTTGGGAATCGAGCTGTGGTTTAATCGCAAGGTTATATTCTCATGTTATTTTGAAGGCAAAAATTATAAAAATGAGTAAAGACAGTCTTTTTTCAGAAATAGAATAACGTAATAGCGTTAGGTGACAAATGATATTGGCTGAACTGGTCACTTTCAAAATTTCACACCTTATAAAGAATTATTCTACCATTGTAGTAAGGGCCATAATGTGACAAACCACATCTCGATTCAACCTAGTATTATAGCAATTTGCAATTGTGGCTTTTCATGACACACACGAGCAAAAAAGTCTATATTTTCATAATGTCAATGAGGCTAATTTCTGTGGCGTATTTACGTGGGCGGACACTCTTTAAGTGAGCATCTGAACCATCTGAACTCATGTAACAATATACAATACCTGACGTATCTGCCCTGGATAGACATTTATTTTGTGATTAAGAAGTACTGAATATTATATGATCTTGTTTTTGCTGCCATGCTACTTAGCGACGGAAGAGATTCTAGTTACACATACTATATATAAAAAGCTCATGCGTGACATTAATACGATATCTTGAGTCACGTGTCAATGTTTTATCCGTTGGTATGACGTTGTTGAAACACTTATGACGTCCTAGTGGTATATGTCACCGACGTTGGTGATGCTCTATACATAAGGTACCCGTGAAGGTCCGGGTTACAATATTGGCCTTCGGTAACCCATGCTTATCGTAAGAGGCGACTAACAGGATCGTTTGGTCAGGCTCACTGACTTGGTTGACACATGTCATCGGTTCCCAATTGCGCAGATCGATGCTCATGATGTTGATCACTGGATTGTCTGGTCCAGACTCGATTGTTAACAGACTGCCGCCATATAGCTGGAATATTGCTGCGTAAAACTAAACTCACTCACTCACTCACTATATACATAACATATCGTATTCACTTTGATTTCTGCTGAATATCTCTGAATCACTCATTCCTCAATCTGGCAAGGCGGTGGGCTAGCCAAGTGGTTTATACGTTCTCTCGTCACGCCAAAGACCCGGGTTCGATTCCCCTACAATGTGTGAACCCAATTTCTGGTGTCCCCCTGTCGGGAATTTGCTCGAATATTGCTAAAAGCGGCGTAAACTCATACTCACTAACTCACTTCTCATTCTGGCTATATGACTGAAGAACATAACACAACGTGCATTAATTATAAATGTGAATATCATTAATACATATCCAATAATGATTAATTGACACATTTAACTTATATTTCATGAATTATATTGGCATGCGTTGCTTTCATTCGATATTAAGACGATTGGAAAGCCTGGGGTTAAGGTGTTGCCAGAGGATTCGATTCCTCACTGTGTACAATGTGGTGTTCCGGATATTGCTTTTATGTCATCGTCTTCAGGGCACACGTGTCTGATATGTCTTTGATACGCATGTATTATATTTCTATGACCTTTCCCTGGTACATTTATAAGAAAAATCATGCATTTTCATATCTCCGCGTACACGCAAAGATGATGAACTGATCAGTTGTGCATTCATCTGCTTCCTTGACTTTGTTGGGGGAATACACATAGAACCGTCTGTTCGAACCGTTTGTTTCACCATGTCATTCAGCTCATTAAACCAAGGCATACTGCGAACAAGATCACTTGCTCGAGGCCAGTAATGACTTTAGCATATGGTCACGTAATTCAATTTGGTAACGGATGTGATCATTTTCAGATTAATTTAATGCAATTCCCGTTTTTAACCCGTTTTTTCTTATGCAATAGTTATAAAAAATCGATAAGAAAGAATAAGAAGGACAGTTGTCGGCAACTTCTATAGGTCTGATAATTGTCACGACAATTATATGTTAGGGCTTCGCAACCGAATAAATGACATCAGATAGTCAATTTGTTTAATGCATTGATTTAGAAAGTTAATAGCTGCAATAGCTTTGTAAGCAAAGGAACCAAACACACCAGTCAGCCCGTTTTGGCTCTATCTTTCCAACCTTACGCAGTTCAAATCATCATAAACCTACGATAGGCAGCGACGCGCATGAAAGGTCATCCGATGTGTTACTGGAAGCAACACGATTCCTTTAGCAAATCTCCATGTAAATACAATGATGTAATGGACGTTCCATGAGACCGGGTCACATTTCACCCGGGGCTAAATCGATAGTTTATCACTGTAATCTGGTTAACATCATAGAGAGGTCCAAACGATTCATCCTGCTGGTTATAATTATCATCTTACTGTTACCGGCTCACGAGGGGGTTCATCGTTCGTTGTCTGGCTCTCAAAGATTGCCTATTGATGGGATACTGTTAGTTATTGGATTAAGGACATGTAGACGACAGCGTTTGATTGTTACAGCATTATATATTGTTAGTTGTCTAACGCCGCAATCCTACAATATGACGGCATTTTGTAAATAATCCAATCCGGATCAGACAACCCAGTGATTGTCATTATAAGCGATCTACACAACTGGGATGAGATGAGCGACCCTGACCACGCGACCTTGTTAATTATTGCTACAAGCATGGACAACCTGAAGACCATTGCAAACTATTTTATAAGTAAAACATACACTTCAGAAAACGAAACTGAACAATATCAATATTTATATTTATTTTTGTACTGACAACCCTTTTTGGACATCGGAACGCTGTTTGTTATTCAATGTGTTCTAAATATTGAGGTGAGGTGAGGTGAAATTGGGTTTATCGTCGTGCTTGAGAATATTTCGCTCATATGACGACGTGCATGCGTATGTATGTGTATGTGCGGCTGCTTGTACTAGCCCAGACTTAAGCTGGTTTTATAGTGCTAGCCCACTGAGATACCATGCCGCAGTGAAGCATGAATAACCCACTCAGACACATTATACTGACTTCCTTGTTGTACCCATTAATGCCGAGCCCCAGACAGGGACCAACAAGTACCATATTTTAACGTCTTTTGCTATGACGCAGTCGGGGATCGAACCCGCGACCTTCCGCTCTCCGGGCGGACGCTCTAACCACTACACCATAGAGGCGGTCCTAAATATTGAGTGATGTAATGGTGTGCACTGAACATTTGGACGTTTGAAATTATATCCATACACCTCTTTAGTGTGTCTTTTCATTTGGACTTATGAGGCAGCCTAGAGGATGAAAAGCGTCTGCTCGTCACGAAGAAGGCCCGGGTTCGATTCACACAATAACGACTGAAGTCAGCTTCTTGTATCACCAGCCCTGGAGTACAATGTACTCACTGGTCACAAACCGAGCAATTAACTAGAACTGTATCCCATCCGAGCGTAAATTTTGAGTTCCATGATTTAGAAACCAAATTTTTTTGTCTTACAGAGACATCAATAAACCGACATGACATCGACGGCGATCAGCGTTGATTTGATCACAAGGGGACACAACTCGATTCAACAGTTCTCAATGGAACCTTCCAACAGCTCGACCATTGTGGTCAGCAACACTACCAACTACACGTCATCTGTCAATGACACAACCACTCCTGGATACGTGCACAGCGTCCACGACATCACGTACGACTTCAAAATCCGCCGTATCGTTCTCTTCCTGCAGATCATCCTCGGGGCTATAGGGGGGTTCCTCGTTATCCTGTGGATGTGGTACAACCGACGACAAAGGTCCCGAGTGAACGCCCTGATTCTGAACCTATGCGTGAGCGACTTGTGTGTTGTCTTCTTTGCGCTGCTTCCCCAACTCGTATGGGAGTACGTTGAGCGAGAGTGGATGGCAGGTGAAGTTATGTGCAGACTTGTCAAATTCATGCAAAGCTTTGCTTTGTTTGCTTCAGCCAACATGCTTGTGATCATAGCATTGGACAGACATCAAGCAATACGGGCACCTCTAAGAGAACCCTGCAAAGTAAGTTCCACTATCTTCTTTACTTTCAACTTAGCTACCTCAGGTACTCTTTGTATATGTTTTAACTTAAGCGTACATTACAATTAATGATGTTTACAGACCTGTGTCTCCCTTCACTAAACACTTAGGTGATTGTAAGTCACTCAGGTAACATTAGCGCAATGTTAAAGAATGGGAGTTAAGGTGAAACTTAGTAAAGGTTGCTTCGTGAAAGGAGCCCCAGTTCCGTATCATTGTAGTACCAGTTATGTGAACGTCAGTAGTAGAAGGCATATATAGCATAACGTATAGTTATACAGTAGAAATAATACGTATAATTGACAGTCAGATAACGGAACTGAAATGAGCAATATCAGCAGGAGTACTTGAAGGAGTAATAGGGGAAAATTAAACTTAACTAATAGTTTCACACAACACCGTCTTAACACATCACACAACAACAAGTTGCTTCATAACACATCACACAACAACTTGCTTCATAACACATCACACAACACCGTCTTAACACATCACACAACAAGTTGCTTCATAACACATCACACAACAAGTTGCTTCATAACACATCACACAACAACTTGCTTCATAACACATCACACAACAAGTTGCGTCATAACACATCACACAACAAGTCCTTCATAACACATCACACAACAAGTTGCTTCATAACACATCACACAACAAGTTGCTTCATAACACATCACACAACAAGTTGCTTCATAACACATCACACAACAAGTTGCTTCATAACACATCACACAACAACTTGCGTCTTAGCACACCACACACTTGCGTCTTAGCACACGTCTTAACACATCACACAACAATATAACACATCACACAACTTCTCATAACACATCACACAACAAGTTGCGTCTTGCTTCATAACACATCACACACACACACAACAAAGTTGCTTCATAACACATCACACAACAAGTTGCTTCATAACACATCACACAACAAGTTGCTTCATAACACATCACACAATAACACATCACACAACAAGTTGCGTCATAACACATCACACAACAAGTTGCGTCATAACACATCACACACAAGTTGTTGTTCATTGCGTCATAACACATCACACAACAAGTTGTCTTAACACATCATCGTCATCACACACAACAACTTGCGTCTCATAACACACACACACACACATACCAAGTTGTCTTAACACATCACACAACAAGTTGCATCATAACACATCACACAACAACTTGCGTCATAACACATCACACAACAAGTTGCTTCATAACACATCACACAACAACAAGTTGCGTCATCATAACACATCACACAACAACTTGCGTCATACACACATCACACAACAACTTGCTTCATCATAACACATCACACAACACATCACACAACAACTTGCGTCTTAGCACATCACACAACACAACACCGTCTTAACACATCACACAACAAGTTGCATCATAACACATCACACAACAACTTGTTTCATAACACATCACACAACAAGTTGCTTCATAACACATCACACAACAAGTTGCTTCATAACACATCACACAACAACTTGCGTCTTAGCACACCACACAACACCGTCTTAACACATCACACAACAAGTTGCATCATAACACATCACACAACAAGTTGCGTCATAACACATCACACAACAAGTCATAACACATCACACAACAAGTTGCGTCATAACACATCACACAACAACGTTGCGTCATAACACATCACACAACAAGTTGCTTCATAACACATCACACAACAACTTGCGTCTTAGCACACCACACAACAACTGGAGTCTTAACACATCATATTACAGAGACCTTGCGCATCCCACAACGTGCGTCTTCTGAACGCATCTCATAACATGCGTCTTAACACATCACATAACATGTCTTAAAAACACATCACACATACACATCACTGCATATAACGGGTTTTCTCCCTGACAGCCGAAAGCAACTGTATATACATGTACCTTCGATATCGAATATTATCCTGTGTTTTGTCACTCACTGATGTACACATAATCACAACATCAGACATTAAACATATCAAATCTATTTCAGAACACATGCCATTACGGAAAATATACACCAACCACTGTCTTAAAAATGGACAGTCTCCTGTCTCTAGGGCCGAATTGTCCTTAACTAAATATAGCTTTGTTTGCGATGACAGTAGTTGTTCCAGTAGGCTCATATCCACCATCAAATCAACACGTTTTATTGAACATGTGTAAATAGAACTGCCGCTTTCCAGAACCAAATGAAGTGACTCAAATATAACCATGTCTAAGTTCTGTGTACAGGGGAGCTATTTTAAAACAACTGCTTTAAACGTAAAACACACAAATAACTTTAATCCTGTTATTTGATCAATTTCAGAATTGTATTTAGCAATTTGTCCTATAGATAGCATGTTGGATAGAATTCCAAGATCATTTCATCGCAACCTGCTTGGATACAACTATGTATTTGTTGAAGGTTACCTGATCACTTTGTAATTTCAATACCTTTTTTCCAATTATGATGAACTTGAGTGACGATCTGGGTTCTCATATAGCAGATCAATTTACCCACATGTGATCACGAGTTCTGAAGAATACCGTTTTCAAAGCTTACATGTACTTATCATTGAGGAACGGAGATAAACCTACTCTATTTTGAAAGTTGAGGTAGTCTAACTGAGGATAAGACACCTTATCTATACATTTGCATTCACGCAATCTTCTCGTTCGGGTCCAAATTAAAGTACGAGGTATCTCAGCTAGACATTTATAAGTTTAACGTGACATGCCGATATTTAAAGTCAGGTAAAACTAGCTAGCTCTCGGTAATAATATACCACATGTAGAATCTGGTTGACATTATACAACTCGTGGCTGTATGTGGATATCAAACTTAGTTTAACTTGATCATTGTGACGTTATTTTCAAACTAAATGGACTCTGGACTATTCAGTTATCCGTGCCTCAGTACTGTAAACGTTGGTTCGAATCACAGATTCTGCTCCCTTTTAAAAAATGTATTGTACCCCAATACCCTTGCACGTGTATGTCACCAAAGATGTACCATGTTTCTCCAATCCTCCTTCCAGAATACCCTATTCACTTTGTGATCAATCACTCACCCACCCAGGCTTGCTCACACACCCACCCTCACCTGCACTTACCCATGCAACCAAAACACATCCACGCACCCACTCACACATCAGCACACGAAACTAAGAGCAGTCAGTTCTCCTTGAATTGGAATATGGCTGTAATATTGCCTATGAGATGTAAAGTTTTAACTCACTCAGTTTGCCTTGGTGTAAGTAATTAAAAGTCTTTTCTCATTTCAGGTGTGGATGATGACTGGATGGGGCTGGGGTGCTGCTGCGGTTCTGTCCGTTCCTATGATGTTTGTCTTTCACCTGAAATTCAACGAGCATGAAAATATGATGAAATGCGAAAATATTTTCCGAGGCAAGGCTCCGTGGCATAGACAAGCCTTCATAACGTACGCTGCCATTGTCGTATTTCTGCTACCTCTCATCATCTTGGTCGTCTGCTATGTACGAATCTTCACAAAAATTGCTCAAAAGGCCTCTGAAAACAAGACATCACGACGACAAAGTTTTAAACCTGGCAAAATCCACCTTACCAGTACCGGAAACACATCTCTCCCAAAAGCAAAGATCAAAACTCTGAAAATGACAGTCGTAATAGTCGCTGCTTACATCATCTGCGGGTTGCCATATTTTGTTGCAGAGATGATAATGTCCTATGGCAACTTCAAAATTTTGGAAGAAAATATATACGGAATTCTTGGAGGCATCGCAGCTGCCAACTCCTGCGCCAATCCTTTTGTGTTCCTGCTCTTCAACGCCAACTGGCAGTGTGTTCGGGGTCTGAAGCTTTGTCCCATGCAGACAGAAGCCACGAAGAGAAGCTTTATGTATTCAACAGCCAGTACTAGATCGGAATATTCAACCAGTTATGCTAGAGGAACTCCTATCACTGCGTCTGATACCTACGAGATGTCAACGGTTCGAGTTCATTAAATCTTGACATTTTTGTTGACGATCTGAACAGCATCAATGAATGTGTGTCTTGGTATTTTAAAGGACCAGGATACATCCGATCCATGGTAATACTATAGTGACTTAAGGTGGCCCTTATTACGAGGGTGGAGATGTTGATAGAGGAAGATTGTTGCTTGGTTTAAAGACAGAAAGGCCCATACAGTATTACATCTGCATAACCACCTGAAACATGTTGCTGGTTTTGGTGACTTGCGAGGAGAGGGCAGTGAAACTGCACAAGGTCATCTGACATGGCGCCTGTGATTCCATGGGACATGATAAAGTGCTATGTTGCAATGGTTGGAAAATAACCATAACGTAACCTTGTATTCATCACTTTCTCCAATGCTGCTCCAGTTTGTAGATACTGATCCACATGGATTACATTAAAATTCAAATAGGGAAACACTGCAATCAGCGTTGGAGCTTTCGATACACCTCAGTTCATCATTCCTGCTACCAGGTACGACGTGTTTGTGTTTGAAGATATACCTTTTGTATACGGTAAGGAGAACAGGAGCCGTTTACACATCACCACGTGATCAGCATCTTCATGTGTATATGGCTGTTTATATTGATCGTGAGCAAACGTGTTTTAGGTCAATTGCTACTAATATCATAACGTCAGTGCAGAAGAATATCCAGTCTTGACTATCCTTTTTAATGAATGGACCACTGAAAATAGGATGAAATAAGGTGTTCGCGAAAAGAGTAAGTATGTCCCTCCCTACAAGTAGCTTCCGCTATTCACACAATAGGCCTAAAAATCAAGTAACGTTTTCATAAACATATTTGGAATCCTGTTTCTCATTTTCTTCAGTGAGTTTTGTCGGAGAAAATGTGGCTGATGAATAAAAAGGGCTTGTTGTTGATCTGACAACGCACACTGGCAAGAGTCGATTCCAGACTGATACATGATACACCAAGACAAGTACTTTTAACCACACCCGAAATGTTGTAGTCAGTTCTTCATAACTGATTCAGTAGGTAATAACGGTATTTTTGTATGACAATGAATATATCGTATATGTCTCGTGTATTTCTTGGGCTAATGACTTACATTGTGTTTGGATACCTGACGTATACGCCATGAATTAACCAAAAGCGAATCCTGCACAGGAAAGGAGTACAACTCTACGCAGACAGTGTAGCCCAGTGTCCAATCACAACATCACGTCGTATTCTTCACCTTATGGACATACAAACGGTTTACGAAATTGTGGGTTCAAAAGGCTCAAGATAATACCTAAAAAAGATCTCATCATTCTGTGGCTGATCGGGCAATAAATCATAATTCTATGCTGTCCATGCAGCCAGGTCTGTGTTGTGTATGGATTAATGATGTTTTATATGGTGGCTATAGTGATTCTTGTATGATTTACATGCAGCTTTGATCATTTAAATGTCATTGTTTAAATTATAATAAGAAAATTTGCTACTTTAAACAAAATGTAT
This sequence comes from Haliotis rubra, assembly GCF_003918875.1. Taxonomy (NCBI): domain Eukaryota; kingdom Metazoa; phylum Mollusca; class Gastropoda; order Lepetellida; family Haliotidae; genus Haliotis; species Haliotis rubra. The sequence goes on along the minus strand of NW_025766968.1, from coordinate 2,898,392 downwards.
GAAACCGTATGTTCAATTTTCTTTTGACGTTTAGGCAAGAGACAGACGTTCCCATAGACACCAGTTGCGCTCACTTCTTGCTGATCTGTTTATTGGTGCATATGAATAGGAATTTCTGCTTGGGTTGGCAACCCGTGAAGATCCGGGTTAGAATATTGATCTGCAGTAACCCATGCTTGCTTTTGTCGTAAGAGGCTACTAACGGGATCGGCAGGTCAGGCTCGCTGACTTGGTTGACACATGTCATCGGTTCCCAATAGATCGATCGATGCCAATTATTGTGATCACTGGATTGTCTGGTCCAGACTCTATTGTTTACAGACCGCTGCCATATAGCTGGAATATTGCTGAGTGCGGCTTAAAACTTAACTCACTCACTCACTGCTTAGTTGGCAAAGAAACAAAAAAGAAAATGAAGCTGGGCAAGTATTTTGACCTCATTTTTAGATATATCTATATCTATGTTAATGATTCAATAACAAACCCCTTCCTACCGAATAAGAAGATCAATGGAACAGTTTTCTCTTTTTTATATATAGGTCTATGAGATTCAGTATTACAAAGAATACTTCACAAGACCGTCTGACAAGTGTGTGTGTGTGTGTGTGTGTGTGTGTGTGTGTGTGTGTGTGTGTGTGTGTGTGTGTGTGTGTGTGTGTGTGTGTGTGTGTGTGTGTGTGTGTGTGTGTGTGTGTGCTATATTCCTAACATGTCCCAAGAGCTCCATTCTTTCATGTCCACGTCTCACAAAGTGTGAGGTACATTGGATGATGCTCGTTCGAAGAAAGAAAAGATTCCAAAGAGCATCTTTTTGGCACAAACGTTTTTTCAGGGTTTTGCATTCCAGCCCTTCAAAGGTTTATGATAGGCATTTAGATGGCTTTTCGAAATTTGACGCTTGAGTGACCAAGACTAGTATGTCCGATGCAGTTTCCTGTTTTAACCGTATACTCACGGATTCTATTTGTACAAATGAACAATTGACTTGCCTGTGCATGTGTTTGTGACGGGAGCTCGCCTGTTCTCGAACACAAGGTATTCAGAAATCATGGTGTAGTCGTATTTGAACTCTGGATATAACTTTCAGTAAAGATTTCTTTGGACTTTGGGATTTGTTTTTGTTTTTAACAATGTCATGTGAATAGTGGTTATTTGAAAAAAATGGAATCAGGAAAACTGTTGTTGGTGTACATTTCAAAGCTTAGAGGCTGATAGATCGTATTGTTATACATGTCAATAGTATATTTTGTTATAAATCTATACATGTATATATGTACATGTTTACAGTAAGTGCATGAAATTCAAGTTCATGACTGTGAATATTTTGAGTCATCGTTTGAAACATTGACAACCTATTAACGTGTATGGTTTTAACTATATATAGCATGATAAGCTGTGTAATTTGAATGGATTTATGACATTTAACTACTCATTTGTAGAATATATGGCATAGAATGGTGACCACCATTTTATCATTCTGAACAAAGGCCGATATTAATATTGCCATTGTTTTGCTAATGTGTAGTTTGTATGATTCTGGTAATTGTGTGTTTACGTAGACATTGAATCTTCAATGTGAATATAAAAACTACATTTTTGTGTTGTTTTGTTGATTGAATGTTGCTTACGTTAAGATAGATTCACCGTGTTGATTTCATAAGTTCGAGTGTGATACGCAAGACCGGTTCTCTGGAGAAATCTCCCATTAACGATCAGTTAGTTTACCCTGACTGTGAGGGGCGGAAAACGAGACCTGATTTAATTTCCTGTTCTAGGACAGGGTGCATCATACAAATCCTGTTGTTATCCACACACTGTCACGTTTTGAAGGATTGTTCTCCAGCCGTGATGGCACTTGCTAAATCGTTTGCTATGGTATTATTAATTCGTTGTCCTCGCTTCGAATAGTAGTTGATACTCAAACACAGAACAATGCGTATTGTCAACTTGATGACTACGTGGGAGTGTATCAATAGAGAGTTTGATATTTTCAAAAGATTGTTTAAAAAATGTTTATTGTTTTCACCGGTTGTGAAACGTGCCATTGGTGTCAAATTTGCTCCATATGTTAGTGAAACTTGCTACAGTGTTGATGTCCTTTATCAATTACATAAAATAACAATTACCCTTTTTATTGCATCGTGTTTGAATTTACTCGTTTCAATTATGATGCCAACATAAAAGTGGTATGTGACACTGTTTTTAAAAATACATTTGTATATAACAGTTTTTATGCGACGAATTTGATTATACAATTCTCTCTCGTCCACTTGAAATTGAAAACTATCAGTTACAACACGGAAAGTATAGATTACAAAAGACAAACAATTTTTGTATCCACTTTTCTATTCCCTTTTTGTTTCCGGTGGGAATCCGTTGTTAGGATTTAATTATTATGTGATAAAACGTAATCATGATTTTTATAAGTAAGGTTCTCTCAGTCGCAACATTTGAACATTAATGCATATACAAAAGTTTCAGAAACGCGACCATCGCACCCAAATTCTCGTGATGTCCGCGATCGAGGGAATGTATTTTTTGCCTATTCGTGGTAAAGTTTTAAACTTTTAAAATGACTGAGAGCTATTATAACTTTGGAGACATCGCGATTGTTATCGTTTTGTTTAAACATTTGCTGAATATTGTTTCGTTGTATATGTGATGTGTTTGTTGAAATAAAACATTGAATGTTTTATGTCTCTTACATTTCTTTAACAATTTGAATTGGTTTAGCATTGTCAATGCATCATTCGGAAATTGTGAAACTGTGATTAGGTGTGGTTCAGTTTGATACGGCATTTAAGTCATATCCTGGCGTCACAGCGTGACGTGAGATGGTTTGGCGTTTGATGAAACCACGTTCATTCATGATGAATGGGATTCAGGAACAGCCTGAATTGAAATAGGTCATATGCTTTCTTGTACGCCGAAGGAACGCAGCTTTGCACTACTAAATAGGTGGTTACATCCGCGATCGATACCAAACTGATTCCTGTGATGAGACTAATTAGTGACAAAATCGGTTGAGGGATCACACCAGGACCATCACACCGTCCGGCCCAAACGTCCGACGATACGCCCAGTTCCACGTTTGCATCCACGTTACAGTGTGCGCACGGCTACCTTGGTGTAACAGCATCTGAGCTTGAGATAGCATTCTGTTCACAGAGTGTTCAAGGCGTGCGATCGTCCTCCTCAGCCACCTGACTCATCCACTTTCACTCACTTTTATTTTAAAAGGTCTGTGGAATAACGCATCATTGTCCATACGCCAAATGATCGATACTTTTCAGGCATCACCGTTTATATGCATGTGTATTGTCATTCTTGCCATGGGAAGTTACATTCACAAAGACATCTCGAATGAAGGAATCACATACAAGGAATGCCGTCAGACGAGCACACACACGTGGTAACCAACACTTTTCTTTGGGATATATATTGAAGGACAGTTTAATTTTTTTTAGCAATATACACCTCCTGTAGATTAAGTATACTTAGACAACATGTAGGTAGTGGTTCTCTGTCAGAAACTGGGATAAACCATACTGCTCACAGATCGCTCAAGAGTCCACTGGCGTTTTAAGAGAACAATTAAGCGACGCTTGCGCTACTCAACGTCTTCGGTTTGGGGGGTGTAAATGTCGCCATATCTATTGGTATAAGAATTCATGGGAGAACATAGCTTGTCACTGTTTAAGGCAATCTGAAATGGAACGACGTCTACGACAGGTCCCGAACAAGTCGATTGCTATTCTATCCCGTTTTAGGGCTCACCGCTCTGTCTTCTCTCACTAGGTACACGCTGTTTTAATGAGGATTTTAGACGTTCAGCCAACGAATCATTACATTTTATGTTGTTTTCAGCATAACATTTGCATCACTCTGTGTGAGGTGAAGTGAAATTGGGTTTAACGTCATGCTTGAGAATATTTCGCTCATATGACGACGTGCATGCGTGTGAATGTGTATGTGCGGCTGCTTGTACTAGCCCAGACTTAAGCTGGTTTTATAGTTCTAGCCCACTGAGATACCATGCCGCAGTGAAGCATGAATACCCCACTCAAACACATTATACTGACTCCGAGCCGACCAGTCCTTGTTGTACCCATTAATGCCGAGCGCCAGGCAGGAACCAACAAGTACTAAAATTTACTATGGTATGACGCGTCGGGGATCGAACCCGCGACCTTCCGCTCTCCGGGCGGACGCTCTAACCACTACACCACGGAGGCGGTCGCATCAGTCTATGTAAATAAATCAAAAAGAAACGTAAGAGATTTTGACAGTTTTAAGACGACACAGCATTTTATCATTTAACACACGTTTTCTTCCGTCGTGATGTTGCAAAAGAAAACGGGATTCATCAGAAAACCAGATGCGCCTCCAGTTTTGTAAAGTCCATATCCTTACGTTGTTGCACCACCTGAGTCGTCGGCGTCGATGTAGGGGGCGTAGTACAGGTCCAACAACTGGTCTACAGGCACGTAAACCCGCTTCTTTCAGACGGTTCCTAATCGTTTGAGCTGACACTCTCCTCAAACCTGGTATTTGTGTGGCAGTCACGGTTGGTAGGGCATGCCGATTACGCAGGTGATGGACCCGGATGTACCGATCTTGAAGGGGGGTCGTGATTCTTGGCCTTCCACTTCTCGGGCGATCGTTGGTCAAATTGAAGTTGTTGTAGCGGCTCCAAAGTCGGGATATCGTTGTTTTGTGAACATTTAGGTGCCGTGCAACAGTTCCAAAACTTTCTCCGGCTTGAACACGACCAATGGCGATATTTCGGTCGGCAGCACTCAATCGTGGCATTTTCACACAATCTGAGGACAGGGGTTGCGTTTCTTTTTGACAGAGTTTATATACATCTTCCATTGTTCTCTCGTGCCCATTATGTAATGAATATAACCTATTACATAAAACAATTATGTGACTGTTTGATATAAGACCACGAAGAGAAACAAAGGATCGCGCATACTATAGTCAATACCAGATTGAAATACTACGCAGCGAACAAAATAGGCGGAAATTATGAATAAGTATATCAGTTCGTTACATTCCTATTTCACAATAGTTTGAAATTTGTGGACCAGAGCTGTTAAGGAATTGCTTTTTAATACGACAAGCAGAACTTGAGTTCCATTTGTGGTGGAGCTACAGGTTCATTTTCGCTTACCCACCATCCTGGGCATATATCGTTTGGGGAGTGTAGTCTGATTCACTGAACTTGAACCCCAAACAAGAGGTGTGGGTAAACGAGAAGACCCCAAACAACCGAGTGTCAACAGCTTGTCATACAACGCCACGGCTTGATTCCAGCATCATTACAAGGGGGAAAGCCTATGCTTTAGTTTCCTTCTCATCAGACAGAAGCATGGTTAATTTTCAAAGTGGTATATATAAATTGTACCCAATTATGAAACAACCCCCCCTTATGAAGAACGTTATTGTCTTGTTATGTTTCTATTATAGCTGTGAACGATTACACATCTTTATACATTGGCTAGCTGATTGATAAGTTGTTGAAGCTTGTAAATTGTGAGCTGAATCATAGCGAATTTGAGTTTATCGACAGTAACTTGAGGAAAGAGTTAAATGACTTTCCTCATTCCAAGCTGTTGTTTTGACTATGCCCGGTTTTGATCCTATGGCCATGATTAAAATTCATCTGCAGCCTTTGAAGTCACATACGATTTTGATTTCATCATCACATTAGAATATAGAACAGACACAATTTTGTCCTTTGAACTGGTATGGCCTTGTGTCCTTTGAACTGGTCTGGCCTTTATCGCACGCCGCACTAAACCCGGAAACCGAATTGTCGACCCCGAATAACAGGCAAGGCATAATATCCTTGTTTTTCATAGTTAGAGTAGCTCGTGTATTTTTGGTCATAGTGATGACAAAACCTTAGCATGATCTTGCGTAGCATATTTCGATCGTTTCCTGCGAAGTATTCAGTACTAAAATTCTATTCAAACGTAAAAAAGTATTAATCATTATAAAGTTGATTGGTACGCTTGCTAAATCACGATATGTCTCAGCTGCTTGTGTACATCATTGTCCTCACCTACTCCATAGTCATCTCAAGTGGATACGATATCGTCCCAAGGAGTGGAAGGTCGGTAGGTCGATCCCCGGCAGCGTCATAATAAGAGATGTTAAATGGAGAATTGTGTTGTTACCAAACAAGGACTGGTTGGCTCGGAGTCAACTACGGTGTCTCAGTGGAGGATCCATTTAAAACGGCGGCATGGTACCTCAGTAAGCTAGTTCTATACAAACGGAATTGATGGGGACATTCTGGGTACCAATCCTAAAAACTCTAGTTGTGCTACGACATCCGTAAGCCTATGATAAACTATTGAGTTACGACAGGTCGTAACGTTACGAACGTATTCTGGATCGGGACCAAGAAGTGGCAATACATACACACACATTTACGCCTACACGCACTCACAAGTACATTTACGTCGATATGCGAGTACAATTATCAAACACCGGACGTTCAACCCCATTTAACACCATATCACCTCGTGATTGTCGTCAGAGGTCGGATAGGTTGTGGGTGGTGAAGGAGTGCGATCGTCCTCCTCAACAACCTGGCTTATTCACTTTCACTCACTTTATGGGGCGGTGTGGTAGCCTAATGGTTAAAGCGTTTGCTGGTCACGCCGAAGAAGCGGGGTCGATTCCCCAGTACCACCGACGTGGTATTGCTGGAATATTGCTAAAATCGGCGTAAATCTAGACTCACTCACTCACTTTATATCAAAATGTCCATGGAACTACACATCATTGTCCATACGCCAAATGATCGATACTTTTAGGCATCACCATTCGTATGCATGTGCGTTTTCAATATTTTCAATGGAAAGTTACATCCACAAAAACGTCTCTGATAATGGAATCACATACAAGGAATGTCGATAGACGATCACACACGTAGTAAACAACAGCGCTCTGTGATATAATTAATGAAGGACAGTTCTGAAAAATAGTAAATGCACTCCTGCGGATTAGCTTAAAGTCAACATGATTGAATCTATTAAGGCAACATGTCGTTAGGGGTTCACTGTTAGAAACTGGGATCAAAGCTGCTCTTCTGCTTACCTCATACTGTTTTACTATCAATCCAGTTTAAGTACTCAACAATATTAAACGAAAGGTGGTCATCAAGGATCCAGTTTAGAACCCTGTTCATTACAATATTCTGAAACTAAGAGGTTCTTGTTCTAGATTGCTTCTTTCGGTTATAGAATTTCGACATCAAAACATAGTTTATATGAAAATATCCCCTTCCTTTGGACATAGGATCCAAGCGAAGACAGGTATGTTACAAAACATATTACAACATAATTGTCATTGTTATCAATATTACTATATCACTAGAACAACCGACTTGATGGCTTTTGATGTAAAATCTCTTACGTCCAAAATATCAAGGGACCTTATAACACAGCTACATTCATTGCAAAGGGATGATTGTTAAAATAGTTCTCAGGATGATTTTTAAAAAAAAGTTCTCAAACGTAAAGAAGAGAGGCTAAAATGCACAGATGAGTAAATATCAAATTGTGAGAGAAAGATGAGCTTGAATGGATTTTCAAAACAATGCCGCTGAATACAACTGACTAACCCATATTACGCACGTAAGTAACATTATATCAGAGTAAGCATATAACATATAACAAAGCCTTGAATATGTGTATTGTATCTGCGAGTATTTGTAATATAATATTTGGAACCTTTTAACTGACCACTTGATGCTAATCCTTATGTTTGAAGATGTTCTTTTGAAATGAAAATGCATACAGTGTATTGTAGCTTTATTTGTTTGAAAGATTGATAGAATTTTAGTGTTGATGTAATAGCATACCGACGATAAAATGTTATGTGTTGCTATTACGGTGGGGAATAGTTGTATGATGTCCCTGTAGCAGAGAGACCACATGACCCGTGAAGATCCGGGTTAGAATTGGTCATCAGCAACCCATGCTTATGTAAGAGCGACTAACGGGATGGGGAGGTCAGGCTCACTGACGTGGTTGACACATGCCATCGTATCCCAATTACGTAGATCGATGCTCATGCTGGTGAATTGTTGAATTAATGAATTGTCTGATCCAGACTCCATTATTTACAGACCGCCGCCATGTAGCTGAAACATTGCTGAGTGAGGCGTTAAACAACAAACAAGCAAACAAATAAACAAATATACCTATCACATGTCCAATATATAAGCAATTATACCAACTGTATCACGGCGAGGATACACGGAACACACATGACTGAAAACATCAGGAACGATGACAAACAACCAGAAAGAGCCACAGAACTGGATAAATCGAGCCATTTCAGTTGCCTCTTCCCACAAGCTCTTGGGGACTGGGGTCTATTCTCACGTGATTGCCTTAGGGTTTTTATCATCTGCATGTTTTCTACGAGCATTTGGCATACATATTTGAACCTGGTATCGAGCCACTTGATTAAATAACTTTGTGACATTCACGTTTAATGTGGCGGAAAGGTTTTCTTCTTTTTCTTCAGAGGCTCCTTTGTAGCACTGGAGATGGAGTTCAGTGAAGTGGAAAGAGGAGCTGGAAATAGAACTTTGTGAAGTGAACAATTTTACAGTCGCAGATCATGGATACAGATGCACAAACTACATTTCATTCAGCTCGTTACCGTTTATCTTAGTCGTGGCGCTGCCAGTCATCACTGACTGTGGATGGTACTGTGAAACCCCGTTAATGCGAAATCATCCTGATTAGCACTGTCTTGATAAACGAATCCTGGTTGTGGAGTGGTGGATTTTGCAATATTCCAGCAATATCACGACGGGGAACACCAGAAATGGGCTTCACAAATTGAGGTAATGTTGAGAATGGAACCTGGTTCTTCAGCGTGATGAGCGAAGGCTTTAACTACTAGGCTACCCAACCACCCCGCGTGTGGAATAATATTGCATTCAACATTTGTACGTACACCTTCTGAATAAGGCCTGCAAGGTTCCAGAAATAGCTGCTCCGGATATCTGAGTTTTCATCATATGTTCACTGTATCTTTTTAATACCAAGCGACGAAATAGACCTAATTAGGTTGTCAAGCCAGATGACATCTGGACAGCGTGTCGTCGTCCCTCAACGGCGAGGAATCATGCTCATGATATCTATCACTGGGGGAGATTCGATCATTCACAGGCGTAATTCAGCTGGAATATTGGTGTCTGTGGCAATAGGTACCACACAGATAAATACTAGATGTGTCACAATGTCCAACGAAACAATAAAAGCGACAAAAGCCATTCTGTATTCACATTTGCATCATTCCAACACCCACCGACCATCCAAATGTTACATTTATTATTGCAAGCAAAATCTAATTGTTAGTACTTCAAAGTTAGATTTTTGCGCATAGCAATATTTTAGCTTTTTGACGTCGTTCTCGATTTAGATGGCAGCAAGAACCTGTTTGCTGAATTTATTGTGCGCTTCAAATGTAATGAGAAAAATAGAAGGTACCCGCAATAATTTGATTACAATTTACAACACAAGCTGAAGAACCACATGTGACATGATCAGACTCTCAGCTTGTCGAACTATGAAATACGCGTTTTCGGTCATAAACACTAGATTTTAGTGTAACAAATGATATATGTTTTCGGTCATAAACACTAGATTTCAGTGTAACAAATGATATATGTTTCCCCAGGGATGTATTTTATGATTGCGAAGATTAAATAATAACTGTAACTTTGTTGTTCCCATCGTGCTTTTACCGTTTTTTCCTCAAATATATGAAATTGCTCGTTCAAATAGAAAAAATATTAAAGAAAATTCGTTCCATTTACTGAAAACCATTAATATACGATTTTCGAAGAAGTGTTCAATGCACGTTAAAGGAATGACGCGACAAACCGATACTTTGTTCAGCATCAACAATTCTACACTTATGTATAAGCATGGTGTAAGAGTGTTGATATGTGGACTTAAATTTTAAGAAAACAGTGTGCGATGATATTTTCATGTAATGTTGACACGTAAAAGAGTTGTGTAGCGAACACATATTTATTCGTCTCATACTTTTCTTGGCGTCTGTTTAGACCATACGTTCCCTTGCTTTGTTTTCAGATGAACATTTGACTTGCCTTTGCATTTGTTTGCGACAGGCGGGGTATGATACGCTCACCATTTTCAGAATACCTTTTACTATAACTAGTGATTAAGAAACTCAATCTTATGTTACAGTCGGAATCGTACAATCGTTTCTCACAGATATTCCTTTCTTAATTACAGAAAGCTGGGGGACACCTGAAATGGGCTTCACGCATTGTCCCCATGTGGGGAATCGAACCCGTTTTTTCAGCGGGTGGTGCGAACAACCACTAGGCTACTCCACCGCCCCTATATCAAGAAATGACACGAGACATGAACCATTCTCCCTGGACTCTCTGAAAATCAAACCTTTCCACCAGACGTACAATGCGTGGGAGAGCACAAGAAATGTTTCCTGACTAACGTTAAGAATGTTTAAACTTGAGTTGAAAACGATTGTTCAATTCTAAAGCACCAAAAGTTTAGATATTTTAGGTTTAAGTATGACATGGGACATACGTATATGTATTAGAGATTAGTTAAAATAGTTAGTGAGTTTAGTTTTACGCCGCTTTTAATATTCCAGGAATATCACGGCGGGGGACACCAGAAATGGACTTCACACATTGTACCCATGTGGGGAAGCGAACCCGGGTCTTCGGCGTGAGGAGCGAATGCTTTAACCACTAGGCTACCCCATCGTCACTCAAACGTCATTTCAAACGTGTCAATAACCCTGAAAAACATCATTACTAAGGACATGAATTCATGTACGTTGTCTCTCAGAAATGTTTTGACTTAGTTCTTGTCTGCTACATGTTGTCAACTGAAACATCGTGATATGCTATCAGTTTGCCTCGCACCCTCTTGAATAATACCTTTTTTTCTTGATGCAGAACCCGTGAATACATCGACGCCACACACAAAATGCCAATTTAGATTGTTCCTTTAAATGACATGCCAATGAATTAGTCTATGAACCAAACACCCCTAAAACTGCAACTATGTCAAATTAACTTTCCGTAGCAGATTCCAAGTTCAAAGCCTTTCATGTCCTTAACTGCATCATCTGCCCATCCCATTAATGAAAACCTCCGGCTGACATAGAAATCTGATCCTTCGATATCGTTAGTTTGAAACACAGCAGTATTCCCAATTATAAACTCTTTGAAGGCTCGAGTTTACGACAGCGGTTGACACAAAAGGACTGTGAATTGTAATGGAAGGAATTCTTTGTTCATTTTAAGGTTAATAAATTGTTCAAAATAACGATCTCTGAATTTTGGGACGATCTTACTTTCTATCTCAATGACTCCCTATGAAGAGTAGTAATGGAAACAATATTCTTGAAGACTTAATAAAATCTCCTATTCTGACATAAAACCATCGCAGGAACTAGATTCAAATGAATATGTTAACAACGCTAGGTTAATTGTTATTGCTAGAAAATCCATCAAATATAGACCTTAACTGCATAGGTAGCTCGTTTTGATATGCCATTCTAATGCTGAATTTACAGTGCTACAAACCGGCATGTGGTTTTTTGGTGTCACAGTACGTCATTCACAATATGCCAGTTCAGTTATATAGTTTAAAAAGCTTTCAATTCAGAGAACACCTATGGGATGAACTCGATCGACGTGTACGTCAACGTCAAAACACGCCTCCGATACTTCCACAACTGGTCATCGACTTATCCAGTCAGTGCCGCGACAGTACCGAGCAGTAATTGCTGCCAATGGTGGCCATACAAAATACAGACTTTGACGGCATCTTTTTAATTCAATTAAACAGAAACTCAACAATAAAGGCTCCTGTCGTGTTGGCGAACTCTTTGGCTATAGACGTGTGACCTTTGTACCATTGAAATTACATGAAATAATTGCTCTTAAACTAACGCAATAAATTCTACTAAAATTGGTTTATGCGTTTCATTTTTTAAGAGAGTATCAGATTTTGTATCTTTAATAGAAACGAAGCTTAAAAAAATCCCATCAATCATGACCTGGTTACAAAACGTATTTCTTCATTAATTACTTCTTTAGTCAATTATTAATTCCTTTTCCATCATTTCTCCAAAGAAACATAATAATATGAACCTTGGTATACAGGCATGTAGGAATGAAAAAAAATCATTTTCTATCTTTAAAGGGATGAATTAATCATTCCAAAGAGAATCAATACCATCTCATGATGTAGTGCTGGATAAGGTAGTTTCATTTGGGGTAACTCAGTTTGAGGAGCGTAGCTCAAAACAGAATCCTTCTTGAATATGTGTTTTTTGGTATGCCTTTTTCGTTCCACCGAATTGGTCGACGACAATGACCCGTACCACTGTGATCTTGGCCAAGGTTTCCTATTGAAATCTGCCACGTTTTATGACTGGTTTTCGGTTCAAAGTGGCGTGGAACGTTAATCAAATGACGCCCACACATGTTTTAAAAAATTGTTATGATATGATTCTTACGATATCACTACGCCCCCATAACGTCAGGTTGATGTACATTAATAGTATGTATTGTGTTGTTTGACGTAGATGTGAAAGATAAATGTATATAAATAAATCCGAAGATACGTTTTGACGCACGAAACAGACTTATCGATCGACAGGAAAACATGTCATATAATTTAGTACTAGATATTTGAGCATTGGTATTGGAATTGGACATATGGTACATGTAAATCTGAGAATCACAGACGATCTAAGAGCGCTCGAATCCTCTTGAAAAATATTAAGATTAAAAAAGGTTTCCAATATAATCTTCTTCCACACAATCTGGAAAGCGCTCCATTCAAGGTACACATTTGTATTCCTGAGTGTTATCAAGTTGTTTCTAACTTTATTGACCACATTATACTTGTCTTGCACAGATCAGCAGCAGCGCGAGTGATTCTTTGCAGCAGAATTCCATATCCTGAGGGAAGAGCTCTTAAACTACGGGTTATAACGTTATATCAGTGCTCTTGGCGATAACATAATGTACCTGCTGTGAATGTTGAAATAATGTTGGTTGGTTTGTTGTTTAACGCCGCACTCAGCAATATTCCAGCTATATGACGACGGTCTGTAAATAATCAAGTCAGGTCCAGACAATCCTGTGATCAACAGCATGAGCATCGATCTACGCAATTGGGATACGATGACATGCGCCAACCGATCCCGTTAGTCGCCTCTTACGACAAGCATGGGTTGCTGAAGACCAATTCCTAACCCGGATCTTCAAGGGTGATAAACATAAAGAAACTGCTCTGTGTGATAAGATGTCACTGTTCTGGCTGACAAAACATGTTACTGCTCTGTGAGTGAGTGAGTTAGTTAACATTTACAGTCACATCGGCAATATTTCAGCCATATCGTGACTAAAAAAAGTTTCAAATTAACCATAAATACATGTAAATTATAAACAAACTGTCTACGAAGGACAGTAAACCAACTAGAATATCACAGTATTAAGAATAAAACTAGCATATCTGTCTAAAATTGGACGTTGAATTATACTACTCTGAAATAAAATGTTATATCACTGCTTTGTATATCAGTATTATTGTAGTTGCTCTGGCTGACAAAACATGTAACTGGTAACTGTTCTGGGTGATAACGTAAGGTAACGGCCCTGGGTGATATCGTAATGTAACTGCTCTTGGTGATATCGTAATGTAACTGCTCTTGGTGATATCGTAATGTAACTGCTCTTGGTGATAACGTAATGTAACCGCTCTTGGTGATATCGTAATGTAACTGGTCTTGGTGATAACGTAATGTAACTGTTCTAGGTGATAACGTAATGTAACTGCTCTTGGTGATAACCTAATGAATGTAACTGCTCTGGGTGATATCGTAATGTAACTGCTCTTGGTGATAACGTAATGTAACCGCTCTTGGTGATATCGTAATGTAACTGGTCTTGGTGATAACGTAATGTAACTGTTCTAGGTGATAACGTAATGTAACTGCTCTTGGTGATATCTTAATGTAACTGTTCTAGGTGATAACGTAATGTAACTGCTCTTGGTGATAATGTAATGTAACTGCTCTTGGTGATAACGTAATGTAACTGGTCTTGGTGATAACGTAATGTAACTGCTCTTGGTAATAACGTAATGTAACTGTTCTAGGTGATAACGTAATGTAACTGTTCTAGGTGATAACGTAATGTAACTGCTCTTGGTGATAACGTAATGTAACTGCTCTTGGTGATAATGTAATGTAACTGCTCTTGGTGATAACGTAATGTAACTGCTCTTGGTGATAACGTAATGTAACTGCTCTTGGTGATAACGTAATGTAACTGGTCTTGGTGATAATGTAATGTAACTGGTCTTGGTGATAACGTAATGTAACTGTTCTAGGTGATAACGTAATGTAACTGCTCTTGGTGATAACGTAATGAATGTAACTGCTCTGGGTGATATCGTAATGTAACTGCTCTTGGTGATAACGTAATGTAACTGCTCTTGGTGATAACGTAATGTAACTGCTCTTGGTGATAACGTAATGTAACTGCTCTTGGTAATAACGTAATGTAACTGCTCTTGGTGATAACGTAATGTAACTGCTCTTGGTGATAACGTAATGAATGTAACTGCTCTAGGTGATATCGTAATGTAACTGCTCTTGGTGATAACGTAATGTAACTGCTCTTGGTGATAACGAAATGTAACTGCTCTTGGGGTTATCGTAATGTAACTGGTCTTGGTGATAATGTAATGTAACTGCTCTTGGTGATAACGTAATGTAACTGCTCTTGGTGATAACGTAATGTAACCGCACTTGGTGATATCGTAATGTAACTGCTCTTAGTGATATCGTAATGTAACTGCTCTTGGTGATATCGTAATGTAACTGGTCTTGGTGATAACCTAATGTAACTGCTCTTGGTGATAATGTAATGTAACCGCTCTTGGTGATATCGTAATGTGAGTGGCATTATATTGCCATAGTACTGCGAGAGAATACACAACGTCACTGCTTTGTTTCATCATAAAATATACGCAATTATTTAGTAAACTTTATTATATTTTTATCGCCTGCACTCTTGCAGGTGGAGTTTGGAGACGGGAAACACCTATATAATGGCCCCAGCTTGTTTTATACGCTAAAGATACCGCCTACTCTATATCCGTCGTTACCTGAAGGGCATATGTAGTTTCATCTATCTCGCTGTTATATATCATGACATTCGTGACTCGCAGACATGGGTTATTTTCAGACATTTCCTAGAATATATGACCCCATTGTAATATTGTACTGGAGGATGATATCAATGTCCATTCAAGGATCAAACAGAGAAAAAATAATCTCTGTTCGGAAACTGAAAAATGCCACAATAACACTACTTTGTGTGCCAATCTCTGTATCTCACAATAGCATCCTGAAATATTAAACTTCTTAATCCATTTTTCATTGCAGTAAGTCAAAAACGTCACGCAAAAATCACCTGTTCTAGGTCTATTTAAGTGATGGTGGCCTCATACTGGTTATTGGTTATTTACCAACGCCACATCCAGCAATATTCCAGCTATATGACGTCTGGACTAGGCAATATATAGAGCGACATCACAAGCATCGATCCACACAATTGGGACACAACGCATTGTCTCAACTAAATCTCCGAGACCGATCACGTTAATCGCCTCTTATGACCAGCAAGAGTTGCTGAAGACTAAGCCGTGACTAAAGAGTTTGTTAGTAAGTAGCTATGAAGATGATTCATTGTACATTAAATTTCATTATAGAATAATAAAAATAAAGCACTTTTGATTTGGGACAGAAAGAAACTGATCGAACCAATTCTGTCTCTGTTGATGCCTTTTGCGATGGTGGCTCTCTTCAGTGGGAATTCTTCAAGAACTTTGAATTTGACTGACGAGAACATATCAGCTCTGTCAAGTAAAGATTATGACATCCTTGAAGACGACAGAATGAAAAGAAATGCTTGCCCATGGGAATGTATGTGAAAAGGAGTTTAATCGACTTGACGGTGGCCCTGTACTTTGAGAATACATGCGTTCCTTCCTCACGCCAACATCACAAGAATCTTTCATTTCACAGGAGTTGGTTTGATTCATGGGGAGGGACAATGTATGAAGTATTTCGTTTGTGTTCTTTCTGTCCCTGTTGTCATATGACTGGACCAGTGATGAGCCGGAACCACTTACAAAGTGTACCCACACGTTTCAACTGATAGATGCTCAAGCAGAAAATGAAACAAAGAAATGAAGTTTCTAACAGTATTAAGATATATCTTTCTCCCCCAACTGAATTCTACAAGGGAGTGGGCTTGGCTTGAGCCGTTTAGAATAGCATGTCAGTTGTATCACGGGTTGCTTAATTCAGGTGCTAAAATATTGACAGTTAGTATTCACGATCTCCCGAGTCATTTGTAACAGTATTCCAGTTTATCACAACGTGTCAGATTCATGTAGGATGAAACCCACAGGGATACTGGTTTAAAACGTTCCCCCTATGGTGTCAACCACGAGCAAGCGTATATTGCTGTCAGACTAAATTCTACAAGTGAGTGGCTTCGGCTTGAGCCGCAAGGCAGTTTTATCACGGGGTGCCCCTTTCAGATGCTAGAATATTGTCTTTAGTATTCACGAGTTCCTGAGTGGGTGAGTTGAGTTTAACGACGCTTTACAGTATTCCAGTAACATAGCTGAATGTAGGAGGAAGGCCTAAGGGGATACATGTCTAAAACGTTCCCAAATGGTGAAAACAACGATCAAGCGTATATTGCTGTCAGACCTAACTAAATTGTGAGTGGCATTGGCTTGAGCCGTTTGTAAGTTTTATCACGGCTTGATTCTAGAATACTGACTTAGTATTCACGAGCTCCTGAGTGGGTGAGTTGAGTATTACGCCGCTTTTAACAGTACTCCAGTTTATAACAACGTGTCGTGGGAAATAATGACATGCGGTTGAAGCATTCCCAGCCGTGTCTTTGTTTTTTACACGTCACGTCATTTATGATATGTCCTCAATATGTGGACCAAAGAAATGTGTCAGCATACACTTAAGCATTAAATTTTCTTTCGTTGTTTTACAGCCTTTTCGTGATTGTATTCCAATTTATGCCTGAATTTGTTACATGAAATAAATCCTAACCATGGTGTTAGGTAGTGTATTTGCAGGAATTATGCCACGGTGTGAGCTACATATAGGTGGAAATCCCAAAGGGATACAGGTCTAAAACGTTCCCCCTATGGTGGAAACCACGAGCAAATGTATATTGCTGCCAGACCTAGAAACCTGATCGGCACGAACCACAGCTACTGGTTGTTTCCTCAGGAACACAACTATGTCTAGGGACATAGAGCGCCTTGGATGACAATGCTCCCGTGCACACACAATCTCTTGATTACTGTCTGGTACGCA
Organism: Haliotis rubra; assembly: GCF_003918875.1. Lineage (NCBI taxonomy): Eukaryota > Metazoa > Mollusca > Gastropoda > Lepetellida > Haliotidae > Haliotis > Haliotis rubra. The sequence continues at coordinate 2,880,917 of NW_025766968.1, read as the reverse complement.
TGCACTTTTTAACAAAGCAAACACAAGAAGCGAGCTCGCTATACCGCTACCTAATCCCTTAGATGTGACATTGTTCACTCATCGTGTGTCCTAGAATATCCCTCTGATCATGGATCCTTTTGCCAGCATAATATCTATACTTCCGTAATTCACTGGAGCGGTAAACTTGAACGACTGAAAAGAAGTCCATGTACTTACAAGCTTACCATCGACACACTTATTACATCTGTTTCGATGTATAGTGGTGAACAGATATCTCAGGTCTCACAAATCAACAAAATGAGTGAGTGAGTATGGTTTTGCGCCGCTTTTAACAATATTCCAGCAATATCACGGCGAGGAACACCAGAAATGGGCTTCACATATTGTACCCATGTGGGGAATCAAACACTGGTTTTTGGCGTGACGAGCGTAAGCTTTAACCACTAGGCTACCCCCGCGCCCCTAAATCAACAAAGAACACAATTCTAATCAATGAAACATTTAAAAGCATTTATCATTTACATCACTGTTACATTTAATTACAAGCATTACACAGCTGTGGAGTAAAAATTAAAGATCTGATTACAAGCATCACATAACTGTGAAATGAGTAAAAATGAAAGATCGCACAGAGAAAAGAAACCTGTAGAGGTTCATATTGTCATTGAAATGTATTACACAGACAGCGGCATGCACAGCAAAACGTAAGACAACAATGAAACACAGTATGTAGAACGAATGTTTTCACACTTTAAATTGTCAATATTAACATCCTTGCAAAATATAAGAATAAAATAAAAACAAGATAATAAAATTGACTGGTTGGATAGTCCGTCATACTCTAAAGATCGTGAGCTTCAACATTGAGTAAACGTTGCACATCTGCGTTATATTTCACCATGACTGCCATAAAACCATACCGTTGAAATGGCAGATTTTACAGACAAAACCACTTCTGGCTGAATATTGACACAATGTAACACGCTGAGATTACAGATAACAGTCGGTGATATATTATACTCCCCGCTGGAACTGATCGTGGTTATTTAATAATGACATGCGCTTGAAGCGTTCCCCGCCGTGTCTTTGTTCTTTACATGTCACGTCATTTATGTTATGTCCTCAATATGTCTAGATGTTTCATAAACCGACATAGAAAATGGAAACCAAAGAAACGTGTCAGCATACACTTTACATTTTCTTTCATACATTTTACATTTTCTTTCGATATCTTACAGCCTTTATGTGATTGTTAGTTAACGTATTTATGTACATAATGTATTGTCATATTATGTAACAGTATTATGCAGTTGACAAATAACATTTGAGATATGATGTTTGCACACTTAAAAGATGCAGTAGATTAACATTCTCAAGCTACAACAGCCTAAGCAAAGATAATAAAAGTAAGGAATATTATTACATCTTTAATGCGGTTGACATGGAAATGCTGGAGTTACTATTCTGATTACGATTTGATCCTTACTTTGTGTCTGCTTTATAGATATGAAAGCAGTAATAAATTTCAAAGCATTCTGTAATACATTCGTTTTCCTATACATCACACACAAACATACAAACGTGCAATAAAGTCTGCAATTGAGAAATATGTCTGGAACATGGCAGTCATATCGGCCTGAAGTACGTTTTGGTTTTCAAATACTGGCATTTGTGGTTCCTGCAAATTTCACCACTGAACGGTTAAGCTGATTTGGTTACAATGTTAAGGTATCGTCACTAGTTTGATAGTGATTCATAAACACATGCTCATGATATCAAAGTTGTACAATCAACTATGTTTTTAGGAGATATTTGGTATGGATGTGGAAAGTGTTTGTCCCTTCTATTTTCTAAAATTGGCAAACCTGAACAGGGTTTAGAGAGACATTTAAAGTCTCAATCAAACACAACATATTTATATACATGTTACTACATTTTAAGGGACTGGATATGAAGATCTACAAAATATCACAAGTAACAAATCTAATAAAGATGATGAAAGTAACGAAACAGGGAAGCAAATTGTGTGTACCAGTGGTGTACAATACAACATTAATGCAGAATGACATTAGAGAGAAACACAGATCCATTCCTGAATACAATTTCGTCTTAAATTACAACTGTAATGTGTACATATTTTCTAGATGCGATATTTTTTCCTTAATTTGACAGCCTTTTCGTGATGTTTTCCACTTTATGCCTGAACTTGTTACATTAAATACATCCTACTGTATATTACAGTCCGTATGATTTCAAATGAGACCTATGAATTGCTCACTAACACAAAATCTGATAATTGCTGTTGGTAGAACAGCCAGGTGTGCGAGTTGCGCGTGTGAAATTGAAATTTCACAACACACGCTTGTTGATTACGTGGCTGTTCTACCAGCAAGTAGTCCCCTCTCGTAAAAATGGCGAAAAGTGACAACAAAATAATACAATTTTTAGATTTTGTGTTAGTGAGCAATTCATCGATCTCAAATGAAATCAAACGGACTGGACATGTGCCGACCACAAGAATGATCACGACACCCATGGGAAAGAAAACTAAAATTACTATTAATTGTAATAATTTCTCAACACACATGAAACTGGTGGTTCGCTCTGCGCCGCGGCATAGCGAAAGATGCTAAAAGGTGGTTACAGGTATTGCCCCCGGTTACAGGTATTGCCCCCGGTTACAGGTATTGTTTTAAAACGACGATTGGTCTTTTAATCCGGGAAAGTACGAACACACACACTGGCTTGCACGTACGCATACAAATACACAATCTAATTTGCTGGTTGACATTTTGTTGGGACATTATTTCATTCACAGGTTAAGTATAACTCTGCTACTGGCGTCAGTGGAGGGTGTGACGGCCAAGCATTCAGCCACATGTATTGTCCAGGCACACGACCGAACGGACTTTAGAGGATGTGTGATTTGTGACAACGTTCCTTCCGCTCGATACAACTTCAATAGAGGAACTGATTCCGTCGTCAATAGGCCAGTCAGCAGCACCTTCCATTTCTGCTTGTGTTATTCTGAGGATTCGACGTTTCCTGTTGGTTTCATTGAGAACTCGTTTCCGTCTTTGAGCAAGTTCTGGGTTGTTAATTAGCGTGTAAGCCACGTACCATCTTCTTGAAGCCCTGGTATTTCTTCTCACTTAATTCAAATTAGAAGAAAGGTTTCATATTGATCATTAATAATTCCAAATGTTAAGTAAAATACACAATTGTCCAACTCGCGCACAACCGTTCCGGAACATCTTTGTATTTTCAGATCGCCTTGATTTTGTTCCAGAATAGGCCAGTTCATTTTCAATAGAAGGGTCTACTTATAATGTGTAAAGCCCATTCTCTAACATAGAACAATACTCCCACAATGTGACGTACATGTGTAAAACCATACTTACTTTCTTTTCTTTGAGAGGCATTTTAGAAGTTGTGAAGATGAAGGAAAACTGATTTGTATGGATAGTCAACTTCTTTATTGCAATGAGTGCGACGTTTCGGTGTAGGTACTTGAAGAGCTTGATAACGGTGTTAGTACCTACACCGAAACGTCGCACTCATTGCAATAAAGAAGTTGACTATCCATACAAATCAGTTTTCCCCCTAAACCATTCTTACGTCAACCTTCACCACACGTCCACATAAAATGTTACCAACATTACAATGTTTGTCGACTACCAACACACGAACTACAAAACATTCGTTACCAAAACGTACCCGGTCTCTGGAATGGTTGGTGCTGTCCATCCTTATCTAGATCTGTCAGTAATAGGTCACAGAAGACTCTCAACATGGGGTGGTTATGGGCGTTCTCCACGTGCAGCATGCAAATATACGACAGGTATCCTACATAGAAGAAACAGTTATTGCTTCGTAGACTAAGGACTTAGTGAGTATGGTGGGTGATACTGGAGAGAGAAGCTACAATTATTAAAAATTAACCAGTTGTAGAATATGTTGTAAAATAACTATTAGACGCATATTTTCACACGCAAATGGTACCTTGAAACAATGACCGTCAAAATCTCCATTGTGATTTGTGATTTAAAACAGAAACATTGCGTGTCTTGAGTCTACACTTTCGCCCTTCAGATGCGAACGCAATTCGTTCGTTTAGCATTTTGACGAATTTTCCGATATGTCAGGATCACAATATGTGTTCCTGTTTCAGTCACTATCACGAATGTGTTCCTGTTCCAGTCACAATCACGTTTCGATATGTTCTTGTTCCTGTTTAGATCACACGATGCGCCGACATGATGGTTACGACCACTATCTGCCTTTCGCAAAATTTTAACTGAATAATGAATTTCTATTTAATTTCGACTTTGAAATAAAATTGTAGTGCAGGAATACAACGTCAGTGTAATAGCTAAAAACGTCGTTCGTGCCACTGCCTCCGCAATACAGGTACTGCATGTCCAAGAGTTATTGTGACGTTAAACAGCCATTGCCCTTTGATCCATCAAATGAAGAGCGTGCCTGTATAAATAATGTTTCACATCATACTGGATACGATGAACACTTTGGTTCCTTAATGTTGATATATTCGTTTGATATTTTACAATTACGACGTTAACCCGCACTTTGGAGGACCCTGAAGTGGAAACATTGCTTTCCTTGCCTACTCTTATGTTTTGGTCATGGTTCATTTTCAGTGAACCATACATATAATTTTCAAGGCTATTTTTCCATTTACGCCAAGTGAATTCTGTGTCAGTGGATAGTTAATCTCTGGTGCGGTGGATTGAACGATTACTTCATGGTAAATAACATCACGACAGGTCTTTCCTTTAGCAAAGGTCCATCCTCATACTCCTATCACAGACATACCGCTTAAAAGGGTAAAAAGGAAATACAGAAATACAGGATACACCTGAAACAAAACCCTTGGCATACCTTTGTCTCTGTGCTCCCAGCCCCTTGCATATATGCTGTGATCCAGCCGTCCAACCATTAAAACACCAAGAATGAGTCCTTGTAGAATTCTCAAGAAACACGACAATAGTCCAATGCCCAGATTTCCGAAAAAGGCGTAGTAATTAAAGCATTCATAGAACCGCCTGAAATTATATAATTGAGATTTTATGGACGTTGTCCTCGACATGAAATTTCATGATCTGTAATTGGATGTATTTATGTTCCGATTGTCGGAAACACCGTGTCTGTTGTGAAAAGCATATAGTTTCTTGATATGTTTAGGATATTGCAACTGAACATCAATTCGAAATTGATTTGGCAATACAAGAATTGGGCTTCACGTATTTTCCACCTACATATATGAGACATCGAACCCATTCGTTCGACGTGACCAAACTAGACTTGAGCTAAAAGAGATTTGAACATACACCCTTCAAACAATTAAACGCAGAAGCCTTTTTTAGAAGAATTTATTGGGTTAGTTTCAAAGTAATTACTTCATGTAATGTCAATGGTAAAAAAGTGAACATTCACACGTCAAAAGACAAACACTTGGGCAACACAACAACAGCCTGTATGGTTGTATTTCTGTTTACTCGAGTCCACAAGATGGCGTCAAAGGCAGTACTTTTTATGGCCACCCTTGGCAGCAATTACTGCTCGGCACCGTCTCGGCACAGACTAGATAAGTCGACGAAGTCGCTCTTGTGGAATTCTTCTCCACTCTTCCTGCAATTCGATGGCCAGTTGTGGAAGGGTCTGAGACGTGTTTTCACGTTGACGTACACGTCGATCGAATTCATCCCATAGGTGTTCTGTTGGGTTAAGACCTGGTGATCGGGACGGACATGGCAAGACATTGACGTTAGAATTAGCAAGGTAGCGGACCGTGATGGGTGCTGTATGTAAAGTAGCGTTGTCGTGATGAATCAACTCCCTTTGTTGGTCCATAATCGGAAGCATGCGATGTGCAAGTACTTCGTTGATGTACCGATTTGCCGCCAAATTCCCCCTGAACCACAACTAAATCAGATCTTTGTGTGATGGATATCACACCCCACACCATCGCACTGTTTCCAACGAATATATCGACCTGTCGTTCATTTCTCCGACGGTAAACATGCTGTCTTCCATCTCGCAGGTGAAGAAGAAATCGTGATTCATCACTGAACCAGACTCGCCTCCAGTTTCTAAGGTTCCAGTTCCGGTCTCTGCGACACTACCGCAAGCGATTGCGCCAATGGAAGTCTCTCAAAACAAGGGCCACAAATGGCCTTCTTGGTCGAATTCCCACTTCACGCAATCGATTCCTGACAGTGTGGACGGAAATTCATCTGAAACCAGGGATGCGTTGTACAGTATCAACGGCTGTGGCAAAAAGATAACGCAAGCGAGCAACCGGGATGTAGTGGTCCTTGGCATGGGTAGTAACTCTTGGTCGGCCGCTTCTCGGGCGATCTCGAGCGGAATTGGCCTGCAGGAAACGATTCAAAAGGCGAGATATGGTGCTATATTTCGATTGGCGGCACTAAGTCGTTGGGTGATGATTTCCTCTTTTCCAGGCAAAAACGAATTAAACACAACGTTTGCCTTTTTATAATGATCGATACTGTATGCTTTTCCGCTTACTTTGCACGTATTCTTGGTGACGTTTGGGCGATTATTCTTTCAAACCCATCTAAAACAAGGGAAAAGGTTAAACTCACCTCGTTTTGGCGCTGAAGATGTTTACAATCACACAACGATGACGTTTGGGAAAGAAATAGTATATTTAGATATGAGTCCAATATTTTCAAAATCACCTATGCGTTTCTTTTTTTTGAAGAGTGTATCTCTAAAGTCTAGTGAGTGAATCCATGTTATTATACGACGCAGTCAACATATTTTACAGGGTGAAAGCATGAACACATATGGTCACACGTTGTGCCTGTCCGTTCAACCAACTGTATGATACAGCCTGTAAAGTAAAGATTGATATTGAGACCGGAGATGTTACACTACCTGTTGTCAACATTAAGAGGAGGCGTGTCATCTGTATCCTTGATCTTGTCTTGCATGAGCACGTACTTAGCCAGGATAACTTGCAGATAGAACAGCAGTAAGGCAAAGGCTGGAATACTGATACCAAATCATTTTTTAATCAATTTGAATTGAAACAAAGACCCCAAAAGAAGTATCAATACGAGACCGTACAAATATTAATTGTATATTATATCAGTGCTATATATCGTACAGAGCAACTCTGTAAATTACTTACCAATTCATATCATTGCTGTATATTTGGAAGATGGCCGTTCACATTTGATAAACACATTTATTAACTCACAAAGATTTGGAGATTCCCAAAAGGTCCGTTAAAACTACGATTATGTCACTGTTTGGGACATGTGTGTCGACAAGAAGCTGTATGAAACTCACTTATTTTTTAAACAATGCTGTAGTGACCATATAAGTTGGCTTACCTCAATAGTTGTAACAGCCATATAAGTACCGTTGACAGAAGGCGACTGATAGTGAGGAAATATATCACATAGGCGAATATCAGCACCACGGAGAACATTACAAGAAACAGCACTCCAAATCCTGCAAAACAATCCATATAATTATTGAGGGGACAAGTTAAGGGAAGGAAACTGACAAAGCACACTGCGCATAGCAACCAAATTAATCATTTGATATCATGTCACAATATTGCATTCAGTAGTACCCGTTCGAGATATCCAATAGGTAGAGTAAAACATAGTGTATAGTCGAAGCTTTGGAATTTTTTTAAATATACATGTATGGACGAGCACGCACTCACGTAAATTTAGATAGACAATTACATAAACGAAACTAGGAACACATTTTTAATAGCATATTTATGTAGCGTAAATATCCACGCAACTAGTACATGCGCAAGGCGCTGGAGTGTTTGCTTGATCAACCAGTTCAACTCCCTAGGAAGTATTTTCTTCACATGCAGCCTGTTCGGCGCAGCGCGTTATCGCACAGCGTCATCCTCACAAAGAACTAATTTGCAGCTTGGTGGACTGGGACACATGGTCACGGTTTCTTGTCCAATGATGCTGCACGTTACTATACCCGTAACTAGGTGTCTGTACGTGTTCGTGTGTCCACCATCTGGTCACCTACCAGATGAGTGGGTTATTTTAAGTGCACAGGGTTGTGTACTGCACACTAGGGGTTGTGACAACACTGAAAGAGCCTGCAAGTAATGTTAGCTCCAAGGTTCTTACACCCGGTCACAATTGGGGATCGATAAAGGCACCATTAGCTTTCTAGCGTGGCGCATTAGACAGCTCGAAAAGCTCCCCTACTATACACTAATTCTGAAAATTGTTAATCCAATCAAAAGTCTTTTTTGTACCCTTTCGTCCTGATTAACGAGGTTTCGTGGTATGGGGGATAAAGCAGGTCTGCCTTTATACATGAACGGATACGTTGAAGAAACTGCAAAAATGACTCAATATCTTCTTAACTGGAGATATTCACCTTATTTGTGATTAAACAGAAGCCTAGGATTGAAACATGTACACATATAAACTTAAGTGAAATCACCGTATTCACTTTAAACTCAGCTGTGCCTCAACAGTTGTCGTAGCCGACACTACTACCTACCTATCGGGAACAATTGAGCATGTCATTGACTAAACTACTTTGTAGCTGTTACCAGATAACATGTAGGCAACTTGATATCCAGGAAAGCGCATGCTATGGACCTGAAAATAGAAAATCAAAATACCAGTTTGCATTCTTTCCCCCAAAATATAACACTGCGAAAAACACGTTAACATAATCAAGTAATCAAGGTCAGTTCATCTGTACACTACACCTTCAGAGTGAAGTCTCTCAGTGAAGTCTTTCGCGAAAAAGACGTCTCGAGTCCTGTTCCACTGAATGTTTAAACATATCAGACATGTTGAAATGGTTGACGATTTTCTTCACGTTTGGTTCGGCGAACGTGATTTGGTTTGGTTTGTTACGGTGAAGAGTGAGTGTGTGAGTGAGTTGGGTTTCCAGCAATATCACGGCGGGGGACACCAGAAATAGGCTTCACACATTGTACCCATGGGTAATCGAACCCGGGTCTTCGGCGTGACGGACATGGTCATGTATTATTGTTATTAGATAAACATTTACACATTCTTTATATACTTTGGGGGATTCTAACATAAGGTTAAACATGGGTAAAATAAACCTCCTTTGGAAATCCTCAACTTATCTCGACACGCCAAAAAAGCTCTGTTAACACATTTAGTGTCATCTATTCACTTACATCAGGGGTGTAGCGAATAGCATTATATTCTCATTATATCCACACATCTACAAACTTTAATAAAAAATGAAAAACTTTAATTTCTTGTGGCAGGAGTACTATTATGCAGGGCCTAGATTTTTAAACTATCTTAGCGCTAAAATAGTCGTACGTTAAAGTTAATGTATGGCACTAACGACACTCTAGTACAGTCCTGTGTCCTCGTTGATATACTTTTGTCATATACTTTTCGCTGCTGAATTTGTTTCTCTGGATAGTCAAGACTGGGTATTCGTTTGCATTGAGGTTCTATATTGAATAATTCATTTCCTGGAGTATTACCATGGAGAGGAGTATTCCTTTACAACCGCTCATGTCGATGGGTATAATGTTATACATACCATGATACTGGGCGGTTTCGGCAGTTGACTGAAAATGAAACTCTTGTTTCCCCGAAACATTCGCAGCATATGCCGTCTGAAAGTAGAACACAATCATGATGGTCTTTCAAAGCTTCCCGACAAATTGATATAATTGCATCGTCTGGAATTCATCTCTTACCTGTAGCTCTTCATAAACAGATAGATGTAGAATGAAGTGACAATCACACATACGATCAATGTGGCGAAGTATACACCTGCAAACAGGAAACAAGCGAGTCAAATACCCAAGGATACCGTTTTCGTTTCGCTTTTGTTAAATCTTGTATCAGATGGGCCCATTAGTAGTTTGAATGCTTCAAATGTCATACAGATACGTTTACAGCAAGGTTGTTTATTAAGTCCAAGGGCTTTTCTCTATGTCTTTGTTAATGAAATGTTTGTAAAGGTAGGCATGGTGTTCACCTGTCTTTCAGGATGAAAGGATGACCTGAATTCATTGTAGTTCTTGATTTGTACCATTTAGCCAAACAAAACAAATGAATGCGCATTTCTACTAGGTGTCTCATAACGTGGTTATAAGACCGGTTTATTTTTAAAAACTTATATAAAGAATAAGCATCTGGGCATAAGATGTTCTTGTACATATGTAATATCTGATATAATACCTTGAACTAAGTGTGCTCTTATGGAGAAACTATTTCCAGAATTGACAGACTACATGGGTGTTCAGTCGTTTGAATGCAAACACAAAAATATCGTTACTTTCTCATAAACGCAGAGGTTAAGAGGGGTAGATAAACTGGGTGAAGTTAATGAAAATGACCGACAACGTGTCCCCAAACGGCATATTACTTCCTTTTGCAAGATATTAAAATGTAACACATACATAAGAATCCAACATGATTCCAAGCTGAAGACATATGTTGTATAATGTGTGTAAATTTCTATTAAAATGTAAAGATTTAGTGTCCATTGTAACAGAAAGAAACTCCTGTTTCATGTTCAGACCAAGAATAATGTAGATAAACAAAGACTCACTAATTTTAGGATTGCTCTACCTGTTATATATAATAGCGTTATCTTTAAAGCAAATATAGACAATTTTGTAAAACTGTTCTCACACTAGACACTGATCTGTTCTTAGTTGTATGTATTGACCATTTTGCCGTTTCGAAAACGTGCTATAATCACAAAAATGCACCACACGTCTATTAAGCTGCAACAGCAAACGGCCAGAAGCGGATATTATACGTGCGCATTAGGGAGAACTAATTAAAATGCAGCGTTCACACAGGAAGAAGATGAGTGAACCGGCTTGGCTATTGGAAAGAGGCAGTAAGTGGCATATTTACACATTAACAATTTCCCCAGAACTACCTATGTGGATTTCCATTCACGTTTGTGAATTGAATTGTTCATACAGTCCTGAGAGACGAGAACAAAAATCAGCGATCCTGTCTCTTGGCAACAAGTATCGTTCGTGGGTAATTTGGAGTAATAAAATCGTGAATGGTGAGTGTTTTCTATACCTATCAGTTCTTTCGTTCGTCATTGTCACACAGTGAAGTAATACTATTCAGTCTTCACAACGTGTTAACTTTTATGAAATATAGGTTCCAAACTTACACAAAGAAACACGTTAAGCACCCCCTGATATGTTTTATGAAAATTTCCCCCGTTATTTAATATAGTGATACAAGGTATAATTGTGGGAAGGGGAGAGTTTGTGCGAGATGATGTGACAATCGCACTCGTGTCGCTTGTGGCATGCACATGCAACATGCTATCCTCGAGGATCACAGAAAGCAGTATGGCTCAACTGTATTTGTGGGTATTTAACGTTGGCTGAAACGGCCATTCAAGCATATTCATTAAACATGGCACGGAGACGATTGTCAATCGACACTAGGAATCAGATTATTGGTATGCATACAGCAGGAATGTCCTTTAAGGCGATTGGACGAAATCTGGGCTACCATTACACCGTTATTAGCCGTTTAGTCCGGAAACATGTGCAGACCGGAATGTGTCATCCGGGAAGTGCAATGGACCGTCCAAGGTCTGGAAGACATCCTGTCACTACACCGCGTGAAGACAGACAACTGATACGACATGCACGCCGAGAGCCCTTCAGTACAAGTCCTCAGCTGCAAAGACTGTGGTTACCCAATCGACCCCAGAACAGTCAGAAATCGTCTCAAAGCGGCAGGATTGAAGGCCAGAAGAGTCATTAAATGTCCCTTGTTGAGAGACCATCATAAACGTGCACGTATGGCATGGTGCTTGGCCAGATGGCACTGGAATCTGAAGACCTGGAGGAAATTCCATTGGTCGGACTTCTTCGTATTACTGATGGACGTACACGTGTTTGGAGGCATAAGAACACAGCTTATACAACAAGGAACATTCTGCCAACTGTTGCCTATGGATGAGTATCTGTCATGTTGTGGGGATGCCTTTCTCACGATTGCATGCTGGATTTCGTCACCACCCGGGGCAATTTAACGGGAGCTCAATACATCCGGGACGTCCTACAACCAGTTGTTGTCCCTCATTTCGATAACCATCCACTTGCTACAGGCGTCATCGATCACGTGCCATAGTGGATTACATGAGGACCAGCGCAGTGACAACTCTACCCTGGCCAGCGTTAAGCCGAGATCTGAACCCTCTGGAGCATGTGTAGGACATTATAGGGCGGCGAATCCAGGCACGGAATCCTCCAGTACAGAATTTACGTCAGTTGGAGGCAGCTCTGCATGCTGAGTGGTTGTTATTGGCCTTAGAACAGATCCGAAGTCTGACTGGAGGCATGAGACGTAGGGTGGAATGTGTCATCCGGGTACGTGGCGGGTCCACCCGGTACTGATTAGTCTCACTGAGCACGTACACTAGTGTCTTCAAGGAACATTTTCATGTGACAGTATCAATGTCAACACCCTTTCATTGACTTGCAGCTCCATACTTTGGGTATTTTTGTTTCGGGGTAAAAACAGTACCTGTGATAACATGACGTAATCGCTATTAAATTCTAACAACAGCTAATCGATGTTGCGTTTCTGTCTTGCCAGATGGTTGTTCTATCAGATGGCATTTGAATGTCCGGATCATTTAAGGCAATTGCGGACCTGACATGTATTTTGCCATTTTGTATTGTGAAAATATCAGGGGATGCTTAACCCTTTTCTTTGTGTATATTTCCCTTTCGTACAACATCGAGTGGCATATGTTAAACGAAGTGTTTCACATGCTGTAATTGTGCCGTTAACTGTGCTATTGTTTAACACAGCAATTCATATAATGACATATATAGCCTTAATTGATTAATATGCCCCTATCCATGACAACGCTATTGGCTCTTCGTCATGTTGTCATCTCTCCATCTGTACAGTGTTCTCTGTTACTCTATCTATGTATACTGACCATGGTGACCAAGCAGTTGAAACTGCCCTAAATGTACCAGAGATAAGCCCACACCTACCTCTAAGTTAGAACGAAATCAAACGTCTATCAAATATCTCTAACAGTGACACACCAAAATTCAAACAAAAAGATGTAAGACCTCATCCAAAAGCCACTTAAACAGCTCATAAACATCATATATGAAAACAGAAACAAAGACAGGGCAATAACTAAACTTCCGACAGGACAACAGATCCTCACCAGGCGCATAGCAAGCCATACATTTTGTGTAAGCCCGATGGGTTGCAAAGCTTTATATTAAGATAGTATTGAGGGATTGCCCAACCTCTTTACCAGCAATCATGTGCAAGCCTGGGCTTTTTTATAATGGTAGCTACGCCCCTGCTTACGTGCACAAAATAAGAAAACACCCCCAAAGCACCATACGCACTACATCCAACACAGAATGGTGTTTCATAACACACTTTGCTCCATAACACGCGTAAACCCTACTAAGCCCACTAACCAACTCTCAAACCTTTGAAGCAGTCGCACACAAATCAACGGAAGCAATCTCAAAACCAAAACATCCACATCATCATCATTTGATTGTCTTTTTTTCCTTTTTGGGGATTTCTGAACGTGGATTCCGCTCATTCTGTATTTGTTAATTATTGTGCAGCGACGTAGTGCTTGTTTCTCCAAAGGGCTAATTCTATGTCAACATGTGACACTATTGTTCAAAATGGAGCTCATTGTGAGTGTTTGATGTGTCACATGCACTTTATACAAATTAAAACAGTGAACATTTTACAAAGCGAAACCAGTGTCTACCTGCAAATATATCTACAACGGGCTTCGATAACCATATCTTGAGTCCACCGAGAAAAACTGGAAGATTGTATTTCCAAGACTGTAGCCATTTGGTACTTAGAACTCCAAGGAGGATCAGGCCCATTCCAGTCTGGAATCAAAACAAACAGTGTCATTATGTACACATTGAAAGCGTGTCGCAACACCCAATACTTTTCATAGTATGGTTTCAACAGCAACCCGGGTGCTTATGTGTTTGGTTTCAATGTTCACCGTTCTACTGACGTTTAATTGATGAACGTGGCATAATTAACACACAAATCATGGTTAATAATCATCCTACTTACTTGGTACAGAAGAACTAGCAGTATGGAGACCACGGATATGATTCGCACTGGATATTTGAAACCAGGGACGGATCTGTAGATCCATTTATCACAAATTGTCTTCTCTATGCTGAAATACAGTGTTATACAGTGTGCAACATGGTAGAGCACAAATATGTAATAATTTGATAATAACCCAAATTGCTTTTGATTACTGATACACTTTCTGCTACCATTTGTTCTACTTGACAGTATATTATAGATTCATAAAATTTCAATTCTGCTGCCGTTTTAAGATTTGCAACAGTACTGTCATAAAGTTCACTAAAGTATGGCGCGGTTTTACATGCATTGCTATAATGCTGAAGTCTCGCTATAATGTCAGTCCGACATCTCACTATAATGCTATAGGCCCATACGCCAGGATGACGTTACTGTTGTCATAATGTTTCATATTACAATCATGTTACTGTGCTACATCTCACTGTAATGCTACAATTCCACATCCCACTACAGCGTTGTACATCATGTTACAGTCCAACATGTCAAGGCAATGTTACAGTCCTATAATGTTGTAGTCCTACATGTCCCGGTTATGCTGCAGTCCTAAATGTCCTATACTGTTCTACATGTCTGTATAAAGCTGCAGTCCTAAATGTCCCTATAATGCTGCAGTCCGACATGCCCCTAAAATGCAGCAGCCCTACATGTCCCTATAATGTTGCAGTCCTACATGTCCCTATAATGCCGCAGTCCTACATGTCCCTATAATGCTGCAGTCCTACATGTCCCTAAAATGCTGCAGTCCTACATGTCCCTATAATGCCGCAGTCCTACATGTCCCTATAATGCAGCTGTCCTACATGTCCCTATAATGCCGCAGTCCTACATGTCTCTATAATGCCGCAGTCCTACATGTCCCTATAATGCCGCAGTCCTACATGTCCCTATAATGCTGCAGTCCTACATGTCCCTATAATGCCGCAGTTCTACATGTCCCTATAATGCCGCAGTCCTACATGTCTCTATAATGCCGCAGTCCTACATGTCCCTATAATGCTGCAGTCCTACATGTCCCTATAATGCCGCAATCCTACATGTCCCGGTTATGCCGCAGTCCTACATGTCCCTATAATGCAGCAGTCCTACATGTCCCTATAATGCCGCAGTCCTACATGTCCCTATAATGCTGCAGTCCTACATGTCCCTATAATGCAGCAGTCCTACATGTCCCTATAATCCAGCAGTCCTACATGTCCCTATAATGCAGCAGTCCTACATGTCCCTATAATGCTGCAGTCCTACATGTCCCTATAATGCCGCAGTCCTACATGTCACTGCAATGCCACAGTCCTATAACGATGATGTCCTAAATGTCCCTATAATGTAGCAGTCTTACATGTCCCTATAATGTTGCATGTCTATATACCGGTTCAGTGCTACTGTCTTACATGCCAGTATTTAATGGTACAACCCCACGTGTTCCTAATGCTACGGTACTATGTTCCTGCCTAACCATCGTATCACGCTGCATTCACGATGCAATAAGTACCCGTAATACTGCAGTCCAACGTGTCGTTATAATTCTGCAGTGTATGAAACAACAACATTACCAAGGTTTCGCCCTACTATAACGAAGGGATTATTCATCCTGAAGAATTCTACAAGTCTTCAGTAACCCACATCCCAAACTACATGCCCCTATGTATTCCTCAGATCACCACGATATTACCTTGGCTCATAGTCTCTGTGTAGAACTTGACGCACATACTCCTGTTGGTGAGCGTACACCCGTTTTAGCGGCTCCTTTTCGTGTAAAAAATATATATATTAGTCCAAAAAAAGAAGGAAATTGACAGAATCTGAATATGCATGTCGTGTAGCATCAGTCGATGCAAGTAAACTTAAAATACGGTATATGGAGTCACTTGTTTGATAAGCTTTTAGAAGTGGGCACACTAAAGATATAACGAAACAATGACACTTCCAGTACTACTCACTGTTATGACGTATGTCTTTGACCTCAAGCACTCCATGATGACAAGAAGGAACTTCAAGATCAGATACAAGAAGCACAGGACAGCCGGGAAGTAGCCGAGCACCGATCCCGCTTGTATTTCCTATAAGTGATACTTACATATATATCCAGTATTCATGATCCGTCATATGGCTAAATGCAATGAGATTGCGTTTTCAGGGCAGCAACCGAGCACTACTTTAGGCTAATCGGCACTAACATTAGCCCTTGTTTTGACAGATCCGTTTTAGCAAGGACAATGGAGGACGTTACACGTTTTTAAGCCTTTGGGTATCGTTCAATACTTCACTTTCCCTTGAAGAGACCTTTCAATAGTATGTCATTACTGATGGCATGTGTGCTTATTAACCTCAAGTGTCAAGTGATGCATCTGACTTGTTAACGTGTGATGCATCTGACTTGAGGACACCGGTAAATGACTAATCTAACTGGCGTTTAATTTGTGTTTTGCTCATAAATCATTATGACTCTTACCGCCGGTTGTGAATCATTCTGGCAGTTGAACTGTACGGCCTCAGCAATCGAAGCGCCTAAGCTGCAGCATACAAAATTTGGATGTATAAACCATAATGACAAAAAGTCATGTTTTTGTTTGTTTGATTGTTGCTTAACGCTGCACCCATCAATACCAAGCTATAAGGCGGGCTGTCTGTAAAAACGTATTCTGGAACAATCTTGTGATCAACATCATGAGCATCCATCTACGCAATTGGGATACGATGACATGTGTCAACAAAGTCAGCTCGCCTGACCATCAGATCCCGTTAGACGCCTAGCTATTACGACATGGGTTGATGAAGACGAATTGTAACCCTGATCATCACTGGTGACATGATGCTGCTGATGTTGCTGCTGCTGCTGATGTGGTGTTGGTGAAAGTTATGATAATGACTGAGCGTAAGTGAGTGAGGTAAAATATACGTCGCATCAACATTATTTCAGCCAGATAGAAATACCAAGTCTGCACATATACACAAGCATATCTAAAGTACAAGGTTAAAAGGTGTTTCTGTAAAATACATAATTTCATCATTACAGTAAAATGAACAACACCAAAGTTTCCTTCTTTCCTTGTTACATGTAGGTGCACATTTTCTGTTTCTGGTTTTGGTATCTGCTCTGTTGTTTGTGAGTTTAAAGTTTGAACTCCTTTTTTCGTTTGGAAGATGTAGCAGTATGTTTTCGAGTGAAGTGGTAGAGACTGGTTGAAAGAGGTGACCTATGTGAGGTCAGTCTGGCAGAGATTACAGGAAGTAGCGACAGCCGAACGAGAGACTACAAGAGAGTAGAGGTTGTCGATGAAATGGCTTGGATCCATGTCCAAACTTTGGCAGGTGTAACTATGGAGTGGACTGGGGACATACACTTCCACCCCAATGAAGCAGATGAGATAGATATTTAAACGTTTTATAGGTGTTCGGGCAACGTGGCCCATTTACACAACCAGCTTTGATTGATTGAGAGATAGACGTTCGGGCCAATGTGAAGAGATGAGTGTTGTGTGTTGGACCACACCTTCCTTCTTGACAACAAAACGCTTCACAGTTGTGACAGATTGCTGTTCACTTCCACGTTCACGTTCCTTTGTAATTTGTAGTTGGTTATGTCGGACAGACAGCGAGCTGCGTCACTGACAATGCCTTCACATGAGTTCAGAGTCTTATGCACTGTGACAACAGCCTTGATATACACGGGAAAACTATTCGTCGCAGCTTGAGCAGACTGATGGAGGTCGGGTCGTTGCTGTTTACGTGACAGATTTCTGCCGGCTACACGAACCAGGGCGTGGACGTTATATCAGGAGAGAACCAGATCGGAGATTAGAGACATAGGAAACCTCTCCATAAATACCAGCAATGCCTTGGGAGATTGCGAATGGAGATGAAGTGGTGATGGTTATCATGAAGATGATGTGTTGGTGAATGACAGATCTTAACAACAGATACAACTTACTGTATTGAACTGTAGGTAACACCGAGGACTGACCCAACCAGCTTGTGTCGTGTGGAAATACAGGCAAACAGTGGAAAACATGCGATGCAGGTCTCAAGAATTCGTAGCTGCAGCAACAATGCTGAAATAAAACAGATCATTACTTGATTTTATTTGAAAACCCCGAAAGGTTCAACTTTTTCCACAACCACAAGAGATATCAGTGATACGATTCCGCCTTTATCACGGGTATCTGTTTAGCATCCATGCCACGCCATCGAATTTTGGTATTACCAGGTGTTCGCGAAAAGGTGAGCCACAATAGTGGCAAATACGAGTAACATATCACCGAGATTCACCAGTTGTATATTATGAGAGTAAGGTTGTACACTCACCCTTAGCCCACAATGGATAGTTGAAGGAGAAGGTTTGAGACAGGAAAAAAATTGAGATGATATTGGTAACGGCCCCGAAGGCTGCGGCGTATGAGAAACGGTTGTCGTAGCCGTCAAGCAGAGGGAGGGGACTGGAAAGAAATACATTTGACGAATGATTTACCTTTTACATGGAAACAGATATGGATATGCTGACTAAAAGATATCTTGTTTTGTGATGCTCACACAATCAAGGCAGGTCGGCCTCCACATACTTCAGGGCGAAATCTCCGCTTCTCCAGAAGAGCTAAAATTAGGATTATGCCGGCCTGGAAAGAAAGGATCATGTCTTAAGATTTAGCTGACAAATGATATTCACATTTTTGGGTAAATGCATTGGAATATGAATCTTCAGAAAGTCAGGGATGCTTTAAATATCGTCCCGAACTCCGACGTTAGTACAGTTTAGCCTCTACTCTATGAGTGAGTTTAGTTTTACGCCGCTTTTTGCAATATTCCAGCAATATCACTGCGGGGGACACCATAAATGGGCTTCTCACAATGTGCCCATGTGGGGAATGGAGCCCGAGTCTTCAGCGTGACGAGCGAACGGTTTAACCACTAGGCTACCCCAACGCCCCTCTCTACTCTATGAAGGTTCATACTCCAACGATCTCACACAAAGTGAATGTCAATTCTCATATTCTTGCCTTGATATCCCTATCGGTGACGCCCTTTTTTCAAACTCACCGGCAAACATCATGTAATTGTTTCTCGGAAAATATTCGTAGCCAAAACGAGAGATGACATGAACATATTGCATGTTCAGCAAACAGGCATCTTTATATATTGTTCAAAAGAAAAAACCTGACATGCTGTTTTGGAGTTTATTTACTGAGTGCATATAACTGATTCAAACATGACATCATTGCTCAGTTACAGTAAAATCATCACTTTACAAATTTCCAAAACCTGAATATCCAGAAAGTGTTTGGTGAAACCACATAGGGCTAATAAAACCACTTGGTCAGAGTAAAATGTCAGTATCTGGTGTGACCAACATGAACATCGATAACAGCTTGGCAGCGGTGGCCCATAGAAGAAAGGAGATGCCGAATGCTGTCTTGAGGAATGTTTCGATACTGTTGCTAAAGTGCTGCATGCAGTTCTTGTAGTGTCTGAGGTGGCGGATTATGCTGTCGCAAGCGTCGATCAAGAGTATCACCTAGATGTTCAATGGGGGACAAATCGGGTGATCGAGAAGGCCATGGTAACACCTAAACGTTCCTTTGCTGGAGGAATTCCTGGCAAACACATACAACGTGAGGTCGAACATTGTCATGCTGGCAAGATCCCCCGTTGACGTTGTGTCATGACGTTAAGTGGAACTGGTCTTCTGACAAAAGGTCCGACTTCCCGTAGCCGATTGCGCACTGTCTGGTCTGAGATTCGGCGCAGTCCAGGGATGTGGGTTGTTGTGGATGATGCGGCCGCGGCGCGCAAACGAAGATGTCTCAACCAGATGTAGTGGTGGTGGTAACTCTAGGTCGACCTGACCTTTGTCTGTCATTAACACTCCCAGTATTGTTGTATTGTGTCGATAGGTTTGAGATGGTCTGCCTTACCACCTCATGCTGCAATGCCCGTCCTTGCAAACGGCCGATGGCGTTGTGTCGTTGAACGTCTGTTGGTCTTGGTATTCTTTTGTCGTCTATAGTGGCTTAAAACGATGCATGTGGAGTACCGTTGATGTGGCTTTTCAAAGCCCACAGTCACAATCTTCAGATCGCGGTGATACACAATTTTATGATTCACGTGCATTTCATGTAGAGTGCGTTTTAGCGATTCACTATAAACGTGAGTGTAACGGTACGTTTTTGTTCAACGTTTCTTTTTATAACGTTTTGTCGTCGGCCACTATTCCTGCACATGTTGGTATTCAGCATGGATCGGATTCTGTAAAATATTTTCTTAAAATTCAAATTGTTCCTATGTCAAGTTTCTTTTCTGGAAGAGTATAGTTTGTTTATGACAAATACATCTTAATATCTGACCATTCTATGACAACTTTCTGCTCAGTGTTTACACAATAATGCTTCGGAAAACTGGTTGTCAGAATGGCCGATACGATCAACCGGGGTCCAGACTTCATTCAAGTCAACTTCATTCTTGTCCATTTACAAAATCGCCGCCAGGACGAATCAAACAAATATAGCACTTCCGGCATTGCACAACTGTTGGAACTTCATGGGCCTTTCCTGCACGTGCAGAACACTAAATTTAGCATCTCAATTTAATTTAAGTAAAAGTTAATTTTAATATTCTAAAATCGTCAACACATCTGTGCAAGTGCCTGTGGCATAAAGGATTGTTCACTTGAACCACTAAGACAAATACACAGGTTACAGGTTCAAACCCAGGTTAAACAGCTTAAACTTTTTTAAATCTAAAAGATAATTCACGTCCTGGCAATCTGATCACATGATCAGAAGCACACAGGCACAACCAGACACAAGGCCTCCATATTGAGAGCAGGACAGTCAGTTATGGCAGAACACAGATATGAGTTATTTCTTTAGTTGATATTGTTTCTATGTTCAAACGAGTTTAAAGAAAACCTATTTGATTTAATTAATTGCTCATTTAGAAAACATGGAATTTGAATATTTGACACTTTAACAGGTTCAGATTTGTATTGTATACTCAACAAATATTTTGTTTCTCTTTTATAGTTTTACTGAGCCTCTCGTCATCAACTGTTTAGTACACAACGATACAACCTATGTACGTAATACAATGATGCGACGAGGATAAACATTCACTAAAATGGAAATAAACTTTGATGAGAGTGAATCAGCCTAATGTGATTCTTGCCACAACACTTGCCTCAGAATATGAAGTAATCCACTAATATTCCGAAAAGATAAATGCTTTCAATCAGTTGAAATTACGATATTACTCTTCGTGTTTATGATACATGTAATGCATTAGCAGATCATAATTGCTTTTATTACCTACGAGGGCGAAAATATCGGGGTTCATATTTTTCAAACGATGCCCTCGGGCAAAATATCACATTGTCATGGTGACGTTACGTCATGAGCAATGCTATGACGTCACGTTTCTTCTGTGACGTTATTTTAATTATTATTATTCTAAAATTTGTATAGCGCCGATATCCAGTTCGCCGATATCCAGTTCAACTGCTCAAAGGCGCTTTGTTTTTCCCTCGATCATTGGATGTCCCGTTTTTACACCCGGGCACAGGTGGGCTCGATCCGGGCACCTTGAAGCTCGCTGGATTACTAGCCTGGCGCCTGAGACAGCTCGCCCACCGCGCCCCCAAAGTTGCGGTCCGGCGGGTATCCAGCCTATGTTTGAAAGTAGAGTTGGGTATATTTTCCTCAATTTGACGACTTTGGTAATAAACAGAATAATATATTCGTGCCCATATCGTGCTATGTTTACGACACTCGTGTCAAGATATCGGTATATCCCTCGCTCTCGCTCGGGAAATACCAACATTAAGGCACTCGTGGCATAAACATAGTATGACATGGACACTCATATAATATCCTCTATTTATTGATATCAGTAATTTATGGACTAATATCAGTATACTTTCAAATGTTTGTTTCCGGTTTAGTATTGAGTCAATGTTGTGAGGAACCAGATTGAGGATATCGACATTAATTGGAACTATTGTAATAGTAACTGACGTTTTTCCATGAAAAGGAATGATATCAATTCTTGGATTGATATCATTGTCAAATTTCTTGATATAACTAAAACTTTACTGATATCAGTGAATAAATACTGACAGCAAAAATGAAATACTGGTATAAGTAAACAGGTAAACCTTTGTCCATACGAGCATGGCATGGAGGTGGATGGACTTACTGCAGGCAGGGTGATGACATGATTGAACACCTCTGCATCAATGATGTCCGCACAGGCAGGGAGGGTCTGGTTACTTAGTACTGACGTCATCACTCTGTCATGGTAGCTGAAATATATTGTCTGTTGTTTAACGGCGCTCTCAGCAATGTCCCACACACATGACGGCAGTCCGTAAATAATCGTGTCTGGACCAGGCGATCCAGTGATTGACATCATGAGCATAGATCATCACAACAGGAACACAGAGGCTGACCACAAGATGTATTTAGTCCCTCGTTTCTGCCGAGCTATACCATTACGTGAAATCAGTATGATAGAAAAAATATCAACCACAAATAAAAACATGCAAATATGTGACATCCTTGTCATTGATATAAAAGTGTTTGTTAAAGATAAACAAAAGCTTACAAAATTAATCATTTGTGACACATAATTTTGTTAACATCGATTATTCCCTAAATTTATTAGACATCAAACAAAATTATTTAAACATTCCATTAGAGGGACGGAGAGATAGACTTCGACAAATATGGCCAACGTTTGGCCATACTATAACAAAGAACGAGTTTAGCAAACTGCAAGCCTGTGTAGAGAAAAGACACAGCCTTAGTATGACTGTTGCACACGAAGCACGGTCTGTACACCATTCTACCATGACTACGTGAAATACTTGAATTTGATTGGAAACTCAATACAATTAGACACTATCAATCCAGGATTGAAAATGCGTCTGATTCAATGACCACTTCACTGCGCACGTATACTACACTACTTCAACTTGACCACCAACATGGCTAATATCATCACAACTGACGTGATGGAAATGCTTATCAAACATTTATTAAACTCGTAAAATACAATCATATGATATTTTTCCTCCACAACTATCAGGGAACCTCACTATGATAATACCTTCCATCATAAAAATATTCTAACTCCATTACAATGTACAGCTCCAAACATATCTAACTTATAAATCAAAAAGCCTTGTAAACATAAACGCTAGCAACATTTGCCTACCTGGTAAACGATATATTTGTTTCCGTCTAGAATGATTTACACAACATGAGATATCCAGTAAGTTTGAAACACTTCCTTTGCGACACGTTTATCCGGAAATTCGCAAGATAACGGTCAGGAGAAACATCAAATTTAAGCC
This sequence comes from Haliotis rubra, assembly GCF_003918875.1. NCBI lineage: Eukaryota > Metazoa > Mollusca > Gastropoda > Lepetellida > Haliotidae > Haliotis > Haliotis rubra. The sequence continues at coordinate 2,857,430 of NW_025766968.1, read as the reverse complement.
ACTCATACTCCATCATGTTCCACTGCATCGTTAAAAAAATACATTTCCAAAATTGAACCACCAGAACGCTGTCACTGCTGTTGATCCATGTTCGTACACTTTAAATTACGCTTGGCCACAATCCTGTCCCAAATGATGAAAACAATTTCCAAGGAATCCCAAGTTAGTCGCATGTACATAAATCATTGTGTTCGGCCAGCACTGTCACTCTTCGTCGCATGCCGGGGTAGAGACACGTACGTGAAATCATGATCGAAACTCATAAAAATCAACAGTCTTTGATGACGTCTTTGATTGGCATTCTAGAAGTTGATTAGATGAAGAATCAGGACTATATTTATGGATATACAACTATTGTATTATGTATAGGCGACGTTTCAGATTCTAATGTCGCTGCTTGCTTGACAACTTGCTTGACAACGACATTAGAATCTATGTCGAAACGTCGCCTATACAGAATAAAGAAGTTGTATATCCGTAAAAAATAGTCCTCTTTCTTAGTCTTTGATGAGTTACAACACTGATTCGAGGGTCGATCAGAACAGGATCTATTCCTCGATTCTGCAGGGTCGAGAATCGACAGTCAGTCAAGTATTTTCTCCACTACTTAAATTCAACCTTTCGCAAAATATACACACTGGCTCGTCTGCCATTTCAAACTGTTGCGTAACTGTCCACAACTACTTCCAAGAAAATAAGTAGGTCAGACGATTCCATTTTAGTGTTGTCAGGTGTTGTACAGTACCACGGCACACAAAATAATAGGCTGGTTTCGGTCTTGTGTAGGTGGGATTTTAAAAACCAAGCTCTTAGGTATTGTTTTCTTTGGACAGAATATTTTTTATGTTGCAATGTTTAAGAAAATACCGACGGCACCTACCACTCCCTTCAGAGACGAGTTCAATTCGCCTATGGTCCCACGCCAGTGTCTTCCGCGGAACGAAGAAATTCGATTTTAAATCGGTTATGGTAGAATGGAGATAAATGTACTGTGTTTGAAAATTAGATGAATGTTAGACCGAATTGATAGTCTCTACTGTGTTTGGAAATTGGAAGAATGTTGGACGGAATTGATAGTCTCTAAATTAATCATTTGAAACCTCACGCTACGCGTTCGGTTCCAAATGAAATTTAGAGACTATCAATTCGGTGTAACATTCATCTAGTATCCAAACAAAGTACGTTTATCTCCTAAATATACTCTCCCAAAAGAAACGCATCATGAAAATAGCAATTTCATGTAGCAATGAATTAAAACGTGATTCATTTTACAAAAGGTTTTGCTCTGTTTATGAGTCCTATGGTGTTTATGTTTTGAAACATCACAACAAAACGCACCATCCGTAAAATACCCGTATTTAACAGCATGATTTTCAATTTCGGCGTGTAGTGTCACAGAATACACAATTCACATGCAATGCACGTGAAAGTTGGGGATCAGATAGTCTCAATGATGGGTATAAAAGGTTGATCGCTGTCTGTCGATTATTCACTGTATATGGAATATTGCTGACGAACGCAAAATGCCACGTCTAAGTGAAGCCAACCGTCATATCGCCAATGGTTTGCTTGAAGCTGGCCAGTCTCAACGGGCAGTTGCCCGATGCATGAATGTTCACCAAAGCACCATTTCACGGCTCTGGGAGAGATATCGCCGGCAGAATTCGGTAGCAGATGCCCCTCGTAGTGGGCGACCTCGAGCGACCACTGCGGCGCAGGATCGCTACATCCGGGTACATCATCTGCGTCATCGAACAGCTACGGCGACCAGTACCGCTCGACAAATACCCGGATTGAGGAGGCTTTCTGCACAGACCGTCAGGAACAGGTTGAGAGAGGCTGGTGTACGTGCCTGAAGACCTTATTTTTGCCCTGTGCTTCGACAACAACATCGTCGACATCGAGTTCAATGGTGCACCAACGTTCAGGCCTGGAACCTACCGAATTGGCGTAGAATCTTGTTCAGTGATGAATCACGATTTCTATTGGAACGACGCGATGGAAGAATGCGGGTGTACAGACGTCGACGTGAACGTTTCGCCGACGCTTGCGTTCCCCAGGTGGACAGATTCGGCCGGGACAGTGTTATGATGTGGGGGCGATCACCTGCCGTAGGAGAAGTGATTTGGTGATGATCCAGGGCAACCTGACAGCTCAACGGTACTGTGACGAAATCCTACGCCCACACCTCCTTCCAATCATTGATCGCCAGAGGGAGTTGTTGCAACAGGACAATGCCAGGCCCACACAGCACGTCACACTAGAGACTTCCTCCAGAACCACAACATCAATGTGCTCCCCTGGCCCTCAAGATCACCGGACTTAAACCCGATCGAACATCTGTGGGATGCCCTGGACAGACGGGTGCGACGCCGTAACCCTCAGCCCCAGACACTTCAGCAACTCGCACAGGCACTACAGGCAGAGTGGGCTGCAATTGGGCAACACGAGATTCTGAGACTTATTCGTTCGATGCCGAGGCGATGCCGTGCAGTTCTGGATGCCCACGGTGGTCACACGAGGTATTGACTTCAGCGCCACCACACGTCTCCATGTGACACTCAAACTGACTTTCCTCGAGTTGGTGCCAAAGACGGATAAGTCTGCATTCCCAGTGTGCAATTTCGCTATATTTCATTGACTCATAAAGCCTACAAGATGTTTCAACATAAACATAAAAATACAGTTGAAATTCCTGTATGCGTTTCTTTTTTGGGAGAGTATATATAGTTCTATGAAACACGATATCATAACAGGACGCTAATATAACAACACATAATGACTCAGACACGAAGAAGGAAGTTCAGGAAAAGTAGAAAACCCATGATGTGTTTTACCTGACTTACCTAGAACTGTTCTTTTGTCCAGAGGTCTTCACCAGACAGCCCTTGAGTTAATAGATGCCCAACAATCGCCAAGATCCACAAAGCAATGCCACAACACTAATACATACAGCTTTTATGGACTAGCTATTTACATTTACTCGATACTACGAAAACACAACGGCTACTTGTCAGTGTTTGGTGATAAGACCCACCGTTACACAGTGTACTTCCGCTGCGGGTAACATGGCTGCATGGTGTTTCTTTTATTGATTTATTGTTGTTTCTTTTATTGATTTATTGTTGTTTATAGCCACACTCAGCAATATTTCAGCTATATGGCGGCGGTCTGTAAATAATCAAATCTGGACCAGACAATCCAGTGACCAACATCATGAGCATCGATCTACGCAATTGGGATACGACGTGTCAACCAAGTCAGCGGCCTCACCAGCCGATCCCGTTAGTCGCCTCTTACGACAAGCATGACTTCCTCAAGACCCATTCTAACCCGGATCTTCATGGGTTAAATTCACGGGGATAGTGACAGTATCATACATAATCTTGATATACATAGGTAGGTTTGATATGGTGTTACTGCGATACGGATGGACTTGAATGATAAAACCTTGATCACATACAGTTGAAATCTGGAAGACCAATAAACCTGTCCTTCGGTAGAACTTTGAATTGTTTCCTAAATGCATTAGAGTTCCGATTATTACAGGTGTGACGGAATCTGTTATGTCATTTAATAAATGCGCTTTCACCAGTCATGTTATTGCAAAATAGACAGAGACACCCTCACTTAATTCATCATCGCGGAAGAAACATCAAAGGAAGGGTATCAGGTGATCTGTGTTAATCTTCCGTTACACATACAGGCTAAAAATAAATATTTATCGTAACCCTGGACCTATTTTTATAATCAATGTTTTTATATTATTCAAAATTTCATCCAATATTGTTTACATTAATTTCAGCGAAATCATAACTTTTCGACCAAATTCCGTTATTTACACAAACCAGTAGCAAATTACCTGTAGCATTAAAACAAACGTTAGTTGATAAGAGATAAAAGTATCACAAATGTCATACGTTGACCAGTTACAAATTTTTGCAGCATGACAATTATATTCCAACAAATCGTTCCAGATCCAGCTGTAACATACGTCAAAATATATCCGGCAACAGCAATCCGTTGAACCAAAGTAGTACACTTACAGTTATTATGATATCACGGCTTGATTCTAGAATATTGACGTCAGTATTCTCGAGCTCCTGAGGGGGTGAGTTGAGTTTAACGCCGCTTTTAATAGTATTCCAGTTTATTACAACGTGTCAGTTTAATAAAGGTGGGAAACCCAAAGGGATACAGGTCTAAAACGTTCCCCCTATGGTGAAAACAACGAGCAAGTGTATATTGCTGTCAGACCTACAAACCTGATCGGCACGATTGTTTCCTCAAGAATACGTCTCTCCAAAGCGACATATGGCGCCTTGGATGACTCTGCTCCTGCGCACACAATCTCTTGATTACTGTCTGTATACATTTTAACAAAGCAAACACGAGAAGCGAGCTCGATATACGACTACCTAATCCCTTAGATGTGACATTGTCCACTCATCGTGTGTTCGCGTCCTACAATCCCTCTGATCATGGATCAGTGAACGTGAACGATTGAAAAGAAGTCCATGTACGATGAAACTTACCATCGACACACTTATTACATACGTTTCGAGTGAGTGAGTGAGTATGGTTTTACGCCGCTTTTTAGCAATATTCCAGCAATATCACGGCGGGGGACACCAGAAATGGGCTTCACACATTGTACCCATGTGGGGAATCGAACCCGGGTCTTCGGCGTGACGAGCGAACGCTTTACCCAATAGGCTACCCCACCGCCCCCACATACGTTTCGATGTATGTTGGTGAACACATATCTCAATTCTGACAAAACAACAAAGTGAGTGAGCATGGTTTTACGCCGTTTTTAGCAATATTGCAGCAATATCACGGCGGGGAACACCAGAAAAAGGTTGCACACATTGTACCCATGTGGGAAATCGAACACGGGTCTTTGGCGTGACGAGCGAAAGCTTTAACCACAGGCTATCCCCGCACCCCTAAATTAACAAAGAACACAATTCTAATCAATAAAGCATTTAAAAGCATTTATCATTTACATCACTGTTACATTTGATTACAAGCATTACACAGCTATGGAGTAAAAATTAAATATCTGCTTATAAGCATCACATAACTGTGGAGTAAAAATGAAAGATCGCACAGAGATAGGAAGCCTGTAGAGGTTCATATTGTCGTTGAAATGTATTCCACAGCCAACGGGATGCACAGTAAAACTTAAAACAGCATTCTACAATATGTAGAACGAATGTTTGCACAATTTATATTGTCAATATTAACATCCTTGCAAAATATAAGAGTAAATTAAAAACAAAACAAGATAATAAAATTGACTGGTTAGATAATCCGCCATACTCTAAAGATTGTGAGCTTAAACACTGAAGTAAACGTTGCACATCTGCGTTATATTTCACCATGAACGCCATAAAACCATACTGTTGAAATGACAGATTTTACAGACAAAACCACTTACGGCTGAATATTGACACAATGTAACACACTGAGATTACAGATAACATTCGGTGATATATTATACTTCCCGCTGGAACTGATCGTGGTTATTTAATAATGACATGCGCTTGAAGCGTTCCCCGCCGTGTCTTTGTTCTTTACATGTCACGTCATTTATGATATGTCCTCAATATGTCTAGATGTTTCATAAACCGACACAGAAAATGGAAACCAAAGAAACGTGTCAGCATACACTTAAGCATTAAATTTTCTTTCGATATATTTCAGCCTTTTTGTGATTGTTGTCCACTTTATGCCTTAATTTGTTACATTAAATATATTCGAATCATGGTGTTAGTTAACGTATTTATGTACATAATGTATTATGTCATATTATGCAACATCATTATGCATTTGACAAATAACATTTGAGATATGATGTTTGCACACTTTAAATAGGCAGTAGATTAAGATTCTGAAACTACAACAGCCTAAACATAGATCATAAAAGTAGCGAGTTTTATTACATCTTTAAGGCAGTGGACTTTGAAATGCTGGAGTCAATGATCTGATTATGATTTGGTCCTTACTCTTTGTCTGTTGTATAGATATGAAAACAGTAATAAATTTCAAAACATTCTGTAATACATTCGTTTTCCTATACATGAAACACGCTGAATACAAACTTACAAACGTGCAATAAAGTCTGCATGTGAGAAATGTGCCTGAAACATGACAGTCACATTCGCCAGATGAACGTTTGATTTTGTTGTCAAATACTGGCATTTGTGGTTCATGCAAATATCACCACTGAACAGTTAAGCTGGTTTTGGTTACAATGTAACATGCTCATGATATCAAAGTTGTACAATTGACTAAAGTATGTTTTTAGATGGATGTGGAAAGTGTTTGTCACTTCTATTTTCTAATTTTGCAGACCTGAACAGGGTGCAGAGAGACATTTAAAGTCTCAAGCAAACACAACATATGTATATACATGTTAGAACATTTCCATGAATATGAACACCTTCAAAATATAACAAATAACAAATATAATGAAGATGATAAAAATAACGGACAAGTCTTCCACACGAAACTGTGACCTTAACAACGTTGAAGCAAAACATGTGTACCAGTGTTGTACAACAGAACTGTAGTGCAGAATGACAAACAGTGCCAGGAAAAAAACACAGAGCCATTTCTGAATACAATTTCGTCTTGAATTACAACTTTAATGTGTAGATATTTCTCAGATGCGAAAATGTTTCTTTCGATATTTTACAGCCTTTTCATGATTGTCTCCCACTTCATTAAGCCTGAACTTGTTACATCAAATAAATCCTCCTGTATACTACTTGTACATACTACACGAATTCTCACGAAACTCTTGGGAAAGGGAAGTAAAATTACTATTTATTGTAATCATTTCTCAACACACACGAAACTGGCGGTTCGCCCTGCGCGCCATAACGAAAGATGCTAAAAGGAGGTTGCAGGTATTGCCCCTCGATAAAACGACGGCTTGTCTTTTAATCCGGGCAAGTACGAACACACATACTTGGTTACACGTACGCATACAAATACACAATCTGGTTTGCTGGTTGACATTGCGTTTGGACAATGTATTATTTCATTGACATGTTAATAATAACTCTGATGATATTGGGTCTCCCTGGGGCTCATTTTCAGTTTAAATGGGTTTATTTTTTGACAATCAAAATTATATATATATTCAGAAACTAAGCGTTAGTCTATGATGTAGTATGAATGTCATGATCACACATGCTGGAACACCATAACCAATGCAATCTGTAGTCACCAGCATTGTCCCACCACAAGCAGTGTTCAGTGTCATGAATTGTCTAGTCACACGACCGAACGGTCTTGAGAGGATATGTGATTTGTCACAACGTTCCTTCCGCTCGATACAAATTCAACGGAGGAACTGATTCCGTCATCAATGGGCCAGTCAGCAGCACCTTCCATTTCTGCTTGTGTTATTCTGATGATTCGATGTTTCCTGTTGGTTTCATGGAGAACTCGTTTCCGTCTTTGAGCAAGTTCTGGGTTGTTGATTAGCGTGTAAGCCACGTACCATCTTCTTGAAGCTCTGGTATTTCTTCTCACTTAATTCAAATTGGAAGAAAGGTTTCATATTGAAAAACATTAATGATTCCAAATAAAAAGTAAAATACACATATGTGCAACTCGCACACAGCCGTTCCGGAACATCTTGGTACTTTCAGATCGCCTTGATTTTGTTCCAGAATAGGCCAATTCATTTTTACTAGAATACTCCACATATAATATGTTAACCCCATTCTGTAACATAGAACAATACCGCCACAATGTGACGTACATGTGTAAACCTATACTTACGTCAACCTGCTCCACACATCCACATGACATATGAAATGACACCAACATTACAATGTTTGTCGACTACCAACACACGAACTACAAAACATTCGTTACCAAAACGTACCCGGTCTCTGGAATGGTTGGTGCTGTCCATCCTTATCTAGATCTGTCAGTAACAGGTCACAGAAGACTCTCAACATGGGGTGGTTATGGGCGTTCTCCACGTGCAGCATGCAAATATACGACAGGTATCCTACATAGAAGAAACAGTTATTGCTTCGTAGACTAAGGACTTAGTGAGTATGGTGGGTGATACTGGAGAGAGAAACTGTCACAGATTTAACATTCCTGAAATAATCAATAATTTCAACCAGTTGTAGAATATGTTGTAAAATAACTATATTAGATGTCTCCCTTCACATGCAAATGGTATCTTGAAACAATGACCGTCAAAACCAATAACCATCACCATTGTGATTGTGATTTATAATAGAAACATTACGTATGTAGATTCTACACTTTCGCCCTCCAGGTACGAACGCAGTTTCGTTCGTTTAGCGTTTAGACGAATTGTCAGGCTCACAATAGGTGTTCCTGTTTCAGTCACAATCACGTTTCGATTTGTTCTTGTTCCTGTTTAGGTCACACGATGCGCGCACATAATGGTAACGACCACAATCTGCCTTTCCAAAGATTTTAACTGAATAATAAATTTCTGTTTAATTTCGACTATAAAATGAAATAAGACAAAGTGTAGGAATATAACGCCTGTCTAATAGCTGAAAACATCTTTCTTGCCTGTGCCTCCGCAATACACTGGCTGACTGACGTCCAAGAGTTACTGTGGCGTTTGACAGACATTGCCTTCTATCTAACCCATCAGATCAAGTGCATGCATGTATAAATAATGTATCACATCATACTGGATACGATGAACTCTTTGGTTCCTTAATGTAGATGTATTCGTTTGATATTTTACAATTACTGATCATGACGACGGAAATCTCATTTTTGCACTTCGAAGAACCTTGAAATGGAAACATTGCTTCACTTGCTTACTCTTATGTTCTGGTCATGGTTGATTTTCAGTGAACCATACATATAATTTTCAAGGCTATTTTTCCATTTACGCCAAGTGAATTCTGTGTCAGTGGATAGTTAATCTCTGGCGAGTTGGGTTTAACACCGCTTTGAATGATTCATTCATGATTAATAACTCCAGGACGTGTCTTTCCTTCAGCAAAGGTCAATCCTCATACTCTGACACGTTGTCCTATCACAGACCGTTCAAAGGATAAAAAACAAAACATACAGGATACACCTGAAACAAAACCCTTGGCATACCTTTGTCTCTGTGTTCCCAGCCCCTTGCATATATGCTGTGATCCAGCCGACCAATCATTAAAACACCAAGAATGAGTCCTTGTAGAATTCTCCAGTGGAACGAATATATTCCAATGGCCAGATTTCCGAAAAAGGCGTAGTAAGTAAAACATTCATAAAACCGCCTGAAATGATATAATTCAGCTTTTGCTGACGTTGTCCTCGACATGTAATTTCATGATCTCTAAATGGATATATTTATGTTCCGGTTGTCGGAAACACTGTATCTGTCATGAAACGCGTATGGTTTCTTGATATGTTTAGGATATTGTAACTGAACATCAATTCGAAATTGATTTGGCAATATTCAGTTTGATTGAGTAATACCACGTGTGTGGATACAAGAAATGGGCTTCACATCTTTAACACCTACATACATGGGAAATCGAACCCATTCTTTCGACGTCACCAAACTAGACAGGAGCTAAAAGAGATTTTGAATAGGAACATACACCCTTCAAAAAATGAAACGCATAGAATTTTTATTGCGTCAGTTTAACAGCAATTATTTCATGTAATTTCAATGGTAAAAGGTGAAAATTCACACGTCTATAGACAAACAGTTCGCCAACTCAACAACAGCCTGTATTGTTGTGCTTCTGTTTACTTGAGTCCACAAAATGGCGTCAAAGTACTTTATATGGCCACCATTGGCAGCAATTACTGCTCGCCTCCAGACTCGCCTCCAGTTTCTAAGGTTCCAGCTCCGGACACCGCCGCAAGCAATTGCGGCGATGGAATCTCTCAAAGCAGGGGTGACAACTGGCCTTCTTGGTCGTGTCCCCAAATCACGCATTCGATCCCTGACAGATTGGTCGGGAAGTCTTCTCAAACGTGGGATGTGTTATGCAGTTTCCACGGCTGTTGCAAGACGATGGCGCAAGTGAACAACCCGGATGTAGCGGTCTAAGGCATGGGTGGTAACGCTTAGTTGGCCGCTTCTCGGGTGATCTTGGGCGGAATTGGTCTGTAGGAAACGATCCAAAAGGCGTGATATTTTGCTCTGATGAACGTTGAAATGTCGGGCAACTGCAGACTGCGACTCCCCAAGGCGGCCAATGGCTATGTTTCGATGGGCGGCACTCAGTCGTGGCATGATGATCCCCTATTTTCCAGGCAAAAACGAATGTCAAAATTAGACACAACGTTTGCCTTTTCATAGTGACCGATACCGCATGCCTTTCCGCTTACTTGCACTTGCATTTTGCTTTGCATGTATTCTTGATGACGTTTTGGCGAATATTTCTTCAAACCTCTCTACAACAAGGGGAAATGTTAAAGTAGCTGCGTTTTGGCGATGAGGTTGTTTACAATCAGACAACGATGACGTTTTGGAAAGAAATAGTATATTTAAACTTGAGTCCAAATTTTCAAAATCATCTATGCATTTCTATTTTGTTGAAAAGTGTAAAGCCTAGTGAGTGAGTCCATGTTGATATACGACACAGTCAACACTATCTTACAGGGTGAAAGCAAGAACACATATGGTCACACGTTGTGCCTGTCCGTTCAACCAATTTTATGATAGAGCCTCTAAAGTAAAGATTGATATTGAGACCGGAGATGTTACACTACCTGTTGTCAACATTAAGAGGAGCCTCGTCATCTGTGTCCCTGATCTTGTCTTGCATGAGCACGTACTTAGCCAGGATAACTTGCAGATAGAACAGCAGTAAGGCAAAGGCTGGAAAACTGATGCAAAATAATTTTTCAATCAATTTGAATTAAAACAAAGATCCCCAAAGAAGTATCAATACAAGACCTTTGTGCAAATATTAATTGTATATTATATCATTGCTATATATTAGTACAGACTGAGCAACTCTGTACATTCCTACCCAATTCATATCATTGCCATATATTTTGGAGATGCCCATTCACATTTGATAGACATATTTATCAACTGACAAAAAAGGGATACACTGTATATTTTTATATTTACTATGTTGTCTTAATGTCTATTTTAACATGACAACGTTGGAACAATGTTCATATTCACGATAAGTAGCCTTGACTAGAGTCGGCCTAAAATTGAGTATTCATAAATTATGTTTGTATATATATGAAATATGAAAGTATGAACCTTTAGCTGAACAAAGTTCACTAATATCAACACTTCTGATAACTATCACACCGAATTCTCCCCATGTGAATTTCGTATTGAATAGGTGCCCAGAAGCCTTTGCTGGTCGTAAAAAGCGATGACATGGAAGCAGTGGTCTGGGCCTGATAACGTGTCATCGTACACAGCCCGATGGCGTGAATGTCTGCCTACAATATCATCATTGCTGGTCAAGAATCGCCATCCTGTGAGGCCACCATCACACAACGGGAATATTGGTGATTGCGACGTTAAATAACCAAATCACAGGTTTCTTAATATTATGCTTCTGTTCGGAATTTTGTAGAGTACCAAAAGGACCTCCACCATGCCATGACCGTTAAAACAACGATTATGTCACTGTTTTGGACATATGTGTTGACACGAAGCTGTATGAAACTCACTTATATTTTAAACATGCTGTAGTGACCATATAAGTTGGCTTACCTCAATAATTCTGACAGCCATATAAGTACCGATGACATACGGTGACGGATAGTGATGAAATATATCAAGTAGGCGAATATCAGCACCACGGAGAACATTACAAGAAACAGCACTCCAAAACCTGCAAAACAATCCACAAAGTTATTGAAGGCAAGAAAACTGACAAAGCACAGTGCGCATAGCAGCCAAATTTAACATTTAATATCGTGTCAGAATCCTGCATTCAAAAGTACCCATTCGAGATATCCAATACGTAGAATAAACGGAGTGTATAGTTGAAGCTTTGGTATTTTTACAAATATCTGTATGGACAAGCACACGCGCACTCACGCACGCACGCACACACGCACGGACACCGTATATATGCATGTAACTGTAGATAGACAACTACATAAACGAAATTGGAGATATACACCTTATATGTGATTGAATAGAGGCCTAGGACTGAAACATGTACACATATAAACTTAGTGAATCGCCGTATTCATTTTACACTCTGCTGTGCATCGACAGTTGACGTAGCCGACAATACTAACTTTCGGGATCAATTGAGCATTTCACTGACTAAATTATTTTGTAGCTGTTACCTTGTAACATGTAGGCAACTTGATATCCAGGAAAGCGCATGCTACGGGCCTGAAAATAGAAAGACAAAATACCAGTTCGCATTCTTTTCCCCAAAATATTACACTGCGAAAAACTCATCTATTGTATAAACTCATTCTGCATATTGTTTTAATCACTATCACTCTGTACATCAACCTACTCTGCTCAAATCACTAATTAGTAATCCAATGTATATCAACCTTGCCAATTGTATATACACACTATGCAGCTATGTATATATTCCTCATGTTGCAACTCTTTGTATCACTTGCTTGATAACGGTGTTAGTACCTACACCGAATTGCAATAAAGAAGTTGACTATCCATAGAACTTGGTTTTCCTGCGAAAAACACGTTAACATAATCAAGTACTGAATGCCAGTTTATCTGCACACCACACCTTCAGAGTGAATTCTTTCGTGATAAAGACGTGTTTGGGTAAGAGTCCTGCTCCATTGAATGTTTAAAAATATGAGACATGTTGAAATGGTTGACCCTTTCTTCACGTTTGTTTGTTTCGGCGAACGTGATTTGGCTTGGTTTGTGACGGTGAAGGGCATGGTCGTGTATTATTGCTATTTAATAAACATTAACAAATACATGGAAAGGTTCTTTTGGCTCATATTTTTATATACTTTTGATGATTCTTACATAAGGTAATACATCGGGGTAAAATGATAAACTCCTATAGAAATCCTCAACTTATCTCGAAACGCATCTAAAATGCCCTGTTAACACATTAATCTCATATATTCATTTATATCAGGGCTGTAGTGATTAATGTTTTATTCTCATTTATATCCACACATCTAATAACTTTTATAAAAAAATGGAAATGATTAATTTCTTGTGGCAGGTGTACTATTATGCAGGAGTACTACCTTGTCTCCTCACTGATTTTCAATAATCCATTCATATCCTTTTTGCCGCTATTTTCCCTTAACATCAAACGGAATTTGTTTAGTCAAGACTCGGTATTCGTTTGCATTGAGGTTCAATACTGAATAATGCATTTACTGTGGACGTAAACATTTTCTTAATCATACCTTGTTCTTTTGTATAGTTAACGGGACATCATATCTTCATTAACTTCTTGGAATAGGAGAGGCATCCATATGGCTCTTGGAAAGGTAATGATACTAACCTAATTCCAATTTAGTTTAACATAGGGTTCACCACCAGAAACAAAATGAAAAAGTCGGCACCGTTGTCTTTAGACCTTAATGCCTGTGACATATATTATTGATAAAGCTAATGATCCATTCAGATGATATTGTTCCTTTAGCAAATATCGTTTCGAAGTGGAATGGCATTACAGCTTAAAACACTTTTTCGCTAGCACCTTGTGTGACATGGCTGATTTTCAGGGATCAATTGATATCATTTCCACGCCTAAGTGTTATTATCGAATCTTTTTTGTTGGATAATGGGCACTGCTTATTCTCAGTCGTTGATGTTTTATATCATATTGGCACTGTGATTTTTCACATTGAACATAGGACGCAGAGGAGTATTAATTTATAATCGTCCATGTCGACGAGTACAATGTTATACATACCATCATTATGTGTGGTTCTGGAAGTTCACTGAGAATGAAAATCTTGTTTCCCCGAAACATTCGTAGCAAATGCCGTCTGAAAGTAGAATGGAATCATGATTGTCTTCCAAAGCTTCAAGACAAATTGATTTAATTACATCGTCAGGAATGCATCTCTTACCTGTAGCTCTTCATAAACAGATAGATGTAGAATGAGGTGACAATCACACATACGACCAATGTGGCGAAGTATACACCTGCAAACAGGAAACAAGCGAGTCAAATACCCATTAAGGATACAGTCGTGGATTATTCCGTTTCGCTTCTGTTAAATCTTGTATTTGATGGGCCCAATCGTAGCCTGAATGCTTAAAATGTCATACACATAAGCTTACAACAAGGTTGTTTATTAAGTCCACAGCTTTTCTCTATGTCATTGTTAATGAAATGTTCGTGAAAGTAGGCATTGTGTTCATCTGTCTTTCAGGTTCATATGAAGTCTAACAGTAAATAATTGTATTTGCTTCTGAAAGGATGACCTGAATTGATTGGAGTTTTTGATTTTTGACCGTTTAGCCAAACAAAATAAATGTATTCAGATTTCTACTACGTGTCTCATAACGTGGTTCTAAGACCTGTTTATTTTCAAAGATTGATATTAGCATCTGGGCACAAGATTTTCTTGTACATATGTAATATCTGATATAGTACCTTGAACTAAGTGTGCTCTTATAGAGAAACTATTTTCAGAATTGACAGACTGTATGGGTGTTCAGTCGTTTGAATGCAAACACAAAAATATTAGTAGTCGGGACGAGGAGTAGATAAACTGGACGAAGTTCTTGGTTGCATGATAAGAAATAATGGTATTGTCATCAATTGTCATCAATGATAATGAATATAAACTGGATCAATATGCCGATGATACTGAACTATTTCTTGATGGAACTGAATAGAGTGTGTACTCTGCTTAAAAACTCTAGCAATTTCCAAATTGGTCCATATTTTCAATTCCTTACCCAACCCACCAGCAGAATTTATCACGTCCCTTGACAAAACGTTTTTTAAATTTATTTGGAATGACAAGAATGATAAAATAAAAAGGAATGTAATTCAAAACAACTATGAAGAAGGAGGTTTGATAATGATTGATGCAAAAACATTTATAGACGCTTTGAAATTATCTACTTTAAGACAGTATTTCAAAAGAGGTGATAAGGATAATCCATGCAATATACCTTTTAAAGACATATTTAATTTTGGAGCAAATTCTGAAACTTACTTTAAGATTGAAAATCCTTTTTGGCATGATGTGCTAAAAGCATGGCAACTATTCCACAAGAAACATTATATTGACCCAAATAACATTAATGAAATTCTATCCAAACCATTATGGTTACTCATAATTTTAAAAATTCAATAAACTTCATAAAGAACTGGGCAGATAAAGGGATTATAAATATTAGGGATATTTGTGATAAAACTGGATTATTGTCAATAGAATCTTTAAAAGAAATATATGGTATCAAAGGCACTTTTTTAGATTATAAATATTTACTATATGTATTACCTGACTCTTGGAAAAATACTCTTAACCACTGTCATTTAATACCAGTCAGGGATTTAAATATTAACCAATGCCAGATATATCTAGTAAAAACATCTAAAGGCTGCAGGACTTTTTATGATAAACTTATTTCCAATGAAATACACCCAAATATGTGTAATAAATGGCAGCTGCTATTTCCTGAAATAGAGTTTGATTGGTAATATATAATTACAGCATACAGAAAAGGATTGCAAGACACAAAACTTTTGGATTTTCAGTATAGATTTCTACAAGGTGTTATTTATACAAAAAGAGAATTGCTTAAAATGAAAAAGGTTGATAGCAGTCTATGTTGTTTCTGCAATGATCTATATGAGAGTGTTTGTCATGTGTACTGGGAATGTCAGGAGACACAAACTTTTGGGAAAAACCTACAAATTTGGCATAACAATTTATACCCTTATCCATTGCTATTATCAAAACATATGGTTTGGTACTCTACATCATAATATATTACTAAATCACATCATCATTGCAGCAAAAAGACACATTTACGTATGCAGTATTAAGAATACGCATCCAAACATAACTCTATTTATAAAAACTTTGAAAGAAATATTCTTTGTGAAAAACCATATATGCAAAAGAAATAATAACATTTCAGTCATAAATGGGGTCTTCTCTTCCCAGTACTTTGATGAATTTAAAATGAATCCAATTTACCTGAGATCATATTTCTCTTTTATTGACTTATAAATGTGTATTAACATGATATTGACATATAGTACCTGTACATCATCCATCTGTCTGTACATCACTGTTCTACATATGACATTGTAATCCTGGGAACCAATAAAAAAAAACTAAAAAAAACTCAAAAAAAAAAAATGGACGAAGTTAATAAAAATTTCGCAATAAATTAAAAAATATAACACATACATAAGAATCCAACATGATTCCAAGCTAAAGACATGTGTTGTATAATGTGTGTAACTTTCTATTAATATGTAAAGCTTACTTCCCATTGTAACCGAAAGGAACTTCCTGTTTCATGTTTAGACCAAAAATAATGGAGATATTCAACTACTACTAGTATTGCTCTACCGATAGCATTCACGTAAAAGCTAATATGGACCATTTTGTAAAACCGGTCTCACACTAGACACTGATCTGTTCTTGAGTTCGTATGTATTCACCATTTTGCTGTTTCGAAAACGTGCTTTGACCATACAAATGCACCACATGTCTATTAAGCTGCAACAGCAAACGCACAATGGCGGATATTATACGTGCGCATTAGGCGAGAACTAATTGAAATGCAGCATTCATTTAGGAAGAAGATACGTCAACCGGCTTGGCTGTAGAAAGAGGCAGTAATTGGCATATTTACACATCAACAAATTCCCCAGAACTTTTGTGGTTTTCCATTCACGTTTGTGAATTGAATTGTTTATACATTTCTGAGAGACGAGAACAAAAGTCAGCGATCAGGTGTATTGGCAACAAGTGTTGTTCGTGGGTCATTTTAGAGTAATAACATCGTGAATGGTGAGTGAGTCCCATAACTATCAGTCCTTTATGTGCGCCATTGTCACACAGTGAAGTGATATTATTCAGTCTTGACAACGTGTTAACTTGTATGAATTACAGGTTCCGAACTATTTCACGTTCGAACAAAATCGAGTGACGTATGTTAAAGGAAATCTAAGTTGTTTCACATGCTGTGATTGTGCCGTCGACTGTGCTATTGTTTAACACAGCAATTCATATTATGATATAGCCTTAATCGAGTCAGATGCCCCTATCCAGGACAACGCTATTGGCTCTTCGTCATATTGTCATCTCTCCATCTGTACAGTGTTCTCTGTTACTGTATCTATGTATACTGACCATGGTCAGTAATGTACTAGAGATAAGCCCACACCTATTACTAAGTTAGAACGAAATCAAACGTCTATCAAGGCATCTCTAACAGGGACACACCAAAATTCAAATAAAAAGATATAAGACCTCATCCAAAAGTCACTTAAACAGCTCATAAGCACCATATAAGAAAACACAAACAACGACAGGGCAATAACTAAACTTCCGAAAGGACAACAAAGCCTTACCAAAACACCATACGGACAAATGCATACAAGGCAGCCAAAAAGAAACACCCGTATACACTGCACGCAGTACATCCAACGCAAAGGGTGTTTCATAACACACTTTTCACCATCACGCCCGTAAACCCTACTGAATCCACTAGCCAACACTCGATCCTTTGAAGCAGTCGCACATATATCAATGGAAGCAATCTCAAAACCAAAACCACCATCATCATATTTCTGGTGTCCCCCGCTGTGATATTGCTGGAATATTGCTAAAAGCCCCGTAAAACCAAACTCAGTCACTCATCATCCTCTGATCGTCAGCCTGGTAATCTGTCTGCTTGTGTAAGGACGACCATGCATAAAAAATGCTCTCAGTCTAAGCTTGGAACTCCACGCATAGCTGTCTCTGTGATTTCTGAGTATGTATTCCGCTCATTCTGTATTTGCTAATTCTAGTCCTTGTGTCTCCCAAAAGCTAATTTTACGTCAACATAAGACACTATTGTTTAAAATGTAACTCACGGTGAGTGTTTGATATGACACATGCAATTTGCACAAATTAAAACAGTGAACATTTCACAACGCGAAACCAGTGTCTACCTGCATATATATCCACTTCAGGCTTCGATAAACATATCTTGAGTGCACCGAGAAAACTGTATTTGCAAGACTGTAGCCATTTGGTAATTAGAACTCCAAGGAGGATCAGGCCCATTCCAGTCTGGAATCAAAACAAACAGGGTCATTATGTACACATGGAAAGCGCATCGCAACACCCAATACTTTTCATAGTATGATAGTACCATTAACAACAGCAAACGAACATATTCAAACCTCAATTTAACATACTATCTGGATACATATACCATCAGGAAATAATACCCTTGACGTTAACAAGTGCGGCCATTTTCAAGATCCTGGTATACAATTCCCAATAAATCACATGACTATCAATAAACGAGTACAATGTCAATATCTGTTGTAACTTCCGCCAAATGCAATATTATCCATGAACCTTCTCCTCAGATATGATGACTTTGACGTTGAAGTTTTGCGTCCGATTCTTGGTTGAGGGTTTGTTCCAATACATCAGAATTTTGTATTGAAGGATCTCTGGCGTATTCTGCGACCCATAATTTTCTATACAAGTCTATAGAACGGAAAGCTGGAGTCCTGGCGGGTCAAGGTAGAGTTCCTATCTCCTCCTGATTTACGAAATCACCACATGCACCAAATGTAGCCCAGCACTGTCGTCCATCAAAACTGGCAAAAAGGTCAGAGGATTGTCATTGAAATGTGGTACAACAGTCCACCTAGGATGTCAGTGATATATTGTTGTCCATTCAGATAATCTGTTGTTGACATGCATTGTTTCTGTGGCGCCAAAGACGAGCTGGGACATCAGTCATGAACACAAGAAATCGACTCCAGTGCGAGCAGTGGGCCTTTGCCATAATGTCAAATTCCAGAGACGTGGTTTGACACAAAGATGTTTTGTGCTCTAGGGGTAACAACGGACGTCTGATAGGTCGCCTGGCTCTTCCTACCTTTGCTTGTTGCATAATGAAAAGGACGTTCAGGCGAGGAATTACATCTGTGTAACGCTGTGTGGAGAAGCAAAAATGTGACACGTCACTAAGCAAACAGGTCACCATCGCTGTTTGTGAATACCTTGTGACCTTGACAGCATTGACATCAGATCGAGAATGACGCCTCGAATGTTAACGTTGTGTTTACCCGGAACACCCCTCGTGTTTGCGTTTCCCCAAATTCTTATCGCGTATCTTTAGTCGTTGTTTATTTTACACTCAGTCACTCCCGGTGCATGCTGCCATGAGAAATTCATATTTGGTATTTATTTTGTATGAAGTACAACCTGCGACTACCAGATACTTCCTCGTTAGTCGCCTCTTACGGCAAACATGGGTTACTGAAGATCAATTCTAACCCGGATCCGTTCCCGGTCCCGGTGAGGGACCACGTGTGTTCTGATAAATGAAGATAAATGGGAACATCCAACCTTGTGTACGTGTATTCAGTGTGTTATGATTTCTAACATCTACCCGCTTTTACTGGATGTTGGATGATATGGTTTAGATGTGTGGTTTCAACCGTTCTACTGACGTTTAATTGACAAAAGTGGCATAATTAACACACAAATCATGGTTAATAATCATCCTACTTACTTGGTACAGAAGAACTACAAGTATGGAGACCACGGATATGATTCGCACTGGATATTTGAAACCAGGGACGGGTCTGTAGATCCATTTATCACAAGTTGTCGTCTCTATGCTGAAATACAGTGTTATACAGTGTGCAACATCATGCCAGATCATAAATATATAATAATTTGATTACAAGTACTTATACCAAAATTGCTACTGATTCATTTGCATACTACCAATATACGTGTTACAGAATACACGTTCTGCTACCATTTTGTTCTACTTGACAGTAAAGGCTGATTAATAAAGCTTTAAGTTTGCTGCTTTTATTTACAGTTTTGCAACAGTACTGTCATAAAGTTCATTAAAGTGAACATGTTTCGCTATATCAGTCCTACATGTCACTAAAATGCTACAGGCCCATGTGCCAGGATGACGTTACTGTCCCACATGTTGTTATTATGTTTCATATAACTATCATGTTACTGTGCTACATCTTACTGTAATGCTACACTCCAACATGTCACCGCAATATTGCAGCCCTACATGTCCCTATAATGCTGCAGTCCTACATGTCCCTATGATGTTGCCGTGCTACATGTCTAAAAATGCTGCAGTCCTACATGTCCCTCTCATGCTGCAGTCCTACATAACCCTATAATGCAGTGTCATACATGTCCCTATAATGCAGTATCCTACATGTTCCTATAATGCAGCAGTCCTACATGTCCCTATAATGCTGCAGTCCTACATGTCCCTATAATGCTGCAGTCCTACATGTCCCTATAATGCTGCAGTCCTACATGTCCCTATAATGCTGTATCCTACATGTTCCTATAATGTCCTACAGAATCCTACATGTCCCTATAATGCTGCAGTCCTACATGTCCCTATAATGCTGCAGTCCTACATGTCCCTATAATGCTGTATCCTACATGTTCCTTTAATGCAGCAGTCCTACATGTCCCTTTAATGCTGTAGTCCTACATGTCCCTATAATGCTGTATCCTACATGTTCCTATAATGCAGTATCCTACATGTCCCTATAATGCAGCAGTCCTCCATGTCCCTATAATGCTGCAGTCCTACATGTCCCTATAATGTAGTATCCTACATGTCTCTATAATGCTGCAGTCCTACATGTCCCTATAATGCTGCAGTCCTACTTGTCCCTATAATGCTGCAGTCCTACATATCCCTCTCATGCTGCAGTCCTACATAGTCCTATAATGCAGTGTCATACACGTCCCTATAATGCAGTATCCTACATGTTCCCATAATGCAGCAGTCCTACATGTCCCTATAATGCAACAGTCCTACATGTCCCTATAATGCTGCAGTCCTACATGTCCCTACAATGCTGAAGTCCTACATGTCCCTATAATGCTGTAGTCCTACATGTTCCTATAATGCAGTATCCTTCATGTTCCTATAATGCTGCAGTCCTACATGTTCCTATAATGCTGCAGTCTTACATGTCACTATAATGCAGCAGACCTACATGTTCCAATAATGCTGCAGTCCTACATGTCCCTATAATGCTGCAGTCCTACATGTCCTTATAATGCTGCAGTCCTACATGTCTTTATAATGCTGCAGTCCTACATGTCCCTATAATGCAGCAGTCCTACATGTAATGCAGCAGTCCTACATGTCCCTATAATGCTGCAGTCCTACATGTCCCTATAATGCTGCAGTCCTACATGTCCCTATAATGCTGCAGTCCTACATGTCCCTATAATGCTGCAGTCCTACATGTTCCTATAATGCTGCAGTCCTACATGTCCCTATAATGCTGCAGTCCTACATGTCCCTATAATGCTGCAGTCCTCCATGTTCCTATAATGCTGCAGTCCTACATGTCCCTATAATGCTGCAGTCCTACATGTTCCTATAATGCTGCAGTCCTACATGTCCCTATAATGCTGCAGTCCTACATGTCCCTATAATGCTGCAGTCCTACATGTTCCTATAATGCTGCAGTCCTACATGTCCCTATAATGTTGCAGTCCTACATGTTCCCTATAATGCTGCAGTCCTACATGTGCTATAATGCCAACATCCCTATAATGCTGCAGTCCTACATGTCCCTATAATGCTGCAGTCCTACATGTCCCTATAATGCTGCAGTCCTACATGTCCTTATAATGCTGCAGTCCTACATGTCCCTATAATGCAGCAGTCCTACATGTCCCTATAATGCAGCAGTCCTACATGTCCCTATAATGCAGCAGTCCTACATGTCCCTATAATGCAGCAGTCCTACATGTCCCTATAATGCTGCAGTCCTACATGTCCCTATAATGCTGCAGTCCTACATGTCCCTATAATGCTGTAGTCCTACATGTTCCTATAATGCAGTATCCTACATGTCCCTATAATGCTGCAGTCCTACATGTCCCTATAATGCTGCAGTCCTACATGTCCTATAATGCACTGTCATACATGTCCCTATAATGCAGTATCCTACATGTTCCTATAATGCAGCAGTCCTACATGTCCCTATAATGCTGCAGTCCTACATGTCCCTATAATGCTGCAGTCCTACATGTCCCTATAATGCTGCAGTCCTACATGTCCCTATAATGCTGCAGTCCTACATGTCCCTATAATGCTGTAGTCCTACATGTTCCTATAATGCAGTAGTCCTACATGTCACTATAATGCTGCAGTCCTACATGTCCCTATAATGCTGCAGTCCCTACATGTCCCTATATAATGCTATAATGCAGTCCTACATGTCCCTATAATGCTGCAGTCCCTACATGTCCCTATAATGCTGCAGTCCTACATGTCCCTATAATGCAGCAGTCCTACATGTCCCTATAATGCAGCAGTCCTACATGTCCCTATAATGCTGCAGTCCTACATGTCCCTATAATGCTGCAGTCCTACATGTCCCTATAATGCTGCAGTCCTACATGTTCCTATAATGCAGTAGTCCTACATGTCCCTATAATGCTGCAGTCCTACATGTCCCTCTCATGCTGCAGTCCTACATAACCCTATAATGCACTGTCATACATGTCCCTATAATGCTGTATCCTACATGTTCCTATAATGCAGCAGTCCTACATGTCCCTATAATGCTGCAGTCCTACATGTCCCTATAATGCTGCAGTCCTACATGTCCCTATATAGCTGCAGTCCTACATGTCCCTATAATGCTGCAGTCCTACATGTCCCTATGCAGTCCTACTATAATGCTGCAGTCCTACATTCCTATAATGCACAGTCCTACATGTCCCTATAATGCTGCAGTCCTACATGTCTCTAATGCTGCAGTCCTATAACATGTCCCTATAATGCAGTGTCCTACATGTCCCTATAATGCAGTCCTACATGTCCCTATAATGCTGCAGTCCTACATGTTCCTATAATGCAGCAGTCCTACATGTCCCTATAATGCTGCAGTCCTACATGTCCCTATAATGCTGCAGTCCTACATGTCCCTATAATGCTGCAGTCCTACATGTCCCTATAATGCTGCAGTCCTACATGTCCCTATAATGCTGCAGTCCTACATGTCCCTATAATGCTACAGTCCTACATGTCCCTATAATGCTGCAGTCCTACATGTTCCTATAATGCAGCAGTCCTACATGTCCCTATAATGCTGCAGTCCTACATGTCCCTATAATGCTGCAGTCCTACATGTACATGTCCCTATAATGCTGCAGTCCTACATGTCCCTATAATGCAGCAGTCCTACATGTCCTATATAATGCTGCAGTCCCTACATGTCCCTATAATGCTGCCTATGTACATGTCCTATAATGTCCCCTATCCTACATGGTGTCCTACATGTCCCAGTCCTACATGTTCCAGTCCTATAATGCTGCAGTCCCTACATGTCCCTATAATGCTGCAGTCCTACATAGTCCTATAATGCAGCAGTGTCCTACATCCTACATGTCCCTATAATGCTGCAGTCCTACATGTCCCTATAATGCAATGGTCCTACATGTTCCTATAATGCTGCAGTCCTACATGTCCCTATAATGCTGCAGTCCCACATGTCCCTATAATGCTGCAGTCCTATACATGTCCCTATAATGCTGCAGTCCTACATGTCCCTATAATGCAGCAGTCCTACATGTCCCTATAATGCTGCAGTCCTACATGTCCCTATAATGCTGCAGTCCTACATGTCCCTATAATGCTGCAGTCCTACATGTCCTATAATGCAGCAGTCCTACATGTCCTATATAATGCAGCAGTCCACATGTGTCCCTGTAATGCAGCAGTCCTACATGTCCCTATAATGCTGCAGTCCTACATGTTCCTATAATGCAGCCAAAGTCCTACATGTCCCTATAATGCAGTCCTACATGTTCCTATAATGCAGCAGTCCTACATGTCCCTATAATGCTGCAGTCCTACATGTTCCTATATAATGCAGTCCCTACATGTCCCTATAATGCTGCGTCCCACATGTCCCTATAATGCTGCAGTCCTACATGTCCCTATAATGCTGCAGTCCTACATGTTCCTATAATGCAGTCCTACATGTCCTATAATTTTGCAGTCCTACATGTCCCTATAATGCTGCAGTCCTACATGTCCCTATATAATGCTGCAGTCCTACATGTCCCTATAATGCTGCAGTCCTACATGTCCCTATAATGCTGCAGTCCTACATGTCCCTATAATGCTGCAGTCCTACATGTCCCTATAATGCTGCAGTCCTACATGTCCCTATAATGCTGTAGTCCAACATGTTCCTATAATGCAGCAGTCCTACATGTCCCTATAATGCATGTTCCAGTCCTACATGTCCCTATAATGCTGCAGTCCCACATGTCCCTATAATGCTGCAGTCCTACATGTCCCTATAATGCTGCAGTACTACATGTCCCTATAATGCTGCAGTCCTACATGTCCCTATAATGCTGCAGTCCTACATGTCCCTATAATGCTGCAGTCCTACATGTCCCTATAATGCTGCAGTCCCATGTCCTATGTCCCTATACCATGCAGTGTCCTACATGTCCCTATAATGCTGCAGTCCTACATGTCCAGCACATGCTGCAGTCCTACATGTCCCTATAATGCTGCAGTCCTACATGTCCCTATAATGCTGCAGTCCTACATGTCCCTATAATGCTGCAGTCCTACATGTTCCTATAATGCAGTCCTACATGTCCTTATAATGCTGCAGTCCTACATGTCCCTCCTATGCTGCAGTCCTACATGTTCCTATAATGCATGTCGCCATACATGTCCCTATAATGCTGCAGTCCATGTACATGTTCCTATAATGCTGCAGTCCCACATGTCCCTATAATGCTGCAGTCCTACATGTCCTATAATGCTGCCGGTCATGCATGTCCCTATAATGCATGCAGTCCTACATGTCCCTATAATGCTGCAGTCCTACATGTCCCTATAATGCAGCAGTCCTACATGTCCCTATAATGCTGCAGTCCTACATGTCCCTATAATGCTGCAGTCCTACATGTCCCTATAATGCTGCAGTCCTACATGTCCCTATAATGCTGTAGTCCTACATGTCCCTATAATGCAGCAGTCCTACATGTCCCTATAATGCTGCAGTCCTACATGTCCCTATCATGCTGCAGTCTGCATGTCACTAATGCTGTCCTACCCTATAATGCAGTGTCATACATGTCCCTATAATGCAGTATCCTTCATGTTCCCATAATGCAGCAGTCCTACATGTCCCTATAATGCAACAGTCCTACATGTCCCTATAATGCTGCAGTCCTACATGTCCCTACAATGCTGCAGTCCTACATGTCCCTATAATGTTGTAGTCCTATATGTTCCTATAATGCAGTATCCTTCATGTCCCTATAATGCTGCAGTCCTACATGTCCCTATAATGCTGCAGTCCTACATGTTCCTATAATGCTGCAGTCCTACATGTCCCTATAATGCAGCAGTCCTACATGTCTATTATGCAGTGTCAGTCCTATAATGTCCTATAATGCTGCAGTCCTACATGTTCCTATAATGCTGCAGTCCACTGCTGCAGTCCCTATAATGTAATGCAGTCCTACATGTCCCTATAATGCTGCCTACATGTTCCTATAATGCTGCAGTCCTACATGTCCCTACAGTCCTACAATAATGCTGTCCTACATAACCCTATAATGCAGCAGTCCATACATGTTCCTTTAATGCTGCAGTCCTACATGTCCCTATAATGCTATAGTCATACATGTCCCTATAATGGTGCAGTCCTACATGTTCCTATAATGCAGCAGTCCTACATGTCCCTATAATGCTGCAGTCCTACATGTCCCTATAATGCTGCAGTCCTACATGTCCCTATAATGCTGCAGTCCTACATGTCCCTATAATGCTGCAGTCCTACATGTCCCTATAATGCTGCAGTCCTACATGTCCCTATAATGCTGTAGTCCCCATGTCCATGCTGCAGTCCTATAATGCTGCAGTCCTACATGTCCCTATAATGCTGCAGTCCTACATGTCCCTATCATGCTGCAGTCCTACATGTCCCTATAATGCTGCAGTCCTACATGTCCCTATAATGTCCTACAGTAGTCCTTACATGTCCCCATAATGCAGCAGTCCTACATGTCCCATATAATGCAGCAGTCCTACATGTCCCTATAATGCTGCAGTCCTAGATGTCCCTATAATGCTGCAGTCCTACATGTCCCTATAATGCTGAAGTACTACATGTCCCTAAAATACAGCAGTCCTACATGTCCCTATAATGCTGCAGTCCTACATGTGCAGACCCCTATAATGCTGCAGTCCTATGTCCCATCCTACCCTATAATGCAGCAGTCCTACATGTCCCTATAATGCAGCAGTCCTACATGTCCCTATAATGCAGCAGTCCTACATGTCCCTATAATGCTGCAGTCCTACATGTCCCTATAATGCTGTAGTCGTAAATGTTCCTATAATGCAGTATCCTACATGTCCCTATAATGCTGCAGTCCTACGTGTCCCTATAATGCTTCAGTCCTACATGTCTTTATAATGCTGTACTCCTACATGTCCCTATAATGCTGCAGTTCTACATGTCCCTATAATGCTGCAGTTCTACATGTCCCTATATTGCTGAAGTACTACATGTCCCTATAATGCAGCAGTCCTACATGTCCCCTATAATGTTACAGTCCAACATATCCCTATAGTGCTGCAGTCCTACGTGTCTTTATAATGCTGTACTCCTACGTTTCCCTATAACCCTGCAGTTCTACATGTCCCTATAATGCTGAAGTCCTACATGTCCCTATAATGCTGAAGTACTACATGTCCCTGTAATGCAGCAGTCCTACATGTCCCCTATAATGTTACAGTCCAATATGTCCCTATAATGTTGCAGTCCTACATGTCTTTATAATGCTGCAGTCCTACATGTCTGTATAATGCTGAAGTACTACATGTCCCTATAATGCAGCAGTCCTACATGTCCGCTATAATGTTACAGTCCAACATGTCCTTAGAATGCTGCAGTCCTACATGTCTTTATAATGCAGCAGTCCTAGATGTCCCTATAATGCTGAAGTACTACATGTCCCTATTATGCAGCAGTCCTACATGTCCCTATAATGCAGCAGTCCTACATGTCCCTATAATGCGACAGTCCTACATGTCCCTATAATGCTGCAGTCCTACATGTCCCTATAATGCTGCAGTCCTACATGTCCCTATAATGCTGCAGTCCTACATGTCCCTATAATGCTGCAGTCCTACATGTCCCTATAATGCTGCAGTCCTACATGTCCCTATAATGCTGCAGTCCTACATGTCCCTATAATGCTGCAGTCCTACATGTCCCTATAATGCAGCAGTCCTGCATCTCCTTATAGCGCTGTATTTCTAAATACCTGTCCAGTGCTACTGTCTTATATTCCAGTTTTTACTGCTAAAATCCTACTTGTTCCCACAATGCTACGGTGCTATATACCTGATTCCTAATAACACCACGATATTACCTTGGCTCATAGTCTCTGTGTAGAACTTGACGCACATACTGCTGTTGGTGGGCGTACACCCGTTTTAGCGGCTCCTTTATGTGTAAAATTAATTAACATATATTAATCAATCTAGTTAGTGGAATAATAAGTGGCTATATAACATAAAAATGCTTAACAGTACCGACTTATATAACAAAAGGAAATTTAAAGAATATGCATGTGGCGTACCGTCAATCGATGCAAGTACACTTAAAATACATTGTAAAGAGTCACTTGTTTGAGAGGCATTTAGAAGTGGGCACACTAAAGATAGAACGAAACAATGACACTTCCAGTACTACTCACTGTTATGACGTACGTCTTTGACCTCAAGCACTCTATGATGACAAGAAGGAACTTCAAGATCAGATACAAGAAGCACAGGACAACCGGGATGTAGATGAGTACCACTACTGCATGTATTCCCTATAAACGATGCCAACTATTTAAAGATATAGAGGATACCAAGCGATTTAATGATTTGGTATCTATCGAGTTTCATAAAAATGTTATTTCACGGAAGCGAGTTTAGTATTCTGTTCATTACTCTCCAACCTAAATTGATAGAAACTGCCTACAGTGTGATGACTTTCAGCTTTCCGTGAGTCAAGCAAGGTCTAATGCCATTGTGACATAGGTATTAGCATTGTGATGTCATAACAATAAACCATTATGACGTCACACGGCTAGCGGTATTACACTAGTGTAATATTGCCGTAAATATTACACTGCAGTATCTTCCACGGGCGAATAATCCAGTATCCATGTTCAGCCATATGCACTGCTTTATGCTAAAACTGATTTATGCTAAACGGCACTAACATAAGTCCTTGTTTTGACATATTCGTTTTTAGCGGCAGTTATAACAAAGACAATTAAGGAATTCTGATACAGTTAGGTCGCGTGTTACACGTCTTTAAGCCTTTGGGTATCGTTCAATAATTCACTTTCCTTTGACGAGACCTTTCAATAGTATGTCATTTCTTATGGCATATGTGCTTAATAACCTCAAGTGTCAAGTGATTCATCTGACTTGTTAAACTAAGGTCACGGGTATATGACTTATTTGACTGGCTTTTTATTTGTATTTTGCTCATAAACGACACTTACCGTCGGTGATGGATCAATCAGGCAGTGGAACTGTACGGCCTCAGCAATCAAAGCGCCTAAGCTGCAGCATGTATC
Organism: Haliotis rubra; assembly: GCF_003918875.1. NCBI lineage: Eukaryota > Metazoa > Mollusca > Gastropoda > Lepetellida > Haliotidae > Haliotis > Haliotis rubra. Next base: position 2,828,615 of record NW_025766968.1, on the reverse strand, counting down.
AAATTGTATGCATAAGCCATAATGACATGTTTTTGTTTGTTTGTATGTTGCTTAACGCTGCGCTCTGCAATACCAAGGCTGATATGGATTCTGGAACAACCAATCTCGTGATCAACATTATGAGTATCGATCTACGCAATTGGGATACGATAATATGCGTCAACAAAGTCAGCTCGCCTGACCATCCAATCCCGTTAGTCGCCTAGATGTTAGGACATGGGTTGAGGCAGACGAATTGTAATCCGGATCATCACGGGTGACATGATGCTTGTGTAGATGCTGCTGCTGGTGATGATTATGATGTGTAGGTTAAAGTTATGATGATGATGATGACTGAGTGTAAGTGGATGAGTTAAAATATACGTCGCATGAACATTATTTCAGCCATATAGCGAGACCACATATACACAATCACATCTAAAGTACAAGGTCAAAAGGAGTTTCGTAAAATACATAATTTCATCATTAGAGTATTATGTGCAGCAGCCATATTTATATACAGTCAATTTGCCATACTTATACATAGTTACAATTTAGGATACAGACCAATTTGAGAAGTTCATAATGAGATGCGTAAACACTAAGTTCAAAGCAACAGTTTGTAGTTTTGGTGTTAAGTGGAACTGGGCAATTGATGATACCAGCCTCACCAGGATATAAGAGCCTCCTGCAGCTTTAATGCCTAGAGGAGAAAAGGAGTTTATAGGGACTGTATTGAATTGTCAAAATGATCTGTTTCTAGGAGACAAAACGCAGACAAAAACAGTCGGTATTAATCAAGAGAATAATGTTTTGTGGATTCATGGCACTTCCACGGGTGATATATCACGTGAACCCCAAAAAGCGTTTAAAGAACTCCTACGTAACCTCCATATCCAGAGGACCAAAGGACAGCTCTCCGTTGGTGCTGGTATTGGCATTTGACCATGGTGCTTCAGCCTTAATAGTTTTCCTCTTTTTCTTGTTAGGTGCACAATTTCTGTTTCTGGTTTTTGGTATCGGCTCTGTTGTCTGTGAGTTTGAAGTTTTAACTCGTTTGGAAGATGTTTTCGTTTGGAAGATGTCACAGTATGTTTTCGAGTGAAGTGTTAGGGATTGGTTGAAAGATGTTGAGTCTGTGAGTTCAGTCTGGCAGAGAATAGAGAGGCTACAGCAGAGTAGAGGTTGTTGGATCCATGTCCAAACTTTGGCAGAGTGGACTGGGGACATACACCTCCAGTCTCCAGTGATGCAGATGAAATAGATAATTAAAGGTTTAACAGGTGTTCGGGCAACTGGTCCCATTTACACCTTGCAGTGACAGCTTTGGTCGATTGAGGGATAGACGTTTGGGTAAATGTGAAGAGATGGGTGTTGTGGGCTGGACCACACTTTCCTTCTTGACAGTAAAACGCTTCACAGCTGTGACATATTGCTGTTCACGTTCTAGTTCACGTTTCTTGGTAATTGGCTCCTTGGTTATGTGGGACAGGCAGCGTGCTCCGTCAATGCTCCTGCTCCTGACAATGCTTTTACATGGGTTCAGTGTCTAATGCACTGTGACAACAGCCTTGGTATTCACAAACTCTCTCAACTTGAGCAGACTGAAGGATTGCCGTTTCCGTGGACGTTATATCAGGAGAGAACCAGATCGGAGATTAGAGACATAGGCAACCTCTCCACAAATACCAGCAATGCCTTGGGACATTGCGAATGGAGATGTAGTGGTGATGGTTATCATGAAGATGATAGGTGAATGACAGATATTAAAAACAGATACAACTTACTGTATCGAACTGTAGGTAACACCGAGGACTGACCCAGCCAGCTTGTGTCTTGTGGAAATACAGGCAAACAGTGGAAAACATGCGATGCAGGTCTCAAGAATTCGTAGTTGCAGCACCAATGCTGAAATAAAACAGATCACTACTTGATTTTATTTGAAAACCCTGAAAGGTTCAACTTTTTCCACAACCACAAGAGATATCAGTGATACGATTCCGCCTTTATCACGGGTATCTGTTTATGATCCATGCTACGCCATCGAATTTTGGTATTACCAGGTGTTCGCGAAAAGGTGAGCCACAATAGTGGCAAATACGAGTAACATATCGCCGAGATTCACCAGTTGTATATTATGAGAGTAAGGTTGTAAACTCACCCTTAGCCCACAATGGATAGTTGAAGGAGAAGGAATGAGTCAATTTCAGGAAAAGAATTGAGATGATATTGGTAACGGCCCCGAAGGCTGCGGCGTATGAGAAACGTTTGTCGTAGCCGTCAAGCAGAGGGAGAGGACTGGAAAGAAATACATTTGACGAATGTCTTGCCTTTTATCATGGAAACAGATATTAACATTAACGAAATTTATATGATGTCCCAAGAATTATTATTACTTGATATTGCTGAATAAAAGATGTCTTGTTTTGTGATACTCACACAATCAATGCAGGCCTGCCTCCACATACTTCAGGGCGGAATCTTCGCTTCTCCAGCAGCGCTAGAACTAGGATTATGCCGGCCTGGAAAGAAATGATCATCTTAAGATTTCGTTTACATGTGGACAAGTGTATTACTCATTTTACTATTTGAGAATCCTTAACTGTAATATATTTGTAAAGTTTATTTTAAATCCAATTCCGCTTCATAATCACACCTTTTATTAATGTTTCGTTTTTAAATCACTATTCAACTTTTGGTAGCGGAACCCTTCGGTTCGTCTGCTTTTTGATTGTGTCGGTCCCTCATAACCTCTCTTTAATAGTAAGTATTTTAGCAAATGTAATTATCTTTTCATTGTTTCTAAAGCATAGATAGGCGCATGATCACTTTGTCCTCTTGCTCATTGTTGTTGTTGTTGATTGTATTTGATAGTTTAGCCTATTTGGTATTGCAAAGTGACGGTAGTGTTGGCTTTCACTGCCACACCCAATGTAAGGGTTATGATGCAGGGTCAGTTGATTATTATGTATTGCATTATGTATTTCTTTTATTGATATCAGTAACGTATGCTCTAATATCAGTATATTTTTTAAAATGTTTGTTTCCGGTTTAGTATTGATTCAGCGTTGTCAGTAACAGGTTAAGGTTATCGACATTAATTGTACTAGTAACTTTTGCATTGTGAGATAGTTCTAGGAAACGAAAAGCTCTAGGAATGACAGCAATTCTTGGATTGATATCATTGTCAAATTTCTTGATATAAATAAAACTTTACTGATATCAGTAAATAAATACTGACAGCAAAAATGAATTACTGGTATAAGTAAACAGGTAAACCTTTGTCCATATGAGCATGGCATAGAGGTGGATGGACTTACTGCAGGCACGGTGATGACATGATTGAACGCGTCTGCATCAATGATGTCCGCACAGGCAGAGAGGGTCTGGTTATTTAGTATTGACGTCATCACTCTGTCATTGTAGCTGAAAATATATTTTCTGTTTATGACATATTTGTTCTTCTGTTGTTTAACGGCGCTCTCAGCAATGTCCCACACTCATGACGGCAGTCCGTAAATATTCGTGTCTGGACCAGGCGATCCAGTGATTGACATCATGAGCATAGGTCATCACAACTGGACCACAGAGGCTGACCACAAGTTATTTAGTTATACCATTACGTGAAACCAGTATGGTAGAGAAAATATTAACCACAATAAAAAACATGCAAATATGTGACATCCTTGTTATTGATAGAAAAGTGTTTGTAAACACAAAAGTAACCATTTGGAACACATAATATTGAATACATCGGTTATTCCTTGACTAGACATCTCGAAATAAATGATTTAACGTTCCATTAGAGGGACTGAGAGACAGAGTTCGACAAATATGGTCTCTGTTTGACCATACTATAACAAAGAACGAGTTTAGCAAACTGCCTGTGTAAACCAAAAGACTACTGCACTGGATGCACGGCCTGGTCACGATATCATAACAGGACGCTAATATAACAACACATAATGACTCAGACACAAAGAAGGAAGTTCAGGAAAATTAGAAGACCCATGAAGTGTTTTACCTGACTTACCTAGAACTGTTCTTTTGTCCAAAGGCCTTCACCAGACAGCCCTAGATTTAACAGATGCCAAACAATCGCCAAGAGCCACAAAGAAATGCCAAAACACTAATACATACAGCTGTTATGGACTAGTTAATACATTTTTCTCTCGTTACTGAGTAAACCCGCCTGACCTACTTGCAGTGCTTGCTGATAAGACCCACCGTTAGATTGTTTGCTCTGTGTACTTGCTCTGCTGGTAACATGACTGCAAGGTGTTATCTTGATTGATTTGTTGTTGGTTAAAGCTACACCCAACAATATTCCAGCTATATGGCGGCGATCTGTAAATAATCAAGTCTGGACCAGACAATCCAGTGATCAACATGAGCATCGATGTACAAAATTGGGATACGATGACATGTGTCAACCAAGTCAGCGAGCCTGACCACCCAATATCGTTAGTCGCCTCTGACGAGAAGCATGGGATGCTGAGGACCAATTCTAACCCGGACCTTCACCGGTTAAATTCAACGGGTATAGTGACAGTAACAAGAGTACCGTTTACATGACGAGCCGCGTATCTTGGGCACTGTAGAAGCGATGATCCTGGGTTCTAATCCGAGATGATTTCGTATTTTATTTCTAGCGCTTATATCATCCATAATCTTGATATACATAGGTAGGTTTGATACCGTTTTACTGCGATACGGATGGACTTGAATGATAAAACCATGAACAGGTACAGCTGACATCTGGTAGACAAATAAACTTGTTCTTTGGTAGAACTTCAAATTGTTTCCTAAATGCATTAGAGTTCCCATTATTACAGGGGTGACGGAATCCTTTATGTCATATATTAAATGCCTTTTCACTAGTTAATTCATCGTCGCGGAAGACACATCAAAGACACATCACGTGACCAGTGTTAATCGTCTTACAGGCTACAAATAGATATTTATCGTAAATCTTGACCTATTTTTGTAATCAATGGTTTTAGAATTTTTCAAAATTACATCCAATATTGTTTACGTTAATTTCAGCAAATCCATGAGTTTTCGACCAAATTACCGTTATTTACACAAACCAGTTCTGTAACATATTACCTCTAGCCTTGAAACGAACGGTAGTTGATAATGGTAAAAGTATCACAAATGTCATACATTGACCAGTTACAAACTTTGCAGCATGACAATTATATTCCAACGAATCGTTTTCGAGATCAAGCTATGATGTATAGATCAGGGAACTTTTGTCTTAAGAAATGTTTTCGATGTGCTCTTTATCGACCCATTCTGCCCTAAATGTAAGGAATTCGGAATGTTATCTGAGTTAAAACTCTTAACTGCTTCATGAATACAAGAGCGTGCAGGTTGTGTTTGTCATACATACTCTTCAAAAAAAGGAGGGGAATTTGAACTTCCTTTTTAATTTTGGATTGAAACAACTGGGAGATATATCGGAGTCAATCAGTGTTGATATGAAAATAATGACCTTATGGCCATAGTTTTGTACAGTAATCGATCTTCAAAGATGATTGGTGTATGACATGTAATTTGCATGTGTACGATTTTCATTTTAAAAAAAATCAACAACAAACAAAAAACAAAACAAAAACCCGCCTAGAAACAAACAATAACAATTGTGTGATGCAAGAAGATTGTCAAAATTAATGGTCTACAGTTATTTATCAACCTTCTTGAAAACCGTCAAAATTACGCATGATACCCCATGCACGTGTATGGGGCTACTGTGTTGTGCACGTGCATCCTATGCGTTGTGCTTAGGGGTGGCGATAAAGAGAATGGTGGTGCGTTCATAAGATGTCTGTCTTTGAAAAATAGTCAACACTTATACTTCCGATCCAAATTGAAAGTTCAGGCTCCGCTACGTTTTGAGTATATTTGAGAGTATTTTGAAATCACACATGCCGCTGCGTCTTAAAGGCACAATGTCACACATTTTCGACAATATGTTCACCTTTAATATATATATTGGGGTCATATGCACTCACTTTAGCTTCCTATTGATGCTATAAAAGACTTATTACCCCTTACGATTTGCCTGAAATCAATAATTGAAACTTCGAGGCGAACAGCTTCCAAACAGATAACACTTGCCATGTAATGTAAACAATTGCTCCGTAAACTGCACGAGGTGTTGTCGGTGTTTGCCGAACTGGTTCCAATCACACGTTGTGCGAAGGTTATTCGTAAAGAGCTCTCCAAAGGACATAACACTATGAGGTTCGCTTGAAATAATGTTTGTCAAGTAGAGGGCACGCGAGTCGATTTAATGCAACGTTGCAATAATTCATTCGAACTTTTAAATTTAACATTGTAATCTAAATACGTATTTTGAAAAAACAAATTATATGGTAGCTTCCCTGAGGGCTGATTGTTAGTATTAGTGAGAAAAATGCATTATGTATTTATAGAGACGTATGGCGTGACATTGTGCCTTTAATAATCGTATTTAAACTCAACTTGAAAACATTGCCTCTACAGGTGTACAATGCACTGAGTAAAAACAAGTTGATCAATAACCACCACTGTAATTCAGGTAAGATTTCCTACTCCGATACCACACCGCTGATCTCAGGAGAGCTGGAGACGGGTCTTGTGTACTTTCTGATCAGTGAATTTCCGGCGAGGCGTCAAGATGGCAAATCATTTTGACCAGAATGTCTGATTTCTGCATCTCGAAGACGTTATATAACATCTTTCCCAAATGTACATGACGATGGTTGATCCATCATTTTGTCGTGGCTATTTCATACATACTTTCGTTTCCGTGTTATGCACACTCATAAGGGAGTACAATCAAATGTATATTTACGTCCTGCATGGATGTTCCATGGATAACACCACACTCAAGACCAAGAAGTATTGTTTTACAAAGGCTCGTATATAAAGTTACTGCACATATAACAATATGCATATAAAATGGATGCAACACTAATAGAGTTAATAGGATTTTATATTTTTTTATATTTCATAATCAATTCACGTCGACGAGGGACAAAGACATAAATAAGGAAAAAAATAGGCATTTTGTGGAAAACATGTTTTTCTTATAGTCAGTTTAAACACTGCAATTACATGAAATTCGTCTTCTTCATGTATATTATTATATTAAACATGCTTGATATGTACAGATTGTTGTTGTCAAATATTGATAATTATCTTTGACAGTCCAAGATCGAATCATGAAAATGCACCATGTCAAGTTTTACATTCAAATGTAATTTTTGGTAAAATCAAAGAATTCAAAGATCTGTACATGTGATACCTTGAACTGTTTTCAAGAGAATCTCAGTCTTGTTGAAATAATCTAAGAAACTCATTCTCGTTGCCTATTCTTTGAAACATCCAACCTAATCCAGGGGAATACAAGACAGAAGGAGTATTTCATATCCATGTGATATACATGTACCCAAAATTATACAAATGGCATGAAAATTGACAAGCATTCTCGCTTACTCACTCCACAATATCAAGCAATAGGGTACTTTGAATATGTTAGGTTCGTTTTTTCAGTACCTGCACCGAGTGCAGCCTGGCTTATAGGTTTGGCTGGAACATCAAAGTTTTGATTTCACCATAAAAATTAATAATGTCACAGGTTCTAAAACGTAACATAAATACTTGTTTAACAATTTCAAAACAAGTATCAGATATATTCAACAAAACCTGACCCCAGGATGTTAAATGATTAATGATTCTGTTTCAAAGTTGCCTTACCTTTATTGATACATCTTAATTATATTATTACTTCTACGTAACTGATTTATGAGTACTTAATGTCTATGCATGTAACAAGTCATGCGCAGAGAAACGTATTACCTGCAGTATTACTGAGTGTCTTTTCATATCAAATATATCATCACGAGTTGATAAAGTTACAAATATCCAAGGCTTCCCGAAGATATGTTTACTTTTATCAACGAGAGTTGATATATTTGATATCAGAAGACACGAGGGTGAGATTCTATTTATCATAATTAGCTGACAGCTATAAAATGCTGGAAGATTTATTGTTACCTGCTGTGCCAACAGGTCACTAAAGGACTAAGGACACTAAACCTACCGAATACCGAATTTGGTTATCAATCTCAATATGTCCTTACATTGACGGCGAACAACCACATTGTTAGTCAGCATCTGTTGATATGCATGTAAGATATGATACCCTGTGAACATGTTGTTATTGGCTGTCGGTGGGGATGAGTGAATAGTACACCGTCAACAACCGTTGTGTCGAAGTTGAAGGGGCCTACAATAATATTTAGATTTACCCGAGGTTCAAAACAACTGCAAAAGGATGATTAAATAAGGAATGTGTGGTGCACAGAGCAGAGGTAATGAATCAGTTGAAGTTGGTCGTGGAGAGTCTTTGGATGGGTGACCATGTTTGGCAGCTTGACAATGTTTCGTCTCACCTAAGGCAAGTAACTTTGTTCATTTTATGCCTCTGTATCCGGGTATATATGGGTATCCGATGTGATGTGATGGTCATATGACTCTTTTGGTTGTAGTGCACACTGGTTTTATGACCGGAACAATAATATTATCACTTTGAGGATACACACTTATAAACATACAATTAGACAATTTTAATACACAAGAGCCAAGCCTTTACTTTTAGACAACTGTAAGTTCGGCACAGCGATGTTTGACTGTAATAATGACAATTTGGTTTGTATTATGACGGTTATTCCCCAATCAAAAAAGTTAACTGTAATAACATTTAAATTTTTAATGTATTATATTGCCATGTGTAACTCAGTTGGTATAAGCGTCAGCCAGGTGTTAAAGCAGTGATGTCGTGTAGTCTCAGAATCCCTGAACCATATTATTTTCCCTACTGCCAAGCCCTCCCTGCAATGTTAAAGCCCTAATTGAAGCAAGTCTAGATTTCCCCAGGTTCAGGTCTGAATGTCTTGACTCCTTGGGGCTCCTTTTTAAATTTCAAATGGGTTTATTTGTTAGAATCAACTTTATATATATTCAGAGACTCAGCGTTAGTCTATGATGTGGTATGAATTTTATGATCGCACATCCTGTAACACCACAAGCAATGCAATCTGTAGTCACCAGCATTGCCCCTACACAAGCTTTAGTCACATGTATTGTCCAGTCACACGACCGAACGGTTTTGAGAGGATATGTGATTTGTCGCAACGTTCTTTCCGCTTGATACAAATTCAATAGAGGAACTGATTCCGTCGTCAATGGGCCAGTCAGCAGCACCTTCCATTTCTGCCTGTGTTATCCTTATGATTCGACGTTTCCTGTTGGTTTCATTGAGAACTCGTTTCCGTCTTTGAGCAAGTTCTGGGTTGTTGATTAGCGTGTAAGCCACGTACCATCTTCTTGAAGCTCTGGTATTTCTTCTCACTGAATTCAAATTAGAAGAAAGGTTTCATGTTGATAAACATGAATGTTCCAAATGTTCAATAAAAGACACATATGTGCAACTTGCTGAATTTAAGTTAACCCTCCCTGAACTCCTTTATATTGTCAGATCGCCTTTCGACTTTGTTCCAGAATATGTCAATTCACTTTCCAACGAGAAACCGTTTGTTCGCTTTTTCCTTTTGTTTCACGATATAGAGGATTATGTATCATATTCTATTAGCTTTTATTTTCCATAAACGTGCATTGCTAACTGATGTATTACAATATCTATACCACATATAATATTAATTATTAAAATACGTGGACACTGTCGCTCTGTATATGTTCTCTATGTTATGGTCAGCATCAAATATTTCGTAGTAATCGGTTGAGAAACGTTTGATAATGTGAAATGAAAGCCAGAACACCAGAATATCAGAAAATTACAACATGGCAGTAGATACAGCGTTATGGTTTGTCTTCAAGATCAGAGGATTGCCAGGTACTGATGTTGCTGTAGAAAAATGGAGCTATTTGTAGATTGGTCCAGCTTTACTGGTTGGTTCCCCGTTACAGGTACGTGGTTATAGCACTTACTGGTTCAACACAATCGTTTGAACATTCCAATTGTTTGCTACACCGGAATACTCCACATGAAATGTGTAAATCCAATTCTCTCACATAGAACAATACCCCCACAATCTGGCGAACATGTGAAAAAACATACTTGCGACAACCTGGACAAGTCTACATGACGTATGAAATGTTACCAAGATTACAATGTTCGTCGACTACTAACACACGAATTGCAAAATTTGTTACCAAAACGTACCAGGTCTCCGGAATGTTTGGTGCTGTCCATCCTTATCTAGATCTGTCAGTAACAGGTCACAGAAGACTCTCAACATGGGGTGGTTATGGGCGTTCTCCACGTGCAGCATGCAAATATACGACAGATAACCTACAATAGAAGAAAACGTTATTACTTTGTCGTACTTAGTGAGTATGGTGGGTGATACTGGCGAGAGAAACTGTCACAGATTTAACGCTCTTCAAATAATTCATACACTTAACCAATTGTAGAACATGTTGTAAAATGACTATGAAGCGTCTTTCAAATTGAAATGGTACCTTGATATAGTGGTTATTTCTTCGATAAACATTCAAATCGCAACTGAGACACAAAGTTCTAATATTTCGGATCTTGATTCTATACGTCTGACCTCCAGGTGCGATTGCAATTTCGTTTGTTTGCGTTTCACCCACCATCACTGATATTTCACTGATGTTCACAAATGTGTTCCTGTTCCAGTCACAATCACAATTAACGATTGTTAACGATCACGATCTGCCGTTCTCAAGCTTTTAACCGAATTTTAATTTTCTGTTTAATTTCGGATTTAAAAATGAATAATCAGGTCAAGTGTCGGTATAAATGTCGATATAGAAGTCAAAACGCACAATATATCAAGTATTAAGTGCAGTGTGCCTCCACAATACCACTGACTGACTGTAGGTCGAGGATTTATTGCGGCATCAAACAGGGATTTCCAATTAAACCATCAAATGAAGTGTGTGCATGTGTATAAATAATGTCTCACATCATACTGGATTTGATGATCACTTTAGTTATGACGCTTCTTTAATGTATTTATATTTGTTTGATATTTTACAATAACTGATTATAACATAAGTGACGGAAATCATCAATTCGCACTTTGGATTACCCTGAAATTGAAACATCTCTGTATTTGGTTACCCTTGTCGCGGACACCTGGTTTGTGTCTTGGTTACGGTTGATTTTCAGTGATCCAATCATATAATTGCCACGGCCATTTTACAATTCACGCCTACTGAAATCTGTTCCAGGGGGTAATCAAGACTAGTTATATTAATCTCTTCTTTGAAGTTCTAGAAGTTGAGGAGATGAAGAATGGGGACAATTTTATGGACATACAACGTCTTTATTCTGTATAGGCGACGTTTCGACAAAGATTCTAATGTCGTTGTCAAGCAAGGGATCCATCCATAAAATTGTCCCCATTCTCCTGGCGAATTGGGTTGAACTCCGCTTTAAACGTTACTTCGTGATAACTAACATCAAGGCAAAGGTCCATTTTCTGACAAGTTGTCTTATCACAAACATACCGCTCAAAGGATAAAAAAAATACACCTCTCAAAACAACAGGGTCCAGAAAGGCGGATAAACAAAACCCTTGGCATACCTTTGTCACTGTGTTCCCAGCCCCTTGCATATATGCTGTGATCTAGCCGACCAACCATTAAAACACCAAGAATGAGTCCTTGTAGAATTCTCCAGAAACACGTAAATAGTCCAATGGCCAGATTTCCGAAAAAGGCGTAGTAATTAAAGCATTCATAAAACCGCCTGAAATGATATAATTGAGCTTTTATAGACATTGTCCTCGACATGTAGTTTCATGATTTGTAAACAGACTTGTTTATGTTCCGGTTGTCGGAAACACTGTGTGTGTAACTAGATATCAATTCAAAATTGATATTGAGCAATACTCAATTTGATTGAGTAATAGTACGCCGATCGACACAAGAAATGGGCTTCACATATTTTACATCTACATACATGGGGAATCGAACCTGTAAGATGGAAGTGACCAAACTAGACTGAACTAAAAGAGATTTGGAATAGAAACACATATCTAAACTCTGATGAGTGAGTCCACGCTGGTATACGCTGCAATCAAGTATATTTTACAGGGTGAAAGCAGGAGCACATATGGTCAAACGTTGTGCCTGTCCATTCAACCAATTGCATGATAGAGCCTGTAAAGTAAAGATTGATATTGAGACCGGGGATGTTACACTACCTGTTGTCAACATTAAGAGGAGCCGCGTCATCTGTGTCCTTGATCTTGTCTTGCATGATCACGTACTTAGCTAGGCCGACTTCTATATAGAACAGCAGTATGGCGAAGGCTGGAACACTGGTATCAAATCATTTTTCAATCAATTTCAATTAAAACAAAATCCTGAAAAAAATATCGGTACGTGATCTTAATTTGCACAAATATTAATTGATATATATATATATATATTTGTATAGCGCTACTTCGTAGATGTCTACCTTCCTTTCATTGCCATGTGTGTGAGAGATGGTCGTTCACATTGGATAACTATACTTATTAATTGATGGTGTGTGGTCCTGTGCATCAGGTCACAATCAGTTGAAGTTAAGCACATTGGGAACGGAGAGTCCTTGGATGGGTGATTTGGCAGCTTAAAACCTGAGAGTTTCTAAGACTTCTGTCCTGCCCCACAACGAAGCACATGTGATACATGTGGTCTCACCTTAAGCAAGTGAGTTTGTTCAAAAGTGCCTCTGTTCACCCAGCAGAAAGTGGATACCTGGTTAAATACTGACTGACTGACTGAGTTTGGTTTTACGCCGCTTTTAGCAATATTCCAGCAACATCACGGCGGGGGACACCAGAAATGGGCTTCACACCTGGTTAAATAAGTCTTGAGTCTATTATTCTTAGCAAGCGCCTAACAGGCAGCTTGTGTTATCCGGGGATTGTACGCTTTGAGCAGGATATCTAGCCTGGAAAAGGCGCGTTATAAATATTCTCATCATTGACAAAAAAGTAATGAAATGTATATCTTAATTTTTGATGTCACGCTCATACCGATGTTAAGCCTTTACTGGAGCCTGCATAAAAGTACTTATTCATATACATGATGCATTCTTATGTATGTATAAGTGGGGCGGTGGGGTAGCCTAGTGGTTAAAGCGTTGGCTCGTCACGTCGAAGACCCGGGTTCGAATCCCCACATGGGTACAATGTGTGAAGCCCATTTCTGGTGTCCCCCACCGTGATGTTGCTGGAATAATGCTAAAAGCGGCGTAAAACCAAACTCAGTCAGTCAGTCAGTATGTAAACGTATGAACCTTTACCTGAACAAAGATACCCCTTATTAATATCAACACTTCGATTATGTCACTATTTTGGACATGTGTTGACACGAAGCTATATGAAATTCCCTTATTTTTGAAACAGCAGTATTAATGCTGAAGTGACCATATAAGTGGGCTTACCTCAATGTTTGTAACAGCGACAAAAGTACAGATGACATGAGGTGATTGATACTAATCAGATATATCACATAGGCGAATATCGACACCACGGAGAACATTGCAATAAACAGCATTAGAAAACCTGCAAAACATAATCCATAAAATTATTGAGGGGACAAGTAAAGGGAAGAAAACTGACAAAGCACACTGCGCATAACAACCAAATTTATCATTTGATATCATGTCAGAATCTTGTATTCTCAAGTATTCATTCGAGATATCCAATTTAGTAGAATAAAACGGTGTGTGTCGTTCAAGTTATGTACGTTTTCAGATATACACATATTGACACGTACGTATGTGTGTAAATGTAGATAGACATTAAGTTGTATGCTTCTCTCGAGGGTAATACGGTCTGATGTGCGCGCCTCTTGGAAGCAGTGTTACCCGAGCCGGGTCGGGTCGGGTAACACTAGTCGGGTAACACTGCTTCAAAGAGGCGTACATCAGACCGTATTACCCGAGGGAGAAGCATACAACATATTTATCTTACCACCCTGTTAAATGTACAAAATATCATTTTACTTTATTTTGAAGATCGCCACTGACCATATGACATGTAAACAAAATGGCGTCTGCCTCTCGACTGGAATTTCCCCCTGAACCCCCCCTTGGCTTCGACAATGCAAATCATTAACTTCAATGTGGTCTTAAGTCATTTTCCGCCAATGGGTATAGATAAACATTTCTTGCAGGGTGAATTTATAGTCGGTTCATTTTATCTCAATTGTTTGTGTAAATATTTCCAGAATGATAGCACAAGGCATTTGTTTACTTTGTATTGAAGTGACTACAGCGTAGATGTTGTGGAGAACATCATTATCGGAGAGCATTTATGTGACACGAAACACATACGATGAAACCTCGCCAGTCCTGACCCCGTCAATCCGAAAACCTCCCCTATGGGCGATCTTGTTGGGAACGGTTACATGGCAAGTAAACAACGTGACATCAATACTAAGATTTGTTAATTCTGAAAATTGTTAATACGGACAAAACATATTGTGTTCCCTTTCGTCCGGACTAACAAGGTTTCATGGTACGTGGGAAAAGGTAGGTCTGCCTTTATGCAATAACTTATATGTTAAACAGTGAGTGAGGTTAGTTTTACGTCGCACTCAGCAATATTCCAGATATATGGCGGCGGTCTGTAAATAATCGAGTCTGGGCCAGACGCTCCATTGATCAACAGCATAAGCATCGATCTACGCAATTGGGATACAATGACATATGTCAACCAAGTCAGCAAGCCTGACCACCCGATCCCGTTAATCGCCTTTTACGACAAGCATGGGTTACTGAAGATCAATTCTAACCCGCACCTACACGAGTCGATACGATGAAGAAACTGCAGATATGAGACTCAATTAATCTTTCTTAACTGAAGTTACCACAAGAGTGCTCATATTCAATCAGTGATAGAGGACTAGAACTTTAACATTAACATTAACTTGCACAAACATTAATTTGAAGTCACCGTATTCGCTTTACAGCTTACTGTGCATTCCAACAGTTGACGTAGCCATTGATACTACGTAACATGAACAATAAGCCATGCCATTGATTAAACTAGTTTGCAGTTGTTACCCCATAACATGTAGGCAACTTGATATCCAGGAAAGCGCATGCTACTAGCCTGAAAACAGAAAAGAAAAATACCAGTTTACATTCCCTTGTACGAAATACTTCATTGTGTTAACATAATCAAGGCCAGTTTATCTGCACACCATATAATTGATGTCTTTTGCGACAAAGATGTATTAGGATAAAAGACCTACTCCAATTGAAAGTTAACAATATCAGACATGTTCACATGGCTGAGAACTAGTTATATTCCAGGATATTTTTAGTACAATTGATTTGCCCTTGCATGTGTGTGTGCCTGTGGGGAAGGATATATTTCGTTTCACAAAACATGGTATTACCATTATTTAATAATGATTCATAAACATATACTCATAATATAGTCGGAATCGTACAATCAGCTCAGCATTTGAAAAAGATTTCTTGTGAATATGGAAAGGTCCCCATCGCAACACTTTTAAGGTTGTTAAAATGAGGAAATGCATTAGGGTAAAACGTGCCGATGGGTCGTATATGTGTGTTTTTCCTTATTAATTTTTTAATCATTAAACACAAGCCATGACTACAACATTCTACAATCAGCCATTGTGACACATCTCATTAATTTATATAGGAGTGGTGTTTTTAAATCCAACACATATAAGAAAGGTACGATACTTTATGGGTATCAACGTCTTTGTTATATTATGATACGACGTTTCGGTATAGGCTCTTATATCTTTGCATAATCTCAGTCGTTGATGTATTATAGCATATAGGCGCGGTGGTATTTCTCATTGAACATAGAACATATAGGAGTATTCATTTATGTAACCGCCCATGCCAATGGGTATAATATTATTATGTATGAATGTATATATGTAATACATACCATCATTCGGTGTGGTTCTGGCAGTTGATCGAGAATGAAGCTCTTGTTTCCCCGAAACATGCGCAGCAAATGCCGTCTGAAAGCAGAACAGAATCATCATGATCTTTCAATGCATCAAGACAACTCGATTTCATTACACCGACTGGACTGTAACTCCTACCTGTAACTCTTCATAAACAGGTAGATGTAGAATGCAGTGACAATCACACATACCGTCGCTGTGACGTAAAACACACCTGCAACACAAGAAACAAGCCAGTCAAATATGCATCAGTGATACAGTCGTGGATCATTTCTTGCTACGAATCCCACAGTGATGCATCTCCCCGGAAGTATTATTCTTCATATGTATAAAACGGGTTATGCAAACGTTAAATAATCAAAATATGTCTTTAAAATTGTACGTCAAAATGGTTGGAATAGTAAAAATATAATGTGTCTGTTAAATCTTGTATGAGATGTGACCATTACTTCTTTGAATGTTTCGAATGTCCTATGCTTATAAGCGTACAACAAGGTTGTTCATTAAGTCCACGGCTTTTGTTTTCGTTTTTGTTTGTGAAGGTACGGTGTATATCTACTTTTCTGGTTCATAATTTTATGTCAACTTACAATAAATATCTAGATTGTTTTTGAAATGATCTGTCCTTGTATTTTCCATCTTTTAAGCATTCACATCTGGTCTAGTAACTTGAACTAAATGTGTTCTTATGAACAAAATAAAAAAATTTAAATTGACTATAATTTTATAGTTGACGCAGATACATCTACATGATGCGGGTGCTCAGTCGTCTGAATACGGATACACAAATATTATCGCTTGTCAATTTTTCATATAGACGCAAACGTTAAAGAGGGAGGTAAAACTACATGTTGAAATTAACGAGGATGCACGATAAAAGTTCCCCCAAACGGTTTCAATCGAATAATGTTGGACGTAGAATATGGACGTCAACAGTACATTTTTAAATATCAAATTTACGTAACAGTGGACTTCTAAAATGAATCCAAGGTAAAGGCACATATATGTTGTATAAAGTTTATAGATCACTGTCAAGATATGGAAAGTATTGTCCATAACAGAATAATACTATCTGTCTCATGTTTCGATCTACAAGGGGCGGTGGGGTAGCCTAGTGGTTAAAGCGTTGGCTCGTCACGCCGAAGACACCGGTTTGAATCCCCACATGGGTACAATGTGTGAAGCCCATTTCTGGTGTCCCCCGTGATGTTCCTGGAATATTGCTAAAAGCGGCGTAAAACCAAACTCAGTCAGTCAGTTCGATCTACAAAATGGCTACAGAATGTCCGATGTACAAATACTGTGTCATATGGGTACATTCTCCTTTGAAAAATATAAAGTAACGTAGCATAAGTCAACACGTCAACTCCAGGGAAAACATATTGTCTCTTATGTACCGGAAAAAATTCCGTTGGACAATAGTGATGAAAATCCCGTGACAAGGATCACTCAGAATCAGTGCTGACACCTGGGGTAAGCATACTATTGCTCTACAGATAGCATCCGCTGCTAAAATGCTAATGTAAACTCTTGTTCAAAACTTGTTCTCACCGATGTGTTTACGTGTCTGTACGCAGTCACCATTTTGCTATTCTGAAAGCGTGTCCTTATTGTCATACAAAGCATGACACTACCTTACAGTTGCAGCAGCAAACATACTGTGGCGGGTATTATACGTGCGCATTAGGCGACCGTTGACTGAAATGCAGTTGACGATACGTCAACCATATATTTCATTGGCTGTGGAAAGACACATAAAGTGAGGTATGTAACCATGAACAGGTTCCCAAAATTAGATTTCCGTTCAACCAACTTTCGGGGCCACACTAAATAGTCCGTGTAGGAAATAAACATAATGCCGGAAAGCGCAAGTAAAATCTCCAAATCATCAAGATCATCAGTTTGTCAGTCTGGCAATTCGATTGCTTGGGTGATTTTGACCACGAGCATGAAACGTGCTGAGGCTGAGCTAAAGTTCGCCTCACCTCACTTGTGTCTGAGCTTTGAGCTCCTCTAATTGTTGTACTTTTGATTTCTGAGCGTATATTCCATTTAATGTGTATTTGTTAATCATTGCCCATTACACGTCCCGGAACAGTGGATCTGTGAACATCCAGGTTAGAATATTGATCTTCAGTAACCCATGCTTGTTGTGAGAGGCGACTAACGGGATCGGGTGGTCAGGCTCACTGACTTGGTTGTCACATGTCAGCGTATCCCAATTGCGTAGATCGATGCTCATGCTGTTGAGCACTGGACTGTCTTGTCCACACCCAATTATTTATAGACCGCCGCCTTGTAGATGGAATATTGCTGAGTGCGGCGTTAAACAACAACCCAAACCAGAAAAGATCCGGAACAGTGAAGGTGATGCAATATATAGATTTCCTAGCTTGTGAAGGTAATGTTATCCTTGTATCCAATTACCTGTCGGCACTATTGTTGACTATGTGGCGCTTTGACACTATTGCTGATGATGGAGTTCGCTGTGAGTGTTCATGTATTATATGTAATTCTATTAATGCAATACATCAAAACTGGATAGTTCACAATATAAAGAAAGTGTCATACCTGTAAGTAGATCAAACAACACTGGCGTCGCGAAATAAAACCTGGTGTCACGAAAGATATATGAAACATTCAATTGGCCAGAAAATGATTCAAGTCCTTCGGTAATTTGAACTCCTACAAGGATCAGAGCTATTCCAATCTGAAATCAAAACAAACAATCTCATTTGATATAATATCTAGACAAGCAGCCACGAAAGAAGGAAATTTGGTTATAGTCTATTCAATGTAAGTGGACAACGTGACTTTTTCCATCACATTTATCAAGGAAAAGTGTGATAATGGTGAGTTTAAAGGGAACCAAATCTCCAGATTTTAGGCCATTAAAAGAAGGATCAGGTTTGTTCTTCGCGGAATCAAATAAGATTCTTATGGACAATAAGTTTGGTTGGTTTGATTTGAGTTCGGCGCTGCTTTCGCTGCACTGCGCGAAGCGACTCCTATCTGAGAGTCGAAGATTGAGAAGCTGTCATCAGCAGCATTAACATTGGGATTTATGGCATTGTATTATATTATTTTTTTGTACTTTTATACGTATTGTATTATTAAGCTTGTTCTTTAAAGCGTTTGCTCAACATCTCAAAGGGCCGGGTTCAATTCTCAACCTGGGTATAATTTACGGAGTACTTCCAAAAGCGATTGTGATGAAATGGGACCACATATATTCTGTCGGGTGATGATAAATGAGACGGCTGAAACATCCACCCGTATATTACGAGTTGTTGGGTAATGTGCTTTAAACAAAACCTGTCTGTGACTCATTGTAGTATTGCGTGGTTCCAAAGTCCACCGTTCTACTGAGGCATTAAACTGACGGACGTGGCATTATGCAAAACGTGTGAGTGAGTTTAGTTTTACGCTGCTTTTAGACATATCCCAGCAAGATCACGGCGGAGTACACAAGAAATGGGCTTCACATATTGCACCCATGTGGGGAATAGAACCCGGGTCTTCGGCGTGGCAGGCGAACCCTTTAACCACTAGGCTACCCGACTGCCCCCTTATGCAAAAAGGAAAACATTAACTTACTTACTTTGTATAGAAGAACTAGCAGTACAAAAACCACAGAAATGATTCGAACTGGGTATTTGAACCCAGGGACGGATCTGTAGATTAGCTTTTCATACGTTGTTGTCTCTGTGCTGAAATACAAGGTTATACAAATTGCAATATCATGGTTATGCATAAATCTATCATAAGTTGATTACACTTTCAATATACAAACCTGCTACTGATTATACATATATATATACTACACTCTTTAAAAAAATAGAAAAGCATAGGCGTTCTCAGCAGTTGGTTTTGATATACTTTGACAGCAGTTCCTATGTTAGAGTCCTGTTAATCATGCCGTGGTTGTAGTGTATTGCTCTCAAACGCATTTCAAAATGTGTTTGTTTACGTTTGTCATGAAAAATGAAAACGGTACATGAAAAGTGCATGCAGAAATAGTTTTCCACGTAATGCACGTGCAATGTGTCGGAAACATGAGTAGAGACATCGACTTTTATAAAAGGCCAAACCAAATTCATCATTTCATTTAGAATCTACGACGTAAACGAAGATGACAAATGCCAAGATTGACTGCTACTGACCGAAATATCGGCATTGGACGCTTGGTAGCAGGGGAGTCCCTGTCTACACTTCAACGTCCACCAAAGCACCATATCTCGATTTTGGCATCGATATACCCGCTTGAATTCGACCCAAGATCGTCCCCGAAGCGGAAGAGCAAGTGTGACCACTCCTGCTCCGGACCGATTCATCCGGGTGTTTCACCTACATCAACGACTTGCTTCAGCAACGTACACTGCAGGACAGGTGCCTGATCTTCGAAGAAATTCCGACCAAATCATCAGAAATCGTCTGAGAGAAGTAGGAATTCGAGCATATCGACCAAGAGTTGGACCTGTCCTGACACGACTAAACCGACAAAGAAGGGTCCAATGGTGCAACGGGGAACAGGCATGGAACCTGGGGAACTGGCGACGCGTTTGGTTCAGCGATGAAGCGCATTTCCCCCTGCAACGGCGGAATGGGAGACAACGTGTCTATCGACGTCTACACGAACTTTTTGAGCCGTTCGACAGGTGGACAGATTTGGGTTTAGGTAGCGTCATGGTGTGGAGGGACATGTCATACACGGGTAGATCAGAGCTAGTGGTGGGTCAAGGCAATCTAACAGCAAATCGCTACTTCGACCAAATCCTGCGACCTCACCTCCTCCCACCGTTTTTAACCACCAGAGGGAGCTGTATAAACACGACAATGCTCGATCCCACACAGCTCGTGTAACAGGTACCTGTTTCGCCAATGCAAACGTCAATGTTCTTCCTTAGCCTTCCAGATCACCTGATCTGAACCCCGATCGAGCATCTATGGGACGAACTTGATCGACGCATCCGTAAACGTCACCATCGTCCTCAGACACTTGCAGAACTTGCCAACGCGTTGCAGGAGGAATGGCGAAGAATTCCCCAAGCAAACATCCGACGACCTTTGCAATCCCTTATAAGGCGGTGTCGCGCAGTGACGACTGCAAGTGGCGATGTCACCAGGTACTGACCAGAACGTCCCCTTGCGTCCACACATGTGCAGGGAGTGAATTGAATTAATGCTGGCAATGACAACAAGACATATGTTCATCCGTGTGTCGAATTTCCTGCATCCATGTTTAAGCTTAATCGACTTATCTACACTGAAATGCGTTTATTACATTTCCTTATGTTTAGCCTATGCGTTTCTGTTTTTGAAGAGTGTAATACATCCCACAGGTATACTGATATCGATGATACCGTTCGATTTGCTCTGCTTGGAAGTTAATGTAATGTTATGTTGCCTTTTTACAGTGTTGCAACCGTACTGTCATAAAGTTAATTCAAGTGCTACAATTCGATGTTACTATGCTAGCTACACATTATATATGCTGGTAAGGTAAGTTATACATGCTATAATTCTACAGTCGTACATCTGTATGTGCTACATCTCCCGAAAATCCTACACTCTCAATGTCACTACAATCATACATGTCACTATCATGTTACTGTGCTACATCTCACTATAATGCTACAGTCACTATCTGCCAGTCACGATCATGGGTCACTATCATCTTACTATTATTGCTACAGTCATACAGTCCTATATGTCACCACCGTGGGACAATCTAGTTTGTCAGACCCTGAAGCAAATAAATCCAAGAAAGCCCACGCAAGTCTAGAAAATGTGGCAAGTGTAGATTTCCAGGAAAATGAAGAAAGTCTCAGGGCTCCTTTTCATTATATTATATTTCTTTTACTATGAGTTTTTTGTCTGTAAAATATGTTTCATTTCCGAGACTAGTTGTTAGTCTAAGGACATTCCCACATGCCACCATAATACTACAGTCTTCCATGCCACTACAGTCAAATATGAAACGATAATGCTACAGCCCTGCATGTCTGTCCAATGCTACTGTCCGACATACCACTATATAATGCTAAAGTCCCAAGCGTTCCTTTCATGCCACAGTCCTACATGCCAAATAGATCGAATATATTGCTACATCACCACAGGTCTATAATAATAAGGTCTTACATTAATGGCTTACATGCCACTACATTGCTACAGCCCCTTAAGCCATTCTACGGCTAAAATCGTACGTGTCACTAAAATGCTACAGTGTTTCATGTATGTGGTTCCATAGTGCTACAGTCCTATATGTTAATATAGTTTAATGTCACGGTCCTACAACAATGTTTCATACTACAATGCTACAGGTCTATGTCACCATAAAGATACTTTAGTTCTAGTCCTACATGCCACTAGAATGCCCAAGGTTTAATTTCCACTATACCGCTATAGTCGCTGTAAATCTCTGTGCAATATATGATCATAACACTACAGTCCTACATGCCACTAGAATGCCCAAGGTTTAATTTCCACTATACTGCTATAGTCGCTGCAAGTAAATCTCTGTGCAATATATGATCATAACACTACAGTCCTACATACAGTCCTGCAATACATGCCACATGCCACTAGAATGCCCAAGGTTGTAATGATCATAACACTACAGTCCACTATACTGCTATAGTCGCTGTAAATCTCTGTGCAATATATGATCATAACATCTACAGTCCTACATGCCACTAGAATGCCCAAGGTTTAATTTCCACTATACTGCTATAGTCGCTGTAAATCTCTGTGCAATATATGATCATAACACTACAGTCCTACATGCCACTAGAATGCCCAAGGTTTAATTTCCACTATACTGCTATAGTCGCTGTAAATCTCTGTGCAATATATGATCATAACACTACAGTCCTACATGCCACTAGAATGCCCAAGGTTTAATTTCCACTATACTGCTATAGTCGCTGCAAGTACAGTCTACATGTGCACTATATATGATCATGTGCACACTATGATCATAAGTCCTACATGCCACAAGAATGCCCAAGGTTTAATTTCCACTATACTGCTATAGTTTAATTTCCATATGATCATACTGTCCTACATATAGAATCGCTATACTGCTATAGTCGCTGCTCTGTGCAATATATGATCATAACACTACACATGCCACTAGAATGCCCTAGGTTTAATTTCCATATACTAATAGTCTGTAAACCTCTGTGCATATGATTACATAACATTGCCGCAATAGGGCCCGTGAGTATGTCACGGCACTTCGCGAGACGTTAGTACTTCCGGTGACAAACATCGTTTCATAGCCTTTCAACTGGTCCCATGGTTATTAGTTGTCAGTAAGGAACCGATAATTATTGCAAGAATAACAAATGTCCGATCCAACCATCCCCAAATTAGCCAGCTATTACGACTGTCAACAGCTATGACAGCCAAGCATGCTTGTACCCTTGGTCTGGCCAAAAAAAAAAGCTTGTGGTTCTGAAATCCCGACCGATCCTAAATATTCCCGCCGAGCCTAACAATTTTACTCACCTCATAATAAATTAAATCTATTTTCTGACACATGATGAGTAATGTAAAAATATTTTGCAAAAAAACAAACAAACCCTACCTACCTACCCTAGTTCTGAAATGTAGGAAATCGGAACCATAACATTTATTTTTTTTGGCCCTGGTAAAGTCCTAATTTGGAACCAGAACTGGTTCTTGAATATACGCTTGTCACCGGAAACCTGGTACCATTAGTAAGCTGGGCCCCGTCTCGCTATCGCCAGTTGGCGCGCACATAATGAAGGATTCTCCAAATACAGGACTATATAATAGCCTGCATGCCCCATGTATTCCTAATAACACCACGATATTACCTTGGCTCATAGTCTCTGTGTAGAACTTGACGCACATACTGCTGTTGGTGGGCGTACACCCGTTTTAGCGGCTCCTTTGGAGTTAAACAAATATATAATAGTCATTTAATTTGCCTTAGTGGCATAACCAATGGTCATATATCACCAAAGTGCTTGATATCGAAATATTGTGGTGGTGTCTGGTCCTGTAATTAGACAGTTCACAAATCAGTTGAAGTTAAGCAACGTTGGTTAAGGAGAGTCCTTGGATTGGTGTTTGGTAGTTTGACTTCAGTCCTGCTCCACAACGAAGCATATGTGACACTTGTGGTCTCACCTTAGGTAGGTGAGTTCGTTCATCATATGCCTGTGTTCACCCAGCAGTGAATGGGTACCCGGAGGGATAAGATGGTTATATGGTTATTAACCTTCTAGCGCCCCACAACCAGCTTGGGTTAACCGGGAAATACATCTGCGCTACTGGGCATCTTTGAGGTTGATAATAATCGCTTTACAAATGTATAATATAATAGATTATCCATTTGGTTTTTAAAATATGCAAGTCATGTACTGCCAATCGATGAAGGAATGAAAACTCTAATACTACTCACTGTTATGACGTATGTCTTTGACCTCAAGCACTCCATGATGACAAGAAGGAACTTCGAGATCAGATACAAGAAGCACAGGACAACCGGGAAGTAGGTGAGCACCGATGCCGCTTGAACTACCTATAAACGATGCTAACTATTCTTAAATAGTCTACGGGCTGTGGCGAGAGGCAGATTATAAACATAGCTATCGAGCATAGATTCAAAGCGCTGACTTAAGCCAAAAAGGAGGCTTATAACACAGGCCCTCTTGTCTTTGCGAAGATTACAGGTTAAACAATTCTTTTTTTTAGATGACACCCGACTCGAAATGCTACACAGTACAATACATTATGTCATAATTATTATACTGTGAAGTATTTCGAGTCGGGGGTCATCTCAAATGATTTATATCTTTTTAACATCTTTAATCCTCGCAAAGACACGAGGACCTGTGGCTTAAATCAGTTATTTTGACAGATTCATTTAGCCATGTTGTTGTAACGGTATTCAAAACGAATTTTAACTTTTGGGTATTGTGCGATGGTTAACTATCTCTGAACATCTCCTTTCAACATAACAGCTTTCGTGGCATATATACTTAACCTCGAATGTTTAGTGGCACATTTCACTTGGTTAACCTAGGGGTATGGCTATGTAACTTACCTGACTTATGTCGTGTTTGTGTGTGCTAGGCATTAAGACACTTACCGTTAGTGTTGGGTCAATCATGCAGTAGGTCTGTACGGCCTCAGCTAACGTACCGCCTAAGCTGCAATACAAATTGTATCTGTACTTTTCTTATTTAACACCGCATTCGGCAATATTTTCATGGCCGGCTATATGGATAAATAACCGAGTGCAGACCAGACAGTCATCATGAGCCATTCTGATACCAGGACATGTGGTAATCAATAATCAAGTCAGCGAGTCTGACCACCTCATCCCCCTGGTCGTCTCTTAAGACAAGCATGGTTTCCTAAGACCACACATACACACGTACACACACACGCACGCACACACGCACGCACTGGTCTTTATACACTGGTCTGGAAATAGATCATCACACCAACGGATGTTGACAACAAATACAACTTACAACACCGAACTGTAAATGACACCAAGTACTGATCCAGCCAGCCTGTGTGGTGTGGAAATACAGGCAAACAGAGGAAAACATGTGATGCAGATCTCAAGAACTCGAAGCTGCAGGACCAGGGCTGAAACATATCAACAGTGCCATGATAGCAAAGAACATGCTTTAGAAACAACTCATGAACACAGACATAATAGTTCATTTACGATATTATCGATTACACAATTTTGATACCGATAATAATTAATAATGAATCCCATCAACGATATTTCCGATTATCGATCTTTTCAGCCAGTCCTACATATGACAGTGCTTCGTCTTGCCTTGAACAAACCATGTTAATTTGACAAGTTATGATTTTGACTGTTACGATCTGATAACCCCTAGAGCTTGTCAGTATGACAGATCTGTCCGAGGATCATCAGTTGTAGTGGACACCCACCTGCAGCCCACAAAGGAACGTTGTTGAAGGGATTGGGTGTATCCAAGTTCACGAACAATGATGTGATGATGTTGGTGACGGCCCCGAAGGCTGCGGCGTAGGAGAAACGGTTGTCGTAGCCGTCAAGTAGAGGCAGAGGACTGGAAAACAAAATATGAATATATTTCCAATGGAATCAGACTAAAAGACTGGCACTTCATGAAACACCTTGACGTAACCCATCTGATGCCGACCCGTGAAGATCCGGGTTAGAATTGGTCTTCGGAAACCCATGCTTGTCGTAAGAGGCGACTAACGGGATCGGGTGGTCAGGCTCGGGTGGATCGGGTAGATTTGGTTGACACATGTAATCGCATCCCAGTTGTGTCGATCAGTGCTCATGATATTGATCACTGGATTGTCTGGTACATATAATTTACGTACAGACCGCCACCATATAGCTTGAATATTGCTGAGTGCCGCGTTAAACAAAAACCAAACCAACCCCATCCGATACCCCATTTTTTACACGACCCTTTAGTTTGGTTTTTATGCCGAAATAAATACAGGACTAGAAGAAATGTACACAGAGCTGGACAGTCGTTGATACTCACACAATCAATGCAGGTCGGCCTCCACATACTTCAGGGCGGAATCGTCGCTTCTCTAGCAGCGCTAGAATGAGAATTATGACAGCCTGGAAAGAAACATACCTTCCGTGAATTACGATTGACAGTTGACTTTATTGCAGCGTGAACCCTCAGAGAGTCAGGGATAAGGTATGAACGTTTTCCCAATCTAGCACATGTTATATTTGGGATTACACTCTGTCGGTAAAGTACTTTCTAGTACTTTTGTTGGGTTGCGTCCCATAAGGAATTCGAACCCACACCCTCAGAGTCAGGCACCTAATCGCCAGCACGCAATGACAGCCGCCTAACCCACTCAGCTACCGCGGCTTCCGCAATAATGGAAGTCGGACAACTGGTAGTCTGGATCGTCTTTGACGATCATACAGTTTGGCCTCGACCCATCAAGGTTCATACCCCAATGAACTGAATTGAATGCCAATTCTAATATTTTAATATCCCTATTTAGTTCCTCTATGAAGATCATTTGTACGTGTAACGACATGTTTACACTGACTGCTATACAAAAAAAATATGGTCCCCTAAAACGAGAAGTGAGGTGAGGTGAAATTGGGTTTAACGTCGTGCTTGAGAATATTTCGCTCATATGAGGACGTGCTTGCGTGTGTATGTGTAAGTGCGGCTGCTTGTACTAGCCCAGACTTAAGCAGGTTTTATAGTGCTAGCCCACTGAGATACCATGCCGCAGTGAAGCATGAATACCCCACTCAGACACATTATACTGACTCCGAGCCGACCAGTCCTTGTTGTAACCAATAATGCCGAGCGCCAGGCAGGGACCAACAAGTACCATATTTTAACGTCTTTTGGTATGACGCGGACGGGGATCGAACCCGCGACCTTCCGCTCTCCGGGCGGACGCTCTAACTACTACACCACGGAGGCGGTCCCCTAAAACGAGAGATGACATGAACCTATGTATACTCTAATTGATTTAACAAGGTGTCATTTGAAATTTGGTTGCGACATACAGAGCTAAATACTTTGAACATAGACCAATACCCATTTAAAATTGCATTTGTGTGATGAGCAGGAAGACGAGGTGGGTCCATGAAATCTGCTCAATGTCGGTCGCCACCGAACGAATCAAATCAGTCATTGCCAGAAGAATTAACTCAAACAGGCTTTTCAAAAAACTGTGATACTGAACAAATTCCGTGATTGCACTTGACAAAGATCGTGAAACATGTTCCTGGAAAATTGATAAATTTATTGATAATTATATTCATTAATATCAGTAATTCATTAACTAATATAATATCAGTATAAAATGTTCTATTCCGTTTTCGGGAGAGCGCCAAATGATGTCAATAACTTTATTAACGATAGCAATATAAATTGTAAGTATTCATGATTACACAATGCCATTTAGAAAGGGGTCAAATGTAACATATGTTATATTTTGGATTACACTTTCTTAGTAAATGGTATTGTGTAATCATAGCTTTCGGCCGTGGGAACACGTACCAATTCACACTTATAAGAGGGGTACACAAAGTCTGCAGTCTAGACTACCAGTTGTCCGACTTCCATTTTTGTGGAAGCCGCGGTGGCTGAGCGGTCTAGGCGTCTGATCATGACTTTGTGTGCTGGCGATTAGGTGCGTAAATGGGTTCGAATCCCGGATGGGACTCAACCCGAAAATGAACTAGATTCTGTACTTTACTAAGAAAATGTAATCCCAAATATAACATATGTTGTAAGTATTCAGTTTTTAATGTAAACTGACATCGTTAATTCATTCCAAACCACATAATTCCTTGAATGACGTTAAATCTTTAATATCATTATTGCCACAAATACAACATAATCGTTGAATATGTACTAACAGCATGTAATGAATTACTGGTATAAGTAAAAAAGTAAAGCACTCAGCACACGGACATGCCCAGGAGGTGGCTCGACTTACCGCAGGGAGGGTGACGTAATGACTGAACGCCAAAACATCAATGATGTCCGCACAGGCAGGGAGGGTCTGGTTACTGAGTATTACCATTGGCGACATCTCTGTCATGGTAGCTGAAAATATATAAAAAAAATGGTGAAAATTCTGTTTTTTGTTTAACGTCACAGTTGACACAATTGCAGCTACATGACCGCGGTCGGTAAATGATCTCGTCTGGACCGGACAATCCAGTGATGGATATAGATCATGGGCATAGATCCCGACAACAAAGGCTGCTGATGATGATGATTGCTATAGAGAAGAATGTACGATATGAATGACTCCCCACCCCGCAGAAAATGTTTGTACAAAGTAAGTGTCCCTCTGCATGTCATGTACAGAATCAGTGACCCTACCCTAGTCTCCAAAATTGATGATCCCCCTCCCCATCTCCCCAGAACAAAATGGCTGTTCCTCTTTCAAATCATCATCACACTCCCAACCCCTAGCCATAAATTATTAACGGTCCCTTACAGTGCATAGCAATGAGGACTTTTCACATTTTGTCAAAGTCGCCTAATTTGTTATTTTCATTTTTCTGGAGTGAATATAGTTTTCTGTTCAGATAAAAATATATTGATTGTTGTCACAGAATTGTACCTGTAGACCGTGTGGTGTCCTTCACATCATGATAGTAAAGTGAAAGACTACCCAAACCACAAACCAGCCATATCAGGCGGGTGAAACAAAGAAGCGGCGTTATACATTGCACGCACGTGTAGAGTGAGTGAGTGAGTCTAGTTTTACCCCACACTCCGCAATATTCCAGCTATATAACGGTGGTCTGTAAATGATCTACTCTGGACTAGATAATCCAGTCATCAACAGAATGGACATCGATCTAGTCAATTGGGATATGATGACGTGTCAACCAAGTCAGCGAGCCACACCACCTTATCCCTTTAGTCGCCTCTTACAAAAGGATGGGTTACTGAAGACCAGCTCTAACCCGGATTTTCAAGGGTCACGCAACATGGGGAACCGAATAAGGATCATAATTAGATTAACTGTTAAGTGCTGGCTTTCATTTGTCCTTTGCCATTCAAACAGGAACGCCTGTTAACTGCTTCCATTGTTTAACCTGCATCTTTGTTGTCTTATTACTTGTGTTGTTCTTACATATACATATATACGCTCTCTGATTTTTTCATCACAAGGGATACAAATTTCAGTGTAAAAAATACACGGAAGGATCTTCTATAATATTATTTATTATTTAATAATTAGCTTTTCAGAAGATATAGAGTTGTTAGAAAAATTGTGAATAATCTGTTTTGTATTTAGATCAATGGAGTTTTATAATTGGTAGATTAAATTAATGACTTTGATTGTTAGTGGCCGTTTCCTTAAAGGGGGTTAAAGTTCTGTAAAATTATTGTCCTCCTGAGACGACACGTAAGTCCCAAAACATTCAAAGCATATTTAATCACGTTTTTATTCGTAGAATATATGTTCTTTGAATGCTTGGCTAATTTTGTCTTAATCGTTAGCATCTGAAGGGATGGCGTACATGCAGCTTGAGCCCGTGTATGTATACAGGGCACCGTAAGTCCCCATGGTATCTAGAATGGTGATCTACCTTCAGTTGTTGGCGATCTTAAGCCCATAAAATGAACCCCTTAAATGTATGTACGAAGTAAGTGACCCCCTAGTGCATGTGTACTAAACTGATGCCCTTCCCACTCCCCAGAACAAAACGGGTGCCCCCTTTAAAATCATCATCACCCCTAGCCATAAATCATGAACGGACCCTTATATTGTAGACTAACAACTAGTCTCTGAAATGAACATATACTACCCATCAAAAGTGTAGACTCACCTAAAGCACTTACTATGTGTAATGTGTGTGTGTGTGTGTCCGTGTGTGTGTCCGTGTGTGTGTGTGTGGTTACACAGATAAATTGCACGAGTATTATGCATCAAATTCCTAAAAAGCATGTGCAAATATCGTGCATGTCAACAGCTGCGTTTTGGTGTAAAGTTTTGTTAAGAATTCATCACAATGAAGTCTTGACAAAAAGCTTTCAATGGTACGAATTTGTTTTACAATACATTAGTTCATGTGTAAACAATACCTTCAAACTGAATGGAATATTTCGCAAAATCAAGTTTAGAACAGTTGACTGAAGTAAGTGGCTACATTTACACTAGTGAGTCTAAACTTTTGATGGTTAGTATATTTTCCAAAAAAACCCAGTTCACAATAAAAACAAATAAAGTATAATGAAAAAGAGCCCTTAGGCGTTCTTCATTTTCAGACTGTGAAAATCTAGATTTACCACATATTCTAGACTTTCATGGCATTTCTTTGATACATTTGTTTCAGTGTCTTTATGACAGACTACTTATATTATTGCGTGTATAATTATTGTTTTGTGGTAATATGCTAGTTTTAAGTCTGTGCTAGTCTTGTTATTTTACTGCCCATCGATGACAGACTTCTAAATCATATCTTATCCAGTATTTATATCAATTTTCTCGTCACGTTATTGCTGGAATATTGCCCTTGTGACGTAAAGTTTGAACTCACTCAATCTCTGCCTCATACCATTCATTCACCTGATGACGCAATAAGAATATACCCCGAGACGTTGTGTCCCTCATAATAAACAAGTTCACATTCATAAAACTCTCCCCCTCATGTGTATCACTTCTAAATGTCATTCAAAGTCTAGATGACTAAACGCTTCAACAGCTCAGCTATAGTCTGTCTCACAGTCCCTGAACCACATTATTTTCCCTACAGCCTAGCCTTCCCTGTAGTGCTAAAGCCCTAAACGAAGCAAATCTAGATTTCCCCAGGTTCAGGATCTCTGGTCTCCCTAGGACTCCTTTTCAATTTAAATGGGCTTGTTTGTTACTATCAAAATTATATATATTCAGAGACTAAGCCTTAGTCTAGCTCAGCTACTTCACCTCTCCCTTTAGCTTACTTAAAGCCAACATGTTAGAGTTACTTCCCTTGGATCAACCGAGGCTGTTTTCACAGACATAATCTAAAGTTTGACTGTTTCCCAGGAAACATGGAATGTACACAATACATATTTTAAAGCATAATGGACACGCGTATACCAATACACAATGCCGAAGAAATATTTTCAGACACGAAGACGGAAGTTAACGATGAGACTAAAACGTATTCTTACTACCAGAGACCTCTATTGTGGTACTACCTACTACTTATTTCTTACCTTACAGCTAAGTTGTTTTTAGTCCAGAAGTGTACACCGGACAATAAACAGCTTACTTTAAGAAGTATACATATACCCAACAACCGACACGAACCACATCGCTGTTGCACGACACTAACACAGACAACTATTATGGACTAGCTCTACATCCGGATTCGTTAAACGTAGGAGAACATATGGCGACTGTGGTCGCCCCGTCTGACCTACTTACAGTGCTGGGCGATAAGACCCGCTGTTACTTTGCTTATCAGTTTGCTGCCGGGTAGTTACACTGCTCGTAACGTGACTGCAAGGAATGTTAATTGCTGAATGTACAATGGGTGTGAAATGTAAGAGATATCTCTCCTATTAACCAGCCTCTCTGTAATATGACACTCTCCGTAAACAGGTTGATAGATACGCATAAACATGCATGAGTCAATTGCATATAGTAGGGTGAGTCAATTGCATATAGTAGGGTGAGTCAATTGCATATAGTAGTGGGTGAGTCAATTGCGTATAGTAGGGTGAGTCAATTGCATATAGTAGGGTGAGTCAATTGCATATAGTAGGGTGAGTCAATTGCGTATAGTAAGGTGGGTAGATGGGTGAGTGGGTGAGTGAGTGAGTGATTGAATTTAGTTTTACGCCGCACTCAGCAATATTCCAACTATATGGTGATTCGACCCGTGAAGGTCCGGGTTAGAATTGGCCTTCAACAACCTATGCTTGTCATAAGAGGCGACTCAAACCGCTAAGAGGTGGTCAAACTCGCTGACTTGGTTGACACTTGTCATCGTATCCCAAATGCGTAGATCGATGCTCATGCTGCTGATCACTGGATTGTCAGATCCAGACTCGTCATATAGCTTGTATACTGGAGTGCGGCGTTAAACAACAACCAACCAAGTCATAACGCCGAATGTCGATGTGGAAGGCCCCTCTCTTGGGCATTCTAGAAACCAATATCGTGGGCTCGAATTCCAGATGAAGTATTATATTTCTAGCGCTTATTTCATTATAATCTTGATATACATATTGGAAGGTTTGAACAGGTGAGGTGAAATTGGGTTTAACGTCGTGCTTGAGAATATTTCGCTCATATGACGACGTGCGTGCATGTGTATGTGTAGGTGCTTGTACTAGCCCAGACTGAAGCTGGTTTTATAGTGCTAGCCCACTGAGATACCATGCCGCAGTGAAGCATGAATACCCCACTCAGACACATTATACTGACTCCGAGCCGACCAGTCCTTGTTGTACCCATTAACGCCGAGCGCCAGGCAGGGACCAACAAGTACCATATTTTAACGTCTTTTGGTATGACGCGGTCGGGGATCGAACCCGCGACCTTCCGCTCTCCGGGCGGACGCTCTAACCACTACACCACGGAGGCGGTCCCAGATGTACGTGATTAAGTGTGGCAATTGCTTGCCCTCACCACATCGTACCTGTGGGTTTCAGCGCCAGAAAATAAACCTCCATTATATTAATCCCATCTCCCACATTTAGCTAATGCGTCATAGCTGTATTTACACCCGCTCGTTACGCCGAAGATCCGGGTTCGATTCCCCACATGGACATATCTGTGAAGCCCATTTCTGTTGTCCCCCCGCCTTGATATTGCTGGAATATTGCTAAAGGCGGTGTAAAACTAAAACTCACTCACTCACTCACTTTGCTGAAAAAGTATTTTGTACACTCACATTTTCATGGAGAATGTCGAGACATCAGATAGGGGAATACTAAAAACATCCAAAGTCGGAAGAAAATACTACAGATGTGTCGGAATTTTGTATGTCATATATTACATGCCCTTTCACCTTTCATGCTATTGTCACAACCGGTACCCTTGGTGATGATGGTTTCGTAATTCATCATCACGCATGAAACATCAAAGAGGGGAGGGTGTCACGTGCTATGTGTTAATTTACTTTTGTCATCACCGGTACAGGCTACAAATAAATATTATTGCAAACCTGCATCTATTTGTGTATATATTACACTATTAATATTAATACATTATTAATACTATTCAGAATTTCATCCAATATTGTTAACATTAAGTTCAGCGAAATCACGAGTGTTCGAACAAATTATTGTTGTTTACACCAACCAGTAGTATATTACCCCTAACCTTGAAGCGAACGTTAGTTGATAATAGATAAAATTAACATAAATGTCATACGTTGACTCGGTGCAAATTGCTGAAGCATGATAATAATATTCAACCAATTTGAGATAGAAATCTCTGGGAAATCTGAACGATGACTGATCAAACTATGATATACGACATATACTGTATATATAACCACCAACAGCAAACAGTTGTAGAAATGTAGTACGCTCATATTTATTATTATTTTAGATAATATTAAACACTGCAACAAAATGACACTATATTAGAATATATTAACCCTGATATCAAAGGTACTGATATATTATATTCTCATCGTTGTATCAAACGTCCTGTGTTACGGTTTTGTTTTTGTAAAATACATCGCTAGTAGATTGGGGGATTGCTTATAGCTATTTTTGATAGTTTTGTATCAGATTTCACATTTATATTGAACATGTTTGTTATACCTCGTTCCTTCATATGAACTTGCTGAAGAGATACGAAACAGTTTTTTGACAGAATAATACACGAATACTGTATTGTATTAGACAATAGAGACTTGTGTTTTGGACCTCCATAGAATAGTCGTAGTGAAGTGGTTCGGGTATCCGGAAATTCTAATTCTAAAATATTTTAGAAAGTGCAAATGTCAGTATAAGCGAGGTTAACTGTAATGAATACTTGCAAATATGTTTGAGATTATTGACAAAGTGTTTGTATTAAGAAATGATTCCGACTTCAAACTGCTTCCTAAAAACATCAGAGTTCAGGTTACATACAGCAGGTATGTCGGAGTCTTGGATGTCAAATATTAAATGCCCTGCCATTCAGTTTTTTTATCACACTTTGAATGCACACCTGCCGTTGTTTGGGCAAAAAATAGTAACAAAATTGGATATTGGCGAGATTAATGCAAAAATGTACACGAAGAAATGTTTACGACTCCATCAATGCATATTCATGCTGTTACTCATTTCAACACTTATTGAAAAGTATATTATGTTTATTATAGCTTATACATTATGTTTATTGAAAAGTATTAAATATTCACATAGATTGAAAATCAAAATGGATTTACTTTTGTTTGACATTGGTAAGTCAGACAACATAAAGGCCCTTGGGGTAATAAAAACACGACAAAAATAAATCGACCTGTCTCGACATGTGTACTATGTACCAAGTAAGTAAAATCTGATCAACAGCCACCACTGTTACTCAGATAAGATTTGTTACTCCGATACCACACCACTCTGTGCGAAGATCTTAGATAGCTCTAAGGTGAACTTTCTGATCCGTGAATCTGCGACGAGGCGTCGAATCTATCGGTTCAAGTTGGCAAACTATTTAGATCAGAATATCTGACTGACTGACTGACTGAGTATTAGTTTTACGCCGCTTTTAGCAATATTCCAGCAATATCACGGCGGGGGACACCAGAAATGGGCTTAACACATTGTGCCCATGTGGGGAATCGAACCCGGGTCTTCGGCGTGACGAGCCAACGCTTTAACCACTAGGCTACCCCACCGCCCCTGAGCAGAATATCTGATTTCTGCATCTCGAAAACGAACTAAAACTAGTATGTTTCATTTATATACACGACAACGGTTGATCCATTATATTGTTGTAGATATTATACACACCCTTTCGGTTCCGTGTCATGCGCATCCATAAGTGAGTACAATCAAATGTGTATTTACGTCCTGCATGGATGTTCCTTGTTCAAATCGAAATTTCCAAATCTAGAAACACGACACTTAATTTACTCGAGACATACGCAGTAATCATTTAACATGAGGTGAGGTGAGGTGAAATTGGGTTTAACGTCGTGCTTGAGAATATTTCGCTCATATGACAACGTGCATGCCTGTGTATGTGTATGTGCGGCTGCTTGTACTAGCCCAGACTGAAGCTGGTTTTATAGTGATAGCCCACTGAGGTACCATACCGCAGTGAAGCATGAATACCCAACTCAGACACATTATACTGACTCCGAGCCGACCAGTCCTTGATGTACCCATTAATGCCGAGCGCCAGGCAGGGACCAACAAGTACCATATTTTAACGTCTTTTGGTATGACGCGGTCGGGGATTGAACCCGCGACCGTCCGCTCTCCGGGCGGACTCTCTAACCACTACACCACGGAGGCGGCCTCATTTAACATGAGAGTCAAATGTCACTTAGGGTTCACGTCACTTTCATGGCGGTGGCTTCACGTGAAGTATCGTTTCGGAGTAAAACGTTCAGGGCCCTATAGCGCTATGATGATCTTAATTTATCCCTCCCATAATTATATATAGACTTGTTCATGGTTAAAGGGCCTCTGAGTGTTATGAGATCTAATAACCACACGTATACAGTCAACCCTGTTAAACCGAACACTCATTTTTCCGGATGATTACTTTTCGGGGCGTCTCCTTTTTACACAACGTGTCACAAAACATACATAACGTATCAACTATCCATTTGTTAATCCAGTAGATTTCACAGGTAACGACGTTGTTCGGATTAATGATAATAATAATAATGTGTCTATTTATATAGCGCAAAACTCCACACTAGATATGCTCAAAGCGCTAACAATGAATAGAACAGGACATAACAGGACCTCGGATAACCCAAGCTGCCTGTTAGGCGTTTGGAGGTTATAGTCACATGACTTATCCCACCGGGTACCCATTTTCTGCTTAACAAGGTCGTAACTGTTTCCACATATAGTCACATTATCATTGAATAATAATATCACTGTGACGACTTGAATTATCACATGTGGTTCATTTATTCACACTGATGAGAACTCGTGTGCGTCAATCATTTCTACTGCCGCAGCTTCTTGGGCTTTGTGTCCACCATTGGATAAAAAGTCTTCCTCTGTTTCCTTAAATCCGGGTTCCTGAGTAATGTGAAGGCCAGTTTCCATTTCCGCACGTTTCGCGTATTTTCCAAAGCTGGAAATAAAAATTATCTTATAGTATAACGTCGTCATAACGTCACGCAAGTATACGTTTTCTGGTTGATTTAACTTCACTGTTGTTGAGAGGCGGTGGGTAGCCTAATGGTTAAAGCGCTAGCTCGTCAGACCAGGGTTCAATTCCCCACATGGGTACAGTGTTTGAAGCCCTTTTGTTGTGTCCCCAGTGTTATTGCTGGATATTGCTGAAGCGGCATAAAACCCTACTCACTCACTCATTAATATAATGTAAATACATGGAATAATATCTATCAAAATGTGTAGAGGATTCCCCCCTTTCTTAAAATATGTATACAGAATTATTCTGTGGGTTAAAATATGCCCTTATCCTTGTTGGGGCGGTGGGGTAGCCTAGTGGTTAAAGCGTTCGCTCGTCATGCCGAAGACCCGGGTTCGATTCCTCACATGGGTACTATGTGTGCAGCCCATTTCTGGTGTTCCCCGCCGTGATATTGCTGGAATATTGCTATATGCGGCGTAAAACTAAACTCACTCATTCACCTTATCCTTGTTTGATCTTTGACATTAAAAAAAATAATAATAACTACCTAATGCGCAGCATGAGAACACTCCAACTATATAGTCAGATCAATGTTGGTATGTACGCTATTCAACAAATCTATTTGTATACAATACGTGACATGGTGTGTAACGCTATACATGTGATATTTATCTTATCGCAGTGTGCAGTACAGAATTACCTCCCTTGGGAGCGCCAGAAACCTATGATCGTGACTTCTGATCACAGTTCGTATATGTTTCTAGATCTGTCAGCATCAAGCATAAAACTTTCCTCCTGTCTGTGATTTGATACATTTTAGAGAAGTAACTGGAATACTATCCAAAGCAGTGCTCAACCCAACATATCCCAATTGTGTAAATCGATGCTCATGCTGTTGATCACTGTGCATATTGTCTGGTCCAGCCTGGATTATTGCTGAGTGCGGCGTAAAACTAAATTCACTCAATCAGCCCAACATACTCACTCACTATCTCTATTTGTATACAACAAGTAACCTGATATCTGTCGTCGAGGTTTTCTACCAGAGTTGTCGCCAATTTCATCCTCGGGGGGCTCAACGCTAGGAAATGTCCTGTACTTGAGGGTAGTCTTTTTCAACAATGTCGAAGAGGTGGCGTGTCTCCGCTGCAACGTCTGGTCCCAGAGGATGCCACAGAAAACCCTGACAACGGGGTGGTTGTGGCTGTTTTCAACGTGCAGCATGCTGATGTAGGAGAAGTGACCTGAAGGATGAAGACAGGGATGAATAATCCAGATTCATCAAAAATATAATATTATGATAAACATCACATAAAGGGGAACATTTATGGACGTGAACTTCTGGAAGATGAGTGAGCGAGCGTGGTTTAACGCCGCTTTAAGCAATATTCTAGCAATATCATGGTGAGGGACACCAGAAATGGGCTTCACACTTTGTACCCATATGGGGAATCGAACTCGGGTCATCGGCGTGACGAGCCAACGCTTTAACCACTTGGCTATCCCACCGCCCACTGAAAGATGAGGAACAGAGTATATGCTTACTCCTTCACCAGGTGAATGAACGCTAGGAAGCAGATGGTTATAAATAGAGATTATTACACGAGCAAGTGTGTCATACGACTTATACGAAACGAGTGCGAAATTTTGTATTGCCCGAGCATTTTATTCATGTGCATTTGTGCAGTAAAACACGGTAAGCAAATCTGACTGCCCAGTTCATTGACGTCACGTTCAATTGTTTAATGACGTCACAGACGACGAAACACAGAAACAATGGTTGCTAGGCAAAAGTAATATGTGCACATGTGCACATATGATATTTATGACACTGGTTATGTTTCACCATATGGATAATAAATGTAGGTATATCTCTTCTTAATGCTATTCAAAGAGTTGATCAACATTGTAGATCATCCATTTTCACGCCAAAAACCATTCAGTTTTCAAGTAAAACAAGGTGACGAGCAATGTTGGGTATTAAAGAGAATTGTACGTCCAAACTCAGTCAGTCAGTGTCTTAATGCATTCAAAGTGTTGTTACAATTGTATATGTGGCATTTTGCAGGTACTTCAGTTTTACGTACTAATATTATGGTACTGGCCTGCCGTGTAGCAGGTTTGTCGTTTTACTGACTGCGGGCCAGACAGTGCTTGTTTTATACCTTACTGCCAGGCAGGGTGACAACAACTAACATCTATTGATGACGTAGTTTTTTATGAAATACTCATGCATCAAACAATCGACCATCTACTTTCATGATAGACGCTCTATCCACTAGAGTTGGAATTAGTGAGTGAGTTTATGTTTTGGACAGTCTCTGGACATAACGTGTTGGCTGGAAGAAATTGTTTGAAGCCATCTGCGCCTTGGCCTTTGATAAAAGCAGTTGAATATTGTATGCAGGCATACAACCTGAATATTGTATGCCTGTATACAGTAGTTGGCCATAAGTGAGTCATCATTAGTGAAATTTCCATAGACTTGCATGTTAATTAACTCTTGCAAGAATAATTTTAATAAATTTAGTTTCGGTCGAATTTTGCTTTCCATGCTTATCTACCAGCTGGGAAATCATCTCAGCTACATACACATAATTTCCATTCAATTTTCCGATGATTATTAAGAAACTTGCAACTGTGTAACGAACATATATTAGACATACCAATCAGGATTAACATGGCTGTCTGTGGGATGCATTAGAATTAAGTTGTTTTAATGGTGATTAATCAGGTGTTATTCGATAAGCTAATCAACGGAAAGATGAAAAAAATTTATATATATATAGCCGAAGATGATTTCCAAGATGTTTGCAAAATATCAAAATAAAATGACTTCTACTCAATTTATGAAATTTATTCTTGCAACAGGTAATTAACATGCAAGTCTATGGAAATTTCAATGAATGATGACTCACTTATGGCCAACTACTGAGCATATCTGTTTGCCTGTACCTTTATCACGCCTCTCCATGCTTCTCATGTACGTAGTTTTGTCCAGTCTGCCGACCATCACGACTCCCATGACGGTTCCAGTTAGAATTCGTAGAAAGCAGGAGAATATACCAATTGTCAAGCTCCCGAACAGGGAGAAAAAGTTGAACCCCTCGTAAAATCTCCTACAACACAACATGAGCCCTTTTACCACTATTTCAGTGCTTTGTTTTATAGGCACAATTCCATCAGGTCAAAGATATTTATTGTACTTAAGGCCTCCAGCCCATATACAAGTAATACAAGTATATATAC
Source organism: Haliotis rubra (assembly GCF_003918875.1). Lineage (NCBI taxonomy): Eukaryota > Metazoa > Mollusca > Gastropoda > Lepetellida > Haliotidae > Haliotis > Haliotis rubra. The sequence continues at coordinate 2,788,607 of NW_025766968.1, read as the reverse complement.
AGCACATGTTACAGACATTTCACAATGAAATTACAGTTCACATAACATATTGCTTCGAACGCATACCATTGTCAAGGCCTGCCATTTGAGTTCTTGAAAAGTGTTCATTTTACCTCAATTTACACATATGCCTGCAGCATTAGATATTAGTTGCAGTGTGTCATTTTGGTGGTTTAGGACCCACCGTCTTCACACATTTGAAAACAAAGATTTCTTGTACAAATTACGAATTTCCAGAAATTATACAGAGTGGATCGATGTGAGTAGTGGTAGGGCATAGTTCTTTGAGGTCACCAGTTTCATCGTTCCACTATAAACAAGTATCGTAGTGTTAATTTTCATATTTCATATTTCATCTTACCGATCATTTGTATTTGGGTACAAAACGCACCACATCCTGTTCTTTTCACATTTATTCTTTTAGGCCACACACATATTATTTCAACAAAAAAAGAAAGTTAACTAAGAATTATTATTTATTTCTGGCCCACCTGTTATCTACATTGAGTGGCGGGTCCTCGTCAGTTGGTCGTATTTTGTCCTGAAGCAGAACGTATCTCGCCATCGCCACCTGGATGTAGAACAGGATGAGAGCTGTCGCAGGGAGGCTGGGAAGAGAAAACATATACATAACAATAACTATGAAATATTCAAAAGGAGAATCAATCGTCCTATTCTGACATGATTCATTATGAAACTGATTTTGGCGGAAAGATTTATGTTTCCTGCCCCACATGTGACGCCAGTCACAAACACCGGCAAGAGTCAATTGTTTACCCGAATGATTAATAAAAACAACCCCAAACAACGTGTAAATCATTTCCTTATTCAAAATTTTATAAAGCAGTTTTAATTTACAATATTGTCGACAACCGAATCACGTCAGAATATTCTCTAGTGCCGTAACGTAAGCTACATTTGCGAATGTGTCAGGGATGTTTTAAAATTAAAAGGCAGTAAAATACAGTGCCTACAGCAGACATACAATATGGCAACATAATCCATAAGGTCAGGTAAACTACACATGATCTACCTCAAAAGCTGTACCACGTATAAGAAGAATGTCCACAGGATGCCGTTAGCCTCCATCCAGAACATGGCGTAGAAGACCACGAGACCAAATATCAACAGGAAGACGAGGAAAATCACAGCACCTGTAACATAAATGTTTTGTTTGTTTGTTGTTAAAGGCAGCACTCAGCAGTATTCCAGCTATATGGCGGCGGTCTGTAAATAATCGAGTCTGGACCAGACAATCCAGTGATCAACATCATGAGCATCGAGCTACGCAATTGGGATCCGATGACATGTGTCAACGAAGGTAGCGAGGCTGAACACCCGATCTCGTTAGTCGCCTCTTACGACAAGCATGGATTGCGGAAGACCAATTCTAACCCGGACCTTCATGGATCGTAGTATTAAATAGGCATCATGGGTATTGTATTTCGGTATCACAACCCCAAATATTGCATCAGAACTATACATGTCTCAGTGATTGTATAAACAAACGTGGCTGCAATTTTTGCACTATTTATCAAAGGTGCAGTTCACTTGCGCACAGACTCTAAAGGTAAAAGAATTACTACTCTCGTATGATACTAATAGGAATAATGAGGTCTCTGATCACCTAATACATATTTATGCCGCAAATATGATGATGAGAGGGTTGAAAATGTAAAGTATACTTGCTGACGTATACAACGTCAATGTGGACGTTAATCAGACGTTATGCTTAACGTGATATATTGACGTCACGATAGTCTGTGTCACACAGTGACCATATTATTTTCCTTTCAGCCTAGCCATCCCTGCAATGTTAAAGCTCTAATCGAAGCAAGTCTTGATTTCCCTAGGTTCTGAATCTCTGGTCTCCCTGAGGCTCCTTTTCAATTTAAATGGGTTTATTTGTTACAATCAAACGTATATTGATTATAATATATATTCAGAGACTACAATCGTTAGTCTAACGATAGAGGATGACGTTACGTCTCGAGAAGGTTCCATCTTCAAGAGGTTCTACCTTCAAGAGGTTCTATCTGTTGTTTTCTGTTTCTATAATGGATATAGCAAAGTCTGGTAATTACAACTATGTATGCAGCGTACTCATAAAGGCATTTCTAAAGCGAGACCTACCCCAAATACTGTAGGCAATTAGGTACCCAAGGAATCGAAGATTGCTGGCCTGAAGGTGAATGAAATAATGACAAGCTGTTAGTCGTTTTCACAATTCAAAAATGAATACTTCGTTATCGTTTAAATGGCGTCAGTACTTTGTGATTTGCTCGATTGCATTTGGTAGTATATATCCACGTATATCAATTACGTAGGGCCGGGTAGCCGAGTGGTTTAAGCGTCCGCTCGTCACGCCGAAGATCCGGGTTCGAATCCCGACATGGGTACAATGTGTGAAGCCCATCTCTGGTGTCCCCCGCCGTGCTATTGCTGGAATATTGCTAAGAGCTGCGTAAAACCATACTCACTCATTGCGTCCTTACCATTATATACTGTGTATGTTGCTCAGTCTCGCAGATGAAGGATCGATCTCCTCTGGTGCAAACGCAAAATGTTTTTCCTGTAGACATGAAAAGAAATGAAGTTTAAGTATGTTGCAAGGTTGACAGTTAAGGTTCTACTTGATTAGTTACTTGAGTGAATGAGTGGGTTTAGTTTTACGCCGCACTCAGCAGTATTCCAGCTGCATGTATATGGCCGCGGTCTGTAAATAACCGAGTCTGGACCAGACAATCCAGTGATCAACAACATAAACATGAACTCCATTATCAATATTGATTTTTTTCCTACAACCAATTGGGATACGATGGAATGTGTCAACCAAGTCAGCGAGCCTGGTCACCCGATCCCGTTAGTCGCCTCTTACGACAAGCATGGGTTACTGAAGATCAAATCTTACCTGGATCTTCACGGGTCAGTTCCCTAAGTGTGTGTGATTACATTTGATAAGTTTCTGACAGTATCGTGAACAATCGAACAAACAGATGGCACTGGGTGGACATAATTTCTGTTAATAAACATAACAGTATTTATAGAGGAGTTACACTGATGACGATGATGTATTTTCTTTAGAAAGTTTATTTTGCGGGAAAAGGAATCTGAAGAGAATCTATGAAACTTTGAATAAATAATTGTGACTTTGTACTTCTCTTCCACTAACTTTAAGCAGCATTCAAGCAATATCATGGTTGGGATTTAAGAAACGTTCCTTAGAACATTTTGAGAAATCGAACCGCGAGTTGGTCTTCAGCAACCCATGCTTGTTGTCAGAGGCGACTAACGGAATCGCGTGGTCAGGTATGAGTGGTGCATACCATCGTATCTCTATCGCGTAGAATGATGCGCATGATGTCAGTCACTGCATGTCTCTAGTCCAGATTAGATTATTTGCAGACCGTCACGTAGCTAAAAATTGCTGAGTGCGGCGTAAAAACCAAACTAACAACCAAATGACAGAGAGAGAGAAGCGGCCATAAAATATGATGGATGCCTCAGAAGTTAGGAACCCCGTCACAAAACCATCCCAGCTCAATGTAGATTGTACACTTCCCACTTCGTGACAGTGACTCACGACATTCGTAGAGCTAACAACGCTGACTTGTATGGAGCAGGGTCCATTCTCACGGTGCTAACTCAAATTGTCTGCTAACGTTTTGTGGAACGAGGCCAGGCTTGAGTGTCCATATTAAATGGAAATTGAATAAGAGAGAGAGATAGAGAGAGAGAGAGAGAGAGAGAGAGAGAGAGAGAGAGAGAGAGAGAGAGAGAGAGAGAGAGAGAGAGAGAGAGAGAGAGAGAGAGAGAGAGAGAGAGAGCGATGAACAATGAAGGCATATTTCGTAAGAGCATATTTCAATGAACAAGAGAGAGAGAGAGTGCAATGGACAATGAAGGCATATTTCGTAATGTACATGTAACATACATTAACGTACCTGTATATCTTCAGGAAAAAGAATATGTGAATGAGGGCTGCAGCATTGGCAATAAACACACATGTATAATACGTTCCTGCAAAACAAGAGAATTGAATACAACATTTCATAGAATGATATCTGATTGACAAAAAACAGCCAGGTGTTCTTTAGCACGACACCCGTTCTAGTGGGTTATACTCAAGTGGAAAACCAGAAAATGTTAAAGAACAACCCAGCCTAAAAAAACCAATTAAAGCATAGTGGCTTTTGTTCGTACCATTATCGGGACGGTAGGGTAGACTAGTGGTTAAAGCGTTCGCTGGCCACGCAAATGGACCGGTTCGATTCTCTACTTGAGCACAACTTGTGAGGCCCATTGAATCTAACCCCTGTCGGAATATGGCTAATAGATAACACCATACTAATTCCCTCACTCAATCACTATTAGTAACCAAACACGTTAAGAATGTTGCTTACCTATCATGCCGTTGACGGCCTGCGGTGTGAGCAAGACGATTGTATGATTGAATGCGTCAATCGATTCAAAGTTGAGGAAATGTTCTTTGATTTCCCACAGTACAACTCCACCCGTTATCTCCAGAACAGCCAGCTGAAAAACAGAAACAAATCATAAGGCTGCTGTTTCTTTATTCGCCATTAAACGTGTATCATTTCAATTTTTGAAGAAAAAAAAAACATTGCCAGAAAAATATATTTTTTACATTGAAGCATACTTGACGGTGACAGCCAAACTAATAATTTCTGAATGAAAACCGATTTTGAGAAATAATATAAGTAGTGTCCTGTCCTACAGGTAGTATCCGTATAATATACTGAACAGCAAAAGAAGCGCGAGTTATTAAAAAAAATGAAATCTCATAAAAGTAAGCGTTCATGTTTATGTCTTCTATTGAAAAACTTGACAAAAAAACAGAGTTGCGTTTCTTGGGCTGTTCAGTATAGTTATCCCAACACAAGGTACATGGAAGCATGCCCTACCCCACACTAGTGCCACATGTACTACGAACGTGGTAATCTCTACACAGGGACACGTAAGCATTTGCACTAGGTACATGTAAACATGTCCTGTTGTACTTATGTGATAACATACTGTTCAACATGTCCTCCAAGAGAGGAAATTCCTTTGCTCAGCATAATATTTCACATCCTTCCAATCACACCGCAGCTTGCAGGTAATACGAACCTGATAGAGAATAACAGCTACAATGAAGACAGCACAAACTATTTTCACTGGATACCTGAAGCCCAGGATGGATCTATAGGTCACCGTTTGTCTAAATGTTTCGTCTTTCCTGTAAAGTAACGTGATTATTCTTATTTCCACAGACTGTGTCAAGAGTTGTTGGGGGAATTATCCACTCAATCACCCACTCACTCATTCAACTAAACAACAACTCAATCAAGCAATGAAGAACTCAATCATTCACTCAACCAGTCAACCGCCTACACACTCACTCAACAACCTTCTCACGCTGTAGTACTTACCTTAAAACTGTATCATAGTAACCGCTAAGTAATAGCCTCACATGGAGGGTTTGATGTGGACGCACCGTGTCTGTCTCCTCCTGTGATTACAAGCAGAAGCAGGAAGTACTTCCATTTAAATTGCGAAGAGCAAATATACACATCAGAAAAAAATGTTGATTTCTAACTGCAACACTTACCGAGAATGTTCTCTGCATGAATCGGGCGGGATAGCCTAATGGCTTAAGCGTTCGCTCGTCACGCCGAAGACACGGGTTCGAATCCAAATATGGGTGCAATGTGTGCAATATTGTTAAGAGTGGCGTAAAACCATACTCACTCACATACTCATGAATTAGTTATAGCTCAGTCGTATGTTGACGGATACTGGGCAATCTTTCCGGTCTTTAATCATATTTGCTAATGCATTCAACATTGAAGTTTCCGTTGACAAATATGCAGTTTCCTATTTTTGGTTGTACTGTATTTTCCATTTTTTGGGTGACGGATGCCAACGGCCAGATAGGATGCAGTCAGCTTTTCTCAAACACCTGCTATCTTCGTTTGAAAATGATTCACAAACATATAATTATGGCATAGTGGACGTTAGAGGATATTTGTTATGATAATGGAAATGTATTTTTATAGCTTTTTATTGCAATACTTTTATACAAGCCGGAATTCCTTTTCATATTTCAATATTTCAAATTCCAATTTACGTAAGCAAGTATTGTGCCTAATTATGCTCAATCGAAAATGGAGACAAACAAGATTTTAAAGGAAAACACTTCACGTATTAGTGAGTCTCATTTTCACAGTTAAATGCAACACCAAACTACCCGTTCCTCATAACGTTTTCACTTCGACCTTTGAATATTTGACCAGTATATACTATATAATTCGACATATATACACATTTCGCAGTGGATGACTGACGATAGTGAATATCTCCATGTAAACTATCTCACAGCACATTCTATAAATTCTAGAGATTGTTTTGACCGTCCGAATATTGTCATAGTACCCTTGAAACACGTATGTGCTTTTGACCCTTGCAATTCAAATTTAAACCGAAGAATGTACTTAACTATTTAACTTAATGTATTTAAACATCATCACCAATTTTCTGAGATTCACATCTCTTGATTGGACTATTTTATCTGAAAATAATTTTATAGCTAGTTATCTAAATTAACAATGTGTCCACTTCTCACAAATCACTTTCCTTATACAGTTTTGAGGAAAGTATAATGTTATTCTGCAAATAGTAAAATACTCAGTTACAAAAAATATAGTCTCGGGATACAATTTCGCCTCTACCGCCATTTACTCAATCACCAGTTGATCAATATACAGAGAACACAATATGGGATTTACTACACAACCATAGCAGTAAACGTGCATGTCCCTGTCTTACCTGTAGGGAGTACACTTTGGATGACACAGCGCGGATGATTTCTGAGGCTGATCTCACCAACAGATACATATAACACAAAAGCACAGGAACGTCGGTGGCAATGGGACTTAGTTCAAAAACCTGCAACAGAATGTCAATATGGCTCGATTGGAACAAAGAGACTATATCAGTTAAGTCACTGTGACGCAAGACCATATCAACATGGTTCGATTGGAATATAGAGACTATATCAGTTACGCCACTGTGAAGTAGGACCCTATCAACATGGTTCGATTGGAACAAAGAGACTATATCAGTTACGCCACTGTTAAGTAGGACCATATCAACATGGTTCGATTGGAATATAGAGAATATATCAGTTACGCCACTGTGAAGTAGGACCATATCAACATGGTTCGATTGGAACATAGAGACTATATCAGTTACGCCACTGTGAAGTAGGACCATATCAACATGGTTCGATTGGAATATAGAGACTATATCAGTTACGCCACTGTGAAGCAAGACCACATCAACATAGTTCGATAGGATTATACAGACAACATGAGTTAAGCCACTGTGAAGTAGGACCAGGTCAATATGGCTCGATTGGAACATAGAGACTATATCAGTTACACCACCGTGAAGCTGGACCAGGTCAATATGGCTCGATTGGAAGATAGATACTATATCAGTAACGCCACTGTGAAGCAAGACCACATCAACATAATTCGATAGGATTATACGGACAACATCAGTTAAGCCACTGTGAAGTAGGACCAGGTAAAGATGGCTCGATTGGAACATGAAGACTATATCAGTTAAGTCACTGTGAAGCAAAAACCAGGTCAATATGGTTCGATAGGAACATAGGGACTATTTCAGTTAAGTCAGTGTGAAGCAAGACCATGTTAATATGGTTCGATGGGATCATAGAAACTATATCAGTTAAATCCTTGTGAAGCAAGACCATGTATGCATGGTTCGATAGGAACATAGAGACTATTTCAGCTAAGTCATTGTAAAAGGCAAGCAAAAAACTGTTATTGATTGTTGATGACATCTTGTAAGCTGTTTTGCTTTGACTAGTACTTTTCAATCACATTTCATGACTTCATGATAATCTGGGGAACATTTTATAAGTTTTGGGGTCAAACACTAGTATTTTGCATTTTGTTTGGTAGCTTGTTTCACATCATGTGATTCTGATGTCAATGTTCACCGGAGGCAGATATTCGTCCATACAGTGAAGTAGTGAACTTACTGTACTGGTACCAGCTGATAAACGGACCCGCTGAACTAGATCTGTGAGGATACCGCCGCACCTGTGAGATCGTATTTGGACGTAAGACGTTATATAGATATAAGCATCTGCTGTTTCTGATACTATGGTTCTAATATGTGGACAAAAGAAGTTATTTTTTATAATTTCTATGATCAATAATTGTTTCGTACCCTAGGTTTGTTTGAATAATATTTAACGCCGCACTCAGCAATATTCCAGGTATATGACGGTGGTCTGTGAAAAATCGAGTCTGGACCAAACAATTCAGTGACTGACATCATGAGAAACGATCTACGCAATTGGGATACGATGGCATGTGTGTCAACCAAGTCAGCGAGTGTACCCACCCGATCCCGTTAGTCACCTCTTACGACAAGCATGGGTTGCTGATGACCAATTTAAACCCGGAAGACCAATTTAAACCCGGATCTGCACGGGTTCGGGCCCCTTGGCACGTGCTGACTGACTCCAGTTCTATAGAAAGTCACTCTGTTCATCTGATGACTAAACAATCGTTAAGCATTCTCCAGATCATTCGAGAAAAATACCATACAATCACATAAATGTATATATTTCAATATTTCAAGTGGGTACACGAACTAATGTTTGCACTTCTGACCAAGTCTGGAAATAATGGTCTTAGTGGTAAGCATGGTCTCACTGCTAAAATGCTTTGGTAGAGTATGAAGATGTTCTTTCAACTAAAGGAAAACAGGTTTGGTACATTTGACCTTACTCACAAGAGGATAGAATACAGAAGTCCGCAAACGGATCCAACCAATCGGTGTCGAGTGGCAATGCATGCAAACAATGGGAAACATACCACCGCCACCTCTACTGTCCGCACCTGTAGAATCAGTGCTGTAAGCAAAATAATGCATGCCAATACACGCACATTAACATTGGCTACTTGTAATTGTTAAAATAGAAAGAGTAGGCTAGTTTCACCGTGGTAAAAATGTGCATATTGAATTTAATTTAATTGATACAAAAATGATTGTATATAATGAGCTTGTGTTTATGAATCACTATCACATATAGTCGTGATGCAAATGCATGCAAAGTCAAGTCAACCGTTCATCGGAAAATACAGGATGGGATGATATGAAGCAAACAAAAATAGGAACAACAAATTATTTTCATTGATGAAGAAACCGATCAGCGAGGATGGGAGCACACTTCTCTCCAATGGAATGTCCCGTCTTGCCATAATGTCTGCTTGACAACACAGACGCTGCAACTGACGGTACTAATGGGTCAAACTAACACGTCTGACAGGTCGCGTGGCTCTGAGACCTTCCTCGCGAAGGTGGTTCCGCACTGTCTGTTCAGATGTCCATCGCATCATTGAAACCGCCGCTGTTACAGAGTCTGCGGGGGATAAATCTCTACAGCTAGTAATGCAGATACTCGAAACGTTCTTGGGCATCAATTGTAACACGGGCTGGCGTGACCTGGTTGGTCACTTGACCGTACTGATGGTACCTATACCAAAGTCTGTAGACGATGTCTAAGGACAATCAATATCTTGGAACAGTTGAAAGGGAGTTTGCGACTTCCAGGTGTTGTGAGAATCCCTTCCTGTCCCTAAGTCATGGTATAGCAGTCGAACAGATACGAACAGACAGCGTTTAGGTAGCCTAGAATTAGGCAACTATTCATGATGTAACATGCACCCGTTCTAACGTATTATCCCTTGAAGTAGTGCCACGTTTGGTTAATACGTCTTTTGCTGATTTCAGCATATTCTGGTACCCTGTGAAACCATGGCCATACTTCCCATATCGTATATAAAGATGATTTTCCCTGTGTGTATATCAATGCCAAATATACATTTTCGTGATCATATTTATGACACAATTGCACAAGACTGTAGCCATGGACATGGCGCAGCCAGTCACTTATAACAAATGTTGCATTCATTCAAATAACTCGTGTGATGCACTCACACACCTCATTCATCACATCGTTGATGCAGCACATACACAAGCTGGACGATAAAAGCACAATGACCATTTTTACGTCGCGATCGCATGTATAGGAAGCACTTCGTGGATAGACTTTAAACAGATAGCGTACAACACATTGTGCCATCATCATTCGACACATCCCCAATAAGTTTAATATTATGCTAATTACACTTCAGCTTGATTCAGTTATTATTCGAGTAATGATACCCACCGAAAGCCCAGAGCGGATATTCGAAGGAGTACTGGGTCTCTAGAAACAGGCTGAGGATTTCATTCGTGACGGCACCAAAGGCAGCAGCAAACGCAAACCGGTTCTCATAACCGTCCAGGAGATTCAACGGTCTACAAAACAAACCGGTTTGTGAGAGGAAACTGGAACCGTGCAAACAGTATAACATGGATATACCTGCCCATGATATAGTCTCAACTGTACAGCTGACAGAGATTTCTTATGAATGTGGAATGGGTTTTGTCGCTTCTGTTTACACATGAGAGTAGACCATACCTATTTCATGTGTCTTAAAGGGGCTTGGCTCTCATGTTAACCCTTATCCGTAGCATATGTGATTCAGTGAGTGAGTGAGTATGGTGTTACGCCGCTTTTAGCATTATTCCAGCAATATCACGGCGGGGGACACCGGAAATGGGCTTCACACATTGTACCCATGTGGGGAATCGAACCCTGGTCTTTGGCGTGAATATGTGATTCAAGTCCTAACCTCCTTAATGAGCCTCCATACTCAAAGTGAATGATTTGGATCATGTATGCAGTTCACTATCCCGATATTACACAATAAAAACCGTGTGGAGATTCCGGTTAGGTTAGGTCACCAGCAACATATCACACTATCATTATTGTAATTGTGAGGCGATTACAGTATAGGTTCGCATGAAGGTGTCACGTTGCTTTCAGCAATATTCCAGCAATATCATGGCGGGGTACGCCAGAAATGGGTTTCTCACATTATACCCATGTGGGGAAACGAACCCAGGTCTTCGGACGCTTTACCCATTAGGCCACCGCACCGCCCCCATTCCTGTTAACGTAACAGAGATGGGCGAATGATTACTACCTTCGGTATGTAGCTTTTAAAGACACACTTAAGGATGATAAATTTGTATCATGGTAATGTGCCTTGTCTTACACGATCAATGCCGGGCCGCCGTCATAGATGCCCCTTCCACTCTTCCTCTTCTCCAGGAAGGCCAGCAAGAGTATGATTACCACCTGTGACATAGTAGACTATCTTGGATCACCATCACTTGTAAATTACATTATATTTAATCAAATAGTTTGGCTCTAAAAATGAAAAACATTTCTACTATTAATGTTTACAGAACAAAGGTCATATTTGAATAAACGGCGCCTTTTTTGGAAACAAGTTCTTTGTATTCTTTATACGATGTTTCAGAGCTAATACCTGCTCCTTCATCAGGTGAATTATTTGTCAGATTTGTCTTACGTAATGTGTATACCCGTGAAGATCCGGGTTAGAATTGATCTTCAGTAACCCATGCTTGTCGTAAGAGGCGACTAGCGGGATCGGGTGGTCAGGCTCGATGATTGGTTGACACATGTCATCGGTTCCCAATTAGGTAGAGCGATGCTCATGCTGTTGATCACTGGATTGTATGGTCCAGACTCGATTATTTACAGACCGCCGCCATATAGCTGGAATATTCGCTTACGTAATTTCTAAATTTTTAAATTTTAATTTCAACGACCTGAAAGATGTGATGTATGGCTGACATGCATTGCTCAATGGATGACTTGGATTTGACACTGTTTGTCGGTACTGTAAGCGTGGTGCAGGAAGAAAGCCAAATGAAAAGTGGATCGAACTTGTTTACCCGACTGGTGGGACTCAGAGAACATCTCATGGGCAATGTATTTGGAATCCATAAACAACGGATCTTGTCAAGGGACAGTTCTGCACAATCAGAGCCACTATGCCCAATCAGATCCGACAGGACTGCTATGCAACCTGTTTCTGCAGCGCAGACTGCTGGAAATGGTCCAAACATTCTCCTCTTAAACCACAGGGCCATCCGTACCACTTCCTAAATCAGTTTAGTAGGGTTAAACGTTTTGTCAATACTGTGAAGACTCGAGTGAGTTTAGTTTTACGCAGCTTTTAGCATTATTCCAGCAATATCACGGCGGGGGACACCAGAAATGGGCTTCACACATTGTACCCATGAGAGGAATCGAACCCGGGTCTTCTGCGTGACGAGCCATCGCTTTAATCACCAGGCTACCCCACCGCCCCTTGAAGACGCGAGGGCATGGATAACAAGTTAAACGTTTCACTGGAACAATGTAAGCTACAGTTGTACAATAACATGAGTATAGGTGGTAGGTCAGCATAACACTGCACAAAGTGGTGCCGATCTACTCTGTGTTTGTAAGAGAATGGATGTAAATTTTACGCCGCTTTTAGCACTATTTCAGCAATATCGCTGCAATGGGAACCAGAAATGAGCTTCACACATTGTACCCAGGTGGGAAATCGAAACCGGGTTCCCGGCGTGATGAGCGAAACGCTTAAATCACTACCCATCGCCCCCTCTGAACTTTTGAGAAAGAAATGGTATCAGCGTAAAAGCTTACCGCGGGTATTACTGTGTAGTGAGTGAAGTCATCATAGTTGAAGGATATATCAGACCCCGTGTCGTCAGACCTGCAAAATTATATACCAATCTGAATTACAGATATAGACTTGAAATAATAAAAAATAATGTGTGTACATATATTGTACCAACCTCCACACACAAAGTGCATGCTTAAGGCGCCAACACTATTACCCCGCATTCGGTTTGTATTCGCAGCGTCCTGGGCAGCATACAACATAGGTTGATTCTGAGACTCTAGACGGTTAACAGTCACTTCACCTTATCATCCCACCGGGTACCCATTCACTGCTGGGTAAACAGAGGTATATTACGAGCAAAGCCACATGACCAAGGAGACACTGCTGGTGCTTCAATGAGGTGGAGAAACCAAAAAAGGTAATTTTTATAGCATGGATGCAAGCAGGTCGTCTCCCGAGACGCACTGAATACTGAGTACATACTACAGGGATCCGTGTGTGCTGCGCTATCAGAGTGAAGAGGTTTGACTGTGGACTGCGATATCACATTTTACATCCCGCCTCTTCACTATCATGCAATTGCAAATGAACAACTAATCGAATACTGTTGAATATTGGGCTAACTCGTTGCGGTAACTGTTAAAGGTTCCTGATCCGTGCTTCAGCATGTATGACGTGTATTTCGAAACGAACATTTATGTAAATCGACATTTGAATAAAGATGTTCTTTTAAGGACAGAAATACCTGAAGTTTTTATCACAGGACTCCGTGACGAAGAGGCGGTGTACGTAATCTGCCTTTTAAACGAATGTTGCTATTGTGCACTGTAACATAAGGCGGGTTGTTAACTGTACTGCTTTTTATAATTAAAGGGTTGCTCGTGGTTGAAGATTTCTGTATTAGACAAGTGGTGATGATTGAAATATCATCCTCAATAAAACGATGCATTAATATTGATAACTAGTCCATTTGTATTGCCCTAAATCCACACCGACACATGCTCGTGGCGCAGACAGTTCATTATTACCCCCGGATAACCCAAGCTGCCTGTGAGGCGCAAGAAGGTTATAGTCACATGACTTATCCCACCGGGTACCCATTTTCTGCTGGGTGGATAGAGCCAATTTTGAACAAATTCACTTGCCTAAGGTGAGACCACATGTACCACATGTGCTTCGTTGTGGGGCAGGACTGAGGTATTGGAACTCTCAGGAGTCAAGCTGTCACACACGGTCACCCATCCAAGGACTCTCCACGCCCAACGTTGCTTAACTTCACCTGATTTGTGACCTGATACACAGGACCACACACCGCCACACTGACTAATCGAGAATGTCGCAGTCCGAGACACTGGCCCATATATATTATTGTGATTATTATTATTATGCTAACATTTGTATAGCGCCGATATCCAGCTCAGCTGCTCAAAAGCACTAAGTTTTTCCCTCGATCACTGGATGTCAATCCCAACGGCACGTCGTATTATCAATCTCAACTCCCTGGGGACCATATATACCATCAAAATCTGATTTAGTTTCATTGTTGACCATTTACCTTAGATAGTACGTACATCAATTTTATAACAGCCTCATTTATATCACGAACAAGTAGGGATTGACGTTGGGTTCAATTATATTGTATTTATATATATGTTCGTGTGCCTGTACTAGTTTGGGCCAAAGCCGGTTGTATTGTGCCAGCCCACTTAGGTACCATGCCACAGTACCCGACTGATTCAGTCCTTGTTCTATCCCATTAATACCGAGCGGCAAGCAGGTTAACAAGTAAAATCATTTGAGTCCGTTTTAGTATGACACGGAGTAGAGTGGGAGTGAGTGAATGAGATGTTACACCTTTTTAGCAAAATTCCAGCAACAGCATGCCGGGGGTGAGTGAGTGAGTGAGTGGTTACACCGCTTTAGCAAAATTCCAGTAATTGCATGCCGGGGAGACAAGAAGTGGGTTCAACACACACGTGAGCCTGTAAACCTACGCGAGATACCGAGCTCGGGTCTCGGATCTTGGACCACTACGTTACCCCACCGCCCCCAATAATGACTGCGACGAGGAAAGAAATGTACGTCAAACTCTTTATGTCGCGGTGTACCCAATCAAGTATATACTCACATGTCTTCTCGCTCCCAGTGGTTATTATAGGGGCCGGGTAGCTGCGATAATGTTAATACATTTGTATAAACGTGTTTGTCACTGTGTGTGCGCCAATAACAGACGTTATTGTCTCGATCGTGTATCGTCTACGTTATCAACAGAGATAACATAGTGTCTTGATACAACTGATAAAATTATCTATTTTGACATGACTTAAGATCGTATCTATTGTTTCAAGCGGGACCCACTTTACAACGTGATGTTAACTTACATAACGCGTTAACGTCTCTCACTTATAGTACTAATTAGCAACGTTTTTTAAAAATCAGTGCCAATTTCACGCATATTCAATATGTCGAAATTTCACCCTATAATCAAAATGCATTTAATCACCACAGAATTTGAACATGTCTTCAAAACGCTGTTACGGGACAAAAACTTTTAAATAATGATGAGAAATCTCGGCTGAAAGTATATTCCATTTTACGATTCCGACGATATGATGGTATGTGTTTATGAATCACAATCAGCCGGTGATGAGCCCGGGTGATACACGTAGAATGTGCGTGGGATGGAGTGTGTGATTACATGTGGGTGATACTGTGCTTGACGAGGTCATGTTTACAACCTTTTATCACCGTATACGCTCCCATAACGTTACGCTCCCATCACGTTTGTCTGAGATGATGGCCACTTTGCAGATACCACTCAATATTTGTATTCAGAGGGCAGGTGAGGTCAGGACGGGACCTCCGTGAATACACGCGAGAATAGATACTGCATTGTCATACGCTGTGTTTCGTACGAATATGAAAAATATATTTATTCTAAACAATACTGAGTAGCATATGTCTGGTTATATTTGATCTTTTGGATTCGAGTCTTCATGTATCGGCTGACCGCCTCCGTCGTGTAGTGGTTAGAGCGTCCGCCCGGAGAGCGGAAGGTCGCGGGTTCGATCCCGGCCGCGTCATACCAATAGACGTTAAAATATGGTACTTGTTGGTCCCTGCCTGGCGCTCGGCATTAATGGGTACAACAAGGACGGAGTCAGTATGATGTGTCCGAGTGGTGTATTCTTGCTTAACTGCGGCATGGTAGCCCTCAGCGAGCTAGCACTATATAACCAGCTAGTACAAGTAGCCACACATACACACGCATGCACGTCGTTAAAGTTCGACGTTCAACCCTATTTCACCTCAACTCAATTAATGTATCAGTTGTGTATCTATAATTCATGGCATCGATGAAATAGGTTTTTTTTATACTAGGTTATTTTTGTATATATGATACTTTGAAATATAATATTTCATTAGTTTATCGAAGAGTGATTTTTGCAAAGGAAACGTTAAACGATTTTATGACAATGAAATGTGTCTGAGAAAGAAAAGAGGAGCTTTTGTCCCATAAATCAACGCCCTTCTGATCCCCTTCTGAAGATTTTATGCCACTAAAACACTTGTCCCATGAATCTTAAGTACTCTTTACATTCAACTTCCTTCTGTGGAAATTCCGGAAAAAATCATATCTAGGTTTGCCCAGCTTGCGGGTCCCTGCTTTCTTGTTGTAAGGTGTAAGGCAATGGGTGACTTGTATGTGCCCGTCCTGACAGAAAAGCTAATATATATGATAATAAAATGGCATTTCAGTTGGGCAAAGAAAATCCCCAACTTGACAAGGACGGGACGAATCTGATCTTCGAGGTATCTCATACCGATTCCGAGTGTTACAGCAAATTGTTTTACCGAGAAGTGGCTAGCAATTTATCGATTAATTACGCCTATCTTTTCTGGATGATCAGTGAGAGTGATGCCGCATGCAATTATGGGGGCAAAGGGACAGAAAGAATGCCAACTTTTGCCAGCCAAACCTAAAATCTGTCTGAGTAAATCTCATGAAAGTGTAATGACCTCGTGCACACATCGGTTGCTATTGGCGGAGCGGGTACGTTACTGGTGTTGATCTGTGCCCTCCTCGTCACGATCGGGCCGCAGAACCTGCTAGTATTTCACCATTACATTGGCCGTCTGGATTCACGTTACTAATCTCTGTAAAATGATACATCGTTATTTGATAGGCGCTAAGTGTTACATAGGACATACGAGAACCAAACAATGTGCTTCCTTTCTGTTCTACCTGATGACGTTGCTGATGCATCTGGAAATCAAGAAAGGTAAGATCGCTGATGAAATGTATTCTGAGTTCAAATTTGTCAAAAATGAAATGAAATGCTGTCTGAAGTTTATTGAAAAAGGAATATGTGATCATGGAATGCTGGGCTTTCTTACCAATGACATGTATATAAAAGATGAGGAGTGAAACGGCAAGAAGCAGGCATCACGATGGGCGCCACTTGTTCTTTCTCATTTGTTTCTTTATGTGTACGAATAGAAATATCTTCAGGTATATCGATTACCTAATACCGCTCAATAACCATCAAATTATCAATGACTTCCAGCTCATGTATCCACCTGAACTAGAAATACAGGTGACACATGATTGAGTGCGTATATTTTTACGCCGCTTTTAGCAATATTCTGCAATATCACGACGAGGGACACCAGAAATGTTCCCCACACATTGTACCCATGTGGGGAATCGAACCCGGGTCTTCGGCGCGACGAGTGAACGCTTTAACCACTGGGCTACAACACCGCCCCATAGTGTTTGTTTGGCTCAATGACAAGAGGATATGACTTCAACGTTCCAATAGTTCACTCGCCCTTTATGTCAAATAATGTTTCTACAGTTCCAGTATTAGGAGTTCAAATTTCATAACTTTTGAGGTGCAATCCAGGTTGTCATTTCACCAAAGTTTCAAACATCGTCAAAAAACTGCTGCTCAGAAATTGTTTGAACAAGGCTTCAACATTCAAGGCCATTCATTAGGGTTTCCAAAACGCTTCATGCCGCGCACGTAAATGTTTCAAATTTAACATATCAGTTAGAAAAAAAGGGTTCAGTGCATATCTTAATATGACTTGCACCACATCTCCTCTTGTTTGTAGATGAATGATTAGCTCTCCAATGCATGTGTTTGTGAGTTTGGGGCAGAATACATTTTAAATTTACATTATGTAACCTGGTAAAACCACCTTTGATAGTGTTTAATAAACACATCTTCATAGTGCATTCGGGATTGAACCACCAACTCAGCTGTTGGCAGAAGGTTCCTAAAACTTTGGAAAGGGTTTTGTCCCACATATTGACATTTATCAAGATAAGTGGACCATGGTACAGGAATGGTTAACCTCGACTTGAGAAAATAAATTTACCTTGCTCTGCAAAATATATTTAAAATAATTCAATTGGCGATTAGAACTTATTCCATCCCGTTACGGATTTTTCATTATGTTTGATTCATAATTATGTTCAAACCCAACGATATCGCAGTTCATATCGCGTTTTTCTGAAAAGGAAATTACATTCATTCTGATATCATTTTAGGACCAGATCGCAATCTCTATATGAATCAAATACATAGGAACTCCTCTTGAGGAATCTCTGCGTCACTTGTAACATTTGTCATATTTATCGCCCCAAATCTTAATTACTTATGCTATCATTTCCTTGCTGACTGATTCCCTTAAGTTGAACCTTTGGCCTACATGATTTGGAAACCCTCGTGTTATTTCAGTCTCATTTGGATTTTGCTATTAGTAAGTTAGCATTTCAGTAAATCGCATTGATTTCCGTACCAGATAAGCACTCTTTATGACCTTCCCGAATCTGATTGTCGATTGAAAATGCAATGAAAAAACATTGAGTCAGAATGATGGACTGATCAAATACAAAATGTATATAATATATGTCAACCACATTCGTAAAACCTCTCGCCTTTTCTGAAAAAAATGCTTTGATAAAACTAATATCAATAAAAGAGTATCTAACAATTGGCTAGTCTATATGTTCATATACAAAGTGAAGAAATCAAAATTTCGACAAGGCATGAGAGAAAACAAACATGTCCTCACCTGAAAATATCATTCCAATTAATTCAAATCAAGATGTATTATTCATCTGTAAACTGATCACTATTGATCTTATTAATAGCTCCCTGAAAATGCTTCACTCAGACGCTGTCCTCACAACCCAAACCTTCATTCCCTTGCTGTCTATTTGACCGCCAACTATCAGGTTTATTGAGAAGAAGGAGAGCATTACGAGTCTCGTTATTGCTTCAAAGAAATTTTTAAATGGTTAAGTTTCATTGGTTTGCTCCAGAAACCAACATCACGGAACATTTGAGCGTCCTTCTTTCGTTTTTGCATTGTGTCAAATGGAAGCTGACGGAAGAATCGAAAAGGGACCGATAGGACATTTAAGTGGAACGCATAAAAAGTTTCCGGACGATTTTCTCGTAATAGGTTTTAGGTCTACTCTGGAATCCAGCATCGTTGGCCTGTTTGTAACTGTTTCGCACAAACAAAACAAAATGGGAAACTCAGGATTGAAAGTATATTGAATGTTTGTTACAAAGACGGATAATGGAGGTGTAAGAATACACAAGTTTCGACATATTCATGTTCCAATCCATAAAGTGTGTCAGCATATTGGAATGATGCTACTACCAAACAAACCATGTGTAATAACATGCGATGTGGAGCACGGTTCATTTGGTCGCCCATGGCGAAACCTGAGATTACAGGATTTGCTTGTCATGGGTTCGAATTCCAAAACCACATCAGTTACGATTTTTTATTTGATTCCTAACCGCGCCCGCCAAATGTCTTTACATTTTGTCATTGTGGACCTTCGGATGCCATAAGGCTGACACGCTGTGATTCCAATGAGAATATTGTTAAGAGCGATGTTCAGCTCAGCTCGTCCAATAATCACAGTGCCTGTGTAAGCTGAGACTGATATACAAGAACGACATGGACATGGCACGTGAAGTATTTCTCCAGTATCGTAAAGAAATCCATGGTTTGTTTAGTATCATGCTGAAAGCATCTTCCCGAAAGGCTGTTGTGAGGTGCAATGTATGTGGTGAGATCAAACTCTTCATTCTGTTAAGACCAGGTTAGAATATGTGCGTCCTCGGTGTCATTTTGCTGGTAGCTCGCAAATTGGAACGGAATCCTGTTTGCGTGTCATCGTGCCTCGGTACCGCTGCTCATTGTCCGTGTTTCAGTCACTGATGTGTCCAGACTGAATTACAGACTGTCGTGACACAGTACAGCATTGACGACTCGTTAAAGAACATTCACTCGCCTTATTGTTTTATTCTACATTGAGGTCTACCCAGATAACCTGTGGCCCAGTTGTTTAATATGCTAGGGTTCTGAGTGCGACTCCAATCCCGATTCTGTTTTTCGCTTTGCCATCACCACATCCGAGCTCGTGGGCATCACATAAGGTGGAAATGTCTGAAACGTAGATGATTGTCTGATCCAGACTCGATTATTTACAGAGCTGGAAGCTGGAATATTGCTGAGTGCGGCGTAAAACTAAACTCACTCACTGAAACGTAGATCATTTCGGGTTTTCCTCCCTCACTCAGCATACCCCGTAAAAACCTTTAAACACTCACTCACTCACATAAACGCCTATCTAGTGATGGTCAGTTTGTTTTGAAGATATGCTGTTAGGGAATGTGGGTTGTCATATATAGTCGTAGTGAAGGTATTCACTCACCGGTCCGAAATCTCTGGTTCGATTCTCCATCCCCATTCGATTGTGATACCGTTTAACAATACAAGTCGTTCTTTGCCGTTAGAGACCCGTGAAGATCAGGGTTAGAATTGGTCTTCAGCAAACCATGCTTGGGTTGTGCTCGCTGTGATCGTATCCCATTTGCGTGTATCAATGTTCATGCTGTTGATGACTGGGTTGTATGATCCAGACTCTATTATTTACAGACCGCCTTACTATAGCTGAAATATTTCTGAGTGCGGCGTTAAACAACAAACAAACAAACTTTGCTGTTAGATGGTGGTCGATGATACCTTTGTGATTAAAGCGTCTCGTCTCTGCGAAGGCCTCTGTTCGATTCTGCAGATGGGTACAATGTTTGAATCCTATTTGTGGTTTCCGCACTGATTTGGCAATATTGTTAAAAGCGGCGTAAAACCATTCTCAGTCAATCAGTGTGATATGGTACTGCCAACAGTAGTTAAACTCATTGTTGTTCAGCAGCCGTCTACTGTTAAATGCTAAGAAAAACCCTTTAATTAAGCTAAAAGCATCGTCATCAATGACACGACGAATCCGCGACGCTGCCAACATTATTGGCCTTATACGAACCGTTCATGGGGAGACACCTCTACGGACTACTGAGTGTAAACATAACGCTGAAAGTAATTAGGATCCTTATTATCGTGGATCCAACAAGGTTACATTTCATTACTGGAAGTAGAGCGGGACTACACGAATGTAAGGGATACCAGACAGTGTCTCTGCGCCGCGACTTTGTCTTGAAACAATCCTGGTATTTACACTCAAGAAACAGCAATCATGCAGATTCCTCTGGAAGGACCGTCGAGATGTCCATACACATATACCCACATGGTGAGATGATACCACCCAAACAAGGTAATGATTAGAAGACTCTCAAAACCAGAACACTGGAATCAAAGGTCTTTGGGGCATTTGACGAACAATTCTGACAAATACGTAATCTAAGGAAGCAGTGATAGTTTTGTTAACCTGATCCAAACAGCTACATGTAGATACTTAAATGTGGAGAACGGGGACAAAGTGTTATAAGCTTAAGGCATCGAAACTTGACGTGAAGATTTGCGTTCTGTGGGTTAAAAAATAAGTTATTCGAGTTTTCACAGTTGTCAGTTTTCACATTCAAGTCTTTCAGCACCATACCCATCGTCTTACCGGTTCCACCTGCATGAGAGTGGTGGGGTAGCTTAGTTGCTAAAGCGTTCGCTCGTCCCGCCGAACAACCGAGTTCGAATCCAAACGTGGGTTCAATGAGTGAAGTCCATTTCTGGTGTCCGTGCAGTGATATTGCTGGAATATTGCTAAACGCGACGTAAAAATAAAATCACTCACTCAACCTGCATGAGGGGCGCTGACGTAGCCGATGTTTGAAGCAGTTTGCGTCTAATGCCGAGAGCCTTGGTTCGATTCCCCACGAGTACGATGTGTGAAGTCCATTCCTGGTGTCCCTGCAGTAATTTTGGTGGAATATTGCTAATCGCGGCGTAAAATATATTCACTCACCGACGTGAAATTGTCTGCATTGCTTTGGACATTCCAAGCATATTAAGTCCACGTGTACAGGGCTGAAGGTTTTCAATGATTGATGTAATAGATTATGGAGACTCAACAAAATACATGACCCTTATTATTTTTCACAACTGTTCCTACTGTTTATCATGCCAATTACTTGCGTTTCTTCCAGCATAATACCGAGGCATTTAAAAAAGTGAGACTTAGGTCATGCTTCAAAAGGCTGTTTTAGTGTGGAAATAGCTAATCACTCTAAACATAAAATCTGACAATAATCAGAGTGCATCAAAGTTGTAAATCATTCTTAACTGGCTGCAGCTAGAATCGATTGGCTCACTCAAATACAAAAGCTAAAGGCTTCGGATGTTAATGCAAAGATTCTGTTTAGCGTTAGCTTTATATCGTCTACAACCGAAGGTTAATGGAGCCGATATAAACTATTCCACAGGCTGGATGCAGCCAGTCTCACCAGGATACCGTTTTATTTCTTTTCGCGACGAGCATTTATTAAATCACGTCACATCGATCAATGCTTTGTTAACAACGTGTTATACGACTGGACTTTTATCGGATCTTTCTTCATTTCTCCAGATTTAGAGACCGATTTCGATGTTTAACTTGTACATTAAAACGGATTCAAGGAAAATAATTCTTTAGAAACAGTCACAGGTCGCATGGGCATATGATGAAGGTAGTGTTCCCTGTTTGGGATCAATCTCGCATGAGGAAAGGTTTCGTATGTGAATGTAACGCCAACACGTGTTTGCAAAATTTACCAATTGCATCGTTACCAATTGGCATATTGATTACCCTTTTGGCGAACACATAATGTCATCGCTGATTTTCGGGGTCCATTCATATGATTTTCAGAGGTATTTTGCCTTTACGGCAAATGCAACCAGTTTGTGAAAAGAAAATATAGTTAAATTCCATATAGAGAATTATAAGATCTGGAAGCATTCTTTGGACGTGAAATCGTAATGTTTGTTTACTTATTTTTGATATCATATATGGCTTTATTTTCAAAGCGATATGGCAATCTGATAAATATGATTGCACAATCTTATAAGTATGCAAGTGAGCTCATCTTGCAGGAACTGCATTTTAGAGAGTGCCTTACATCAAAGTGACACCCACTTCTAAAGCCGATAACATATAGAGGGATCCGGATGCGTGAGTGCGACGTAAAGAAAGTGGGATGCAAATAATTTGGCAAAGATGGTAACAAAGATTGGGTGGTTGACTGAAGTATCGAAAATATGTCTTAAACTTAATTTACTTTCACATGACTGTTGAGATCCGTGTTAGAATTGGTCTTCAGCAACCCTGCAAGACGTGAGAGGCTCGCTTACGTGGTTGACACATGTCATTGTATGCGCCAAGCATAGGTCGATGCGCATCACTAGGTTGTTTGGTCTAGACTGAAGTATTTAGAAACCGCCGTCATGTAGCTACACCGATAAACAATTCTAACACAAACTAAGTCATTGAGGATTCCTTACAAAAGTCGTTTGATCGGGATTAAAACATTCAGCGCCTCAGTGAAGGTTTCAAAACATCTTATGGTGGACATGTGGATAATATTAACCAAATCAGTCACGAAAACGATGACCAATGCAATTCCCAGTGTTTGCTGCTACCATGTGTTTCCAAGATTAAAGGTAAAAAATTCATATGCCTTTGCATGTGTTTGTAACTGGTGTTTGATAACACTTATAGCACTCATGTTCTGAACTAACTGCAGAATGGTATGGCATAATACTGTCTGCGGCTTAAAGCAATATTCTCAGACTCTCAACACAATAGGTGTACCATTTCATCCTGTATGCCATTGATATAAATTAATGGTGTCAGCGCTAAATTCTTGGTACCTCCTGTTGCCCAAACATATTGTGTATTCAGAAAGGGCAGTTAGGAGTACATTGGCATGAAGAAGATATGCAAAGCGTGTTTTTACGTGACCTAGTCCGGGTAAACCCGTTTCAATCATGTGTCCTTGTGCATTAAGCACGTCAAGGCAACTACACATACATATGCATCCCGCATGTCTTGGATCATAGAGACAGCATACCATATCATCGATACGATCAGCCTCTCGAGGAGAATCTTCATCCAGTGAAGCACTGACCGGAGGATCACGTCATTGGGATGGCATCACATCCAGACATCTTCTCATAACATTCATGTTATCTGTTCTACTGATGAATAGTTTTCCCATACATTTTTTTCATAATTATGAATACATGTCGACACTGTGTACGCCGTCGAATCGAATTTGTTTTAAGCAGTCTAATAGACGCCAATTCGACAGCCGTTGAGAGCAAGTACACATAAATCATTTCCCGGGTTTAAACATCAGCTCAGCAGTGTAATCGACAGTCGGTTCCTGGTTAATGGTATGGTCACAATGAATGAAAATAACAGAAACCTCGAGAGAAAAATGACTTTTTCACTGAAATGCACGAAAATAGACCACAACCACACGAATCATTATTTAGACAACAAAAGAGCGAAAGGTTATCCAATCGCAAACGATATATGTGGGCGATGCTTGGTCATGGAGAGCTTCTGTAACAAGTATGCCCTTAGAAATGGTTAAAAAGGGCAGTGCCTATCACTGATATGACCAGAACTATACAGTTAGACAGGAACAGCGTCTATCACTAAAATGACCTGGGAAATGACTGGACATGGAAAGCTTCTATCACAGATATGAACTGACAAATGGCTGGAGATTTAGAGCTTGTAATAGAGATTATACCTTAGAAAGTACTAATACACGCCACAATTTAATTCTGGAAACCCATGAGTGGACTCATACAACTTTCAATAGATGTATGATGATGTGGTTTGAGGTGAGGTGAGGTGAAATTGGGTTTAACGTCGTGCTTGAGAATATTTCGCTCCTATGACGACGTGCATGCGTGTGTATGTGTATGTGCGGCTGCTTGTACTAGCCCAGACTGAAACTGGTTTTATAGTGCTAGCCCACTGAGATACCATGCCGCAGTGAAGCATGAATACCCCACTCAAACACATTATACTGACTCCGAGCCGACCAGTCCTTGCTGTACCCATTAATGCCGAGCGCCAGGCAAGAACCAACAAGTACCATATTTTAACGTCTTTTGGTATGACGCGGTCGGGGATCGAACCCGCGACCTTCCGCTCTCCGGTCGGACGCTCTAACCACTACATCACGGTCTGATATGCCACGGATATTCTTTAGTGGACACGATGATCTTAATCTTCCAGATATGCAACGACATAATGGGATCAACGAAACCATTTTAATAAATGAAACTAGTCTGTGTTAACCCTTTAGGCATATACTGTACTCATCATGCGTGATCACAAAGGTTCATATCACCAATCGTCAACACCAAACGTTGTGTACATGTGAAAGCATAAATACATCTATGAAGTTTCAAATTCGAAAAAGCGCCTCGTTCAACTGCTCAGCCGAAACTGCAACATACTTCAGACTCACGACTAAGACCGCGTTGTGGACACGGATGGATCAGAAAAGAAATGCTATGCAAACCGTTTTGTTGCGCACGCTAGAAGATAACATTTTGTTTGAGCACGCTGAAAGATAACGACTTGTTTGAGCACGCTGAAAGATAACGTCTTGTTTGAGCACGCTGAAAGATAACGTCTTGTTTGAGCACGCTGAAAGATAACGTTTTGTTTGAAAGATAACGTTTTGTTTGAGCACCCTGAAAGAGAACGTCTTCTTTGTGCACGTTAAAGATAACTGGATATGACGGTGGTAATAAAAGAAAAGCGCAGCGTGCGTAACTTGTAGTTGCTCTGTTCTATATGTGCGCCTCATTAACACAGTGTATACTGAGAACACGTTATTAACAGTCAATAAGTCAATAACACATTTTATTACATCCAAATTACAAGTATCACTAGCAGCTGAAACCATCGGAAATCACCAGTCCAAACTAATGTTGCTTGACTTAACATTAGGTGTCTTTTATTGGTTTAACAAACTGGCGATGTGCACGTTATGCCACTTGTCAGCACGTAGAGCATCTCTTCACACACATGCTCTTGGAGCATTACCGGTCATTCCTGTAGAGGTATGGCGCCCATTACGTAAGCACTGAACGTCCATACATTGAAAATATTTGGTTGTACGTCTTCTTGTTTCAATTCATTATATCATAAAGGCAATGGTTCAACCAGGTAATATATATTCTCGAAACACTCAGTGGTTAATTCATATGGATTACAGCTACAGCAATGAACAGAGCCTGCACTAGCGATGAACGTCATTACTTTGATGGAAACTCGATTCTAATTGGTCAGCCAGAAGCATCAAATCATTGTAGTTTTGATTTGATTAAAGCAGGTTTTAAGACCTTAATTTGAAAGCCAATTTTGTTACGATAACTCGTAATGACATTAGATTAAGAAGGCTACAATCTGCCATGTGTTGGTTCCTGGACATTATGGCTCATTATGGGATTCCGGGTTAATAATTATACCCAGCAGACTTTGTTAGTCTTTGGCGATTCAATGGGTTGGTTTGTCTGTGTCGTTTACCTTATTGTGTTTGTTTTAGGTTCTTGAAGGAGTCAACGCGTTGTTGCTTCAAACGCATCAGCCCTTTACGTGTGTATGCATCCATTGTGTGGTAATAATGTGTAGAAAAACATGTTTAATGTTTTTTCAAGACGGGGTAGTCACGTAAGTTCGACCTTTGAGTCGAGGTAAAAATCCTTTGATGTTTGATGTTGTGACAACGGTGTTGTTTTAAGGGATTAAGACGCTGGTTTTCTACAAAAGGTAAAAAGTGTTCACGCAGGCAACGAAATATGACTTGTACCATCGGGTTTACTTTAGTCAGTGAGTTTGTTCACTCAAAACTAGTTCATATATAAACTTGCATGTTATAAGAATGTTGGAACTGACAGTGTTCATCATCATTTCCACAACTTCATTTATGACAAATGTACAATATGTTTCTTCCTACTTCTCGTGGTGGAAGTTACCTATGTGTAAATGGTTATTTATGTTAAAAATAAATTAAAAAAATGGTTATATGTTCATTGTGAACAAGAGGAAATGGGGAGAATGGATGTCGTGGAAATGCATTCAGAAAGACCACAGCCATCAGTCACAACAGTGAACGACATAATTTCCAAAATACCAGTAGACAACAACCACGGACCTTTACACAGCGAAGTCAAGGCAAAATCTGTTCGACTGTACCATAAATAACGATTATTTATTAATATTTATTCTTTCAACACTGAAGGTCCACGCACAACGAACAACCTGGAACGTTGGCATAGCCGCCCAAGAAGGTTGTTGGAAAACAACATCCCAACCTCTTCGAGATGTCCAAGTTCTTGGCAGATGAACAAGAACTGAACGATGCAAAGATGCAATGCAAACCCCTGCAAACCGACCAGTTTGTTTAAACACCCATCCAAAGGTCGGACTTACGGTGCAGGCTCATAACGCCGACCTTTCGACCAAACTTCACGGTTAAGTGGAACAAATATATCGACGTCCTGAGACTAGTTTCATTTTTCCAATTATTAAAGGATTACGAGGACAATGAAGAATCAACGAGTTGTTAGAAGAGGATAATCCGCATTATCCGGATGAGAGGACACCTATTGAGAAGACGACAACCGTTTATATTTTTATCAGTTTATTTCCATACTTGAAGCACTCATCAACAAACTCAGTTCACAGATTTAACGGGTTTTTTACAATGATTCACATAAGTAAATGCGTGACATTTTTAATAAATACATCGCATATCCGATGCGTATTCATGATGCATATAGCACACATGTTTTTCACAGAGAGCTGGGGACGCATGTCATCCAGTCGTCGCTCTAAGCACGGTATTTCTTCTTCTTGGACGGACGCTTCTGGCCAGCAGCGTGCTGGACCAGCTTGTTTTCCGTGTTGGTCTGTTCTCGTGACAGGAACGGCGCGATCTCAAAGATGTTTGGTTTGGTCTTCAGACGTGAATGCCACCCTTCCAGGTGGTTGTTGGTTCTTGGCCCATCTGAGTTGTGGTGGTTCCATTGCGTTCCACTGCGATATGTTCACCAAGTGCGACGAGTTCACCTTATCAAAACATATAGAGTACATTATCTGCAACCTTAATTACGCCTAATCAGAACCTAACCTTCAAAGGAAACCGCAGGTCGGCGTCCCGAGACTAGTGGAAAATCGAAAGGTCGGCGTCCTGAGACGACACTGGACTTACGGGACCTAACCTTCAAGACAAAGGGCGACAGCGTTATTCAAATCAGCAACCTCGTAAATTCATGTAGTGGGCTCCGTCTCTGACAGTGTTGGTCATTTGTTCCAAACAGTTAGCACATCTGAACATTGAAATGAAGCAAATAAAGTTTCTTTTTCAGTGGGAGTTGAATTAACAGTAGAGTGAACATCGAAAACGTCACACTGAAAACACCTCACGTTCTTTTGGTCAATATTCAATTTAGCGCCTACCGTGCTCTAATTTGCACAGTACCACAAAGAAAACAGAGTGTGTTTTAAAAGATCTCACAATTTAATCCACATATTAACAGCGGGGATGAACGCAAGAACTGCTTCAAATGCATGATTAACTTGAACATAAAATGTGTCGACCAGTATACATGTTATGGTGCGTGCAACCTGGATTTCTTTATAATGCCAACCTGGTTTTAATTCTTATGCCTTTCTTTTTGTCTGTCAAGTCATTATCACCAATAATGTAGGGTGTTTTTCACCAATACATGTCATTATCGTTCATCGTATAGAAACCAGTACCATTCTTAAGTAGAATGATTTCAGTTCAGTTCACTCCTTGTACACTTTGAATCTTTCTTTAGCGAAACTTTAATAAGCGCCCATTTTATTAAAATAACAAACAAATAAGCTTGATCTTCATTACCTTAATTATTCTGTTCATTAGCTCTGTTCAGGCGAGTGCACTTTGATTGACGAAACCCAATTCTTGACAAAAATTATCACTAGAGACATGGGAGTCTTTGTCTGCCAAGGATGCATGCTGAAAGCCATGAGATGTCAAGACTTTCTTTCTGAAGAGCAAGCTCGGGCAATAGAAATATGATCTGACATTGTTGGTACCCCGACCTGATTATCAAATGTCACAAGGCATTCTTCAGTCAGTCAAAGACAGGTTCAAACCAAATTCAAATTTATATGTGTACAATGTACATTATGTAAGATGGATAAGACAATAAATAGATTTGTATCTGTAACTTTTCTTAACACGTCAGTCAGGACCATTGACCATTTTGTCTACCTGGTTAGTTTGCCTACTAGGTTATAATAGATTATTTAATATTTTCCAATGAAGAAAAGAAGGCATTTCTTTTGCCAGGTATAATGTCAGACCTCAATGACATCATGAGTTCATCAACATTCATTCAAAGAACCTTCGCACCTTATATGTTTAAGCAGCATAGTATGTGACCTGTGACAATACAGTGGGAGGCCCCTGTGTTTCCTGATTCCTTCGGACCTGCATCTCGCAATTTGCCCAATCGTGTCATGAGATTCATGTCCTGGAGCAAGTATACAACCAAGCAGGACCAACTCAAACACATTAAGAATTTCCATAAGTATTATCGTATTGATGAACATACTGTAAGCAAACATACGTCTAAGAAAAGGAATGTTAGCGAAAAACTGCCAAATCGCATGTGTGTCCAGTATACAGAATAAAAGGAATACGTATTACTAACATATATCGCTGTTTGAAAACGGATGAACTGTTTTGGGTTTGATAACTATAACATTAAGAATTCCAGAAAATGTAAAAGTTAATTCATAATTTTTAATGTGTTTTTAGTAATATTCTGTTAAATTTAACTTGATTATGCTGTGGACGGCGGAGAAGACAATAAACTATAGTCCTCACACGCTTGATCAACTTCACGTCATGAATTCCAATTTACTATCAAAAATGAGATAAAAATAAAATACAAAATGAACGTAATAAGGAAAACATTAACCTCGATCCGGTGTAATAACAGGGTCATGAAACCAGCGAAATATTCTGGGATCTGATTGCACTAGCTCGTCATGTAACAGAATGATTTACTATTTCATGAAATTTGTCGGAGGCGAATTTCGCTTTCTACATTTCTGCATATGTGAATGCATTGTGCAAACACATTTATACATGTACATATTGTGCTTCATATCAATGACATCCGTGTACCTCATGAATGAAATATACTTTCGATCGACTTCTGCATCTGTCGATGTTACGCATGCCTTAGCCTTTTAGAGTGACCTTCCATGGAATAACGAATATCGACTGGATGTGCCACGACGATCGTTACATCTGGTCAAGAAACGGACACAAAGATAAAATAGATAACGGAAATTGGCGAAAGTGAACTTTAGTGACGTTAAGTGCGTGGTTGTGTCGCTTAATTCCTTCTTGCTGAGAGCTTTAGATCGAAGATTTTAGATCGAAATTTGAAACCCAAGGCAGTATTGTTGCAAGGAAGGCATTCGTAAAATTACGTTCTCTGGCAGATGTATTGAGTTGTATTGAACATATCTTGTAATGTGATATTTCGTTTTTCAGCACCAGATGAAACACTCTCTGCTGTCTCGCATTCCGTGTAAAAGAAAATCATTTAAAATTGTGTCTTTGAACATGTAATAAAATACAAACCAGAAAAATATCTTCATTTTTAGAAACTTGCGTAGGTATTATGGACCCCCTTAGAATTTTTAGTTTAAGGGTCTTCATAAGAGATTACACATACCACAGCATCACTCCGGCGATCATCGACACAACTCTTGTCATTGTTCGAGAAAGTAATTTGGACCACAGCGTACATCAGTGGATTAAAGCGAACCCATGTTTAGTCATGTATCGAATATAGTTTCATCAGAGACAGCATATTGATTTTCTTTCCCTGTATTCATGTAATGTGTGTTAGGAGTCGGGGATGATTCAACTAACAAGCTAGTTACAACCTAAGGGTGTTTCCTTAAATGTCGACCCCATTTCTGTTCAAAAACTATTGACTTTACCTAGGAGTTTGGTGAAGTGAGATAAAATGAAAGGGGACGTAAGGTCAAATTCAGTTTATTATCCTTATAAACGTGCGCGCGCGCGTGCGTGCGTGTGTGTGTGTGTGTGTGTGTGTGTATGTATATATATATATATATGTGTGTGTGCATGTGTGTGTGCATCTCTCTCTGTGTGTGTGTGTGTGTGTGTGTGTGTGTGTGTGTGTGTGTGTGTGTGTGTGTGTGTGTGTGTTCCTGTAAGTATCTGGATGTATGGTGACTGCCAACTGAAATACCATAACGCAGTTTAACCATAGAAAATGGAATTGGAATCCGACAAGAGGCGACTGACAGGATCGGATATTCACGTTTGCTCACACATATACTCTGTCCCCAATGATGTTAATCACTGGATTGTCCGGTCCAGTCTTGATTAGTTATAGTCTGCCGTCGTAATGCTGGAATATTGCTGAGTGCAGTGCTATACAAACAAACAAACAAATGCACAAACATTGTAATCCAAGCCGAACATACTTGGTTTTATCTCCTGAATGCCAACCGTCAGGGAGAGAGAAAAGTGTGCAATCTTTATAAGCCTTTGGTAGCAAACTGCCTATTTTCGACTCAACCGGCAGATGTTCTATCCGCTAGATCACAAAGGTGGTCTTACAAACTCAAGGTAAACACTGTAAAACAGCATTGAGCTAAGGATCTGATCTGGAATTGTAGTTGACACCACTGCATGTCATTAACGGTGACTGACTTCGGCGAATGGACATACCCAGTCTCGTTTATACCAGGTCACTTTGATATAACTGCAATATCGCTGACTGAGCGTATCCCAACCGCTGGTGACTAACAAAAAGGACAAACTCTATTGGACGACATACAGAGACTTTTCTGATTGATGACGTCGCTGGCTTAAGGGAATTGAAACAACTGGGCATTTCCGTTTGAAAGGACAATAACTCACCATGATGTTTGTGCAACAAATTAAATCCACAATGACTAAGTGAATAAAGATGAGGTATAAAATTGTATTCGACATTCTTTTGCAGTTTCATAGTCAGGTGTAAGGACGTTTGTGCGAGTGTATGTTTGTGCGTGCGTGCGTGTGTGTATATGTACGCATGTGCGTATGTGTGTGATTTGTATTTGTCTATTATAGTCAGGATTATAGTGCTAATCGATATACCATACACACAGTCTATTCGTGACGTGTCAACCAGCATTTGTTTTATCCCCCTCAAAGCAGAGCGACAGGGAGAGTAGCAACGTCTTCTAACGTCTCCTACCCGTGAAGGTCCGGGTTAGAATATTGATCTTCAGTAACCCATGCTTGTCGTAAGAGGCGACTAACGGAAACGGGTGGTCAGGCTCGCTGACTTGGTTGACACATGTCATCGGTTCCCAACTGCGCAGATCGATGCTCATGCTGTTGAACCCTGGATTGTCTGGTCCAGACTCGATTATTTACAGGCCGCCGCCATATAGCTCGAATATTGCTGAGTGCAGCCTAAATCTAAACTCACTCACTCACTCTAACGTCTCCCGCAAACATGTAAGTGGCAGATGAACACTTCATTTTGCACGGCTGAGTGATTAGATCACAGGGGGTCTTCTCCATTGGTCACTAATGGTCGAAGGCAACAGGATGAATAACGGTGAGTGAGTTAAGTTCTACGCCGCACTCAGCAATATTCCAATCTATAAATAATCGAGTCTGGACCAGACAATCCAATGATGAACAGCATGAGCATCGATCTATGCAATTGGGATACGTTGACATGTGCCAACCAAGTTAGAGAGCCTGACAACCCGATCCCGTTAGTCGCCTCTAAAGACAAACATGGATTGCTGAAGATCAATTTCCTACCTGGATCTTCACGGGTCAGGAGGGGTAACAAAGAGAAAAGACTTGGTGAAAGCAATATGGAAATTCATGATCAAACTGATGAAGACGAGGAATAATGTTTAAATTAAACTGTTTTTCCAATAAACTAACATTATATCAAAATAGAATAAATTTTCCAATTTTGGGCAATGCATTAAGTGCTATATAACCCTAACGTTTTCCTTGCACGAAGAAAAGCAATTTAAGCTATTCTATAAAGCATAATAAAAGAGTAGTAAAGCTTAAACTAATAGCACTTAATTCCGCTTCATCTGCAGCCTCTTTGATACATAGCATTCCTTTCGCGGGTTCCCCATTTACACATGCCTCAAATCACCAGAGACTGATCTTTGTAATGGATGAAGAATAGCGATAGAATATTGTGCTGACTTTCACAAAATGAAATAAGAAAGCAGTAGTGTATTTAAAAACTATTTTGTCAAGGGCATTTATGAAATAGAAGAGAGATGATAGATAGAACAGGATCGGATGCCTTATTCCAGGTGGGTGAACGTCGGTTATTGCCTTATTCTAGAGAGGCATGTAGGAGTCATTCAACGACTTGCATCGAGTTGCAGCGTCACACTGTATCAGTGAAACTGTTCATTTAAAGGATGATTTGCAGTCACCTTCTTTAATTTCATGTGAGGGCTGTTACATGGTTTTCCTTTCAATAACTAATCTAGTATATACACATGTAATTATGCTCACTTGTCAACTCTTAGTGTCAATGCCGTTTCGAAAAAAAAGCTCAAACCCAAGATCTGTATCAGTGAAATTACACACGTTGGCTTTATGACGTCTTCTATACTGAATATGGTGATGTTACACTGTCACATATACTTGAGGAGTTACATTGATCTGTCTCCTTACTCCTTTTGGAATAATGGATTTGTAGACGTCTTGATGTGACTATTTTATTCATAACATATAGAATGTGAAAAAGGAATTGTAAAGGCGAAGATGTTTAAGAATGTTTTTTCTCAGAGCCCAAAATACCTTGAAAGACAAAACCAAACCAAGACGAGTTGAGTGAGGTGACTGTTATATGAAGATGGGTCGGACCAGTTTGGTAGTGGCGACGTTTTTTATTGCATGGATGTGAAAATGAAATTAATGGAAAAAGATTGAATACTCGAAGTGCCTTCGGA
Organism: Haliotis rubra; assembly: GCF_003918875.1. NCBI lineage: Eukaryota > Metazoa > Mollusca > Gastropoda > Lepetellida > Haliotidae > Haliotis > Haliotis rubra. The sequence continues at coordinate 2,754,587 of NW_025766968.1, read as the reverse complement.
AACTATATGATCACGGGAGCCAAAAGCGTTGTGTCACAACAGTGAAGTTGTTTTGCTTGTAACCCCACACGCAGCAATATTCAAGCTATATGAAAGGGACGTGTAAATAATCGAGTCTGGACCAGACAATCCAGAGATCAAACCGCATCAACATCGATCTACCCAATGGGAAACCATGAAATCTGTCAACCAAATCAGTGAGCCTGATCACCCGATCCTGTTAGTCGCCTCTTACGACAAGCATGGGTTGCTGAAGACCAATTCTAACCCGGATCTTCACGGGTCCACTGTTCCGGGACGTGTAATGGACACTAATTAACAAATACACAATAAATGACGATTTCGCAGAGTTGGTATTATGGCAGGGAAGGATAATGTTTCGAAAATCTTTTTCATAGATTTACAGTGAAAATTGTCATTGTGTTGCTGCACATTTCAGTGATAAAAAATCAAGTTGTTCTCAGTTTGTTCCTATTTGGCGTCTATCACGTCAGGAACGGCTAAGTACAACTGGCATTCGAAGTTGGTACAAGACAGATCATTGTATTTCGAGCTGTTACCGTTTTTACGGTATGTTAGCAGATTACAATCGCGCTATCGACAGACAAATAACGTAGAAAACAGACGTCGATCTGTTCGACCAAGGGCGACAACTGGCGCCGAAGACCATTTCAAGGGAACGGCCGTGTAACGAAACCGTGGTCAAAGTGCCTCTCAAATTGGAGATGAGCTTCACAAGGCTTCAGGTGTTAGACTGTGTGTACATACGGCTACATGCATGCCCGACGTGCACATATATGATATCCCACGACTGACGGACCATGACATTACTGCAGGAGTTCTCTGGTGTCCAGAGCAACATTGCTGAATCAATCGTCATTGGGCAAACGTTATGTTATCAGATGAATTAAGGTGATTCTGACTATATTGACAGGCGGAATAAAGTGTGGCGTAGACGGAATGGGCGTTTTCATGCTTTGACAGGACGATCGTCTTGGGGGTGGCCAATAAGGGGTTATTACACATACAATTCACCGACGTGTCACTGAGCAGTACTACCATGACAATATCCTGGAGGCACACATGGTGTCATTTGCTCACCGACACTGGCGTTGTTTCAGGATGATAACGCAAGAGCACACAGGCACGTATTGTTACTGAATACCATCAACAGAAGAAAATTACCACCTTACCATGAACAGCACTCGGTCAAGACATGTCACCCATCGAGCATGTCTGGGATATCATTGGACGTCACCGTCAAAAACCACAGATCACTCTCCACGAACTTGGCACTGCCATGCAGGAAGAATGGGATAGAATAAACTAAGTTGATATTAGACGTTTGAATAGCAGCAGGCGTCTGCATCCGGGATTGTGTTGAGAATAGAGGCGGATTCACGCAAAATTAATAGGTCTGGCGTTATGGATATTAAGGCGCTATGACCATTCATCTTATAAAATCTATGATATCTGATTTTCAACGACAAATGTAAATCTTATTCAGATGTTTCTGTTACAGTGTTAAACTTGCTATTTCAAGTATATAAAACATCAGTACTTGTGACCAGTTTATTTTAAATATTCCCTACTTTTGTTAATGAAGTATGTGAATACTTGCAATACTAGTGTCAGTTCAGTTAATTCCCTTCCTTAAATGGGACTCGTTTTTCTTTCTGGTTGTATTACTACTACTCTAAAATGTTCGGAATTGTCGGCTGCAGTGAATCTATAGGACAAAGAGTAGCAAATGAGTTAAAACCCAAAAATTCGAACTGAATGGTGTTGTAAATGACGAGTCAAAATAACCTTAAATATCACGTTGTGTGACATCAAAGACTATTCTAAACTATTGTCAGATGAATCGAACTCCGAGTTTGTCGAACTATTTCCCTTGTCCGCCGGGGGTCCTAACAATGGGAATTGACTGCGATATGTATTTGCAACTATTATGTGCGGGGTCAGTATTTATGTCAAACCTGTTAGTGTGTAGATTTGGCTTTCTTTACGACGATGGTCACTCATGTCATGTTGCACCTTTCACTGACCAATTCACATGACAGGACCACGAAACCCGCGAAGTATAATAACATGAATTCTAGAAACGCAGGAAGTGACATTTCCTGCACATCTAGAAGTTACTGGAATCTGTTTGGATAACTAAAAGCAGAGCTACCACTGATTGTACACCATTATAAGCATCTGACTGTTTGAACGTTGCCACAAACCACATGGAAAAGGATCCCACGGGACTATGAATGTATGCTATCGATTTGGAATACTGTTCAACTTGATGGAACGCACAGCTTATAGTGATAGGGGGATCGAGGACCGAGACAGATAGCCTTCTCTTCCCATGGCCTAAATTTCAGGCTCGAAGCAAAAAGTATTTTGATGTGTTACCATCATACCAGGACATTGAATCACTTGGAAGAACTTGGATGTTGGCAGATTGTGTGTGCTTGATTTGCAGAGGTTTCTAAAGTGACATTATGTGTTTATAAACCATTGTCGATAGGTTATGAAACCATCTGTCTGCGAGAAGATGAGGATATCCTGTCCCACCACTGTCATATTCCACAAAAGCAAGTAAAATGTAAACCAGCTTCTTGAGGTATACGACAATGCAATTAAGTTTCCGTAGATACGTTTTTGTACTGTGCATTCTTTCCATGTACCCAAACCAACATTACAATGGCGAAATTACAATAGTCAAACACTTATTTAAAAATATATATATTTGAAATTTCATGTAATACTATCAAAATATCACCTATGCGTTTCTTATTTTTTTAGATTATATGAATCGTTTAGATTATATGAAGGTAATTTATCTTCTTCTCGTGGCATTAATATAATCTTGACGGGACATTTGTCGACCCTCTTAACGTATTGATCACACACGAGCGTGGCACATGTTGTGTCTGGGGTTGTATGCTAGCGTGTGTAAGATATTCTCTTAGGTCCAGACATACGTTATACTTTCCCTTCCAGGGAACGATGGCGACGGAATCACCTCTATGCTTGTCGTGTTTCCGGTTCTCTTGCATTTTCACAGAAATCCACATCTATTGGCGTGTCCAATACTGGAGGTACTGAGATCAACACTATCCCCATGCATAAAACAAATTGGGGCGTGAGGGCTCGGGAGTTCATTATCACTGGAAGTCATAAACCTACACTGAGACCTTCGTATGTATGGCCTTCAATTCCGAGGCAATCATGTTCATCAAACCTCTTGGTGCGAAAGAACAGCGAGAAATCCGTTCTTGGTCTTCAAAGTCCAAGGAGGAAAATGACCCTTTGTGAAGTTATTACCTGTATTGAAAGAAATGAAGATAAAAGCAAGTTATTTGTGTAATGTTTCACATTTTCCAAATGATGCCATTTAAGTTGTTGCAAAGGTGAAGTTTATTGGTAGAAACAAAATAAAATTGAGAAGAGGCTGCGGATTCCTTGAGTACTGATGTAGTGGTGGTATTGGTTTTAGTCTGGATCAGGTCACAGCTGATTAGGTCCAAGGTCTGCCAGACCCATTCCCGTTCTCGCTGATTTCTCCAAAGTGGTAAACGTCTACGACCTGCGTGTCTATTGGACTATTATAACTAAACCTTCGTGCAACTTGGCGTGAACCTATCTCACTTACCACTTTAGTAAATACTAAGCTTTCCCCAAATGTTACACCTCATAACGAATCTTCGTGAATCTGTACCTTTGCCATATTTCTAGCCTCTTTCAAGACGTTCTAATCATACATTGCAGCTTAAACAGAGGATATTGACTTTATAGTTTGTAGGAAGAGCATTTAAATATATAGGGCACGATGGTAGTGCTATTTTACACAGCGGCAGTCCACAGTATGTTTACTTCGTTTTAATTATTTGCTGCACACATTATAATGGATTTCGTACCGCACAAGGATGTTGGCACCAGGTACTTTGTGCACCAACCTGCACTGCTAGTATATCTATAGGACTGTATAGCATAATCGGTTCACTTACTAATTTGTGTCCCTACAGGAACTCTATGTGTTACTGGTTCCTTCAGGTTATGCTTCTCATAATTATGCTCGACTGATTTGGCTGATTGCTTGACGACTTATGACGTTGGTCATTGTATCAATCACTGGTTTGAAGGCTGTATTGACATTAGGCTGCCGTCATATTGTATCATGGCCTGGGTTAGAATTGGCCTTCATCAACCGATGCTTGTCCTAAGATATGACTAACGGGATCGAGTGATCAAGCTCGCTAACTGGGTTGATGTATGTCGTCATTTCCCAGTTGAGGGGATCAATGCTCATGATGTCCATCACTAGATATCAAGATTCGGTTATTCCAGATGTAGCAAGCACAAACCTGAAAACCCGATCAAGACGACCCGTGGACTATGACGTTGTTTAACGAGGCCAACTCATCTTGCAGTGACTTAGCACCTGAAATATGTTCCCTGAACTTTTGGCAGGTGCAACCTGCGCCTTGTCGATTTCGGCTGATGTCCCTAGGCAAGTATTCAATTCACACAGGGACAACACAAGCGTATGTAGCACGTACGAGAACTGATAAAATTGTGATTTTAACGAAAAACTGCCAAATCATATGTACATGTAGGGCAGATGTATAGAATAATAGTAAATGCCCACATGGCAATCTTCAGGAAAAAATATTCCTTTCTGTCATCCATTAGGTATTTGTAAATAAACGTGGTGAACAAATATATACCTATCTATCTATCTTCAGAGATTCATGACGATTTGTAAATATGAAAGCAAATGTCATTTGAAGTTTACCGAGAAAATAATATGTCAACCTCATTGATAACATTTTTGTAAGCTGTGAGGGATAAAAATTTGACAAGCATTTGATCAGGTGTACAGTTGACAAGCCCTGACATATGTTAGATACCGGTGACACAGGTGCAGTAGGATATTCTTAGCTTTTCCAGAACACCTGGTATCATCACCTTCTGATAGTGATTCATAAACATCATCGTATCTCATGTAACCATTGTATTTGTATTGTGCCTTAGATTAACTGTAGGTGAGTAGATTCCTTGCCTTCTTAGAGAAGAAATACACTGTGCCCCCTTGTCTTTTGTAATAAAGTACAGTTTTCCACTGAACTTTTATAGTCAAGGCACGAAGATGCTTGCGTCCAAGTGCTATAACGTCGTATGACGTCACCTTTAACAATAGTAGTTCTGGGAAAAACTGTACTTTATTGCACTAGTTATTCTGGTAGAGCAAACAGTATTTCTTATATAAATTGCATGTAAGAAAGTGCTGTCAAACACTATATTATGCCTTTGAATAATAAAATCGCAGGAGATCTTCACCTTTGGTCCCTTCATTAGGATGGCAAAATATAGGGTAACAAACGGCAAAAGCTCAGTTTTAACAATATGGAAATTCATGATGAAACTAAGAATGACGTGGAATATAGTGTACAATAAAGTGTTTTCTAATTTTTCTTTTTTTACAATAAACTGGCATTTTATCAACATAGAATAAATATTCCATGTTTTGGAAATGCCTTTAGGGCCATATATAACCCTTACGTTTCCCATGCACGGAGAAAAGCAATTTAAGCCATTATATAAACCACAATAAAGAGGTAATATAGCTCAAAATAATAGCACTTAATTCCGGTTCATCGACAGCCTCTGTGATCCATAGTATTCCTTTTCGTGGGTTCCCCTTAAAGTTGACATTTATACATGCCTCAGATCACCAGAGACTGACCTTTGCAATGGCTGAAGAAGAGCGACAGAATATTGTGCGGACTTCACAAAATGGAATAAGAAAGCAGTAGTGTATTTCAAAACTGCTTTTTCAAGAGTATTTTATGAAATACAAGAAAGTTGATAAATACAGCAAATGTCTTACTCCGGGAGGGTGCAGAATTTATTATATACTGCCTGTTCCAGTGGAAGTATCTTTGAGTGTTTAAGCGACATTCGAAATGCATTCAGTTTCAGCGGCACGCAGTATCAGTAGAAATGTTCATTAAAAGGATGATTTGCAGTTATCATTTATATATAAATGTGCTCATTTATTATACTCATTTGTCAACTCTTAGTGTGAATGATATATTTGGTCTGTGGCCTCTTTAAACAACTTTGTAATTGCGTAAAAGAAAGGCCAAACCCAAAGATCATATGTATTTGTCTTTCCAGCGGGTTGCAGTTCAGCATCAATGGAATTACACATGTTGGCTTCATGAGATCATACATACTTCAAATGTTGTTTAACACATTAACAAAAGCTTAAGAAAGTTATATTGGCAATTCACTGGTCCGTCATCTGTCATTCGGACTGGGAGCTAAATGTGTATGAAGAAGAGTTCTGGCAGTGTACTCCTGTTCGCTGCGTGAATCAGAAAGTATGGTTATTGAAAAAAAGAGAGTAAATACTCAAATTGTCTTCGGAAAACATGGAGACGAAATCGTTGTACCACAATAAGTGGCAACTGGTTCACAAGATCGTTTCATCAGAACAAATGTATTTCGAAACCATGGCCAAACGTCCTCTCAAATTGTAGTAGAGCGTCACAGAGACACAGGTGTTAGAGTAAGTACAGACGATTCGTGATCCGATACAGAGATGGAACTTCTATGCCAGATGACTGATATCCCACGGAAGACGTACCATCACATTACAAGACGTCGCTGGTGTCAAGAGTGCTAGTGCTCGACAAATCATCATCTGGCTTTCGGATGATTCAAGGTTAACTTTGAATTTCCTTGACAGGCGCAACAAAGTGTGGCGTTTTCATGCCAATGCATTGCCATTAGACACAATAATCGTGTCGGGGTGGCTTAGCGATGGAATTGGATTACTGTGACTGGCAGAGCACCCTATTCACGTATGCGTCACTTGGCAGTGCTACCGTGATAATATACTGAAGGCACACTTGGTGTCATTTGCGCGCCGACATGGACGTCGTTTTGTGTTTCAGGATGACAACACAAGAGCAATCAGCTTGTATTGTTACTACGTACCTCCAACAGGAGAACATAACTATATTTCCATATCCAGCACTCGGACCAGAATTATCATCTGTGGAACATGTCTGAGATGCTCTTGAAAACTGGACTTTGGCTACACGGACCTGATTTACCATTACCCATACTGTGTATATTACCATTTTCTCTCAACTGTGTGGAATTGTCGGTTTTCCTGCACTCATTTGAAATCATTATGAGCTGTCTCAGTATTCATGTCAAACCTATTACTGTGTACATTTAGCCTCATTCACAACGATGCTGACTCATGCTATGCTGTACCTGTTACTGATACATTACTGGACAAAGATGCCCGAGGAGTGTAGTAAAAGGAATTCTAGAAACATAGGAAGTGACCATTTCCTGCACATCTAAAAGTTACTGGGATCTGTTTTGAAAGCTAAAAGCAGAGCTGCCACTGATTGTACACCACTATAAGCGTCAGGCTGTTTGAATGTTGCCCTAACCAAGATATAGAAGGTTCCCACGGGACCATGAATGTGTGGTATCGATTTGGAATACTATTTGACTTGATGGAACTCACTGATTTTAGTCATAGGGGGATCAAGGACCGACACAGAGGGCCTTCTCTTTACAATACTTCAACTTTCAGGATTGAGTCAAACAGTATTGTTTGATATGCTACCATCATATGTGGACATTGAATCTCATGGAAGAAATTGGATCCATGTTGGCAGATTGTGGTTGCTTGATGTGCAGCTATTTGTAGGTGACATTATTGTGTTTATGAACTTTTATCAAAAGATGATGAAAAGCTGAGTATATGCTGACCCAACACTGCCATATTCCACCAATACAAGACAAATGTAAACCAGCTTCTTGAAATGTACCACACGAATGATGACTCTCATGATCTAATAAGGAGGTAAACGGACGACGTGAATAAAAGTTGAAATTGTCATAATTTTGCATCACGCCAGTTACAAATGTGATCCGCTTGGCTTACATGTAGGTAGTTTATCTTCTTCTCATAGCGTTAATACAACCCTGACAGACAATTTGTCGAACGTTTGCTGATGTATTGATCACAGACGAGCGTGGCACATGTTGGTGTCTGGGGAGGCTTTCAAATTATGTGAGGTTTTCTTGAACGCGATTTGAGAAAATCATTTCACGTGTATGTAATCGATTTGCCAAGTTGCAAATAATATTCAGTCACATATACCATCAGCAACTTAAAAAAAGCCGTGACCTTTCGTGTATCCCGGAGATGTCAGGTTACATCTTATCTGAACTCACCATCTGGAAACTACGCTATCCTCAAGAAACGTGTTGATATCTTTATTTGGCTCTTCCGGTAGAATATTTTCACATGGTCTCAGCAATATGTACCAGAAGAATACTTCTGTATACCAGAGTATGTACGAAATCAAAGAACATTATGGAAGCGATCAAACCATTTTCACAGTCATAAGACCACTCGGTCAAATCACATATATGTGTTTATGAATCATTAGAATACGAAAACGATATCTATTGTCTACGAAAGGAAGAGCGAACCCTGCTCCACCATTACTGCATACTACAAAAACAAATCAAATGCAAACACGCTTCTTGAAATATACCACGTGAATAATGAATGCCACACTCTAATAAGAAGGAAAATATTTATATAATCTGAAATCATCAATGATAATTTAGCACCACGCCTGTTATAAGTGTTATAGTTAATATGCAGGTAGTTGTCCTTCTGAACATAATCCTGGCAGGACATTGGTCTACACTTTGTTGATGTATTGATCAGACATGATTGTGGCACTTGCAGTGTCTGGGTCTGTATGCTAGCGTGTGTAGGATCTCTTAGGTCCAGACATGCGTTATACCAGCAGTGTCAGGTGAAGGATAGCAAGGGATTTAAGCGCATGCTTGACATGTTTCCTACTTTCCTACATTTTCGCATCAATATCCCTGTCCCAGACAGGAGGTACCGAGTCTTTGAACGTTGTCCCTGTGCATGAAACCAATTTGGGCGTATGGGCGTGGGAGTTCAATGCCAAGTCACAACCCCACATTACACTACGTTTGTCTTTCAATTCCGGGTCTGTCCTGTCCATCTATATTTCTGGGCGTATAAGAATAACGAGTAGAACCTTTCAAACACACAGAGAGCAATCGTCCTACAAACCTGTCTGTACTGCAACAAATCAGGCTGAACGCAAGGTTGTTGGTATAATTTCTGTGGTTTCATTTATTCAAATCGTTGCCATTGAACATTTATTGTTTCAAAAGTGCAGCTTGTTGATAGAGACCAAATTAAATTACTAACAGACTGTGGATTCCTAGAGTACTAACGTAGTGATGCTATTGCTTTTAGTCTGGATCAGGTCTTAGCTGACTGGGCTCAAGTTCTGTCAGCACCATTCCCGTTGTCATTGCTTTCACCAAAGTGGTAAACGTCTGCGACCTGCATTCTATTACACTGACACAGACCTAACTAGACTGTCGTGTAACGTGACGGAAACCTTCCTGAATTACCACATTAGTCAACTAATCTGTTTTCGTCGAATGTTACACAACATGACGAATCTATGTGAATCTGTACATTGCCATATTTCTGTCTTCTTCCTAGATGCGCTATTCATACACTACAGCTTGGACCAACAGAGAATATTGACTTTATGTTTGGTAGGAAGGAGTAGATATATAAGGCACAAGTGTTTTACTGTATTTCACGATAGTAGTCCACTGATTAATTGGTTTCTCTGTCTCTTTATTTTCATGATTTGCAACACATTTAATGATGGATTGAATGGTTTTGTATCATCTGAGCATGTTGGTTCCGGTACTTGGTGAACCAACAAGAGCTACTAGTATATCTACAGTTCTGTTAGCTTACAGTGTGCGTATGTAGTGTGATCGATTTCATAATGTGGTCGGTTCATTGAGAAAAGAGTGCCCCTTAGGGTTAGACCTGGTTCTTTTAATCAATGCTTGTCTAAAATTTGTTGTTTAGATTTAGTTGACTGCTTTACAGCGTGAGCCGTTGGTTATAATATCAGTTATTGGTTTTGAGCAACCAACGCTTGTTCTTAGAACTAACGGGATCGGGTGATGAGGCTCGTCAAGATGGTTGATGTGTGGAACACTGTCAGATCATATGTACGGACAATAGAATAAGTGAAAATATTACAAACGTACTCATTCATAAGCGAATGGATTCCACCTCTTCATATTAAGAAGCTATATCATTGTTAGTCATTCATTGTTAAGAAGTCCTGTGATAGCCAAGTGGTGTTGAGCAGTATTTCCTTGCCAGCCAAACATCGTTTTAAATCTTGTCATTTCTGCGTCATCCTGAAAAATGTAGTATAACTTGCCCGATGAAGATACAAATATTTGATAATATTTAGCTGGTACTACACAGATTTTTTAAAGCAAATTGCTCTCGTGCACTGCGGGAACTAGTGTCGCCAACAAACATGTCTGACAACGATAACGTTGTGATTAGTCATTGACATTTCTTGTAGAAGATGATTGATCACTCAGAGCAGATTATGCATACGAGATGACAAAAGCTGTCCTGATGCTCGACTGTCTTTACAGAGCATAGTCTGACCAGTGTAATGTGCAATAAATTGACATATTACATCAAAAGGTATTGGGACGTGTTTGGAACTGAGTGGTGCTTCAAGTTGTTTGTAGACCCTTGCAAGATTTTGAACTAATACGTATCTTTTTATTGTAGTGGGCGTTGTAATATTCTGTAGGAATATGCTATGGATTGAGTAGATGCCAGTGACATAATGTATTCATATGCTTGACCTAGTTTGTGTCGGGAATTCCTTTACCTCCTCATAAACCTATTTTATATTTCTTAACATTTCTGTTTCGCTGGATCGAATTTCGCATGACGCATTTCTGCAGTAACAGATTTATGCTACATATTCATGACATCAGTGAGCCCATAAACGCTGGTTGAAGTGAACTTCCGATCGGCTGTCTTATCTGGTGGCCTTGTACCTCCCGCTGACATTTCTTTTAGATCGACTTCACTTGAAATAACGAATATCGGCGGGACAATCCACGATATTCGTTACATGCGGTCAAGAACCAACATGAAGGACATTAAGACAAGCCAGATAACGGAAACGGGTGAAAATTAACTTTGAGACGGTAACTGTAAGGTTGTGTCGTTCAAAGATTCAGATTGATCACGGTGGCAAAGGTGAGGTGAGGTGAAATTGGGTGTAACGTCGCGCTTGAGAATATTTCGCACATGACGACGTGCATGCGTGTGTATGTGTATGTGCGGCTGCTTGTACTAGCCCAGACTTAAGCTTGTTTTATAGCGCAAGAACACTGAGATACTATGCCGCAGTGAAGCATGAATACCCCACTCAGACACATTATACTGACTCCGAGCCGACCACTCCTTGATGTACCCATTAATGCCGGACGCCAGGCAGGGACCAACAAGTACCATATTTTAACGTCTTTTGGTATGACGCGGTCGGGGATCGAACCCGCGACCTTCCGCTCTCCGGGCGGACGCTCTAACCACGGAGGCGGTCCGGTGGCAAAGGGTTCACTGAGAGTTTATTGAACAAATGCTGCCATGGGATCTTTCATTTGTAGGATTCCTTTAGTAGGATTCTGTATCATTTAGTTTATGAAATGGATATATTCTATCTGGTCTCATTTAGCATATGTAAAATAACAAAAAAAACCCAATTAATTGAGAAACTTAGTTAAGCGGAGTTAACGTTACCTTCCGAATATTGCACTCAAACATGACGAGCAAGAACGTGTGCGTGCGTGCGTGCGTGCGTGCGTGTGTGCGTGCGTGTGTGCGTGTGTACGTGTGCGCGTGTTGCTGCGTGTACATACGTAGCTTAATAGTCTTAGTCCACTGGGATATCCTGGATACCCCACTCAGACACAGCACATTGTCCTAGAGCCGACCTGTCCTTGTTTCTTATCCTGAATGGCAATAGCCTTCCTTGACAACCTGATGTCGCGAACACGCATCCAACCACCGATCTTACGCTCTCTGTGAAAATTATGTATCCACTAGATCACGGAGACGGTCCCACAAGCTGAAGGTATTGACACTCAGTGACAGTATTGATGGTTCATGTCCTTTGAAATGACTATAGGCTAATTATACGACGTCTTCTTGGAATTACAGGTTCCAACGGTTAGATCGTTGCTTGTAATAAGCGGCGACTGAGCTGGATCAGGTCAGGCACAGATTCGATTATAACAGGTCGCCTTGATATAACTGGAATGTCGATGAGAGCTGAACGTCCTAATTCGGACCCGTGTCATCCAGTCTTCGTTTTACCCACTTAAGATGGGTAACAGGAAGGGCAACAGGTAGTACCGATGATTATCCACCGTCAGCATATACCCTAGATTTAAGTGTCCGGAGGTCGAACCAGATCAATCTGATGAAGAAGGGGGAATACTGCTTACATTAAACTTGTGTTTTGGAAATGCCTGAAGTTTCATATATAACCCTTACATTTTCCATGGATACAAGAAAGCAATTAAGACATTATGTAGAGCACAATAAAAGAGTAATAAGCATTAAACTAATAGCACTTATTTCATCTACAGCCTCTTTGCTTCATAGTACTCCTTATCATGGTTTCCTCTTAAAGTCGCCATTTACACATGCCTCAAATCACTAGTCTGATTTCTAAAATGAATGACAGAGCGACAGAATAGTGTGCTGATTTTCACAAAATTATATCAAAATAATATTGGGAATAAAACCGTTTTGTCAATGGTATTTTCTGAAATAAAAGTGAGAACAGCGGATACGGTTCTTGCCTGTTTCAAGCACGTTTCTGAGTGTATGGTTTTGCAATGTTTACACAGTTTATGTGAACATGCTCATTAAGAGGATACTTTGCAGTTAGCTGTTTACTTTCATCTGAGACCTTTTACATGTTTTACGTCTCATTAATTAATCCAGTTTATAATTATGCTCACTTTTTGTGACTATAAATCTGAACGTGAATGAGTATGGTTTAAGGCCGCTATGAAGAACTGTGCCGAAGAAGAAAGCTCGAACCCAACATCATAAGTATTTGGCAATCATAAGTATTTGGAGTTCTCATCAATGGAATTACACGTTGGGCTTAATGCTTGAGGAACTTCGTTGGCATTATTTTTTCACTGCTTTGGATCAGCTGAACGAAAATATTAATGCTGAATGGATTTGGAGACGCCATGATGTGAAAATTTCATTCATAACAAATATAATGGCGAAAACGAATTATAAGTGTGAAGAATGTTTATTCTGAGGTACAAACATACATTGAAAGTGAAAACAAGAAGATGTCGAGTTTACGGAGCTGACTGTTTATGAAGATGAGTTGGGCCACTTTGACCGTGGAAATATGTTAATTGTATGAATTCGAAAAAAGAATAAATGAAAAAGATAAACACTCAAAAAGTCTTCGGAAGCTACATAACCCCAGGAGCCAAAATCGTTGTACCACAACAATGAATGTATTGTATTGTTGTTAGACATAGTTCTTTACAGTTCATTTGATAAGCAATTGACGTGTCGCACATCTAAGACAGACCACATTCACTCACACACTTTATGGTTATAAACATCACTGCATATAACTGTTAGAATCTATGAACAACAGTGTCTTATATGAAAGCGTCCGTGCTGTACAAACACGTGCAAACATATCAGGTCCCTCAAACGTTTCCTATACAGCTGGAATCTCTTACTATGTGTATTAGTATTTTTCCGAGATATGTCGAATTGTCGGTTGTCTCGATCTACAGATCAAAGAGCTACAACGTCAAACAGAATGGTTTTGTGTTACACAAATTAGCACAAGCTGTTAATCGTACCAAGTTTTATAACCTGAACTTCGTATCAAGCGATATCAAAGAAAACGATTACACAGTATTATCCAGGTGAGATCCGAGTGTGTCGAACTTTTTTGTTGGTCCCCAGGGGTCCTGACAATGGGGTTCTCCTGCAATATCTGTATGGGAACTATGAACATTTGACAGCGTGTAGATTTGGCATCCTTTTCGAAGATGGTTACTCATATCATGTTGTACCTTTCACTCACCAATTCACAGTACTGGACCACGATACCAAAGAAGTATAATTAAAAGGAATAAGCATCAGGCTGTTTCAGTGTTGCCTAATCCTACATGGAAAAGGATCCCACGGATTATGAAGGTGTGGTATCGGTATAGAATACTGTTTGGCTTGGTGGAACGCACAGCTTACAGTGATAGGGGGATCGAGGACCGAGACAGAGAGCCTTCTCTTCTCAAGACCTAAATTTGCAGGTTCGAAGCAGAAAGTACTGGTTGATGTGAAAAGAACAACTGATGAATGAATTTACAGAATAAATTGTATGTTGGCAGTTTGTGTGTGTTTGATGTGCAGAAATCTTAGTTTTTTTTCTTGAAAATATTTCACGAAATGATTTCACTTGTATGTAATCGATTGGCCAAGTTGCAATTGACATTCCTTCACACGTGCACCAGCAGTTTAAGAGAACCCTTGACCTTTTGTGTGTCTACTGAAGATGTCAGGTTACATTTTGTCTGAACTCGCAATCTGGAAACTGCTCCCTCTCAAAGAATCGTTTAAATATATTCAATTTGACAATTACACCTGAATGTATTCACATGGTCTCAGCAAAACACAACCTAAAGAAATGGACAAAATCCGTAATTATAGGACTGTTATTTCCTTTGTACCACTCCTATCACATAAGTTGAAATCCATGGTCATAATTCTACATCACGTCAGCCATACGTGTGATTCATATAGATAATGTGTAGGTAGTTTATCTTCTTCTCACAGCGTTAACATAATCCTGACAGGACATTTGTCGACACTCTGTTAACGTATTGATCTGAGACGGGGGGTGGGTGGGTGGGGTAGGGGTGTCGGGGGAGCACATGGCGAGTCTGGTGCTGTATGTTTGCATGTATAGGACAATGAATTAGGTTCAGACGTGCGTTATAATAACCCTGTCGGGTGAACGATGGCAAGGGAATTACATTTATGCTTGTCATGTTTCCTACTCCCTTGTATCTTCACAGACATCCGAATCTACCGAGTCCCAGACAGGAGGAACAGAGTCTTTGAACGCTGTCCCTGTGCATAATGGAAATTTAGGATGGCTAGGGAGTTCATTGAAAGTCATAACCAACACTTAGATCTTCGTACATATATGACTTTAAATTCCGAGGCAGTCATGTTCACCATACATCTTGGTGCAAAAGAACAACGAACAACCTATTCCTTTTCTTAAAAACCTGATGATTCTTTACAAAAATAATACACTTATTTGGCCACAAAAATCAGCTGTATTGACACAAATCAAGCTGAAATGTTTTGTCTCCGGTTTCACGTATTCAAATTGATGCCATTGAACTGTTATTGTGGGAAAAGTGTCTTTTATAGGTAAAAGCAAGATGATTGAGTGAGTGAATGAGTTTCGTTTTACGCCGCACTCAGCAATAATTCAGCTATATGCCGGAGGTCTGTAAATAATCGAGACTGGACCAGGCAATCCAGTGATCAACAGCATGAGCACCGATCTACGATGTATGCAATTAGGATACGATAGCACGTTTTCAACCAAGTCTTAGTTGATCAGGTCCTAAGCCTGTTGGGGACGGCGGGGTAGCCTAGTGGTTAAAGCGTTGGCTCGTCACGCCGAAGACCCGGGTTCGAATCCCCACATGGGTATCAATGTGTGAAGCCCATTTCTGGTGTCCCCCGCCGTGCTGTTGCTGGAACATTGCTAAAAGCGGCGTAAAACCAAACTCAGTCAGTCAGTCAGCCTAAGCCTGTCGGCATCATTCACTTTCTCCTTGGTTTCATCAGAGTGGAAAATGTCTACGACCTGCCTTTCTATTAGACTGCCCCGGCGTCATATAACTGGACTGCCGTTCAACGTGGCGGAAAGCTCTCTCACAGTTTCCCCGGCCAACAAAACTAATCATTGTGAGTCTGCACGCTGCATGTTTCTAGCCTCTTCCTAGGCACGACATTCATACATTGCAGATTAGAATAACAGAAAATATTGACTACTTAGTAGGGAATGGGTAGGTATGTTGGACCATAAGTTATTGCCATATTTCGCTGTGGAAAATATCTATTTGTCCCTTTGTTTTCGTAATTGCTGCACATATATTTATAGACTGATTTGGTTGTCCAGCCTACTCATACTATCAGTACTCTTGTGATTAACAGTGTGTCATGTTTCGGTTAATTATATTCAAAGTAAAATGTTTCATATATTCGGAAATTTCTTTCCTTTTCACAACATTATACAAAGGGCGAACATAAAGTTCGAGCTTAATGTACATTATTTATTCCAGTAAGATAAAAGATAGAAGAAAAATATCTCCTTTCAAATTTGTGGTACAGACACACTGTGCATCACCTTTTCACTTTATCCCTTTGTATGGTGAATCAAATGCTGTCCGGATATCAAGAAGTGTGTATTCATTTCGACAACATTGGCAATACATCAAACTTGGCATGAGGTGTCATTTGCATCTGTGTGTTTGGACATTGAAGGATGGGGAAATTCATTCTATATTCAGAATTTTCCTCATTTCATTGTACCAGAGCAGTAAAATATACAATCAATAAAGAAATTCTGACCCATGATGAAAAATCGAACATCTTTTTCCATTTTACACGTTTTTGGTGTAGAGGGTCGAAAATATATTTCGCCAAAGCATGCATGCATATGTGTTGCCAGTTTTGTGAGTTATAATGGGGTTATTATCCACAGCTGCTCAAAGGTTGTAACTGAAAAGAACACATGTTCTATTAAAACAAAGACTTATGTGTCTCCAGGTCTTTGAATGGCATTTAGAAGTGATACGCATAAGGAAGATAGTTTTTATGATGTCAACTTCTATATTATGAGAAACACAACGTATGGAGTATATCCTCACTCCTTCATCACTTCACCTGATGAAGGAGTAAGGATATACTCCGAAACTTGTGTTCCTCATAATAAAGAAGTTGACATCCATCAAAACTCTCTTCCTTATGTGTCATCGATGTTAATAATGGCAATTTTCTTTGTCTGTCGATTCGTTATAATTTCATTTTCGATATCTACCCCTTGATATTGCTTAAAATTGCATGATGCGGCGAAAAACCAAACTCACTCACTTTTATTATATGAATAAAGATTTCGCAAAGTATATTAAATTTCAATTGCGCCAATACAATACGTATGATGACAGGTGTAATAGTCGAGGGATAGGTATACGTTATGGACTTCAAAAGAGTAGGACATGTGCGAGTCGAACCATTCTTAATGTCTTAAGGCTACTGGCTAATTCATTATCCATCACGGTAACGTATTATTATCACTGAATTATTACAGGATTGCAATATCATATCCTCTGAACAAAAGGGCTGTAGAAACGTAAAAACCGAAAATACAATCATCTTTTTATCTTATTATTTTCTCATTATTTCATAATTAAAGGGTTACTATTTGCAGGCTTTAATCGCTCTTGTGCCGTTTTGTCATGTAAAATTGATACAGTACATGATCATATAATTAGTAGTAGTATGTTTTTCCAACGATCTCCGAGCCTGTGCACTGTTATCTCCTGCACTCATGATCACCTTATATAATTAATCAGTGAGACTGTAACATGTACATTGAGCAAAAAATCTATACCTGGACAGAAAATTCGTTTGACATTGAAAAAGTTTTACCTTCTTAGAATTGTTTACAATGCAAGAAGCAACGAACGCCATCACGATCCTAAAGGCAATTTAAAGTATCACTTCATGACATATATTAACTGTAATTAAGTAAGATATATTAAGATAAAGCCCGCTTCTGCAGCAATTCAGACGATAAAGTTAGGCAAATTATTTCGTCATCTTGAAAACTGTATTATTACCTTTACCCGTTGAAAATGCAAGTGTTTACTAACTTTAAGCTGTCATTAAACTGTTTTTAAAACAATATGATAGTGTACTTCCTCGACCTCGTTGTGCTTTGCACGATACATTGAAATTTCTTTTAGAGTGACCTCCCTTGAAATCACAACATTGGCAAGAGACATCACAATGCCAGTGTATGAAATAAGCCAAAAATCCAGCCAGACATCAGGGCTGGTAACTTCAAAATGTTACCGGCCCAAAATGGATTTAACCAGACCAAGTATGGTGAATTTACTCAGATGTATGGAACATCTAAAAAATTTACCAGACCTTCGGGCTGGCTAGCTGTAAATAAAGACCGTCCGTCAGAAATCTAGCCCGTCTCGGGAGGTCGGACGGGCCTTATTTCATACACTGACAATGCTCGTTACCACTATTGGCCAAGTAACGGTATGAAGGACATCAACATGAAATAGAAAGCAGCAAATCGTGATATCGAATTCAACTTTTCGTAAGGTTTTCGTAAAATTACTTTCATTGAGAGACATTTTGTATTTTCTTGAAATATTGCCTTCGTGTAACAATCCTTTGCAGGATTAAGTGAACATATTTTAGTCCCTGAAATATATTTTTTCTTTTACAATAACGAAGAAAATATATTAATTTTCAAATACTTGCCAAAGATTTTTGGAGCTGCATATTTGTTCATCATATTGATTATTTTTCCTTCCACTATAAAGTGTTGGCGTGGGTGATGATTAAATTAACAAGATGGCTATAACCCTAAGGGTGTTTCTTAAATGTCGATCATATTCCTCTTTAAAAATATGACGTTACCAAGGAAGATCGTTTGGCGAGGCAAGAGGTGGTGAAATGGATGTCAATGTCGCCACTGAGCACTTACATATGACGAACATAAACGTGTATGTTGGACTTACTTGGAGTGTGTTCCTGCTTTTGTATACATCTGGTTGCATAGTCTTAGCCCCCAGAGATGTCAGCTGAAAGAACATTCAGGCACAATATCTTGACTCCGAGCCGACATGTCCTTGTGTTATCTCACGCTCCTTGGGACATGTCCTTGTGTTATGTCACGCTCCTTGGGACGTGTCCTTGTGTTATCTCACGCTCCTTGGGAAAATGATCTACCCACTAGGTCATAGAGGCGGTACCACGAAGTCAAAGTATTGACAATCTGTTGCAGTATTGACAGTTCAAAGTCCTTCAAATGACTACGGGCTAGGTATACGATATCGTCTTGGAATTACAGGTCTCACCATGGCTTGGCATAATGGTTGACTGAACTGGATCGAGAGGTCCCAGGCTCGAATATAACTGGGATGTCGTTGTGTATTGAATGTATCCTGCCCGTCCCCAAAAGAACAAAACTATATTGCATTACAAATGGATTTTTGCGTTTACGTTGCCTATAGAGATCTGACTTTGTGGTGAAGTTGCTGATTGGCTGGATATGAAACAACCAGACACTAACGTTAGAAAAGACAATACCTCACCATCATTGTAACACACTTAGAGTTAATCTGGCCATGTTTTATCCCCTTGAAGCCGGGCGTCTGGAAGGGTAACGAAAGGAATAACATCTCCCACAACATCGATAAACCGCCAGTCACATATACATTACATGTACGTATGTGGCAGTTGAACACGGCTGAATGATAAAATCACAAATGGTCTTCTCCATTGGCCACTAATAAGGAAGGCAACTGGGTAACAAAGAGAAAAGACTAAGGGTAACAAAAGAACTTCACGATCCCACTGAAGAAGACGAGGAACATTGCTTACATAACATTATTTTCCGATTTTCATTATTTCATTGACTGACATTTTATCAAAACAGAATAAATATTCCAATTTTTGGCAATGCTTTAAGTGCCATACATGTATATAATACTTACTTTTCCTTCCCAATTCTAATATATTGTCGGATGTGTAGAGCTCCGAGAGTGTCGAACTATTTCTCTGGTCCGCAGGGTGTCCTGACACTGGGGTTAGACTATAATATGTGCAGGAAAACCTATGTCAACCTTGTGAGTGTGTAAATTCGCATCATTTTGCCGACAAGGGTCATGTTGTACCTTCCAATGACCCATATTACTGGACCACGTTACCCGCGAAGTATGGCGCAAACAAACGGGAAGGGACACTTTCTTACATTTATAGGTTTCTTGGATTTGAATAGCTAAAAGCAGAGCTATCACTGATTTGCACAACTATAAGCATCATCCCGGTTGATTGTTGCCTAAACCCACTTGGAAAAGGATTCCACGGGACTCTGAATGTGTGGTATCGATTTGAAACACTATTTGACCTGCTGCAACGTACATCTTTCAGTGACAGGGGGATCGAGGACCGAGACAGAGAGCCTTCTTTTCTCAAGACTTCAACCCTCAGAGTCGTGGCAAAAAGTACTGTTTGATGTGTTACCGTCATATGTGGACAATGATTCACTTCGAAGTATTTCTTTCTTGGCAGATTGTGTTTGCTTGATCTGCAGAAATCTGAAATTCATGTGAGCTTTTCTTGAGTTGAGAAAATGATTTCAGTGGTATGTAATCGATTTGCAAAAAAAGATAGTTCCCATGTGCATCAGCGGTTTAGGAGAACTCGCGATCTCTTCAGCTTATCTCCACTAAAATAGTGATAAAGTACAACAGAGCATGCCAAAATTACAAAAAAAAGTACCACCGACAAAGTCAGCAATCATTACACTCGTCCGATTATTTCTAACGGATGAGTTTATGAATCAGTGTAACAAACATGATGATGCCAGTTGTATGCATTTATATGAGCATATCCTGCCTCACCAGTTGCACATATCACAAAAGACAATGGAAATGCATTCGAACTGCCTGATGTTTGTTTGTTTGTTGTTTAACGCAATGTTCCAGCTGTATGGTGGCGGTCTGTAAATAATCGAGTGTGGACTAGACTCTCCAGTGATCATCGGCATCAATCTACAACAGAGCATCAAGCTACGTAATTGCGATACGATGACATGTGTCAACCAAGTCAGCGAACCTGACCACCCGATCCCGTTAGTCGCCTCTGACGAGAAGCATGGGTTGCTGAAGATCAATTCTAACCCGGATCTTCACGGGTCAAGCTGCTTGAACTGTACACGAATAATGTATCTCATAACTCAAGGAGGTGAAAGGGAAACATTTTTATAAGTTGAAATCCTGTATAATACTTTTACACCACGTCAGATTCAAATGTGATCCATTCCGCTAATATGATAGTTCAGCTTCGTCTAATGACATCTCGACAGCACATTTGTCGACATCGTTTGACCTAGGTATTGATCATAGACGAGTGTTGCATCTGTCAGGGGATGTATGCCAGTATGTGCAGGACATTCCCATACGTCCAGTGATGCGTTATAACAGCCCTGCCAGGTGAAATATGGCAAGGGAATCACGTGCATGCTTGTCGTGTTTCCTACTCCCATGTGTCTTCACAGATATCCGCATCTACTGGCTAGTCCCAGACATGAGGAACAGAGTCTTTGCATAAAGAAAGTTAGGAGTGATGGCTCGGGACTTCATTACCACTGGAAGTCATAACCCACATTGTGATCTTCACATATATGGAATCAATTAAGAGGTAGTCGTTTTGACCGTACATCTTGGAGTCTGGAATAAGGAGCAGTCCATTCCTGTTCTTGAAAATCGTTATGCAATTTGAAAGAAAAATGAAACACTTATTTGGCCAGCAATATAATAGCTATATTGACACAAATCAAGGAGAAGTCAAGGTTGTCAGTATCATTTCTGTGGTTTCATTTATGCCTATTGATGCCATTAAACTTTTATTGTTGCAACCGTGAAGTTTATTGGTAGTAACAAGATGAAATGGTGAAGAGACAGCGGATGCCTTGAGTACTAATGTAGTGATGATATTGGTTTTAGTCTGGAACACGTCTTAGCTGATTAGGCTCTTGGTCTGTCAGCACCATTCCCGTCCTCGTTGATTTCACCAAAGTGGTAAACGTCAACGACTTGCATTTCTATTAGACTGACGTAGCGTGATATAACTGGGATACCGTTCAACGTGGTGGAAACCTATCTCACAGGTGTCGTGGGATGTTGGACTAGAAAATGTGCCTTTGTAATTCTGGACTCTTCTTTGACTCGACAATCTTACATTGCATCTTGGAACAACTGGGAATATTGACTATGTAATAATAGAGGAGTAGATATACACGAGGGTATTGTTACATGTCACGGTGGAAAGTTCACCAGTAGATTTCTGTGTCTCTTTGATTTTACATATATATGAAAACAGATATACTGGATTCCTTGGCTGAGCCTGCTCATACTGTCGGTATCCTTGGATGTAATAAAGGTTTATGATGTCTCGGTTTCATAGTATACTTAGTATATTCGGAAATACCTTAACTTTACTTCACGGCGTGATACAAAGGACAAACTTTAAAGTTGTGGTGTAATATAGAATGTGATCAAGTGAGATAAAAAATGGAAAATTCCAATGTAAAGTATGTGGTACATGTTGAGACTCAAACATATAAATCATAACTGTCTCTTTTGTTTAGTTCACTTGATCATTGTGTGGTGAAGAAAAAAATGTTTTCTTAATATCAATGAAATGTGTTTATTGATTTTTCAGCAACATAGGAAATGCATGAAACTTTGTATGAGATGTCATATGCACCTGTGCGTTTGGACGTTGAAGGATGGGTAAATTCACTCTTTATGCACATTGTTTTCCAGTTCATTGTACCAGAGCAGTAAAATAAACAATCAATAAAAAGAAATTCTGACACATGAAAAATTGAACATCTGTTGTTGTTTTGATCGGGTTTCTTGGTATAAGTTTGTATATGTATATGCATTTTGCCAGTTCAGCTTTCAAATCAGTGACTGAAATCGAGTCAGTTGATGAAATACCAATGGGACTTTTTAAGTACTATCATTACAGTACTGTAAAATCCAAGAGCCTTGAGCAGATGCAGACATTGACCAGAGAAATGGAAAACACTGCAGATGACAGAGACACATGTAATGTGACAATCAAAAAGGCTGTCCACACTCGTTGGCTGAGTCATGAAAAAGCTGTTCATGCTGTCAGGAGAAGCTATCCTGCTATCCTTGCTGACCTTGAGAATGCAGTTGGTATGTGGAATGACAAGCGGGCTGGTGACAGACAGAGTGTGACTGCTAAAAGGTCTGTACAATCAGCTCATGTCCTACCACAAGTTCTATTTCATCTTGCTTCTGTGTGACGTCTGTTCAGTCCTGTCAGGATTGACAAAGATGTTTGAGAGGAGAGATCTAGACTTAAGTATTGTTGAGCCTCAGATGAGAAGTTGCTTGGCATCTTTGAAAAAGATGAAGGACAAACCTCTCCCGCGTGGACCAACTTGGAGAGCAGTATAACTTGGAGAAAGTTGATAGCAGGAGATCAGATGTCTCAAGGTCAAAGACTCTCTTCTTAGATAAACTGATAGAGAACCTGGAGGAGAGACTGAAGGTCACCCCCATCCTGACAAGTATGTCTGCACTGGACCTGAGGAAGGCTGGAGACTCTTCATTCCTGACATTCAATGGTGATGCTGAGGTATTGGAAATAAATTCACTCAAACTGATTTTGATATTGAAGAAGTAACTGTAAGAAATGAAAACTAGCATGAAAACATGAACTTGTACTTGAATGAAATTTATCTATTCAAAACAGACTTTTTTCACATTTTCATATATTGACATAATATTCAAATTTTGCAGATTACAGAACTGGCAGAGCACTTTGGCCTGGATGTTGATAAAACACAGCTTGAGTGGAGTCAGGTCAAGGAACTCTTTGCTGAGGAAGTTGACACCTGTTCACCATCCACCATCCTGAAGACTCTGATAAGCCTCAAGCTCCAACTGGGAGACCTCTACCCAAACATTGTGAAGCTCCTGAGTATCCATGATACTGTGATCATTTCGACATCAGAGGTTGAGAGAGTCTTCTCCAGGGTGAAACACATTGTGACAGACCATAGGAACAGGCTGAATGTAAATAACTGCACCAAGCTACTTATGGTCAGCATGAATGCTAAGTCTTCTACTGACATTGACTTGAAGAAGTGTGTGGCCAAGTTCTTGGCACGAAAGAAGAGGAGAATATGAACGAATAATTTTATGAACTTGCATCAAAGCATGCCAAACAGACCCAAATGATGTCAGCCACAGTAAATTACTGAACCCTTAATTGTTGTGCCTTTTTTGTTTGCTGAATGCCCTTTTGAATTTTAAAGTGCCCTTTTCTCTCTGAGTCTACCCTGCCCTTTCATAATCCTGGGGGGAAACACTAGCCACAGCATGAATGCGTGTGTGTTGCGTGGGTTGTGAATGATAATTGACCTAATCTCTAGCACAGTTGCTCAAACATTGAACAGAACACATCGTCTTGTAAAACAAAGAGTTGTGTGTCGCCGATATTAAACATGCCCATGTCCACTGCCCAACTACTCCAATTCTATATTTATTTATTACCTACGAGGGCGAACATATCGGGGTTCATATTTTTCATACGATGCCCTAGGGCAAAATATCACTTTGTCATGGTGACGTGACGTCATGAACAATGCTATGGCGTCACGTTTCTTCTGTGACGTTGCGTTCTATATGCGGCGACAGCGGGTAGACAGCCTATGTTTGAAAGTAGATTTGGGTTATTTCCGTCAATTTCACGACTTCGGTAATAAACAGAATATTATATTCGTGTCCATATCATACCATGTTCACGACACTCATGCCTAAATATCAGTATATCCCTCGTTCTCGCTCGGGAAATACCAACATTTAGGCACTCGTGTCGTAAACATAGTATGACATGGGCACTCATATAATATCCTCTATATATTCCATATGTAACCCCAGATGGGCCCGGTGGGGTAGCCTAGTGGTTAAAGCGATCGCTCATCACG
Source organism: Haliotis rubra (assembly GCF_003918875.1). Lineage (NCBI taxonomy): Eukaryota > Metazoa > Mollusca > Gastropoda > Lepetellida > Haliotidae > Haliotis > Haliotis rubra. The sequence goes on along the minus strand of NW_025766968.1, from coordinate 2,729,745 downwards.
AGTTCACACCCGAGTTCGATTCCCCACATGGGTACAATGTGTGAAGCCCATTTCTGGTGTCCCCCGCCGCGATATTGCTTGAATATTGCTAAAAGCGGCGTAAACCTCACTCATTCACTCACTTTAACACCTGACATTCCTGAACTATTGAAATAGACCAAAAAAAATGAAAGTCACCGACTTTTACTAAATGAAATATAAATGAAGAATGAATAAGCCTTGTCGATATCGAAACTTTACAATTGCACCAAACACGACTACGTATGACGACACTGGTAGTAGCCGAGTGACGTGTACACGTTATGGAGTTCAAAGGAGTATGACACGTGGGAATAGAACCATTGTTTTAAGGCTATTGGACAACCTCTGAACAAAAAGGCTGGGGAAACATTAAATATATAACCACGACTATGTTATTATTTTCTCATTGTGTCATGATTAAACGGTTACTATTTGCAGGTTATAACTGCTTTTGTATTGTTTCTTTTATGGCAGCAAATTTGATACAGTGCACAAACATATAATTAACAACAGTACAACGCTCTCCTGTGCACTATTATCTTCTGCACTCATGCCAACCTCAATCTCCGAGACTGTAACATGTAAACTGAACAGGTGTGGTTCGAAAAAAATCCATACCAAATAGGAAATTCGTTTGGCATTGAAAACTTTTGAACCTCCTTGAAACGTTTTTCGTTGCCACTGGGTAGAAGCCATGCCCAAGACTTCATACAACAAACAAGAACTCAACCAACGCCATCACGATCCCACAGGCAGTTTACAGTTTCAATCCATGACACAAATTAACTGAAATTAAATCATTATAGATAAGATAAGTCCCTTCTGCAGCCATCCAGACAGTGAAGCTAAGAAAATAATTCCAGAAGCTATTATATCACTTAGATACCTGGCATGCTGTCCTCTATGCTAGAGTTATCGCTGATAACGTATCTCCAGTTAATGCGTGTTCAGCATTCCATCACCTTCTATTACCATCATGAGTCAGTAAACATGCGTTAAAGAATCTTGTAACCGAGTGTGTTATATGTTTCCACATGTTTGTAGGGATTCGGATAAGCTGTCTGGAATTGGCTCAGTTACATTCAGGTTCTTCACTATAAATCGTTGCACTGGATGTGGTGTCATATGCTATTGGTTTGGATCTCGAGAGATTGACTTTTTTGCGATGAGCTGATTCATCATCAGTTGAGCCCACATTAATTTCTTCAAAAAACATATTAACTTAAAATGACAAAGAAGGCCCGCATTCCGGCGTTGAATTTCATTTGAATGTGTATACAGGATTAAAAAGTATTGTGCTGAATATGAGATTCCAATTTGTTTGAATCGATATAAATGGATGGAACAGTGTTTGTGAGAGCAGTTCTGTCATTCAGCTTATCCACAGCCTGGGGTAATGATGAATGAAGTGTCTGTATGTGGACACTTACATGGTGGTTAAGAGTGGTTGTGTTGAACCTAAAGGCTATTTTCAGAGCGACTATTGGATTTATCTGCAATTTGAAGTGATGTCATACCAGATTTACACGTGTTCAATGTCATACAGTCAGATAACCTACAGGATGTATTTGCATTATTAGTTTTTCCTTCTTCAATTTCATACACTTACACGTTGTATTAAATGCACCGTGCTAGTTGAGTAGGCAATAAAAAAATTCTTACATTTCAAATTGTACTTTTTAAAAATTATTTTTCATCGATAAACAAGCTGAAATGCCTATGGCTTTCGTGTTATGGCAAAGGATTGTGACATTTGCTTCTCGTATTGCAATGCACCATATTGCTTCGAAATAATTAAAGAGATTTACGTAGACTTCCAAGTGTTTATTTCAATCAACGCGGCATAACACAAATTTCCCTTTGACATTTAATGTAGTGACGTTTAACCCCTTCCTCTCTTGCTGTGTTTCTTCTATATTGATGTATGTACGTCCATGACTGTTGATTGTAGTCAGTCAGACCTCAAACTTCAGTCGGATATTTCCAAACCCTGATGGGATACCTCCGTGCCGAATGAATGGTAAAGTCCTCAATTAGATACATGGGACGACACAGTGATTGAAATAATTGCTGGTTCCACAGGTCGCGCTCAGTTCTAGAGGCAATTTGTCCCCTGCTGGAGCGCTGACTGTCAGTCCAATGAAGTCTGATGTATTAGCTGCCAATACCTCACTGTGCTGTATATGAACTTGGAAGTCTGGGGCAAGGTCCTGATGAAACAGAGAGCTCTTTGGCAGAAGAAGATTGACTTATTTGCACATACCGACTTCAAATATACCACCCCCATTCCTGATTGCAGAACAAACTGTCCTTTCTTTGAAAAGGATTGACAATATAAGTGCCAAAGACCCCGTCTGAACTCATTTAAGTTTGTTATATGCCTTTTGAGTGGGTTTGATTTTGCTGCATGCTGGGTTTTTATTATCTATGTCAATCCAGAAATGGGTAAGATGCTTTTAATATGATGTCGTTAGTCTGTCAACACTTTACCGGTCATCATGGATTCCGTAAAGTTGAAAAGCCTTTAAACTCAATCAACATCAACACAACGTGATATAACTGGAAGCGATGTTAACGTCACGTTTCCACTATGCGGAGTCAGCATGTGTTCAGTGTCTCAAAATATTTGTTGCAGAGCATAGAGAAATGACTTTCATAGCTCTGCCCCTACAATATATATCTTTTTAATGAGCATTTTTAGATAGCGTTGTGTTTAGCTGTGAACTGCATACATAAATCCGTTTCCTGAGGACCCAAGGATGCACCCGGATACAACACATACATACATGTTGCTTACCTGGTACCCATTGCATGGCAACAAACAGGTTGCAGCACATGGTAAGTTAAAAATGTTTTAAAATGTCATTTCAACATTTAACACTGAGAAACAAATGAAACCTGACATTCAAGCAAGATAGTCAAAACCTGTTCATGTTTCTACTGGTGTAAACAATTTTGTCATTGACGTTCGTCGTTTATCGTACTTACAATGCGCTATTTAGTCTGTTCACAGAGATACTGTCTAGGAGTCATATCTAAGTGTGTGTCTGGCTCAGTCATTAACAGTTGCCGTATTAGTGCACACTATTTGGCTTTTGTGTGCACGTGTACCACGTGCTGATCATGCATGACGTAAAATTGTGATTAGATGTTGCGTTCGGGTAAAATGACACAGAATTGAAAATGTACAGCTATACTGCAATCATCTGTTCCCTTATTTTTTGTCTATGGTACATTTTTGCATAACGTTCACACTAAGTTCAGTACATTAAGATATATATTTTCTTCCAGGAATATCCATACAGTGAACTGAAAACTGACCTCATTTTCACACACAGGCATAAACTATGAAAACAACTACAAACGACGAAAGGAATAAAAAAATGGTGAAAATCCCCAAAATTAATCAATTGCTATGAAAGTCGTGTAAGTTTAAAAATCTATTCTATTTCATCCTCAAAACGCCCTTTAGGATATACAGTGCTTAACTGTATATAAAATTGTCGGAGGGAGATTTTGCGCAGCCGCACTGCCAAATCTGCTCAATGTTTCTGAGTATTTACAACTAAACCTGTTTTATGTGATACATATTTTCACAACCTCGGTCAAATAAGTTTGTAACCAGAGCCCTCTGACGTTTATCGAAATCAGAATAAAAAGTCCAAGTGTCTCAATAAAAGTGAAGTGTAAACACCCAAAGTCTGGACATGAGGAGCATTGCCCAACATGAAGATGAAATTGAAGTCATCTCATTTGACATAAATCTCCATGTAGAGATGTCAGCTGTCTTGAATTAATATGCACAGATCAAGATAGGCAATTGATGAGTTGGATTAAGTTGTTTCTTTGATTTCCAATTCCGGTCGATATATCGCGTATAATTACTTCTTCCGTTGATGTCCTTTTTATCCAGTATGAGTAAACACACAAACGTCAAATGTTTGTACTTTATGATTTATAGCTGGGCTAGCCATGCTTCATTTATATCATGACATTGTAATCGACATTTTTACCCTCACATCAGCTCCTATTTGTCCACATATTCCACTAACACAGGAACGTATCCAACTGCTCCTTCAATCTAAAACTCTGCAATTAACGCATTCAATAGACATGGGTTGTATCATTAAGCTGCTAATACGATGAACATTTTTATCAGGCCATAATCGTGCATGATTTAAAAGTGTATTATAACTTAACCAGTCGGAGAGAGTGATATATCCACAATATGACCCCATGCAAATTCACAAGCCAGTCGGACCAGTGATTGTGGAAAGTTACTGGCCCGGCTGGATTTTTACTGACCATGGGCTAGCGGGCCAGTGGTTATTGCGCACACTGGTTACAACTCAAATGGACCTCTTTCTGTATGCTGTAGTTCGTTGTACGTATAATCATAAACATAGTTGCGTATTTATGAATGATATACCGGTATGTGCACTGTGTGCAGTTATTATGTATTAGTAATATGGGTCACGTGGCCCCAAATACTAATAAACTTGTCACTTGTCACTTGTTGCGTATTTATTCGAATTTAGCAATACAATAAACTACGTTTATCACGATCAGTTTGCTTGGTCCCAGCCATTTGCTGTATTTCTTAGTCGAAACCCGTGGGAGGAACTACGGTTATAACGAACTAAAATCCCTTAAAGTTCTTTGTTACATTATGTTACTCTAGTTCAGTATATATATTCGTACAAGATTGTCAGTGAGTGAGTGAGTGAGTTAGTTTTACGCCGCACTCAGCAATATTCAAGCTATATGGCGGGGGTCTGTAAATAATCGAGTCTGGACTGGACAATCCAGCGATCAACAGCATGAGCATCGATCTGCGCAATTGGGAACCGATGACATGTGTCAACCAAGTCAGCGAGCCTGACCACCCGACCCCGTTGGTCGCCTTTTACGACAAGCATAGTCGCCTTTTATGACAAGAATGGGTTGCTGAAGACCTATTCTACCCCGGATCTTCACGGGTCGGTTGTCAGTGCCATCACGAGGCAAGTAATAAATGATGATTGCTAATATGGTGCGTAACCAATACATCAAATTATGTCACATTTAATACTATTATGCTTATCAAATTGGATTGCATTTATACGCCCGGAACAATATGTCTCCCTGTACCTTCTTGAGTTTGTTGGTCCTTACTTTGCTTGTGGTCTTGTCAGCCGAGTGGAACTGGAAGAACATCCTTTGAAAATGTTAGAGAAATTTAAAGACAACATAAAATATAACAACATATACTTATAGTGTTTCCCACATTCTTAATTTGATCACGATAGTTGCCATTATTTACATTTTATGGTATCTAAAGTGGAGAAAGCGACAGGAAAAAATGACCAGATGTTCACTGAAATATGTTCTAATTGAGAGTAGTCCGGGGCGGTGGGGTAGCCTAGTGTTTAAAGCGTTCGATCGTGACACTGAAGACCCGGGTTCGATTCTTTACCTGGGTACAATGTGTAAAGTTCATTTCTGTGTGTCCCCGCCGTGATATCGCTGGAACAGAGCTAAAAGCGGCCTAAAACCATATTCATTCATTCACTGAGAATAGTTTAGGACTGCGTTCAGCTACACAGTATATGCAATCTGGGATTTTCTTTCCGCTGCATGTATCAATATAATGACGATAAGTATGGATTCATGGTCACGCAATACTGTACTAGAGGGTCACACATTGACCATCAGAGACAAAAGTATGACTATTTTGTGTTGCGCTTACAAGATTAGGATATATATTTAATTAATCCTAACTTGTCACCCCGAGAGCTAACGAAGTATATAATGCACACCGGGCTCCATAGGGGCGTAGATTTACATTCTCTTTCCCATGCCGCGTAGCGAATCTACAGTAGGGAACGATGAAAGGTAGCTTGACAAGGAAGTTGATTATATTATTTTATTCTGTTGCTTCATTATTTGAAGGGAATATAGTGATAAGAGTGTTGCACTGGTATGAGTAACCTACCCGCTGAGATAAAAGATGAATGTTTTACTGTGTGTGAAGATTACATTCAGGAGATTGCACCTGTTGGAGGACTCACGTCTATCAACTCTGTCACAATTATGCATCCGGTTGCATCAGATATATGAGGAAAGTGTGGATTACAGTGACAGTTCGGTCACAATTAACTCAATCTTTAGAGCGTATTTTCCCAATTTGAACATAACACCATCTATCATAATCCATACAAAGGGCAAAGAACAAGGTGAACGCGAGATTTTCGGACAGATGCCAGAAAAGAAAAATATAAATTTTGCACCTGTCACTCTCCTTCAAGATTACAGGATGCATTAGTGGCAACGCCGTCTGTAGCTCTGAAATTCACAGTTACAGTCCTTAGTTGCACCAAGATCTGCTGATCATGATTTTGAATATTTTCCTTCACGTACATTCAGTGGTGTCAGTACAATGCCAATCAGAGTGAACAAAATGGTGAACGTTATGTTGGGATGACCTCCAGTAAGCCATTATACCAAACGTAGCTAAAAACCAAAACCTTCTTTTTAATGCATGTTGCCTGAATGGAGGTTAATGGAGGGATTGGTACCTGTAGGGCAGGACTTGTTTCAGGAACTACTAGTGTCGTCAATGATTTGTAGTAATCTATCCAAATGTCACCGCCACTTTCACTTTTACGTCTAATGGAGCCGATGCAGATAACTGAGATTGGAGATAAAAACACAAAAAAACCCTGGTGTTTAGCTTTGACAATACGTTATAGAGATTTATATAAAGGCGTCAATACAATTACTAGACACCAGCTGACCCATGTTTCTGTGCAATCCATCAAAATTGCTAATAGCGTCACTTCTTAAGAAAATATTGATCAGGTAAAACATCAAGATACAAAATACGATATAATCAACAATAGGATGCTTGGTTTAATCAATATACCCAAGTGATATACTATTCAGTGTTAATGACACATAAACAAATCACCCAGTCGACCGCAAACATGTTATTAAAACCGACCTCGGAACACAAGCGCTGCCGGTTAGATAAGACGTCGTCAATACAGGAGTATGGCGGTTATATGTTAACACAAAAGCAATTTAACACAAGCTAGCTACCCCTAGCTAAAGAGAGCTCAACATGGTGCCTTTGTTATGCATAACACACATGCCAAGGGTGTAGGTTCCTATGGGACTATCTGTATCACGCCGGAATCAGGCTGAATTTGTTCCATAAACCTCCACCACACTAACGAGAAAGCGATACATTTGCGTACGCCTATGGGCATTCCCCACATATTGCCATAAGTAATATCTACAGTATGCACAGCCAATTACAATAGCCAGCAGATAGCATGATGTTGAACTCCAATCGCAAAGTAAATCATGTTCTATCGAAGGCCAATTTCGTGCTGTAACAATATTTTCCCCGGGGGGCCAAATTTCATTATTTCTTTTCATCGACATGGTGTATAATTAACGATCCCGAGATCAGAGTTGCGCCCTTCAATATTTGCACACTTTATTAACATCTGTAAAATCCACTAACAGTTCACAACGATTGCTAAGCTATCAACGTTCGGCATCAGATTGCGTGTTATGCTGTATTGATCAAGACCAAAGCTACGCGTCTCATTTCACAAATCTTTACGTATCTGTAAGTTTCAAAAGATAAAATGAAAAATAATGCTTTGAAAAATCATCAGGTGAAGTAATAGTTTTAATTTATCTTCATCATATAACTGTTAATCTAAATTATCAAAACATAACAGTTAAGATAATTATGTATGCTATGACAAAATGACCATTTTTATTATTTTCTGTTAGCTTGCGTTTGCTCATCTTGCATATGATCATATTTCATACCGAATTTCAAAAGTGTTTAATTTGTGCCGCCTTTACTATTTGCTGGAAGAGACTAAAATATGTTCATTCATACATTAGACAGCGACAGGAGGTAAGCAAATGAACAATGAACACAATTTCATCTTTACATTAACATCTTGAAGTAAAAGGCCCCGTTTAGTTTGACTGAAATACATTGCGTTCCTCTGAAGTCATTCCTCAAGTAATGAATCCACTCACATGCAGTTAACATATCACCTTTTAAACACCAAACAGCCAACATGCCATAAATAGAACTAATTCTCAGATAAAAAGTTATTTTGAAATTGGAAAATAGGTATCTAATGAAACGACTTAAAAGATTTAATCGATCTGCACTATGCGATTGCCTGCATACAAACACTGTTGAGAGACGTGGCCCCAGGCTGTATATGAGTTGCCTGTAGACATCCAAAGCACAACAAGGCATTTACTTGCCTATTCATCTCAATGAAAAGCGCGTGTTAAACGTTCAATTCAAAGCTATGCACCACGGTGACTATATATATTCTTGACTGAGTGACATTTCTCGTAGCGCCTATTATTGCTCAGACCACCAATTCAGGAGCCCAATAACGACAGTGAGGGAATTTGGTTTTATTTCTGGGTCCTCCTTGAAAGGCAGTCTTATCTTGGCGGTTGTATGTGTTTTGACGTGTCCAAGCTTGGATCGTTTAGGTAGTATTCCTTTGTGAGCAAGATAACTGATTCGTTGAATATAAAGTAATCCTTTGTATTAGGATCAACGGTATCTTATATCGTTCAGCATGTGTGAATCAATGAAGTCATTGAACTGTTTCCAAATAAACCCTTTACATGCAATACAAATAGGTGATAAGTCCTCTGTTAAATATGAAATTCATGTTATTTACGATATCCCCTTGCACTGAAATTATTCAGATTTCAAAGGCATCATTACACAAGTTAACCGGAGGACAACAGAATGGGGTCCACTTCTTCCCTAACCTTGCAATATAGTATTTAACAGATAAGTCATTATTATTAAACATCATACAAGATCTCAACGTACACAGACAGACATTCAGTCAAATATTCCAAACCTGCAGCTGATTATTGGAAAAGATGGAAAGTTTCTCGATGAAATTAACATTTATGAAACACACCATGAATCCAAATGTTCATGATTTGTAAGTTTATAACCCAGTGTTAATTGTTCGCATAACGAAACATGTCTCCGCCAAGCATTGCACGCCTTTGAGAACTCGCTGGTGTTCAGGCCCGTTATATCGCCCCACGCCTCAAGCATGTTAATAGTGCTTTGTAACATATATCACCGACTCTTAAGAGCCAGTTGAAAGGAGATCAATGCAAGGACAGATTGAAAGCACTGTCTTACTGAATAGTGTCAACTGCTCAACTCAAACTTTATGATAATATGTTATTTGTTTGCAATAGAACCGTAAATGTTTACACTGCCTATTTACAAAATCGACGTTGATATTTGTTGTTTAAATATAAGGATATTTTCTAAACAAATACAGAAAGGTAGTTGAATTATCAAAGAAAGCAAAGTCATTCACGGTGCTAGATTGCTTTGGGAGACGGTGTAGCGATAGGGGCGAATACAGACGAAGGGTATGTTATGTCTCTGACGTCACTCACTCCTGTAAAAGCTAGAAGTTGAAAAGACGTGTTTTCTGTCTCGGGACAACTGTTGATACACGACAGATAAAGCTCCACGTCCAGTATATCGCCGAATAATGTAGATCCCGAGAAGAGGTTACATAAGCTGGGACTACGTATCGGCAGGTTCAGCCTGCCTCGCTATCTGTCTACATTCGTGTATCGAAACCAAGGCTGATCGCGGATAGTGCGTCAGCTCATAGAAGCCTGTATTAGCGTGCTGTGTAGCTTTCAAAACAAACTTGGCCCACTGTGCTGGCATATTACTCTCCTTGGAACACCGACAATTCATCTCAGGATTTTTTCGGATTGTGCATGTGTGTGAGGTTCTTGAACGTTTCCGGGGTTAAGCGTGGAGCTTGATGGTAGCCATCTGAGAGCTACTTTGGTCTGGCCCATCACGCGGCGACGTTACCAGCTAATCATTATGAGAGAGCTAATGCCTGGCAGTGGACGTGCCCTGGTCTCCGTTTGCGCTCAGGTGTGGGTACTGACCAGTGTCTTTGTGTTTCATCCAGTGGCGGCTGGCACGGGGAAGCTACCAGACGAACAGAGACTCCTGAGAAAGTTGTTCAATCCCAGGGTGTATGACACCAGCGTCCGACCCGTCTTCAACTCCTCCGATAATGTGGAAGTGTTTTTCAACTTTAATCTCATCCAGATCATGGACATGGTGAGTAGTTTGCTGAACTAATGTTTTACTTTACTTAGACTCTATAACTTCACCATTTGACCATTGAATCATCCAAGACTTCACCATGCTAAGACTCTATAATATCATCATTTGACCATGGATTCTTCCAATAATTTATCATGCTTATTCTGAAACGTTGCTACTCATTTTTGGGTGAGAATGGTGTATCTGCAATTCACAGAAGCATTGAACCGAGCATGTATTAAATCCATTGGGGAAATTAATACATAAATTGTCAGAAATCCAGAAATATCTCTATTTTCTTCAAATCTTCAAAAGACATGACTTCTGATATGATGGTTTCAAATTTCACATAGTATATTATCAAACTGATTCAAACCGGCTGCCCAGTATGCAAGTCTCTCTTCAAGAGAGTATATTTATTACATCTACTAAACATTAGCTGCGGGAGCACCTGGTTCCTTCATATATAGGTGATAGTGTGATAAGCTAGCAGCCATGGGTTAACCACATAAACGCTTATATGTTCCTTTAGACGGCGTTGCATGATCCTAACGAAACGTGTTGCTGCAACTGTGTCGCAATCTTAGATGCCACTTACAACAGTAATATAGCTGGTCACGAATGGTCGTTTATGCACTGTTAGCGCTGTCCATTAACATCAAGGACGCACTTAGCTCTGTTTATTGCCCTATTCTTGTCAGATTATCATGGCAAGATACATTATATTTAACCATTCATACAAATAACGGATGTCTGTTATGTGTTTTGCGTTGAAATCACACAAACCATGTTATACAACGTTATTTTATTGTGGGTGAATTTCCAAAAAGCATAATCTATGTTGCAAGGTAATTTAGAAGTGACAATGCTAACAAGAACATAATCTATGCTGACAAGTAATTTAGAAGTTATTATTGTAATAATGATTACAGGCGCATAATCTTTTGAAAGGTAATTTATAAGTGGTAATAATAACAGAAGCATTGTACACACTTTAAGTGGATGTTCATGATTTGTTCAAAAAGCATAATTTGTATTGAAAGATAATTTAGAAGTGATAATAATAACAGGAGCCTAATTTAGGTTGAACAGTGATGTCAAAAATGTAAATAATGGCAGGAGCATAATCTATGTTGAAAGGTTATTTAGAAGTAATAATAACAGCAGCATAATCTATGTTGAACAGTGATTTCAAAGTTGTAAATAATGGCAGGAGCATGATCTATGTTGAAAGGTAATCTAGAAGTGATAATAACAGGAGCATAATCTATGTTGAACAGTGATTTCAAAGTTGTAAATAATAACAGGAGCAAAATTTATGTTGACAGGTAATTTAGAAGTAATATTAACAGGAGCATAATCTATGTTGACAGGTAATTTAGAAGCAGTCGTAATAACCATTCCCAACAGCACACTGTCGTATCCTACATGTCTAAGTGATGGAACGTACAAAGAAACATGGGATGGGAGTCTAGGGCAGCCGTGTTGTTGAGCGTTATGAATAAGACTCTGGTTCGAATCTCAATATGTACAACTTGTGTAATCCAGTTCTGGTGTATCTCACAAGGGATGTGGATGAAACCGAGAGACAATGGGATAGTTTAGTGGTCACACCTTTAGATGTAAATGCCGTCATGCCCTCCTTGGTTTAAAAGTTTGGAAACCAGACTTGGTGACCATATGCATCGTCTGGACATTTGTCAACTGTAATAGAAAACCTTACAACCACGCTGACGCCACAGACATCATACGCGTTAACGGTTGAACAAAACTTCACCAGTTGACTTAATTATGTTATTTTGCTATCAAAACTTATGACTTGAAGAACATAGCCCGTAACGCTTGCCGTTGGGTAAATATAAGGATTAAAGTCATTATTTGAAAGCAGACAAGATGTCTGGGTATTTTTCTACTGCAGTGTTTACATACCCTATCGAATGGTGCATAGATGGGCAATAAGGACTTTTGTTCCTTCAATGTACACATAAAATTCCCAAATGCAACGTAATTTCGAAAACCCCGTAAGAAGTACAGACGATCTTTCCTGAATACGACAATGCATCAGCAAAGATTACTGCAGCCAAAATGGATTGTTCTCTGTTCGATAGACATGTACCACACAAGTGGTTGTGTGGCCTCCAAACAACGTCTATAGATTAGGCTGATATATCAAAAAGAAATAACCTCCAAGGATGTTATATTCGTTCTTTTGGCCGCCAATCCGTGTGGCATATCCACGACATTGATTCTCGTTCCCCGGTTGGTCGTCACTTCCCGTGCACATGTTCAATTGATCAGTATCACATAAAAACGGGAAAGAGCTTTCGGCAAAACAATACTTTATGCAACGATGACACTACTCGATATGATAGGACTTTGAGCCTGGCAGGATAAACTAATTATAGGCCTTAAATCCGCTTTTCTGTGTAAATCAGTTAATGCACTCATGTGTACCTCACACTGTGAAAAATGCACCTGCCACCTTCAACGTAATATTTCTCCAACGAGCTTTAGCACTTTTGAGAAGAGTCAAACATTTTTTGGAATCTATTTGTGCAAACTGTGCAAAGACCATGCCTTAAGATACAGATTGATTTTTATTAGCTACTCATTATCGACTGTCGCGTTGAAGTTGACTTCTGGCAGTTTTATCTGAAATATTATGCATTTTAAATCAAAGGCTAGAAACGGTCTGAATTCAAAGTATAGACAATACGGTCACAGCATTTTTCTTGCTGACAGATTTGTTATTTTCGGTTGACAGTCGTTGTGAGAAGAACAAACTGTTATCCAGTAGGGAGATGCGGCCCATTCTTCATCTAATAAGCTCATGTATCAGGATGATTGATGTCCAAACCTCCTCGGTGTATACTCCCTAGACAGCCATTAAAGGTTTAAGTCGATATTGCAAGTGAAAATATATCGGCGTTTCTGCATTAAAACTTTCCCTGTTTCCCTTGTGGTTCCCAATGCACGCCATTCTAACATGGCTAACGGCACTTGGGACATTGATGAAAATCAGATAGTCAAATTCAATTTCCAAATAATATCTTTTTATCATTTATTTCACTGGTCGAAAGATGCCTTCTGTGACGACAGCCTTGCATTTGAATGAAAAGTAAATTTACCAGAACTTGTTCAAGCTAAGACGTTCCTCCTTGTGGTTTTCAGGCCTTGGTTTGTGAGGCTCACCGTAGATAATCTTTTCTCATATCTGCATGTAGATTGATGATGCAATGTTTTGATACATAATATGAACTCAAAAACTGTTTTCATTATATTTCAATATATTTCTAATTAACGAAAAGTCGTTACTATTATACGGTTTATGAGATTTTGTTTCAGCGTAATATTTAGATTTGATCAATGTTATTTAGATAACATAATTTGAATTTGTTCAGTTTGCTTCAATTGCATTTCCTGTAGTTGGTGTAGATGTTTTAGCGTTTGGATAAATGTTCACATGATGCTGGTGTTATCTTGACATATCAAAGCCTAGATATCCCGGACCTCGAAGGTATGGAAATTACAATGCCATTACCATACAGAATTCATAGCCTCTTTAAGAGGTCAAAAGACGACATAGCAACACGCGACGGCTCCATCACATGACATTCAATGTGGCTATTAGATAACACCATTATTTGACACTTCATTCAGCACTGGCTGTTAATAATATCATGCATGGTAACGACGTTATCAAATTCCCTCTTGATTGTGTTCTAATTGTACATATTTGTGTGACTTAAACCCAGTAACGTCACCCCGATATTCTGTTAGCAATAGAATATAGTTATAACGTCACTCTCTAAAGGACGGTTTGAAGCACAAAAAATGACAAATTTTTCAACACTATTTCTTTCAATTTCATTTTCTTTAGTTGTTAAACTAGTAATGGTTTAGGAATAATTCGTGATGATAGTTGGAAGTTTTCCATCATGATAGCTGCCCTATATGTTATAGTCATGCATATACATACTTGCATCACCAAACATTATTGCATTATTATATAGTCCAGGTCTAAATGTTTCGGGCAATCCTATTCAAATGTATATTTCCCCGAGAAGCCATCGATATTACAGTAGTATAATTCGATTATAAAATTGAAATGAAAATGCCATAGAGCAAAATGCAGAATTTGTGGCTCTAAATTTATAGTAACAATTGTGCCCTCACAGCCACGCGCGCACGCACACACACACATACACAAAAAAACAAACATATTTAGCTAGCTGCACTGACAGCATGGATATTTGTGAAGGTAGTATGGGTATATGAAGTAACAGAAGGCCCAATGCCCCTCAGTTTGAAAGTGCATGTAGACCAAATACTCACAAATATAAATAGCAACACATGTAATAAAACATGGCACTGTAAGCCAATCGTAAATCCAATGTAATAATGATGCATTTTGTAAAATAAACACTTATAATGAATAATATTACAATTGTGAAACACCCGTAAGAATGTACCGACAGTATTACAATACAAAGCGACCATGTAACATAAATAACGAGGTGTTTGTCCAATCCATTGATTGTAATTTTCCACCTTGTAATCATTTCACTCGTTAAAATCGACACCACATTTGGCATTTAAAATCCAGCATAGTCAGAAAAGCCGAGCAAAGCAGCATACATACATATGTGTTCCAAGTCGCTGGAACATAAGACGTTATACCTCTGATTATTTTCTATAATTTGTTTTAATTCTTGTACGGTCAAGCATGTCCTGCTTGATTGTATTGATTTTTCCATCACAAGGGATAAATATTTCAGTGCCAAAACATTGATGGATCCTTTTTATGATGTAAATTATCATTTAATCATTGAGTTTTTAAAAGAAATAGAGTTGATTGATAATATCTGTATCCTCGAAGGAGGTTAAAGTACTGTAAAATGATTGTCCTCCTGAGAGGGTACGTAAGTCCCAAAACTTTCAAAGTATATTCAGCTCTACACAACTTTGTAATCGTAGAATATTTGTTGTTTTATTTTGGCTAAATATCAGTGCAATCGCCAATGGCTGAACGGATGGTATAAATGCAGTTAGGGTCCATGTAGGTAGCAAAAGTACTATAAGTCCCCATGGTCCCTAGAGTCGTGATCTACCTTCAGGCGATCCTCAGCCTTTTTTATATTGTATTGTCCTAATTTGAAATCCTATTTTCGAGATATATGTTAATTATATTTCTATTTACTGTGATATACTAGTTACTTTTACTGTCCTTCTTCAAAAGTTTAAAATTTGCGCATTTATCATAAATTAATAACTATTTTTAGTCGCGATATGGCTGAAATACTGTCGCTGTGACTATAAACTTTAACTCACTCACTCATTTTAATTCCTGGTAATGATAATTACTTGAAATTTAAAAAAACATCTTCATATGGACCAGGTTTCAATTTCAAGATACATGTATTGTTGTGTAGATTATGAGACAAGCTGGAGCAGGGCTTTAATACTGTCATCTGTTTTCATTACGGTCTATTTTTCTCCATATGCCTGCATTGCAATATACAATGCGTAGACATTTGCAAAATACCATCTGCATACATATCGACTTTTATTTTATAGTTCATTTCTTCTCAGTCAACACATATGCGCTCTGTCTTCTGTTTCAGTGTATTTAACAAATTACTCGCAATCAATACTCAATTCCTATAAAGTACTAATTCCTGTCAACATGGTAAGTGATTCAAGTTGGTGTATATCTATTCCAATTCCCGAATGTCGTAATGTCTAATTGGGAAAATGCGAATGATATATAAAACTGATTTAAGCCGTTTTCTTGTCGATCGTTACCAGACTAAGCGAATACATATGACCATTTACAGTACCAAATACATATCAAAAAGTCTACTTGCTCAAGATGAATAGCAACATTTTTGCGCTCGATCATTCATCAACTGCAGAAATCTTAAATGCCAAGGCAAATGACTGTCTGACGTTGCTGTCAAAGACGACAATTGATCACCAGAGTGGTGGTGATGACATTTGCAGACCTTAACATTACAATTCCAAATACGGAATTTTATGTAATCTTCTGCCGAGTGTCAGTAGAGGACTTTGCGGTTCCCCTCTGATTCCTACAATTACATTATAATTCTCCAACGAGGATCGCAGAGCGCCAGAACTCGTGAGCTGCATACGTGATCCTACATTAGCACCGACTCTGAGCTGGCTTTTCAACGATTGCCTGTTTTGGAATTAAAAGGCATGAAATCCAGGAGTAAAATGCTAACGATTACCAGTTGGATGCTTTTTCTCAACTATCATTGCAGTCAATGATCCGTCATTTATCATTTCTGCTATGGACTAAATTTGATCAGACAGAAGAAGCTATTTAGAACTACAGCAGGAATAGAAAGTTGTCCACACTAATGCTGGAAAAGGGACACCGAGATCGGAAATATGATACGGAATTACATTTATTTATTTTTTACACCATGAATCCGGAATTATTTGGTAAAGAATCATATGTGAGTGTCATATGTTGCATATAGAGAATTACTTTAAAAAGCTATAAAAACTGTAGGCATTTATTAATACTCATTATAGGGGCTTTGGTGCAGAACTCCCGAGTCTTGATCCACATGTTGAGGGTTCGAATCCAAGATTGAGTTTTTGCAGGCTGTGGAGTTTGGGTTTTGTGCCACTTAAACACGGAATGGTTCATATGATGCAACTAACACAGTCAAACCCACCCCACCGCCACCCCATAGCCTTATGATGATTTAGATTAGATTAAACAACAGCCATACCATGAGCATTGTACTAGGAACCTATTTATGAGGACCCAGCCGGGGAATGACACATGAATGTTTCACCACTCCACAGGTTTGCTATGACAATATTCAAACACCGAAATATACCTGGGCTATTTCTAACTACGGTGTGAAACAGTATTCTATCACTCGCTGAGATCGGCATGCATTACTTTTTTTAGTTACAGACGCAGATAGTGTGGACAAGTGTTAACGTGCTTTCAATGTTCAGCAATTGGCTGAAAAACCAACACTTACGATTGGTCAGTCAAATTGAGTTAAATAATCACAAAATGTCGTTTGCTAGTCGGGACGAACGGGTTTTCTTTACACTGCCACTGGTGGATTCTTTACGAGTAATGATAATAAACCATAATGAAATAAAAACTATATCGTCGATAAAACCCTCTCCATAATCAGAAGAAGCATGCGTCAATGTTTTTATCTTAACGTTCTGTATCAATGTAATAAACGTTCTGTATCAATGTAATAATATACCCAGAGATTATATCTTTCAGACAAAAATGTGCAATCATGTCACGCGGCCACTTTTAGATTTTTAAGGGTTTTTATTTGTCTGTTCCAGGATGAGAAGAACCAGATCTTGACACTCAATGCCTGGTTGGAATCGGTGAGTCTATCCTACCAGACAGGAAATAAGACCTCATGAATACTTGCAATTCATCATGAAACATGTACATATCAATCAAATTAGATGGAATTATTTTTCATTTTTGTGAAACTTGGAAAAGCGCCAAATACATCTTTTGCTTTTATTTGCAGTCTAACGTCATTATTTCATATTTTCTGATGATATTGAAAAAGTGACATCGAATGAGCAAGAAGTAATGGTGTGTAACGTATTCTAATGTTTCCCAAGATTGGTCTTCATCAGGAGGCGTTCATCTTGGTCGCCATTGCACCACTCTGTCTGAACGTCGAAAGTAAAATTTGAATGAGTAAGCAGTCATGTTTTCTCAATCATTCTTAACTGAGTGTTTTTACATTTATTTGGAATTTTTACTTAAAGGTAGCCTTCGAGTGATCATGTTGGCGCATGTTGAAGCAAAACATGTTAAAACGGGAACATTTCTGATTGTCAACTTCAAGTATTATGAAGAACTTCGCGTTTCACTGTATGTTCCTACTCCTTCATCACGTGGATGACGTGGGTACATTGACGATGATGGAGAAGCAGTATACTTCGAAATGCCGTGTTTGTCAAAATGCATACGTTGACATCCAAACCGTACTCGATTTATTCGATCACTTCTAAACTCATTCAAAGATTTCATAAATTGTTCGTTGATAGTTTGATACGTTTAACTAAGATGTATTGCAACTACGTGTGGGACGGTCCGATGTATTGAGACCACTTGCATAGGCTAAGATGTACAATAAATTACGGTTATAACTGTAGTTAGTTACATGCATTTCGCATAAAATGTACAGTGACAGGAACCACACAAATCAGTTCGTTACATTCGTCAGTTGGGTATAAGGGTGTTCGTTACAAACGTATACTGTATGTAGATCATGTGTTACTCTAGGTCTGCAAACATTTCCGTATGACTCGTATTGATTAACCTTCCTTCAGCTTCCTAACCACTTCAGATGTCTCTTCAACCAATTTTAGACGTTTGCTCTAACCTATATATTTATTTCCTACAGTGTGTCGATGAATTATATCAAGGTAATATTTGTGTGGCAGCTGTTTTCACATCTGAGGTGATATAATGAATGATGGTATTTAAAAAGTCAGGTTTACCCGAAGGAGAAATACATAACTGCTTTAGTCTTGATTTAGAGAAAGTCTGTGGAAATGCCTTTTGACGTTAAAACCACCAGGTATCCATCTGGATGAAAATTTATTAACATTCTGTTGTAATTTCTACAGGTTTATATTTTCGATCGTAATGGTTGGCAGTTATACCACATATTTGAATACAGTACCATGGGTCTTACGGTAATGGTTTGTCTTAGTTTTGCATTGTGTGTTGGAAAACCATTTCACAGCGCACATTCTGAAGACAGAAAGATTAGAGTGTGGTACACTAAGCAGGATTAATCAGAAATACTGGCATTTGATTTGCACAAAATGGTAAATTCGGGGAAAAGTGTAAATCGGATCGTCACGACCACGGCTGTCGTATTCATTTTCCCCAAATAACGTCCACACAGAAACTGAACCCCGAAGGGATTCCGGGAAATTGCCTAGTGTTCCTTGCGTGTCGTAATTGTCGACTAGAATGACGATCTGCCTGGTTGTGTGTCATCATGCCCGTTATGGAGCGTCCCACAGATGTGTGTTTGTAAAGCCGTGAGATAGCAGGAATATTATTGACTGCCCTTTGACAACCCCTTTATCACTGTCTTCTATGATTTCACAGAGCTGGAAGGATGAACGGATAGAATGGGATCCTGAAGATTTCGGCGGATTAAAAATGTTCAGGCTTCCGTCGAAGAAACTTTGGCTACCTGACATAGTGCTTTATAATAAGTAAGTATTTAGTAATGAATGAGGACCTTAATGAATTCTTAGTACATAGGGTTGGGTTCTGTAGGCATGTGAGTTGCATGTACAAGAAGAAATACATGTGAAAAAAACCTAGATTTCTTGGGATACCTATACTCAGATGTACACAGTGAATATACACAAAAATATTCGATCGAAACTTCTCGATTATCCGACGTTTCAGATGCCAGTAGGCGTAAAATGCCAAATTGGGACTATATCTGATAGGGCATGAAAACAGTTGTTTGGTGAAATGGTAAGCATGCCCTGCGTTAATGGTAGCACAATAATCCCTGACTTCAATATTCTTCTCCCTACTTAAATCCCATCATTGCTTGTAACTCGCCTGAGTTCCTGAACACAAGGATGTAATACACTGTAGTAAAGGGTTGTGAGGGATGTGTCCTTAACTAATAAACATGTCACAATACAACTGAGAAACACATCAACAACTGGTTGCTTGGGCTTGTCCTTCAATTTTAAGCCAGCGAACACGAAAGGTGAGGTGAGGTGAAATGGGGTTATTGTCGGACTTAAGACTATTTCGCTCATATAATGCGTGCATGCGTGTGTATGTGTGGCTGCTTGTACTAGCCCAGACTGAAGCTGGTTTTATAGTGCTAGCTCCCTGAGATACCATGCCGCAGTTAAGCATGAATACCCCACTCAGACACATTACACTGACTCTGAACCGGCCAGTCCTTGTTGTACCCATTAATGCTGAGCGCCAGGCAGGGACCAACAAGTACCATATTGTAACGTCTTTTGACATGTGAAGCCCATTTCTGGTGTCGCCCGCAATGATATTGCAGGAATATTGACAAAAGCGGCGTAAAACCAAACTCACTCACTCTTTTGGTATGACGCGGCCGGAGATTGAACCCGCAACCTTCCGCTCTCCGGGTGGATGCTTTAACCACTACACCACGGAGGCGGTCGCGAACACGAAAGAGAAAGTAGGTCCTGTTTAGTGCATGGAAGCTTTGACCTTTATTGTAAAGCAAAACAAATTATACACACAAACTTGATTTGACCAATCACAAAATATATAACATTCTTCAGTAATAGTTTCGAAATAGCCAATGATCATGTTATGATAAAATGCAATACAGTATTGGACATATCCATGCATGTTGTTGGCATTTGGTAAAGTAAAACTATTTTCAGTTATTATCTTCAGACACGGTTTCGATTCCCCACATGGGTCCAATGTGTGAAGCCCATTTTTGGTGTCCCCGCCATGATATTGCTGGAATGTTGCTAAAAGCGGCGTAAAACTAAGCTCATTCACTCAATTATTATCCGACCAAATGGGGTTCACCTCCCCTTCTCATCGCCATCGGCAATGATATGGTCTTTATATAAAGTTATATATTTCAGCGCTGATGACTACACGACAGGATTCATGCCTTGCAACGCTATGGTTGACAGCAACGGAGGAGTGTTGTGGTCACCCCCAGCTAGACTGCGGAGTTCCTGTAAGATCGACATCAGATACTTCCCATTTGACAGTCAACGTTGCACTCTGAAATTCGGCTCTTGGACATACGACAAGGCTCAGGTAGACCTCATCAATCGGTCGGAACTTGCGGACATTTCAAACTACATAACAAATGGCGAGTGGCGCCTTACCACCTACCAAGTAGTCCGCCATGAAGTCGTGTACCCTATCGGAGATGCCGTGTACCCGGATGTGACAATTACCTTGGTGATCCATCGTCGAATCCTGTATTACGTCCTCAACATCTTATTTCCGTGTTTCTGGCTGAACATCTTGAGCGTCCTGACATTTTGTCTGCCACCTGATGCCGGAGAGAAGATTACACTGAGCATTACAGTACTGCTATCCTACTCGGTGTTCATGCTGTTGGTGGCGGACAGCATGCCGCCAACATCGGACTATGTTCCTCTGATTGGTGAGTTGAAGAAACTGAGTTGAAGTCTTTCCTGCAGATGTCCTATAGAACATCTGATATTAACACTATTTCATAGTGATGCATAAACTCATTCTAGTCATATAGTCGAAGTCCTACAATCGACTCTCTTGTACGTGATATTAAGATATGGCAAATTGCAAATTTCCCAAGCTTCTTGAAGAAACTACTCTTATCGGAAATATGAATATCAAAACGTAAGACCGAGAGAAATATCGGTCTGAATTGTATAGTGATGAAAGTGTAATATTTCTGAATTAATCACTCAAAATCAGTGATGGTTCCAGGTACCAGGAAAATATGTAATAGGCATATGTTGCTCTGCGAACGGCAGCGTAACGCATTTCTGATGGTAGTACACCATTTCTTTTCCTGGTAAATGATTCTGAACTTTCTAAACAATCCACGTACATGTATGAATATTTTTTAAAACCTTTGACGGCCAACTTATACTCTTCACTAAAAGGTGGGGATAATCGAGATAGCATGGATTTTCTAAATTTTACCAGCTCGTGGTAATTTTTCCATCATCGCAACATTAAACGAATTGGGAACATGTATTTTACGTTCTTGCAAAGGATGTGTGTCGTCAACACTTATCCTCGGTTAAATACTAAGTATGAACATTTAAATTCTATAATGCCCTACGTTTCTAACAGTATACAGAACCGGTGACACCAGTGAATATGACTTGGGTATAAGACTCATTCACATTAAGTTGATAATGGACATCAATGGTTATTTATGGTTAGTTATAATAGAGTGCACCAACTGTCGGGGTGGGTTCATACACTACTAGTCCATAGTGTGTGAGTTCAAGTTTGAAAGTCACTTGGAGTACCGTGATCATTTTATATAACATGCAATGTACCAAAAAAACATCAAGTGACGAGTCACACTTTGCTGATGGAAGGGAAAGTGAGTGAGTTTAGTTTTACACCGTACTCCACAATATTCCAGCTGTATGGCGGCGGTCTGTAAATAATCGAGTCTGAACCGGGCACTCCAGTGATCAACAGCATGAGCATCGATCCGCGCAACAGGGAACCGATGACATGTGTCAACCAAGTCAGCGATCCTGACCACCCAATCCCGTTAGTCGCCTCTTACGACAAGCATGGGTTACTGAAGGCACATTCTAACTCGGACCTTCACGGGTTGGATAGGTTTTTGAACAATAGGAACGGTTGGTCTGTTGAGTCAGCTATATGAGCGCGGCCTGGAAATACGGTTAAACATCGTTGTGTCGAAGTGGAAGGGACCTTCGTAAATACTTGGAGTTAGCCGAGGTTCGCCACAAACACAAAATGATGACTAATAATGAAATTCGCAGAGACGAAGTATTTACTTCGAGACAATGTGGTCTGACTTTAATCAAGGCTGGACCTTACAATCCAGTGACTCATATGTTGCGCATCTATCAATGGCACGCAATCAGCCAATACATGGACAACCGATCCATCTGACAGCCACTAACCACAAGATTTCGTTATTTTTCTGGAAATGTTCTTTTCTGGAATTCCCACGAAAAAGATACAAGGTGGGAGCGCATACACACTGTTGCATAATGCAAACAACTAGATGCCTTCATTAGGCTAGTTATCGTCACATGCTAAAGCATCAAAACCTAACTGCTTTACGACGATGAATGGTGTAAGATTTCTTTGATCGATCAAATGCATAGGCCGTTTCGTCCATAACCACAGCAGGAAAAGTAATATACATGTAAACGATCTTCCTTACTTCGGTAAGAGCTACCATATAATCAGCAAATGTTAGATGGGTTTCGAAATCTGAATTTAACTTTAAACGGGATAAGAAATAACAGTTGCTTTGTAAAAAAACAACATGAAAGGATCTTAACGATGCTCTGTTGTACTTGTATGATTAACTGATTTAGAGGGATGTTCCTTCTCGAAAGAAGGTCAGGCTCCAAGTAACAACATGATGCATTTAGAAAGTAAACCAACGATAGGAGCGTTTGCCCTTTCCAAAGTGTGTTTTCAGTGTAAACCAGACTATCTAAGGAATTCCATTGACCACGTTCTTTCCCCTAAGACTTATCGATAAACTTGTGTGCGCACCAGTACAGAGTTGCAGGGCAATATTAACACAGCCCATGAGAACTGTCACATTGCCTTTATGGGAATTAGAGAGATTTAACCAATTGCTACTTTCCCGTGCAGTAACGCTCAATATTTTCAAATTTAATTTGAAAATAAAATTGCAATTTCAAAAACCAATTTGCAGGCTCAGTGCATTTTCTTTTGATGTGTTCTCACTAAAACGAGCAGTTTCTTCTTTTCATAAACTGTTTTGTAATCCAGAGTGCTCATACTGTATTTCCAGGAGGTGGAGGGTCAAGAGATTGCTAAGGAGGCACTGATTGTGGTCAGTTAAGACGATCTGGCTTTTATGTGATAGATTCATTAATTGGGTGCAACACGTACGCTTCATTGTCGCACTATTCTTCTGAAGGAACAAGGACATGTCTCAAGGACTTTAACAAAGATTCTGCCATTCTGAGCATCAGTCACAAGCAAAATACAATTACTCTAGCCCCATGCTGGTTGGAAACAATTTCACAATGAGGACTTCCCACTGGGATTCCGCCTTTTAATTTTCTCTAGAACTAGTTTAATTAAATGGATGGTATCTTTCAGCTAGCCAAAACATTACCACTTGATTTATTTGAACTTTGATTATGTATACTTTCCACGGAATTGGTTGGAATAGAGCAACTCTCACGATGCTACGTTAATGGGACATCTGAGATGTAACTTGAATTTGACCTAACCCCAACATTTTCACATTTCTTATCCACAATGAATTCTCTCTATACGACACATCTGCCCCTTAATAAAGCACTGTTTCATGTCAATGACTATACCATGTCTTGATAGCGAAGTCGAACGTTCAGCTTCAAGCTGAGCAAGACAATATCCTTCTAATAAGTTTCATCTGGGTATTGTAACGCGAATGAATTCTTGGTTTAATTAAGATGATTTGTCATTAGCTGTAGGAGAGTTTTAAATGTAAATTACTCGTGTGTCAGTGTAACAGTACGTTTCTGTTTCCATTTCAGAGATCTACCTAACCATGTCCATGGCTGTTGCATCAGTGTCTGTAATCTTGACTGTCTTCATATTAAAACTTCACCACTGTCCTCCAAACCAATCGGAGGTTCCTAACTGGGTGCGATATCTTGTCTTAAAGGTGCTGGCTTCTATAGTGCGATGTAGCTGTGTCACAACCCCCAATGGGGATCAAAACAGGCCATTCATAGTAGTCACGCCTACTAAAGACACAGAACCTTCAGATGCCTGTTCGCGCCTTCTTGGGGATCACTGCTTAGTTCCAAAGTCAAATCACCCACAAGAAATGGGATCAAGGTCCGATGATAACCTCAGTGTTGAATTTCGATCATCTACCAGACGTAGTTTTTCCAATAAGGATTCAAACTCGGACGTTCGGATGCATTTGTACGAGCGTTCAGGAACAGGCATGGAGGAGCTCTTGAGGTACCTCAAGTTGATTGTTGAGAAGAACGATGAAGAGGACAGAGCGAATGAAATGAACGATGAATGGAAACAGGTGGCGCTTGTGGTCGACAGACTCATGTTCTGGCTGTTCATGTTTATCACTCTTTTCTCAACACTCGTTGTTCTTGTTATCGTCCCAGCCGCTAAATATGCAGAAGACGAAGGAAAATAGCAGCACAAGAACATCTCCTTCTGGCAGTCTATCACAGCAATATGAATCTAAATATTGTTACCTGTACATTTCGTGTCATCTGATATGCTCAAATGGAAACACTATGACTATAATTATGTATTATATTTCACTGTAGGCTTACTGTGATGAAATAGTCGTTAATACAAGATAATTTGCGTTCTCGTGTATTAATGTCCTTATGCAACGTATAGACTGTATGAAACTGATTTTTCATATACATCAGCAGTTCTTCCTTTGTATAAG
Organism: Haliotis rubra; assembly: GCF_003918875.1. Classification (NCBI taxonomy): domain Eukaryota; kingdom Metazoa; phylum Mollusca; class Gastropoda; order Lepetellida; family Haliotidae; genus Haliotis; species Haliotis rubra. The sequence continues at coordinate 2,704,383 of NW_025766968.1, read as the reverse complement.
AAACATCACCAAAGACAAAATCTGATAACAATTTACACATTTATACTAATTGTAAATTTTTGCTTTTCTTGCATGAATGTTACTAGACTTTAATCAGGCTCCGGAGTAGTAAGCATAGAAACGTTTTATTTAGCAATGCTGTATAAAACGAACCAAATGATATACATATATAGTGTATTTTTAGAAGCTTTACAAACCCATGGTACCCGCGTGTTGGTAATATGGCGCCTATTATGCCATACGTACCAAAGTGTAAATATATCAAAACAATAAAAATAACAATAAAAATAACTACAATATCTTGTTGTACTGTTTCACATTACGTTGGAAGATCATCTGAGACGCCCTGAGGGATTACTTTGGACATATGTACCTTTCTGTAACCAGACGGAAAACAGCTTTCAATTACAATTGTATTTCGACATAATGACATCGTTAATTCAGATGCAGACTGAGTAAATTGTAGTTTGTTTACACAGAAGGAAGTGTTCACTGCTCAATAAAACGTTTTTTAGCTGATTTAGACCGACTGACCTTAATTCCGTTCACTTATGGTATTAACCTGAATCAATATTGTCAATATAGTGCTGAACGAACGTGACTGAGGAAGATTTATTGAGATCTTGATGATGCCCTTTGCACAAAAGGTTTCGCACGATAAGATTTTTTGTTTAATTGACAGTGATTTCAGAATTTGATCAATTTGATCACACTTGAAGGCAGTGCATTGTCGTCACAGGGCTCTTGATATCTGAAAAAATAATAACAATGATGACTCCGGTGTTCAAATCAGGTTTTCAATTTGTTTGCCAACTGTGTTTGCAACCACCACCTGCGATTCGAAACTGTGTAATCAGCCATCTGTGGAAGGACAACTCGGGAACGGAATTCGTCTTGAAGAAAAATAGCAGTCCCCATCGATCTACTTCAAATTGGTTCATTCTCTAAGACGGCTGTCATGGCAACGCGGACTTATTCAAAGTTTTAGGCTAAAGAAATAATTCAAAATGGTAATAATGTCCATTCAATAATTATTAAGCCCAAACTGCGATTTTAAAGTATTTAGATCAAATGCGAATTAATCTAGAGACAGTATCACCGTTTCAACACCAAACCAAGCCTGCCTTGTAATGGTCTCACAATGCCAATAAATTATATTTAGACAGACTTTGACGTACATGTCAATGTGTATCAGTAACTATATAAAGTGGCGTGCATAGTAATTAGGACATCACCGAGATGCTTTGATGGAGGGCTTGGTGACAGAAACGTGATGAGAACATAAACTCCAGACATGTACTGCTGTTTAAATGCGTAAGTTGATAATTCTCAAGAGTGGCCACAGAGAAAGGTGTTCTTATACAACAAAGGGTATCATCTTTCCTTTGCTTTCGGCTTTAGTGAGGTTAGCTGATAATGTTGTGAAACTAGTACCACGTAGAAGCATGAGGCTTCTAAACATAGTGAAAAATCGATGTTAATTTGTAGCTACAGAAAGGCGTCCCTGCCCGTGAAATACAGCTCCGACCTTAAGGGAACCAGGAAAGGATTGAATTTTGAAACCGGACGTTTTAGCAGCTTTGCAATAGGCACAGTTAAAAATGGTTGACCATTCCCATCAAAGCAACATGGAGATAATGCTACTTAAAGATCTGTTCAATTGATTAGTGAGATTGTTTCTTGCATTGGGACACGTGATTGCGAACATGGCATTGCCATGTGAGCTATGAGGCAACTGAAGTGGTGTAATTAAAACCGGTGAATTGGTCCATACCGATTGTAAAACATGAATTTTCCAGGAATGTCTATTTTCATGCAGAGGTGCGTGACAAATATCCGCCTCCCATGCACGTTGAGTTCGACATAAAAATATCCCTGCTACTGCTGCTATTGCCATATTGTCATGATTAATGCTAAACTTCCTACTACATACAACAGTTCAGTTTAGGGTTAAATAGATGCACTGAATTACCCTGCGCTCATGTAATGCAGATTTAAGTACTGCATGTATAATTTGGAGGGTTGTGAACGTCATTAATAGTATGTCAGCAGCAACGTCCATAGAGTGTACACATACGTGGAGCTCATACCATTAGTTATTCATTGACCGTCGCCATGGTCTACTGGATAAGACGTCTGCCCGGAGAGGGAGTGAGTTAGTGGGGGTTTTACACCGCTTTCAGCAATATTCCAGCAATATCATAGCGGGTACACCAGAAATCGGCTTCACACATTGTACCCATGTGGGGAATCGAACCCGGGCCTTCGGCGTGACGAGTTACCGCTTTAAGCATTGGGCTATCCCACTGCTCCTGCTGCCCGGAGAGCGGAAGGTCTGGGTTATAATCACTGCTGCATCATACCAGAAGACGTTAAACAGTGTCACTTGTCCGCATTGAGGAGATAAAGCATGGACAGGCTGGTTCTTAGTAAGCTAGGGCGGTGGGGTAGCCTAGTGGTTAAAGCGTTGGCTCGTCACGCCGAAGACCCGGGCTCGAATCCCCATATGGGTACAATGTGTGAAGCCCATTTCTGGTGTTCCCCGCCGTGATATTGCTGGAATATTGCTAAAAGCGGCGTAAAACCAAACTCAGTCAGTCCAACCATGGACACCTCTGTTGTTGGGATGGGCTTGAAAATAACACGAGTACAGACAGACGAGTACACACACACAGACAGACAGACAGACAGACACACACACACACACACACACACACACACACACACACACACACACACACACACACACACACACACACACACACACACACACACACACACTTGCATTAATCTTGAACTAGACATTAAACCGTGTTTTCTCCCGATGAACCTGTTTTACCATCAACTAAGTATGTGTATTTCTCTTGGCCTGTCATATTCATACTGAAAGAAGACTGAAGCAGTTTATGTCTGTAAGGAGGGTTTATGACTGTAATTTATGGTGACTGTACCTGGAAACGTATTGATCAGCGTGAACATTAATCAATTTAAAGTAACGTCATAGCGTACGAAGATCACAAAATACTAATTTGTAGTGAGTTCAATGAGTTCGATTTGTAATATATTTTTTATTGATAACGCAATTTGACTGTCTAATATAGAAATTTTAAAGACTCGATCACGACATCTATGATGTTCTCTTAAATGGCGCTGAAAAATCAAGGATTTTGTAAAATTATATTTCGTTTAATCTTTATATTTTTATTTCCCAGATGTTCATATGTATTGTGTTATATATGTTCATATAAAACATACACACATTTATGAGTCGGTTCATTGATCATACAGTAGCTTGCAAGGTATTCTATATATTCTCATTACATGAAAAATCAAAGATGGTAATCGTGGTGACGATGGGATTCTATGACCACAGATCCTGCACAGCTGTCCCCCATCACGTCATTGCGGCGTATTAGTCCATTGTTTCAACCTCACCCCCTTTGGGCCCCACCCACGCCCCTCGTTATAAACGCATCTCACAGATCTGACGGTCGAGTAATGAAGTTGGATTTCATGCCACGGTGAGTTTGATAATAACATAGGCTTTCATCCCAATTGTCCAAATGTCATACGATATTTGTATAGACGAGTAGGCTCTTTGCGTTCAGACGCATATACTGTTTGTGCAGCCAGCGATCCAGTTTCCGTTGTTTCTGGAAGGGTTGCTGACATGGTTATACATGGGCAATGTCTTAAACTATGTTGTATTTACTGGGATTGATATCTTTTTAATTATTATCTGGAAGGATGGGGTAGCCAAGTGGTTAAATGTTTCGCAGACATAGGTTCAACTCCCTGCGTGCAATGTGTTAATCTCAAACCTAACGTCCCCAGTCGAAAATTCTTGCATATTGCTGAAGAATAAACAGAGCCAGCCCTATTTGACACCCGCAATCTGCGTGAAATGAAGAGAAATGAACTGAATCGTGAGGAAGTACTAAACTTTGCTTGTCCCAGCAATTGCATGTTTGGGACTTACGACTTTAAATTCACTGTAAAAAGGTACAAACTCAGAAGAAGAAGAAAATCTCAGATGTTTTCGTGTTGCGTTTTCTAATATTCTTTGACATATATATCTATGAGCTGACATAAAAATATGCTTTGATCATACGGGAAAATTGTCATCTTGATACTCGGACATGCTGATACATAAAGTATACAGTACACCCTGGTTATAATGCGACCAATGACAAATGGCATTATATCCAGTTTGGCATTATAAACAGGGTATTATATAGGCAGGAAATACCTTCTGGCAAAAACATGGCATTATATCCAGGATGGCATTATAACTAGGGGCATTATTACCAGGGTGCACTGTAATTTGAAGTTCCAGATATCTGCTTTCTCTCACTTTTTTAAAATTGTGTATTTGACAATTTCAGAAGTCTAAACATTAAGATCTTCTTTGAGCCAGAGATTGCATTATACCACCCTCTCCTTAAATTAGTTCGATATTGTAGATGTGACCTTCTTGTAACACGAAAAGTGTCTATATCATGTTGAAAGCCAAGATGATCAGATCCTACCGACCTTCGTCTCTGCAAGTCACGCTTCTCTTCTGTTGGATGTCAATACAACTGTACTTTACACAGGGTTGCCGGGTACATGTATGGGATGTGAGGATGAAGGATGGCTGTCAATATCTTTTATGAAGAAGAAGTGGCATGAGTAAAGAATGCTTGCTTCAGGAGTCTGCTGATACGGTGACAAATGAGAGTGATAAAGACAGGAATGGTTGGGCTTGCTGACATGGAAGATGCTTCTATGATCGTTCAGTGTATGGATTGGCTGAAATAGATCACCGGAATAAACATTAATGGAACGTATTTTGGGGACAAATTACAGCGGATCTTCGAGCCTACAGGTTACCCTTTGGGTCGGTGTACATGTAATGGTCTTGTGTCTGGGGTGATGTGGGGATGAAGGTTACAGCAATTGGGAGATGCACCGTGTGTTGTGGTGTCCTAAAAGTGGCGCAGCTCTATTGCAGCTTCTACATTCACAGTCTGGGCTGATTATTTTACATTCTGGGTACATACATAATATGTATATCCAGCATCTTTAATGTTGACATGAACGTATGTGATAATGATGGTACACAAATCTGTTGGCTGACACTGCCCGTAGGTTGTCTGAGCTATAGGAAAAAAGACATTGAGGTTGTAAATCACCCTTGTATGAAGGTTGGTGGAACGGCACAAGGAAACTTATTGTATTCTAGTAAATCACACGTGCGATAAGGTTGGTAGATCTGCATAAGGAAACGGTTTGTATTCGAGTAAATCACACGTGCCTTAAAGTTGATGGATTTACATGAGGACAATTATATTCTGATTAATCTCACGCGCGTTAAGGCTTGATAAAAGAGCATGAGGAGGTCATTTGAAGTGAATAACGAAAATGTTCTGGTTGGCTGATTTATATAAGAAGACACATAAAAGACGTGAATCACAGGTGCGACTAGATTGCCTGAACCATATTATAAAACAATTTCATGCGGAGAATAACACGTTCTTGCAGGTTGTCGGGCCTATCTAAGGAGAAGCATTGATGCAATGAATAACAATTCGTTCTTGTAGGTTGTCGAGTATTGATGCAGTGAATAACACGTCAGTGTTGGTTGTCGGACCTGTATAAGGAGAAGGATTGATGCCGTGCATAAAGCGTCAGTGTAGGTTGTCGAACCTGTATAAGAAGACGTATTGGTGCAGTGAATAAAACGTCAGTGTTGGTTGTCGGACCTGTATATAAGAGACAAGTATTGATGCAGTGAATAAAACGTCAGTGTTGGTGCATGAACGTCAGTGTAGGTTGTCGAACCTGTATAAGAAGACGTATTGGTGCAGTGCATAAAACGGGAGTTTAAGTTGTCGGACCTGTATAGGGACAAGTATTGATGCCGTGCATAAAACGTGAGTGTAGGTTGTCGGACCTGTATATAAGGAGAAGTATTCATAAATGAATAACACTTGAGTGTTGGTTGTTGGACCTCTATATAAGGGGATGTATTGATGCAGTCAATAAAACGTGAGTGTTGGTTGTCGGACATATATAAGGAGAAGTAAAAATAACACTTGCCTGATGGTTGTATGAGATATATAAGGACACTTACCGAAGACTTAAATAATACGTGCGTGTCATCTGCAACTCGCTCTTCTAATGTGTGAGTCAGTGAGTTCAGTTTTACGCCGCTTTTAACAATATTCCAGCTATATCACGGCGGGGGACACCAGAATTGGCTTCACACATTGTACCCATGTGGGGAATCGAATCCGGGTCTTCGGCGTGACGAGCGAACGCTTTAACCACTAGGCTACCCCACCGCCCCTTCTAATGAATGAATATGATCAAGTCCTTGACCTGAACTAACACTTGCCTGGAGGTTGGCTGGACTAAACAGGGGTATTAATACACAACGTAATTTAAAAAGAGGTCAAATGTTCAATATGTTATTTCTGGGATTAAACTTTCTCTATAAAGTATAGATTTTAAATTTAGTCCTCTTGGGTGTGAGTCCCATCCGAGATACTCTTAGAGGCAGGCACTTTATGGCCGTACTTACAGTGCAAAACATGGAAGCATGACTTTGGTATCATGTAAATGTGTAACACAATATTTTGTGGGCTGGAAGAACCACGTGTCAACGGACTATCGCCAATCTAGACACGATGCATGCATCGTAATGTAACAATGTTGAACCTCACATCATCCACGTTGGCATGGTACAGTTGAAATGTATGCATCATAACTTAACTGTGTTTTCATCTTTCAGTAACACACTGTTTGATCGTTTGTAACACGTTCCATCAACCATTTACGGTGTTTGCATCATGGAATAATACTACATTCTACAAGTCCATTTCTCATGAAGTTGATGGGTTCATTAAGTGAAAAAGACATTACATCGCACTCCGTGGTAATTCTAGAACATGCTAATGCCGTGGTTGAAACGATCAAGCACGGTGTACGAGGTTTGTGTTTCAACATGAGTTAGCCCTTTCAGGAAGAAATTTGTATTTATTTATCATTATGTAAAATAAGATGAACGCAGTGTTCAGCACTTTCCATATTCATAAGCTTCCACGAATAACCTCTTTCACAAGTTTCTAAAAAATTTAGCTATTCCATAAAAGTTCCTCGATGTTTGCCCGATGTAATATGACAAAAATCTTAGAGAGTTTTGAAAAGAAATCATTTAGAGGAGAATTTATGTAAATTCAAGGCATTTGATTTCCAGAAAAAGCTAGCCAGGATGAATTACAAGTTCATTCATGTCACCTTGACCTTTTGTCCAGTTTGTCGTGAGAGCACCAATGTATATGTCGACATATACACGTACACGCACGAGTCGATGTTCTGTCTGTCTTTATTCTCGTATATTCATGCAGATCCACATGTACTAATCTGGAAACTAAATTCAGTCAGTCTTCTTTGTCTGGGTATAATTTCGTGGACTCAGTGAGTCAATAGCCAATGTCTGGTGTTCTGTAATCGGGTTTCACCTTTTTGTCTGGGTTTTCCGTTAATTCCTTGTCTTTGATTCCGTATGATCACTGTTTTGAAGCGAATCCTTAGATTACGTCATAGGTCATAGTACAATGTTTGACGATAATCATGTGATAACAAGCTAACAAGTGATATTCTCTCTCTGTCCCTCTGTCTCTTTCTCGCTTTCTCCGATTCTCTCGGTCTCTCCTGTCCCTTTCTCGGTCTCTCCTGTCCCTCTATCCGTCTCTCCCTCTCTCTACCCCTTTCTGTTTCTCTCTCTCTCTCTCTGACTCTCTATGTGTGTGTGTCTCTCTCTTTATCTCTCTCTGCCTTAGCTTTTGAATCATGTTTAGTTTGATTACCATTGTATTGCGTCTTTAAGTAATACTGAACCGTAAAATGTTGCATTAAATACTACCCCTTCACTTTTTAAAGCTGTTCCATTCGACACATATGCTTATCGCTATTAAACAACGACGCTTACAGGATTCTGAAACGACCACCGGAAGCAACTTTTCACAACCAACTGCGGTGATTGAAATGAATAAAACGAATCATCTCAAGGAGAAGCTTATAATTAAACATAAAAATATCGGTCGAAGAAAAATATGAAACAATGCATTAGATATTTTTTTATGGAAATATCCACTAAATGCACGTTTTAATGTATAGTATGACCAGAAATTATTGAGAATTTTAGGATTATGTTTAATTGGATTTCTAGTATAAACAACCTTTACCAGCCATCAAGTGCTTGGTTTCATTCAAGAGAGACAACTCCGTTAATCCTTTTTCATTAGTTTGTAAAGAGTTATCCCTCTTTGTTTACTTGCTAGCAGACGACATTTTCAGTGATCCTCAGTATGGATGATTTAGAGAAGAGGAAGTTGATTTTAGAGCATTATAACAAGGACATCAGATCAGCTAAAGTGGTTTCAAGTAGAACAGGCATCCCTTTGCCCACTGTTTATCGCATGTTTTGAAAAATATTGCAAATGGATATGGCATTGAGCACCAGGGAGGCGCAGGTAGGCCCAGAAAATTGACTGTCGGTGACAGGAGGCGGCTTGGTATTCTTGTTTCTAAAAACAAACGAAGGAGTTTAGAAAACATTAGGCTGGATATGATTGATAGAGGAATTGTGGCTGTCTAAAAGGGGACAAGTAGAACTGAGCTGCATGCAATGGGTTGGCAGAAAAGTCGAGGAATTCTATCACCGATCATGAAACCTGAACAAAAGGAGCGAAGGCTGAACTGGTGCTTACAGCATAGAAATGTAACTGGGACAATGTGATTTTCTCAGATGAAAGTTCTGTGTGGCTGTTTCCTAATACACTGAAATTCTGGACCAAACAAACTGAAAAACCTTTGTATCAGCGCCCAAAGTACAGTCCGACATTTAACGTGTGGGGTGGCATATCTGTTAGGGGCACCGCCCCTCTGTGTATTTGAAGGGAATATGAACATTGAGCGGTACACAGATATTCTCGAGGGACATTTACTTCCATCTGCTCACGTGTTCTATGGAAATTTTTGATTTTCCAGCAGGACAACGACCCAAAACATCGTTCAAAGCATTCAAAGGCCTGGTATCGGACTCAAAATATGACATTATTAGATTGGCCAAGCTATAGCCCTGACCTAAATCCAATAGAAAATGTTTGGGGACTTATGAAGGAAAGTGTCAATAAGAAAAATCTGACAAATACTGCTGAAATGAAAGAAGAAGTGGTCCGATATTGGGACAGCATGGACCACGACTTTCTAACTTCTTTGATCAGTAGTATGCCCCGCCGCATTGAAGCCTGCATTGCTGCCCATGGTGACTTGACAAAATACTAACTGTTCACCTGTCTTTGAATCTGGAGTTATGTTCTGCTAATATTCACATTGAATACCTGAGTAATGAGTGAAACAATAAAAAATTTACAATCTGTAAATTCGCAATAATTTCTGGTTGTACTGTATTTATTCAAACCTGACAGCCATAGAAATGTTCAAACAGACACATTTGGGTCACTGGGCAAATAAACATTTCAAAGTGTGTCCATATTACCATATGCCATTTGACCACATCATAAACATCTGATAACCACCACTTCTCACTGTGTTAATGGATTTGGTCTTGAATAGAACGTAATTTAAGATCATTATTGTAATGTCAAATTCCTGGTAAATTCCAATAAGTGCTTGAGTATTTGTGTACGCTATAGGAAATGGGACATAACACACGTTCTAAATGCAGGCAATACATTTCTTCATTGTTTTACAAGCCATTACAACTTGACACTCCCAGTTATAAATCTCGAACCAGAAAAATGTCCTGGAATATGAAACCAGTACCAGAATTATTTGATCGTGCAATATGCATGAGTAGACACGTGCAGTATTAATCATGTCATTATGTCAAGGAGAATGTGTCCTGGTTCTAGTCATCAGTCACATCGTCCATTATGTCAAACGTGCGCTTAAATGTCATTGGGTATACAAATTACGTCCTGTATGAATGAGTGAGTGAGTGAGTTTAGTTTTACGTCGCACTCAGCAATATTCCAGCTATATGGCGGCGGTCTGTAAATAATCGAGTCTGGACCAGACAATCCAGTGATCAACAGCATGAGGATCGATCTGCGCAATGGGGAACCGATGACATGTGTCAACCAAGTCAGCGAGCCTGACTAACGGATCCCTTTAAATTAGTCGTCTTTTACGGGATCGGGTGGTCAGGCTCGCTGACTTGGTTGACACATGTCATCGGTTCCCCATTGCGCAGATCGATGCTCATGATGTTGATCACTGGATTGTCTGAATGAAGTGTAAGTATACACATCATTTACATCTCAGGCTGAATCGCGTTATTGTAATCTCGTTTTGTGTTTTATGAGTGATCGAATGTGTTTTGTCCATAAGTTGAGCATTCATGTAGTGTACATACAGTTGCGTATGAATATTTCGGAATATTACATTAACATACGTTTGAAGGGCTCTGGAACATTGTTGTGTCAATATTATTCCACCACAAATGATAAATGTACCAATCCCAGAATCTGACGTTCATTCCTCCTCAGTACACATACTGTGGTGATGGAAGTTAAACATATTTGGATCTGATTAAAATTGATTGTCTGTGTAGGATGTTTGTTGTATGGCGTTGAGCTTGTCGAAGAAAGAATGCGAAGAATTTGCCGCCAAGATAGGAGGAGTTACCTACCCTTGACCACGTTCTCGGCAGCAAGTAGCCCATCCGTTATCTGAGACGTGCTCTGCGGTAATGGACTTGGAACCTGCCCTCCGTTTACTCCGTGTTAAAACACCTCCATGATCTCATTTAACAGAGTAACTGTCGTTTTTCATTCGTATACCAGTAAGGTTAACATATTCTTATATCACGGAGATGTACTTATACACTCTTATAATGGAGGGACACTTACAAAGTCGAATATCATAGCGTTATCCTTAAACGGTCGTATATCATAGACACAAACTGACATATGGTTAATCATGTTCTAACTCTTACACGGTCGCATATCATGGTGTAAAACGTATACAGTTGTATATTACTAGGTAACACTTACATGGAGTAACACCGACGAAGGCATATACCATGGAATAACATTTATATTCATTTATCATGAAGTAACACTGACTCAGTCGGATAACATGGAGTAACACTTACTTACTTGTATATAAAGGAGAAAAACACGAAAAATTTACATGACTAAGGGCTGTTCTTTTGTAGGTCATAGAGTAAGCCTTACAGTCATTTATTACAGTGTAACACAGTGGTATATATAAGCATGCACCTCTTGACTGCATTGATTTTTCCATCAGAAGGGATAAATATTTCAAAACCGTTCAGGATCTTTGTAACGTCAATTATCATGTAATTATTGCATTTTTTAAAGAAATTGAATTGTTACATAAATTTTGTCAAATGATGTGTATTATTATTATTGTCAGTTTGATTAGCAGCTGAGAATATGAGTGGCTGTATCCTCACAGGGGCTTGATGTATTGTAAAATTATTGTCCTCCTGTGGGGATACGTAAGTCGCTAAACATGGTTAATTAAACTTAACGAGTTTTTAATCTATGGCTAAATTTAACTACAATCATCAACGGCTGAGGGGATGATATAAATCCGTCTCGGGTCCATGCAGGTAGCCAAAGTACTGTAAGTCCCCATGGTCTCTAGTATGGTGATCTACCTCCGGTTGCTGGTTATCTATATCCCGTTTCTATATTGTATTGTCTTGCATTATAGTATACGTTTTAGTTACATGCTAGTTTTATATCTCTATCTGTGATACACTGGCAGTTTTACTGTTCTTCGTAAACAGTTTTATAGCTTCTAATATTGTTGATCTTTACTGATAATTAATTGTTCTCGTCACGATATGGCTGAAATATTGCCGATGTGACGATACATATTAACTCACTTACTATATCATAGATAGCATTTACATTCTTGTTTATCGTGGGGTAACACGTAACACGTAGTAAATTATCATGGCCTAGCACTCACAGTATTGTATATTAACGTACACGTATATCATTCAGAATCGTTCCGTCAAGATCCGGGGTAGAATAGGTCTTCAGCAACCCATGCTTGCCACAAAAGGCGACTATGCTTGTCGTAAGAGACGACTACCGGGATCGGGTGGTCAGGCTCGCTGACACATGTCATTGGTTCCCAATTGCGCAGATCGATGCTCTTGCTGTTGATCACTGGATTGTCTGGTCCAGGCTCGATTATTTACAAACCGCCGCCATATAGCTGGAATATTGCTGAGTGCGGTGTAAAACTAAACTCACTCACTCATTCAGAATCACTCACATCTTTAAAGACATATATCATGGATTAACAATAAACAGTTGTCTGTTCTGGTGTGGCTTTTACTCCTTGGCATAATATTGTGCTACACTCACAAAATTGTCCCTCCAAACCGACATCGCTCGGGATCGGTGAAAATGTCGGTTCACAGGGAGTCCACTGTATATCATTGAGAAACACCTACACAGCTGTATATTGTGTAACACTTACATGGTCGTATATCATTAGGCATCGCTTACATGATCATGTACAAAAGAGATACATCCTCTCAGTAATATACGCAAAGAGCTTTGTTAAGCACCCCTGACATATCTCAGGATTGAATGAGCCCCGATCTTAACCCTTTGGAGCATATCTGGGACATGATTGGTCGTCGTGTGCAACAAAGGGGTCCTCCTGTATAGAACCTGGCCCAATTGGAAGCTGCTTTACACGAGGAATGGCGTAGATCGCCCCTTCAGAGGATCAGGAGGCTGACAAGGGGCATGAGGAGGCGTGTGCTGGCTGTCATACAGTCACATGGAGGTTACACTCGGTATTGACCTTGAATCGTGTAAGACACGCAAAATGACATTTTGAATGTTCACATTCACCAATAAATTCAACATTAAATATTCCAGGTCCATACTTCAGTGCTTTTTTTTTAAATGAACAATTATCATCATAAAATCAACATGCACTGGAAAAAAAGTCCATGTTTACAAGACATTTCCAATTTTGGAAAGATGAAGTTTCCAAAGATTTACAATTTTGGAAATGTCCACAAGGGGAGATAACTGGTGGGTGATGGTAAATCATTTTTATTTGCACGCCCCGGGACCTAATCCCTTGTTGATTTATTGGTGAGTCACGGCAGTTAATAGTCACAAATTAACAAGGCCTACTGCCTTGTTAATTAACAAGTTATTATGCCTCTTAAAGGTCACATGCAACCAAAAAATCGACAACATAATTAAAACACAATTATCACTTCTTCATGACATATAATATGCATTGCTGATTATGAAAAAACAAATAAACAAAATGATAAGCGTATAATCGCAAATCAAAAGTGCAATATTTTGTACTTGGGTTTACCTCCCTCGAAACGAAGCAGCCGGGATACCGAACCCAGTCAGGGCTGTTGTAACGGCTGGTTCATTTGCAGATGCCCTCACGGCTGATTGTGTGTGTATATATAGAGATGTTGGGGTTTGTAAATACATGCTCATTTTTTGTGTATAACATTTTACAATCAACAGACATCATAACATGTCATGTGTTCAAGTATCACACCTGCCTGTCTGTGTAATTACATAATGTGACAGAGACCGAACTCGGGCCATAAATCAATGCATTTTGTTTATGGTGTATAGCCTGATTGGTGTTAAGTTCAAATTGCATGTGGTCAGTGATCGCAGTTGTGTATTGAATATTGTCATTAGCAGACAGGCAGGCAGACACACAGGTGTCAATAAAACAAGACATTGAGTTTTGTCTGTGACAACGACATATCTACATAGTATATCACAGTTAGAAATTCTGTCAACGCTAAATAATGACATTGCTTTTAAGTATCGAACTGAGAAAGTGACTCGGTAAGAAGAACGTGTGGGGAAATAGACAGATGAAATTATATAAACAGTTTATTTACTGTCATAACATATAAAAAGCTCGCGCCTGTGAGATATCAACAAAACATTATGAAAATAGCTCACACCAAAGCCTTCACCGAGTATTCACCAGACAACCCGCTTCCAAGTTGCGCGAACCTATTTCACTGCACACACATGCTATGAGCGCAGCCCAGCTGTTGAAACCCGTTTTCCCCGAAAGTTTCGGGGGAAAATTAGTGAATCGTTTGAACTCCGATTTTCGCGCGGTTTTTTTCATCGCGTTATTTTTCAACTTTATAACTTGAATTTGCATTTTTGATGATTTGTTTCGGTAAGTCCATACCGAAAGGTATCAGAATCTGCAAAGTTGTGTTTTACGTTGCATGTGACCTTTAAAGAAGCCTCTGGAAGTAAGTTAAATCTTTGATGGGCATTAAGAAGTGGAATGCATTACTGTGACCTGATTTTCACCTGATGAAGGAGCAAGCATATGCTCCGAAACTTCGTGTTATTCACAATAAAGAAGTTGACATCCATAAATCTTGCTTTTCTTATTAAAAAGGTAAGTTTTTACAATCTGCTGAGCTGTAGGCTTGTTAATCATGTCGCGGTGTGATTATCGCTCTAACACACCTGAGAGATTCGTCAACAGTGTGGTATGCACAGGCGGTGAAACTTGTATTGTATTACTTTGGGTTGGTTGCATATTGTTTTGTGTTATGCTGTCAGTTTGTATGTATGTGTGAATGAGGAACCTCACATATTATCACATTGAAAACAGACTAAACTTAACATTTATTCCATGGTCAATATCGCAATGTTAGTGATATGGTAGTATACGCAAGTTTGTTTCACAGTTTTGATAATACCTTCTTTTATGCAGATAAAATTATTAAAAAATGAACGAATAATGCCATGCTTCTCTCGGAGTAAGGGAAGATAATTCATATACTGATTCTGATCAAATTAGATATTTCTTTATCGTCCGAACAGAATTCACAAATTACTGATGTTTTGTGTGGGTGTGGGTGTGTGTGCATGCACGCGTGTATAACATCTAACTTGATAGGTATTAAAATCAGGTCGTTTGTAACCATAATGACTATTGGTTGGAAGACTTGAGGAACAAAAATACTTTCACTCTTCAAAAGGAACTGGAACAGTAACATGCTGTATGATGAAATCGATCAGAGAACATTATCATGGCATAAATGACGTGAATGACACATGTAATGGTCGATAAAAAATATATAATCACTATGTTAGTTAACTCCATGACCAGACGCGTCAAACTGGTACCGATAGATGTATATCTAATACGTAAAAATTCAGTATTTCTTAGTACCTGAAATAGAAAACACAAATTTGGAATGAGATGTTTTAATCGGAGATCAATCTGTTAGGTAGCAGTTTACTAAAGTAGAGCTTAAATCAACGTTGCCAATGAGGTCATTGAAGAGGTGGAGGGTTGGTTTTCCATGAAATCAGAGGTGTCTATTCAAGCGGTCTGCACAAGGTCAAGAAATGTTGGAAGAAATGTGTCACTCTGGATGGTGATTATGGAGAGAAGTCTTAAGCACAAGAAATCAAAATAAAGTTTCTACCCTGAATACGTCTTGGTGATAATTAGACATTTTTAATACACCCCTCGTACTATATGGTTGTCGTGTGACATTTATGTATACCCAATTGGTTGCAGTCTGTTAGTAACAGGTCGGTGTAATTCTAGGTATATAGTATTCAAACCATCTGTTGAAAACTGTGTATAATTATCCATCCTCATTGTAAGAAATATTCATCTACGAGGATTGGTTTCGATGCTAATCTCCAGCATTTCCACACACTCCACATAGAAACAGACAGCGTTACAAGTATAACCCTTCCTTCTAAATTCTAAAAGTTCCTGCAATTAGCTGTACTATATCTACTTGTGGTTTCTTACTAAAAATAACATATGTATGCAGGTGCATCTTACATACAGTTAGTATATAAACTGAAACTGAATCATTATTGAGTGAGTGAGTAAATGTTGTTTAATCCCGAATCTTGCGACATTCCAGCTACAGGCATACAAGACAGTTTGTGGACAATGGACCAGACAGACCAGTGACTGAAAGCAAGACCAAAGATCTATGTCACCGGACAGAATTACAGGCGACGTGAAAGCAAGAAAGCAGGATCACTTGCTCCAGTTTATTTTAGTCGCCTACCGACAAGCAATATAATGATTGGGTCTCATCCAGCTGTGTGCCTTAATACTGAAACAGTGTATCCGCCAGTTGTTCTGGGTCATCTATCGTTACCTACCATGTGTCGTTTACAGTTATACGGGAATAACGCATCGGTAATATGATAATAAAGAAATAGTGAGTGAGTGGGTTACTTTTACGCCGCTTTTAGCAATATTCCAGCAATATCACGGCGGGGGACACCAGAAATGAGCTTCACACATTGTGCCCACAATTGGGAATCGAACCCGGGTCTTCGGCGTGACGAGCGAACGTTTTAACCACTAGGCCACCCCACCGTCCCTAGTAAACAAATAATAATAAGAGCGATACAGCAAGAAATGCGTCATAGAATACCACATTCCACTTACCGAGTGAGTATGATGACACCTTAGTATCAGTTTCTGGATCTTAGGATCGGTGTGTACTCGATTGTCACTCTCAGCTTCCTGGGGAGTATACAAACCAAACTGTCTGTGAGGAGCTACAATTTATTGTCAGATGTAACTGACCGTTTTAGGGAATACAGTTAGTTGAAGATAAAGGTAGGAGTTGCATGGTAGCAGTCTCTTCCATCGAAGTGACACGTTTGAGAAAGATACCAAAATATCTTCAAGTAGTCGGGGTTACCTCTGAGTGAGTGAGTTGAGTGAGTGAGTGAGTAATGTTTAACGTCACATCGGCAATATCTCAGCCATATCGTGACGAAAACAATTTATATAATACAAAAATGAAAACATTGTGAAGAGTTAAAGCTGTCGACGATGGACAGTAAAAATACTTCAGTATCACAGATATGAACATAAAACTATCATGTAAATCTAAAACAGTGTATTTAAAGAAGACAATACAATATATAACACGGGCTATAGATCGCCAGCATCTGAAGGTAGATCACCATACTAGGAAGTGAGTGAGTTGAGTCTAGCGCTGCTGTCATGCCTTATGTCAAGTCACAACGTGTCAGTTTAATTTAGGAAAAATGACAAGCATACATGATACGTTCTTTGCGTCCAGGTCTATATTGCTTACTGAGTGAGACCTGTGATCGTAATCAGTGCGCGTAACAGTTTCAATGACATATAGTTGACCCCCGTTAATCTGGTCCAAAGTGTTCCCCATGAAACGGTAGGGACTGACGCATGTCCGGATTAATTAATCATAGGTACTGAATCATTTTGCAGATATGTAAGACTTCACAAGCAAAAGGTATCCGAAAATCGAGGTTTTCGGATAAACGGGGTTAGGGCTAACCGGGTTTCACTGCAGTAGGGTTGTGAACCTAGATGCTAAACATAACACTGTACGTGATGTCCTGGCATCACGTTGGGATGCTAACAAAGTGCGAGGAGGTGAATAATTAAACTGATTAACTGAAGAGTACATGCACATTCGAGAGGCAAAACGAGTAAACTCTTTTTTATCAGATACGATGTAAATTTATGGGAGACCCCCACAGATTGTCGGCTTAGATCGAATAACAGAGAGGCAGGTTAAGCTGACATGACTGCTGTATCACGTCTCCGACAGGATGGACCGGTGATAACACGATAAGCAGGGCTGTAAAAGAACCAGCTTAGGTCCAAGAAAAATATATGTCAGATCCTTGTAATGATAATGTCTAAAGCAACTTGGCTTGGAACCACCTTTGATGGCAGGATAAGCACAAATGTGGGGTTTGTGTTACCAAAGAGATGAGTAGAGCCTTAGAACCACTGCTAACGAGTGCAAGCTGATAATATTGGTTTTCATATGGTCACAATAGACCTCTTCAGTGATGGACCATCAACGTCATTGATAACTTGTGGCTAATTACACCCAGAATGAAAGGGTCCAGTGTGTATGAATTTCTGTAGACGCTTTTTGCTCTGAAAATTAAGAAAATAAATAATAGATCAATTTTCAATTTAAAGTATTAGTCATGACATGTAGAAAAATATTCCAAAAAAGAAAAAGAAATGGACAAATGGATTCTCTTCAGATTTGGTTCCATGTGGTCTGACTGAAATTGAATTGGAACCTTGTACAAAATACTTCGATTGTGGCAAAAAATATAAGAATTTTGGAAATATTGGTTTGTTTCACGCTAAGCTTCCAGCATGAAGTTTTTCTTTAAAGATGTTCGGTCATTTTTCAAAATCTTGGCAAACGGAAAGGGATATAGATTATAGAAGAAAACTGAACATGTGTTTCATAGATCGCAAGCATAATACTGTAGTATACAAAGGCGTGATAGTGTAAAAGGAAAGTTTTATGCAGGTATTACCACTTTAGTGAGGTGAGGTGGAATTGGGCTTAGCGTCGCACTTGAGAATATTTCGCTCATAATGACGACGTGGATGTGTGTGCATGTGTGGCTGCTTGTACTAGCCCAGACTTAAGCTGGTTTTATAATGCCAGCCCACTAGGATACCATTCCGCAGTTAAGCATGAAATACCCTTCTCAGACACATTATACTGACTCCGAGCGGACCAGTCCTTGTTGTGCCTATCAATGCCGAGCGCCAGGTAGGGACCAACAAGTACCATATCTTAACGTCTCTTGGTATGACGCGGCCTGGGATCGAGTGGGTGAGTTTAGTTTTACGCCGCACTCAGCAATATTTCAGCTATATGGCGGCGGTCTGTAATCGAGTCTGGACCAGACAATCCAGTGATCAACAGCATGAGCATCGATGTGCGCAAAAGGGACCCGATGACTTGTGTCAACCAAGTCAGCGAGCCTGACCACCCGATCCCGTTTGTAGCCTCTTACGACAAGCATGGGTTACTGAAGGTTCATTCTAACCCTGACCTTCACGGGTTGTCAAAATTTAGATGTACAATTTAAATGTACATGCATTTATAGGGGCGTATCCCCTCCATATCATCATTTGTCTCTTAGGGACTGACGATATGTTACGATCGGAAGGTGTAACATTCAGCTTGTAAAATCAGGTAAATCCGGCTAGGGACACACATAATATGAAACATAATGTCAAAAACAATTTACTGTCTTAACAGGTATAAACATCAAAATAGGAATTACATGAATTGATCACTGCAAATCATACAGGTAATGATAGGTGTTAGCGAAAATGGTAAGTACGATCAGTTGTACCGGAAGGACCCGCCACTCACAGAAGTATTACAGTGCATATATGAAGTTAGTTTAAGGTTGGCGTGGACGCGTTTGCTACTTGCCTACTACTGCGCTTGCCATGCGGGGTTATAAACAAGACAGACTATGCACAGCAACTTGCACCTATACAGATTTCCTATGTTATGAATAATTTGTGAAAAATATAAAAATGTATGAAGAAATATATGCACTGTAATAGAAGGTTCATTTCGTGTTCTTAAAAACGGAGATATTTTTCAGCGTAAATGTTAGCGTGGCAATGTATGAGCCGTGAGAGGGCCAAGTACGACGTGACAAGCAGATGGGATTATATGAGACATGATGACGTCAAGAGGTACAGATCTCCCGACCTGCTTTCATGGGATTTGACAACTGGCCAGTCAGACAGCTGGATTTTGTTTCGGGTAAGGATAAAGTTGTTTATGACAGGTTGAAGCCAGGAAGTATAAATCTGAAGTAATCTTTGTGTATATGAGACTGAGTGTAAGTGACTGAACAGGTTTGCGTGTTGTTTTATTACTTGATTCCTCGTCATAACTAAAACCACCAACAGGTTCTGTATGACGCAGTTCCTCTGCCTTAACATGTAGTTGTTTTGACATTACGGACACAGTCTTCACTTGCAGGTGAAATGGGGTGTCATTTCGTGTTAAGTTTCATTTCACTTACATAGTGGCGTTCTTGTACGTGTGTGCCTGATTCAGTATCTGGTGTTTTCTTTTTTTTTTTTTTTTTTTGTTGTTGTTGTTTAATACCGCACTCAGCATGCATTTTGATATCTACTTGTATATGGCGGCGGTCTGTAAATAATGGACCAGACAATGATAAACAGCATGTGTCAACCAGGTCAGCTAGCTTGACCACCTTATCCCGTTAGTCGCCTCTTACGACAAGCATGGGTTACTGAAGACCAACGCTAACCCAGATGGTCACAGGTTCTGCCGGTTTTGTGATGCTAGCTTGAGATACCATGAATAGCGGACCACTCTCATTCACACAGTATACTCACTTCGAGCTGGTCTTGTTTTATCCCCTTAATGCGACAGCTACAAGCATCAACAATCTTTACCGTCATCGGGAATGTCCCAACCATATTATTACTTGTCGATTAAAAAAACGGATCGAGTGATTTTGCTTTTTGGGGGCATTTCACGTCGTCTGTAATTCTGTTCCAATGGCATGGAACATTGGTCTGGCTTTCTGTCACTAGTCTGTCTGGTCCAGTGTCCACAAATTGCCTTGTATGCCTGCAGCTGGAATGTCGCCAGGTTCGGGATTAAACAACATTTGCTCACTCACAACAATCTTTACCGTCCTCCTGAATGAATTGCCCAGAGAATCGAACCAGCGCTATACTGACAAACACTCTATCCACTACACCGTAGCGTTTTGTCGGTTACGGAAAAACAATGTGACGCAGTTATACTGAAGCAATCTTTTGATCTCGAGTCTATATATTTTATTTCTTACTGTAAGTGTAATGTAGACCATAGGCCCATAATTACAACAATGGCTACAGGCTTTCCCTTGAGGATGTACAACAGATAATCAAAGGTACAATCAGGAGGGTGCGGAACGTTTTACATTTGCATAATAAATATACATAACGGTATTTTTAATAGCTTCAGTATTTGCTGATGACATTAACATTAAATTTATGTAAAGATAGATACTTGTAAAATTTTCTGCAATATATCTAATCCTTAAGTCATTATAATAATCACACGCTAATACAAAATGGTACTCATTTTCAATACATTGTCTGTTACAATATTCACAAATTCTCTAATCATGCTGGTCTTTATTGTATCTACCAGTTTCAATCGTAAGGTTATGAGGTCCACATTTAAATCTTGCCATAGTTTTTCCTAAACTTGTTTATTTGTACACAACTTCGATACAATTCTCACCGAACCTAGGCTTAAAACGAGCATACAAGTGAGTGAGTGAGTTAGGATTTTAAGTCACATCGGCAATATATCAGCCATATCGTGACTAAATCAATTTTTATATATATAAACAATTACAGATAAATTAGAAAATTCTGTCAACGAAGGACAGTAAAACAATTACATTATCACAGATATCAATATAAAACTAGTAATTGAATCTAAAATATTTAAACTATACATGACAATACAATCTAAAAACAGGCTATAGATTGCCAACGACTGAAGGTAAAAAAAGAGCATACAAGTTTGTTTTATGACTTTCAAATATAAAAGAGTGCCAATTTTGCTCATAGCAAAATATTAATCTAGAATCAAACTCTGAAAAGAACTTTTGTCTGTTATTAATAGGCTGCTGTTCCCAAATATATCCAAAACCTAAAGAATAAATCAGATGTTTAACATTAGATACCCAATTTTCTTCACCAGCATCTGTTTTAATAACATATCATATGCTAACTTTACATTATTTATTTTCTTGCAGAGATACCATTCGTACCCAGATTCTTTTATGAATAAGGATACTTAAGGGGTACCGTCCACTTTACCCATATACAACATGATTTGGAGAATACCTAACAATAGGTTATACCTAGTATACGTTTACATACTTCTAGATGAGCAGCTTCAATCTCATTTATGTTACCAAAGCCCCAAACTTCAGACCCATATAGCAATAAAGGTATTACTTTAGAATCGAAAATCTTGCAAAATACATCAAATGGTACCGGCTTTAAACTATGCATAGATTTAAATATACCATAAACAACCCTTTTCGCTTGTAATGCAGCATTATGAACTATTATTCCAAGATAATGTCTCAGAAAAAAACTACACCAAGATAAGTATACGACTACACACATTCTAATCTATGTACCCCAAATACCACTTTTCCATCTTAGATATAATTCCTTTTAAAAAACAACTACCTTCGTTTTATCTAACTTTACCGTAAAATGATATTGAATACAATACTTACCTAAAGCATTTATTCTTCTCTGGAGCCCAACAATAGTATCAACTATTAATATCATCTGCAAACATCAAGAGGAACAACTCTGCCAAATGTGGGTGAAACTGCAAGCCTGGAGAACGTGAATCTTCAATATCCTTAGAAAGGTCATTAATAAAAAACGAAAACAAGACGACTTAATATGCATCCTTGGCGGACACCTGTACTACAATCAAACTGTTCTGATAAATAGTCTCCTGTTTTAATGCAAGCTTTAACGCCATTATAAATGGAATATAGAGTCCTATACATCTTAAATGATAAAACCGTTTCTGCAAAGAACCCTAAATAATTCTTTCCTATCAACAAAATCAAACGCTTTTCTAAAATTGACGAAAAGAGCATAAATTTTACCACGTTTTTTTGCAAAGATGCCGTTCTACCATAGACTGTAACACAAAAATATTATCCAAAGTATTATAGCCCTTCCTGAAACCAGCCGGGGACTCTACAAGTTTTTCATACGCCTCTAACCAAAATTCTAATCTATTATGTAATACTTTTGTATAAATCTTACTTAATACACTAAGCAGAGTTACTCCTCTATAGTTATTAGGGTCAGAGTGACTACCCTGCTTATGAATACGAATTAAAATTCCAGCGGACCAGGACCACTTTCAAAAACTGAATTAAAAATTACCTGCAGGTATGGGAATAGAAAACCACTGGAGTGCTTAAAAAATATATTATAGTTCTATCTATTCCAGGTGCTTTATTACTATCTAAACCATTTACTGCAGCATAGATCTCATCCTCACTGATAGGTACATCCAAAATATCACACCCTAATGTACTTAACCCAATCATCTGCAGATATTACACTATTTCTATTGTCAATACTCTTTTTACCAAACTGTTTCAGAGTTTCCCTAAACTTCTTACTAGAGTCATCAATATTTTCTAATTCATCACACAGTTTCAAACTATATCTTTCGATCTCGAATGAATCAAATAGGTGAGACGCATATTTCGAACAAATAGCTTATCTTTGAGCCATTTAGAAGTTGGAGCATTGATGAAGAATAAAATAAATGAATGCTCCTATTGTAATATAGAAACTGTTCATCGATATATCTTATCCTTCCAGAGGAAATCTCGACATACAATCGATGATTTAACGGGATTTGACTTAATGGATTGTTTGCCTTAACCTCGCAAGAAAGTGAACGACGGAGAGAATGGTTGCTAAAAGCTAATTTGTTGCCATGTCATTCGTAACATTGCAGCATCCCACCAGAATGTACTGACATGCCCTTCATCCTTAACGCAAAAGATCACCGACAGAGGATCGCTACATTTGTCAAGAATATGAAAGAATAACATAACCTCTCAAAGGATTACAAATCATGAATATTTGATGAGAGGTCGAAGTTTATTCAGTGAAGGAATACAAAGTGTATTCCATAATTATTTTATAAGCTAAACATAATACAACGCTCAATGTATATTTAACACACGGATGAGAGGATCATTTAGAACTTCAATTAAACTAAACTAAGTCAAATTCATATTCTGTTTCGATATTGTACAAACTCTCCACAATGTTTTGAGATGTCTGAAGATTATAAATACAAATAAGGCCCTTAATATTCTCATATTTCTAGTAAAGGTCGTATTCAAACGAGAACACACAGCTACAGATATAAAACGTGGTGCCTTTGCGTTGTAAAATGAATGATTGACGCAAAGACCACCGTATAAAGTACGTCCATATAGAACACGCTTATAACGAACTGATGGTTATAACGAACTGATGGTTATAACGAATTGTCTTTTTTCATGTCCCAGACACAATTTTATACATATTTTAGTAGCAATGCGTATAACGAGCTACGGTTACAGACAACTAAAATTGGGGGCCTTTGAGTTCGTCATAACCGTAGTTTACTATGTCCACCTATCTCTTCTGTAATCAGCTACGGGTGTTCTACTCCCAGTCTACA
Organism: Haliotis rubra; assembly: GCF_003918875.1. Classification (NCBI taxonomy): domain Eukaryota; kingdom Metazoa; phylum Mollusca; class Gastropoda; order Lepetellida; family Haliotidae; genus Haliotis; species Haliotis rubra. Next base: position 2,680,211 of record NW_025766968.1, on the reverse strand, counting down.
TTAATGCTCTGTTCATCATGGATATTTGTCTTGCTGTTTTCGAACCGTAATACACCATTCAATATCTGCCAACTCTGGCATATCTCACGAATAGACGGCAAGAAAACATAATCAGCTGATTATCTATGTATTCAAACTGTTTGATTAAATGTGAGTAAATATGACAACCAACTTCGGTTCACTATCAAAGACGACTTAGCTTCATATATGTTCATCGATCACATTTATCTCAATTTCCCATTTGTTAAAGTAAAGTCAGGGATGATCAACAGTGTAATGAATCTGAGCGCAATGCTCATACGTAATTCTTCCGTACATTAATGAACGGATCACTTACTTCAACAGACTATAATTGTGCAGGCACTGGACTGTTAATCATAATCCGATTATAGCCAAATAAAGTGCAGGTAAAAAGAGAATACACGGTATCAACATACAGACCATACCTGTGTTGTTGTGACGTCAGCGAGAACGAATCTTTGAGCTTACGCAGTTAAGACATACATTTAAAACAGAGACAGAAAGAGCGAATCATAAAAGACATCTTTCATGCGTTTATGAACCTTTGATCATACCACCTGGTACGTTGTACGGACTCACAAGTTCTTGAACGATGTATACAGCAATTTTGATTAAGGTAACTTATATTAAGTAACAGGCTCCTCTACTCCACTCCGACAGTTTCATTAGCAACCGTTAAACACACGTTTCTGATGGTTGAAGAGTTAGGGTAACATGACTGACATCTTTAACTGAAGTGAAAACAGAACGCAGTTGTTTCTTTGTGTCTACGGAAGAAGTAAAATTGAATTTCGCTCATGACACTAAAATAGATATAAATCCACATACCTATTAAAACTCTCTAAGATCTGTCGACGCCAAATGCCACAGTAAAGCGGTCTGGTTACGCCAATAAATGTGTTATAATTTAGGACATGTGTGAAAGGAAACGCACTGAACTCAAAACGTTTAAATTACAGCATAAGAAACCATGTACCAAACTTTCATAAAGCAAAACATTGCAGTAGAAAAACAAACATTTCACAAGCTAAGTTGTGCGTTAAGGAGCATTGCTCTGGATGTTAGCATATTTACTTTCGGTGGTCTATATCAAACTAAAGGCTTGTCCGATTGTTCACAGACCCGTGAAGAGCCGGGTTAGAATATTGATCTTCAGTAACCCATGCTTGTCGCAAGAGGCGACTAACGGGATCGAATTGGTCAGGCTCGCTGACTTGGTTGACACATGTCATCGGGTCCCTTTGCGCACATCGATTCTCATGCTGTTGATCACTGGATTGTCTGGTCCAGACTCGATTACTTCACAAATTCTCTAATCATGCTGGTCTTTATTGTATCTACCAGTTTCAATCGTAAGGTTATGAGGTCCACATTTAAATCTTGCCATAGTTTTCTAAACTTGTTTATTTGTACACAACTTCGATACAATTCTCACCGGAAACTAGGTTTAAAAAGAGCGTAGAAGTTTGTTTTATGACTTTCAAACATAAAAGAGTGACAGTTTTGCTCATAGCAAAAGTTTGATCAAGAATCAAACTCTGAAAAAAACTGCTTTTTCTGTTACTAATAGACTACTGTTCCCAAATATATCCAAAACTTAAAGAATAAATCAGATGTTTAACATTAGGCACCCAATTTACTTTTCCGGCATCTGCTAAGTTTAAGAACATATCATATGCTACATATCTATTTCCTTTCAGAGATACGATTCGTACCCAGATGATTCTTTATGAATAAGGATACTTAAGGTGTAACGTCCACATTCCCCATATATAACATGATTTGGAGAATTCCTTTTTATACCTAATAAACGTGTACATACTTCTAGATGAACAGCTTCAATCTCATTTGTTACCAAAGCCCCAAAACTTCAGACCCATATAGCAATATATGTATTAGCTTCGAATCGAAAATCTTGAAAATATATCACATGGTAACGGCTTCAAATTATGCATAGATCTAAATGTACCATAAACAACCTTTTTCGCTTGTAATGCAGCGTTATGAACATGATTGTCCTAAGATAATGTCTTAGAGAAAACTACACCAAGATAAGTATACGACGATGCACATTCTAATCCATTACCCCCAAATACAACTTTTCCATCTTAGATATAATTTCTCTATTTTTAAAAACGACTGCCTTCGTTTTATCTAAATTATATTGAATACAGTACTTAACTAATGCATTTATTCTTCTCTGGAGCCCAACAACAGTATCAGCTATTGATATTACATCATCTGCAAACATCAAGAGGAACAACACCAAATGTGGGTGGAACTGCAAGCCTGGTAAACATGAATCATCAATATCCTTAGAAAGCTCATCATTAAAAAACGAAAACAAAAAAGGACTTAATATACATCCTTGGCGGACACCTGTACTTCAATCAAACTGTTCTCATAAAAAGTCTCATGTTTTAACGCAAGCTTTAACGCAATTATAAGTAGAATATAGAGTCAGGACCACTTTCAAAAACTGAATTAAAATTACCTGCAGGTATGGGAATAGAAAACCACTGGAGTGCTTAAAAAATCTATTATAGTTCTATCTATTCCAGGTGCTTTATTACTATCTAAACCATTTACTGCAGCATAGATCTCATCCTCACTGATAGGTACATCCAAAATATCACACCCTAATGTACTTAACCCAATCATCTGCAGATATTACACTATTTCTATTGTCAATACTCTTTTTACCAAACTGTTTCAGAGTTTCCCTAAACTTCTTACTAGAGTCATCAATATTTTCTAATTCATCACACAGTTTCAAACTATATCTTTCGATCTCGAATGAATCAAATAGGTGAGACGCATATTTCGAACAAATAGCTTATCTTTGAGCCATTTAGAAGTTGGAGCATTGATGAAGAATAAAATAAATGAATGCTCCTATTGTAATATAGAAACTGTTCATCGATATATCTTATCCTTCCAGAGGAAATCTCGACATACAATCGATGATTTAACGGGATTTGACTTAATGGATTGTTTGCCTTAACCTCGCAAGAAAGTGAACGACGGAGAGAATGGTTGCTAAAAGCTAATTTGTTGCCATGTCATTCGTAACATTGCAGCATCCCACCAGAATGTACTGACATGCCCTTCATCCTTAACGCAAAAGATCACCGACAGAGGATCGCTACATTTGTCAAGAATATGAAAGAATAACACAACCTCTCAAAGGATTACAAATCATGAATATTTGATGAGAGGTCGAAGTTTATTCAGTGAAGAAATACAAAGTGTATTCCATAATTATTTTATAAGCTAAACATAATACAACGCTCAATGTATATTTAACACACGGATGAGAGGATCATTTAGAACTTCAATTAAACTAAACTAAGTCAAATTCATATTCTGTTTCGATATTGTACAAACTCTCCACAATGTTTTGAGATGTCTGAAGATTATAAATACAAATAAGGCCCTTAATATTCTCATATTTCTAGTAAAGGTCGTATTCAAACGAGAACACACAGCTACAGATATAAAACGTGGTGCCTTTGCGTTGTAAAATGAATGATTGACGCAAAGACCACCGTATAAAGTACGTCCATATAGAACACGCTTATAACGAACTGATGGTTATAACGAACTGATGGTTATAACGATTTGTCTTTTTTCATGTCCCAGACACAATTTTATACATATTTTAGTAGCAATGCGTATAACGAGCTACGGTTACAGACAACTAAAATTGGGGGCCTTTGAGTTCGTCATAACCGTAGTTTACTATCGCGTGTGACTTTATTGTCCACCTATCTCTTCTGTAATCAGCTACGGGTGTTCTACTCCCAGTCTACATTAATGCTCTGTTCATCATGGATATTTGTCTTGCTGTTTTCGAACCGTAATACACCATTCAATATCTGCCAACTCTGGCATATCTCACGAATAGACGGCAAGAAAAACATAATCAGCTGATTATCTATGTATTCAAACTGTTTGATTAAATGTGAGTAAATATGACAACCAACTTCGGTTCACTATCAAAGACGACTTAGCTTCATATATGTTCATCGATCACATTTATCTCAATTTCCCATTTGTTAAAGTAAAGTCAGGGATGATCAACAGTGTAATGAATCTGAGCGCAATGCTCATACGTAATTCTTCCGTACATTAATGAACGGATCACTTACTTCAACAGACTATAATTGTGCAGGCACTGGACTGTTAATCATAATCCGATTATAGCCAAATAAAGTGCAGGTAAAAGAGAATACACGGTATCAACATACAGACCATACCTGTGTTGTTGTGACGTCAGCGAGAACGAATCTTTGAGCTTACGCAGTTAAGACATACATTTAAAACAGAGACAGAAAGAGCGAATCATAAAAGACATCTTTCATGCGTTTATGAACCTTTGATCATACCACCTGGTACGTTGTACGGACTCACAAGTTCTTGAACGATGTATACAGCAATTTTGATTAAGGTAACTTATATTAAGTAACAGGCTCCTCTACTCCACTCCGACAGTTTCATTAGCAACCGTTAAACACACGTTTCTGATGGTTGAAGAGTTAGGGTAACATGACTGACATCTTTAACTGAAGTGAAAACAGAACGCAGTTGTTTCTTTTTGTCTACGGAAGAAGTAAAATTGAATTTCGCTCATGACACTAAAATAGATATAAATCCACATACCTATTAAAACTCTCTAAGATCTGTCGACGCCAAATGCCACAGTAAAAGCGGTCTGGTTACGCCAATAAATGTGTTATAATTTAGGACATGTGTGAAAGGAAACGCACTGAACTTCAAAACGTTTAAATTACAGCATAAGAAACCATGTACCAAACTTTCATAAAGCAAAACATTGCAGTAGAAAAAACAAACATTTCACAAGCTAAGTTGTGCGTTAAGGAGCATTGCTCTGGATGTTAGCATATTTACTTTCGGTGGTCTATATCAAACTAAAGGCTTGTCCGATTGTTCACAGACCCGTGAAGAGCCGGGTTAGAATATTGATCTTCAGTAACCCATGCTTGTCGCAAGAGGCGACTAACGGGATCGGGTGGTCAGGCTCGCTGACTTGGTTGACACATGTCATCGGGTCCCTTTTGCGCACATCGATTCTCATGCTGTTGATCACTGGATTGTCTGGTCCAGACTCGATTACAGACCGCCGCCATATAGCTGAAATATTGCTGAGTGCGGCGTAAAACTAAACTCACCCACTCTGATTGTTCACGAATGATATCTATAAAATATTATGCAAAACCTAATCATTATTCCTGTAAATTAAATTATATTCTCCATATATCGATTGCATCATACAACTCATACAATACATATAGCCCTTTTGTATCTGAAGGTAATAAGAATTCTATTAAAAAACAATTTATTTTTCACAAATTATTGTGTAATCAACTTCACGCACAGACGTGTTCTTATTTATCTTATAATATAGAGTCTTATAATCGAATAGTTTGGTCTTTTCTAACAAGATTAAATTTAATTTATACACATACACAGACATATAATTCATATATAAGTCTTCTCTTCAAGCTCTTGTTCTTGCACATAAATTCAATTTCAGTGATGAAGACGACCGTACTGAACTACATCCCATATCTCTTCTGTAAACAATCCCACCAATTAGTTAAAAAACCAGACAGTATACTCCGGTTTGATAATTGCTAATGGGACAGTAGTTCTCAAGTTGCCCTTTACGCTCTAACAAATATACACTTGCATGACATTTTCTTGTGACTGCCCGTTTATTTTTGTGCCGCGCCGGAGAAAAACTATTTTGGAGTGAGATAAGGACGTTGGGTACAGAGTCTAAACTGCACCAAGATGGGGAAGACACAGACCGTGTACTAACCAGCAAGGATGATATGGTAAGTTTCAAGAACCATATAAACACATGTCAGGATTAAACTGTTGCTTTATTAAATCGAATGATGTAACATTTATTACAGCTTGGATGCAAATGATGAGTACGTAGGTTTGTGGTTTCTTAATGTGTTCGTGAATAACGTAAATACGTAATTATTAATCTGGAAACCTTTGATATTATTTTGCATTTGATTGAACAATGCGTTGGACTTAGATCATTTTATGTGGTGTTAAAACATTTTTCATTAGTAATGTTTGATCATTACCTGACCGTCCAGCAAATCTTGAGTTACACGATTTTATGTGTTATTGTGAATATTTACATCGTAATGGCTGCAGTATTCACATAGATACAAAGAGCCAGATAGTCTTAACCAAACCTGTAGTGGCAATACACTTTCCGATCGTTTAAATACGCCTTCCGAATCTGTTAAATGTCAAGTTTTGAATTAACGTACGGGTTTCGAAACCTGTATCTTCGTTCGTAATCTCCACATTGAACTAACTACTAGAGATGATTTCTTGGTTAATTGGTTTGTTGTTGGGTGAAGCGAGGGACACTGTCCGATTTCACACGAAACTTGTGGGGATAATAAGGCGATATGTCATCTCTTCAAAAGTAATAAACATGTTAAAATTCCTTCAACAATACAGCAGGTAAACACTGGAATTGTTGTAGAGCTGTGATTGTGGTAGTGTGATTACATGACAAGTAGGCAGTAGAACAGTGTGGTAATTTTGTAGTAGGACAGTGTAATGGTAATTCGGCAGTAGGGCAGTGTGGAAATTTGGTAGTGGTCCAGTGTACGAACTTGGTGGCTTGGCAGTTTGATAGGTTGGGAGAAGGGCAGTGTGGTGGTAAGTTGGCAGTAAGCAGTGTGGTTATTCGGTGGTTAGGCATTTTGGTAATTTGGTAGTAGGGTAGTGTGATGGTAGTTTGGCAGGAGGGCAGTGTAGTAATTTGGCAAGAGGGCAGTGTAGTACTTTGGGAGTAGGGCAGTGCCATGGTAATTTGGTAGTAAGTCAGTGTGGTAATTCGGTGGTCAGGCAGTTTGGTAATTTGGTAGTAGGTAGTGTGATGGTAGTTTGGCAGGAGGGCAGTGTAGTAATTTGACAAGAGGGCAGTGAGATGGTAATTTGGTAGTTAGTGTGTTAATTCGGTGGTCAGGCAGTTTAGTAATTAAGGAGTTGGACAGTGTGATGGTAGATTGGTAGGAGGGCAGTGTACGGATTTGGCAGTAGGGCATATGTGTGGTAATTTGGCATAAGCTCAGGGTGGTGATTTGAGGAAAACATGTTAGCGTGACTTCTAAATTTGGGAGTAGGGCGGTGTGATGGTAGTTTGGCAGTAGGGCAGTGTACAAATTCGGTGGTAAGGCAGTTTGGTAATTTAGGAGTTGGACAGTGTGATGTTAGATTGGTAGGAGGGCAGTGTAGGGATTTGGCAGTGATTTGAAGAAAACATGTTAGCGTGACTTCTAAATTGTGACTATTGATAAAGTGATGAATGCTGAAACATGTTCTTCTTTTATAGATTGGGTTTACAGTTTCAATATTTCTTAGTCAGAAACATTATTTGTGTCTGATCGTTTACAATGCTACATATGACCCAATGATAACACCCGCGAACAACTTTGGGTAGGATTGTACAGTTCACATAGATAAAGCACATCTATTGCACAGATTCTGGACGAAGCATGGCAATATTATAACGGTTATGAAGTCGTATACAGATACACAAAGAAATATATTCAGTTATTTGAAACCAAGGGTAGTATATATATGCAACGGACTTAGGTTACAAATCCTCAAAGTGAGGTGGAAATCCTTACGATGAAAAGGAAATCCTTACAATGACGTAATGAGAGATCATTATTAACCATTGGGATGCGGGTTTTACGACCAACGTCTGTCTGGAAAACCTGGTCATCGCAAGGTATACACCTGGCTGTCATCAAACTATAACTACGCCTCAAAGAAGATATAGCATAACGATGACTGACTGACTGAGTTTTGGTTTTACGCCGCTTTTAGCAATATTACAGCAACATCACGGCGGGGGACACCAGAAATGGGCTTCACACATTGTACCCATGTGGGGCATAACGATGAAGGTCCCTAGAAAGCTATGTGGTCGTGAAAGAGTATACTTCCCGGGGAGTTTGGAACGGTATCTGAATTCATTGATTGGGGCAATATTACTTGATTCATAATGTAGCGTGTTGTAATATTTTAAATTGTATATATATTTCCCCCACGTGATGAATCCGAGACAGAATAATTCTCCAGTGTCTTGAGTTTGATTAATGACCTGGGTAAATATGCAATGGGTATTCACCAGTGTAGATTGTGTATATTCAATCTTACTTCCGTACACTGAGGAGGTAACATTTACTTCTTTTTATTATTGATTTTCATTTGAAGAAGAGAGAACGTGTAACGTCCTTCCTCCATGGAAACGTTGTCGCACTAACCTATAAATGCTTTACGCAATGGAAAATAGGTCGTTTCACCTGACACATATCTAATTTACACGCAAAATGACTTTGTCGTCTACATTCGGGACCCATTACATGTCCGGAGAAACGGCATTTTAATTGAGCTAATAGTCTTCTCAGATGCCTTCACTCACAGGTAGAGCTACCCTTGACAAACGAATAGATGCACTATTGCAAACAGATCCTTTAGCCTTCAATGGCTCATCGTGTTTCCGCTAAAAATATGTTTGAGGGAAAATGAGTGCTTTCTCATACAACCTTGTACGTGACACTTGCTGGGCTTATTACAATCTTTTGACACGTGGTTATATTTGCACCGTCTCTTTTCACCAACACATGTACATTCACATCTCTTCTCAGGTTTAATGTCTAGAAGTTCCCACACATCAATAGTGCATGTGCTCTGCTGGACAGTGGACATTTTGGAAAACCTGTCAAAGAACTTGATGGGTGTACATACGTGTATACTGGTTTGCACTGAATAGTTGACTCCTTTCTTCTCAAAGGATCTTGGTCTATTCTGTGTAGTTTCATCGTTCGGTCTTTTTCCTGTTTCGGCACAAAATATCGGACCATTTGCTTCTTCAGCACCCCATAGAACAAAGTCGACCAGTTGTTTTATGTCAGGATAATCTGTCGTTGCTTCCAGGTATTTAACAGCCTTCTCTCGCCATATCCATGGAGGTAAGTCGGGGACCCAGACATACTCTTCAACATGCGCATCTGGTTGTCCACTTCATTCACTGTGCCCATGGCCTTTTGTGTCATTATACCACTTTCCAGATCATCTGAATAGTTACGGAATCCTTTACCATGGACCTTCACTAATCATTTTCACCCATGTATTTGCCATCACATGCTGGCTTCTGAATTGTATCTTGAGAAGTCTGTTAGCCTTCAAATATCCTTCACCACGATCCATAACTGAATAGCACCTTCACTGACAAAATCTGGTTTGTACAAGAGAGTTCAGCAATCGATGTAACATTGCACCAATGTTAACTGATGTTTGAGCAACTTTGGTTTCAGGTGTTCTTTAGTCCTTATGTGTATCTTTAGCATCTTAGTTCGTCACTAACGAATCTGACCAGTCACGGTTTGGTAACTAAACTACCACTCATATCTTTTACATAAGTAACACATTTGATTTGGACTGGTGTAATTGAAATGATACCTATGGTACGGTATTACATAATGCACATGTTCTGATTTACGTGATGCACATTATATTTGCCAACCCACGATCCAATTAATGGGTTCAGAGATGTATATCTTTGTTCATAGGTTATAATCTGAAATGTCCCCATCTATGTTCTTTAAAGACCCTTTGCGTTTGTGAATATGTGACCCTTTTGATAGTTCAACTTCAAATTTTCATATATTTTTTTCAGCCTCTGCTGCATGTATTTCACACTATTTCCTCACTAGTATTTCTCATTCTAGTTCCCGTTGTGCTAACTGAATCTTCGCTAATCTTAACACAGAACGTCTACCATGTGGTTGAATGTTGTCCAGCTTTAATACCAGCTTTTTCATCCATACATAGTTTAGCATCAACAATGTCAACTGAATTTACCACACTTTCTAGCAATTCAGTGTTCGTGATCCGAAATATATTCAAAGTTTGCTATATTAATCTGAATGCAGGTTCAAAGTCAGACATATATTCATTAAGTATCTGATCATTTGAATTTTACTTGTAAGAACAGTTTTGATACCACCTCTTCCCTGTTGATGATGATGAATTTATTGCAAAAGTAATAGCACTGTATGTTTCATCACTGGCACCTCTACATGCCATTGTTCTGAGTTTCCACAGTAATCCCTTTAATCACAATGTGATGTATAACACCTAATGTCAGTTTCAAAAGTCAATAAACATCAGATTATACGATATTTTCAAGCACTTCTTTAATATGTGACAATTTCCGAAATGAAGCACATGACACAAACTCATAGTGTAGTGTTGGTAAATACAATCAGTTTACTACCACTTGCACTAACTTACTTTGTGATAATCCAAAATACGGTAAATACTGTGATGATATGCACACCTAACAATAACACAGTGGTGACATTAAATGAACATTTCATATAGACACTTTTATGAACACGTATATGATTCAAGAATCTGCAAATTGTATTGCTTACGAATTTCATGGCTGAATCATTGCGTCCATCACAGCAGGGCATCAGTTTCCCCTCACAGCGATTGACACTTATAAATATATATTAATATGCTTTTTACTACCTCATACCATCCCCGGTACCACCCCTGTCCAAACCATGTCATTCGTCGCATTGCGCTAAATAAACAAACATGAACGTCCTATCATCTACAGGTGGAAGATGGTGGAGTAATTTGAACACTATCATGACGTCAACACATTATGACGTCATCAAAAACTTTTTATCATAAGATGAAGGACTGTCAGCACCTTTAAACTTTCAGCGTGGCAACGAAGAATTAAACATGCGTACGTTAAAACATCGTACACCACATCTGCCAAATCTACCAATACATCCACATCTGCTGTATCTGACATGCAGCTGCTAAATCATGCTGTTAGTTCCCAGCATGTCAAACAGCTGAGTTCCCGTGTGTCAATAAATTCTTGAAAATTACCCTCCTAGAATGTGTCATTTGAAGATACCGATAGAGAGCTCAGATGCAAGGGGAAGATTCCGCTTGAAACGTATTACGGAAAGGTCATACCTCAACGCTTTCGGTACATAAAATGTCGCACCGGAGTCGTCCCTCAGCAGTCAATAGTACCATCCAGTCTATACTATTTAGCAGTGTAATCTGCGCATCATGCTCGTGTTGGTTTCAATTTACTGGGAAGGTAGTTTACTAAGACAGATAGTACGTATACGTACAGAAACTCTTATGCCCCTTTAGACGCCGTCTTCTAACGCTAATGAAATCCAATATACTGTCCTTATCTTGAGACACCCTGAGACTTAACGCTAGTCTCGACATCTACATGTCCGATCACACTCCCTCATCAGAGATAGTTACTTCTTTATGTTCTTTCCTTCGCTTACTTCTTGATAACTTTCCCCATACGTTCTTATACACCACCAGATCCCATCGCAGGAATTCCAGCCTCGTTTCCTTCATTCAATACCATCTAGAAATGGGTTGTGGAACCGATCGACGGTGCAAGTCATGTTGGAGGATAGCTCTCATTAGCACATAAATCAGACAACATGTTGGTCAATGAGCCAACCGCTGTGTGATGATAGTGACCGGTCAATTATAGTCAGTCTTTAGTCTCGGGATTATTGATTTGCTTGATCAGATCGGTCAGTGAAGGTCAGAGAGGAGAACATAAAATCTCTCGAGCTGCTTATAAATAACATGCAAGCTGCCAGCGGTCAACCCCGAAGCAATTCTCCAATGGGAAATGCACCTTATATGGAATACGATTTATGACATCTCCAGTTCAGAGTTTAGAGCTGCCGATATGTTCACGTGTATAGTTTTAAAACATTCTGGCATGTGCATAATCCGCATAATATTTTCAATTCAAAAAGCCTCAAATCAGAAGATATTTGCGGCGTCTGTAATCAGTGTGAATCCTTGACAAGTTTCCTATCAATGCGATAATGTCAATGCAATGTGAACTATGTCAAACCGCAAAATGAAGGCAGTCGTCCCGTATTGTCATCATTGATGACTTATAACTTTGAGACGTTACTGCGACCTTGTCTAAAACATAAACTCAATATTCACTGCTGTCGTTTTAGGGTGAAATATTGAACCGCTTATCTAACATCACAGACATAAATGTCCCAGGCATAGACATAAATTACCACAATTCAGGCATACCTGTGATTGATAGCATGAACATCAAATGCGTGAAGGTAACACGCTTAAATTCCAATGGGTGACCGAGGAAGTACCGTTTCCAGCCCAAATCTGACGTCATTGTGACCGAACGATCAGCATTTTACCATCTCTTACTTAATAAGAAGGGTCCATTCATATGAAGACAATTACACTTCTAAAACGTGTTTTCAGGATTTTATACGAGAGCCCACAAAGACGTATACTTTAATTAAGGATATTTCTTTTCACTAAATAAGCAGAATCTATGCAGACAGAGGGAAGTTTATTTGTTGTTTTCGCATTATTATCTATTGACCTGAAATTGCCGGGAGAGGTGTCACGTTTTCAGACATGTGCTGGTCGATTCCTAAAACAGATTGTGTAAAAACGAATAACAGCGACAAGCCACTCTGTAAGAGCTTTGAACCGCTTGGCAAATATTAGTTCTCTACAAACAGAAAACGAAAGCAGGACTGCGACGTTGTGTGTGATAATTTCATCTCAGCACGTGCAGGAAAGCTATTCCTCAGACAATTTCGTGACTTGGAGGCGATCTTGATCGCATGTTTACTTCTCAAATTCTGGAAATAATGCCACAAGTTCTGTACGGAATAAGTTCGTTTAACCTGCATTAATGATTGATAGTGTGCTTTTAAGACGTCGGTGTTAGGTAATGAAATATAGATCCACCATTGGTTTCATAACGTCACAAAAACCCATCTATCAACACTCCGAGTATACAGTTATAACTACCTATCTGATTAAGGTAATGAAGAAAGCTTAACTTTAGGTGTTGACGTCATATCCTGTTATTGCAACAGCATGTTCTAAGACAGACACTGCCATCAATCTGTTATCCCGTAGCGGGAGATTCTCATCGTTCTGGGTAATCAAATGACCGTTGATTCGTATGCACTTGTGTCTTTATGTTTCCTTTTAATCAGTAATATAAAGATAATTTCATTTTTTAAACCAAAAGTGTTTCTTTGAAATTTTATGAAGACCTTGAAACTTGAGTACGTGTACTTAAACTAGCAGCATACAAGGAGATTACCTGAGACCTCCTCTACTAGCACATCCTTTCCCTTTTTCACAATACAGTGTTCGCGTTAACACAAAAACCTGCGTGCTTCACGCAAATAAATTAACATTTCACGCACGATATTTTCTACCTGCGTGTTCTGCACGCAAAGCATTTTGTGTTCTGGGACCAAGTAACCGAAAAACGTATTTTGCCCAAAGAAGCAACGAAATGAAGTAATGTTTCTCCCAGCTAATTCGACTTGCGAATGATGACAACATGCTCTAAAATGCAAGGAAATGACGTCTAGATTTCACACTTTTACATTGGGACCTGCGGTGCATGCACGCGCAAGATTCTTTGGCCTGTACGTTTTAGGAACGCAGAGCTTTTTGTCCTACCGCGAACACTGATACAGCATTAGCCCAAAAGATGAAAATGAGTCCAGCTAGCTCTATTACACGAAATCAGAATCAGAAATATAAACGTCTGAAAAAACAAATGTTGACTGACGTACAAAGAAAGAAAAACACCCCGTGCCTTTGGATTCCTTTCCAAAAAGCGAAGTAAATGTTTTGAAAAGAGTTTTTACAGTGATATATAAGTCACATACTTTCCTAATATGTTGCTAAAACACCACAGATATCGTGCCCAATTGCGAAGTTGCCAGTCAAAATCACACTTTTTTTTCCAAAAATCCCGAAACACCAGGTGTGTACTTTCTTTTGTACGTCAATTTATGATTGTGAAGAATATGATCAAACCTAATATACTATATAAGGCAGATGTTGTCTCGTATATGTCCTACAACATATATTAAGTTAGTGTGGGTTTGCATTACGTTTAACATTGTCCCTAAATCTTGCTTGCTTGAAGTTTCAAATTGCGAGGATTCGAACCCGATTTTACCACTTGGCACATTGTTTCTCACCTAGAGTCCTCTGTGTGAACTCCATGGCAGTCTAAATCTCCACGCACTCAACAGACACCTGTTTCAAACAGGGCATTGTAATTGTGTAACTGCGTACACGATTGACCTTTCTATACTCTGAGTTACCAGGCAACGTTTTTGAATTACTTGATTTAGGACAGCACAATTGCGAGAGTGTAGTCATTTGTTAGCGTTGCAGAGAATTTAGAAAACTGTTAGTTACAATCTATGACATGATGTTCCTATCATTATTGGTTCTGTGAATCTGACAGTTCTTTTTTTGATAGTAAGTAGTAAACATACATTCAGTGTTTATCGAAACGCGATGTAGCAGAATATTGTATGATATAAATATATGTTCTTGTCAATATTTTCAATATTTCAGAAAAAGCACAGAATTTTGGCATCTCCTTTTTAAATTGTAATCGGACGAAAACTTAGAGATAGATTATCGGTGTAAGAAACGTCAGTATTTAAAAATGAAAGTTTATTATTTTCAAAGAAACATGAGAAATATCGACAACACAGCTACAATTGAATGAGGTTAAGCGTTCGCTCGCAGTGTTCGATTTCCAACATGCTTATATGTGTGAAGCCGATGTACGGTGTTCCCCGTCATCATATTGTTGAAATGTTGCTAAGAGCGGCGTAAAGCCAGGGTTTATTGTAGAAATACATTCCTAAGCGTACAAATATATTCAACATATATGTGACAACTGAGTGTAAAATCAATAATAGTTGGTTAGATATAAAATAGATTTTGCATTGAACAAAACATTTGAAATGGAAATTATGCCAGTACAACTTCATTATATATTTGTGTGTGTGTGTGTGTGTGTGTGTGCGTGTGTGTGTGTGTGTGTGTGTACGTGTGTCAGGGGCGGATACAGCTTTTTGAGAAAGGGGGTGCACACTATTGAGAAAGGGGGGTGGGGTGAGGTGCGACCTTCATTTCCACCCGAGTTTCAATAGTTATATAACAAACTTCCTGGACAAAAGGAGGGGTTCGCACCTCTGCACCCCCCTCTGGATCCGCCTATGTGTGTGGTCACCATGATCATTAAGAACATACACCTACCCACTACATACAAGGAAGTGAGAACCTTATTACAGTTGTATATTCAGCGGAATCTCAACCGTAAACATCGAGGCATTGCTATCTATCAGAACATATTACAACTGAGAGTAAACATCTAACATACGAGTGGGCTTGGTTCACACTTACGCGCCAGCCAATCCTGGAATTCGGGAAGAAATACGGGTGCAATTAAGGGAGATAACCCGGACAAAAGCAGCGTCTTTTCCGACATGAAACCGACAACGCCATGATGGAAGAGAATGGTGGGCGAGCCATCACCTTGATGCTATTATCATCCATCCTTTCATTTTCAAAGCATTCAGAATTCATACAACGCGACGAAAGAACCTGCCATACATGAACGAAATCTACCATAAAGGAGCGTAAATCTTAGAAATATGAGATCGCATGTAACGTTACAATGATAACCCGATAAGGGCTCCAGGTGTAAATTTTCAAAACCATTGGCATACTGTCAAGGCCTGTCCCAGGGGCTATTTATGTCTTAGTCAGGGGAGATATCCTACTATCGCCGTATAACCATCATGCAGGGACAGATAAAGGGATATATTGATGTACTTACACCGACAGATGCTGATGCTTCCCGATAACATAACCAGATCATTCCTATCCACTTTAACATGCCATGCATTACCACAGACACCTAGCTCTCTGTGTTATGCAAGCTAGGCCAGTGTTTATCGTTAAGATGCTTTAGAAGTGTGATTGTAAGGGTGAAGATTCATTGATTGTGTCAGAGAAGAAGATTCCCGAGTAGGGTCGACGTTCTTGCACGTACACGGATTTAGAATTAGGTGATGAATATCCAGGAATAGTTATCCTGCAAATGAATGACTTATCCATACTTATCCGTGGACTAATTAGTGGGGTCAATGATTTTTAAATGTAATACATCTTGATATGTCGAGCTTGACAGACTCGTTGGGTGTCTTTGGGGTTATATTGCTGGTTGGTCACATCAAACACCTGGTTCGATATCCTCCAGGAAATATAGCTTCGAAACCTTTCCTTCACCTATACAGTTAAACTGCTTGAATATTGTTGACTGTACAGTAAAAACATAATCACACTCTCCTTCATCGCAGGGGCGGTTAAAGCCTAATGGTTAAAGCGTTGGCTCGTCACGCCGAAGACCCGGGTTCGAATCCCACATGGGTACAATGTGTAAAGCCCATTTCTGGTGTCCCCCGCCGTGCTGTTGCTGGAATATTGCTAAAAGCGGCGTAAAACCAAACTCAGTCAGCCAGTCAGTCCTTCATCGCAAAAGAACCAGCCTAGTGGTTGAGGTGTTCGCTCGTTGCGCCTATAGTCCTGGTTCGGTTCCCGACAAAGATGCAATGTGTGAGGCCCATTTACATTATTCCCTGACATACTCTGGCTGTCATATTGGTAAAGTTGGTAAAATCATTTTATTTCAGTAGCAAGGTACTTCTCCATTGGACCCATGAAGATCTGGTTAGAAATGGTCTTCAGTAACCCAGGCTTGTCGTAAGAGGCGACTCGGGGGTGGGGTGGGGGGTGTGTGGGTTTGTGTGTCCATTCTTGCTGAATTGGTTGGCACAAGATATCTTATCCCAATTGATTGTGAAGATCGATGTTGATGATGTTGATCACTGGAATGTCTGGTCCAGACTCCATTATTTAAAGACCGCCGCAAAAAATCTTGCATATTGCTGAAAGCTGCGTTAAACGGCAAACAAACAAACAAAGGTATCCATGTAACACTTCACGAACACCATATTGCATATTACTGTGAGTGATTATGGTGTTCTTTAACTTATGTTGATCTTTTGAGAAGTGTATATATCATATCGGATGTCTTAGGAATACAGGAATATAAAGAATATACATATTTCGCTTTACATCTCATACGATCCTTAACCTGGGACAACACCCTTGCAATCCATAGTAGGAATCTAGAACTGATTCATTTCTGTGTAATCACACTTCGGAATAAATAAGGATGTAATTCAAAGTATCATAAGAAACAATACAATCAACGCTGTAATTGACACATACGTCTCCTCTTTACTCCTGCTACAAGAAAACATTTGGCTGTAAAACATTTTTAGAATGAATAATTTAATATAAAAACACTGACATTTGAGTAGGATTTTTTAAATTTGGATTTTGGAGCAAAACATTTGATATAAAAACCGATCGATTTTACTGCTTCAGTTATATTTATTTACTGTAGATGAAATATCGAGAACAATGTCTGAAGAAAATCATCATTAGAAACCGCAAATCGATATCAGAGGGATTGACAATTATGCTACAGCCAAAATGTGGTTCTATCCAACTTATACACAACTATATGATATTTATAATAATAAAACGTGATATTGGCAAGATTCAGAAAAAGCATGCTAAATATTCAGACCTCGCCTTTGAAATGTCTCACTTGCATCCCAAATACACTGTCGTCAGGCCCCCCATTGTTCTCGGTGCCCTTGGTTTGGTACCTCCTGATTTCTTGGCGGAGAGCAGGAGAGCGCCCAGGTTCTCCACCGGGATCACAGCCCTTCTGACACTCTGGGTAATGCAGAAGGCTGCAGTGTTAGGGAGTCTACATATTCTCCGGATAGTTCTTAGTCGGTTCGATTAGGCAGCGTTTCCTGAGAGAAGTCCCATTCGCTGTCTGGGCTGCATGTAGAGGGGGCAAGGGCCCTGAGCTGATGATGAGCCTTAAGTACCAGCCTGGACTGTGCCAGAATCACCCGAACCCTCTCTGCTACTTACAATCTTTAATCTGTAAAGCATAATAATACGTATGTTTCCTGACGTATCCACTGTTGATTGTGTATTCAGTACTCGCGTTACAACATACACTGAAGGAACGAAGCTAATGTATTTATACTTCATTTCATACTATCTCTAAGTGTCCAGAAATCAAAGGTAACCAATTATCATTTTCCGGCGGCTTTGATTTTTCACATAAACAGTTGCAAATATGGCCATAACCGGAGCCTCGTTACCTTAAAACTTGCACAATTCAGATTTTATGATCGCCTTCCTTTCAACGGTGTCTTATGCTAAACCTGTTTATTGCAAATGTTCCCTAATTTGCATAAGATTAGCGTTATAGGTTAGGTGGCCATCATGAAACATGACACATAAAGAAGACGATATTACTTTCAGTGTTAGTCGGTAATACACAGCTTTGATGCGAGTTAATAGGGTTCGGCTTAGTTGAATGCCCAAATCTATCTCCCCAATGCATTAACGTTTGTACAACAATTTGAGCCACAGACGGCTGTTTACAAAGCATATATACACGACGGTCCCTCAAACTCAACCAACAAGCTATATTAAAAAAATCTTACGGGTCATTGCACCGAATCAATTGCTCGAACGACTCACAATAACACATTGAAAGACAGTTTGGAAAGAACAGCGTTTCCTTTCTAGTCCAATGCCGCGGAGCGAATACTGTGGACACAAAAGCAGGATCTGTCGACACTTGTTCGTACATCACAAAAAGGCTGGGTCGTCTCAAGACGGCGGGCTTCGATATAGACCAACCTGTTCGATCTGCGTTGTTCTGATCGAGAAGTATCTCACATGGATACAATTGTGAGTTCCGATTGCCGCTTCGTCCACCGATTGAGTATTTGACCCGCCCGCTTTGACATGCCAGGCGTGCACTAACGTCTTGTACCTGACTCTACACAATTGTGATCAGTCCTCTTAAAGACCTTATTCTCATATGAAAAGTTATTGTAGTTGGTACAAGGGTAATACAGAGTGAGAGAAACGACTGCAGAGTTAGAGTAACTTGGGACCTGTTAAAGTGATCATGGCGTTGACGTTTCTCACGTAAAGCAATTTGTGCTACTTATTTAAAGTGATGTATTTGCAGATTACGCCGTATCGACCGTCCTAAAATACTTACGAGAGGTGGGAAAGTAGGTGTTTAAAGGTCTCAAACCAGCTGCATTAAAGCGAGACGCGATTCCGATCGATAGCAGAGAAGAATATCAAAATGTAATCAACTCCAAATTATATTCAGGAGATAGATGTGGACATCTTCACATAACAGTAGTTTTTACGGAGAATCTGTTAGAGAAGTTCCAAAATAACACTATGTATATAGAGATTATCTACAATTTAGTTGGGCGCATGCAGCATCTGTAATTATTTGTCACACTGAATGCTAGCATCTGCTCGGTTGCTTACATAACAGCAGTGCCTTACATCCCAATGATCCGTTGCTCTTTCATTTTTCACTATACCAGTTTTCGTCACTTGCAGTCACAAGATTACATGACGCAGGGATGATTCGATCAAAGGGAATCTGAAAGCCACGGCTGAGACTAAATGACATGCAATTGTATAGTATTATGCGCCCTATATATAGCCTGTATATCAGGACATATATGGAATTTCTGGTGCAAAGGATTGCTGGTGCATTAGCACCGAATGCAGGACTGTCTGTCGGCTTAAGGCTATGTGTGTGACTGGTTTCATTTCAGTCTGATTCCACTTTCTTCACTTGCGCAATATGCTGTTTGTTCCGTCATTGCTAGTTCAAACGTCTAGGAACATTGGTCTTAGAGACACCATACAGCATGGATACATCGTGTAGCAAACAATGTCCACACACACACACACACACACACACACACACACACACACACACACACACACACACACACACACACACACACACACACACACACACACACACACACACATACATACA
Source organism: Haliotis rubra (assembly GCF_003918875.1). NCBI lineage: Eukaryota > Metazoa > Mollusca > Gastropoda > Lepetellida > Haliotidae > Haliotis > Haliotis rubra. The sequence goes on along the minus strand of NW_025766968.1, from coordinate 2,660,242 downwards.
TACATACATACACACATACATACATGCACACATACATGCATGCATGCATACATACATACATACACATACATACATACACACACACATACATACATACATACATACATACATACATACATACATACATACATACATACATACATACATACATACATACATACATACATACATACATACATACATACATACATACATACATACATACATACATACATACACACACAATACATACATACATACATACATACATACATACATACATACATACATACATACATACATACATACATACATACATACATACATACATACATACATACATACACACATACATACATACATACATACATACATACATACATACATACATACATACACACACATACATACATACATACACATGCACATACATACATACATACATACACACATGCATGCATGCATGCATACATACATACACACACATACATACATACACAAAACGCCTAAAGAAACATTACCCATAACTATCACAGATAATTTATTAGTTTACATGAAAGATTAACAACACAGCTTTATGAAAATCACGAAAAGAAATTCCCAAATGCATTCACACTTAATCCGTGAAATGCATCTTTTTCAGAAGAGTTAAAGTGTCCTATTTTCGGCCATGTCGAAATAAACCAATAACAGTGATTTAGACGTCCAAAAGAAAGGTTGAAATAAATCTGATTTGAGACAAAGATAAAACATTTCAAGTCATCGTTGTCAACTATTAAACAAGAAACAACTGTTGTAGAATGTGTAAATTTGTAAAATAATCATTCCTATGATTTTAGTCTTATAAAACATTTTCTGCTGATTTGCATTAGTGAAAACAAGTAAAACGTGTCTTTGTTATTGTCAAAAAATGTTTCGGAACATCTAAACATTTTCCATTTTCTGTTTACACATAGCAACATCAATCGCCAAAACGCAGCAATATTCAAGCTGTATTTGCATCCATTTCACATGTAGAATGATTCTATGGGGTATGAAGAGAGTCTAGAATAGATGATGTGATACACAAGTACAGGAAATATGCCTCGATTAACAACAGAAGAGAGAGAAAGAGCCATTGGGATGGTGCAGATGGGACAGACATACAATGCTGTTGCCAAAGCCTTCGGATGCCTTACGGTTAGAAGGTCACCGCAGACAGACCAAGAAGTGGACGTCCACGCATCACAACGCCAGCTGAAGATAGGTACCTCCGTCATTAAGGAAGGAGGGTAACGTTTCCTTTGGCGTTTAGTGTACAGGCTAGCTATTCTCGAAACGTTCGAACCCGTGAAGGTCCGGGTTAGAATATTGATCTTCAGTAACCCATGCTTGTCGTAAGAGGCGATTATAACGGGATCGGGTGGTCGGGGTCGCTGGCTTGGTTGACACATGTCATCGGTTCCCAATTGCGCCGATCGATGCTCATGCTGTTGATCACTGGATTGTCTGGTCCAGACTCGATTACGTACAGACAGCCGCCATATAGCTGGAATATGGCTGTGTGAGGCGTAAAACTAAACCCACTCACTCACTCGAAACGTTCGTAGCCCTACGAATTTCTTAAGCCCACTGTTAACACATTAGCTACGATCAAAGTTATGTATTCTTAGGGCTACTAACTTTTGGAGAATAAGGGCCAAGATCATGTAGTGTAGATATAGCATACGACATAGAGATGGACTTCCAAATAAACATTCCCGATGTAGTCCACAGCATAGAGCGAGTGAGTGAGATTTCTCAATTGCTTAGTGCTATTATGGCTTTTCGCTGATCACTGACTGACTGAGTTTGGTTTTACGCCGCTTTTAGCAATATTCCAGCAACATCACGGCGGGGGACACCAGAAATGGGCTTCACACATTGTGCCCATGTGGGGATTCGAACCTGGGTCTTCGGCGTGACGAGCCAACGCTTTTACCATTAGGCTACCCCACCGCCCCTTTTCGCTGATCAAATATGAGTTCTTAGTGTACATTCGTTCGATGCGGGTAGATGTACAGATTCACCTTATATGGTTGGGAATCGGTAACAGTTCCCTGTCTCCGGCTGCTCCGTCTATCGCCATCTCTACGTGGAGATGGCATACATTTACGATTCGTGTATGACATACAATATAAAATAACGATGCCATACAACGAAGCAATGCTTTAAACCTTACCACATGCCACATACAAACGCCACACGGTAGAGACACCAAGACACAAGACGGAGATATCATACAAAATGCCACTTAACAATTGATAAATCACACTCACACACTCTGGTAGCCCCATGTCGTATGCTCTATCGATACTACATGATAAATACATAATACACGATAAACAAACCATACAAGATGAAAACACGATGCAAAATAGAAGTACCACACAAGTTGAAGACACCCTACAAGATAATGATACTATGATCGAGAGAGATACCATACAATTTAAAGATACCATACCATATGTAGCATATAGTACAAAGATACCATAGAAGCCCGAGATACCTTACAAGATAAAGATACCATACAATTTTAAGAATCCATACACAATAGACATACCATACAATTTAAAGATACCATACCATATGAAGCATATAGTACAAAGATACCATAGAAGCCCGAGATACCTTACAAGATAAAGATACCATACAATTTTAAGAATCCATACACAATAGACATACCATACAATTTAAAGATACCATACCATATGAAGCATATAGTACAAAGATACCATAGAAGCCCGAGATACCTTACAAGATAAAGATACCATACAATTTTAAGAATCCATACACAATAGACATACCATACAATTTAAAGATACCATACCATATGTAGCATATAGTACAAAGATACCATAGAAGCCCGAGATACCTTACAAGATAAAGATACCATACAATTTTAAGAATTCATACACAATAGACATACCATACAATTTAAAGATACCATACCATATGTAGCATATAGTACAAAGATACCATAGAAGCCCGAGATACCTTACAAGATAAAGATACCATACAATTTTAAGAATTCATACACAATAGACATACCATACAATTTAAAGATACCATACCATATGTAGCATATAGTACAAAGATACCATAGAAGCCCGAGATACCTTACAAGATAAAGATACCATACAATTTTAAGAATCCATACACAATAGACATACCATACAATTTTAAGAATCCATACACAATAGACATACCATACAATTTTAAGAATTCATACACAATAGACATACCATACAATTTTAAGAATTCATACACAATAGACATACCATACAATTTTAAGAATCCATACACAATAGACATACCATACAATTTTAAGAATCCATACAAGATAGAGATACCATACAATAATGCCATAGAAGCCAGATATAAAAAGACCATACAGTTTGAAGATTCCATACCATTTAAAGATGCTACACAAGACAGAGATATCATACATTTAAAGATACCAGACAAGATAAAGACACCAAATACGACAAAAATACCATACGATATAGAGATGCCAAGGAAGACAAAGATATCATACGATGTAATAATACCATACCAAATTAAGATACCATATCAGATTAGCATACCTTACCTCATAAAGGGGCCATGCGGAACAGATGTACCAAACGAGATAGAGATACCACATCACATACGATAAGATGTCGATGCCATCCATACAAGCTAGCCGTGTCATATGGGTGAAAGATATCATAAAATATATTAAATGATTTCATGCAAAGTTTAATCAGACATGTGAAATGCATAAAAAAACATATTTCGTTGTAAAGTTCATTGATGATTTGCTCTGTAACGACTGTCGAATGAAAGCCGAACAGGTCGTGTTATGTTTTTCACCAGGTGAATGGGTTCAACATTGTGTTAGTTCCGCTGGTGTGATGTTGCCCCAAGTTCGTAAAGCACCATGCTCTATCACTTGTGCTGAGTAACTCCGAACATGTGACTCAATTTCGTAACGTCTTCAAAAACCAAAAAAGTGAAAGCACTTTTTTATTTAATCTGTAAAAACATTAGAACATTAGATATGTTTTAAATAGTATCGATATCAAAGCTAAGAGAATGCTTCAATGTACCTTGAAGTTGAAATCCATTATAGTTTCGTTCTACGTGAAAACCCAGTTTAAATTACCACTTCATAAATCAATAGTCAATTGTACTTTGAACAAGAGTTAAAGTTCTGACTTTGTCCTGACACGAACAGAGGGAACACAGCAGATACAGTTATATATTACATAAAGTGAATATCGGCATTATCTAAGTCGGTAAATGTTAAACAAAAATTTGAAAATTATAATAAATTAATAGTTATATAATCATCATTACATATTTTTTCATATGTGAATTGCGGATTCACAAATATATCCAAATACCCAAAGGACTATTCGGCATCAAAATTTAAATCCCGTTAATCTGAAATATCCAAATTAATTTGAAAAATATTTCCTACACGTAATTGGCATGGTTCATCAGAAAATTTGGCACCCGAATACAGTCGGACAAGCGGCGAAACAAAATGTTCCGTCGTTTTAATTCGGAACAACGCCCGGATAGTTGGTTTTAACTAATTTGTGTCTTCAGAGCAAATACTTCTGATAAAAATAATTATTAAGATCAGTTGTTTGTAAGCGTCTCCGGGCAATGGAACAGGTACTGAACGGCCAGGGTATTTGTAATTACCACATCCTACATTAACTAAGTACAGGTAATGTCTCGAGGGCAGCTAGACACTGGTCATTAGGCAATCCATCCGCTCAAGTCTACAGGCAATATCAAACGTGATGACACTTCATTGAGTCCTCCTTGCATTTCCATTTATCCCCATAAAGATAATAGATAACTACATCGGCTAATTAACTAAAAGGGGAGAAATAAAGAAGAAGCTATTTTCATGTCAGCTATGAAGTCTTGCCATAAATTGACAGTTGACTGTCGTCTATATAATCCGAAAGTGCCCCCATAATGAAATCAAACAGTGGTGTTCACTGTCTGTAAAGTATCGTGTCGTCCACAGTTGGAGGCGGTGCGAAGAGACACCAGTCCAAACTGTCCGGGGTTCTGCAGTACGTAGCCGCACCATACTCTGGCATTTCTAATAGGTTGTGATATCCCCTATCTGCCACTGCTTGTCGGATAGGATATATTTGGTAACATAGGATTCACTGGGGCGCGAACACTCAGAGGAACCAAGGGGAATTAGCGACAAGAGCCACCCAATCAGGGAATAGAAACGTGTTCATCTGCTGTCTTACGGAGGTGGAAGGGGTGTTTTGTTTTCAGCCAGAGGAATTTACATGTTTTCGTCAATACAGACCAGCCAACCAGCAGTGTCATTAGGTTAAATCAGTGTTTGGCAATATTCTTGAGGATATTATTACCAATATTCCCCAGACGAAGATGTAATGGATTCTCTAATTAAACAGTTGGAAACTACCCTTGCTGATGGAACATATTTGATTTATTAAGGTAAGAAAGTTTTCATATCGTAGCCATCCTGTTTTCTTTATAGGTACGTCTTCCTTGCACGGAAGATATGTCTTAATACGACCACATCTGAATTGCGTACGTAATGTAAAAACAGACACCAATGGAACAATAATCGATATTAATAAATCTGGCAAGGGATTGATTTTTTATTCATTTTCGGATGTACGTGGATCGTTAACAAACAACGTTGTGCTTAATGGCAAGCGGCTTCGGTTTAGGTATTGTGCATAGTTCAAATAAACTTAAATAAAGGACAGTATAGACGTGAAATACCAACGGTTCTTAATCAATGGGGCTCACAACGCCAGCTTGCCTTCTACAGGTATGCTGTATGTTAAAGCGCCTCTTTCGCCATTGACTGTGTATTCTTCAGTGCCCGTTTCTTTATACTGTTCACGTTCCAGAGTAAACAAGAATACATGTGTTAGCATAATGCAATGACAAAACTATGAACGTTCGCTCACATGTGGCTCATATGACTAATTTTTACGCCGCATTTATTTGCAATTTACGAATACCTATCTTGGATCTTGAGACGAATATACATACCAATATATTCATGCATAGCTCTGATATATTCTACTGACATAGTTACATGGACGAATTAAGTAATTACACGTATCCTTTTTGCATACCGCCATGTACTTTAGAAGTGAGTCATGTTCTAAAAGCTTCGAGTTATACCCATGTATTTATGAATACCGGCTTATCGATTTCTGTTATAGATATTTGTTCACGAGGAGATGGTTAACGTATTTGTGACTTGAACACATAGACACTATGACAATGGCCCAGCACTGTGCGATAAAGCAGGACACAAGGTACGCGTATGAGTGTCGAAAGAAATTGCTTCATATTTATTGGGATGAGACTGAAGCATATCGGCACTTAGGAATGTTCCGGTCATATTTCAAACCAAAAAAACATTTGAAGTATTCGTGTTCGCCAAGCTCCAGTCTTTTCAAAGCGGTTTTGAAAAATACACCAACGAGGTCTGAAATATAAACCGTCAACGCCCGAGAATAATCAGTCTCAATTATATACCGATGAGGTCGTGAATGGCAAAATAACGTCGGAGACACGGAAGTGAATTTATATCAATATCGCAATATGGCCCCAAAACGCGCAATATGCCATGGAAAGGGGCTTGAAATATATTTTGCATTGTGCAAGTGAGTCAGGATTATAGTAACGGGATGTATATTGTTTAAGGCTGAAACAACCTTCAAGCTATGCAGGGCTTCTAAATAAGTGAACTTGGACCAGGAAGACCAGGAACTGAAATCACAAGCATCGACCCTCGCCATAGGTCCATGATGACACTACCTCAGCCATGTTAACGAGCCTGGGCAACGGATCCTCTTGCTTGGATCTGGCGACCAGAACGGTCTATTAGGAACCACTTCTTGGAACCCGAAATTCCCGCGGATCATAAGATCATCAAATCGACATCTGGATGGTCCCGAGACTGCTTATATTCATTATTCAGGACACGTGGCCGATTGAAACATCTGAAATATTTCATTCGTGATGAACCCGTACGCGTTAATTCAATCACACAATCATAACTCTACTTCCACTATCCAGACTCTCTGTTAAGTCTTGGTGGTTAAGCTACTTAACCATAACCAGTCCTATGATTTATCGCTCATAACCATTCACAATCTATTACAGTTTCTGAACTCCGCGCACCGTTACAACGTGGTCTCTATCAACCCGGATAGTCTCAGGCACCATGTGACTTCAGTTGGCGCGCCATCATGTTGATTGAAAGAGAGGCTTGTAGATACAGACATGCGCAATCTGAAGATGACGTCGGTGATATGAAGACGTTCATTATCTGCCACCGGAAAGCAATAAGGGCTAAGTTTCCATGTCAATGTGCGAAATGACAGGTCACTCTGACTACCACGGCTGGTCAATGAGAGCTTGTTGGCACTTCAGACTAGAGTTCGTCCATCACACTCACGTGTGTTCCTTTCATCTCTTCTCGTTACCGCCGCCTGTACTTCAGCCCACTTCATTGGGAAAATTGCCCGGGTTATGTAATACTGTTTATTTCACAAATACTGACTGCTCTAACCACTTAAACCACTTTGCCAGGTAATTACTTTCCTTGCCCAAAATAATTTCACGCAAGACAACTGTTTTCTTTTTTTTTACAGCATAAACGTATGTAATATTTCTACGTGACTTTCCTCGGAGAGAGAGAGAGTGAGAAAGAATGATAGAGAGTGAGTGTAATTCGTATGATGTGGTTACTGAGGGACGGCGGGGTAGCCTTGTGGTTAAAGCGTTCGCTCGTCACGCCAAAGACCTGGGTTCGATTCCCCACATGGGTGCACTGTGCGTAGCGCATTTCTTGGGTCCCCCGCCGTGCTATTACTGGAATATTGCTAAAAGCTGCGTAAAACCACACTCACTCACTCACCAACCTATGCATGTTGCCCTTCACACCAAATGGAATCGGCTTCTGTGGATAACCAGGACTGGGTACTCCTTTGCGCTGAAGCATGACATGTGCCTACGTACCAGTCATGTTTAGGTATAACATTTTTGTCTTTTTTTAACAGTTGGTTCAATAGCTACAAATCATGCCCTGAAATGTACAACCTGTTTCTTTGATGCCATCCAGGTTCTATCACCGTGCATCTGAATGCATTCGTTAGGCTGGGATTTGCTCGTATATCACATATATATAAATGATTTTATATGAAAGGACACGACACATGCCACAAGGGTCCAGATTATCCAAATTTAATAGGCGCACCGGAGAGGCAGTTATGGTTATTCGGTGGGAAGGTAGTATTATGTTCTATTACTAATGATACTCATTTGTAGGTAACCCCATGTATATATTGCTTAGGCTTGAATGACTGATCGTGAGAGAATGGCTTAATGTAAAAGCATTGTACGTAAATGTGTTGCACTTAGAAATTCACCATCACGTGTCCGTATTCAACATTCAGATCTATGTCATGTTTTAGTGATTGTTTTCCTACACCGGATAGAAATTCGATTTAAAGTTAAAGGTATAAAATGTTTTCGGTTTCAAAAAACCTTTTGTAATGCTTCCGGTTATCTATTCATGGCTGACAATCTCACTGTACATTCCGATATAACGGCGCCCATCGCTTCACAATATCGGGTCTGAAATCCGGTTTATGCGATTCCAGAAAATACCATTGCGAGTTCTGTTTAACACAGAGTAGGTGACGTGTAAAGTAATTAATTTTATAAATGCGCTCCGATTCTAAAATGTTTGTGCTTTAACAATAATTCTTTCCATGTAATCGCAAACCAATCACTATCACCACTAACGGGAAGAATGCGTGCATATTGCACCTAATGTGATCTGTAAGGGAATCTGTGGAAATTTGGAGACTGTCACTGACGTGAAGATGATTGCTAGTTCCAATGAGAACCATCTGCCTTGACATTTGAAGTTCGACACGACATATATGCGTGTCCCAATTAACACAACACAGAACAGCTCTTTACAGGTCACGTGATTTAGTCAGCCATTTTGTCTCCTTGTCGCATCGACACAAACTACAACTCCGCATCATTTGCATAATCAATTTCATACTTTGACAATACTTTCTAAAATGATAGTACCTAATATGTATGATAACGTGTCATTATTATCGTAATGAATTTCATCTGACAGACTTATTGATTTGGAAATGTGCCGCTTCGCGCTTTGAAGTTACACCGTCATTTCCATAAAACTATCATCTACGTCAACAATTAGACGTTAAAGAGCAATTGCCTAAAGTAGCACATAGCACAGAAACGAGTTTTTAATTGATTTTTTCCCCATTACTGAGATTTACGGAATAATTTTAAGGGCTTTATTTTAATAGTGGTGTTAACATTCTCTTTTAACATATTTTTATGTCTGTTTGAATATTTGTTTAATACTGATATTAGCACAAGCGAAACAAGTTTCCCTTTTACATAATATTTGATTATTTGATTCAAAACCCATAGATGCATGTTCCTAATCATTCTGTTATTGTCTAAGATTGATGTCGGGGAGAATTGGTCATGTAATACCTTAAAGTATGTAACTTTGTGATCCAATGCATAGTTAATGGTTGGTAGTAATAAAATACTATTTGTTGCGGGAATAATTAATTGTTCATTCATGTTAATTGTAATATTTTTCTCAGTATGTACCAGGTATTTCATAAGGATATCATATCTGATCTTTCATCAACACATCTATATCACTAAGAATTGTTTAAATGGAGAAAATTGTATTTCAAGGTTAAACTTAATGAAGGATAATGAATGCGGCTGAATATAACATCCGCCATGACGTGACAGCATTTTCTGCGAACGCTCCCAAGGAAACCATTGGCACGTGTTATTAAAGGCTATTACTCACAGTAATAATCATTATTTACCATTTCTATACTCACGAGGATGAGGTAATTCATCAATTGACAGGAAATGAAAAAAAATATCATTGATAAATTACTCCAGGTTTGAATCGATGCCAGTGTTATGAGGGCAGCATGTATGTTATTGCACGGAGTTTGGGAACATGCATTTTGTACGACAATGATACATGCACACTTGCTTTAGAGTGTCACGATGTGCCCCATGTAACAAATAACGTATTTACATACATATCAATATGAAAATTTCCTTGACACAAACTGAAACGTGACTAAACAGTCTGATGTTATTGTGTGGACAAATGCCAGTTTATCGTACACCATTACACGGTTATATATGTAAGAAACTACCGACATTTAAATCCCGATATATATGTCTAAATTGAAGCTGAACCTGCTCCATGTGAAGACAAACGTTTCCCATCGCTAGGGTATTAACTAGCAACAACATGGATGATTGCTTTATCAGTCGAGTGAAAATATCCAGGGATTATTAAAATATTGATTTTCTGCTTTTAAAAAATCCTTTTTCCAACTATGCCGGCAGACGCGGAATCTGGATCTGATACGTACATGTTACCATTGTCAACGATACGAACGAGCATGCATACTTGAGGCTTTGGTGTCTTGGTAGGCGGTTGTACGTATGGAAGTGTGATTATGATATACGTGAACGTATGAAATATCCTCGGAGTAGGTGGTCTGTTTGTTGCCTCCTCTCTACTCAGAATCCTGGACGTGCATGGAAATAATGTATATCCACTTATTCGTTTATCGCAAAAATAAATTAAAATTGATAGGATATCTCCTGTTTAGATCCCCCCTCATTTAAACCGTGCTTTACTTCATCTATGTATTAGATAGTCGAGTAAATATAGATTGGAGTTTTGTATCCATTTTGTAATGGTTTACGACAACTATTCGTTACAGGTGGAAAGTAATGGATAAATCTTTACTTCATTTAAAACATGTGCGCTCTGACATATGTCTCGTGATCACTTTCAATTTATTTAAAGTCAGTGTAAAGCCTTTGCATGTTTTCGATTATTCTTCATGGATGAACATCGAACATATTTTCCTTTCGCTGATGCAACACGCGAAGACTAAATTACTCCTATGCTTTGCTAATACCCCAGAAATAGAAACCCTTTGAACAGGACGTGTAATATTTATTACCAAATCATTATCACGTTAAATAAAACACAAGTGAAATGTCCAAATGCCCGTGTGATTGTACATTCCAGGGTTCTATTTCTGAAATAGCGAGTGAGTGAGTGTGGTTTTACGCCGCTTTTAGCAATATTCCAGCAATATCACGGCGGGGGACACCAGAAATGGGCTTCACTCAATGTACCCATGTGGGGAATCGAACCCGGTTCTTCGGCGTGACGAGCAAACGCTTTAACCGCTAGGCTACCCCACCGCACCTTCCTTAAATAGCCCACACTACAGAATCATTCTCGGCACTGGAAACTGGAAACCGTGAAATCTTGATGACACCAGGTGTTCAGGTTGCAGGCGAGCATTTCCTGTCCCAGTGGTAGCACCAATCGTGCTTGATGGTAGAGGTAACTGCTCTTGTACCTTGTAAAACATGAAAGCTTCATGATCACATAAGATTTTGTTGTATGTCATATCGAAATATAAATATACAGACAATTTCATAAGATTTCTAAAAGACCTGTTCCTCTTTTCGTTTTAATCGTTTTGCGTTGAAATATATAATGCATGTGATCTTAATTGGGTCAAAAGGTTACACAAACTACGGAAGAAACATTCTTGAATTTGGCGAAACGTTTCAGCTGATATCTCTCATCTTTAATTAGTCAAAGGATACAACGGTGCTCATTAAATATCAAGATATACATATAGAGAAATTTTATAAGATTCCATTTGGACCTTAATTTCCTCTTTTTTCCATTTTCATCGTTTTGAGTAAAGAACATATAATACATATGATCTTAAATGGGTCAAAAGGTTACGGTAACTGTACATAAGAAACATTCTGGAATTTGGCGAAACGTTTCAACTGATGTCTCTTACCTTTAATTAGTCAAAGGATACAACGTTGGTCATTAAATAGCAGTGTTTGTCTGGTGAGGGCATCCGTTTCTGATAAAGCAGCGGAAGGATCAATTACTCGTGATACGGAAGCACAGATGGAGATAGGAAAATCACCACTACACCTAATCTGGTATTCAACAGCGCCTGGTCTTTTAAAGTTTAAGACGTAGGAATGTAAGGATTAAACAGCGATGTCCTGGGCACACATCTTGTTTGTGCAACGCTTGTTGAAAGATCTTGTCCAAACTCTGCATTTCACATCTTTCTGAGCAATATACCCAAAAATGGTGTTATGAATTATCGAGCTGTAAGAACACCTGAAACTTAATATTTGCTTAACGACGGATCAACGTATTGCACGCAAAGCTTGCCTTTGATCTTAGCACGTGAATATCTAAAATGATTGTAAGGTACTCCCAGAGAGTCAAAATAATAATGGAAATATGATTATGATTTGAATATGAATGACTATATGGGGGTGGGGGTGAAAAATCATCGGTGTTGCAATACTTTTGTCCTTGAGTATATATCATAAACCTATGTGCATACATTGAGAAATCTGTACCTTCTTTCTTCATGTCTGAATACGTGCTTCTGTGACTTTATCTGAATTCACAATACAGAACATTCTCACCGTTCATGGAAATGCTAATCGGTGGGTGGGTGAATACGTATTTTTATGTGTACTCGCTGAACGGCCTATGTACATGCAGTGCATTCATGAAATGACATGTTAGGGCTCTTGAGTGTAAAGATGTTGTGTTCACACTTGACAAATGACGCAAATAGATTTAGTTACGTGTAACGTGGAACGGAAACAGATTGATCCATGAATCACCTAGTACATATACGACAATTATGTTCTGGTGAGACATACACTCAAGGTTTAAGGTGTTAGCGGTTGATTTTCTCAAACCCAACATTGGAAGTCCCTACCATAACGGGCTTTGACTTCAATGTTCAATAACATTCTTGGAATCAAGTGAAGCGTGACACATACCTCATAGTCTTTGACCCATACATTCAAGCCTGGGATAAACTACATGTAGTCTTGAGAAAATCCCCTGGTAATCTTTACAGAGACGCTTTTTGTTCCTGTTCATACATTTATGTTCCGATTTGTCTAACTGAGTGTGTCGATTTCCCCGATATCTCGAACTGATTAATTACTCCTAAGTATATAAAGTAAGCAGAAAATTCCGCTTATTCAAGATATAATAAACTTTCAATTCACCTTAAACAAAATAATTGTATTTTCCACGATAACATTATTCATCAACATCTGACAATAAAAGAAATATGGTTTGGTTGTCTCGAAACCAGCGTTACTCGAACTATTTTCTGATCCTACGAATTCGATCCAGTTTGACTGGAAAGAGAGTCGTAATCTAGAAATAGAGTATTTAAACCCTGTACCATGGCTTTAAGCAAATATTACCTTTTCTCAGCATGCACAAACCTTTTCACTTAAACATTAATTAATCCTCACACTACGAGCTCAGCTGAAAGGCATGTTATTGTAACATGCATTGGTGTATGAAAATAACACAGCAAATAACTTATGGCAGGTAATAAGACCACCCCCTACGTGAAAATTGGACATTAGTTTCTCATTGAATTTGATCATTTCCCCATGCACCTCAACAGTGCGCATCAATCATAACCTTTACGGTAAAACCACATGCGGAGCAATTCTTAATAGGACATTTCATTCTGGATGGTTTTTCTCAAACACATGGGAGTAACGATAAAACGGCGTGATGTTTAAGGTGAATAGAACACGAATATATGCATAAAGCATCATGTCAGCGCCTGTGTTTATGTCGGATGCAGAAGCCCCGCGACCTTGTACACCGTAATCACTGGCTGTAAATCCTTTAGCGTCTTGAGCACTACCGCGAGACCAATATCTCTCAATTGTGTGAACTAAGACGTGCTCAAACTTTCCTTTGTAAAGGTCAATAGTTTCAAATCTGGGCCTGAAATGTCCATTGGAGTAGCAGAAATATATATTGGATTCCAAGGAAGTAAAACTTTCACCAAACTTTGAAAAACAGATCTGATTTCACGATAAAAGGCAGACTTTAACCGACTACAGATATTGTCCATATATCCGGAAGGATTCAGTCCACTGACAGTGGTGTTTCGAATGAAGCGGAGAACAGAACTTGCTTTTTTCAGTGAATAACATTGAATTTGCGTTCTATACTTATCAGTTCAAATAGTATTATATCAGGCTTCAGCTATGATTGATTTACGTTTCAACAAGCAGTTGGAGAAGAACTATGATCAATGAGAAATTACGGATTATGTGTCCCGAGTGAATTAATCCACGTTGGAGATGTGGGTTCCATATTTCAAATATAACCACTGTTGGAGCGTTGTCATTCTCGTCATGAGTTTATGAGTGAGTGAGTGAGGTTGTACGTCGCTTTTAGCAATATTCCAGCGGGGACACCAGAAATAGGCTTCACACATTGTACCCCTGTAGGGAATCGAACCCGGGGTTTCGGCGTGACGAGCGAACGCTTTAACCACTAGGAGACCCCACCGCGGTCATCTTCGGTTAACTGCGATAATGGCGTTTTGTGATGCCACGCTCTGCCTTTTTGAGACCCGCGATGGTCCGGGTTATAATTAATCTTAACCATGCTTGTCTGAAGGATGGTCAGGCTCGCTGACTTGGTTGACGCATGTCATCGTATCCCAATTGGGTAGATCGATGCTCATGATTTCAGCCACTGGATTGTCTGGTTAGCTACACTCGATGAGCTACAGACCACATTCATATAGCTGGTATAATGCGGAACGAGACCTTATTCGATATACAAACAAATTTAATGTGCCTCCTTGCTAGCAAATAAACAATGTAAGAACTGTCTGTTATAATGATCAGCTTGAATTATTTTAAATGTTACGTCACATCCCCATCCATTCCCTTATGTGTATACTACTATGATATTCCTTAAGTGTCACAAGTTTTGTGCTGGTAAATGTCCTTCAAAATCTGCCATGATGTACAAAATGTACATGGTCTCCTTAAAACCTGTTTGAAAGAAAACCATTGTGATAGCTTCAAACATCTGAGAACGAATTGTGGATCTGTGATTGGTTGCTTCTTGTTAATGACGTCAGATTCCATTATGACTGATTATTTGTCAGATTGCAATAAATAACGTTTTCATGCCTTACTTCATCTGTGCGGTTTTGGGATATGCTTGATCTTATCTATGCAATATCCACGTGCAGGGCGAAAACGTTTTTGCAGTGGTATAGACCTGGTAATAGTCGAAAGCAGTATGACGTCACTCAGGATCGTTATGTATTATGGCAGGATTGAGACCATGAGAACATTATCATCGATTCCATATTAAATGGTTTGAGTTTAGGATCTGTCAGAAACAGATTACTGCACTCATTCATGTCGCACCCCATTTATCGTAAAACTCCTTGTTTTAAAACGTATCCAGCTTAGATTCATTTTAAACCAACTCTTTGCAACATGAATGGTATCCGACAGAAACTCATGTGGCAATCACTACCTGTTTTTGTCACTCAAAATGCACTCACAGTGAAATGAATAATCATACGTGACATAAAAATGACAAGTTTTATTTCATCCGTGGATAAGATCCTCAGAAACCCCCTTATAAGATTCCTCGAGTCCTTTGTCATTGCCTCAAGGTTGGAGATAGTTCCACACTTAAGATACGCATTTGTACCCCATAAATCTGTATTGGAGGTCCTAATGGCCAATTCCCAGGTGTCCCTAATCGTTAGATGCTATTTCAGACTGCGATGTGATGAAAGTAAACACCAAAATATATTTACAGAGACCAGTTAGGACCTACCGATGGAACATAATTTCCAATCAGTACAGTGACATCCTCAACTCCATCGGTAAATGAGCGTTGCGGATGGACAACTGGTGTTCCCCATCATACGTTTTGTAGATGGACCGACATCTAGCCAGCATGGATAGGAGACCGTTTCCTCACTGATAATCCCAAGAGACAAGTTAATTTTACAGGCTGAGGCCCTGCTAATGATTTGAGGGTTGCTGCGAGACCCAGTCAATTAAAGACGATACCCATCTACTCCGTCAGGCATGATCACCTATAAGACAGCCAAGTGCTGCATCTACTGTTCGCAGCCGTTGTCCATTTATGGTAATTTCTCAGCACCACAATTTTACATAATGCATGTTATGCAACATTTAAAAAAGAACAGCGGTCCAGTGCTTAAATCACATAGCTCTGCATCACACTGCAAATGCATCAAATCCACAAGCATCGTATGCACATTATGTGGTTACCAATCACTTACGCAAGTAATGTTAATTACACTAAAACGACTGAGGTAAACTTTGCGGAGGTCGAGGTTGAATACCCAATACTTGATTGAGTAAGTTTGGTTAACGCCGCTTTAAACAGTATTCCAGTTATACCACGGCGTGTCTGCTGAATGTATAAGGAATGCCTTATTAAACTGATGCCGGTCTCAGACATTTACCATTTTCTGGCAGCGTAGAAAAGTAATCATGGCCAAACCCACGATCATTGGTTCTTGATGTGCCTAGGAGACGCAAGCCTGCAAAACAAATAGCGATGCCTTAGGCAGCATTGTCCTTTTAATATGCTGTCTACATGTGATAAAGAATAGTCGTGCAACGAGGTTCAAGGCCATTTACTTTATAGCGTTGATACAATTGTCTGAGACATGCAATATAACTGAACTGCAATTTGCTTCTTGCTCAAAAAAAAAGAATAAGTATAGGCTCAAACAATGTTGTTTTGCATACATCTAACAAGCTCATTTCTTCATAACATAGATTCATAATGTATTACATGAATTGTTAAAGTGCCTGTCGTAAGACGTGATGCCCAAAGACGTCCATCCAAAATAGATCTGTTTTGTCGTTGATAAAAGATATGGTCATGCGAAAACGTGGACAGGTATGTACAGTGTTTTTCTCTATCGTGTCTTTTCTTCAGATGAAAAACTGACCTTGTTTAGACGATTTGGAGTGAAACAACATAATATTTATCAAAACTAGTTGGTTGATGTTGATTGAACTACATGCACAAGGGATGCCAAGTAGAAGACAAAAGAGGTTTCACAAAGTATTCATAGTGGTACAGGGTGAGAACCCAGGAACCAGCTATTAGAAGGCAGTCATCGACACCTAGTTGCTATCTCAGGCAGACCACGATGTCAAGGGCACTTATCCAGTAATCGCTGTACCACGGAAACAGTCTCTGCTCTACAAGCTGGTCATACGTCCCTGAAATTAATTAAATTATTCTTGCAGAACAGAAGTGTTTACTCAGGGTAATAGAAAATTGGCGCGTTGGTTTACTTATTCCGGACACGATGTTGGCAATGAATTGTACCAATGATGCTTTGAGTGAAACGTAGGAGTGGCTGGTCTGGTGACTTTGGGATGAATAGCAGAAAATCACCAGTTGTGAAGTGTCTGGGTCAACATCCTAATTGTAACAATGATAACAAGAATAATTAAATCCAATCAACGTCACGACATGACTACACACACGCCTCGTCTGAATACTAACAGTAATCACTTCCAGCTTACTTGCTCAAATAAACTAGAGTTACTTAAATTTCAAAACAATAATGTTAATATCTTGACACAGTAGCAGCATTCATTGTGGAGTTGCCCAGAAAGCAGAATGTCGGAGATTCAATGTTCTGACTGTGTCACACCAACATTCGATAAAAGATGGTAATTGCTGTTACTCAACCTGGCGCTCGATATTAAGGCGTAAAACAAAGACTGGTCGGCTTATGTAGTCAGTATACAGTTCCTGAGTTTAGTATCGTGTTAACTGAGGTAGGATATCTCAGTAGCGTAGCTGGCATCATGAAACCGGATAAATACAATCAGCTAAACCCACACGTGTACGTCGCAGTGTGAAAATGAAACTCAACATTAAACTCAATTTCATCTCATCTTGTAATGTGTTGTCCAATGATTGAGTTTCTGTTAAAGTCACATGTACTATCACAATGTCTAATGCGAGAAACGTATATCCGTTAGCGTGTCGGAACTACTAAAGACAGTCAAACGCATATGCATGTACGTCACATGAATGATCTTGAATCTGGTGTTAAATACCATTTCACCCCTCCCAACTCAACAAATGCACTGACTTAACATTGCCTCATAACAACATTGAGAAAACATCGATCCAACCGTATTGAGTAACACAGAAAAAAGTCATTATATCTCGAAAAAACCCTGACACAATACCCAGCGTGTAATCATCTGAAAGCAAAAATCTCACCCAATTAAGATCCCAATACGAGACCTACATCATTTGGCGATCACCACACACAAAAACACCTTTTTTTAAAATTTGGCGCCAAGAGCTTTTTTCTATTCCATTGAAAAACAAAGTACAATATTCTATGATCTATAAACATAATCATAATCAGAATGTATAAGTGGCATGCGTTTAGGAATCACCATAAAATAGTGATGACACCAGGTGTTCGCGAAAATGCGAGCCTATCCTGTGGATCCTCAAAATCACAAACACAAATTCACCACGAAATCAAAAACACCATGACAGGCAAGTGAATTTTCCCTGAACATATAGAGCAGCTGAAATCAGGGAATTTAATCGAACATCAAATTACTTTTGACAGTGTATGTATGTGCAGGTGTAATGAATCATCACGAAAGCAAAACCCTAGAAAGTCATCCTGTTAAGGGAAAAGAGGTATAACCCTCGTTTTATCAAAGGTCATTTCCTTTACAGCGTTTATAAGAGAGACGAGAGTGTGTTCAACGTTTGCCTTCATGTGTGCTGATGACATTTGGAACCATCTTTGAACCATTTTCTATCAGACGGCCCGAGGATACGCTGCTAATATAACCTCACCATTGACTCTTCATGCTTTCAAATGCCGTCAGTCTCCTATTTACTTGACTTAGAAGGTCTTAAAATGTATTTAAAGCCTAACAGCATTGTGCTAGTGACGACGGGTACAACTGAAACGACATGGACTCGTGGAACACCTGGCGTCATCACTGTCATTACAACGCATCCACGAGCGAGTTCTTCAGATAATGGGTTCCGGTCGTTTGGAGTTCTTTCTGCTTTTGTACTTGACAGATGTTACAGGCCCATCGGTTTCGAGAGCGGGTCCTTCAATTTGTTGCTTCTGGGTGTTTTGGGTTATCTACGTTTGTATTTGATGGATGTATTGGGCTCTTGTTGTGTTCGAGAGCGGGTTCTCAATTTGTCGTTTCTGCATGTTTGAGTTATTTTCTACTTTTGTACTTGATGGGAGCATGGGGTTCTTGTTGTATTAAAGAGCGAGTTCTTCAATTTGTCTTGGGTCTCTCGCATATCATTGGACCCTTGGAACTGTTGGATCTCGTTGGACGCTTGGGAATGTTTGATCTCTTTGGACCCTTCGGACTCTTGCATCTCTCTGGACCCTTGGGACTCTTGGTTCTCTTTTGGCACTTGGTGTTCCATCGTTTTGGGGAATACTGGTACTCTTGGTACTCATCAACATGAATATTGCATCAGCTTTGCAAAGCTAATGACTTTGATGTTTTTTGTGCTCAAAACATACTGTTTCTTTCTTAAATAGTATCTTGCATCTCTCCAACACGAATCATTGGTGACGCCGTTCCTAATGATGCAGACCCATGCTGAGGGTGTGAAAAGATAATATGATTTTCCAGCAGCCGTATTAAAAATCAGTTATAGTTACTATATCGATTTACTTTAAAGTGTAAAGGTTCTCGTTATCGAAAGCAGTTTGATCGTTTATATATGATATGCCCTGTAGAAATGAATCTGTGCTTAACACAGATATAAACACTTATCAAATACTGTACAGGTATTTCACTAAAAGCAATGTCTTCTCCTAATACAGGACATTTACCTTCCCAAAGACACGCGTGATAACCTCTATTTCTAAAAACACCAATGAAGAAATAGTGAATGAGTGAGAATGTTTTACGCCGCTTTTAGCAATATTCCAACAATATTACGGCGGGCTACAACAAAAATGAGCTTCAAACAGCATTACGAAATACATTCGATTCAACACCTTTTTTTTAAATATTTCATATTCTTTGGTAGATATGTAAACATTTGTAGTTAACATTTTATCATAGAACAATGCAGTGAGGATGATGAAACGAGCTGAAGAATTCACAATTTAGTTCTAAGTGATCCACCTTATGAACTGTTACACTCTGAAACTTTCCTTCTAATCACTAGGCAAGTAGTTATAATCAAGTAGTCAATCTAATCCTAATAAAATTCCATAACATCTATAAGACGTTACATTGATTTCTCCACATTATGTGGTTAAGGTCTGAAAACGTGAAATATCAGAGGCTATGGTTTCGGCTTCTGGCCAATGAGTAAAATCTCACTTTCCAACATCTCCAAAATAATACCTCAAGGCGCTAGGATATTGATATTAGGATTCCCCTGTGCCTACATTTGGTGCCTAATGATTTGTAATTACACTTTGAGTATGTCAAACTGATAAACATGTGAAACATTGAGAATTGATGTCATTTGGAACTCTCGTTTCTCTTCATTCTTGTACCTTCAATAAAGTCATTATTTTTATTTTCATCAAATAATCAAATATCTTCTTAATTGGATCTCCATCAAATGTGATTACCCTTTCTGTATTGTGACTATTCTCCTCCAAGACAATTTACTGTGATCAGGGATCATGTTTCTCCGCCTTGAGACCTGACATTTTCCACATAAAAGGTATTTTAGACGTCTCCTTTTTATATTATGCTTGAAGCAGTTGCTAAAGAAGCAGAGTAACTTTAATCACAGAAAACAGTTTGACTGATCACCGTGAGTGGTTAATTTCATTAAAAGGTCTACCATTATTGCAATAAGCAGAGACTTGCCTGCATCATTGAAGAACCATGACAGGGTCATTTTAGGACAACAAGAGCACCAAAGGTCATTTCAGAGGTCAGACAGGCCGTGTAATCAAGCTAATATGGTGGCATTTCCCTGATTCCCCTTCAACGATGAGAGATTTAGCCACATGAATGAAGCACAGTGGAGGCTTAATACCGACTTTGTACTATAATGAACAATGTAACTGTTACATGGAATTTGTCACGTCGACTATGGTTATTTGATCACTGTTATGTCATCGACTGGGGGATTCTGCTACAGGTCGATGGTGACGGGAATGGCAGTTATGGTAGATCTGTAGATGTGAAATCAAGGTCGTCATTAATTACTCCTAAGTATATAAAGTAAGCAGAAAATTCCGCTTATTCAAAATATAATAATCTTTCAATTCACCTTAAACAAAATAATTGTATTTTCCACGATAACATTATTCATCAACATCTGACAATAAAAGAAATATGGTTTGGTTGTCTCGAAACCAGCGTTACTCGAACTATTTTCTGATCCTACGAATTCGATCCAGTTTGACTGGAAAGAGAGTCGTAATCTAGAAATAGAGTATTTAAACCTTGTACCATGGCTTTAAGCAAATATTACCTTTTCTCAGCATGCACAAACCTTTTCACTTAAACATTAATCAATCCTCACACTACGAGCTCAGCTGAAAGGCATGTTATTGTAACATGCATTGGTGTATGAAAATAACACAGCAAATAACTTATGGCAGGTAATAAGACCACCCCCTACGTGAAAATTGGACATTAGTTTCTCATTGAATTTGATCATTTCCCCATGCACCTCAACAGTGCGCATCAATCATAACCTTTACGGTAAAACCACATGCGGAGCAATTCTTAATAGGACATTTCATTCTGGATGGTTTTTCTCAAACACATGGGAGTAACGATAAAACGGCGTGATGTTTAAGGTGAATAGAACACGAATATATGCATAAAGCATCATGTCAGCGCCTGTGTTTATGTCGGATGCAGAAGCCCCGCGACCTTGTACACCGTAATCACTGCCTGTAAATCCTTTAGCGTCTTGAGCACTACCGCGAGACCAATATCTCTCAATTGTGTGAACTAAGACGTGCTCAAACTTTCCTTTCTAAAGGTCAATAGTTTCAAATCTGGGCCTGAAATGTCCATTGGAGTAGCAGGAATATATATTGGATTCCAAGGAAGTAAAACTTTCACCAAACTTTGAAAAACAGATCTGATTTCACGATAAAAGGCAGACTTTAACAGACTACAGATATTGTCCATATATCTGGAAGGATTCAGTCCACTGACAGTGGTGTTTCGAATGAAGCGGAGAACAGAATTTGCTTTTTTCAGTGAATAACATTGAATTTGCGTTCTATACTTATCAGTTCAAATAGTATTATATCAGGCTTCAGCTATGATTGATTTACGTTTCAACAAGCAGTTGGAGAAGAACTATGATCAATGAGAAATTACGGATTATGCGTCCCGAGTGAATTAATCCACGTTGGAGATGTGGGTTCCATATTTCAAATATAACCACTGTTGGAGCGTTGTCATTCTCGTCATGAGTTTATGAGTGAGTGAGTGAGGTTGTACGTCGCTTTTAGCAATATTCCAGCGGGGAACACCAGAAATAGGCTTCACACATTGTACCCCTGTAGGGAATCGAACCCGGGGTTTCGGCGTGACGAGCGAACGCTTTAACAACTAGGAGACCCCACCGCGGTCATCTTCGGTTAACTGCGATAATGGCGTTTTGCAATGCCACGCTCTGCCTTTTTGACACCCGTGATGGTCCGGGTTATAATTAATCTTAACCATGCTTGTCTGAAGGATGGTCAGGCTCGCTGACTTGGTTGACGCATGTCATCGTATCCCAATTGGGTAGATCGATGCTCATGATTTCAGCCACTGGATTGTCTGGTTAGCTACACTCGATTAGCTACAGACCACATTCATATAGCTGGTATAATGCGGAACGAGACCTTATTCGATATACAAACAAATTTAATATGCCTCCTTGCTAGCAAATAAACAATGTAAGAACTGTCTGTTATAATGATCAGCTTGAATTATTTTAAATGTTACGTCACATCCCCATCCATTCCCTTATGTGTATACTACTATGATATTCCTTAAGTGTCACAATTTTGTGCTGGTAAATGTCCTTCAAAACCTGCCATGATGTACAAAATGTACATGGTCTCCTTAAAACCTATATGAAAGAAAACCATTGTGATAGCTTCAAACATCTGAGAACGAATTGTGGATCTGTGATTGGCTGCTTCTTGTTAATGACGTCAGATTCCATTATGACTGATTATTTGTCAGATTGCAATAAATAACGTTTTCATGCCTTACTTCATCTGTGCGGTTTTGGGATGTGCTTGATCTTATCTATGCAATATCCACGTGCAGGGCGAAAACGTTTTTGCAGTGGTATAGACCTGGTAATAGTCGAAAGCAGTATGACGTCACTCAGGATCGTTATGTATTATGGCAGGATTGAGACCATGAGAACATTATCATCGATTCCATATTAAATGGTTTGAGTTTAGGATCTGTCAGAAACAGATTACTGCACTCATTCATGTCGCACCCCATTTATCGTAAAACTCCTTGTTTTAAAACGTATCCAGCTTAGATTCATTTTAAACCAACTCTTTGCAACATGAATGGTATCCGACAGAAACTCATGTGGCAATCACTACCTGTTTTTGTCACTCAAAATGCACTCACAGTGAAATGAATAATCATACGTGACATAAAAATGACAAGTTTTATTTCATCCGTGGATAAGATCCTCAGAAACCCCCTTATAAGATTCCTTGAGTCCTTTGTCATTGCCTCAAGGTTGGAGATAGTTCCACACTTAAGATACGCATTTGTACCCCATAAATCTGTATTGGAGGTCCTAATGGCCAATTCCCAGGTGTCCCTAATCGTTAGATGCTATTTCAGACTGCGATGTGATGAAAGTAAACACCAAAATATATTTACAGAGACCAGTTAGGACCTACCGATGGAACATAATTTCCAATCAGTACAGTGACATCCTCAACTCCATCGGTAAATGAGCGTTGCGGATGGACAACTGGTGTTCCCCATCATACGTTTTGTAGATGGCCCGACATCTAGCCAGCATGGATAGGAGACCGTTTCCTCACTGATAATCCCAAGAGGCAAGTTAATTTTACAGGCTGAGGCCCTGCTAATGATTTGAGGGTTGCTGCGAGACCCAGTCAATTAAAGACGATACCCATCTACTCCGTCAGGCATGATCACCTATAAGACAGCCAAGTGCTGCATCTACTGTTCGCAGCCGTTGTCCATTTATGGTAATTTCTCAGCACCACAATTTTACATAATGCATGTTATGCAACATTTAAAAAAGAACAGCGGTCCAGTGCTTAAATCACATAGCTCTGCATCACACTGCAAATGCATCAAATCCACAAGCATCGTATGCACATTATGTGGTTACCAATCACTTACGCAAGTAATGTTAATTACACTAAAACGACTGAGGTAAACTTTGCGGAGGTCGAGGTTGAATACCCAATACTTGATTGAGTAAGTTTGGTTAACGCCGCTTTAAACAGTATTCCAGTTATACCACGGCGTGTCTGCTGAATGTATAAGGAATGCCTTATTAAACTGATGCAGGTCTCAGACATTTACCATTTTCTGGCAGCGTAGAAAAGTAATCATGGCCAAACCCACGATCATTGGTTCTTGATGTGCCTAGGAGACGCAAGCCTGCAAAACAAATAGCGATGCCTTAGGCAGCATTGTCCTTTTAATATGCTGTCTACATGTGATAAAGAATAGTCGTGCAACGAGGTTCAAGGCCATTTACTTTATAGCGTTGATACAATTGTCTGAGACATGCAATATAACTGAACTGCAATTTGCTTCTTGCTCAAAAAAAAGAATAAGTATAGGCTCAAACAATGTTGTTTTGCATACATCTAACAAGCTCATTTCTTCATAACATAGATTCATAATGTATTACATGAATTGTTAAAGTGCCTGTCGTAAGACGTGATGCCCAAAGACGTCCATCCAAAATAGATCTGTTTTGTCGTTGATAAAAGATATGGTCATGCGAAAACGTGGACAGGTATGTACAGTGTTTTCTCTATCGTGTCTTTTCTTCAGATGAAAAACTGACCTTGCTTAGACGATTTGGAGTGAAACAACATAATATTTATCAAAACTAGTTGGTTGATGTTGATTGAACTACATGCACAAGGGATGCCAAGTAGAAGACAAAAGAGGTTTCACAAAGTATTCATAGTGGTACAGGGTGAGAACCCAGGAACCAGCTATTAGAAGGCAGTCATCGACACCTAGTTGCTATCTCAGGCAGACCACGATGTCAAGGGCACTTATCCAGTAATCGCTGTACCACGGAAACAGTCTCTGCTCTACAAGCTGGTCATACGTCCCTGAAATTAATTAAATTATTCCTGCAGAACAGAAGTGTTTACTCAGGGTAATAGAAAATTGGCGCGTTGGTTTACTTATTCCGGACACGATGTTGGCAATGAATTGTACCAATGATGCTTTGAGTGAAACGTAGGAGTGGCTGGTCTGGTGACTTTGGGATGAATAGCAGAAAATCACCAGTTGTGAAGTGTCTGGGTCAACATCCTAATTGTAACAATGATAAGAAGAATAATTAAATCCAATCAACGTCACGACATGACTACACACACGCCTCGTCTGAATACTAACAGTAATCACTTCCAGCTTACTTGCTCAAATAAACTAGAGTTACTTAAATTTCAAAACAATAATGTTAATATCTTGACACAGTAGCAGCATTCATTGTGGAGTTGCCCAGAAAGCAGAAGGTCGGAGATTCAATGTTCTGACTGTGTCACACCAACATTCGATAAAAGATGGTAATTGCTGTTACTCAACCTGGCGCTCGATATTAAGGCGTAAAACAAAGACTGGTCGGCTTATGTAGTCAGTATACAGTTCCTGAGTTTAGTATCGTGTTTAACTGAGGTAGGATATCTCAGTAGCGTAGCTGGCATCATGAAACCGGATAAATACAATCAGCTAAACCCACACGTGTACGTCGCAGTGTGAAAATGAAACTCAACATTAAACTCAATTTCATCTCATCTTGTAATGTGTTGTCCAATGATTGAGTTTATGTTAAAGTCACATGTACTATCACAATGTCTAATGCGAGAAACGTATATCCGTTAGCGTGTCGGAACTACTAAAGACAGTCAAACGCATATGCATGTACGTCACATGAATGATCTTGAATCCGGTGTTAAATACCATTTCACCACTCCCAACTCAACAAATGCACTGACTTAACATTGCCTCATAACAACATTTAGAAAACATCGATCCAACCGTATTGAGTAACACAGAAAAAAGTCATTATATCTCGAAAAAAACCTGACACAATACACAGCGTGTAATCATCTGAAAGCAAAAATCTCACCCAATTAAGATCCCAATACGAGACCTACATCATTTGGCGATCACCACACACAAAAACACCTTTTTTAAAATTTGGCGCCAAGAGCTTTTTTCTATTCCATTGAAAAACGAAGTACAATATTCTATGATCTATAAACATAATCATAATCCGAATGTATAAGTGGCATGCGTTTAGGAATCACCATAAAATAGTGATGACACCAGGTGTTCGCGAAAATGCGAGCCTATCCTGTGGATCCTCAAAATCACAAACACAAATTCACCACGAAATCAAAAACACAATGACAGGCAAGTGAATTTTCCCTGAAAAAAGATAAGTTAGAACATATAGAGCAGCTGAAATCAGGGAATTTAATCGAACATCAAATTACTTTTGACAGTGTATGTATGTGTAGATGTAATGAATCATCACGAAAGCAAAACCCTAGAAAGCCATCCTGTTAAGGGAAAAGAGGTATAACCCTTGTTTTATCAAAGGTCATTTCCTTTACAGCGTTTATAAGAGAGACGAGAGTGTGTTCAACGTTTGCCTTCATGTGTGCTGATGACATTTGGAACCATCTTTGAACCATTTTCTATCAGACGGCCCGAGGATACGCTGCTAATATAACCTCACCATTGACTCTTCATGCTTTCAAATGCCGTCAGTCTCCTATTTACTTGACTTAGAAAGGTCTTAAAATGTATTTAAAGCCTAACAGCATTGTGCTAGTGACGACGGGTACAACTGAAACGACATGGCTCGTGGAACACCTGGCGTCATCACTGTCATTACAACGCATCCACGAGCGAGTTCTTCAGATAATGGGTTCCGGTCGTTTGGAGTTCTTTCTGCTTTTGTACTTGACAGATGTTACAGGCCCATCGGTTTCGAGAGCAATTTGTTGTCCTATCTACGTTTGTATTTGATTATTGGGCTCTTGTTGTGTTCGAGAGCGGGTTCTCAATTTGTCGTTTCTGCATGTTTGAGTTATTTTCTACTTTTGTACTTGATGGGAGCATGGGGTTCTTGTTGTATTCAAGAGCGAGTTCTTCAATTTGTCTTGGGTCTCTCGCATATCATTGGACCCTTGGAACTGTTGGATCACGTTGGACGCTTGGGAATGTTTGATCTCTTTGGACCCTTCGGACTCTTGCATCTCTCTGGACCCTTGGGACTCTTGGTTCTCCTTTGGCACTTGGTGTTCCATCGTTTTTGGGAATACTGGTACTCTTGGTACTCATCAACATGAATATTGCATCAGCTTTGCAAAGCTAATGACTTTGATGTTTTTTGTGCTCAAAAACATACTGTTTCTTTCTTAAATAGTATCTTGCATCTCTCCAACACGAATCATTGGTGACGCCGTTCGTAATGATGCAGACCCATGCTGAGGGTGTGAAAAGATAATATGATTTTCCAGCAGCCGTATTAAAAATCAGTTATAGTTACTATATCGATTTACTTTAAAGTGTAAAGGTTCTCGTTATCGAAAGCAGTTTGATCGTTTATATATGATATGCCCTGTAGAAATGAATCTGGGCTTAACACAGATATAAACACTTATCAAATACTGTACAGGTATTTCACTAAAAGCAATGTCTTCTCCTAATACAGGACATTTACCTTCCCAAAGACACGCGTGATAACCTCTATTTCTAAAAACACCCAATGAAGAAAAAGTGAATGTGTGAGAATGTTTTACGCCGCTTTTAGCAATATTCCAACAATATCACGGCGGGCTACAACAAAAATGAGCTTCAAACAGCATTACGAAATACATTCGATTCAACACCTTTTTTAAAATATTTCATATTCTTTGGTAGATATGTAAACATTTGTAGTTAACATTTTATCATAGAACAATGCAGTGAGGATGATGAAACGAGCTGAAGAATTCAAAATTTAGTTCTAAGTGATCCACCTTATGAACTGTTACACTCTGAAACTTTCCTTCTAATCACTAGGCAAGTAGTTATAATCAAGTAGTCAATCTAATCCTAATAAAATTCCATAACATCTATAAGACGTTACATTGATTTCTCCACATTATGTGGTTAAGGTCTGAAAACGTGAAATATCAGAGGCTATGGTTTCGGCTTCTGGCCAATGAGTAAAATCTCACTTTCCAACATCTCCAAAATAATACCTCAAGGCGCTAGGATATTGATATTAGGATTCCCCTGTGCCTACATTTGGTGCCTAATAATTTGTAATTACACTTTGAGTATGTCAAACTGATAAACATGTGAAACATTGAAAATTGATGTCATTTGGAACTCCCGTTTCTCTTCACTCTTGTACCTTCAATAAAGTCATTATATTTATTTTCATCAAATAATCAAATATCTTCTTAATTGGATCTCGATCAAATGTGATTACCCTTTCTGTATTGTGACTATTTTCCTCCAAGACAATTTACTGTGATCAGGGATCATGTTTCTCCGCCTTGAGACCTGACATTTTCCACATAAAAGGTATTTTAGACGTCTCCTTTTTATATTATGCTTGAAGCAGTTGCTAAAGAAGCAGAGTAACTTTAATCACAGAAAACAGTTTGACTGATCACCGTGAGTGGTTAATTTCATTAAAAGGTCTACCATTATTGCAATAAGCAGAGACTTGCCTGCATCATTGAAGAACCATGACAGGGTCATTTTAGGACAACAAGAGCACCAAAGGTCATTTCAGAGGTCAGACAGGCCGTGTAATCAAGCTAATATGGTGGCATTTCCCTGATTCCCCTTCAACGATGAGAGATTTAGCCACATGAATGAAGCACAGTGGAGGCTTAATACCGACTTTGTACTATAATGAACAATGTAACTGTTACATGGAATTTGTCACGTCGACTATGGTTATTTGATCACTGTTATGTCATCGACTGGGGGATTCTGCTACAGGTCGATGGTGACGGGAATGGCAGTTATGGTAGATCTGTAGATGTGAAATCAAGGTCGCCATTCCATGAACGGAAATCACTTCCACATATGATGATTTTACTTTTTCATGATCGTGTTGCCAGTATACTTAAATGTTGACATACCAGAAGATGACACGATCAACAAAGCACCTTAATTTATGTAATTAATAATTGAATTATTAATATTATGAATTTGAATGTTTGACTATATATGTTCCATATTATGTATGCCAAATACATTTCAAGGAGGGACGATGGGGTTCCGTAATGGTTAAAGCGTCCGCTCGTCATGGAAATTGCGGGTATGGATATTCGTAATGTGTCAACGTTTAGGTACTCGGTCATGCGTTGTTATATGGCTGAGATACGTCTACTGCAATTGTAACTCACACAGTCTAGTGTCAGGCAGTGTGTGAATGTTGTTTCCCGTCGCGATCTGATATATTACAAATTTCGATATCTATTACACTCAAAAGAAGTTAAGGACCATCCGATTCTTTCATATTACAGTTAACCCATCATGCCACACCAGTATTTACGTACGAAAAGAATGACTACTTTACAGTAGTATAATATATTCTCGGCCAGGTTCACCAGTGACTGAATGCATGACCCACGGTTCACACAATTGATGTACGATTACTTCCCCCAGCCACCCAATCTACAGATACTTCAAGGATAGTGATGCATAACTGTGATCACTCCAGACGCTAATTACATCAGCTTTAACGTTTGCGTGGGCTGTAATTGTTTTGTCACAACCCTTGATCAGAACTATGTAAAGCGATAGAGGCAAGTCTTGAATCAATAGGTTGTACAAATCACATCCAACCATATTAGCGTTACCGACGAATTTGACTTCACCATTTGGTAACTAGACCCTAAAACACTAATGTGCCTGGATGTAATGCAATATTCTCAACGTTGAGACTGATCGCTTTGAATCACGACGTGCGAAGTGTCATGACCAGAATAAACCAGAAATGTTTTTCCACCCTCCTGTGGTGGAAAAGGAGCGAAACTGTATAGGGTCATATGGACATTTAGAGGGTATTTGGTTGTAAAGGTTTCAAGTGTTTAATCCTTTTCTTTGTGAGGATGCATCGGCGTTGGAATGACAGACATCCTAGTGACAATTATCACGTCGTTTCTACCTCCTTGAGACAGCTAGCATCACCATCAATTATATTGTCCGCCGTTATTTCTAGCGGTACATTTAGTTCAAGAAACGCCCTTTAAACATCTTGTGCAAAGAGTTAACTGTGTCGCTTCGGAAAGGTGAAAAGGAATTTTGTTGAACTGCGTAAACGGAAACTTACAAGAGACTCCCAAGAGGTATAAACATGAGAACGTGGCTTACGCTGCAAAGTGTGAATAGTAAAGTAGATACATACGATTTGCTGATAGTTGTAGAAGCAATTATTCATCTAAAGAAGGCCCTTCTCTCCCATTACCCATAGTGTCTAGAAACACGATTGATATAGATGCCTGTGAATGCAAACCTATTGATACTATATGAATGATATCAAATGACGCCTTCATTTCTAAGCTTGCTTACATATCTATCAAAACCAGGTTAAGCTGCCGCAGACACGTCCTTGACATCAATGGAGAAATATCATCGTGTACATGCATTTAATCGACTCATACCGCATGATCAAGTTTGATAATCGATTAACAACAAAGAATCTTGAACAAAATCATTTAAACACCCAGCTTCAGGATAGAAATGTTCGACACTGGCTCTGTTGGGGTTGTAAAGGGCGATTTTCAATAACTACAAAATAAACAACACGGAAATGCAACAGTATTGATATTCTGATGCTTCAAATAATATCTTTAATTCTCGAGACCGTTTGAAGCTCATTCTCACTGGCACTAATGACAATTCAGTTCCACAACTAGGGGTTCCCCTAACCTTGGTATGATTGTCTTCAACTCTCGTTTTGCTTTGTTCTGAAGGCGCTAATCACTAAACGTGTTGAACGCTGGTGTTCTGGACTCGCAGCAATAGCCCAAAACAAGCAAAATCATCTTTCATCGATGTCGTAAGACTGAAAAAAATGAACAGGAGATGTTTGACTTAAAAATCCTGCATTAGTACCCAGCATCTGGAGAGCAAAGATATTTTAATCAACAGCTCGATCTATTTGAACGCATCGCTATGGACGCTTTATGGGGGAATACATACAACAGAGAGGCTTATTATCAGTGAGGCGGTCTAAGAATGTGGGATTGGAAAGTTTTATATCTCTTTTAACACCACCTTGCTGAAACACTTCACCAGCATTGCCATTTCCACCTGCACATACCTTCAGAATGTATTAAAGTTGATAAGACAACACATGTGATTTAAACAACTCCTTATCTAATGTAACTTTGTCTTATGGGCTTCCAGGCTCTTATAAACGTATTCGCACAAGATTTTCGTCTTGGAACAATCAAATTTCTGACACTTTTCAGATTCACTCAACTTGAGATGTCTTGAAGTTGTAACATACAAAAGAGATTTTCAAGCGCTACGCCTCAAAACACATAACCATATCACCAGGAAAATGATGACATTAATTGCACGCATACATTCAAATGCATTTCACCGTTTCACGTTATAAAATGTTTTGTCATTTCACTGCTCTTTGTGGATAGGCACGTGTTTATTCCAGACGCAAGATCATATAAAACAATCATGGAATCCGCTGGATTTATAGATTTTCTTGTCGTATCACATTGATAGTTCTTTTATCTACCTAATACGTGTCATCTTAGATCATTTCATCCAAATTATACCCCCGTCCCTTTAAATGTTGGCTCTTTGAGGATTGCTCAAACAAAAAGACCACAGACAGCATTCATCTGCGTTATTCTCCAAGGAGGCTAAATGTTACTTTACCATCCTTATCACAAGGGTGAAGGACTCTAGTGGAACCAGAATGTCAAAACATTGGAACTAAAGCTAATAATACAACGTTGAACTGCGATGTGGTTTGGTATTGACATGATTACAAAGTGGTGAATGTCTCCAGAGATTAAATACGGGACTGGTTCGGCTTGAATAATATTTTTTGTTTACCGAAGTAGATGTGTATAGTTAACCTTCTGAAGGTAATAACTATCCCCTCTTTCATAACATGTCAGTATTCAGAATGAGGACCTTTGACCCACATTCAATAGGCAGCAGAGTGGTGTGTTACTCACGTGTACGTTTCCTTAGTGACATAAATAATCTATGGTTTCCAGCTGTACTATCTACAATGTACTCAAGCATTCTGTATCTCTGTCTTCATCTGTATTACACAGTTGTGATTATGTAGTTTAATACCGATTGCAGTATGTTCGTGTGTTGCATCTTGACAATGTCACGCGGGAGTCCGTGACAGTTGTATTATATAACATGGTTTCTGAACACAAATGTTCGCCTTTGGGTAATTGTCCAACCTATATCTACACAGAAGTCGAAACTTATATAAACTCTACTGTTTCTGAAAGAGGTATTAATTTTGTTACCCTGGTCTTGCTTGGAAACAATAATATACATTTGTCGTAGATTTAAGTGTGTTGTCCCGTTGGACAAAGAACCAGATGTTGAATGCACTATTGGTGTGCGTACTGTAGTATATACAGACACGTTAAGATGTATGTAGTAACATTCTGAGGGATTGGCACCATTGGAGTTAATAAGCTTCTAACCCAAACGGTTGCAATACATGAAAACAATACAGAGTGCAGTAGTGAAACATCATGCATGTGAAAAGACATCAGACGTGGGTCAATATGTCTTGTCAATACCCATTTCATATCCACACCTTGCCATCGAACATGTGTGTGCTTTTATATGCTAAAACATTCGCCCAAACCATCAATTATTTAATGTAACAAAGACACATTTCAATATCGATTTCATTACGTTGTGTCCGTAAATGTACAACGAGTGTGTACATAGGGATGGATTTATTCAAGAGTGTCTGAAGTGCAGGAGATTTGTGTTGTACTCAGAGCGTCAGAGTAAAGAGATGTTTGACCTGTTCCTCTGTCTAAGAGAGAAACGTTTTAGTGTTTTCTTGTGGAAATTAGACATGATGATATTGCAATACAAATAAATGCTTGCTTTAAGGAGAGGAGAGGCGAGACTTGGTAACTATAATTCAACATATATTAAACATATATATTTGGGGTAAGGACAGTCTAAATGCTACAGCAAACTTATATTTTACATCATTTTGACTGATCATAATGATATTTGGAGTAATTTTAATGTTACGATAAGTCATTTGAATTGATCTTTATTGTGTATATTCAACACATGCCTTTGTTTTAACTTCAAATTCATTTAAATAAGTTATATCCGCTGATCTTAAATATCTTTATCGATCTTAGAATTCGAATTAGACTAAGTATGTGTGTTCTCAAGGACAAGTTACAGGGACAACCGAACAACCCATGCCCAGCTCCCTTCAACAATACAGTGACTGCCTGGGTATAGGGTATATGGAACTGGGAAGTAACTTAAATGAAAGCGTATTCAGGTGGAGAGAGTTAACGAGACAATGATGTCTGAGGTTAACAGTCAGATGTAATCTTCGGTCAGATGTGACACAATAAACAACGAATGAAAGACACACAGGCAGAAAGTAGAAAAGTGCACATGTGAATAGAAGAAACTTGTCAAAAGAACAGCGAGCTGAAGAAAACACCAAAGCTCCAAAGCATTAGTTTCATGCATTAGCAGCCAAGAAGAAGCCTATTGGTAGATTGGTGACAAATGAGGAGATGATAATGGTTCCGTCTGTGAAAAGTGAGTAAAGATGTTTCACTGAAAAGGTAAACTGGGGTATGGCGTCTGTCCATTTTTTTTTCAATTTAGGTCATATAAAATTGTCCTTCAAACAATTGTCATAACTCTCATACTTTGAGACACATTTGCAGACAGATCTACCAGGTCCTCAAATACGTTATGAATTTACTTGACATTTACGTTATTTAAATAGTCTATATATTTGTTACGTACATGCATTATACCGTCACGAACTTGGTATTTTTCACGTAAAGGTGGAACGACGTAGGTAGAACACAGACAATGATTGTAACATGCACAATCCGTTGTATTTTCTGGAGGTGTGTGTGTGTGTGTGTGTGTGTGCGTGCGTGCGTGCGTGCGTGTGTGTGTGTGTGTGTGTGTCTACCAGAGGTTTTGTTGAATTCAATATTTTACAACTATCGTACTTGAGAACAAAACTCGACACTGATAATAGATGTGTTTGGTGAGTTCGACTAGGCTGAGCTTCCTGTAGAGGGAGCAAGAGAGCTTATGATGAGCCTTACAAGCCTGAATATGCCAGGACCACCCGACCTCTCTCTCTGCTACATCTTATCTTAATCTGTAAAACATACATATAGAAACAAAGTCCAATGACCACGTGTAGGTTACATCTTCCAGTCGATCTAATTGCAATAGATCTAAATTTATATATAGTTTTGAACTAAGATGCCTTTTAATCAAGCGTAGTTTCAGTAGGAATACGCTCATTTCGATATACATTTGAACATTATAAGCCTTTAAGGCTATTAAAGAAAAGGTCAACGAACACTGTCCATTGTGTAAAACATTAGTGATGCCAGGGTGACATATAATGACATGGCATGACTGCTTGAACTGTTTATACAGATGAAAGTATTACTTTTACATTGCCAAGGCAATTACGTAGCTATTTACGATTTGCATTAAAGAGTTGTGGAGTTTAACTGCGAAATAGAAGACCAATTGGTTGTTACGAAACGTTACTGTGAAGTTTCCCAATTTCAAATTTTACTTGAGTCACGTTGTGGCATTACCGATTGTTCGCGCAATAGCATTTGTGTTGGTGAATATACGTGAGTGAGTCAGTCAGTTGCAAATCGTACTTCCTGTAGAATACAATTAATTCAAATTGTTTTTAAGATGACTTTGTTCATTTATTCAACGTTTTCAAAATCTTCTTCCGTATGTTGAATTTTCCATTGTCTTACATTTGAGCGTGCTTTCGACCCACACTGACGCCATTTTAGAGAAGTTTCAATCAACTGTTTTAGATTTATTCAAAGCTTTGCACGTTTATCAGAATGGCGTTAAACGATATCCCAAACCTACACATCGTTATTACCCCAACGGAAATATTGGGGAATATTTGATGGGTAAAAATATAGAACATATGAGCATCGCCCTTTCATAAATGTCTTACTTTTCCCCATCATTGTCATTTAATAATCACAATTATTAAGCATAACAATTACAACTTATAAATAAATACTGAAAATGATCAATAAAACATAGTTCTTATCCGGATCTTATTCCGCTAGATATCTTTATATTGCTAAATCACAACACTGTTATCACCTGGCGACCAGGCAATATGGTACTTTTCAACCGGTCAGTCCGCGCATGCGCAAATAATGTCTGACAACTGATACTCAGTATAGAGATATTGTTCGCACGCGTGATACCTTAAAAAAATCACAATCTACATTAGACTGCCATTTAGCTATTTATCTTCGAAGGCTACATTTGAGTCCAGTTCAATCCTCCCGCTAATTCTTTATGTCAAGGGGTTTTCTCCACTGACCTTTTATCCGCTAAGAATCTATTTGAGAGAGCATCAATGATCCCAGAAGCAAATCACTGAGACGAAATATGCCCAGCCACACAAGTCTTTACTACGTCTACATTTCCGTTCTGGCAATCTTGTGAAATCGGCTGTGCCCTTCCTAAAAGATTACAATCAAGGAAATTGTTTCTTTTCCATACAACTCAAAACTGATATTACATGATAACAGATTATGAAAAAGTTGAATTGTAACGACTAATGTTAATGTGTTATGTGGGTGTAACTTAGATGCAAATAATGCAAATAAGAAATCAAATGAATAATCAGGCTGAATAATCGTTAACAGTTCAGTCTTCAAATAGCTTTTTTAAGAGCATTCAATTAATTCTATTTAAACGATTTTTAAAAATCCTGCTACTACCCCCCTATTTTTTTAAAACAAAACCCCACGGCTCGGTTCATGACACAGTTGATATACTATATTTAATGAATGAATGAATGAATGAATGAATGAATGAATGAACAGAGGGGATTTCATATTCTCCGCAAAGTACATATTCTTATACTTTAGGGTTGAGTTCACACTCTCACAGTGAGACAGCAGGGTCCCGTTTCACAAAGCTCTCGTAGCGCTACGACTATCGTAAGTCAATGTTAAAGTATAGGAGGTAGGAATGTTACGAGGAAAGTTACGAGATCTTAGCCTTACGAGAGCTTTGTGAAACGGGGCCCGGATCGCTAGGGCACAAAGTCAACGATCTAACCAACTCAATTACAGACGTTTCCATAACAAAATGGAAGGCCGACAGCTGGTAGTCTGGACCACGTAATTTTCATAACAAAATGGAAGGCCGACAACTGATAGTCTGCACAACGTACTTTGTATACCCATCTGACAAGTGTTTTGATCTTCTCTATAGTTTCAGATTTAAGTGAGTGAGTGAGTTTAGTTTTGCGCCGCTTTTAGCAATATTCCAGTAATATCACGGCGGGGGACACCAGAAATGGGCTTCACACATTGTCCCCATGTGGGGAATCGAATCGGGTCTTCGGCGTCACGAGCGAAGGCTTTAACCACTAGGCTACCCCACCGCCCCTTCAAATTTAATAGCAATATGACCTTGCCCGTGAGTTTCACAAGGGTGGTAAACGTCTGAGCCTTACATCATTTCGGGTTTATCTTCACCATGAAGCTGGTCATGAGATAGTGATACAAATGAAATAGTTTCAGAACAGCGTTACACCAAACCCACGCAAATGCATAACTTCTTTGTTGCAGTTGTTACTGTTAATAATTTGCCGTTACAAAAGGTTTAAAAGTCCCGATTGAACCAGCAAAATAGAACACAGACAAGTCTAAAATATTCAATAATATATTGAGCAAACAATGAGCAAACTACAATGAGTGACCATACAGATATCTAGTACAATGCAATTGAGTCACAAATCTAAAATATTGGGTCACAAATATAAAATATTAACTCAGTCTTGACATTCACGGTGAGAACAGATATACTGATTGAAGGTTGTTTACAATGACAACAGTTGAATATAGGCAAGAACGGTCAGTCTTGACGATGTTGAGCAACCTCGACGATGGCAGACAGATGTGTATCAGCTTGATAATAAGAAAAGCAGACAGAGGCATATAACTCCAGTCATGTGATAAATCCGTGTGTGTCACAACTCAACAACCAGCCTTTATATAGCTCATACACAGTTATCGAGCATTCTAGTAAAGCTAGGTTGTATCATTATTCTCTCAGAACGTTATGGAATCATGTGGAACACGCGACATGACTGAACAAAATAAACAAGCCAAGGGAGGCAACTCTGGAGCGCTATTAAAAAGGCGTGCCGCTACAAATACTCTTGCCATTGAACATATATGATGCGAGATGCGAGCCAAAACCCACACTCAAAACTTTAAACATTGCGACCCATACCAACTATCACCTGTCAATGATAATACAAATTACAAAAAACACATATATAACACAATGCTATTATAATATAACACCAAAGGTATCTGCATCCCCATAAATACTGTATCAACTAATGCGGAAATTAGATTTACTCATATGGGTAATATTTTGATGGTTTGGTGCTAAACGGACGTTTGAAAAACAGACGTATTGGCTAGTGGTTTTTCAAACTTACACCGTCCAAAATTTAACGGTAACTCTGACCACTTGACATCTTTGAATGTAAACTTAGTCACCTGGTTTCAGACTCTGGAGAAAAAACATGATTAGTTTCAAGCATAGTAATTGAATCTCCACACACTTACATTATTTCCAAATCTCATCTGTTTCAGTCCCTTTGAACACAGTTTCTTTATCTGAATTTATATAATGGAAAAAGTAAATTCGGTCAATAAGTCAACAAATACTAAACGACAGAAGCTTTTCAGTCTTGCAACTGATTGAAAAATGCAATCTACCAATTATTTATATTACTTCTTTCTCATGGCACCATTACGCAATTCCTTTAATACCTGGCAACCAGTCAGCATATGTCACTCTGCAAAACTGAGCAACTAATTTGTGGAAAACAGTTTGTGAAATATGGTCTTTTTTATATACTTTGTTAGAAAGCTGGGTTGGCTGAATCACAGGAAAGAACGTTATGTACCGCCCGAAAGAAGTTAAAGAACATCCAATTCTATTACGATCCTCTATTTAATGTCATGTTATGGCGATTAAATACAGATTATGAAAGTGTAAAGTATTGTTCAACTTCTTTTGATCATATTGTAGCATCTAGTCATTTTGTCTTGCTTTGAGACATCTCAATGCATAGTCTATATTGAACGTTATTACTGTCAATCGTATTACAGATGCAGAAGGATTAAGTTTGTAGACATTTTATCCATTCAGAGATTTGAAAAGAACGATAACATCACCAAGTTAGTTGAGTCTCCGAGGATCAGAATGAATGTACAATCACTTCCTAATTTACATATCTTTCAAGATATCTCACTTCGACCAGTATCTGACTAAGCTATTGCCTTTATCGAGAGGTAATCTCCACGTGGAATGACAGATATCTGAATATTGAATTACTGAAGCACAATTCATCTAAAAGTTCAAGTCTACAATGGGAAAATGACAAAATAAATACGAGCTCGTTCGGAATAGCTGATGTGATATGACATGGGTTGAGTCTAGTGTTTCCAGTTGGTCTAATGGTACAGTTCAGGGTACATTGGAAAAACGATTAATCTGTGAATGTTAGCTTTGACATGTAAAACCACATTTTACACTTAAATCATTAATCCGTAGAGAACATCTAGCGAATATATAACATAAGTGTTTTCTAATGAACAACTGGATCAACACTTGCAATCTCTAGTTTGAAATGGTCTACTACCGTGTGGTCTAGTGGACGGACCTGACTAAAGAGCGGAAGTACGATCCCCGTCTGCGTCGTTCAAACATATTACTTTTGAACTCGACGTTGAACTCAATTAAAACTCATCATCGCTGATCTGATGTGACGTTACGATAAGCAATAAGGTAACCCTCCAAAATGAGTTGTAAAAAACTTCAAAATGAGTTTTAGCTGCAGGAGATTTGAAGATCTTGGATATATATCTTTGATGGTCATTTTAGAAGTTGAGGTGATGAATAAAGATGATAATTTTATGGATATACAACTTCTTTATTCTATGAAAGGCGATGTTTCAACACAGATTCTAAAGTTGTTGTCAAGCTTGAAGTGTTTTTGGCGAAACGTCGTCTTTCACTGAATAAAGAAGTTGTATATCCATAAAATTATCATCATTCCTCTTGGAGATAATTATTCCTCCCTGGCCATGAGCTAAATCACATGTGGCATGAATCAATAGTAACATTATGTTATATTTGGTATTACAGACAGACAGACAGATGGACAGATATTTTTGTATTTGGGATTACACTTTCTTGGTAAAGTTTTTGTTGAGTTGAGTCCCATCCGGGATTCTGGACACAATGTCAGCCGCCTAACCCGCTCAGCCACTTTGACCACTTCCACAAGTCGACACTGCTGACGATTAGGTGCCTGACTCTGAAGGTGTGGGATCAAATCTCGGAAATTTACGTGGTCCAGACAACCCAACAAAAGTACAAGAATCTGTACTTTACTAAGACAGTGTAATCCCAAATATAACATAATGTTACATTTGACCACTTTCTAAATGGCATCGTGTAATCATAAATCAATAGATCAATACGTTATGTAAATATTTGTTGTTGTTTTGATTAAACGATTAACCCATTGCAACACATCTGGATGGGTTATTCTTCGACTCACACAATAGTGTTAATCTGCAGTAAGGTTATGTTGCTGCTTGAGTGCGTGTTATATCCAAGGTACTTATAACATGTATCTATTGTGATATGTACCGCTTGTAGTGGACTAGAAATATGCTGACACGCCTTTGTAATATTAACCTAATGCATCAAATGTAGGAATCGAATGTATAAACTGCCTATATGTACATTACTAATATAAAGAATATGTAAACCACTCCATATATAAGTTACAGTTCATCCCTGCGAAATGTCATATGCATCTGGTCAACAAACCCAGACGGCACAAGTATAAAAAATCATAGGTGGTGGACTCTGTTGCCGATGCTGTAGACTGGAAAGAATAACGGTGATCTTCGGAACCACGGAACCCTGATTATGTTCCTAATTTAAGTTAACTAGTTTAAGATGGTTATTTTGCGGCCACCTGTAGGGAAACATTAATACCTTTAACCTGTGCGTAAATGTGTCATCGAAAACATATGACCTTGCCTAAGATTGCCAATTTGGAAATCCATGAAATGTGTTTTACGAGGGGTTCCTGAACCGTTCTCGCCAACAATGTGATTGGTGTGGGCTGTTAATAATATTTCAACATAATACCCTCCAAGTTGCACACACTTCTGACAATACTAGAATGTCTGTGGTAATTATTATTGCATAACGTTTGCCAGATAGTTCTTCCTTCAACTTTGGCAAAAGCGGAGGATGTTCTATTGCCACAGACAGACATTATGGCAATAGTGACTTGTGCAATCCCATTCCTCATGAAAATGTTTACTCTGCCCAAACAGACGCACATAACGTCTGATCTTTCGGTAGGTGTTCCACAGCTATGATTCCGTTGGGCCTCCGGAAAATAAAGTCGCCATTTTACCTTGGAACCAGCATTGCCTTCTTTGGAGAAGGTGACGTTTCTACTGGTTATACGGCCGTTTAGAACTTGGCATGGAGTTGCGAAATCAAGACTTATAGGTGTTTGGAAAAAATCGCTAAAAACGAGATAAAGAATTATAGATAAGAAACGTTGGAACCAAGGATACTGAAACCTGTGTCATCCCCAGCTCATTCCTCATAT
Source organism: Haliotis rubra (assembly GCF_003918875.1). Taxonomy (NCBI): domain Eukaryota; kingdom Metazoa; phylum Mollusca; class Gastropoda; order Lepetellida; family Haliotidae; genus Haliotis; species Haliotis rubra. The sequence goes on along the minus strand of NW_025766968.1, from coordinate 2,619,018 downwards.
TCCTCTACTCTCTTAGAAAAAACGATGCCTAATATTTTGCCTTTTGTGGTGTTGGCATAATCATCAAAGATCCATAATTGGTATCATAATTATACACATTTCCCTTAATGGTGTTACATGTAGTTGAAGCCTTCATGGTCGTGGATTGAGGCCAATCTATTAAGAGAGGTATTGGAAGCAGCCCCAAAGTTAACGGCCTGTAACCAAGAAAAGTGTTCCACTGAACACATGCAAGACTGTTAAGGGTGCATTCTACATTCTTCTTAGTTAGTCTCAGAAAGTTTCAACCTCTCCTCAAGGCTTTGGCCAGTCACTGCGTCTGTCGTCGCATCGGATGGCTTGACTGACTACGCTGGCGAATGTTCATGTTTATAGGTAGGTAGTTGCCCATCTAGAAAGTCCAAATTATATTGGTGATCTGAGATTTGGTGCACCATCTCGCCCAGCCTGGTAGTTCGTTGGTCATACTCTGAGCGAAGTCCAGTTACAGAATTCATGCAGTCGCGAATTCACCGAAATACAATTTACCCTGGCCTTAAATCCCATTTGCTAGATTATTGACATATATTGACGTAGACGTGTAACCTTTTACCAAAGTGTACATCTCCAGTCGGCGGAGAGAAAAGTTGTTGTTTTAAAATTGTGTTTTCCAAATCCTTAAAATGACAGTTGATGGCGTCGCTGGTCTATATTGGCGTACTGATTGCTTGAGTCCGATCACAGATTGGTGTTTCTGCGGCAGTGTGTTGACAGCAGATGGTGACGACCTCATACATGCCCACGTTGTCGTATGACCGACGTCCTTACATATGTAAGAGAGGACCGTCATCTGTTTTAGTTGTCAAATTAATGGTGGTCTTGGAGGTAAGGAGAACGGATGCGGCTTCGTTGAAATGAAATTTTGGGCTGGTTGCGTAGTGTCCTGATGCAAGAAATCAAATCTCGTTCTCGTCATCTCGCGCTGACGAGATGTGAAGGAAATCAATATTTCGGTCTATTGGCATATTTGGAAGTGATCCAACTATTAGTAGTGAGAACAAGATGGAACTTCTGCAACTGCACCCAACAAAAGGAGGCAACAGAGGAATACTGGCAATATGCATGTCGTTACGATTACACAGCAGAAAATTGGCCATTTTGTCAAGGTGATTGAATCCACTACAACAGCCGATTTAAGTCAATCTCCCCCAGTGTATTTCATGTTTATTTACTTTTCTATAGGTCAACATAGAGTATTAAGAACCTGGTAAAATTGTGTGTTTGCTCTCATTGTAAGATGCAAATTTTGCGAGTTAACATGAAGACCAGGCAAACAGGTCTTGTATTTGTATCAAAATGTTTATTGTATAAACGGGTATTTACATAAAATAGTTTATTCATGGAACTATTGATTTAAGAGGCTTTGCAGTGTGAAACAAAACTAACATACAGATGTATTCAACACTTGTGCTACAGTTTCATGTTTCAACAAAGGCGACATTACAGAATTGTTACAATGCTTGCAGGAAGTTCCCATGTTGAACACAATGTTCTTAATGATTCTGAAATAGGTCTTCATGTGCCGCTTTCTATAGCGACAATCAATAGAACCACAAATAATTGCTGGAAACCATGATGGGCTTGCATATAGTTTGTGTTTCAATAACTGTGTAAACATTTACTGACGGTTCCGTTTCTGGAGAGACTTCGTCTTTACCGACTGTCTTTCAGTGTCACATCCAATATCATGAAGTGTTTTGTAAATGATGGTTAAAGGATACTAATATTTGTTAAACTTTAACTCTTGTAATTCAAAAGTACTTTAGATTATGTTGGACGGGGTTGACACGGTGTTTGTAAGCACTTTAAGAACGGTAACGTCGGCATTCAAGTACGTTCATGTATACTTTGGCCATACCTCAATCCATTAATCCATCGACGTATTTCACCAATCAATTATTTACAACCCAGAGCATTTAATATAAGAGTATATAGAGCACAAGGTTACTCTCGACTCACGTTGGTTGGTTAGGTTAAGAGAACAAGCAATGGAAAGACAAATTCAAGACGACAGGATCCAATTCAGCTTGCATTGACTAATAACCACATATTATCGATGGCCATAGACTATACACATCCAATCTATTAACAGCTTAGTCAAAATCATATCGCAACGGTATCGCTCAAACAACCCTTAATTGATTCCACGAAGAAAAATGTTATGTTTCTGAGAGCTGTATGGATGTGTATGGCCAATGTGCAATAACGTCTGTACTTTGGAATGAAATACAATTTCGTATAGTGTGTATGACAAGTGATCATGTTATTATCAAGAATATTGTGGTTATCACGCTATGCCTAAACTATCCCGTCGGTTACAAAACAACAATGGCATTTGAGAATTGAGTCATGGATTTCGTGTCAAAATGTTTCATGAGACGTTTCGGCATAGGTTCAAGTACCGTTAACATGCAAGTTATAGACAACATAATTACAGGTTACTTTGTAATATCACAATATACAACACAAATGAATACTTTCATAATAAATCTTCTAAAAATCTTTCAATAATTATCACAACTTGAAACAGTAGCAAGTAATGGACCGTGATAAGGAATTCAGTCCAAATGTTGATGCTAAAATACGCTAAAATAGTTAAACAGACCTAACCAAATAATAGACGTACATATGCAGACAAAAAACAAAATTCGTTCTGAAAGAAGCGGTATTTGCAGCACTACATGACATCGTTTCCTCACACACCCATTAATCTTCTGAAATTACAAGAGTGATAGTTAAGTGTTTACAGCCACTGTTATAATTGTACATCTCTTCCACAATTGGACTCATGTTAATACAGTCTTGTTAATAGAAGGACGGCACTCGAGTTCATCTAACAAACAAGAAGTGATGCATGTCGTAAATGACTCTGTCACGATCAAAGAGCTTTGCACTGCAAACATATATACGAACTTTGTTAACATGACATTAATACCCCCTTACAAACTAGCAGTCCAAACTTGCTGCAGTAGTCATCTCAAAAATTCCATTTTACTTCAGGGAACCATTAGGAAGTTTACCATTATCTAATTCCACCTTGTCCGAACGGAGAGTCTTCACTGCTGTTTCTAACTAGCAGTTCATTACCGAGTGTCCCTCTAGGGTTGTTAAGTGCCTTGCTCCCTTCCTCTTCCTCACTTCATCTTTTAGCTTGATAGAATGATAGTTCCACACTGCTTTAAGTAGCCTCGAGTTAGGCGTTTGTATCCTGACAATAACGAAGACTATTCTGTGTTCAAGGTGGCCGTGGAAATTATCAGTATTCGGTTGAAGTGCTTGTTCTTGTCACCTCTCATGTTCTCTCGTTTCTTCTTAGCACAAGCAGATTAGAGATATGTCATCTCGGCCTGTCAATTCAGTGCGACGTTTTCAAAAGAGCAAATTATGGTTCCTTCTTTGTTCCCGATGCCCCAATACGGTTTAATCGGACTATACAATTGTTGGCTATAATAAAAGTAACAATGACAATACTATTAGAAGGGTAAATATTTTCAAAATACATGATACATGACGATATAGGCTAAATCGCTAAGGCAAATGCGTACATCTAAACGCCAAAATGACACATAGAACAAAATGCGATTTGATTGCCTGTTCTATCTCAATCCTTAAACTGTAAGGAACTAGTAAATGTCCCCATGCCGTAATGGATATAAAAAGGGACAAAATCCGATTCCATATTCATGAACTGTCTCTACTAAAAGCAACTTCCATTGTAAGAATCCGATATCATAAGTATGTATTCATAAAATACCACCAAAAAGTTTGTTTTCGCGAAAAGGTGAGCGTATTCTGTCCTACCAGGGTCATCTTTCACAAATACATGCGAAGTCCAGTCAGTTGTTCACCTGTATATATTATATGGTAGAAGTTAAAAAACGCACTTAAATATACCCCATTTTTGTCACTGATGCTTCAGATCTGATTCTGAACTGTCCTCCACAGATTGCCCCTTACTGTCTAGAAGAGAATCACCTTGGGGCTGGGAACATGGCGTGTTAAAAACAGGGCCAAAACGATTTCGGCTTCAAAATTTTAAATCACTTGTACTTATTACCACAACTGTGACACGATGTATGAACAAAAGCGCTAAAACTCAAAAACAAGTTGAGCTCGCGAGAAGATAAAATAATTGAAAGTTCTTGAAGATATGTGTCAATGTGTATTTTCCCCCAAAATAATTGAAATGCCTTAGGCTATTCGGAATTCAGACGCACTTGGAGTTTTATCCTTTTGAGAACCCACCCAAACCCAACTCCAACAAGATTCATTTATGTAATTGCGGCAAAAAATCCCCTAAAATGACCATCGATCTCAGAATAAGCCTTGAATCTAGCATCTCTTCTTGATTCCTTCTCCACTTGGGCAATTCATGGCGTTTCACTTGAGTCGCATTTCTCAGACCTATGGATGCGCCTATCATCTCCTCAATCTATTTTCGTTGAGCGCGGGATTATTATTTAATGCGGGACTGCTGTTTTCGCAGCGCACGAGTACAAGAGAGGATTGCATCCCTTTTAGTACAATTTTCGTTTGAGGCGAAGAGAGGTCGAGCTTTGTGCTTCAGCTGGGACAAAGGTTATTCCCGCGTTGGAAATCAAGAAAATATTATGAGCTTGTCACAATATTTGATATAATCTTGGAAGGCCTAGTTTCTTTGAAAATTGGTATAATTACCTAGCTTTGATGATACAGACAGTGATCCGATTCAGATTGATTTGGATTGATATCTTTTCCCTGTATTTGTTTATTCTGGTAGTGGTCAGTCATGCAAAGGCACTGACACTTCTTGAAGTGCCAAGTTAGCGTTCATCAAAGCTGTGGGTACATCGTTTTGTCGGGTTTGAATGCTCTCGTGATCCTGCAGTAGCATAATGCAATAAATAAGAGGCTTAAATGCGAAAATGTGTACGGATTCAACGTCATCAGTTTACAGTCATAGTAGACTGAGATGATATGTATTCTAGACAGATTAATGCGAGCGTCCGAATTATAGTGAGAAGAACAACTTGATTAAACCGATAATTATCACAATACCTTGATTCGATATCTACAGAAGCCTGTGGCCTGGTGGTATTGATATCTGCATACGACGTTTGGAATCAGTATGCGGAATTCCTAAGAGTCTGAAAAGATTCTCAAAACATTCGCTATAATATAGAAATAAATGGTCATTTCAAACCTGACAGTTACGGAGACATTTTGTGCGTGTCATTTTACTTTTGCGTGAATCGGAATAATACAAAATTTGAATTACTTCTTTGGAACAGCTTCAAAGGAAATTTCTTTTTCAATGATGCTGCAATTCCAAAACCATCTTACTATTTAACAAAAACACAAGGATGAGCAATAGCCGTGATGTTCAAGAACTTTGAAGCAGCTCAACGCCTATAAATCTAATGAGGGAATGTTATCGTCTATCGACGTTTAGTTTGTGGCAATATCTGTGGATATTTCACTGTCCTGAGAAGGACACACCACATCCAAACATGCATTGTAATCGTTTATTATAATATGGTTATAAGGTTCGCATAACGCGCTGATATTCATCCACTTTTAACGATCCTTAACGGAAAGTATGATTTTTGCCTACTTGTCAGCTTTCTTTGGAATCAAACTCCAATGTGTTGCATATCTTCAGCGTATTTGGGTAATGTGGAAGCCATGAACAGATTATGATTCTGACAAATCAAGGATCATTGCCAATGCAAATCTGGGATTCAAACCTATGATCTTACAATCCTTGCTCATCAAAGGGACACAACTCTGTAATAACAGAGTAACTAGATTACGAGTTGAGGATGACTAGCATTGTCTTTTGTGAACACTACCCCTGACGTTTATCAATAACGTGTCATTTGCGTGAATGTATAGTTATACAAATTATAAGCATAAACCAAGGTTCCCGACAAGGAAAAGAGTAAGTATATCTTACAAGGTGGTCCTATGTCTTTAGTATGTAACACTCTTAGTATTTGCCATGGAGGGCCTGTTCTAAGACCTGAAGGTCAAGGTTGTGAAAGGGATGGTTCAAGATAAACATCCAGAGAGTATCCCTCACTGAAGTAATGTCTGGATGAAGAGTCAATCAAATTATTTTGAGACTAACTGACAGTTGTATCCTGTAGTCATCAATCGTAAAGTAGACATCGGAAACGATAAACACATCGTTGAGGTTTATGAAAATCCTTTGATCGTCATCGTAGGTAACGGCTGCTAATTTGTAAGTGTACATTCCTTTCAAGCGTATATTTAGGTCATTACCAAGGCTAAATACACTAGCACACCTGACTACACTAGTTTTTAAATTTTTATTACTCCTTTTGGACATTTAGGCGCAGTCTAGTATTGCTCGTTTTCATCATGTGATCTACCCTTTTAATATCTTCCTCTATGGGGAGTCTTGATTCTGGTATGTGAATTTGTTAAATCAAACGTTAGTGCATCGTTTAGGCTTGACTATTGCCCAAGTTTTTTTTTCTTCAGGTTAACACATAATTACATTTATTGTGAAACATATGTATGACCATATGTTAAAAAAATGAAAAAGGCTAGGAAAGAGCAAGAACGTATTTTCCAAATGCTTTCGAATTGGGATGGGCAACCTGTCCATCATTCCAAAGAGAGAAAGACATCAAATAAGGAAGCAGTCTTCTATCAAACGTGATTGATTTTTATCGTATACAACAGGTTCCGCTGGGATCATATTTCAATTCATCCTAATAATCAATCATGCTATTTGATCACGTAGCAGACCGTACAGGCCATCGCCCTTCTCTAATTAGTGTCTGTACTTCTACGCAATTAACTCGATGTCCATACTACGTCATTTAATGACGTCCTGCAATTTGATTCATCGTCTCATTAATGTTTTCACTGACCTCTGGCCAAACACCCTCGAGTATGCATACACACCAATCCTTCCAAGCATCTCTCCTTCCAAGATAATTCTAGATTTCTCCCCATATCCCCCTGAAATGTGATTCAAAATGCGTCTCGTATTTTTACATAAACACATAGCTATATTCTCATGCATTTTGACAACCCTTAACGTTTGTTTCATTGTAGGTCAGTGTCTTTGTTTCATATACAAGACAAATCTATTTTCCATTTATACCAAATAGGTCATGCAACCTTTGACCTAATTCTTCCAGATACATGAAGACTCTACATAGTTTAACTCGAAGCACCCTAGTAAGGTTTATTTGCGGCCTATTTTGTGTCATTTCGGTATTTTGTTAATTGAATCTATAACTCATGTATATAGGTTACTGAACGATATTGATTATATTGATGAAAGAGGTGTCAGGCAGTAAATTCCATTCACATCTACAACCCCGAAAGCGCTGACTTGACCGATACGGCTACTAAATGACCAAACTGCTGATCTTCATTCCAGCGTTGACGATTGCTCTGAAATTAGTGCCGGTTCTCGGGGAAGATCGATCTCTGTTATATAAGTGTACTTAAAGTAGATATGATTGGTGTAACGTGCAATATAACCATCTTACGAATAGGTCTTGGGTCACAAATCTGATGTTAATTGAGTGTGAAATGAAAGGAGCATGACTCAGTTTCTGTTAATCGATGAATTAATTTCAATACTTTACACGATCACAGAATGATCACACATGACACTCTCTCGCCAACAGAAAAGGTCAATTAATATTTTCTAAGGTTCTGCTTAAGATGAACTGAACAAAAGGATGCTAGATACCTGTGTTCTAATAATGAAAGTAAATCGTCTTCGAGGGAAATTCCCAGAACGACACAGGTCATTTTAATCCTTTTCGTATGGATTGACTTGAAAATAATATTTCTAGTGTTTAGGATCTTTAAGGATATGCTTTGTGATCTGAGTAGCTTCCCAGCACCCGATATGAGTTGGATTGATTGAAGATGGGAAAGTTCCAGTGTGTCAGATTGGCTGAAATGATCAGAATCAGGACTCCATCTGGCATGACTTCTTAGGGTATTCAAGACAGTCGTGTGGTAGATGTAAGCTTATAATGACAGACAATGATCACCAACTTCATCAGTATCAAGATAATGCTATATATGTGTATCATCTAATGGCCTGCACATGAAGGTTGACCATTTTTCACAGCTGTTCAAAGCCCAATAGAGACATTTGAGTTTATTGGCCAATATAGTTTGCTATGTGGCAATGATACTCATTGTGTAACAATGTTACAAGTGTGATACACTGTATATGTGTTATTCAGTGATGGGCAGTGATGTGCTACATTTAGACGTGTACTATTTTTAGACAGAAAGATCTGGAAAGTAATGCAGACTCAGAGAGTATTGCAGTTTTTGTTCTTATGTATATACGGAGATCTACATCATGCTTCGCATCTTACATGGTATTTCAAGACCTCCAGTATGGATGATGATCATTATGCCCTGGATGCTCTGCTTAGGTATTTCTTGAAGGCTGGATAACTGTTGCTGTATTTATTGCTGTAATCATTGCTTTTGCATTATGATATCTTGAACTCCTTGTATTCTAACCGACCTATTCAACGTTTCAGTTCCAACTTGGGAATCCACAAGTAACAAGGTGTATAACCAAGTATGGAAGACATTCTTAATGTAACTGTATAAAAATAATGTGTATTTTCGTTTTGCCTTTCAGTGTTTATTATTTGCAGGGTCGAATGTTTGGAATAATTAACAGAATAATCATTTATCTCTCAAACCAGCATACGCATTCATTCATAGTCCTTCGGCAGAATATGACTGAGAAATGCATCTGCAAGGAGTCAGTATGTAACCTAATATATATACACTTGGGAATTCTGCTGCATGAACACGTTCATGTTTCATATTGTAAACTGTATACATGGCTTTGATACTGAGTAATATTTAAAAAAACGGTGGACATGTTTATCGAATTGCGATTTTTCGCACACTATGAATAGTGTTGAAGGGCAATCAATCGATCCACGAGTCGTTATTATGGTTTAAAAGTTAATGTAGAAGAAACTAATCAATAGTCCCTTTAAGTTAATTCTAAATTTGCTATCCACCTGATTTAAAGGGTCACACCTCTGCATATTACGTTTTAAACTTCACTTACAGTTATATGAGATTTACTGTTAGTGAAGACAGGAATTAGAGCATTGATCCTTATTTGTAAACATTCTAAAAGCTTGTTATGATCGTCAATCACACCGAATAGGCTCATAAAATAGTCCACATTCAGAGTCGTTTTGAGTGATGATTTAAAGCCGATTAGTCCCATAACAAATCAAGGCATTTTATGTTTCCAAATTGTCCCATTACTCCGTTTGGGGAGAACAAATCCTTTAAAAACCAGAGAGTATAGCTATCGTCTAGCTACAACAGACTCGTGCCATACTTCGTTCCATAGCGTAAGGCGTTATGAATCAACCTGCTTGAACATATGGTGACCCATTTCTATCATCAAATTACATATAGAGGATCATTTGGTGATGGCTTTCTGGTAATTAGTATAAGGGCAACCAAACAGTGTATGTGAAAACAATTTTTTTTTTCAGTTGATGCTTTGTGTAAAATCTGACTGATTTCTTTTATCGAGACCCGTGAAGATCCGGGCAAGATTGTGTGAAGCCCATTTCCGGTGTCCCCCGCCGTGATATTGCTGGAATATTGCTAAAAGCGGCGTAAAACCATACTCACTCACTCCGGCAAGATTTGGTCTTCAGCAACCCATGCTTGTCGTAAGAGGCGACTAACGGGATCGGGTGGTCAGGCTCGCTGACTTGGTTGACACATGTCTTCGTATCCCAATTGCGTAGACGATGCTCATGATGCTAATCACTGAATCGCCGCCATATAGCTGGAATATTGCTGAGGGCGGCGTTAAACAGTAAAGCAACCAACCTTTTGTGGAACTGGAAGAGAGGTGTAGTCGTCTTCTGACTTGGCTATTCAGAGTTGTGGATGTGTTTGGTTGAAGCATTCTGAAATTTACCCATGTTTGGAAGTGGCATTCTGAAGTGCTGTCTTGTTCAGATGCGGCATGTCAGAAGTGAAGTCGTGTTCAAACGTTGTCTGTCAGAAGTGTAGATCGGTTTAGACCTGGCAAATCAAAGGTGTGGTCGTGTTTCACCGTTGGATGTCAAAGGTGCAGTCTTGTCTGAACGCGTCAGAGGTGTAGTTGTGTCAGGACTATCAAACCTGATGGGGAGTCATATTTAAACGTGGCATTCCAAGATAACGTCATGGACGATGCCAATCAGAGGTTTTGTAGTGTTTTGAAATAGCATTTCCGAGGTGCAGCCGCGATTTATCGTGGATATCTGAGGTATAGAAGTGTGTGGCGCGTCGGAGATGAAGTCGATTCGGACTGTGTATGGTTACTATGTGGGTTCGGGTTTGAAAGTGTGTGTTGGTGTAGGCTCTGCTTGTGTTTATGTTACATGTTTGTTACGTGTGTAAGAGTGGGAGTCTCTTTGAAGTGGGATGTGGGAGGGCAAGCGGGAGAGATGAAAGGGAGGGGGGAGGGTCGAGGGAGGGACTTGCGCAACGGGCGTGGTGTGTCAGTTGGAGCACGAGTATTTGAAAAAGTTCGTGAAATATGTGGACTGTGGTGGGAATAGGGACGGAAGATGATGTTGGTGGTGGGTAAAGATACGGATTGAGGCACGTGTAAATCAGTAACCATTTCTTGCAAAATATTGTATTGAATGTTCCGTAGTGGTGTGTCGACACGAACTAACAATTAGATTTCTGGTTTCCAAAAATATTAATTAAGACAGAATACAAATAACAAAGGCTTGGATATCCTAAATTCTGTGAAATGTAACAAAACTGATAATCGTCATTTGTTAATATATAATTGCAAGATCAAAGTTAACTATTACCCTCTCGCCAAATCCGTGTATGAAACCATTTACTAAAACATCTTGATTATTCATTGAATGAGAAATCTAACGAAGTGTATTTAATTTAGATTGAGCTGGTAGTAATTTCACACGACAAATAGAGATCAGCCCTGGCGTTTTTACGTCATGAAAAAAGCAGAATTTGCGCTCGACAGATTCCAAGCCGTGCCTTGCAGTGTTCAATCAGTACGCGAAAATTCAATATAAACTGACATTTAGAATCTTTTTTTTTCATTTGTACCTTACACAGTAATCTCCTTAAAATCAGTTTGCCAAAATCACTACGTTTTTGGCTACATATATTTGTGTGCAACGAATTACCAAGTATTACTTTTAAGGAAACAATTCAGAAACGGCACTTGGAAAATGAGACCTCGCGTTGTTGCAATATAGAGTTCCTTCCAGCAATATCACGACGGGGGACACCAGAAATGGGCTTCACACATTGTACCCATGTACTACTTGGCTACCCCACGGCCTGTGTTGGATGTGTGCACATGTGGTGTGGGTAGTGTGGGAGTTCGACTACGGCGGCAGACGCAGCATATCGCTGTGCAGAGATACTAAATTACCGCGTCTGTGACAAAACGTGGTTGATGCGATTCCTTATTTGGACTTGTGCCACATATTCCTATGTTTGTTTTCACGTAGACAGTTCACTTGCCTCTGCATGTGTTTGTGACGAATGCCGTCTGTTGAGCAGAATACGTTCACTTCTTTTCGAACATGAGTGAGTGAGTTTAGTTTTACGCCGCACTCAGCAATATTCCAGCTATATTGAGGCGGTCTGTAAATAATCGAGTCTGGACCAGACAATCCAGTAATCAACAGCATGAGCATTGTTCTGCGCAATTGGGAACCGATGACATGTGTCAACCAAGTCAGCGAGCGTGACCACACGATCCCGGTAGTTGCCTCTTACTACAAGCATGGGTTACTGAAGATCAATATCCTAACCCGGACCTTCACGGGTCTTACGAACATGAGGTGTCAGCACCATTTGATAATGATTCATCGTTAGGGGAGTTCATAATGCTTATGAGAATCTTATGGTCACAGATCCCCCATATGTCAACATCCAAACATGCATGTTCATTGTTTTCAGTGGTAAAAATCGTGAATGACTCCGGGCTTTTCTCCACACCCACAGATATAATAAAGATAACATTCAAGGCTGCATCGTTCACTCCTTTATATAGACGAGTTGATATCAGAGGACAGCATTACTCATTGGCAAACATTGCCTTCGAACTGGTTATGAAATTTACAAGCAATGCCGATGCGTATGTCATACCTTATTTATATCTAGACATAGGGTTACACTTTATATAAGATTGCATCCATGAACCTCTTTAACGACAACCTTTAAATACGGTTGTGACTCTTCCCAACGCTTCACTTCAAGATAATTGATTGCTATGGTTATGCGATTTATCAAGAATACTCCTCCGCCGATCATTAGTGTCGAGTAACGAGTGCCGTGTCGGACGCCTACTTGGAACTGTTCTTATTGTGTAGGCTGGGAGAACAGGCCTGAATCAGCCTTCATGTGACATCTATAATCTCAGCCAGGAGTCTAAACCATACATACTTTCGCATGCAATTTAGGAATAAAAGTAGTATATTTATACTAGTATCTATAAATTTACTGAAGATGAAGAGGGGACGGGAATATAGGAGCGGCAGAGGGACGAAGAGAGAGAGAGAGAGAGGAGAGCGAGAGAGAGAGAGAGAGAGAGAGAGAGAGAGAGAGAGAGAGAGAGAGAGAGAGAGAGAGAGAGAGAGAGAGAGAGAGAGAGAGAGAGAGAGAGAGAGAGCATGTTTTGGTCTTGTGTGGCGGCCATACTTTTTGTGCTGGGATTCGAACCACGGACCTTCTGATGGACGCTTTGCGCACATGACCAGAGAGTTTAACCCCGTCAGGAAGCTAACAAGGTAGGGATGCCATCTATTGGATGACTCCACGCCCTGCTACACGAGCGTGCCTATACCATGTATTTTCGTATATTTGCGCATGTCAACGTGTTGATTTTAATGGAATTTCCTGGGAGATAGTTACTGACACTCATGACATAAGGTGCGAAACGACTGACGGATTTATGTTAGATCTACTTCTGTACTGAGGTTTTTAATCCTTTCAGCTCATACTTGTGTATTTGATCATGGCATATAGACACCTAACAGAGACAAGAAAGAAATACCAGATGCCAGTCAAACGTCCAATTTGTCAGAATCAATTTCAAAACTTCCGTAACTCTGAATTCCAGTGGGCCAAATGGAAACCCTATCACATCGTGTCACAGTCATGAGGTGTTCGTATTGTGTTCATTGTATTATACTTGATATCATTAAATAATTGTCAGTTTCAATTCTATTAAATATATTACTTATATGACAGGCACTGATGTTGCAATTTAAAGGTTGCCTGTTTTCTTGCAACGGATGGGTATCCTTCTTCATGGGTATTGATTCTGTTTCCGTATGAATATTGATTTTTTTTAAATTAGGTGTGCAACAATATCTAGCCTGAGGACAACGAAGTGTAGTGCATTGAGCATTATGTCTCTTATATGACGATCATGGCCGATGGTCCTAAATGCGCCCTGTAGCCATTACTGAGACAGGCCAGGACATAGGGATGTTATCGATTTGTGGTGTCTATTGGTTGTATGCTGTGGATGGGCGAGAACATTACATCAGTTGTATGGTAGCATGGTAAAATGGGTTCTCTGCTTTAAGATGGGATGGAGATGCTACCATTAACAGGGAATACCGAAGGGAGACAAGGAATCCGAAAGAGGAAAGATGGGGAAAAAAAGAACGCAGGTGGGCTATGTCACGTATTCAATGTTAATTCTCTGATTGTGTATTGGAGTTATGATGAAGGTACTGTCAATCGATGTCATATTTATATCTATAGATGTTCCAATGCTGTTTTATTTGTAACAATGTAAGGATTCATTGTAAAGTCAAACACAAAGCGTGCTGATTTGAAATGGTAATCTGCTTTTGGTTTACGATGTCACAAAAAGCAATTGCATATTATTTCAGTTTCCGCGAGAAGCCCTTCTCGTCTAGTTTTGCTCATCGGAATTTTTTATTGTTATATCTATATTCTTTTTGTAAAATTAATTTGTGATTTATTTTGAGGTATTTATTTTACTACCGGAATGAAATATGTGGCAAAGGAATGCCAAGACGTCGTTTATTTACAATGAACGACTTGCCCAAATCACTTCTGTCGCGTCTTGTACCTTAAACGACAACTGCCATTATCAGAAACATGTTGGAGCAAATTTATTCAGGAAGATTCATTTCTCTCGCGTGACCATTTCGATGGCATATCAGATGAACACATTATTCAGTGTACAGCCAGTGATAAAGAAATATAATGCATTCCATGAAAAACACACGTTTTCATATATTTTTTTCCAGTCCCTGAATGAAAGTCAATGAACATGAAGTTAGGGGCAATATGCAACATCTTGAACTAGTTCCTCTGTCCACCTGATCGGGACATATCGACATCTGTCGCTTTCTCCAAGGATATATTTGATACGCCGATTGTTTGGACTGCTATGATTGGTCGGTATCGAAAGGTTAGAGATTAAAGAATGACTCTGTCTGTACTGGCATCGAATTTAGAACCTCCTGCTCAATCACAGACTTGGTGTATGCCCGCAGCCAAATCAGACTCACCGGAAGAATTCCCGACGTGACATATCATCTGGTTCATGTTGGAGAGTCTCTCAAAATATTGGAAATATACATAGGATTGAATGTAATGCGTTATAGATGTATTTGTTTCTGAAACTATGTATTCAGAAATGTATGGTACAGAACCTCAGAAACGATTCATAACGTAATATCAGAGCCAGGAAATAATAATAATAATAATAATAATAATAATAATAATAATCATTTATAACGCGCCTGCTTTCCAGCTTACAGCTGTTCAACGGCGCTAAACAAATCTAGGGTAGAGAGACTCCAGAGAAAAAGAAGGTTTTTAAGTGAGTTCGGAAGGATGAGACGTTGTCGACGCAACGGAGTTTGAGGGGAATAGAGTTCCAAAGAACTGGGGCTGTCACTGAGAAGGCGTCGCTGCCAATTCTGGTTTTGGTCACAGGAATACGCAACAAACGACTTCTTTCAGATCTGAGAGATCTTTAAGATTGATACTTGTTGACAAGTTCTTTCATGTAGATGGGAAAGTCATCCTCATATAAAGATCTGTGTGTTAGTAAGAGAATCTTGAATCTTATCAGGTAATTTAGCTTCTTAACTTATTTGTTAGCTTCAGTTCCAATATGGGTGTCAAAATATGTCTGCGTATACGTTTGTAACTGCATGTGCGTATGCGTATGCGCGTGCGTGTGCGTTTGTGTATGCTTTTTCACATGTTCACCAATGACATACATGTAGCGAGGCTGAAACGTGATGAAATCTTGCCCAATCTTACGAGGACGACAACTAAGCAAATCAAATATCTTTTTACCGATTTTGAATATGATTTTGGAATGGTCAACTCTCTTCCAATACCGTAAAATGAAATACATAATATAAATGTAATACTCTAGTATGCATTCCAAAACTGGAATTGAGTGATATAACTCTATAAAGCTTAAGAAGTCCTACTTTCTCGGCGGCAAATTTCTGAAACCTTGCCTGTGTTGTCTATGTGCAATATGTGTATCAAGTTTAAGAAATAATATCAATCACAGTCATTCGCAAGGAGCCAAAAGCGCAGTTGAATACAAGATACACATGAAACAAAGTATGTAGGTACATTTGGAGAAGTGACAGTCTTTCACACAGGACAATGGAGTATTACATGAAAATTCTAGTTCACTGCCACCAATACTGTGACAGAACGTGTAGACCCACGCCGAACTGTCTAGATGGGATATTTGTTGTACTCTCTCAGAGACGGTTGGTAGTCTAGCTGTTAAAGCGTTCGCTCGTCACATCGAAGACCCGGGTTCCATTCCCCACATGGGTACAATATGTGAAGCCCTTGCGATGGTACTTACTGGGTACGAAAAGGAAGGACTGGATGTATCAGGACAATCAACAGAACATCTGGTATTGTATTGGTGCAAACAACCAAGAAATACAGGGATGTGTAGTACATTCGTAGACGAAATGAACGCTTCAGATGACTTGATCAATAATAGGTCATGTCCCCACGATTAGTCAAATATTCGTTCATGCGGCTTGATATAGTCCAAATCAATCTCCAAATGGCTGTTTGAGGAAGTCTTGTCCACACTTGCAGCGCCTGGCCACGTTCGTCGAGTGCCTTTTGACATCTTTTGTTCATGTCCCAGAAGCACTCCATGCCCACAGGTCAAAACCCAAGGTCATTGCTTTCTGGTGATCCTTCTGGAGGTAGTCGGTGATGGTTGGTTCACGATAGGCACGGGCGTTATCGTCCTCAGAGGCAAAACGAGGACAAACATACCACGCCAAATGCACAAATATTATTGTATCAGTAGCACTGCCGAGTGGCTTTCCCGAATAATATGCCATGTGTGACGTTCTGGTTGTCATAGTGATCTCGCCCCATATATTTCCAAATCTCCAACCAGGTTTGTTGGATGGATATGTCTTGCGACTTAGGCAGCTGTATAATAAAGGTATATTCCAAACCATTTTTCATTTTCCACTCCTCTTCATACTAGCTATGGAGCCTTATGTCAAAACAACAAGCATGGCAAAGACGATAATACAATGAAGAAGCCATACTGTCACATCTCCTTGGAAACTGTGAACATAGACAAACAATGTGCTGGAGAGTGTCATTTATGGCATCGCATAACCTAAGATTCATATATGTATTTTGATGTAAAATCACACATTGGCGGTTTCGAGTGGGGAGTGACTGATCCACAACAGCAAAGAGAAAGCTTTCTCTTTCGTTTTTCAATGCAGACGACTTCACCGGAAGGTCTCGGGCTGCTGTTCTGCTGAACAAACTACACATAAATTCGATATAGTGGTTCTTCAAAGAGTCTACCCTATAAACCAAATTTGTGCCGATTTTCTGTAAGACTAGCATGTCAGAACCATTTAGTAAATCAACAATTACAGTGGAATTAAGACTTAAATC
The DNA here is from genome assembly GCF_003918875.1 of Haliotis rubra. Taxonomy (NCBI): domain Eukaryota; kingdom Metazoa; phylum Mollusca; class Gastropoda; order Lepetellida; family Haliotidae; genus Haliotis; species Haliotis rubra. Next base: position 2,601,993 of record NW_025766968.1, on the reverse strand, counting down.
TGTGGTTTGGTATAGAATGACTTGTTTTCATAGTGACCCTTTACATGCTTCACAAGAGGATCATCAGTCAAAGGAATGTGTGCAAAGGAGTAAAACAAAGTTTGTCGTGAATTGTCCACATTAATCAGACCACCTCGCCTCCCATTATTATTCATAAATATAACCGCCGTGATATTGCTGGAATATTGCTAAAAGCGGCGTAAAACTAAAACTCAGTCAGTCAGTCATAAATATAAGAGAAGGGCGATGCTGAAGGGAACTATTGTCTGACATGACATGAAGGTTACAATACAGTATTCTTGTTTCGTCCAGTCAACAATAACAAAAGAAACCTGAAAGGAAGGATACGCAAAACCATTTGGGGCTTTGACTGTATGGCAAGCTACATTTGTATTCTGATTGAAGTTTGCCTTTATAAGGACATTCTGGGGTCTGTATCTAACATGCACCCCTAAGTATGTGTAAGCCCGGTTTTCCACAAGATGGTCAATAACATCTCCAAGTAAACTCACTGATCCTCCATAATCTACCTTGCCACGTTTCAGGTGAGAAATGTTGCATTTGTGAAGCTCGAAGGACATGTAAATATCTTCGTCAAAGGACTCCTCGAGGAGAATCAGTTATTTAATATGCATTCTCCCTTGAGAAGACTGTCAGAGTAATAAATGTAAAAGAGGTGAGGATAAGGTGCTCGGGATCTGTAGTGAAGAGGTCCAGGATCATAGCCATCCTCTTAAAAAGCTTAATTGATTTTGTGACAGAAAAATAAAGGACTAATAGAATCGCCTACTTCTAATAGACATGGATAGAGAAGTTAGGTCCTGTCCCAACAAATATATCTGAAGTTGAATTGTCCATCAATTCATTAAAGACCTGAGCAAAACAAGTAGCTGCTTGTGGAAGTCAATACATCCAGTACCTCAAATATCTCAAAATCCTTTCGTGGGGTTGTAATGTTCTTAGTCTATCCATCACACTGACAGGTTTCGGTTTTAGGATTTTCTTTTCAGTTTTAAGAACTACTAACAGCTCTGTGTAGCCCAAACACCCCTTTGTCATTCTAAAGTACAGAAGTTACAGCAACTTAGCAAACTAAGTTGCTTAGTAGGGCGATATTCATAAACAGTATGATAGTATATCAACAAATGCCATAAGTTCCATACCTGAGATACACAGAATGACCCTCAACTGCTATTATCATATTTTTACAATGATGTATGTATGGGTAACATTACTGCCATATTATCACACCATATTAGAATACGTAAAGACGTGTAATGCATACGATGTCGTGATCTAGTACATTGTATTGAGTCTCTTTTACTTATCATGCAAATTATCTCTGTGTAGTGCCGACCTACGGGTTAATGTTCAACACATAAGCATTGATGGACATATTATACAACACATTATGCTGATTGTCTGCACTAAATGACGTTTCTTTGAACTTACTAAAGTTCATAAATACATATGGTGTTTTCACTCAACGTAAGTGTGTATATTTTACTTGTACTGCAACCCAGAACGCATAAACACACATACACTAAAACTATCTGGAATCTACATTGTGACATGCGATATGTACATGATGTAAGAATACTCTAACTATCTACTACGTATATTATGACGTGGCTTGTACAGGATGTAAGGAAGTACTTGAAATATTTCCTTTGTGGCACTGGTCTTGTAATTAATCGATGACGCCATTAACATGATTTTCTGAATGTGTTTGTGAGTTTTTTGTACATCTTGTTGGTGCGCTTGGTATGTGCAGATACACAGACTGTTCTTTCTAATCTGAGATGCAATTTATAGTGACAACGTTTATTCTACATGTCACAATACATTAACTTAGGAATACGTTTATTGACAATACCAGATGAAAATAGTGAATTAAAACATGACACCAAAATCGTAATCCAAACCTTGTCTTAAGAGATGTTCGAATCAAATTAACCACTTTTCGTAATATTTTCTAAATATAAAACAAGCTTCAAATGTTACTTATTCTATTAAGAGCGAAGACTGGAAATCTAAGTTAACAATATGAAATTGTTCAATCCGCAAGGGGAACTATACAGACCCCCCAGTGGTGTTTCCTCTCACGTGACCAGAGGGTTGTTGGTTACAAGTTGACACGTAGTTAGGGAAATGGTAGTTCAACAGAGTGTTATTAATACCAGACAGTTCCTTCTACTTACGCAGCTGCCATTCATCTGACATTTGCTTTGGGAAATGCATTCGATTAGAAACAATTTTACCACCCATATAAGACAAATAATACCACTGAACAAAATTGTTAGTACGTTATGGTGAATGTGAATACCTGCGGGAGAATGCAACATCGGTTTCAATTACACATCCCATCTTAAAGCTTTGAAGAAAGGCAATACTGAATCATGAATAACCTGGGCAACGTATATATGTTTTCAATTTTAAGATGACTATTGGTATTCGTTTCCTTTAATTTGAAGGGGTGGGGTGTTGAAAGGGGGATTGGGGTGGTGTGGGGTTAGTGTGCTTCCTACATTTCAAGATCGGGCTGCCATATCAATATATCAGTTTGTGTTTGCCCTATTTATGAATTTACAAAACCTAACATCACCTTTTGTTTATCCTGTTTCTTTCCCCGCCTGGTACTAGCACGATGGTCACCATGCACTCATTTCAAGAAATGTCTGTGCCCATTTATCATCTCGGCATAAGTGCATAATGTGCCTATGCGTTTACGAAATAAACGACCTGATTGCTAGAACGTAGTAAAGGAAATGTTACACAAATGCCGCCCCTGCTGACGTACGTACCAGATAGTGATCCCTCCACTCCTCAGTCTTAATGATTTCCGTTGTGAAAATTTCAAAGGGAAAGAACTACCATGCAAGCGGATATTTGTGACGGATACAACCCGCCTTTTCTTCCCTAATCGTTATTAATCTCTATCGCACCTGACTATCAGGAATAATGATAATCAGTGCCATAATAAAGATTTGTGATGTGAACGTGTGGTTGTGAACGTGGGTACGTACACAGAGTAATCATGGCTGATGTATTGGGAATTATACTGGCATTTGGCCATGTAACGTTCTATCATTTCAGTGGAGCTACTGTCATAGTTAAATATAGAAGGAACGGTGTATTTCTTAACGAACGAATATTAATATACGTAGTGAAAATATTTTCCCTTCATCGTGGTTAATGTTTGTTTTTCAGGGCCTTCAAAGACAACACTGTTTGGGATTAAAGTGATCCGCTTCTGTTAACAAAGTGAAATATGTCAGTAATTATAGGTGCCCTATAAAGGTTGATAATGTGGCTGATATTCCACGTGCCAGTCATAACTGTATCACATCAGGTAAAATCAAGTTCTTGGATGCATAATCATATACTACTAATACTTTGCTAAGGATCACAAAAAATCCCAACTTTACTTAAACATAGATTCATAATTTGAAATTGTATTCATTTAAAACTGGATAAATAATGATATAGTAACACCTCTTTAGGCAAACAACCACTTTAATCTAACCTTATGCACCTGATACATGAGTAACCATAAAAATGGTTTTCATGGCACAAATCAACCATTTTGCAAATCATGGAATGAGTCATTGACAAGTACATAACACCTGTCAATAGCAGGTATGGGATCCACAAGATGCAGTGACATACCGAAACATAGTGTCCATGCTTACAATAACTTAGATACTTTAACCAAATTAGAACCCACATCATAGTTTTCTGTTGAATGAATGATTTGATCCTTAGTAAAGTGTGAATAGTATATATGGATACCGTATGTCTCCAGCCTTTGGATTTAACATTAAACATTTTCTTGTGAAGATTTCAATGAGTATCATACATTGCTCAAAACGTATTTGATTAAGGTAACAGTAGCCAAGGACAAGCTAAGGTTTTCAAAACTTTTTATGGTAGACATATGGAGGATATTTCTTAATTTCACGAATCGGTATCCGAAATGATATTTGATAAACAAATACCAATTTCAGCTTACCACTTGTCTTAACTCAGTATATGTATGTGGAATGTACAATTCGACGCATCCCAGACAATACATGGTGTCTTCTGCAATTCCCTGTTTTGACATTTTCCGTGTATTCACGGGTTTTTCACCTTATCACAAACAACTTGTCTTATCACACGCTTATGGTGGAATCCCGATCAGAAGTTTAGATTAAAAAGTGATAAAACTACATATAATGATATACGTGTGAGTTGGGTTACATGTACAAATACCCATAAATTGTCATTTGATTCATTTAAGGATACAGAAGGCTTCATGACCCTCCAAAACACACGAGAGGTTCAGTTGCAATTTGATCGACGTGATAGAGAATTATTGCGTCGGTGTATCATTCGCCGATGGTCATTTGGTACAAGAAGTAAGTAAACATTTTGTGAATATAGAATTGGGGCTGACCGCGTTGGCTGGAGGTTGTAAATGCACAATTCCTCGTTGGCAAGATCCAGAATACTCTCTCTCTCTCATCGTATCTCATTGCGTAGAACGATACTCATTATGTTGATCACTTCATTGTCTGGTCCAGACTCGATTATTTACAGACCGCCGCCATATAGCTGGAATATTGCTGAATGCGGCGTTAAACAACAAACCAACCAACCATCACTCATTCACATACACACACCGGCGCACACACACACACACACACACACACACACACATTCACTCACATACACAAACCCTCACAAACACACTCACATATACATGTGGGGATATGACTTTTGAGGTACTTATTCGAGCATTCAAATTCCAGTTAACGTCATTTTCCAAATGATAGCTCCACACACCCACAATGGATTTGCAATGCAGAGTTATTAATTTTCCACGTGGATGGAATGAAATGGTGTATCTTTTATCGTCATGTAAGTGGCTCTGTCACCTTCTCTGACATGGAAAACAGCCGTGCCCTCTGCAACTATAGTGTAAAGTATTCATTGAAAGGAACATATCAAACCCGTTTCGATAACAATTGTGAAGGGTATCTTATCGTTCACGCTGTCAGAAGAGAAAAGACACTTCCTTTCACGTAATGCACTTTGCTGGTGTTCCGTACCTTCAAATTAGTGTTGATGAGGAGAGAAATCTCAAGTTGAAGGCTGCAACATCAACTACCAACATAGGCACAGAACAAATATTTCTTTAGATTTTTAGTTGTTTTAGATGAGGATATTTCCAATATGCTAATATGTATTGTTAGCTAGTTCCAAATACCTGTTTCCAAAAGCATATCCTTTTCTCGAAAGAAGTGATCAAATATGCCTACATAGATATATATGAATGGCAGCTCCCAATGCAGATGGATGGGTATAGTAACACTTAGATGGGTGAATGGATGGATGGATTGAGAGATGGACGGATGGATCGATGGATAAAGGTATTTAACAGTATTTCAAAGCAGCAGGTACATAATTGCAATCATAATTGTATTGTTTTTTTCTCCACCTCCAATAGCATACATTTATCTGTTCATGACTGTGAAAATTGTTAGTTCACGATCACAGTGATGCAGCTATTTACAAAATGCTTGAACCCAGAGGACAATCCAGATCTGTAATTACATTTAACCTGATTTCCTGATGGAGTCGAGCCTGCTGTCGCAATCATTGCCAACAGAACCACCCCTGAGGTATGACCGAATACCGCCGTGTTAGAGTTAAAGACTACCCTGGCCTGCGTTACATGACAGACCCCTCATTTTTGTGACTCGGTGGCTATTGAGTTCTTTACCTAAGTGTGACTGTTAGGGAATATATTTTTTAGAATGATTGAGAGCTGTTGAATAAGTGTTTGCCCTGTGAACCAGGAGGTGACAAAACATCTGATAATGGTCTGATAGCGAACATATATATTGTTACAGTACATTTCTAATGGGTTGTTTACTGGGAAGGTGTTTGTCAAAAGACAGAATACAACTTAACCATGCAATGCACCATTTTGCAACGGAAGGCGAAATAAACGATTGTTTTGTGAAGGCTTGGTTTTGAGTTGAGATAACAAGACAGAGATCTGTGCGTTGACTGTCGACGACGTGGATCTGTTCCTACACAAGCGATGGTTCATATCAATGTTGGCGGCAAGGATCCATGTCTTCAATATGGAAGGCGTTGGTCAATGCTTACAGTATGGACGGCTAGGGACCATACAATCCTTACAGACGACGTGAAAGTATGCTTTCAATACCAACGGTATGTAGCAATGCTGTCTGTGCTGACGGCGTGGGGCAATGCTTTCAATGGTGACGCTGTGTATCGACGCTTTCATTGTGGACGACGGGTGACAATACCTTTAATACCAACGGTATGCATTAATGCTTTCATTGTGGACGGTGTGGGACAATGCTTTCAATACCAACAGTGTGTATCAAAGCTTTTCATGTTGACCGCGAGTGAAAATGCTTTTAATTCCAATTTCGTGGAGCTATTCTTTCAATACCGACGGCATGTATCTGAGCTGGCTTTGCAAACGACGGTGTGGATCAATTCTGTCAATGCCGACATCATGGATAAATGTTTTCAATACCAACGACGTGGATCCATGCTTTCAATATTGACGGCATGTGGCAATACCTTTTTCTATAAACAGCGTTGATCCTTACTTTTAATACAATATGCGTGAATCAATGCCCCGAAAATCGAGGTCTTGGGCCCAGATTCTCAGTAGGGCAAGCGCAATTTCGGCCTTCGAGTGATGATACCGAGATAAATACTGTCATTACTCGTGAAACACCAAAACGCGTTCACTTTAAAGTATGGATGTCTGTTTTTGCTGGTACTGACTTTATGGTCAGAATGATGTATATACAATGTACCTACAGTTTGTTTTCATCCACAATAAATTACAAATGACGTTGTCGTTTTGCTAATATACACACAAAGTACGTCACGTAAATTCATTTAGTTACTGTATATATAACACGCTATGTGAGGAAAGGATATGTCTTTAAGCAATTACAAATTTTCAACGTAATGTTCGTGTTTAAACATTAAGCTTGATAAAACACATTCGGGTTTCTTTGCCACTCTAAAAGACTGGAAATAGATTATGTTGTCTTTATCGTGCGTGGTTATGAAGAGTGATACTTACTTATAGGGCAGATAGTTTATCTTTTAAATGCTTTTGGTTTGTACTGTGTTCAACACAAAGCCGTTACCTTTTCAACACACCACCAGCAGGCCCAAGACAGGTGCAGTAGATAGGGACTACACAACTGATAGTTTAGCATAACAGACGTTTACTGAGTAGAAGGTCTCCGACCCAACAGACATGAAATGTAGGACCATGAATAGGATTCCTAATTGGGTGTCTATGTATCTACATGATATAGAAATGCACCGACATTTATGATAATAACACTGCTCATACTCTGCATTTAAAGTACAGTTATTAATTGCAGGCTACATACTAACATATTTCACTGAGGACTTGTTCCCCAGTACAGATTAGGAATTACAGACATCCAGTGCAAACTATCCAGGCATGGTCCAATATCTTCGGTTTTAAAGGACACTTTAACTTCAGCAACCTTGAAACTGCAGCATGTAATTCTTGAATTCGATGCTGCCAAATGATGAAGATACGCAGATACTTTAAGTTCGATACAACAAATTCAGGGCCCTGTGCACTCTAGAAGGTATGAAACAGAATCTGTGAAACTACTCACTGGTTAATTGTTTACTATATAAGTACTATTGATATCTGTACAATTCTTTCAAATATGTTAAAAGCAAATTGATATAAAGAACAACTAACAGAATACAACATAATATCTGAAGACAATTGTCTATTTTATCTGCAAAATGATAAAAACATCATAGTGGGGATTTTCGCATTTGCTATGGATGATGAATCAGAGACTTGTGGGATAGAGCTTTTCTTTGGAAGCATTGAACTTTGAAATCCGAAACATCAAGGGAACACAGATGTTCTCAAATGATGAAGAAGACAACTTGCGTAGATTCTTTAAATTCGATGCAACAAATTCAGGGTCCCGAGCACTGTAGAAGGTATGAAACAGAATCTCTGTTCATTATCGCGGTGAACATGAAAATCGACACTTCTTGTGAAACGTTACAATGGAGTTATAGCAACGATGCCGATAAGCTATCGATCATTTGTCCTTGGTTTGTACTATGCCCAACAGAGAGCTGATGCCATCTCCTCACACCATAAGGACCAAAACAGGTGCAGGAGATAAGAAACAGGCAACTGACAAGCTCGGTTCAACATAAGGATACCTCCCTGGATCATGCTGTTTTAGTATGTCTTCACACACATGTTAATAGACCTCCTCAAACTCAATTATGTTCTTAGTTGTTGGGTAGCTGGTACATAATAGATAACCTTTATTTACACCTGGCTAAAATGCTTCAAGGTAATGATTCAATCAGTTTGAGACGTCAAGTTGTTTTCCACTCCACGCCAAGAATTATCATTTGAAACTGATACCAGGGCCATATTTACAACTGAAAATATAGATTATTAATCCTGTCTTATGGTTTTAACACATATTCTTTGATTTATGTTTAAACAGATGTTTGAATAGGTGCGTCATGCTGTCTCCGGACACATGGGATGGGCTATGTGCTCAGGTGAAGGCACTTAATGTCCGCTAGACCGCAATATGAGTGTTTAACTGCTTCTACGATAGGGTTTTTTAAAAATCATGATCATCTATTCGAACTACCCAAATAAGAACGCAGTTAGTGTCTATTTTATTGCAGCGACGCACCTGCTTCCTGTATTTGTAACAAATATGGACACTACTCTCTCATTAATTGTAAACTATATAAGTATTTATTAATAATTGTACATTTCTTTGAAACTGAAATATACTCTGCAAAAAAGAAACGCACAGGTGAAAACTCAGGAATGTAAACACTTTATTTTGTTTCCAAATAAAACTTTAACTAATGATCGCACGAACGTAAAATTTCACATGGATGTTGTCAAGAGTCAGCTTTACAACATGCAGCTATCATTTGTCTCTGAAACCATTGCACCGGGCGTACAGATGGCGTGGAGGTCAGTACCTGTTGTGACCACCTCGAGCTTGCAACACAGCTTGGCACCTCCTGTCCATGGACATGATCAGCCTTTGAATCCGTGCTTGGGGGATCCTCCTCCATTCCTCCTGCAAGGCTTGAGACAGTTGTTGCAACGTTTGGGGTTGAGGCTGACGACGTCGAACGCGTTTCCCAAGCTGGTCCCACAAATGCTCTATTGGGTTCAAATCGGGGGATTTTGAAGGCCAGGGAAGAACTGTGATGTTCTGATTCGTCAGGTAGTCCATCGTGATGCGAGCCACGTGCGGTCTGGCGTTGTCCTGTTGGAAAACGTGACGTTGAGGGTTGATGACAGGTAAAAGATGACGTTGCAGAATTTCATCCCTGTAACGAATTGCAGTCAGGTTACCACGGACGTGCACCAAGTCACTTCTCCCGTTGTAAGAAATGGCCCCCCATACCATCACACTTCCCCCCTCCAAATCTGTCCGCTTCAACTACACAATTACGGGCGTAACGTTCGTTTCTCCGTCTATAGACCCTCGTCCTACCATCGTGTCTTTGAAGTTGGAAACGAGATTCGTCGCTGAACCAAATTCGCTGCCAATGTCTCCAATTCCATCTCTGGACGTTCCTGCACCATCGAACACGTGCCAGGCGATGATGAGGTCGTAGTGTGCATCCTACGTGAGGTCGTCGAGGGCGTATCCCGTGCTGTCTGAGGCGATTTCTGATGGTCTGGGCGGAGACGCGGCGAAGACCTGGGACGTTCTCTGCTGTTTGTGTTGCTGGGACGGCCCGGTTACGTAAATGGAACACCCGGATGTAGCGGTCCTGTGCAGCATTGGTTACCCGTGGTCTACCACTCCGAGGTCGGTCGCGGGTCGAGCCCAGTTGATTGTAGCGCCTCCATAAACGGGAAATTGTTGTGTGATGCACGTTGAAGTGTCTTGCAACTGATGACTGAGATTCGCCAGCTTCAAGACGTCCGATGGCGATGTTCCGGTCAGCTTCGCTAAGTCGTGGCATGTTGAATTCGTCAGTAAACTGGCGTTGAAAGTGAATTGAACACGTTAAACTGCCTTCCTCATATACCCTACACACTGGTGCATAGGTGAAGCAACTTTCACTGCATATCGTTCGAAGTGTCATTTACACGTGAAAATTTCATGATATTTTCAAAAAACCATCATCAAACAACAATATTTCATGAAATGGTGTGTTTGAGCGATACTTAATGGATATGAACAAGTATACATTATGTTTGGTTAAAGTAACCGGGTTTTGTTTGCATAGAAATAAAATAAAGTTAATTTTAAATTTCATTATCACCTGTGCGTTTCTTTTTTTGCAGAGTATATTTTAGGCGCAAATGGATGTAAAGAACATCTACCAGAATACAACGTAATATCTGAACACAAGTGTTTATATTATCTGAAAATTGATAAAAAACATCCATGTGGGGATTTTCTCATTTGTTATGCGTAATGAATCAGAGACTTAAGAGATGATGCATTGCTTTGGAAGCATTCAATTTGGAAATTCCACACATCAAGAGAACACAGAACGCCTTCGCTCACCTCCTTCCCAGGTTTTGCTTGATAGATAGACTATGTATACTGTGTACGTGAACGGTGTTCATGTTAACTTACGAATGCCGCTGCATATGCACAGATCAAATTCAGTGTGTAATCTGCATTTGATAGGTCTTTGAATGGCATTTAGAAGTGATACACATAAGGAAGAGAGCATTTGATAGTTGTTTAATTTTTGTTGAGAAGAGTGCATTGTTGGTATTCATGATTTGAGGAATGCAATTTGTCTTTTTTGTTGATTGCGAATATTATCGGCATAAAAATACATAAATAGAATAAAATACAGTAAAGAAATGACACGTCTGGAGATACCTGATAGGTAACTTAGAAGTTTTCCATGAGTTGTGGGGATGAAAAACATTTCTTTTTGAAAGGAGGGAAGGGGGGCAGTGTTATGGGTGATGATGCATGTTTGAAAATGCAATGTACACTTTAATATGTTGATGTGTATACTTGGCGCAATTAGACTCAGCTTGAGGTGAGGCATCCTCGATAATCTCCAGGGTATACGTTACGATCACTCTCCACTATACCCTGGATGCATCCACGGCTTCGCCCGATGATTTTATTACCTCCCTTTGCTGGCTCCGCATTCTCACAGTAGCCAATCAGCCACGCCGCCGTTACATCCGAGCTTGCCAGTGTCAACAAAGATAGGGGTCCCAGTCGCGAAGGTTTGTTCGCAGTGCCACTCAGATTTCTGAGGAAATAATACAAACTGACAGATCTGAAACTTTCAAAAAATATATAAAAGAACTCCTTCTACCTCTTTCAGAGTACCTCTGCATCAATTGTGTTGCCAAATTTAAACGGTTAGATAATTTAAGAAGCGAAAGTGAATTGTGATTGGTTCGCTCAACTTCCCAGCGTAGACACCTGATTGGATAAAAAGACAGCCAAGGGGGTAATAAACTCATCGGGCCAAGCCGTGGATGCACGTGATCGTAACGTATACCCTGGAGATTATCGAGGATGGAGGTAAGGGGCATTCACTTGAAGGAACAGATTGTTATATAACTGAATGTACAGCTTGGGACTTGGTGGATTCAAAGAGTTGCTTTTGTAAGTTGATTGGAAATGACCAGCTAAAAGACAAAGCATTACAAACTCGAATGATTATTATAACAGAAGCTCAGTGTGATTCTGGTCTTGCGGGGAAATAGTCTGTATTAGTCTTGCCTTTGCCAGTATTTTGATTCATTATGTGGATGTTATCACATATACATAAATCTTGTAACCGCGTCGGGGATGAATGACTATGACAATGTGGACGATTATAAACAAGATGTCTCAAGATGAAATCATGATGTCCACACACTTGGAAATGAGGTGACTATGACTCACAAACTACTGCTGCCATTTTTGCCCAGGGTTATTGTTGATAGAATACCCTATACATTATATCCACTTGTAGACCAGTATTTTGTAAGAAACTATATTAGAATAGTATTAATAAATGTTCCTTAATTGTAATCAAATTATTGTAATCCGTATATTTTTGCGATTGGTTTTGTTGTATACCCCTTTCTTTGCTGTACACCGTCACTCGTAACCCACATTTCCCTCCATTTCGTACGCTCACCGATATTTCATGGATGATTTCCGACAGTGATATTACGTCACGCAAGGTCGTTACAGTGATTGACCGTATAGTTAGAGTTATAGATTGATGCAGCACTACTCCCATTCGCCTTTGCAATAAGCACTACGATTTGGTCTTGGAGATTGTAGGGAGACTGAGTGCTTTCAGTTACAGCTGCATGGCAAGATACTTTCTCATTTGTTTTAAAAACCATGAGCCATTTATTAAATTCTAATCACCTTGCAATAATGCATTTTCTCATAACATCTGAATCATAGTCTTTCAATATTTGTTCATGAGTTATTTCATGAAAATCATTTCTTTTTATAAGGAGGGAAGGGGGCAGTGTTATGGGTGATGATGTAGTTATATGTAGTTATATTTGTGAAGTGAAGAATTTCCTGACCCCATCCCATGTTCTGTTGGCGCCAATTCATGCATAAGAAGGGTTTATAGCCTCTTTGTTAACTGTACGTTTATTCACAGTGCAATGTCTTTGGTATATTTTGTTTAATGCAGTATTACCCAGTCAGTGCTAATTTGCCATATATCTGCATTTGTGGACCAATATATTTTGAGGTAGAATTGGATTTGAAAATGAATGTCTAGAATGGTATTCAAAGTATGAAAGTTTTATGATTGAAAAGATGTGGCATGTACTTTTTGAAATAATTATAATAAAAAAAAGTGTATTTTTTTTTAAAAACATAAAAAAAATTATGATTTATTTGATGGCGCCACATCTCACTGTGACAGTGTTTACCATAATAGCAATCACCGGTTTGTCTAGTCCAGATACAACTGCTTACAGACCTTCAACGTGGGGTGGAAAATCTGCTGAGAGATAATGTAATCCTGAAATGATATTTTTCTAATGATTCAATTTGGTATATGTCTATCTTTTTGTAACCAATACAGTCTGCTTCAGCGGATATTCGAGACTGGTTAATCTCTGGCCTTGATATTGTACATTAAGTATCTTACAGAATAAGATTGGATGTGTGTGTTCTGGAAGGTAAAGTGGCGCAAACAAATTGTTCCTTTGAAGAAATACTTTGAGTTCAAATGTTACTTCTTATTATATTACCCTAATCAAGACCATCACGTATCTTCTTCAAGTGTTTTTTTTAACATTGCATTTCCTTTGCATATATTTCTTACAGGTGTCACCGCTGAGGCAGTATACACTCATCTTTGTGCCAATACGAATTATCACCACCATTCGATACCGATTCATGGGCACGCTGTTATAGTGTATTCGGAAGAGGACAATAGACTTTAGTACAGATGTTTCATAGCTTTGTATGTTTTGTCGTGTTTTATGTATGATACAATAATATATTGTAGGCGTTGTGTTCCATGAGTGTACCTTTAGTGTTTCATAAGATACAGATGCTTTTCTACGGCTTTGATAATGCAATGATCGCTTTAAACGTCAAGGTATTTGGTAACTGATTTATTTTAGTATTGGCTGGCGAGGTCGTTGGCTGTTCGGACAATTTAATCTTGTGTGGATATTCAATTATCCTGTCCCGCTGACCCGCTCGTTTGTTATGTCTGATCTTGTAAGTTTGACACTACAGAATGCAAGGTGTCTGGACCAGTTTAGCATCTCATAATGATATACATTCGACATCCCATCTTGCCATCAGTCGATACTTTGTATATGTGTGAATGTCAGTAATGATGTTGAAAGAAATGCAAAATGACAAAATTTCGAGCAATAAATCAGAGGTACAGATAAGCTGCGTATCTGCGTAAATTACGCAAATATGTATGTGAAAATTCAATTCCTATTAAGTCTAATGCGTACAAGTATGTTTGAATTTTGGTAAATACTCAATAAATGTCATCTTACATGCGTACACACGAAAATGTCAAATCATAGCTTGCGTACCGGTGGACAGATAAAAGAACTGAGGTATACTGAGAGGTTCTATTTCAGGACATGAACTTGACAACTTGCAGTATTTCTTTTGGTTTCCTATATTACAGTTCAAATATAAATAACAAACACTAACATTTACACTTTATTATATTTTTAAAATTAATGGAAAATGGCAAAATACCCAATTGAGTTTGAGTGAGGTGAGTACAATTTACTCAAAGAAAAATTAGTATACCCAATTGAGATGAACACAAGCGAGTACATAACTCAATGACCCGTAAAGTTATCTGTAGCTCTGATAAATGTGAAGGCCTAACTTACATTTTATGTTCTACCTAATTCTTTGATTGATTATCTAACTCGTGACGATCCGGGTTAGAATTGGTCTTCAGCATCCTATGCTTGTCGTAAGAGGCGACTAACGGGATCGGGTGGTCATACTCGCCCACTTGGATGACACATGTCATCGTATCCCAATTGTGTAGAGCGATGCTCATGATACTGTTGATCACTGGATTGTGTGGTCCAGGGTCGAATATTAACAGACCACCGTCATATAGCTGAAATGACGAGATCTGTATACAGGACAGTAGGGCAACGTCACATGTGCCAAAACATTTTTTGGGAAAGGTTCACGCTCCCTTTTGAAAATCGACTGGAAACAATTGAAGTGAAGGTATATTTTGTTTGTCTTTTTTGGCATGCTCAGCATTTGGAATATGAACCATTTTGATAGAATTAAGCTGGCTCTTATACCTTCAAACTCTTCCTAATATGTGTTAACATATTTGCATAGTTTATATAATTAACATTGATCCACAAGGAATTCATATGAAGCAAGCTGTCGTAAATTTCAAATGGCTTTCGAAAGAAAACGATGAACCCAGTTTCTGTCACAAAGTAATTATTCCAATTTTTAATTTAGGACAATGAGCGTCACAGCTATCTGGCTGTAATGTTTGTATTGACAGATGCGCATAATAGGTATGCTGTAACTATGTTGCTTAATTCCAAATGCAAAATGTGAAAAGGGATCTTTACAATGATGTGTAAAAGCCTTTCGTTCAGAAACAATGCCGTGGTCAATGATCTGTATCAAAGAATTCATGTTCAAAGATAAATTGTATTTCTTATTTGCTCTGATCTCTGACGGTCCATAAATTGTATCAAAGAATTCATGTTCAAAGATAAATCATATTTCTATTACTATTTGCTATAATCTCTGACAGTCCATAAATTGTATCAATGACTTCATCTTCAAAGATACATTTTTAATTATATTTCTCATTATTTGCTATGATCTCTGGCAGTTCATGAAAACGTTTTTGTGATGGTTCATTTATTCATGAATACAACTAGAGTTCAAGTATATGTAACATCAGAGTATACGTTTTACAAAAGCGATAAAACCCTTTCCATATTCATAAAAACGTCGACTATACCATTCCGACTACAACACATGAGCATATGGTTATGAAATATTTCTAAATAACGATGAGACTTGTGTCTGCGAAAAGATTATCCTGCCCTACGGTATCCCTCTCAAACACATGCCAAACGAAGTTAATTGTTCATAGGAATACGAAGATTCATGAAATGAAATTACGTTGGTGGTGTTGGTAAATGTTTTAGCATTCCATTATCTGAAGAGATAAAAGTTCTATCACTTACGAAATTATTTTATATTTAGTCTGTAATTGCATTCTGACATTTACATCACGCTTCCCGTGGGAGTGCAGTGCGTTTTTTTAATCTGACTTTAATAATTACAATGATCTCCAGCTTAAGAAAAACAATGACCCCACGGCAATGGGAATATATTTGATTCTATAGAAACAAATCTCCCTGTCTCTTACTGTCGAATAATTGCCAGCATTACACGATAATTTTCGCTTCCCTGTCTCTACATTCGGGACACTTTGACACTCGTGACTAACAATTTCCAGCGGCTGAACCAGAAAGAGCTTCAAGCAATGAAAAACTGAAGGCAAGTAAAACATGATTATTGGTATAATCAGCGGATGCTGCTTGAAGTTGATGTGATCCTAGACTAGATCATTAATGAATTGGCCCGAGTGTCAGAATAGTGGGCGTGGTGAGAACGACGCTTAAATAGACCTATTTTCCTTTCTACCCAGATACATATTAATAAGAAAGAATTATGATTCAGACACCAATATAGTGTGATCTAAGTAGATATGCAAACGTATGAAAAATAACCATACATCTGCGGTGAGTGATTGCATGGGTGAATGGGTGAATTTTGTTGGATTAGTGTAAGAACTTAGCCAATCTTCAAGGATACACTGTAGCACCACTAAGCATCAACGGAACTGACGCGATGAAATCGCCCAACTATTCCCCGTGTCCCTGTTGGCACCAATGTGGCATATGGTTGAACTTATCTTATTGGCTGTCAAATCTAAAAAAATACCTCACCATGAACCACCTTTTAGCACGAACGGAACTTTTTCAGATAAACTCCAACCTAGCATTTCTAGCATGAGTTATATTCTTGATTAAGGGGAGCGTCCTGTGTGAATACCGAGGTCCCCTTTCTCACTTAAGAACCCTTATATGCTACTGCCTCCATTAATCAAGACAATGATTGTAACAGTTGCATACCAAAAGACCATGGCATATTGGTGAGTACTATGCTCTCTTTACATCGTAAAACATATGAAAAGAAAGTTACTAACATATGAACCATACTGCTTCGTAATGCAGGACCCCTTGCACAAAACACCCCTTGTTCAACTCATTCTAGTCTACTGATATCAGCAAGCATTTAAAGTCAACGCTAGAGAAGAAGCTGTCGACCATTCGTCGAAGCAGTGAAATAATAAGGACTTATCATTGATCATGAAAATCAGCGATGACTCCAGGTGTTCGCGAAAAGCACGTGCAAAGATGCTATTCCAGATTCAATTATTTACAGCCCACTGACTCATAGCTGGAATATTGCTGATTATAGTGATAAACAAACAACCAAACAAAACCCCACTGCCCATACCAATAGTGACACCACGGAGTGTCTTAATTACCTCCTTCACTGTTCCTTGCATAATTTATTTTGTCAATCAGAAATG
Organism: Haliotis rubra; assembly: GCF_003918875.1. NCBI lineage: Eukaryota > Metazoa > Mollusca > Gastropoda > Lepetellida > Haliotidae > Haliotis > Haliotis rubra. Next base: position 2,584,797 of record NW_025766968.1, on the reverse strand, counting down.
TTCTTATTAATGAAAGGAGACGATTAGCAAAAGTTTTTAAATGACCTTTGTTTCAATGTCAGTTTGCAAGCCAAGAAAACGCAGTGGTTTGGACTCAACGTTGATAAGTGACATATTATTTGACAGCTGGATTATGACATGTGCAGCATTACTGTCATATTTTGAAAGTGACTTAAACGTGTGTTGGCATAAAAGAGAAACATTTCATCGTTTTTCCTGTCTCACTGAAGCTGATGTTTCATCGTTGTTAACCCTGCACAATTCCCTTAATGGTTTGAGACATAGTATGAAATGAAGAGGTTTTAACAAACATGAATTTCCCTCACACTACATTCTGTTCATAAAGTAGAATATGTGGGATTTTACAAGTCGTCTTGATTAAATGATTACTTTATTAACAAATGTGTTGCAGAAAATGAACATATTTTTATATCGTAAAGAATCAGAATTAATATGTTCAGAGAAAGCAGTTATTGTGGTAAGTGTTTTGTACTGGAAAGGCTAAATTATCTTCACGAAAGTATGTTTCGGGAAAAGTGCAAAGACCGTGTTGTGGAAGGATGACAATGACTTTTTGGGGGGACAGTTAATGTCCCTATGTCACATTGCTGAACATCAAATACACTAGAACAAAATAAATACGTGTACATTCAGAGTATCCAAGATATGAAGGCGCAACATTCGCAACATTGCAACAGAAGTAATTCATCTCCTGGTGAAATCTTCAATGATTTCAACTACTGCAATATCCCTTTTGTTAACATGTCAAAACATCTCCTCTGTAAATTTTGGTACAACAGTCCGAATGTTAACCGGTCTAGCAAATTTCAACAACTTTGAAAAAGTTCCGTTTAGATTAAAGTACAAGATCATCTCCATGATTTGACAGCGATATAATTATACAGTTTATCCCGAAACTCCAGGGCAAATATACATCTCACGATCACTCCGTTCTGAGAATAACTTTGTGTTTAGAGTTGTTGTAAACAGACAGAAATCATTTAGCATAGGACTTTGGAGGCGCTGCACTATGGAATCAACTGCCGCAAGCATTGAAATTACTCGTCCAAACTGCATTTGAGACTGAAACCAAATCTGTTTCACAAATACTACAGCCTAACCTTAATTGTGAACTTCACATAATGCTTCACTATGGAATCAACTGCTACTTGTATTGAAAATTCTCGTCCAAACGTCTTTCGAGACTGAAACCAAATCTGTTTCACAAATACTAGAGCCTCACCTGAATTGTGAACTTCACATAATGCTTCTTTATTAACTCTCTACTGCTATGGATGTGAATGAGTTTCTTGCGCAATACAAATGTACATTTTAATGTGAAATGAAGGAAATGTGATTATAAACTGCTATCTGCACTATATCAAATACCACCCCGAGCGTACCACGTCCATGACATGATTGTGTAATGTAGTTACACGCCTGCTCTACCGGTTGCCCCAACATTGCCAAACGAAGACGTTTCACTTGCATTAGCCTTTGATGATGCAACGATGCATTCATCCGCTCCAATAGTCCAGCATGAGCCTTTTTCCGAGACAGCAAGACATGAATGCAGTAAAGAATGGAAAGTCTAATAAATCTACCGATATAACCCTGTGTATAGAAAATACATCTTTCGCAATAATATTGTTTATGACTATCGGTTTCTAGTTATCAGAAGCCTTTGAAGTCAAGTGTTCAAAAGAGTCAATTCGTATTCAGCGTCGTCACGTTTTGTCATGCCCACACTGTAAACCTTAATAATATCCAAACCCATCACAAGACGAGTTTATGATGTGCATACATTTTACTTAGAATAGAATAATTGTATAACTATACTATATTCTACAATACAAATACATGTTTGTTACGTATGCAATGATTTCCGTGTGTTACCATCGACCACTTGGTACTCTGAAGGCTTAGTTCTCAAATTCCATTGCGGATCACGACTTTTCGTTTGCTTGTTTTTTATTGTCGTAATGTTTACACGTACATGCATAAACTATTAGTTCAAAGATTTCAATCCCTTTTGAAAAACCTATTTTTCTTAAAGAAACAAACAAGATACAAACAGGCATTTTTCTCCACTAACATCCGAGATTTCTTGGAAAACTGCTAATAAAATCACGTAGGGCATAAGATGCTGATTCCAGCGATGTAGCGTTCCACATAAGCTGGAGGTACTCATTCCAATTTTTACAGTAATCTAACGTCAATAAACAAAAAGTAAAACGAAAAACATTTCTTTCAGTTAGGTTCTGTTTTACATTCCGGAGCACACACAGATAGTAAAACGTTTCTGTCGATAAAGCTGTGAGCACAGTCGGGAACCTGGTGATTTTTTCAGGGCCTAATCGAAAGTCATCACATCAATCCCGTCACTCGCGTGGAAGGAAGGGCCAATACTGAATGTGTATTCACTCTTGGGCATTTCCACAAGACCAGACCAGTCTATACATGTAAGAATGGTATCTCCGGGGGTCGTCTACCCGATAGTCATTGCATTCACCTTACAACCTCTTACAGAGGAAGAGATGCGAAATGCATTTGACATTTCCAAAGAACAGCACCGGATTGCTCCAGGGTAACCTTGCAGCCTTCATTCTGACAAGAGCAAGAACGGTTGGAGCCTTTCGTACACATAATGCGGCATCTATATTAGTTCCAATATCCTTGGCAACAACCTATGTGCTTTTTATGTAGAAACGAAAGACTTAGATATCAGGTGCCAATCTTAATGTGACTTTATCCTGTTTAATTATATTTTACCTAATGTTAGTTTACCCTCATTATATGGAAACATGAACGATATCAATGAAAATATATGTTATGTAGCAAAACATTTCAGAAATCATTTATGTTAAACTTTTATCCATCGCGAAAGAAAACTAATTCGTACGTCTTCCACTCAATCTGTTCGTTTCAAAAACGAAGGAAAGTATTTTAGTCTTCTTGCCAGAGATGGGGCTTATGCTGTGAAGTCGAGAACTGATAAATATTATTTGAACAGTGCCTTACTAACAATTAAATTCCGTGGCTCTTTGGATGCTTTATGATCCCTACAAGTAGCAAAATACCTCGTCCTTCTAATTGGTGACGCCCAGGAATGGTTGATGTGATTCCCACTGTCCGTTGCCCTGATTCTAATTTCTAAAAATGATTCATGAGTTCTTGCTAAATACCGATAGAACTATTTCCCATAGCTGCATTTTCTCTACACATACCTGTCATGCTAATGGTCTTTTTTGGCGAAAATAGCGCTGTATTATGTATAAGGATGGCACACATAACTGTGGCTTTGACGCTTTCCGATTGACGAATGGTCTCTGTTGAATGGCATCAAAGACTGATAGTGTCTGTGACCGGCCTATGTGACGAGGCTCAACTCCAGCATTGAAGGAAACAAAGTGAATATACATAACAGCTGTCGTTCAAAGGACTGCGTTGATTTGGAGGCATGGTATTGTGGTTCCCTTTAAGTCTCCACGCGGCATCAAGAATGGTAAATCGTCTTATCAAGCCATATCTTCTGTTTCGTTTTCATATTGTGTCAGATTACACAGAAGGTTCAAGTTTCGTGTTTGCCAAATAAATGTGTTATCCTTTAATTGGCGAAAGTTTTAATGCTGACAATATTTCTTAAATAATTAGTTTAACTTACGCACACTTTTTGAATGCGTCATTGCACCATAAATGGTTTGAGTATTAACTTTGGTGTAAGGTTTCTAGTTTATTTCCGTGTTTATTAAAGAGTGACCTGGTATATGAACTACATTGACTCTGCAACACACATTTAAAACATCAATACAAAAGAAATCAATAATCAGTAGCATTTATCTGCTAAAACAGATTCCATAGGGAGCAAACGCAAAAAAGTGATAGCCATTATTTGAAAATTAGTGATGACACCATTCGCGAAAAGGGTAAACATACCCATGTCTACTCTACCGGTAGCACTCAAAACTCACATACTATCCTAACAAATATAAGCCGCTGCTAACGGTTGGGTATGGACCAAAGACCTCTGTGATGGTCCAGATCTTTGCTGTACTACTATCAATCAAGTCAACAAGCCCGACCAACCGGTCTGTTAAGACGATGTGTGAAAACGTATTGTAAAAGTAATAGTATGGGATGGTATCGGATGCCCTATTGATAAGGAAGTGTCTACCATAAGTGTCTCTTAGCAATGATTGTGACATTGGAACGTTTAATAGTACGCAAACGTGTTTTCCATGCAATGGCAATATCATGTACATGCTGGTAAGTTTCTTATCAACTGAGACTGAGAAATGTAATGCCATAAGCTGGAGCTAATGGTATAATTTTAAGCATGATGGAGGGCGTTCACGTCATCGTGACATTGCCGTAATGAGTAAGGTGAGCTATGTTTCTCCAACAAAGTTTCAAGAATATTGAATTGCTTTGAAAATGATCATGCATCCATTTAAAGTAACATCAAGGAAATTTTCATCTAGCAACTTGGAATAATTAATGTCAGATAACGTGGAAACCATAATTATCCTTTCAGTGTAACTCAGTTTTACCTATTACTTGATATAGGAAACCTACCATGTACATGCAATTTACACCCATACCACAGAGCAAAGGATCGATTTCACAGCTCCGTCATTAGCGGTGCTTCTTCTCAAATGGCTCTTCAACCATACTCTTCTTATTGATTTCTGGGACACTGATTTTTTGAACGCTGAAATACCTCTTAGCAGATGGAAGACGTATTACTGAAAGCTTTTGTTTCCTGGTGAGTCCCTTCTAGATGATTAGAACTCGAAATAAGAGATGAAATACTGGTTTATTGTCTTTCACAAAAACGATGACATTTCTCAGAACTCAAATTGTATTTGAACTGTACCGAAAAATGTGTTTTCCCGCAAATGTAGTTTTTCAAATGCAATTTGTACATATATGCTTCATTTTGCAGGGAGAATTTAGCTCGGTTTGACATCTTAATGGTGATTTCCTCCGTTGTATTTTGTCCAATAGAACAATATATTAAACAGCATTACACGATGACCTACAAGTATCACAATCTGCATTTGGACAGAAAGGTGGGCTGGCCTAAGTAATAACATTTACAAAAAATATCGTTTCATACATCCAAATATTGCTGAACCATCGCTTTTACAGAAATTGTTATTGTTTCATTTTGTGCTATTTTCTCGTAGCAATAACACCGAATTGTCCATAAACAAAAGCATATTTAATGTACTATGAGCATGTGACCTATTCAGTATGAAAACAGTATTATCTGAATGCTAATTATATAATGTGTGAGCTTTAATAACAGTTTTGAATAGTAGTATGAGTCTTTGTAAAGTCATTCGATAAGCATAGCTTTTAACGAAGATTACAACTTTATGGAGTGAGTGAGCATGGTTTTACGCCGCTTTTAGCAATATTCCGGCAATATCACGGCGTGGGACACCAGAAATGGGCTTCACACATTGTACCCATGTGGGGAATCGAACCCAGCGAACACTTTAACCACTGACCTACCCCACCGCCCCACAACTTTATGGATAACAGAGATTTTGGTGTAGATTCTTACACCCTCACCAGGCTAAAAGTAACTACAACCAAGTGATGATTGGTATGTATTCATTGTGCGTTGTGACAATTCGCAGATTACATTAAACAGCGTAACTGATCACATGTAGCACATACTAGTAATTGGATGAGGCCAAGCACAGAGAGTAACTCATGAAGTCAATGTGCAGGAAGGATTAATTTTGAGCTGATTGGATGTTGGCTAGATAGTTGACTGAATCTAGAATGACGATCAAAGAACTAAACACAGTATTTATAGAGTTGATCAATATGGTCCTACAAACAGTGTGCTGACAAGTTCTTACATGGCTATTTAATGCAATATATCACAGCGTATGGTAGCTTTTGTTTTCCGTGTACAAGAAGAATACGTCAATCGTTACCTTGAAAGCGTTATGAGTGGTGGCACTGGTGATTTGGTTTCCGCTACAGTTTATGCTGTGAATGATATCTTTATTGTTTGGACATAAAGAGTTTCAATATAACTGATTTCAAGTTCATATTCATCTTTTTCGTTCAGTGCTTAAAATGTAATAGAAACTGGCAATCACTTTTACGGAAATACGCATGTATTTTCAAATATTTGTATTTATTTGAGAGTATTGCTGAATACACACAGTAATGACATCATTAAAATTTGCTTCTTTCGTGGCAATCCATTTTGAACAAACACTTCCTATTCTTTGGCATTTTTGGAATGTGTTAACTAGCAGCTATCCGTCCTGACTCTGGGAAGAAAGTAGTTTTGAAAATAAATAATATTTGTGGGGTTTAGTGACGACTGAGGATTTGGTAACTAGGCCATTTATTCCAATCATGGCTTGCAATCTTCGTACTTGTGTGGTCCACCTCAGAGAGGGCTTGCATTCGCATCAGAGAGTTTTAGAATCAGGCTTCGCCTGCGGGTGAATTACTTAAATTGCCCAAGGAATAGGATGCGCTCATTTGTACATATTGCATTTAAACTGCAATGCCAGCAGGTTGGACACTCTAATGACCGTTTACAGTGTTTATTGCTTCATTTGAAGCTATTATTATCTGCATTATTTGTGTAAATATCAGTTACGAACTGTCGATACAACTATGTGCTACACATAATGTTGTATACACACTGGCAGTACTTCTTCACCACAGATACAACACAGATACAACTTACTACACCCTTACAATACACATCTGTAAATTGTTGCATAAATTGCCTGTAGGTGACCCTGAGCCCTAAATACTGAAAATATAATAATCTGATCTCATCTTAACAATAGATATGGACGGTTGCTGATATAATCGCAAGTTAAAGTTTAAATGGTACGCTATCATGTATACATCATAACCTGAGTGATTAAAAGTTTAAATAGCAAGAATATGTTTGCAGTTATGACAAATGCATAACGCACTATTAGGACTGAATAATCGGGATTTGAACAATACACTATGTGCAATGACATAAAATCCAAATCATGTTGGATGTGCGTCTTTCTGTGTCTTAATGATAATCTAGAAGAAGTGTAAATCCGGGAAAGTTAGCGGTGGGCAGTATTTCGAACCTGAACGAGACATTCAGAAGGCATGTAAACGTCGACAGTAGTTTCTATTTGATTAAGTGCAAAGTCTGTTATGGTAAACACCCAGAGACAATAGACAGACATGACGGATTTTTATGTATACGATGGCGAATGCCACACCTATCCGGCAATCGGGAACACATTTCTCTGTTATGGTAAAATTTTCGAATTATATTTGTGAATATTTCTTCCTTTTGTTCTTGATTGAAATCTTCTTTGGAAAGTTTCCTTCATTAAATGAGCAGGAGGAGTGGTCGTATTCTACATAAACATAAACTGTTGCTTTCGTGGATATCTCGATACTTCGCAGTGGGGCAGTGTATCTCCGAGCACATGCTTAGCCCATGAAGACCCGGGTTAGAATTGGTCTTCAGCAACCCATGCTTCGCGTAACAGGCGACAAAAGGGCTCGTTGACTTGGTTGGCACATGTTATTGTATCCCAATTGCGTAGATCAATGCTCATGCTGTTGATCACTAGATTGTCTGGTCCAGCCTCGATTATTAACAGACCGCCGCCATATAGCTGGAATATTGCTGAATATTGCGGCATTTTACAACCAAGTGACAAAACAAAACGTACCCACGTCAAACTCTGAACATGTTGTAACTGATCTATTCAATTATAAGCCCATTAATGTGATTTCCAGTCATTTTAGAAATATTTTTTGGAAATAATATTCTGTTTCAAGCAAACACCTGAAACGTTCGTGCGTTGGTCCGTACTACTTTTTCAATGTTTCTTAAATGTATTTTACACACCAAAACTTATTTTAAAGTTGTCGGTCACACATACTCCAGGATATTCCGGTCAGTCTGTTATAATGACGATCCTTCTTTCATTTGTGGCACTTGGCACAAGCACTGCTCCTTCTCTCATGACGGAGATACGAATAGGAATGCCCCAAGACATAGACAGTTTTAATTCTTAGGTCCGATTTGTTTTGATTCTCGCTGATTTGTTTCCATTGCCCAAGCGAGACAACCCAGCCAAGTTTACCATGACCACTGAGCGGTTCTGTGACCCAAGGTAGCCTAAGTTAATGTGACACGTTCATCACATTTAGAAAACTCTGTCTGTGCAGTAAATACATAATTTTATACATATGTGTCTGTGAAATCTGTTGAGTCCATTGTTTTATACAATGTACTCATGTGTTTATGAATCACTATCAAAAAGTGATGACACCAATGCCGATCCCTCTGGAGCTAACGTTTTAGGATAGTGACACAGGAATGTGTTTTGTCTTTTGAAGCTTTATGCCAAGATCGGAATATGAAACAGATAAGGCGGAAGGAATGTTTTGCAATTTTATTATGGTTGAACAATATTACATTGACCAACCAATAGCTGGAGCCTAAGTTTATATTCTTTCCCTGTTTGGACTTTGCCAATCCGAACATAAATTCGAAAACATAAAAATATATCATAAAGGAGCGGAGCACGTACAGTTTAGCCCCATGCAGATGTCTGCTTCTTGCCCATATGTAACATAAACATACTCTGTGAACTTTTGTGGTATCCCTCTGAAGTATTGGTCCCCAGAAGCATATGCTGTGGTCACTCAAATGAATTGAGTTGCCTGGCTCTGTATCCCAGACGTGTAGCTGAATGCATATTGTCTTGCCCCGACGGTGCACATCTTTGGGTACGCCTTCATATACGTCATTGTCGATTTAAGCTCGATAAAACTTGAATTGTGTGGAAATATAATATACACACATTTATGTCATTTTGTGTTAGAGGACACACAAATTAAAATGAACGAGTAAGGCTTTACCCTGCTTTTAGCAATACTCAAGCAATATCATGGTGGAACACAATAGGAATGGGCTCCGCTCATTATACCCATGTGAGGAATCGAAATCGTGTCTTCGGCGTGACTAGCGTTCGCTTCAACCACTAGACAACCACACCGCCCCGGCGATGACACAGGGATCCAGATCATTTCATTGGCGCCACCAACATAAACGACATCAAATATTGATAAGTGTTGCCTTAAAGACAAAAAGAAATTCCCAAAACAGCTGTGGCTTGCTTTATGTGAAATTTCATTTGAATTACTCTATACTTGTTTCCAAGCTAAACATGCATATTGGCTTTGGTCCACACTGAAAACAGTTACAGAAGATGGTCTGGAATAATCTGGTCGTGAAAGTTTTGTTGAGTCTGCAGCTGGTATAAGCCTCAAGTGCCTGGAAGCGTTTGCCGTTTTAACTAATTTTCTTCATGACCAATGAAGCCTCCCAGTCGAGTTAAAAATCCGAGTTTAGGTTCAGTAAGGTTACGAGAAGCGTAATGAGTACATTCCTTTGAAGAAAGTTTCATACTCTTCGTGGTATACAGCAGTCTCCCTGCAATGAAAGGCTTCCCTTATTTGATATTCCACTTGCAAGAAATTTAATAGACCCGTTTCTAACCTGTATGAAGTTTTATATCTTCAACACTTCTTACTTTCATTAACTAAGGCCCTGTGTGAATTTGTGTTTATCCTTTCATATAATTTTTATAACCAATTTGCCTTTTAAACCAAACGGAATCTGCTGCAGCAGTTAACCGACACTGATAATTCTCGGGCGTTGACGTTTAATATTTACACAAAGATTCAAACTGATCAAGCTACCCTTCGTATTGCATCATTGGGTCATTAGGTAGTAAACTAAATCTTTATCGACATAGAAAAGCTGTCACAGCTTTTAAGGACAGGTGGGGCGGCGTAGTAACGTAGTGGTTAAAGCGTCCGCTTGTCACGCCGAAGACTCGGGTTCCATTCCCAACATGAGTACATTTCTACTGTCCCCACTGTGATATTGCATGAATATAGCTAAAAGCGGCGTAAAACCCTACTCACCCACTCACTCACTCACTCTAAGGATAGGTGTATAATTATACTCTCAAAAACAAGAAGGGCATGTTTGAAAATAAAAGATGATCACAGAAATATAAACATTTATCATTAGATGTAATGAACGGGTAGGAAAATGGGAGACAAGGTGTAACATGACATTCAACATAATATGTTGACGCTGTTACGTAATTATAAGTCTGTAGACAACAAAGGAAGACCACAAAAGTGTAGTAAAAAGCATTAACGATTAAGATAACTTGATCTATAACAACGTTACTGTCGCGAATGGTCAAAGTTTCGTTGCGTCACTCGGTCCGGATCTCTATGTGACAACTTGAGGAATTCATGTCTCTCCTCTTGCAGCGCCTTGCCAGATTCGGCAAACGTAGCGATTGGCCTTTGACGTGATCATAACTCAGACATGCTCTATGGGGGGAAGTCCGGACTCGTAGCTGGTCATTGCATACTAATGGTGATTGTCATTTACGATACGATACGTTCACGGTAGACAGGACCGATTTGAAAGACAAAATGTGCAAACGGTCCGGTTAAGGTGACAAATTAATGGATAATTTGCAGTTTGGGCAGTCAAAATTTGGAACTTGTTGTACCCTGCCTGATGCTGCTTCCCGTAGTACATGCACGCACACACAGACACAGACACACACAGACACAGACACACACAGACACAGACACACAGAGGCACACACACAGAGGCACACACACAGAGGCACACACACAGAGGCACACAGAGTGAGAAAGAGGAGGGGGCGCCCACACACAGAAACGCACAACATGCGTGCATTAGTGCAATAATCTTAATTCACCTCTCCATTTCAGACCCACCCTAAGTCTTTCATGTCAGACTTCCTTACATAGCGTTCGTGAAGTCGCATTCCAACACGCCCAAACTATCCAAAATGAATCTTTGAATGAAACACGGCACCAGATCTTTGGCGATTGCCCCAGCAATGTCTACAAACCACTGTCAGTGTGTTAGCGGTGTGACGTGGTCGCCGAACACGCAGACGTTGTCGAACCGTCTGGTCAGTCGCCTCAACTCAGGTGGCCTGGCTTAAGTGAACAGCGATTTGATTGCTGTGTCTGCGAATTATACGTATTTTGTCTGGATGTTCGTCTAATTGTTAGTACAAACTACCCCCGACTAAAACAAGCACATCTAAAAATATCATCTCAATAATCGAAAGGTCATGAAATGTATATAGAAGAAGAGAAATAGAAATGAAAACATTTTCATTTCATCCAATTGTATTTGTATGTAGACAAACCGTGGAGGATAATCTCAATCAATATATGATATCGTTGCTTTAGATGTATGCCCCTCCAGGGTAGGTTGTTTGGTTTTTTAGTTCGATTATTTGCCGTATGTAAATACAGACATGCTTATGAAATTGACATTTTATGGTAAATAATATGTAATGAAGTCATGTTTGTCATAAACACTACCACCCAATGAGTTTGTACACATCAGTATGAGTCCATAAACATGTACAACTTTAACAAAATATCTCGAATCCAATACTAACAAAACTATTCAGTTTTAAAATCTTAAACTTAAAAGTAATTCAGATTACGAATATTCTAACTATTTTCCTTTCATGCTCATCATCAATGCCATGTTGTTGTTTCCAAAGATGTAATTCCTCTACAGATGAAATCTGACTTCCATAACAAACAGTAAATGTTGAAAAAGAACAACATGTTTGTTGTTACGCTCGTCAAGGTCTTCAAATTGTCGTCAGTTTTTGTAAAGCTTTTTACTTGTTTTTTCCTTGAACAGCATGCGTTATTCAATTTCACTTAATTTCCCATCATTAAGTGCATACTAGTTCGAGACAAGTAGGAATTCAATTCCTAGCACAGTGAAATTCAAGTACTATTTTTATCATCAATTACTACCGTCTTACAAAAAAAGCGGAAAAAAACTATCAAATTGTCGTTGCCTTTATCATCTCTGCCGGCCCACACAGCCTTCAAAGACCGATATCTCGAATTGGTTTCTTTGATCTCACGTGTGACTGTAGAGGAATATACTCCCTGGATGCCACGTCGGTGGTAGTCCTATGACATACAACATGGACCAAACAGTACGATGCTTATTGCCTTACGTAATTCAATGTACTTGAGATAGAGCAGCTATTCATTTATCATATCTAAGAAGTGAAAAACATTTTTTAGCATTAAGCAATGCTGTCGAGTTTAATAATCTAACGCAGAAAATATTCATGAAAACTGCAACCAGAGAGGCTATTGACTGTGCTGGACCTGTATGAATGCATTTTGAAGATGTTATTCACATATTATTGGTTATCAGTTATTTAATCCATACAGTTACGTAGTTTCATGTTGTTTCTGTTATCTCTTTTAATCCAAATCTTCTTGACGCCATGAAAAAATGTAACGTTTGTAAAAAGAATCACGTTTTTGTATTTTACTTGAGCTATGATCTCAAACATGTCCTGTTTGATGAGCAGCAGCGTGGAGAGTTTCAGAGTTTGAGAAAGGAATGTGTAATATGATCTCGAACCTAATAAAAATCTGCAGTAAATTCTATTTCACATTCAGATCCAAATCTAAAATGTAAACTTGGTGTTATCAATCGTTATAATACGCTCTTAACGTTAACTTTCTGAAGGCGTTGAACGTGTGGACAGAAGTGATAATGATGAAATCAGAGACAGCAGAAACATTATTACATCGAATCCGTGCAGCAGAGAATGACATCCTGATTTATTCTGTCACAAGAAAGGAGGGCCAGGAAAAACACACACCAAGAGCTGACCTTATGCATGACCATCTGCAGGACACATTCTTATCAAAGTTAGTCAATATGTGCAAGAGCAAATGTCACTGCGATAAAACTGATATTTCAACAACTGCAAATCAATAACATTTATGAACATGTGGACTTTGTACATGTATTGATGTACAGTCTGTGTGCACATCAAGCCACTTGGCAGTCGTGTTCATGAATATTGGATGCCTCTCAGATGTTCTCTCACTTCAAACAATTTATTGGAACTTCTTTGAAAAACATATTAGTTACGATGAAGAACGTGATATGTTTCAAATCTTTAGAAAGCCTATTGAGTCCATTTGAAACCTATGTAAACAGGAGTAAATGTTAAAGTATAAGTGTAGAGATTTTAGTCATGTTCTCATTAAGAAACACGATAGGATGGATATCTGAGAACGTCATCAAAGTAATTCTACAACAGTAATCCTAGCATCGATGCAATGACTAAATATGCACCTGCCGTTCTCTAGTGAAATTAGACGACTGAGTGTTTACATGTTCTTTTGCGCCGCAGTTAACAACGGTCTGCAAATTACGTAATATGTAAGGGTGAACATGACAAATCAACGCCTCCGACGACAGCCGCTTCATTGTAGTCGATACTTACGGGATCGGTTGGTCAGGCTCGCTGACTTGGATGACACATGTCATTGTATCCCAATTGCGATGCTCATGATGTTGATCACTGGAATGTCTGTTCCAAACTCGATTATTTACAGCCCGTCGCCATATAGCAGGAATAATGATGGGTGCGACGTTAAGCAATAAAAAACAACTACAACAATAACAAACTATCCAAAAAAAGAAACGCATAGGCGTTTGGTATTTTTTAAAATCTATTAATTACCTAATTGCGTTTAAACAATCGTCAAACTATGTAACAAAAGTGTTGATAACATGATTTTACACAATTGCACAAGTAAAAAATCGACTTTACCTGAAAATGTTGATTTTGATGATATTTCTTGCAAGGATTAAAAAGGCATCGCCACAACGCAACAGAAATCACCTTCCATTTGAAAATGAGCAGCAAAGAGCATGCACTGTCTGGCTATAAAAATCCAGATTACTTTCGGAAATCGTCATTCGTTTTGAAGGAGTTTCAAAATCACTACGCCACGACTTGACGCTGCGACACGGAACATCGCCATTGAACGAATGCACGCTGGAGATTACCAATCTTCTGTTGCCGGGCGCCTGAATGTTCGTCTGAGCACGATATCACGGCTTGCAACCAAACAGGTACAACAAATGACCGTCCCCGTACAGGCAGACCTCGAGTGACCACTGCAGCCCAAATTCGGTATATCCGGGTACTACATTTACGTGATCGTACTGCCATGGGTGAGATCACAGCAGCCAGGGTGCCCGGGCTTCGGAGGATATACGGTCAAACTGTACGGAACAGGTTTGAAGAGACTGGACTGAGAGCCAGGAGACCCGACGTCGGGACCATGCTACGTCGTCACCATCGCGCTCAACGTCTCCGTTATCTACAATTATCCACTTGGTTGTATAGACATTACCTTCTTCTATACTGATGTAAACATTCATGTACTAAAGTCTATTTGTGGACGAGTTATACATGCTTGAAAATACAACATTTTCACAACAGATTTCTGAGTTATGCGTTTCTTTTTTTTAATAGTATATTTTGCAGGGGAAACACTCCGATTCCAAGTCTATCCAGAATTTTCAAGATAGACTTAGAATATTACTCCGTATAAATGCATGATATGAATAGAGCAAGGCAATCATTAATTTTGCCTCTATTTTGAGTATATATATTAACGTCAAAACATCAACACCAGAGACTATTCAGGTCTTGAATATTTGCCAAAATAAATCCCATGTGGAACATTACATAATTGAATCCATGAAAATCAAAGATGACACCAGGATGTCAATATGATGTAACTGGTTGTAATAGCAGACCATGGAATCATGAGAAGCTCGAGGGTCTTTTTGATGAAACCCTGGCGACAATTCCTGTGCTTCAAAGAGCATGTACAGTCAACCCTCTACAGTCTGTCTACACCATTATACACATGTGATCACAATGCTCTTGTTATGACGTTACCGTATATCTTTGCGAATGAGGAACCTGGTAATTAACTTCATCACAGAACAGCATCCCGGTCACCATGGATCACAGAAACAAAATGACGTCGTTCCCTGAGGTAACGTTATTCTGTTCGCTTACTTATTCGAATCATAAGTTGGAGACGGTTCCAGGAAGCGTCGAGAGCCAACCTCAATTAAACTATGTGACCTAGCTCTACTTATATGCATCTCTATCATGTCAGCATAACCAGTATATCAGTCAAAATACATCATCATTCTGTGAGAATCTTCCTCCTTCTTTAGATCGAATCTCCAATAGATTAACCCTCATCAACGCCCCATATTTCACAAGAATGACGACCTTGCATATAATTTCATAGTCGAGGTGCTACAGTCGATGGTACAGAATAAGGCAAGCAGGAAGCAATCTTACAGAGACAAGTTTCTCAGATCAATTTTCGGCAAGAGTTTTAATTCTGAAGGGGGATGATTTTGTTTGGTTTCGTTAATCCTTCCCTCTGCCTCCGGTGTCAGACGAGGAATCACCCGCTACCAGATCTATATGTACCTCATGTTTCCTGCTAACAATCAAACAGTGTGCACATTATGCATTTCAACAGTAGGTCGAAGAAATGGGTGGCAGTGAGTATTACTATTCCTGAAAAAGTTTATTGAATTTTGAAGCTTATTAGTTTGTTCTCCTTGCTCCTTCGTCCACGCTGCATGTATATACATGTCTAGCATATTCAGGTCAGCTCATTTCCCGCAAGACTTTCCATTAGGTTTCTGCTGGTTGACATTTTAAACTCATATATTGTGCCATATATTCTGATACTTTGAAGTTAATCTAAAAAATATATGATTAAAATTAGGATCGTAGTGTTTGGGTACAATTCGGTGCTTTATTCCGGCCACGAAGCCAGTCTGTCGAACGCAGGTATGTGATTATACCATTTGTGACCATCGGAGAGTCACGATTGCTTTAAGAGCAGGCTCTTATCCATTTCAGTCACCCATTATTTAAAATTGTCAATTTTGTTAACTTACTCATACGATCTTGACGAAAACTATTTGGGCTAGCCGGATGGCCGAACACTTGTATCCGCCATTTTTGATTACTACATACTAGAGAAATCGGCGTAATAACTTGCAGTTCTTGTTGTCATGGAAGCACATAGATAATATGTTATGTTTGCAATCACTGGATGCGTTTATCATATTCAATGCATTTCTTTAGGTTAGCGTGATCCTGACACGACGAGTTACAGTCATCTTTGACGGTGTTAGGGGAATTTCAAGTATTTCCTTGTGGGGTGAACTGTGGCCTTTCCAGAAAGTGAACCGACGTGTGTAACTCAAAATTACTTGAAGTGTTCTTGCACGTGTAGGGAATATAAATACCGACAATCGTGTGCTGGAATTGCCAAAGTAAAACCCTTTATAACAGAGTGGTCCATTTGGCCTTTGAATTGCCATTAGGGTAATTTGATTACACTTGTTGAAAGAATAAAGGTTGTTATTTAAGGCGTTGTGTTGAAACGTTCGACATCCTATACTCTGAATGTAAAACGTCGTTGATGATTCTCGTCCTGATGGAGCATAATGATGTGTCCACAAGGCATCTCAAACGGATCAATGACTTATGTCCCATTTTGTAGAAGAATAGTACATTTTCTGTCTTAAACGTTGTCACGTATACACTGAGGAAACATTACAATATGTGTACATGTATATTGACTGATAGCAATAAATTAGTAGTTAATTGATTATCAATATCACAGTGGGTGAGTATTAAGTAGGGTATTTTACTCCACAGTGAAGAGTAGACCAGTTGTATCACCGAGTGTAGGCCTGATATTGGACGTACACCACTTTGTTGAAAGACAAGATCATTTGTATGGTGACGATGAAACTACAAACAAATCGACGAACAGGGCTCCAAGCCCATGAATAAGCATATTGGTTTAGATAGGTACAAATGACGCAACTATACAGGTAGAGGGCCAACTTGTTCAACACTATCGAAGGTGGGGAACACGTCGTTGGTTGGTAACATAGTCATTAAACGCGGTTACTATATACGGTGTCCAGCGCTAACGTCAAAGGCCAAAGATTGTCAAACTGAAATTTAAAGCCAATGTCATCTGGAGTTTACTGAGAAAGAAATATGTGAAATGTTGGACTTCCTCATAGATAATATATAAGTAAACTTTGAGGATAGAACTTTAGATGTATGGATTCAGAGTTACAATAAAGTATTAAAACACTGTAGTACAAGAGTCAAATAGTCAACCAGCAATCTCCTGTTGTGTCTATTTTGACTGGTACTATGCTAGTGTTGCCTCGCTATCGTTTAGGTGAAATCTAGATATGCCTGTCCGTGTTTTTGCTGTGGGTGACCTCAGTGGACGTTATATGTTCACCTCATCGTGAACCCCTGGTAAAATGACTAATTGTGTGTTGGTACGTGTTTATACCCAAGTTGAAACCAAGAACTATGATGTAATAAACAATGGTATTCTAAAATTATAAGCTTACAAAATGCTACACGTCGCTACAAAGGTAAAACAGTGGTTGTACAAAATGGAGTGACAATACAAATTCAAAAGCAGTAATAATATCAATAAAGACAGATATGGTAATATTCCAGCCATTTTAGTAATGGTCACATTTCCAAAATAAGCTGAGTATCCAGGGACAGAATATTCTCCGCGCAACTGCTGGCCATTTTGTAACTTGGGATGTAATGTCAGATATGGAGCAAGGGCAAACTCCCCTCATATGCCTAAGATAAGGATTCCAGAAGATTCTCCAGCTACCCGGCCCAGAATATATTGGAAATGCCCATAGGCCTGTATTACTCTGTATTACTTTTTCAGAATACTGTCTAAATGTAGCACAAATCTAAATACAACATCACTGCTCCTAATTGACTATATATATGTACAATGCATTACTTTTTGAACATTGTTGCTTGAACAACGCTGCCACGTAACAGTTTATATGTAGAAAAGTTCATGAATGTTCAGCCGAAATTTCCATATACTTTGTTGAAGGTTTTTCTAGTGTCTGATTCAATATTTTTTAGCTAAATCAGTCAACACTGTTACGTTGAAATACTGCTTAAAAATAATCATAAACACAAATGAAACGTTCACAAATGTTCGAAATTTGTTCAACTTAATAATGCAATAGAAGACCCGTCCAACTTCTTTTCAGCCAATCAGGAAATAGTAGTCCGCTAGTGGGCGTGGCCTTTTTTGGCTTAGGACTATGAGAGCATAGCCCTAAAAAAAACTGCTTGGTTATACAATAGACACTATGGAATCACTCGCAATATATTCTCTAAACACAAGCATTGCCTTAGAAGATTGTTGTTTTAAATCTATAGAAGAACTTCAATAATACTCACTGTTTCTTGATACTTCGAAATCCCCTTAATCTAGGCGGATAAGGTGACAATATAATATAATAATTGCATTAGCAGATTTATACAATTGTCCGGATGGATAAATACTATGAAGTAATTTGTATCATGGAAGGATTTCAAGGAGTTATCAGGCGAACGTTGAGGTGTCCGTATTACCTGGGTCGAAACAAATGAGGTTTCATATTGTTAAAAAATCCCCAAAATGTCTGTCATGGAGTCAGGTTTAAGTTACATGGACGTTACTTCATCACGCAATTGTAAAGGATAACTTGCACAACAATGTTATCATCGGTTAATACACTTTCATCACACATCCACTGAATAATTGTGTACATGTAATCACTCAGAGGGTGACCTTAACTGAAGGCTAAAATAGAAATACACGCCAAAATGGCTGAACACGGAAGGTTGTAATTTACCATGACACGAGGATGCTTTTGTAACTGATCTCATATGAGCATCAATGAAATATTAGTCAATAAAAGGAGCATGGAGCAATATCATATTTCAAAATAGAAGTCAATAATATGAAGTTGTGGCGCTGTTATGGCGTTGGAAAATATAGGCCAATGAAAGCATAATGTGTTGTAATAAAGACATAATGCAGCCAGTATCAGAGAAACTGATAGATTAAATGATTAATGTTTGATATGCTTAGCTCGTTTTGAAAAGGGATCTCTGTTTCATATTTCAGTATGAACCTAACTAATCTGGCTCTACTTGTCGTGGGTGTTTCAGCAGTAGGAGTTGCATGAAGTAGGAACATCTAAATTGATGACAATGAACATGATCCGGGAGTTATTTTTGGACGCAAGAAATTAAGAATAGGTATGGTGCCCTGAGAGAATGAGTGGATGAGAGATTAACTTAACTTTAATTTCAGAGCCTTTCACTTGTTTACTGGAACTGTAAGGCTAAAAACAGATAAATGACATTGTGATGTACTGGCTCCAATATCCGCATCAGTCATTCCTTTGGGAAATTAGACCACTTTTTATTCTAATCTGCAGACATTACCCCAGCTGGATGCAGTTTACGCTGATGTTTCAGATTGAAAATGTGTTTATGAAACAATTACAATCAGTCACTCACAGGCAGATTTTAGAGATTTTCAACATATTACATGGAATTGCTAGACCTTCACTGTCACAGAGGGAACTCTATCTTCAGGTGAGCATCCAATGTCAGGTCAGAATATCCAGTAACACTGTTCTAAATGTCAGTGTCGGATTCAAGTTACTCGCTCGATCGCTCTAGAGTGATTAATGAGAACCTAACGTTTAAATGTGAATTAAAACCCAAATCCCAAAGGTCTCAGACTCTGGGTTTCAGTTTGTGCACCAAAAGTACAATCCAGTTGCCAACTCGGATGTCATCAGGCACCGAAGAGCAAACAACTACACCCAGTTAAGGCAAACTGATTTTACCACGATATGCCGTTTCATACAAAACACGTTCTCAAAATGATCAATTTCGAGAGATGAGTTCTCTGTTTGAAAAGCCGATCTGATTCAATGTCAATGAAGTGTTTGCGAGGACACTGGCAGTAGATTGACCTCTAATGTGAAGAGTGTAATGAAGATATTTGAAGTGATGTACTTCCCCTTCACTACAAGCTCGGTGTTCTTACCCGCTGTCATGTCGCTCAAGACTGGAGTTAGAGGATGCCCTATGGCTTATTCAAACCCCTTTGGAAGAAGTCCGTCCAGTTATCAGATACCGGCCCCGTGTGAGACTGGCGTTAGTGGATATATCGCCTAGACTTAGTGTTGGAGGTTCAGAATTATTTCTGTGTAGTTTCTGATTGTGTGATTGAAAATGTTTAAGAAATAAACTTTTCTGGGGTCCCTGTAGTGTTAAAGGTGTGGTGTTATTGTACACCCTATTATCCAGCTGACTAATATTTACGTTGTTCATACACTTTAAAACAGGCTTGTAATACCACTGCGACACATCTACCCAACACACTATGGCATACCATCCAGACAACATAGCGTGCTTGTAATGCTACAGCATCTCAACTACACTATACACCATGCTTGCAATGCTACAGAGCTCATCAACAAAGCACATCGGGCTTGCAATGCCACAGAGCTCATCAACAAAGTACACCATGCTTGCAATGCTACAGAGCTCATCAACAAAGTACACCATGCTTGCAATACTAAAGAGCTCATTAACAAAGCACATCGTGTTTGCAATTCTACAGAGCTCATCAACAAAGTACACAATGCTTGCAATGCTACAGAGCTCATCAACAAAGTACACCATGCTTGCAATACTAAAGAGCTCATTAACAAAGCACATCGTGTTTGCAATGCTACAGAGCTCATCAACAAAGTACACAATGCTTGCAATGCTACAGAGCTCATCAACAAAGTACACCATGCTTGCAATACTAAAGAGCTCATTAACAAAGTACACCATGCTTGCAATACTACAGAGCTCATTAACAAAGCACATCGTGCTAACAATGCCACAGAGCTCATCAACAAAGTACACCATGCTTGCAATGCTACAGAGCTCAAACAAAGTACACAATGCTCATCAACAAAGTAAACAATGCTTGCAATACTACAGAGCTCATTAACAAAGCACATCGTGCTTGTAATGCTAAAGTATCTCACCTACACAGCACACCATGCTTGTAACATTACAGTTCTTCATCTACATAATACACCATGCTTGAAATTCTACAGCATCTCAACTACAACATACACCATGCTTGCAATGCTACAGAGCTCATCAACAAAGTACACCATGCTTGCAATACTAAAGAGCTCATTAACAAAGCACATCGTGTTTGCAATGCTACAGAGCTCATCAACAAAGTACACAATGCTTGCAATGCTACAGAGCTCATCAACAAAGTACACCATGCTTGCAATACTACAGAGCTCATTAACAAAGTACACCATGCTTGCAATACTACAGAGCTCATTAACAAAGCACAACGTGCTAACAATGCCACAGAGCTCATCAACAAAGCATGCATACAGAGCAACATGCTTGCAATACTACAGAGCTCATCAACAAAGTACACCATGCTTGCAATACTACAGACCTCATTAACAAAGCACATTGTGCTTGTAATGCTAAAGTATCTCACCTACACAGCACACCATGCTTGTAACATACCCACGTTTTTCATCTCCACTGTATACCATGCTTATACTACTACAAAGAACGCATGCTTGTAATACTAACGTAGCTCACCTACACAGCACACCATGCTAAACCTGCCGACTATCAATCCCCTTCCCGTTATACAGAAGATGTAAATGAGATACACGAACTGTTTAAAAGCAAGACAGCCAAGACAGTTTTGAAACTTAATGTAGCAAAAGAATAGATATTCCATATCGCTGAAATATAAAGCTGAAAATAGACAATCAACGTTTTTATGTCAATACTTTTGCTTGTAAATTCCTATTTTGCTTTTTGACAAGACTCATGCTGAGGTAATATGGCACCAGAAAGGTAATAGTCTTTTGATGCATTATGTACATCATTTAGTAACTTAAAGGCCTGACGATGGACTTCTAAATAGTCATATGAAACAGGTCACTGTTACACAATGTTAAATTATGCATGTCAGTCAACATCACTTTGACTACTGAAGTTAATTTTGAGAGCAAATTCAATCAACATCTCCATGGTTTGAATAATTTAACTATGTATGAGCAAATGGTCATATTAAGTCATCTGTTGTGGGGTGTTTTAACCCTTAACCCAGCAATATTATTCCTATCTGTCGGCAACTTATAAACATTTTAGTCATTGATTAATAGTATGAGCAAGGCTTCACGTCATCATTAACTGTCATCGAACTAGTCACCAACGGCATTAGTCGATCCTTATATTTACAAGCATGGGTTTCTAGGAACCAGTTCTAACCCGGATTCCGGCCGGAATAAGGGCAACAATAAATGACGTCAGACATTGTGTATTTCATCTAATCTACCAGTCCCATGTTTCCATCTTCTTAATTGGGCTGGTTGACATGTAAATATGTTGTTTCATTAAACGATAGGTTATTGAGTGAGTGAGTTTAGTTTTACGCAGCACTCAGCAATATTCCAGCTATATGGCGGTGGTCTGGACCAGCCAATCCAGTGAACAACAGCATGAGCGTCGATCTGCGTAACTGGGAACCGATGACATGGGTCAACCAAGTCAGCGAGGCTGACCACCCGATCCCGTTAGTCGCCTCTTACGACAAGCATGGGTTACTGAAGATCAATATTCGTGGGATATTCGACAGCACCCGGTGTCATAACTATTTGATTTATAAACACAAAAATAGCATGCTCATGATGTAGTTGGCATTTGTGCAGATATTTTTAGGCTTTTATACATATTACAAGATTTTCAGTCCAACAGTGAGCAAGTTTATATATTTCTGTAATTCCAACAAGTAGTGCGGATAGGCCACTCTCTACCCTTTCATGATCATAACTTTTTCCAGAATACAGTGCTACTCAGAGGGACAGCATATTGCAACACTGCCTGGTGATAATATGCATTTGCTACACCACACAATGAGGATGATACGATTCTACACACTGTTACTGCTCAGAACAAAAGAGCATTGGATCACGACTTGGCCTCAGTTCAGTCGGTACTTAACCCGGTCTTGACGCGACCAAGGTTTTGCTTTTGTTGGCACTGTCTTGTTGGGAAACAGCTTATTTAGTTTTATGTGTAAGGTATTTTTGTCCTCACTCGTCTTGTTTAACAAAAGAAGATTTACAAAGGTGGACACTTTCTTTCAGCAGGTTAGCAACTAAACCATGAATTAACCTCTCCTGTCGATTTTTGTTGGTCTTCCTCAATCCATTATTGCATCAAATCCTCATTTCAGATGTTTTAGCCGTTTCACGACACGTAAGTACACGATGTTTAAACCGTTCCTGTGGAGATTGGGAATCTTTTGATTGGAACCTCTGATGGTCCATCTATACATTCAGATGTTATAAGGAATATGTTGATAATATCAATATTAATATATACTGAACATCATTGAAAACGCACCAGTCTAAAATTGTCCATATTTTCATCAAGATGGATTTCAGCATGACAATGATCAATGAATATAACTAACATGAAGTCGAAGGGCATGTCCAGTTGAAAAAATGCTTTAGAAACAAATTCCTGTTCACTGTATGACTCTTAATTCCAAAATACATAAACATGCAGCCACGCCATGAAAAAAGCGCGAATTTCATTCTGAAATCATACTGACTGTGACATTAAAAGCAGGTGTATGAGAACCGATTCTCATTGCTCCACTAACGATTGTGAAACGAGGACAGAGATGCCGAGGTTAACACATCACGGAAGAGAACGTGCACTAGGCATGATTCAGGTTGGCACCAGTAGCAGGGATTTTGCTCGACAACTTGGACTTGGCCACTCCACCATCGTTAGGCTTCATAGACGACATCAGTAGACAGGCAGCACCCATGACCTTCAATGGCCTTGGCAACAACGTGTTACGACGCTCCATCAGGATCGCCATATTGACCTTGTCCATATCAGTGATTGAACACTGCCGACTGCCAGGACTGCTGCACTAGTTCAAGGTTGACGTGGGGGTCATCAGCGCTGACTCCATGCGACGCCGTCTACACGCTAAAGGGATCCATGCTCGACGTCCTTACATTGGACCAATTCTGACTGACAGACACCGTAATAAACGTATACAATGGGCTAGCAGGCATTTTCAGTAAAGGTTATAACAATGGAATGGTGTGGTGGTTACTGACGAGTCACGTCTTCATCTATGTAATGCTGACGGTCGATTACGTGTTTGACGTAGACGTGGTGAACGTTATGCTGATGTGTGTGTGGTTCAGACAGACCTTTGGGTGGTGGGAGTGTTATGGTGTTGGGTGGAATAAATTACATTCACAGGAATGCCTTCATGTCTGTCAGGGAAGAGTTAATGCCCTTTATTACCGTGAGCAGATTCTTCAGAATCACATCGTATCTGTCTTCAGTCACCACCAAGATGTCCATACTTTTCAACAGGACAACGCACAGGCACACACAACAAGATTTTCCATGCAGTATCTGGCCCAGCAACACATCCAGGTTATTTATTGGCCAGCACAGTCGTCACATGTATCCCCCCTGGAGCACTTGTGGGACGAAATTGGTCAACGTCTTTCGCGGCGACAACAGATGCGAGACATCCGGGAACTTGAGGCTGCACTACTACAGAAGTGGAAAGCCATCCTCAAGAACTCTATTCGGACGCTTATTGACTCAATGAGGAGACGTTGAACTGCATGTGTCTATGCAAATGGCGGTCACAAGCGATATTTACTTTTCGATTTGACCCCACGTATGTTTGATCCTTTCTGACTGTGAAACATTTCAATGAATGAGCGGCTTTTCTGTATTGTTGTTTTTGTCAGTCGTCCATCTGTTATTATCCACTCAAAAAATATCAATTCCTTACACGTGCTTTTAATAATCTGAACTTTCATAAGTGGTGCGTTTTCAATGATGTTCAGTATATAATAAGTTATATAATTTTGTACATATTTGCATATGTCATATCGGATATCGGTAGAACGTTAAAAAAGGTATTAACTAACATTGATTTGATCATACAACAACACTAAAAGATAAAGTTAACACAAGTGACTTCCATTCAAGTACAAACAGGTAAAGAGGCACTGAGTAAGTCAGATGCAAGGAAGATTGGTGCATTCGTTCTTCTCAAAGAAAAGGCGGTCGTGGACGTTTAGAACTGTTGTTCATTCACGAATGTGTAGCAGGCCGATGCACATGTTGTTGATCACTGGTTTGTCTGGTCGAATATTTACGGTCCACCGCCGCATAGAACAACATACTAAACAAATACGAATGTGTATATGGTACGAGGGATGGCTTCAAGGTTCTGAGCCATGATTAGATGGACAACATCGATGAAAGTAGGTGCTAATCATTTTTCAATGGAACCCACTCCGAGGTCCACACACTTCTGCCAACGATGCCCGAGACCCAGGATCCAGCTGGTATTGAATGCTTCCTCACAGTTGTGTAAAGAGTCCAATGAAGCCATCACCATCATCCTCCTGTCATGTTTAGAAAGAGGTGAAAACCTGACGCTTGAAAAACTAGGGAATGTCGAAAACGTTCCACGGTCATATATTGCAGCCATGGCTGTTACAGTCCCGTACACAGGTGCGCTGACTTGTTGGGCCAACACACCTTGAGTGGGTTTTCCACAACCTTTCGCTTTGATATTCTCAGTGGCAGTGGTTTTACAGATAGACATAATACTGGTCTTTAACGGTATGACCTTCAGGGGTAGTCTACTAGTAGGATTCATTTGGAATCCCCTTGCCAGCTAATAGAACAGACTTAGCCTGATGCGAGATGCTTCCACTGCTTTGACAGTTGTTCAGTCTCTGAGTGATAGAGTGAACCCAAATTCCGTCCAAAGTTACTGACCGCTCAACAAAATTGACTAGGTCTATGTCAAAATGCTGTCAATTCCCCAAAAACATAAGGACGCTGAAGCCTTTCTGGTTAGGGGTCAGAAGCCTTAGGTCCCCAATTGCTGAAGCCATTGTCGTGCCCGGTTCAGGCCTAAGAATGTCCTCAACTGTGTCGTGAGAGATGTCTACTGCTTTGGCTAAGTGGCGTTTGGTGCGTTCTTTATCATCTATTATGTTATCATTATTTTATCCTCAGTGGTGGCAGCTGAAGGTCTTCCTGATTTTTGGATCCTCTTCGAAAGTCTCTCTGGTCCCATTCTTCATTCCTTTTGCTAGAAAATGAGCATCATCCTTCAAAGCTGACAACCTGCTCGCATGTATGGCTGTTGGAGCTGGCCCTTTTCTTTGAAGATTTATTTATCTGTGACAGCATGGTAATCAATTTTGTCCCTGTGATTCCTGCCAAAACATGCTACCTCGTATTTGGTTCCTATGCAGCATGTGTCCCCCTGAGAGGGTACGTAAGTCCCAAAACATTCAAAGTCAATTTAAATCTATCCAACCTTTTTAATCGTAGAATATGTGTGTTTTAATGTATGGCTAAACGTGTCTAAACCGCTAACGGCTGAAGGGATGGTGTAAATCCAGCTAGGGTCCATGCAGGAAGCAAATGTACTGTAAGTCCTCATGGTCCCTAGTATGGTGATCTACCTTCAGTTGTTGGCAATCTATAGCCTGTTTTTATATTGTCTTGACATTAGACATGTTCTAGATTTTATCACAAGTTTTAAATGGATTTCTGTGATATACTAGTAGTTTTAATGTTCTAATTTTATTGATATATGATATAATCCTTAATTGTTCTCGTCACGATATGGCTGAAATATTGCCGATGTGAGGATAAATATTAACTCACTCACTCACTCACTATGCAGCATGTAAGTGTAGGAAGTATAGAAATTGACTGTTGAGGGTGGACTATACCACCTTCGTAGGCTAAGAACTCTTAGCTATCCCTCATAGAAGCAGACCTAAGTACATTGCAATCGGACGAATGGAGACAGTTATATCAGGGTTTAGACACGTTTGGTGTATCATTACTGTTTGGGTTCAAACCCCGCCAGACGTTTTCCTCTCCAAGAATTTTCAGATCAAGGTTTACAGACAGTTTACTTTAGCAGTGAAATATCTCGGCTGTATTTTTATATAAAACATGGTAATTTTACCACTTTCACGGAGAATCGGCGTGTTTTTCGTAGACAGTTACTGCAGATTTATTCATATCGTAATTGCGGCGAAGGGATTGATCCAGATAACAACTTATATGATGCTAATAGCAGTGGGCTCACTTGTTGATGCCAAGAACTGTCTGCTCGTGCCATACCGTAGGACGCCGTATGAAACCGTGCATTGGAAGTATGCCATAATGATCATTGAAGTTAGTTTCAGCTATACTGAGAAGTGTGCTGAATTTAAACAAATCTCTCCGGTGAACTAAATCCTCCCTGTGCTTTCCTTACCGTGGAGGCGATGGCCTGTCTTCCATTGATTAGAAACTAGTCGTTCCACACGCTACACCGGCGCGAGATCAACAAGTCTGAGTTGCTCTTAGCTAAATGACCCGTTTGATGTGTTGGACAGGTGATTCGAGGAATTAATGTCACTATAACACATGTGATTGTTTTGTAGCTCTCGATTCCGTGGGCTATTTACCTCAGATTCTGTCAGTATCTTTGTTCAGGGCGATATTTTGGACAATAAGAGAGAGTGAATTATCTGCAATAAAAAAATCGATTGGTTCCGCTGTGCTGTAATTAAAGGCGAAACGGCAGGTTTGGTTATCGGTCGGTTATTGCAGTTTACGTAAAGTACACGTTCAGATATAACGTTTTCTCCTACAGCCTTTACACCAACGCCTCCACACCTTTACACCAGCAATTTATACAAATATACATAGTTTCTGCTGTATTTCATGCTTTGCCAAAAACATTTTACAAATTCTTGAGGATCCGCTCATAATGGACATAGAAATATTGATATGGTGGTGTACGTAAATGGCAGGAACGTATGGTTACAAACACATCTATACAATTAAATAGCTTCAAACTGACTTAAATATACAATGCTGAGACAAATCTAAGCTTCTGTATATAATAGGGACGCTGAGACGACATGAACAATATTTCTGCCAGAAATTTCTGCGGAAAAAATAAATTCTGCCAGAAATTTCTGCAGAAATGCATTTTCAGAGCCAATTTGTGAGCTTATGAACACATGAGTGCACTGGCACATGAACTTTTCGGGTTCATCTCCTCGAGATCTTTCCAATGATATAAAATATGTCTTTGTAGCTCGCTTCCTTCTGTGTGTCAAGTTAGGACTCGCTGGTCATTCCTAAGTTGTCCCACCCGGCCTTATATAATCCTGAGAGGGAGGCAACCTGGCTGTAACAGCACTGGGTTTGTGTAACACCGGTTATCTCACTGTCTGTGTGAAGTAAAGTTATGTTACCCGGCTGTCTGTGGGGAGTAACTTGATGATTTCCCACTGTCTGCGTGGAGTGACGTGATGCTATCTCACTGTTTGTGTGAAGTAAAGTTATGTTACCCGACTTTCTGTGTGGAGTAACGTGATGTTTTCCCACTTTCTGTGGGGAGTAAAGCTATGTTATCCGACTGTTTGTTGTCCAACTAAATGTGTGTAATACCGGAACGTAGACATCAAGACGTTCTGCAACGTTGTCCAACTGTCTGTGTGTAATACCAAAAAGGAGACAACATGACGTTAAGCATTGTCATCCAACTGTCTGTGTGTAATACCAGAAAGTAGACAACATGACGTTAAGCATTGTCATCCATCTGTCTGTGTGTAATACCAGAAAGTAGACAACATGACGTTAAGCATTGTCATCCAACTGTCTGTGTGTAATACCAGAAAGTAGACAACATGACGTTGTCCAATTGACTGTGTGTAATACCGGATGACAACATGACGTTATCCAACGGTCTGTGTGTAATATCGGAACGTTGACAACATGACGTTGTCCAACTGTCTGTGTGTAATATCGGAACGTTGACAACATGACGTTGTCCAACTGTCTGTGTGTAATACCGGAACGTTGACAACATGACGTTGTCCAATTGTCTGTGTGTAATATCGGAACGTTGACAACATGACGTTGTCCAATTGTCTGTGTGTAATATCGGAACGTTGACAACATGACGTTGTCCAATTGACTGTGTGTAATACCGGAACGTTGACAACATGACGTTGTCCAATTGTCTGTGTGTAATATCGGAACGTTGACAACATGACGTTGTCCAATTGTCTGTGTGTAATATCGGAACGTTGACAACATGACGTTGTCCAATTGTCTGTGTGTAATATCGGAACGTTGACAACATGACGTTGTCCAATTGTCTGTGTGTAATATCGGAACGTTGACAACATGACGTTGTCCAATTGTCTGTGTGTAATATCGGAACGTTGACAACATGACGTTGTCCAATTGTCTGTGTGTAATACCGGATGACAACATGACGTTGACAATTGTCATGACGTTGTCAACATGACGTTGTCCAATTGTCTGTGTGTAATATCGGAACGTTGACAACATGACGTTGTCCAACTGTCTGTGTGTAATATCGGAACGTTGACAAGATGACGTTATCCAACTGTCTGTGTGTAATACTAGAAAGTAGACAACATGACGTTGTCCAATTGACTGTGTGTAATACCGGAACGTTGACAACATGACGTTGTCCAATTGACTGTGTGTAATACCGGAACGTTGACAACATGACGTTGTCCAATTGATTGTGTGTAATGCCGGAACGTTGACAACATGACATGTCCAATTGACTGTGTGTAATACCGGAAAGTAGACAACATGACGTTGTCCAATTGACAGGTTGTGTAGAATACCATAAAGAACATTATTTTATACCACTATTTGCATCGAATAACGGAACGGAGGCAATGTGAGATATTCTCTCTCTCACATATATTGTGGTAATGGAACACTCTGTTGAACTGGTATAACTTAAAGTATATATAAATCCCCCCCTCTCTCTCTCTCCCTCTCTCTCTCTCTCTCTCTCTATCTCTCTCTCACACACAGACTCTCTCTCTCTCTGTGCGCGCGTGTGTGTGTGCTGGCACAGAGGTAAAACTCACCTGTGTTTACCTAGGAAAGTCACATAGAAACATTACATACGTTTATGCTGTAAAAAAAAGAAATTGATTTGGGCAAGGAAAGTAATTACCAGGCAAAGTGGTTTAAGTGGTTAGAGCAGTCAGTATTTGTGAAATAAACAGTATTACATAACCCGGGTAATTTTCCCAATGAAGTGGGTTGAAGTATTCTCTCCCTCTCTCTCTCCCACTCTCTCTCTCTCTCTCTCTCTCTCTCTCTCTCTCTCTCTCTCTCTCTCTCTCTCTCTCTCTCTCTCTCTCTCTCTCTCTCTCTCTCTCTCTCTCTCTCTCTCTTTCTCTCAACGTATTGCCGTAATGATCATAGTGCTTAGTATCTAATCATGGAATAGTAGGCACTGACAGAACCCATTTCCTTTAGGACAAATTTATGCATAACTGACTCATCTGCACTATCGAAATTAATGCATTCTCTGAATCCGTAACGAACCAATATATACTTATCATCGATAACGGATTTTCGTGTGTAATATACATTGTACTCACCGTTTAACACTGATGGATTACCAGTGAATATGTTTCAGTGCACGTGCACTAGCGTGGATAATATAAATAATATGTTTGTATAAGTTGTCTGAGCAAGAAAATACCAATGCATTCAGTCATGACAAATGTTGACATTTTACAAACTTAAGTGAATGTGCAAGACACGAAATAGTATCAACGTTTTGTTACTCTGTTTACGTATGCTAATATCGAAAATCGGGTGGAAATCCGACGAAAATCAATAGACAGCAATCAAAAACAACAGATAACGAAAAAGGTGTTATGATAACTGTCGGTAGACGATCGGTCACATCAGTGCTTCTGACCATTAATTCAGAGGCGACTCCTTCAAATGACCACGCAGACCCAGTTGCTGAACAAATTGATGATCTAAGGGAGGCAACTCCAAGGAATCCAATCCGCACCGCGTAAACCAATATCAGCGAAATGAAGGAACTTCTCTCTCACACGAGATCGAGTCGAGTGTATTGACCAAAATCAGACACTGTAATGATTGATAACGTACACACTGGGGTATTGCTACTTAGATGAAGCAAATTGTTGCCAATACATCCTTCATATTTTGCCCCGAATGCTATTGTTTTACTGAATCGCGTTTAATTACAAACCTACATTGCTTCATAAAAGAACTGCAAACATACTTGGTTCACGAAACCGGTTCTCTATTAACTGTCAAATCTTGATGTACGATGCAATGTTTCAAGGGCTCATGTTGTCGTCTTCTGTAATGGACATAATATGATGGTTTTTATGTCAGTGAATCCAGGAAATATTATACCACAGTCATATTTGCTATTATTCTCAGAGGAGTGCATTGATCTTACAATAGACTGGTCGACGGCACCATTGGCAGAAAGCTATGCATATGGGTAATATTCGTGTTAATATCCTATTTGCAAAACAACTCATCACAATAACAATAAAAGAAGTAACGCGGCAACATAAAACAGCCGTTTGTATGTATAGTGTTCAGTGTTGGGTTTCGTAAAGATTGTGATGCTTGCCTCCTCACGATATTGCAGTGGGTAATATAACGCGAATGTTTATGACCGAGGGCCTGATCTTTATAACATTCGTAGTATCTTGGCTGTTTCTGAGCCGATGATTTCCCTTTCAGAAACGGACATAATCTCATTGCTATCACTCAAATACGGATCTTTTGAAGACATTCACAGACAAAAGTATGTTTTGCCAATACAAGCATCGAGGTTTTTGTCCATGGCATATAGATTTGGATGTGTGGAAATCGATCCGGTCGGGAGTGTTTGTCAGGAAATCAAACTAACTGATCACCTTACTGACACGACTTATTTTTTGATGACGTTAAAAACTGTAGGACACCTCACAGCGCTGACCCAAATAGCAACCCACGTCCCTAAGGGCAGCCCGAGGTTTCACCGACTTAACATACATAAAAGAACACCATCCGTATGCTCCAATCATGGGAACCCTTTGATGAGGGATTATTGCTAATCCACAAAATCAGAATTCAACTTATGTCCCCGCATCAAACCAACACAGGGTCAGACGGTTCGGCTGCCGATGGAAGACAGCAATATTTACACTCCCTACAACCAGTGCTTGTGGCACGTAGACGGGATTCCACTCCGAAAACGTCGGGAGATATTCTATCCTGATACCACACTGTCCATGAAACCTAAATATTTTTACAGACAGTCTCGACTAAGATTTTTCTTTCCTAAATGTAATTTTGCTTAGATAAGTGATATTTAATCGGAGATTGGAGGAAGTCGTTAATCCGGTAATGGTCATGAAATGACGGCGTGATAACGCAGCAACGTTGACAGCACACGTTGATGCCTCCGCTGCAACGTCTTCGTGGACTGTAATTGTAAACGTGATAATACATCGTACACTTGACTGGTCATGAACATTGAAGTAATATGACCGAGCTGAAACAACTTCTCATCGCTGCTGATTAGGAGCATTTTGGTCAGATGATTGTATTTTAGAAGACCCCAAAAAATATATTAAGATGAAAGCACCCTATTATCATATTCCATAGCCAGGCGATTGGCTATCGTGTTGCCTTTGTGAAAAACATAATATTATTGATAACCACTGTCTGCAAAACGACTCTTATAATAGGACCCAAGGCAAGAAATGTGACGATAATATTTGCTTTCCACTCCAATGTATTCCAACAAGATCGAGCTTTCGGGAACATTTTGTAGTAATTAACGACTTGAATATTGGAACCGGTATTGAAGGCTAAGCCTCAACAGAACCAATAAATACATGAGCTAGATATATTCCAAACAACAGTTAAAGATGGCCTGCTGACATGTTTGGTTCAACATCAGGGCTATGTTCTTTGGGAAACCCAGTTTGACATTTCGTCGTTAACACCTCTGCCCTCTTTGAATAAGATTAGGGAGTCTTCTGCACAACCAACACTGCGAATTGAACACTTCGGGCCTCTCACTCCAAAGTCACAATTTGCATTTAAATTCTCACTATTGAAAGGTCGCTTAGAGACTGGAGACTTAGAGACAGGTTGTAAGCAGCAAAGGGTTTTATTAGAGCTGATGATCACTAAGCTCTGACAGGAGCCCCGGAATACGGAACCTCCCTGCATTATAAACTTGTCTAGGTACAGCCAGGGAGATTGCTTTTAGCAATTGATGAAGATAAGAAGGTGGCCATCTAGAGTTAATCACTTAAGAAAAGTAAATAAGAGCCTACAACACGTATCTATCGAAGATGTTGATTTACTGTGTTTGTCTGCGCTGTCATTGCTTGGTGAGAGGGGTTTCTTCTTTGGAATACCACACACTTACTAAGAGTGTCAGAGCGTTATGTTTCACAGCCGTTATGTATATACACGTGTAGGTGTTTCAGTGTGGGTACAGTAGCACGTTAAGGTACACCATCACCTTATAGTGTATAGAACATTCAGTTTCATCTTTCTTATGCTGTAGCCACCAATGCTCATTTCGAACCCGTTTAGCAGAATATATAAGTGACATTACAGATGCATATACAGGAATTACAGATGTATATACAGATGCATGAAGTTTGATAAAAACCGATGAAAAGATCGCCAGTACCCTTGGGGTTGATATCTTAGTCACAGAGATGAGCCCAAACGAAGCGATAAATTCCAAAACTTACAACCGCAAATATAACGTTACAGTGTTGACACCAGGTGTTCGGGAAATGATTTAGCATGTGCAGCCCTTATTGCAGTAGCAATCGTGGTCCATCGTCAAGGTAGGGCAACATAAGGTGGGACTATTTAAAATCAAGGGAGGTCTTCTCTCTCCAGATATGGAAAATTGAAATTTGTGTTTTGTTATATTAATGATCAGATACTAGGAAGGTTTCCGCGGTAAAATGTGGTTATTACAATATCCCACTGGTTCATAACATCCATCATTAATGAGAAGTCATCAACAAAGTTTGTTTCTGAAACCAAACATAAGGCCTTAACACTATCTGAAGGGCGCATCTTTAACTGGAGTGTATGGGATACACGTCCCAGACTACATCCTATCGATCGTAATAATCCACCGGACGAGCAACAGCAGAGCGACTCGAAGATTCCCTTTATTGGATTATAAAGATATTAAACCATACGGCATACGATCTTGTCCCTCAAAGAGACACGTGTTGGATAATCCTCTGCCGTTATATCAAATATACGAGCATTTTACGAACATAAAAGTTCACTTTATCAAACTAAAAGAGATATATCTGTTTTTGATTAGATTCAAACATCAGTGTCAACCCTTTTAATCAACGGTGCCGAAGCCATGGCACATATACCAACTATCAAACTGCCAGTGTGTAAAACCCCAAGTATATTTGGGTATTTTTTACGTACACGTTGTGATCTGAATTTAGAAAATAACTCTATGTCACATGATTGTTGAGAATTGATTAAGTATCTGGCGTGTTCCACTTTAAGTAGTGTGTTTAGGACTGGTCGATCTGAATCATGCTTGGTGTGTTTGTTTGTTTGTTTGTTTGTTGTTTAACGCCGCACTCAGTAACATTCAAACTATATGGCGCCAGTCTGTAAATGAATGGCTTGGATCAGACAGTCCAGTGATCAACAGCATGAGCAAATGGGATACGATGACATGTGTCAGCAGGTCAGCGAGCCTGACCACGCGATACCGTTAGTTGCCTCTTACGATCAGCATAACGAAAGATAACTACGATATACATAATAATTACCCTAATGTCAACATCACGGTTCACAAACTGCACTAACAAGGAAAACAATCGTTAGTGTGAATAAATAAGACTTCAACTGTCCCCACATGAATATTAGAGATTCAGTAGCGTGCAAACATGCAAATCGTGCACTCATCGTCGTCCGGTCACTCAACAGAGGTCACAAGGCGGCATTGCCCTCCATTTCTCTATCAGCGTTCAATGTTGCCTACGTTCTCTCAAGAATTAGGAATCCCTGATGGGACTCAATCCCAAAAGGTACTAGAGTCTGCACTTTGCTGAGAAAGAGTAACCCCAAATAAAACATGTTTTGCATTTGAACACTTTCTAAAAGACATTGTGTATTCAATAATGAATCATGTCTAACATTCCATGAACTTATTGTTTTTCTCTAAAACAGGGATTTTAGTGTTTCGTTTGATGGCGAATGTTCCAGTAATATGATACCATAGCTCTTCTCAATGTCACAAAGTGACATCAGACTTAGCATATATTCATGATAACTGCATGTTAAATTCTGTCAAATTCTTTGTCAGAAACTGGCCACAGTGGGAGAGTTTCTGGACTTTGCGGTTTCAGAATTAAGTTGTGACGTGTATTGTTCTAGGTTTTCTTTCAAAACAACCATACCAAACATTTAACATCCACCCATGTATGCTTTGGCCTGAATAACGTATAAGTTATTTTTCCATATGTTGGCAAAAATATATTCCTGTATGTATGCATTAGCAAATTTGTATTCCCTTTGCAGCCCCAGTGAGTTCGATGGCTGAAGATGCAAATCGACCGCTCCTTGCTGGTGATGCTGATAGCCTGTCTCCTACTAGTGGGTGGAGCCAGAAGTAAAGGTAAGAACTGAACACACGCCATTGGATACTGTTGAGTCCCGTTTCAGTTTGAAAAGGGCATATTTACCTGTGTATATGTACAGCAGCAACTGTCAACGAACCTTCTTGCCTACATGTACACGTGCCTTATCATATTCAGGGATACGGTGGTCTAGTTGTATGAAGCGTCGCGATTCGCCGTACAAAGTTACCTCCATGTGCACACCAGAATCCTATGATTAATAGTTCGAATCCATTGTTTTTGAGTTTGTCCGCACCATACCCGAGCTCGTGGGTATCAGCAAAATTACACACGCTTGGAAATTACACCAATTCGAGCTACCAAAAGACATTGATGTACCTACATAGCGTCAAAAGCAGCGTCAATCCCAACCCACTCACTCGCTCAGTCGTTCATTCACTCACTCACTCATCATGCGGGGTAACTTCCAATTCTGGTTTCACTTTATACCACGTTTTGTATTCGCGTATTAATTATTTTATTACCAAATATGCCCAATTCACTTGATTTATGATTTATGCTTATCATATCATATAAAACACATACTAGTCATTCCGCACATATGATGTGTAAGATTTATAAACATAATAATTAGTCATAACAGTTATATCAAACTTACGTACAACAGAAAGTACACCCCTGATATTTGGGGATCATTTTTCCATTGTGATTTACAAGTCACAAACAGTGTATACTCGCTGCCAAACACCAAAGCTATCCCTTACAGTATTGTGCGTGGGATGTCATGAAAATCTGATTTTTGTAATCGCACGTGCATGTTATGCGCCAACAGTTTAAAGCACAGACGATTGAGATTGTTAGTGGTATACCTGTTAAAGGCACGCATCAAAATACCAGGGTTATCAGCAGCGGAGGGAGAACAAGACATAGGAATGTGGCAGATGGAGGTTCGAACTGTCATTTTGCCAGAGCATTTGTCTATGCAAGGCTGACGATCATCCGAGTAATGATTGGTTGGTTTGGTGTTTAACGCCGCACTTCAGTCACACAAAAGTAATAGGCGCACAGTCCCCCTCCTAAATCGTCTGTTGAAAAATATTTACTTATCTCCTTCACTCGAAAGGATCATGTTTACTTCGAGGCACGTAACTTGCCATGCTTCTTTGGTGGTTGTTTATTGCCAGCCGCTGTATTCCACCTGAAGCGTATGGTAAATAGTCGAGCCTCGAACAGAGAATACGGTGGTGGGCATCATGATGAAGGTGACCGGATTCGATGCCATCGTCAAACCAGAATTACGTCAAACTCGAATTTCGTCAAACCCGAATTTAGGCTAGTCAAATCCGAAATCAAACTAATCAAACTCGAAATGAGTCGCCTCTTCAGTCACACAAAAAAGTGACTGAGGACCTTTTCTCTTTGGGGACTTTGAGCTAATATGAGATGAAGACAGTATTCTTTCCTAGTGGCGATTAGTTATTACTCGTAGACTAATCATGGAAAGGATAAATCGAATACAAGGAATACAAGTAGCTTATGGAAAAAGCAACATATGAGTGAGTGAGTTTAGCTTTAGGCCGCACTCAGCAATATTCCAGCTATATGGCGGCGGTCTGTAAATAATCGAGTCTGGACCAGACAATGAAGTGATCAACAGCATGAGCATCGATCTACGCAACTGAGATACGATGACATGTTTCAACCAAGTCAGCGAGCCTGACCACCTGATCCCGTTAGTCGCCTCTTACGACAAGCATGGGTTACTGAAGATCAATACCATCCCGAATCTTCACAGAGTAATGAGAGGCATCAACTAGTGGGGTCAGACATCTGACAGTCCTGCAACTGGAAGACCAAAAACGATCACCCCGCAGGATGACCATAACCCATTTATCTGCGCAAACGGGTGCACTCAGTAACGTCATCATTATCAACAGCGTTGGGTCACTACATCAACAGGAACACAAGGGCAGTTTTTGAACCTGTCATGAACCTGTTCTGGAAGGGATAGCCTTTGTAACGTTGACTGAATCGTCTACAAAGCCGAGGAACTTGAGGTGCTGGCAACGTTGCATTTGTATTCGATATTTGTATTGCTTTGGCAACGTATATATAATGTTTGTGACTTGTTAGTCACAATCAAAGCACCTTTCAAAGTACTTACGATACCTTTTGGAAAATGATCCCAAAGCATCAAGTGAGTACATGCATTAGTACAGCGTTAAATCCCTAAAGACATAACGATATTACAATATCGGATTCGTATTTGTGACCTACAGATTGCAGTGTTTCGGCGAATGTTTCAGGTAGTGACGGTTTAAGAACCTTTGTCATTTGGGGGATAAAACAATGTTTTCAGTATATCATTTCATTTGCCCGTCTGCTTAGAAATAACCACATTTCTGTACGCCGTCACGCCGAAATCTATGCGATAATATCAGCCACTCTGTTTTAATAAACCGCCAGCTTATAATGGAATGAATACATTATATCGACGTAACATATTTGTAAAAATTTATTTTAGTAATAAGGCTCCCGATAAGTTACACTGTTCAGCTTAAAACAACTAAATTGAAGCGACAAAACCCTTTCCACATCTAGAAGAAATCTCTGCTAAACATATAAATTGAGTCAGGTGTTTATTGTCAAAGATTAATGCAAAATGTCTAGAACAAATACCTACCGTAAAATAAAGCTTTCTTTGTATCGCAATCGTTCTAAAATATCTTAAAAGTCGTATATAACTGGATGCAACGGCACAACGAAATCAGTCAGCGGATGGTATTTACAAAACACGAATTGCAGTAATTAAACGGAAGCAGAACAGCTGTCCCATGTTTCCCTACAGACAAACGATACGCTTTCACATAGAAATGATTTCGTATTTTAGTTTCGACTTGACAGTTTGCCCGCAACTGCTTGTTTTTATTGTATAAGTCGAAGACTTCAAGGTCCTGTTTTTAATTAGTAATGACTTTCAATTTGACTTTGCACAACTGTCTTATATTTTTAATATCCTAATTTCGAATTTCCTCTTATGTGGAGGTTGACAGGATATAGAACTAAGTGGTCGGTTGTTTGAAACCATACCACCACCGTACCTTCACTCATTTCACTTTTATACGATGATGTTGGGTGTTGATAAAGCCTATCTTCAATGAGATTCACAGTCGTTAACGAACAGAAAAAAATAAATTTAGTTTTTGTGATTGATGTTGCCACACATATAAAGTAAAAGCTCGACGGCGAAAAAAATGTACATCTGATGGAAAATATATTTTCTAAAAGACAACTCAGAGCACCCCCACCGACTCACTCCCTTCCCCACTGTACCCAATGAGCTCTCATCCCGTGTGGTTTAATACGCATGTTTAACATTAACGACTGACTTCGTTGTGTACACAGTCTAATTGCTTTCATGTTTCCGTATGTACCCGCTGCTCTTCGACCGGTCTCGACAACTAGTTAAAGATGCCTAACCGGCTGTCACGACTGTTAATATGGTGATCATTGCTCAACAGGAACTAATTTTTATCATCTGTTTTAGTCTTTATTAATGTTTATTGCTGTTCACCATGGCGGCAGTTTAATAAACGACGCTATGACCTTATCTCGGTTATGGATCCTTACTTTATAAACACCTTTTGATCATTCGTTACTAATCTTTCTAACAGAGTGTATATTTCCATGTAGACTTGCTCCTGGCATTAGCTTATGGCATTCTGATACCACATTTGTTTCAAATGAATATAAAACTCATAACTGTATATAAGGGTAGACTAACATTTGTGTAAAAGCAATAATTTACATCTGTGTAAAAGCAATAATTTAATATTTGTTATGTACAATTGTCTTTTGATGTAAGATAGGAGCCCAAACTTCTTTAGTTATAATAGAGAATATTTAATACTACATCATTTTCTCGTACATAAGGGGCGGTGGGGTAGCCTAATGGTTAAAGCGTTGGCTCGTCACGCCGAAGACCCGGGTTCGAATCCCCACATGGGCACAATGTGTGAAGCCCATTTCTGGTGTCCCCCGCCGTGATGCTGCTGGAATATTGCTAAAAGCGGCGTAAAACCAAACTCAGTCAGTCAGTTCTCGTACATACCTCGCATGGTCACCATGATGTCCCTGAAAGACTGTTAATAGCAGCGTTAAAGGCAATTCATCCACTCCTGTACCTATAAACTAACACACGGTGTCAACTATTCCATTACACACTACATCAGGAGGAAATACTGTAGCTATACTGCACTGTAACCACTTTTAACAACTGGTCCTGTCTTCTTAATCTAATTAATATAATTGAAAATCTGTTGAAAACATGCCCTGTATGCTTAACAGTTAAACAACCAATTATGTACGGCTCCCAACAGCCGCCATTTTGTGTTGTGTCATGTGATCGTCACGTGAACGAAACCAGTTCCCGTCAGTCATGGCCGGGGTCCCACAGGACTTAGACTAGACTAAGGCTTAGTCTCTGAATATATATAATTTTGATAGTAACAAACAGGCCCATTTAAATTGAAAAGGAGCCTTAGGGAGACCAGAGATTCAGAACCTGAGGAAATCTGGACTTGCTTTATTTAGGGCTTTAGCACTGCAGAGAGGGCTAGGCAGTAGGGGAAAATAATGTGGTTCAGGGACTGTGAGACAGACTAGACTTAGACCAGCCGAGCACTGATATAGCATGTTCCATCTGGAGTGTGTAGACGTTATCGTTGAGTGAGGGAGCTAATAAACGTCACAGCCATACGGCAACGTTAGTCAAGCAGAAAGCCTGCGAAAGCCTGTATTCCTGAACATAATCTTCATATACCCACTTTCTCGGGATTTCCCTGAAGAAAACACTCAAACGTTACAGAAAACATGGCTTTGTACTACCTGTGCTCCTTTATTTCAAAACCCGTGAAGAATTGGTTAGAATTGGTCTTCAGTAAGCCATGCTTGTCGTAAGAGGCGACTAACGGGATCGGGTGGTCAGGCTTGCTGACCTGGTTGACACATGTCATCGTATCCCAGTTGCGTATATTGATGCTCATGCTATTGATCACTGGATTGTCTTGTTCAGACTCGATTATTTACAGACCGCCTCCATACAGCTGGAATATTGCTTAGTGCGGCGTTAAACAACAAACCAACAACATTTATTTCAAAGAGAGCTCTTGCGCAACAGCTGTGCGTTCATTCCGTGGCGGCCATGTTTCACGTTCCAGGATACCCTATTACCAAGAAGGAAATTACTCTTAAAATGTAAAGATGACGTCACTAGAATTACAGAGGTAAATGTGAGTGAGGATTTAACTGAACTTTATCAGGGTTCCTTAGATAATGCTTTCGTTGGTTTGCGGTTGCAGAGTCAAGAGATGTTGTCGTTTCTTCACAAAACCCGGTCCTTTCATCTACTGCAGTAATTGCCGGAGAAACTGATATCAGTTGAAGAATTGCGCACTTCTCAGCTCATGACATTGATCATTAACATTCGCTATGATCAAATTTCGATGTAGCTCTAGCGAAGACTGTTTTCCAAAAATATTGCTAGCGGAAAGTATCTTTTTTATGGGGGTCATGTTAAACGTGAAATCACCACTCTCAGATTGATTGTGGATTGAAATAATTCGACATGAGTCAAGGTTATGATTCAGCCCTAATGACTTTCCTTCCTTGAAATATTATATCGTCATCTGACGTTTTTTACAAGCTGTTATACCATATGGATTCGCAAATGGCAACCAAACATTTGCCGATCTCAAACGCATCACAAATACAGTTTCTCGACGGATAACAGAGTAATTACCGCCCTTTCTAAATCGTCCTTCTGCTATCCAAACCTCTCTCTTAACCGTCATATCTTAAGTCAGATGAGTTGAAATATGACTGTCCTAGATTGTTTTCAGCGGCTATGTTATATCTCAAGGAACAAAGACGGCTTCTGTCAAACCTGGTGCACAGTTTATAAAGCTTTCAAAAGCAATTTTAATCTGCCAAAGTTTGGGTTAAATAGCCTGACATTTTGGTATTATATCAAGAGGTTGAAAGGAAACCTCATCATGGGATCTAGTCACTGAACCAATTCAAATCAAACCAGGCACGCAGGAACGGTTCCTGGCAATTTCGGATAACGACAACAAACAATTTGTTAACCTACGTATGCATACTGGCTATCAGCGATTTGTGTCGTCGGAGAAGTTCCAATACAGGGGTTCTTTAAAGTTTTTGAATTGCGAAATAATGATTACTGCATACATATTACTAACAAGTTCTATAGAGGTCCGACACACACAAATATGTACATGCTTGTACATTATTGCAACAGACTGAGACTGACAGGAACCGAATGGATTAAAATTTAAAACTACGCCCTCGCTATTTCCGCCATATGGTTGTTCTAATAAAAGCAGTTCGAATATACTTCTGTTCTTCTGTAAATATACATAGATTAGGTGCATGTACAGAAAATATTAAATAATGATTTCGGTACATAAGGATCAACTGAGAACATTCTCCAATATACGCAAGAAACACTTGGGCAAATTGATGTTAATCAGCCTCTAATTGAATTCCCGAAAGCTGTTTCTTTTTCCTTTGTGGTAGGTACCAGATTTTGCACGCTCGTAATTTGCTGTCATGACTGTAAGTTATACGATTGAAGAGCTAAACAAAGATTCTGGTTTCCTGTTCGAGCCAGGGCTGGTTCATGGTGCGGTAGTCTGCCATGAGTAATTGATAATAAATCTTCCTATTGGCCTTTTGATCTTCACTTGACTACTAAGGTTAATTCATTTGTGTACAGTGTTTACTTGCCTTGTTAAAACGATTTAGTAGCTGCAAATAAGAAACGCAGCAAAGTTATTTAAGCGTTAACAGATGGATATAATGGACAGAAAGAAGGTGAAAGGCCTTCCTGTTTGTAACTGTTAGATTTCCATCATTAGGTATTAACGGGAGCATTGACATGAAAAGTCCTTTGATCGCATTATTAGTAAATAAATAGAATATTAATGTTAAAACAGATTCACGATTAGAGTCATGTTCAGTGAAATGATGGGATTAAATGTAGGTGTATACAGGTCTGTTGTATATTTCGACATATATTACAGGTTTATGTAAACGAAACTATTTAAATTATTTTTGGAATAGATAATGTTGGGACGTTCATTTTCTTATCACATTTACACGCTTTTAACATTCTGTTGAGATCTGGTTGCCTTGGTGACAGCTCATGACTGGAACCGGGTTCCGTGACAGGCATGGTGGGATTAGTGCTTCATTCTGGATGCTGTCGAGAAGATAATTACCAACTATTGATATTATTGAAATTAATTGATTCTGACTTAAACCTCGAAATATGCAACGGCTCCTCTGATATGTCCAATCAATAATATTTAACATCACACTGCCTGCTTACGTCATTCGGTGTCGGGGTCTGTTCGTCTAGATAATGTGTGCGATAATCTTGGATCTCGGATGACAAAGAATGTCATAGTTGGGTTAATTTTACCTTCATTGATAACAGCAACTACAAGACGGTATTTGTCTGCATATTCCGTATTGGTTGTCAAACACAGGAATTCGTTATAAGGGTCTCTGTAGTTCATAAATGATGGTTTTCCCGTGCACCGCATTGTGCTGGATGATGCCATTGATGATGTCATGTCGCCATGGCAACATATACTCGTTCGAAAGCCAATCGGGAGGGGACGAAAACTTCAAAAACGTAAAAGGAAAAATATAATACCGTCATGATGTATAACCCTCGAACATGGGAAAGATATCACATAGAATTTATCATGAATTTGTTCTGATATGTTCCAAGATATTCAGCCCATGTATATGCCAAATCTCATTCCGATAAAGCACGTTTTACAGCAAACACTAAACATCTATTTGAAACAGAACACCGTTTATCCATACGGTATTCATTCAAAGTGTTGATATGGTATCAGAGCCAACAGAATATAGAACAGTTATCAAA
The DNA here is from genome assembly GCF_003918875.1 of Haliotis rubra. Classification (NCBI taxonomy): domain Eukaryota; kingdom Metazoa; phylum Mollusca; class Gastropoda; order Lepetellida; family Haliotidae; genus Haliotis; species Haliotis rubra. The sequence goes on along the minus strand of NW_025766968.1, from coordinate 2,541,340 downwards.
AAGCATGTTGTGAACATGAACGTAAAAACATTATAATTGATTCGATTTGGCCGCAAGCAAGTGGCACCGCAAAATGAATCTAATTGTAAGATAAGGATTGAGGAAGACTGCCATGTTACACAATGGATGTTGCTTGACACCTGAATAGATACACTGCCTGTTATCAGTTTGGTGGATGGTGATACACTTATCTTCGGTTGTAGTTGCTCTGTTGACATAACAGATTCCAGCGATTGCGCTTCTCATTACCGCAATGGGAGATCAGATGTTATCTCCACCGTCCTTATCAGCTGTTTCAGCATCAGCCCGGCACCTGCACAGCCGCCATCTGAAATCAGACATCAGAACATCACCAATCATCTCGCATCTATACGTATAATTTATCATCAAAACAGTGGTAGCTGTGTTGTCAATCAGAACTATCTTCAAGGTAATAACTTTTAGATAAGTACGGTATTTGTTTCATCATTATGTGTGGATGATGGATGTATGAAACATGATGTTGTTGCCAACGATGAAGCAACACCAATGGCATGTTACCTTCTGACAGGTGCTTGAACACCTGACTTTTCATTTTAGTTGATGAAACATTCTCTCTTTTATTTTACTTCTTCACTGTCAGGCATCGTGTGATATAAACACATTTAGGTTCTCAAACGTAGGAGAAGTCATGTGGTTGACGTGTAGGATTGTCACACCGAAGGTCCGATTTCGATTACTGTCATGGAAGCGACGCATGAACTCATACCTCATTTCATGTTCCTGACTGAATGAGATATAAACTGCTCCCACTCAGTCAGGAATGAATACATTACATTTATTTATGGATAACAACTTCATTCTATTCTTTATACGACGTTTCAGAACTAATTCTTGCTGAAACGTCGTATAAAGAATAAAAAGGAGTTGTTATTCATAAAAATGGGTCATGCATTCATGTTCGTCCAACTTCTAAATACCTTTCAAGTACTTCAGTCAGGAATGCCATTTTGTCTAATTACTGAATTTGTTTCCAGTCCAACTACATTCTTTGGTCCCTGTAATGTGAGAATTCGAATTTGTGTCTACTTAGTGTTGTCAAAGTATTCGCCAGAAGTGACTCAATATATATGGAGCTTCATAGTCATAAAGTAACCTTGCAATAATTATCATGGATATTGACTATCCATAATGATTACAGCATATATAAGCCATTTCAAGGGTGTTTTGTTTACCAGTTGCGCCAGCGGGGGACTCGCACGCAGGACGAGCAATACCAGATATGCTACTAATCACTTAATTCACATCACAACAACCGCTGAACCATGCAGTTATGCTATAAGCGTGGAAACACCTTAAGGTTTTCAACTAATTCAACAATCTTTGGATAATGAAAAACTATATGCACGGGATGATCATTAGTAATTTGCAAAAGTAATCTACTAAAGTCATGCATGTAGATCGATCAATTGATTCGGACACTAATGATTATTAGTTGTATCTGGAATAGCATAAGGGATTACCTCAATGTAAACATGATGCCATCTCAGGATCCAGATGGCGCTCTTTTGGCATGCTGTTTGGGCACAGGTCAGGGTCAAAAGTTTAGAGGAACCTTCTTCAAATACACCTGCTCTCTCTCCGATGACATACTGCATGTTGTTGATCGGTTTTTATCTAAATACCATCTGACACACAGGAAAATATATGAAAGTTTATTAATACAATTAACTGGGTTTATAACGAACTGACGGATGAAACGAACTGTTTTAGTCCTGACTTCTTGCTGTATACAAGATACAAGATACAATTATATTAATTGCGCAAACGTTCCATGTAGAAACAGTGTGACAATATTCTATATTGTGCTTACAACGAACTGCGGTTATTACGAACTAAACGCCCTATGAGTTCGCTATAACCGTAGTTTATTATATGCGAACCTGATGAAGTAGGCAAAACTGTTTAATATTGGGTCTGCCAAGTCACTAGCCCACGCCACAGACGGTAAAATAGCAGTTAAATATAGCAGATTAAGTATTTTGAAGGAAATATCGTACGAATAGCACGACAAAAGTATACACTTGAGGAATATTTTAGTGTGAACGTCCACGCATATGACAAGATAAAGAGATGCAATGCTTCTTCGGGGTATGCTGATTATACAGATGGTCAATTTCCCTCGATGACTGACGTTTAGTGAAACACATAAGCCCATTGTTTTCATGCCATTATATGTCTACCGAACGTCTGTGTGAGACTGGACACCATCAAACCTAATGAGGTAACAGACACAACCGTCAGATTCCAGTGAAGAGTATTCAGATCAAGTAATCTCTTAGGTCGAGTGTCGGTGTTTTACTACTTTATTTATTTATTTCTCATCAAAGTGTTTTATCTTGATAAATATTATTATTTATTTTGGGAATGTGATGTTACTAAGAACTTTTGGGATAATTTTTTTGAAATGGATAAACCAGTGTGGTCATGTATGCAATATGAAGCTAAGTGCTGAATTTATACTATTTGGAGTTCAAGAAAACATAATAACAGACAAGGTTTTTTATTTCATTTTGCTTTTCGCAAAAATGTTTATTTACAAATGCAAATTTCAAAATTCAAAACTTATTTTTAGTAGATTTGTAAAGGAAATGAACATTAGATACAAAATAGAAAAGGACATAGCTTTCAGAAACAGTGATCAACATAAGTTCTACCAGGCTTGGATGTTGTATCATGTACTTTTTGCATCATTGGAGCAGCAATAATCAAGATCATTGAAAATATATTTAACATGTGATACGTGGCCAGCAGATTTCTATCGAGTTGTGGATGAATGTAGGTGTGTAAGTATGTGAATGAGTGTTTGTCCTCATTGAAAAAAACCTTCTTCCTCTATACATCCTTTAAGCACCCATGGAAACACACTATTACATGTACTTCATGCTGTGGAACTCACATTACCCTGGGTGTAAGCTACCCCATATGTAACAGGAAAGGAGGAAATAAAATATGTAAAACAAAAACACCAAAAATGCAGCGATACTCAGTAAGGGCGTGACTGATATATAATGTATTTGAATCTAGATTCTCCCTTATTTTGATTCTGAGTTTTGAGTTTTTAGCGCCACAACCGTGTTCGTGTTTGTCACCAAAGTGGTTAACGTCGTTGAAAAGAATCACGTTGGTCTCGGCTGATATATACGTTGTGGTATAACTGTAATTTGTTTATTTGTTGTTTAACGCCGCACTCAGCAATATACCAGCTATATGGCGGCTGTCTGTAAATACTAGTAATGGAATCTGGACCAAACAATCCAGTGATGACTAACTGTGATACTGATGAGCGTTAACCCGATCTCATTTAGTGCAGTACACGTATGTATAACCTATATACATGAGTCGCTGTATGGCCGACGTTTATTTTTTAACTCTCTATATGCATGAAACAACCATAACATTGAGTCTCGATAAAATTTCAACTCTTGGGAAACAGCTAATATGTATTTTAAAACTTAAAGTAGTGCTTGGTGAAAGAAAAAATGTGTGATATCAATTGCCAGATCCCTCATATATTAGATCTGGGTTACATGAAAGATCGGTTTAGTGCTGCCTCACGTCAGTGTCTTGATGTAATCACGTTAAAAACATGTTAGTATCTTGAGTTGAAGCATTTAACAAACTGTTCACATGCTTTCCCATCTCGTGGGTATTATGTAACTCCAGTTTTATAGAAATAGCAACTTATCAGATGTGTTTGAAACTTTTAGTTTTTCACACGTTAATGCAGCGTTTCCAGTTCCAGCGCAGCGATACAGATACGAGCTTAAATGTTTTTAGTCACGTTTGGAGTATAATGCACATTACGCGAGAAGAAAACATCTACACCCAAGAACACGCATTCGTGCATATGAATTAAGTGTAATTGATCATTCAGGGAGCTTTTTGATGTATTGCGTTCGAATGTTCATGTTTTAAAAGTGTATTTGTTTTATTTATCCGCAGTATTTTGGTTTGATTCAACTCCCAGTAATATCACGAAAAACTGAAACTTTCTCCAAACTTGGAAAGTAAACTTTACAGAATAGGCAACAAAACTTTTCAGCATGTTCGTTTTCCTAATATCAGACAAAGGTTAGCCTTTGTGATTAATGCCTTCGCACATCTGGTTCGATTCCCTACATACAATATGTGAGGCCCATTTTTATGCGTTTGTGCTATGCAGCCATACTGTATTATGTTAAAGTATGGGAGTTACGATCACCTTAGCACAAACATCACTTTGTACAATGGCAACCAGGTGTCCCGTGCTAAAACCGGAGCGAACTGTTTCTTTCTCAACGTATGTGGGCGACCTGTTGCTTTTAACCCGTGAAGATCAGGGTTAGAATTGACATTCAGTAACCCATGCTTGTCGTAGGAGGCGACTTACGGGATTGGGTGGTCAGACTCGCTGACTTCGTTGACACATGTCATCGTATCCCAATTGCGCAGATCGATGCTCATACTGTTGATCACTTCATTGTCTGGTCCCGACTGGATTATTTACAGACAGCCGCCATGTAGCTGGAATATTGCTGAGTGCGGCCTAAAACTAAACTCACTCACTCACATGTTGCTTTTTCGATTAGTTACTTGTATTCCTTGTATTTTATTTATCCTTTCCATGATTAGTCTACGAGTAATAACTAATCGCCACTAGGAAAGAATACTGTCTTCATCTCATATTAACTCAAAGTCCCCAAAGAGAAAAGGTCCTCAGTCACTTTTTTGTGTGACTGAAGAGGCGACTCATTTCGAGTTTGATTAGTTTGATTCCGGATTTGACTAGCCTAAATTCGGGTTTGACGAAATTCGAGTTTGACGTAATTCTGGTTTGACGATGGCATCGAATCCGGTCACCTTCGTCATGATGCCCACCACCGTATTCTCTGTTCGAGGCTCGACTATTTACCATACGCTTCAGGTGGAATACAGCGGCTGGCAATAAACAACCACCAAAGAAGCATGGCGAGTTGCGACGAGCCTGGAAGTAAACATGATCCTTTCGAGTGAAAGCGATAAGTAAATGTTTTTCAACAGACGATTTAGGAGGGTGACTGTGCGTCTATTACTTGCTCCACAACCAGCTACCATTACTTGCCTACGCCTAGATATTGCAAATAATACACTTCCTGAGAAACGGACACACTTTCGTTGAAGCTGTGGTAACAATTAGTAGCTAAACATCAGAGGATTATTATTAGATTTCTTACAGACAAACAAATTATACTTGAATGACATAGTCGCAGTTTTTTGCTGACAGCATAACATATGTATTCATGATCAGTTTCTTAGAAAAGGCCGGGTCGATTTCATCATTTATCTGCAACACCATTGCTTCCTGTTTCACTGGAACTTCAGTGAAGAGATCTGATAAACGGTCTTCCGCATTAACATCACAGCCTAGGATAAGATGACAGTTATGTATGCCATTTACAATATAATACCTGCATCGGTTTATGATATATACGCAACGTTGAGATGGTCCGCAATACCGATGTAATAATGCCCCCCTTCCCCTGTGACAATAAACTGATTTATTATTTAATATGCAAAGTTCTCGGGATGATAAAGCTAACGTATAAAAACGATATATTTGTGGATGCGAATGTGAGTGAGTGAGTGAGTTTAGTTTTACGCCGCACTCAGCAATATTCCAGCTATATGGCGGCAGTCTGTAAATAATCGAGTCTGGACCAGACAACCCAGTGACCAACAGCATGAGCATCAATCTGCGCAATTGGGAACCGATGAGATGTGTCAACCATGTCAGCGAGCCTGACCATCCGATCGCGATAGTCGCCTCTTACGACAAGCATGGGTTACTGAAGATCAATATTCTAACCCGGACCTTCACGGGTCGGACGCCAATGTATGTAAGGTCAGTAGTTCTACTTTCAATGTATTACAAACAAAGATGGTGTTGCACTTGTCTACGGGCGATTGAGAATTGATGAATTGGACCAGGCAAAAATACCAGGATAATTGTGATCATTATCTAAATGAATGACTTATTACCGAATATTGGTGTTTGTACGGGGAATACCGGAAGGCTATCATAATTTGTAGAAATCAGTTGAGACGAAATTTAGCGGGATATCAGATATTAATATGTGTGCTTGCAGACCACTGGGCTTATACTTCGAATGAGACGTGTGAGCAAGTTCTCTCTGGGACTTCGAGATTGATCTGGTCTTTGACCAGATCGTATAAATATCCTCCACTACATAAAACGTTGTGTAGGCCGCCCTCCCACACGTTGGAATACGAATTGTTATCGAAGACAGCATGTAGTTGTTCAAGGCATGTTTATATTCATAGCACGTGTGACACATTGCATGTTTGTGGAAATCAACACTGGAGGGTTTATACTGCGCTGAGTGTAGCGAGACATGGTTGTCCCTTTCAATGGATTGGGGGCACTAGGTACGTGTGGTGGTGGGTTGTGTCTATACATGTGTTGCGAGATACGGTATTGATGTATACTACTCACACTTTGATAAGGATCACACAAAAATTCACAACTTTACTTAAACGTAGATTTATAAAATGAAATTGTATCCATTTAAAACTGGATTAATAACAATATGATAAGTTAAACCCATCCTTAGGCAGACAGCCACTTTATTGATATTCTAACCTTATACACTTGATACATAAGTAACCATAAGAATGGTTTTCATAGCACCAATCAACCATTTTGCAAATCACGGAACGAGTCATTGACAAATAAACAACACCTGTCAATAGCAGGTATGGGATCCACAAGAAGCAATGACATACTGAAACCTAGGAACCATGCTTACAATAAGCTTAGATATTTAAACCAAATTTGTCCCCACATCATAGTTTTCTATTGAATCCATGATTTGATCCTTAGCAATGTGTGAATAGTATATCTAGGGTGCTCGGTAAGTTGTGTCTGTACATTTGTTGCTAGACATGGTATGAATGTATCCAGGGCGCTAGGCACGCGTGGCTGTGGGTTGTGGTCTGTGTCAATACATTTGTTGCGAGGCATGGTATTGATGTGTTGAAGGTGCTTGATAGGTGTAGGTGAAGTGGTGGGTTATGTCTCACACTTGTTACGAGACATGGTTATTAATTAGGACGCTAGGTACATGTGGTTGTGGGTTGTGTCTATATATACACTTGTTGCAAGACACGGTATGAATGTAACCGGGGTGATAGGTACGTGTGGTATGGACCGTGTCTATACATTTATTGCAAGACCTGGTATTGATGTATCCGGGGCGATAGGTATGTTGTGTCTATACACTTGTTGCAAGACACGGTATGAATGTATCCGGGGTGCTAGGTACGTCTGGGTATGGGCCGCGTCTATACATTTAGTGCAAGACATGGTATTGATGTATCCGGGGCGCAAGGTATGTTATGTCTATACACTTGTGGCAAGACACGGTATGAATGTATCCGGGGTGCTAGGTACATGTGGTATGGACCGTGTCTATACATTTAGTGCAAGACATGGTACTGATGTATTCGGGGTGCTAGGTATGTTGTGTCTATATATACACTTGTTGCAAGACAGGGTATGAATGTATCCGGGGTGCTAGGTACGTGTGGGTATGGCCGTGTCTATACATTTATTGCAAGACATGGTACTGATGTATCCGGGGCGCTAGGTATGTTGTGTCTATATATAAACTTGATGCAAGACACGGTATGAATGTATCCGGGGCGCTAGGTATGTTGTGTCTGTATATACACTTGTTGCAAGACATGGTATTGATGTATCCGGGGCTCTTGGTATGTTGTGTCTATATATACACTTGTTGCAAGACAGGGTATTGATGTATCCGGGGTGCTAGGTATGTTGTGTCTATTCACTTGTTATCAGACATGACATTAATGCTTTGAGGGCGCTAAGTACGTGTGGTTTGTTACAATGGTCTATATATATAGTTATACGACAAAACCCTTTTGACGACAAACGCCTCTGAGCTTGAGTACAAGTTATGAAGAGTTACAGACAATGGAAACATTGGACAATTGAAAACAATGACCCTGAACGGCGATGCGGTTTACAGCTCCTTGAATGGAGTTGGGCAACTTGTCTGCACACATAGACACGCTCAAATTACTATTCAAAGGAAGAAAATGGACTTGTCATGATCTCACTATTACCATGTAACTGACTCCCCTCTAGTACTAGAATACTATTCTATGAAGGGAAGCGATCTCTCTGGTTATACACTAAGACGAGATAACAGACATTGTTTTTGAAGAGTTTGTGACTTTTCTCAAATATGTTGACGTATACAAGCAAGCAGGTGGGATAGAAGATCTGTCATGTCAATAACGTTATTTGCGTGTAAGAAAAAACACTGTTAGTGAATCAGATTGAATTATCTACATTGAGGATACACTTTACTCCAAAAAATCCCCTAAAACAAACAGATCCTCATTTGTCAAGTGGCATGTGCAGCGTTCTATGTAAATGTATAGACTTCTTCAAGGGCTAAATCTGACATACAAATACTGCGAGTTAAGGTTGGTTTAACCCTCCTTTGTACTCGCTTACATCGCGGCGTGTCAGCTAGAGGGCGGAAAACCAAAGGGGCGATCCCCACGCGTTCATTATATGCTGCATAGCAAAGAGCATAACTAAGGTGAATCTTTGATTCAAACATATAAACAGCGGATACTGACATAATCAAGGGAGGCTATTCTTCATACGAATTACTGTACCGTGGACCCACAGACCAACGGCCCACAGGAAATGTTTCAGCGCGTATCAGAAATTTTTCAGTAAAGGTTACGGAAAGTGTTGGACGTATTTCTTGTTATTTGTAGTCAGGCATATATGTTCGTAAGCTACTTCGTCGTTTGGTTTCAACTCGCATGGAATATCGTTATTACAACCGGTGTGTAAGGTCTTCCGTAGGTATTTCGGCATAAATGATAATTACAGTGCCTAGGTAAAGCAAAGTTCACATTCTGTGGCAACTGCAAACAAGGTGACGACGTTTTAAGTTCGAATTAATTAGGTTTCATTGTATAAGTGATAATATGGGTAGCAGGTTTTGCTGACATTCGTTTACATTATATGTGTTCAGGCTGAATATTGCTTATTGCGGTATAAAACAGCATTCATCCACTCACTTCCATTAACTATTGACAATGTGTGTATTGTTGTCTACACTCGAATAATTCTAAAGAATACAATATTAATCATACGTTCATGCCTTGGTTGCGTCATCTAGCCTTATGGTTTAAAGCGTACCATCAAGGTCCAGAAGGTTCTACTCCCCAGGAAAGAATGTGTAAAAGACATTCATGGTTTACCCCTTACTAATACTGCAGGAATGTTGTTGATAAGAAGTCATTATCACAGGCTCATTCATGGGTGACAAAACGGATTTTACAACACTTCAAAAGACTTTTAAAAAGGGCTCATACAATTGCAGTAAATGTTTCTTAGATTTTTTAGATTTTTAGATTTTTTCCTCATCAAGACACAACACCACTTCATCAGAGTAAATACACACTCTAAGTCAACTTAACTTAATTACATCGCTGTAGTTAAATTGTCACTTTATGTCCAGTGGAAATTGCTGTCATTTGGGGGACAATGCAGCCTTATTGAATGAAAGTAACCTTGCTTTACAGCCAAATGAAACTCAGACAGTTGAAGCATCCGATTAAATAATTTATCTGAATGAGACAATCAAGTTCAAGGTCACTCTAACCAGTACAAAAATCGCCATGACATGCAATGTTATTCATATAAGTAATCGATTGAAATCGATTTCACATTATATAATACATTTTCAAACATATTTAACACATTTGCTAACAGATATCTTCAAGTGCATGTGGTAACTTAGCATGACCAATGTCTTCAGTCTGGACAGTAGACAGGTTATTTCTCTGCTGTAAGGCTAATATATATCTATCATGTTGATACACACCAACAGCGTTTGCATAAAACCTGTGATTTATTGGTCTGAGTCGTATCGTGTCGTGTAGTTCTGTATCTCATGTTGTGGAATCACATCATCGAGTTGCAAGTAGACGCCGCAACTGTTGCTGCAGAAGATGTGGTTACACATGTGTTGACGGATTTCTGGCTGGATGTATATGACGTTGACGTGCCTAGCGGCCGTGAAATCACACTTCAGAGTGAATAATGGATGTCTTTGATTAACTCACGTGGCAAAAATACCGTTATACTTATATCAAATGTGTTACTGTGTCACGTTATTGCACAACCCGAGGTGTAAAAAAGATTTAGGAGACTACTCAATTCGGGTTTACCATGTATTTCGTCAGTTTTTATTACGATACAGCCATAAGAACCTATTAATACCATATTAGAATATTGGCGTATTGACTCGTGTAGTGTAGGTCACGCAAGACTAACCGAACAGCGATAGAATTTACAGCAATATCATATACAGTCTATACAATGACTATTCCCTCATATAACCTTACAAGTACCTGTCAATAAACAGTGGCTATAGCAAACTCAAATATTAATATATAATAAGGTTCAGTCATAGTACCGTATTTCGTTAATTGCACTTCGACTACGATATGTTGCAAGAGACCGTGACAAAAAAGTACGTTATATCATCTTGTTTATATGTGTATTAATCTAAATGTAGTTGGCTCTATCTCGTTCAAATCTTTGCTGTGGTACTGTGTTTGTGAACTTCAATATTATGGCGAAACTCGATCACAGATCCAAGTAATGGTTTGACTTGAATCGGGGTCTTCAATCTGGAGACGGAGGTCTCAGGACTGCATGTGAACTCACGTACAATGAAGGAGTGATGAATAAATGGTAGTGCACATGTTGCAAAGGATTATTGGTTGCCATTTTCGCCCTGTTGAATACATGACTCAAACGACACGATGACAATAACGTACTCAAGAAATGTGAATTATTCATTCTGAGCGAGGTTGGTTTCACGGGGTTTGAACAATATCTCAGTCACTGTCTTTTTGATGTGGGAGGGAAGCCCGAAGGCCTTACACGTCTACACTTTGGTATCGTGTTTATCGTGGGTTTTTTTTTTTTTAGCCTAGTGGCTCGTCACACCGAAGACCCGGGTTTGATTCTCCAAATGGGCACAATGTGTTAAGCCCATTTCTGGTGTCCCCCGCCGTGATATTGCTGGAATATTGCTAAAAGCGGCGTAAAACTAAACTCAGTCAGTCAGTCAGTGCTTGCTTGGGGACGTTGTTTGGCACGTTTTCCCCAAATGTCCTAGATAATGCTTGGAACAAATAACTATACTAAAAAGCTTGCAAAAAAACTTTGACTGACTACGCAAAAATACATCGTTGCATAATGCTTCAAATCTTACAGATTTTGCTGATGTAGCTGATAACGTGTCTCTTCGTACCCCTACCGCCCCTCGAATTTTCAATGGTTGGTTCCTCATTGCGTATGGTGGTTACGAAAATATAGATTTTTCTCCATTATGTTTATCTATTATCTTAATAGACCAGCTACACCGAAGAAGACTTATATGTTTGTCTTGCAGCGTGGGATCTCATTTCGAGATACAAGAATCCAGTACGCAGGAACATTGACATAAAGTGGACGTTATAAATACTCCTGATGTAAGATAAAAAACGTCAACCAAGGCGTCTTGCATGACGTTAACGTATGATATAACATGACCAGCATCAATACCGTACTGGTTTACATGATAAAAGTAATTGCTAAAAGAAACGACCACCCGGATCGATGATTTCAATGGCACGGGGTTGAGGCAACGATCACATGTAATCTAGAAGTGGTATTAGTGCTAGTACTCTTGTGGACCTCGCGGTGCATCAGTCCTGATTCAATAACATCCATTTCTTGCTGCACAACCGATCACCTAATCTTCAGAAATTACACTAAATTACTGCAGGGCGCCTTTCTAACGCCCCAACTCTTATGGACACTTTTTAACCTAATCCGAAGAAAAGCGAGGACGTGGACTTTAAAGGAGAATGTCACGTATTTTGTAACAAACTTCTTGTCGTTGTACGCTACTCATGTCGTATGAACCAGTAGTCGTTCCCGTATCACATCATAAAGAGATTAGGGACAATGGATGTCTGTGTCTTTACAGAAACAGATCCAGATATTGAAGGTTCCCTAAATCTGGGATCTGCCTTGAGCTGTACCATTGTCAATGAAATAACATACGTATAGAAGATCCAATAATGAAGGTACCAAATATCTGTTTTTGCCTTAAGCTCTACCATTGTGAATGAAATACAAGTGCGGAATTCATCCTTTTTATGCAGTAACCTTTCTGACGAGCCCAATGTAAATAAATAGTGCTGTTGACAACGAGGACTCAGTCTGTCATAAGCTTTAATATTTGCTGTACTTCAATTAACATATCACATGTTCCATGTTGGAATAATGTTTATGTATATATTTCATAACGCTGATATCGTAATATCAATGAAAATAACAACGTTTAATATGCAAATAGTAGTTCTTACTTTCAGAGTATTTTCATAACACATGACATCATTACCTACGTCATTAATTATAGTCATGCTGGCAACATTACACATAAAAATATTTATCATAACAAAAAAAAATAACATTGATTTGATATAGGCATTGAAATGCTCAAAGTATTTTCCGGACACATTACAAATTATCGCTTTTACTTCCCGTTAATTAGAAAAAAATGACAATGCATGGAAGTATATACAAAATACATGTACGTTCATTGTATCTGTCAATAACAATAATGATGATAATGCTTTTGTCGCAAGACTCTTCCCCAAACGCTTAACCCATTGTTACGTCGATCAGTCAGTCAGTAGGTTTTCATTGTGTATGCTGATTTCTCCTGTTTGCAACATGCAAAACATACACATTTCTATTCTTTATAAAAAAGTGTGATTGCAGTATGTATTGATCCGTTGTAAAACCTATAAGCTGAGTTGGTTTGCCGACAGGGCTAACTAATCTAGACTGTTAACGCTACGATGAATTCAAATTCCATGTTTGGATGGTTATGGGGGTATTATATAACTAAAAACAAAGGAGACGGATCAAGTCTGCAAATTAATGATTCTCCTGTCACCACAAGCTTCGTGTCTTGATCATCAGTGTTACAAACATCCAATAACCTTCCCGGGCATTTCGAATCGCAAATAATGGGAATCTCAGTGACGCATTATTTTTGCCATTTGTCCTGGAAGTTCGATACAGGGAGTTCATCACTTGCTACAGGACATGCCTCAACACTATTGCTATAGTTTACGTGGTATTTGTCTCGTTTAGCCAATCAAGCACTAGCTGGTGGCAGCTTGAATGTGAACACGTGAACCTCGGTCAGTGAGGAGACAGATCATCAGAGAGTGGGATGTGATTAGGTTGGATTATTGGAGAAACATGGAGACAGTAAGCTGGACGGTTCTGATTGAGACCAACCTTCCTGTAGCATACCAGGATGGGATTAGTAAAAATATTGGTCCATCAATTGCTATTTTTATGCATTTTTAGATTAAATTTGACATTTTTTGTATTGCTTTTTTATTGCGCTGTGAACTACAGTTTGTGTGCTTTTATTATGATCACGAATTTGTTTAACAAAACCAGTTCTTGACCAACATTTGTCGACACGATACAAAACAATGGTTCAGTCTTGAACCTGTGAGCAAAGGAATTTTCTTGCGACATATCAAATTTTGCATTTCGTGTATGTTTTCATCTTATTTGGTCTTATTACAACCCGGAGCCTGTCCAGTGCAGTCAGACATGAAGACTTTCAGCGCAGGATAAGAAACAGTTCATTTGGGCTCACAGTAATAAGCAGCTATGCAAAATGTATTAACACGTTGTTTATCGTGTACATAGCAAAATGAATTTCCAATGTGCAAAGGCAAATGCTTTCAAGGGATCCTTTGTACGCTTTGAATCTCATAAATCTGCCACAGAAGTCAATTATCAGTTTATTACTGCATTGCAATTCAGAACAAAAAATATTTTGTGTAAACTGCAAAGCACGAACATATTCAATTCACTCACGACATTATAACGACAATATGAACTTCATCAGGCATGGTCGTGTTAATCTTGACACAATTCCCTCGCAGTTCCATGTACGTTAGGCCATCGCCCGGGGGAGCTCTCCCTTGAGTTATTACCTCTTTCTGACAAGCTGGCCAATGAATGTAATACGTCATGAAAAATGCCTGCGTGACAGGAACACCAGGGGCAACACCTCTCTTGCTTTCCGTTGCTTCCCGTTGCTTCCCGTTGCTTATCATGTCATGGTTGCCCTACAATGAACCAGATGTGCTGCTTGTCAAGTGCGAACCCACACGGGGAAGTTTTCGGTTTATTTTACCTGACTGCTTGTCAGCCAGGTGAAGTTAATAAGTACGGGCACTTCCTAGATGGTCTTATCATAGGTGGTGAATATTTAACTAATGTTACCTAACTTTATTTCCGCAGTTTTAATCTATAAATAGGATACTGGTTATTTGCTCGCGTATGTTTGCAATGTGTTTGGATTGACAGAGTTGGTTTTACACCGCTTTTAGCAATATTCCCACAATGGGTTGGGAAGTGACCAGATCATTCGTACAACTCTTACACAAAGAGAGTGAGTAAATATTGTTTGACGCCGCATCAGAACCTTTGCAACTGTTCGTGACCAAAAGACAGTGTATAATTGAAAATACATTAGGACTTTTTTTAGCTTCATCTGTGGCCACAGTCAAACATGCTTCTGTAAAAACTGTTGTCAGTGTAAAATAGCCAGTCTGATTTATATATCTATTGTTTGTTGATAAGAATAATGTTTAATTGGCACTTCAAACGAGTGATCACCGGATATTGTATATAAATTTAACGATACTTTATTATTGTGGGAAGCGATACTTAATGTGGATAAACTTGATGCAATGTGGAAATTTTTTTTTTTTTTTTTTTTTTTAAATCTTTTTATTTGTTCCCATAATTGAGTACACGCATATAGAGTAAAGCAATAGATGTATAAATACATGATCAAAGTTCATTGGGTTCAACACAAATGTTAGTTCAACTGATAGCATAGAGAGAATATACTCCAGAAACAATAATTCCCCTTTCATAAAAGATTATGTCAGAAATTAAATATTGAGAATAAAGGGGACCATTTGTCTGAAAATTGATCAGATTTATTGTTCCTTCTGGATATGAAATTTTCAACCGTATAGATGTCTTTCAATATTTTTAAAAAAAATATTAACTTTTGGAATTATTTTCTTCAAAGTGCAAGTATATATATATTTTTTAGCAGATAGGATTATATGATTCAGTAATGGCTTATTACCCAAAATTCCAAACCAAACCAAGGTCTTTGTTATTTCAAATTTCTGTATATTTTGGATTATCCAGTTTTCAAGTTCTTTCCAGAAGGTTTGGGTTACAACACATTCCCAATATACATGACATAAAGTTTCACTATCAACATTACAAAGGCTACATAGTACATTGTCAACCAGTTTCATTTTCATAAGTTCTTTTTTGTATAAATAATTCTGTGCAAAAATTTAAATTGAAAGTCTAAAAGTTTTACATCTTTCACATTCCTTCTGCAAATATTAAAAATCATACGCCAATCAAAATCAATGTCGTAAAATAAGTTTTCCCATTTTAGGCAAATATGAGGTTTAATATTGTCAGATAAGAGTTTATCATAAAATAATCTTGAACCTTTTTTCAAATCCATAAAATCTTTATAAAGAAAGTTATCATCAGATCATTGTAATGTATATTACTGTATTGTTTTATGGTAAATTTCCATGATTCAGGTATGATATAGAAAACATATCGAAGATCCATATATGTACCTCTAACATCAAATTTGGACTTCAGCTCTTCAAGAGACATAAAACCATCTTCATTACAAAGGTCCTTAATTGTTAAAATTCCATTTTAGCCCAGTGCCTGATAAAGTGGTTTGGGTTTTGAAATTATTATTCAGCCATAAAGGTTGTGCTAAAATTCCTTTAATGTTGTCAGCTTCTATGGTATTCTTATTACAGTATAATTTCCATGCCAATAAAACATCTTTCCAAAAAGGATTATCGATTTCAACAATATTCTGAAAATTTGCTCCATATTTTAGTATATCATTTAATGGAAACTTGCATGGATTACTCATATTTGTTTTTCTCAAATAGAGTCTGAGTGTGGATAATTTCATGGCATTAACAAAGGTTTTGATATCTATCATGCGTAAACCCCCTTCTGTATAATCCTTTTTCAAAGTGTTCCGTTTAATTTTATCATTTTTGTCGTTCCAAATGAATCTGAAAAATAGTCTCTCAAGGGAAGTGATAAATTCATCAGGTGGATTAGGTAAAGAATTGAAAATGTGAACCAGTTTTGAAAGAGCCAATGTTTTAATTACAGTGATTTTGCCAATCAGTGTGAGATGTCTTTTCTCCATGTTGCCAATAATCTATTAATTTCTTCAAGTCTTTTTTTTGTGTTGATTACCCATAAGTCATTCAAATCAGGTGTGAATTTAATACCCAAAACTTCAAATTCCTTTCTTTGCCATTCTATATTCAAATCCTCACAAATCATGTCTCTCCTACCTGCATTTGAGCCTATCCAGATTGCTTTAGTCTTATCGATATTTATTCTTAACCCTGACATATTGTAAAAGTATTAATGATATCAATAGCAGCATACAAACTTTCATCTGAACCATCCAAAAATAATTCAGTATCATCAGCATATTGTCCTAATTTATATTCCTGAACATCAATTACAATACCCTTTATATCATCATTTTGTCTTATCATACATCCAAGGATTTCAGCTACAAAAGAAACAAATATGGCGATATTGGGTCACCTTGCCTGCAACCTCGCTCATTAGGGAAGAAATCAGAGAGATGTCCATTCTGAATAACACATGATGTTGTATCATAAGTTAATAAATTAATCCAGCGTATAATCTGTGGCCCAAAACCAAATTTTAGTAAAACAGAATTGATAAATTCTTTAGAAACTGTGTCAAAAGCTTTTTCAAAGTCAATTAAGATCAAGCAGACCAGGAATATCTCTTTTCTTTGTTTCAAATATAAGATCATATAATATCCTTGTATTTTCACTAAGAGTTCTACCCGGTATGAATCCAGTCTGGTTATTATGTATCAAAGAGTCTAAGGTGATTTTTAACCGGTTAGAGATACATGCACTAATTATTTTATACAAAGCATTTTAATAAAGTAATTGGTCTCCAGTTCTTTAATAAGGCCCTATCTTTATTAGCTTTAGGTATACAAGTGATAACTCCTCTCTTCATGGTAAGAGACATCATATTTCTTCTTGAAACATCATTGATAAATCTAAAAATCCAAATTTTGAGTTCTTTCCAAAAGTACTTGAAGAAATCTATAGGAAATCCATCAATTCCAGGGCTTTTGTTATTCTTCATACTTTTTACTGCAAATGATATTTCATTCATATCTATTTCTTTTTCCAAATTGTCTCTAAATTGGTCACTCAAGACTGGAATTATTACATTGTCTAAGTGGTCATCATTTTTATAATTCTTGTCTGAAGAATAAAGTTTTTTATAAAATTCTTTCAGTTCATTTAATATTGATTTACTGTCAGTAATTTCCTCATTCTTATCTGTAATAACTCTATTTATTGCTTTGCTGACATTATTTCTATTTTCTAAATGGCAGAAGTATTTTGTTGCTGTTTCTCCTTCTTCATACCATAAGATTCGGTTTCTAAGTTGAATTCCTCTTATCTCTTCTTCTTTAATTTGTTGTAGTTCCAATTTTAATTTTGTAAGGTCAGCTAATAGGGATTCATTAATATTTTGGAAATCTTTTCTAATATCATCTTCACAATCTTTGATTTTAATTTCCAAGTCACTGGTCTTATTTATTGTTTTCTTTTTGAGGAAAGATGAAAAAAGAGATTGATTTTCCTCTTACTTTCATCAGAAAGGTTTCCAAGAATAGGCTATCATCAATCTTCAATTTAATATCCGAATTATCAACATTTTCACCATTATGTTCAGGATCTGAATATTCTTCAATTGTATCCCTCAAGATTGATCTTACTAAATCAGCATATTCAGGATGTAAGAGTAAGGAAGTGTTAAATTTCCAATAACCCCTCCCTCTCTCTTGGTTGATACTGTTTGAAAAAGTAAAGCTAATGGCTGAATGATCTGTTTTATAACCAGGCATGATATCAGAATCAAGTGAAATATTAACCAAGTCTTGCGAAATTAAGAAAAAGTCCAACCTTGCTTGTTGTCTAGGCTTTTTTTTTCCACCAGGTATACTTTCTTAAATCAGGATTCAGTTCTCTCCAAATGTCTATAAGATCAAGGGATTCAATTTTGTCTAATACAATATTTCTAGCCTGAGGATTGTTGATATTTTTATAATTTTCCAAATCAACTGAAGGATCAATGACCAAATTCCAATCCCCTACAATAGCTATGGATTCATTATCAAAATTACAAATATTGTTGAAAAGTTTTAGATAAAAATTTGGGTCATCATTGTTAGGTCCATATAGATTTGTAAGGGTGAATCTTTTATCGTCAACAGTTATGTCAGCAATAACATAATTACCATTTTCATCCTCTAATGTTCTGTGAATGGTAAGATCAATGTCATTATTAAAGAGTATAGCCACCCCTCTAGAGTTAGATCTAAAGGGTGCAATTATACTTTGTAAACCCCATTCATTTTTAATTTTATTTACATCTTCTTCAGCCACATGGATGTCCTGCAAACAAATTATTGAATATGATTTTTTCCTGTATAGATTCATAACTTCTTTCCTTTTATTAGTGTCAGCTAGGCCTCTACAGTTAGCTGAAACCATTCTAATTTTCTTAATTTTATCCACAGTCAAATGCAAAAATACATATTTTTTTTAAATCAACATGATTTAGAGTAGGGTAGTTCATACAGGATATAAAGGGAAAAGTTGGTTGTAAATGATATGTTGGTTCAACTTTCAAACAGTGGGAACAGATTTTTTCTTTAACATAACTATAAAATTGAATTACAGAACAGACATGTAAAGGAAAGTAAAAAGTAGTGAACATGCAGGCGCTGCATGTGTTTGGTAGAAAACACAAGAGATAAAAAGCCAAAATATGTACAGAGATAAAAGCCAAAATAGAGGCATTGATGCTCTATTCTCTAATAGCAATGTAGAAACTTACAGCAGATCAGTGTGCCAGCTTCTTCAGCCACATGGATGTCCTGCAAACAAATTATTGAATATGATTTTTTCCTGTATAGATTCATAACTTCTTTCCTTTTTATTAGTGTCAGCTAGGCCTCTACAGTTAGCTGAAACCATTCTAATTTTCTTAATTTTATCCACAGTCAAATGCAAAAATACATATTTTTTTTAAATCAACATGATTTAGAGTAGGGTAGTTCATACAGGATATAAAGGGAAAAGTTGGTTGTAAATGATATGTTGGTTCAACTTTCAAACAGTGGGAACAGATTTTTTCTTTAACATAACTATAAAGTGGTACAGAACAGACATGTAAAGGAAAGTAAAGTAGTGAACATGCAGGCGCTGCATGTGTTTGGTAGAAAACACAAGAGATAAAAGCCAAAAATATGTACAGAGATAAAAGCCAAAATAGAGGCATTGATGCTCTATTCTCTAACCCAATGTAGAAACTTACAGCAGTCAGTGTGCCAGCTTCTTCAGCCACATGGATGTCCTGCAAACAAATTATTGAATATGATTTTTTCCTGTATAGATTCATAACTTCTTTCCTTTTATTAGTGTCAGCTAGGCCTCTACAGTTAGCTGAAACCATTCTAATTTTCTTAATTTTATCCACAGTCAAATGCAAAAATACATATTTTTTTTAAATCAACATGATTTAGAGTAGGGTAGTTCATACAGGATATAAAGGGAAAAGTTGGTTGTAAATGATATGTTGGTTCAACTTTCAAACAGTGGGAACAGATTTTTTCTTTAACATAACTATAAAGTGGTACAGAACAGACATGTAAAGGAAAGTAAAGTAGTGAACATGCAGGCGCTGCATGTGTTTGGTAGAAAACACAAGAGATAAAAGCCAAAAATATGTACAGAGATAAAAGCCAAAATAGAGGCATTGATGCTCTATTCTCTAACCCAATGTAGAAACTTACAGCAGTCAGTGTGCCAGCTGATAAGAGCATAAACATGACCTCAAGGTCGAGGTCGGACATGATTGACAAGAGTCGCATTGCAAGTCTGACTGAGTTAACCTCAAGCAGATGCGTGTCCGCTTAACAAATGACATAGGTTGTACATAAATGCATATCACAATATGAGATGTTTACTTTTGTCGAAAAGGTAATAAGTTAGTTTGCAACTCACGTAGGATTGTTGTAGAAAACTAAATAGCCACCGGATGTCAAATCCGCAGTGAATATATGCTAAAATAGAAAAACACGTGGTGATGTTTACAAACACACAACAGAGTTGTAGTCTGTCTCAGATACACAGATAATAACAGGTTAGTGACAATTTCACGGTTGAACATCCTAATTAAAGATGTGCACACTTGATTACTGCCTTTTATGACCTGCCCAGCTCTGTGTAAAATAGAAATCTAGTCAAAAAGAATATATGTATCCAGTACTATTTTTAAGTGTTATGTCCGGTTTCAGTTGTGATACAATCGCCAGTATTCCAATCACGGGGTCTCTTCGATTCCGATTGTCCTCCAAGGATCAGTGGGGCTCTTCCTGATCTGTAGAAAGATGTCTATTCCTTTCTCCTGTATCCTGGTTTGCACTTTGTGTGTTTTCCTCAACTCGAACGCACGGTTTGCAAGGCGACCCCTTTGCTTTTTAAGAATAACTGGGAGGTCCGTACGAATAGTAATCTTTCTCTCTTTAAGGGAAGCCCATCCTTTGATCGAAGCTCTAAACACTTTCTGCCTATCTTCAGCCCTCACAAATTTAACGACAATAGGTTTGGGCATCGTTGCTCGAAAATTGGTTGGGTCCGTTGTCTTGCGTGGAAGCCTGTGTATATTGACGAACTGTATGTCGTCCGACCCCTCCACACCCAGTTCCCGAAATACCTCCCTGCAGGCGGACCCCGGGTCCTTATCGTCGGGCACCCCATAGATAAGTAGGTTATATTTGCGTGAGTATAGTTCCTGAGTTAGGAGACGCTTTTCAAATTCAGCTTTCATTTCATTCATCTCCTTGTGGAATGTGGAAATTTGATTAAAGTAATTAAAAACTTTCCAGACATTTTTTCTGTCACAGACATTCTCACATTCTTAATATTCTGGCTGTCCGCATCCCTCAATCTACTGACCTCAATTAAACCACTATCGCTTCTGTAATGCCCTCACTCAATTGTAACCGTCCGTATTCATGTATGACACATATATTATCTGGTTCGCTCATTGTCCGGTCATCGGCATAAATGGTGTGCTGTCATATGTGTGGCAGTTCACTTCTATAAGGATTAACAGAAACCTAGTGCAATCACCAAATATTATCATAATGAATCCATGAAACTCATTCATATATCTAACTTCATCTGATATACATATATCCAATGTCCTATATATGCAGTCTTCATACAGATTACTGAAAGGTCAGTGTTTGAATTGATAGAACGTTATCTCAGTTAACATTTGATAGATTTCCTATCGCAAATAGAAACTTCAATTGCCTTACGTGAAGGTGTATCAATCGGTATCATATAAATATATAATGATATCAATTGATAATCATGATGGTGTATCAAGAAATGCTAGTTCATGCTTTGGTGACGGCAATGGGGTATGGGTAAAGCGTCACAACAAGGCCCAGATTCGATTCCCCAAGTGTCACCGATGTGTGAAAGCAAAGTCATGTCTTTCCCCTTCCTAGTATCACTGGAATACTGGTATGGACTCAAAAAAAATCACAAAATTGCAGTAAATGTTTCTTAGATCTTTTATATTTTAATATTTGTTCCTCGTCAACACACAGTACCACTTCAGCAAAGTAAATACACACTCTAAGTCAGCTTAACCTAATTACATCGATGTAGTTAAATTGTCACTTTATGTCCAGTGGAAATTGCTGCCAAGTGGGGGGACAATGTAGCCTTATTGAATGAAAGTAACCTGTATAGCCTTGTTTTACAGCCAAATGAAACTCAGACGGATGTGATTGTGGAAGCGTTCGATTAAATATCAGAATGAGACAGTCGAGTTCAAAGTCACTCTAACCAGTATAAAGCGATCCTTATGACCTACAATGTTGTACACGTAGGTAGCCGTGATAAAATCGATTTCACATTACATAATACAGTTTCTAACATATTTAACTCATTTGCCAACAGATATCCTCAAGTGCATGTGATAACTTAGCATGACCAATGTCTTCAGTCTCGACAACTTCTTTTTCGCTATTTCTCTCCTGTAAGGCTAATATATATCTATCACGTTGATACACATCAACAGCGTTTGCATAAAAACCTGTGATTTATGGGTCTGAGTCGTATCGTGTCGTGTCGTTCTGTATCTCATGTTGTGGAATCACATCATCGAGCTGCAAGGAGATGCCGCAACTGTTGCTGCAGAAGATGTGGTTACACATGTGTTGACGGATGTGTGCCTTGCAGCCGTGAAATCACACTTCCGGGTGAATATTCCATGTCTTTGATTAACCCACGTGGCAAAAATACCGGTATATTTATATCAAATATGTTTCTGTGTTACGTCATTGCGCAACCTGAGGTGTAAAAAAGTTTTTGGAGACTACTCAATTCAAATTTATTATGTATTTCGTCAGTTTTTGATTACGTGACAGCTATAACAACCTATTAAGAGCATATTAGAACATTCACATATTGACATTGCTCAATCGTGCGTGTAGTACATGCCAGATTAACCGAACGAGAATAGCATTAGCAGCGAGGAAATGAAATTTACAGCAATATCATGTATCATCTATGCAATGACTACTCCCTTATATAACATTATAAGTACCTGTCAGTAAACTAGGGATATATTTTAGTGGAAGTACCGTATTTCGTTAAACGCATATCGACTACGATAGATTGCGAGTGACCTTCACAAAATAAAGTACATTATTTAATCATTTGGATTATATGTGTGGGGTTTTTTTAAAATGCAGTTTGCTGTATCTCGTTCAAACATTTCCTGTGGTACTGTGTGTGTGTGAACTTAAATATTATGGCGATATTCGAACACAGATCCAAGTAATGGTTTGACTTGAACCTGGGTCTTCAATCTGGAGAAGGAAGGTTTCAGCATTTTATACTGACTCACGGACAATGAAGGAATGATGAATGAATGGTAGTGCACATGTTGCAAAGGATTATTGGTTGCCATTTTCGCCCTGTTGAATACATGACTCAAATGACACGATGACAATAACGTACTCAAGAAATGTGAACTATTCATTCTGAGCGAGGTTGGTTTCACGGGGTTTGAACAATATCTCAGTCAGTGTCTTTTTGATGTGGGAAGGAAGCCCGAAGGCCTTACACGTCTACACTTTGGTATCGTGTTAACATATGCAGCAGTATCATCACAGTTGATCTAGAATTTAATAAGCCACTATTATAGGTTTCCAGCACGCCCAAAAAGACTGCGGTGTGGAGCGTGCCTCCTACGGTGGTTTGGGTGTGATACATTACACATCCTCTGAAATCATTATCCAGCTGATAATATATGTATTAAAATGCGCGAGAGCTTGCTTGCATGGGGACGTTGTTTGGCACTTCTTCCCCCCCAAAATGTCCTAGATGATGCTTGCAAGAAACATTTATAACTAAAGAGCTTGCAAAAAACTTTTGCCTGGCTGCGCGAAAATATATCGTTGCGTAATACTTCAAATTTATTTTTATGTAGATGTAGCTGAATACACATCTCTCGAATTTTGAATGGTTAGTTGCTTATGATATGGTTTTGAAAAATATAGATTTTTCGCCATTATGATTATCTACTATCTAAATAGACCAGCTACACCTGAACTGAATGCCCTTTTCTCCAACATTATTCGTGGCTTTAAGAACGAAACATATTGGAAAAAAGGCATTCTGTTTTTATTTATCTATGTGATATTTATGACTGAACACCTGTACTATTTTGGACATTTCGTGCGTATATATATATATATATATATATATATATATATATATATATATATATATATATATATATATACATGTACATACATACATACATACATACATACATACATACATACATACATACATACATACATACATACATACATACATACATATATACATAGATAGATAGATAGATACATACATACATACATATATATACACATACACACATACATATATACACATACATACATACACACACATACACACATTTTCATATATGCAAATAGATTGCATTACGAATAAAGTGAATATATAATTCATACATCTACATGTAGGAATATTTAGATGGAGTATTCTTACCGACGATTCTTAGGAACATGTATAATAATACTACAGAATAAAGCGAGTGTTCTAAGAATACCTATCTTATTGCTAATGAATAATGTAGTGAGTGAGTGAGTGAGTGAGTTCGAATTTATAGTCACATTGGCAATATTTCAGCCATATTGTTTGAATAATGTATACATTTTATGAAAATTTGGTCTTGTATAAAAATATGGCTTTAAATATTTAACTCTTGCATTCATAAAGTGAGAACAAAAAAATAAATAATGAAATTCATCGCCAATGTCGTTACCATTACAAAGGTTACATAATCTATCACGTTTTTGGATATTGCTCCAACGGCCTGTTTCAATCTGTAAGTTATGATTTGCTGTTTTTATAACGTGACACTACCCTTGAACACTTATCATTTAAAATATCCAAATATTTACTTAACCTTAAATCTGAGTTTGATAAGGAGCTATATAAGAAACCTTTTGATGAATGTTCTACCGTAGATAAGCACACTTGCTTAAACGCATCTTCTAGTTTACAATTAACTGTATTTTTTAGTTTATTCAGGTTGTCAAACATTTGGGAATTCCAGATATAACTAAGTCCAATTTCGTCAAACGTATCTTTAATATTCATTATTCATTTATGCTTACTTTTTCCCAAATGCGTGTCGTTAAAAAGTAATTTAAAGATAAGAAAGGATAATTTGGAAGATTAACCTGTTAAAGTCGACCCCAAAACGAAATAATCCTCAATTTCACATCAAATGCAAGTGGGTATCTACCAAACTCCCCATACAACATAAAGTTTGGGGTGCTTTTTTCTTAAAAGTGCCAATTGTTTAAGAAGGTTTATATGTACTTTTTCCAATAATGATGTATTTTCAAATCCCCAAACCTCACAACCATATAGAAGAATCGGCAACACCTTGGAATCAAATAGACGTAGTCTACCAAAGTACTAATGTGTTATATTTCATCGTTTGTCTTGTAACGTGGGATCTCATTTCGAGATACAAGAAGTCAGTGTACGCAGGAACGTCGATATAAAGGGGACGTTATAAATACTCCTGATATAAGTGGAAAACATCCCCGAAGGCGTCTTGCATGAAGTAAACCGACATTGTATGATATAACATGGCCAACATCAATACCGTACTGGTTTACATGATAAAAGTAATTGCTAAAAGAAACGACCACCCGGATCGATGATTTGAATGGCACAGGGTTGAGGCAACGATCACATGTAATCTAGAAGTGGTATTAGAGCTAGTACTCTTGTGGACCTCGCGGTGCATCAGTCCTGATTCAATAACATCCATTTCTTGCTGCACAACCGATCACCTAATCTTCAGAAATTACACTAAATTACTGCAGGGCGCCTTTCTAACGCCCCAACTCTTATGGACATTTTTTTACCCAATCCGAAGAAAAGCGAGGACGTGGACGCTAGAGGAGAATGTCACGCATTTTGTAACAAACTTCTTGTCGTTGTACGCTACTCATGTCGTATGGACAAGTAATCGTGTCCGTATCACATCATAAAGAGATTAGGGACAATGGATGTTTGTGTCTTTACAGAAACGGATCCAGATATTGAAGGTTCCCTAAATCTGTGATCTGCCTTGAGCTGTACCATTGTGAATTAAATAACATACGTATAGAAGATCCAATAATGAAGGTACCAAATATCTGTTTTTGCCTTAAGCTCTACCATTGTGTATGAAATACAAGTGCCGAACTCATCTTTCTTATGCAGCAATCTTTCTGACGTGCCGTACGTAAATAAATAGTGCTGTTGACAACAAGGACCCAGTCTGTCATAAGCTTTAATATCTACTATGCTTCAATCACCATGTCATATTTCCATGTTAAAATAGTGTTCCTGTATTCATTTCGTAACGCTGAAAAACGTTATAACAACAATATTGACAACAGTTAATATAAAATAGTAATTCTCACTTTCAAAGTATTTTCATAACACATGACGTCATTGCCTTAGTCAGTGGACTTTCATTGTGTGTGCTCATTTCTCCTGTATCCAACATGCAAAACATGCACAATTCTATTCTTTAAAAAAGGATGATTGCAGTATGGATCGATCTCTTATAAAACGTAAGAGCTGAGTTGGATGGGCGACAAGGCTAACTAATCTAGACTGTTAACGCTGCGATGAATTCAAATTCCATATATGGGTGGTAATGGGGTATTATCTAACTGAAAACAAAGGAGACGGACCAAGTTCGTTAAGTAATGATTTTCCTGTCACCACAAGCTTCGCGTCTTTATCATCAGTGTTACCAACATCCAATAACCTTCCCAGGCATTTAGAATCGCAAATAATGGAAATCTCAGTGACGCGTTATTCTCGCCATTTGTCCTGGAGGTTCGATACAGGGAGTTCATCACTTGCTACAGGACATGCCTCAACACTATTGCTCTAGTTTACGTGGTGTTTGTCTCGTTTAGCCAATCAAGCACTAGCTGGTGGCAGCTTGAATGTGAACACGTGAACCTCGGTCAGTGAGGAGACAGATCATCAGAGAGTGGGATGTGATTAGGTTGGATTATTGGAGAAACATGGAGACAGTAAGCTGGATGGTTTTGATTGAGTCCAACCTTCCTGTATCATACCAGGATGGGATTAGTAAAAATATTGGTCCATCAATTGCTATTTTTATGCATTTTTAGATTAAATTTGACATTTTTTTGTATCGCTTTTTTATCGCGCTGAGAACTACAGTTTTTGTGCATTTATTATGATCACAAATTTGTTTAACAAAACCAGTTCTTGGCCAACATTTGTCGACACGATACAAAACAACTAGTTCAGTCTTGAACCTGTGAGCAAAGGAATTTTCTTGCGACAGATCAAGTTTGGCATTTCGTGTATGTTTTCATCTTACTTGGTCTTATTACAACCCGGAGCCTGTCCAGTGCAGTCAGACATGAAGACTTTCACTTCAAGATAAGAAACAGTTCATTTGGGCTCTCAGTTGATATGCAGCAATACACAATGTATTATTGTGTACATAAAAAATGTATTTTCCTCGCAGTTCTATGTACGTCAGGCCAAGAGCTCTCCCTCGAGTTATTGCCTCTTTCTGACAAGCTGGCAAATGAATGTAATACGTCAAGAGGAATGCCTGCGTGACGTGAAAACCAGGGGCTACGCGTCTTTTGCTTACCGTTGCTTCCCGTTGCTTATCATGTCATGGTTGCCCTACAGTGAACCAGCTGTGTTGCTTGTCAAGTGTGAACACACACGGGGAAGTTTCGGTTTATGTTACATGACTGCTTGTCAGCCAAGTGAAGTAAATAAGTACGTGCACTTCCTAGATGGTCTTATCATAGGTGGTGAATATTTAACTGATGTTACCTAACTTTATTTCCGCATTTTTAATCTATAAATAGGATACTGGTTATTTGCTCGTGTATGTTTGCAATGTGTTTGGAGTGAGTGAGAGAGTTTGGTTTTACGCCGCTTTTAGCAACATTCCCACCATGGGATGGGAAATGGCTAGATCATCCGTCCAACTCTTGTACAGAGCATGTCCTAAGATGAGTGCTGATACGATACCGTTGATTGCTACGAACCTACCAGGACATGTGTACCTTTAAGAACGTTTGGACGTTCAAAACGTCATTTTCTATATATATTGTCTAACTGTTCCGATTCCAGGATTTCAGTAATGAATGGTCTCGTGAATTGTATGTGTGTTTGATGAATGGTTTACAAGGTGCCAGGTGAAGAGAGTGAGTAAGTATGGTTTAACGCCGCATCAGAACCTTTGCAACTGTTCGGGACCAAAAGACAGTGTATACTTGAAAGTACATTAGGACTTTGTTTGCTTCATCTGTGGCCACAGTCAAACATGCTTCTGTAAAAACTGTTGTCAGTGTAAAATAGCCAGTCTGATTTATATATCTATTGTTTGTTGATGGGAATAATGTTTTATTGGCTCTTCAAACGAGTGATCACCGGATATTGTATATAAATTTAACGATACTTTATTATTGTGGGAAGCGAGACTTAATGTGGATAAACTTGATGCAATGTGGAAATTTGATTAAAGTAATGAAAAACTTTCCAGACATTTTTTCTGTCACAGACATTTCTTTCTGTCACAGACATTCTCACATTCTTAATATTCTGGCTGTCCGCATCCCTCAATCTACTGACCTCAATTAAACCACTATCGCTCCTGTAATGCCCTCACTCAATTGTAACCGTCCGTATTCATGTATGACACATATATTATCTGGTTCGCTCATTGTCCGGTCATCGGCATAAATGGTGTGCTGTCATATGTGTGGCAGTTCACTCCTATAAGTATTAACAGAAACCTAGTGCAATCACCAAATATTATCATAATGAATCCATGAAACTCATTCATATATCTCACTTCATCTGATATACATATATCCAATGTCCTATATATGCAGTCTTCATACAGATTACTGAAAGGTCAGTGTTTGAATTGATAGAACGTTATCTCAGTTAACATTTGATAGATTTCCTATCGCAAATAGAAACTTCAATTGCCTTACGTGAAGGTGTATCATTCGGTATCCTATAAATATATAATGATATCAATTGATGATCATGATGGTGTATCAAATAATGGTAGTTCATGCTTTGGTGACGGCAATTGGGTATGGTCAAAGCGTCACAACAAGGCCCAGATTGGATTCTCCAAGTGTCACCGATGTGTCAAAGCCATTCATGGTTTTCCCCTTCCTAGTATCAGTGGAATACTGAAAAGACGACATTTTCACTTGGATTAAAAAACTATTTTTACAACACTTCAAAAGGACTCATACAATTGCAGTAAATGTTTCTTAGATCTTTTATATTTTAATATTTCTTCCTCATCAAGACACAACACCACTTCATCAAAGTAAATACATACTCTAAGTCAGCTTAACCTAATTACATCGCTGTCGTTAAATTGTCACTTTATGTGCAGTGGAAATTGCTGACAAGTGGGGGGACAATGTAGCCTTATTGAATGAAAGTAACCTGTATATCCTTGTTTTACAGCCAAATGAAACTCAGACGGATGTGATTGTGGAAGCATTCGATTAAATATCAGAATGAGACAGTCGAGTTCAAGGTCACTCTAACCAGTATAAAGTGATCCTTATGACCTACAATGTTGTACACGTAGGTAGTCGTGATGAAATCGATTTCACATTACATAATACAGTTTCTAACATATTTAACTCATTTGCCAACAGATATCCTCAAGTGCATGTGATAACTTAGCAAGACAACTTCAGTCTCGGCAACTTCTTTTGGCTATTTCTCTCCTGTAAGTCTAATATATATCTATCATGCTGATACACATCAACAGCGTTTGCATTACAAAACTGTGATTTATGGGTCTGAGTCGTATCGTGTCGTGTCGTGTCGTTCTGTATCTCATGTTGTGGAATCACATCATCGAGCTGCAAGGAGACGCCGCAACTGTTGCTGCAGAAGATGTGGTCACACATGTGTTGACGGATTTGTGCCTAGCAGCCGTGAAATCACACTTCCGGGTAAATATTTCATGTCTTTGATTAACCCACGTGGCAAAAATACCGGTATACTTATATCAAATGTGTTTCTGTCTTACGTCATTGCGCAACCTGAGGTGTAAAAAGATTTTGGAGACTACTCAATTCAAATTTAGCATGTATTTCGTCAGTTTTTGATTACGTGACAGCTATAACAACCTATTAAGATCATTGGAACATTCACATATTGACATTGCTCAATCGTGCGTGTAGTACATGCCAGATTAACCGAACGAGAATAGCATTAGCAGCGAGGAAATGAAATTTACAGCATTATCATGTATCATCTATGCAATGACTGTTCCCTTATATAACATTATACATGTAAGTACCTGTCAGTAAACTAGGGATATAGCAAACTCAAATATTAATTTATAAGCAATTTTACTGGAAGTACCTAATTTTGTTAAACGCATATCGACTACGATATATCGCGAGTGACCTTTACAAAATAAAGTACATTATTCAATTATTTGGTATATGTGTGGGGTTTTTAAAATGTAGTTTGCTGTATCTCGTTCATACCTTTCCTGTGGTACTCTGTGTGTGAATGTGTGTGTATGTGTGTGAGAGAGAGAGAGAGAGAGAGAGAGAGAGAGAGAGTGTGTGTGTGTGTGTGTGTGTGTGTGTGAACTTCACTTCAATATTATGGCGATATTCGAACACAGATCCACGTAATGGTTTAACTTGAACCTGGGTCCTCAACCTGGAGAAGGAAGGTTTCAGCATTTCATACTGACTCACGGACAATGAAGGAATGATGAATGAATGGTAGTGCACATGTTGCAAAGGATTATTGGTTGCAACGTTCGCCCTGTTGAATACATGACTCAAACGACACGTTGACAATAACGTACTCAAGAAATGTGAACTATTCATTCTGAGCGAGGTTGGTTTCACGGGGTTTGAACAATATCTCAGTCAGTGTCTTTTTGATGTGGGAGGGAAGCCCGAAGGCCTTACACGTCTACACTTTGGTATCGTGTTAACATATGCAGCAGTATCATCACAGTTGATCTAGAATTTAATAAGCCACTATCATAGGTTTCCAGCACGCCCAAAAAGACTGCGGTGTGGAGCGAGCCTCCTACGGTAGTTTTCGGTGTGATACATTACACATCCTCTGAAATCATTATCCAGCTGATAAAATATGTATTAAAATGCACGAGAGCTTGCTTGCATGGGGACGTTGCTTGGCACTTCTTCCCCCCAAAAATGTCCTAGATGATGCTTGGAACAAACATTTATAACTAAAGAGCTTGCAAAAAACTTTTGTCTGGCTGCGCGAAAATATATCGTTGCGTAATACTTCAAATTTAATTTTATGTAGATGTAGCTGAATACACATCTCTCGAATTTTGAATGATTAGTTGCTTATGATATGGTTATGAAAAATATAGATTTTTCTCCATTATGATTATCTACTATCTAAATAGAAAATGTATAATAATACTACAGAATAAAGCGAGTGTTCTAAGAATACCTACCTTATTGTTATTGCTATTGCTATGTATACATTTTATGAAAATTTGGTCTTGTATAAAAATATGGCTTTAAATATTTAACTCTTGCATTCATAAAGTGAGAACAAAAAAATAAATAATGAAATTCATCGCCAATGTCGTTACCATTACAAAGTTTACATAATCTATCACGTTTTTGGATATTGCTCCAACGGCCTGTTTTAATCTGTAAGTTATGATTTGCTGTTTTTATAACGTAACACTACCCTTGAACACTTATCATTTAAAATATCCAAATATTTACTTAATCTTAAATCTCAGTTTGATAAGGAGCTATATAAGATACCTTTTGATGAATGTTCTACCGTAGATAACCACACTTGCTTAAACGCATCTTCTAGTTTACATTTAACTGTATTTTTAGTTTATTCAGGTTGTCAAAATTTTGGGAATTCCAGATATAACTAAGTCCAATTCGTCAAACGTATCTTTAATATTCATTATCCATTTATGCTTACTTTTTCCAAAATGCGTGTCGTTAAAAAGTAATTTAAAGATAAGTAAGGATAATTTGGAAGATTTACCTGTTAAAAGTCGACACCTAAACGAAATAATTCTCAATTTCACATCAAATGCAAGTGGGTATCTACCAAACTCCCCATACAACCCCAGTTTGGGGTGCTTTTTTCTTAAAAGTGCCAATTGTTTAAGAAAGTTAAATGTACTTTTTCCAATAATGATGTATTTTCAAATCCCCAAACCTCACAACCATATAGAAGAATCGGCAACACCTTGGAATCAAATAGACGTAGTCTACCAAAGTAGACTAATGTGTTATATTTCATCGTTTGTCTTGTAACGTGGGATCTCATTTCGAGATACAAAACGCAGGATCGTCGATGTAAAGGGGACGTTATAAATACTCCTGATATACGTGGAAAACGCTCCCCAAGGCGTCTTGCATGAAGTAAACCTACATTGTATGATATAACATGGCCAACATCAATACCGTACTGGTTTACATGATAAAAGTAATTGCTAAAAGAAACGACCACCCGGATCGATGATTTGAATGGCACAGGGTTGAGGCAACGATCACATGTAATCTAGAAGTGGTATTAGTGCTAGTACTCTTGTGGACCTCGCGGTGCATCAGTCCTGATTCAATAACATCCATTTCTTGCTGCACAACCGATCAC
Organism: Haliotis rubra; assembly: GCF_003918875.1. NCBI lineage: Eukaryota > Metazoa > Mollusca > Gastropoda > Lepetellida > Haliotidae > Haliotis > Haliotis rubra. The sequence continues at coordinate 2,508,652 of NW_025766968.1, read as the reverse complement.
CTAATCTTCAGAAATTACACTAAATTACTGCAGGGCGCCTTTCTAACGCCCCAACTCTTATGGACATTTTTTTACCCAATCCGAAGAAAAGCGAGGACGTGGACGTTAGAGGAGAATGTCACGCATTTTGTAACAAACTTCTTGTCGTTGTATGCTACTCATGCCGTATGGACAAGTAATCGTGTCCGTATCACATCATAAAGAGATTAAAGACAATGGATGTTTGTGTCTTTACAGAAACGGATCCAGATCTTGAAGGTTCCCTAAATCTGTGATCTGCCTTGAGTTGTACCTTTGTGAATTAAATAACATACGTATAGAAGATCCAATAATGAAGGTACCAAATATCTGTTTTTGCCTTAAGCTCTACCATTGTGTATGAAATACAAGTGCGGAAATCATCCTTTTTATGCAGTAACCTTTCTGACGAGCCCAATGTAAATAAATAGTGCTGTTGACAACAAGGACCCAGTCTGTCATAAGCTTTAATATATACTATGCTTCAATTAACATATCATATTTCCATGAGTGAGTGAGTGAGTGAGTTAAGATTTAACGTCCCATCAGCAATATTTCAGCCATCATATTTCCATGATGCAGTAGTGTTCATGTATTCATTTCATAACGCTGAAAACGTAAGAACAATAATATTGACATCAGTTACTATAAAAATAGTAATTCTCACTTTCAATGTATTTTCATAACAAATGACGTCATTGCCTTGGTCATTAATCATAGTCATAATGGTAATATTACGTTTAATAATAGTTATCATAACAGAAAAAATAACATTGATTTGACATTGGCATTGAAATACTCAAATGATTTTTCCAGTCACATTACAAAGTATCGCTTTACCTTCCATTAATTGGAAATAATGACAATACATTGAAGTATATATAAATACATGTGCGTTTATTTTATCTGTTAATAACAATAATGATGATAATGCTTAAAAATGTATTTGTCGCATGTCTCTTCACCAAAACAGTTCTGAAAACCCACAACCAATTGTTACATCGATCAGTGGGTCAGTGGTCTTTCATTGTGTATGCTCATTTCTCCTGTATCCAACAGGCAAAACATGCACATTTCTGTTCTTATCAGTATGTATCGATCTCTTATGAAACCTATAAGCTGAATTAGATAGACGACAGGGCTAACTAATCTAGACTGTTAACGCTGCGATGAATTCAAATTCCATATATGGGTGGTAATGGGGTATTATATAACTAAAAACATAGGAGACAGATCAAGTCTGCAGGGTAATGATTTTCCTGTCGCCACAAGCTTCGCGTCTTTATCATCAGTGTTACCAACATCCAATAACCTTCCCAGGCATTTAGAATCGCAAATAATGGAAATCTCAGTGACGCGTTATTCTTGCCATTTGTCCTGGAGGTTCGATACAGGGAGTTCATCACTTGCTACAGGACATGCCTCAACACTATTGCTATAGTTTACGTGGTGTTTGTCTCGTTTAGCCAATCAAGCACTAGCTGGTGGCAGCTTGAATGTGAACACGTGAACCTCGGTCAGTGAGGAGACAGATCATCAGAGAGTGGGATGTGATTAGGTTGGATTATTGGAGAAACATGGAGACAGTAAGCTGGACGGTTCTGATTGAGACCAACCTTCCGGTATCATACCAGGATGGTATTAGTAAAAATATTGGTCCATCAATTGCTATTTTTATGCATTTTTAGATTAAATTTGACATTTTTTGTGTTGCTTTTTGTATCGTGTTCAGAACTACAGTTTTTCTTCATTTTAATATGATCACGAATTTGTTTAACAAACCCAGTTCTTGACCAACATTTGTTGATCGATACAAAACAATGGTTCAGTCTTGAACCTGTGAGCAAAGGAATTTTCTTGTAACAGATCAAATTTGGCATTTCGTGTATATTTTCATCTGGCTTGGTCTTATTAAAGTAACCCGGAGCCTGTCCAGTGCAATCAGATATGAAGACTTTCACTTCAAGATAAGAAACAGTTCATCTGGGCTCACAGTTAATATGCAGCAATACACAATGTATTAACACGTTGTTTATCGTGTACATAGAAAAATGAATTTCCAATGTGCAAAGGCAAATGTTTTTAAGGGATCTTTGTACGCTTTGATTCTCATGAATCTGCCACAGAAGTCAATTATCAGTTTATTACTGCATTGCAATTCAGAACAAGAGTTCTCTTGTGTGAACTGCAAAGCACGAAAATATTCAATTCACTCACGACATTATAACGACAATATGAACTTCATCAGGCATGGTCGTGTTAATCTGGACAAAATTCCCTCGCAGTTCTATGTACGTTAGGCCATCGCCTGGAGGAGCTCTCCCCTGAGTCATTGCCCCTCTCTGACAAGCTGGCCAATGAATGTAATACGTCATTAAAAATGCCTGCGTGACGGGAAAACCAGGGTCTACACCTCTTCTGCTTCCCGTTGCTTCCCGTTGCTTATCATGTCATGGTTGCCCTACAATGAACCAGCTGTGCTGCTTGTCAAGTGCGAACCCACACGGGGAAGTTTTCGGTTTATTTTACCTGACTGCTTGTCAGCCAGGTGAAGTAAATAAGTACGTGGACTTCCTAGATGGTCTTATCAAAGGTGGTGAATATTTCACTGATGTTACCTAACTCTGTCTATTTCCACATGTTTCTTCTATAAATAGGGTTCTGGTTATTCGCGCACGTGTGTTAGCAACGTGTCTGGAAATGGGATTGAAAGGGTTGATCACTCGTTCTACTACTCTTATACAGTAGTATGTCCTAACAGGAGTGTTGATACGACTCCCGTTACGATTGTTATGAATAGGTATTAATATATAAGAACGTAAGGGTACGCATAACAGGTTTGGACGTTGAAACGGAGTTCTTGGTATTTCACGACTTTTCATATTCAAGGAATTCAGTTATGAAGTGTTTGAAGGGTTAATCGTTATGGTTTATGAAATGCTCTCGTGAATTGTATGTGCATTTGTTGAATGGTACACAAGGTGTCGGGCAAATGACAGTATAAGCTTAAAAATACATCCCGATCTTGTTTGTTTCATTTTCGGCCACTGTCAAACACGCGTCTATAATTTCTTTTGTCAGGTGAAAGGAAACAGTCAAAGTTTCTGTGACCGACATTCAGACATCTCATATTCTTGATATTCTGGCTGTCCGCCTCCCTCAATCCATTGACCTCAATTGAACCACTTTCGATCATATAATGCTTTCTCTTAATTGTACCCGCCCGTATTCATTTATGACATGTATATTATCTGGTTCGCTCATTGTCTGGTCATTGGCATATTTGGTGTTTTGTAATATCTGTCGCAGTTCACGCCTGGGATTATCAACAGAAACCTGTACAATAACCCGAAATTATAATAATGAATTACATAAAACTCATAAATATGGAAACTTCATCATATATCTAACTTCATCTGATATACATGTATAAATGTATATGCAATTATGTTACTGGCTACTGAAAGGTCAGGGTTTAAATCGGTAGGTCGTTATCGTGGTTAAGATTTGATAGATTTCCTCGCGCTAATAGAAACTCAAATTGCCTTACGTGAAGGTGTATCATTCGATATCATATACATAGAATGATATCAACTGATGACCATGATGGTGTATAACTGTCTCTTGATAATATTAAAAAAGATAACTACCAATTACTATTGGATTCAAATGACACAGTCTACACCACTGCTGCCGATAATGAGTTGTACAGTACTGAATCAATATCTTCTCCAATAAGATGGTTTCATTTTGTCAAGCGTGTTTGCAAGAAATATCAGTCTTCACAATATCGATATACACGGTTTCTAAGTCAATGACAATTCTATATCCACAGATCAACTGCTGATCAGGGTGAAACATCATTACAATCGCGGCTGGAGGTGACACCTCTTGCACAACGTTCTGCGCCTTTTCGGCGTCGGTGTCTATAATTTATATGATAAATGTTTCTTGGGAAAGGTTCAGCATTCGTGATGGGAGTTTACCTAACAAGTTTCGAACACAAATGATTGTAGTCCTACTGTTGGTTACAAGAACCGACAGGTAGTATACTGGCATACCAAGATGTCAAGACGTCGGGAAGGAATGGTATCGAGCACGAACAACGTTTGATATATATTATGTCATTAAAGTAATGATTACAATTTACTATGTCAGAAATGTATACTAAACATGTTATACGCGAAAACCCCTTTACAAGTTTATAAATAAATATCTACTAAAAGCCGATAATATTATGCGAATACGTCATAAACAAGTGGACGTGACAAATATCACGGTGTATAGTTTACGTTGATTCACTTTCCGAATAGCGCCAAACTGTATACATAGTGATTGCTATAATCCATGCAGATAAGTCCTTCAAAATATGATGAATATGGTGGTTTTCTTTTGAATCAAGTATTTTGGTTGGCAATCTGTATCAGTTAACTGACATATTCGCTTGATCCTGCAATTGACCTGTAAGTATAATTTAATACGCAAAATGAAAGTAACTGAATGCACTAAAGTTTAACTTAATGTTACCGATTGGGAACACCACTGTGCACATTTCGCGAACACCTGGTGTCACCACTGCTTACCATTCTTATTAGAAAAACATGCTCACCGCGGCGCTGTGATATTGCTGGAATATTGCTATAAGCGGCGTAAAACTAAACTCACTCACTCACTCATTTTAAGAAAGTTCTTTGATATTTACAGATTAAATTTCGATCTGGAATGGATAGTAATAAGCACCGTCTGCAGCCTATTCAGACCGCGCACTTCGCACTACATGTTATATTGCCTATACAGTATTGAAAACGTTCCCTAATGACGTGTCATTCCCTACTACCGAGAACCTACTTGTGCAGACGCTATCTGATATCACTTATGGAAGAACGCCTACAAATATCAATTTCTGGCATTATCAAGAAATTCATTCATCGCTTTTATTCTTCGTTGGTCAACGATATTCTTACGTCCACAAAATTATGATAAATGGGTTATACATCGATTTCATATCTGATAATCACAAAAGTGTTTTAAGGTCGAATATTTGGTAGTACTTCCCGAACGACTGGTCGTAAAGGGTACTGAGTGTTAACGACCTTGAGCGAACCATTCGTGTATGTCTCCAAACGTTGCAAGGGCATGACATAAGTACATGGTACCACAGATTCCGTGAGAGATTTTTCTCGAAATAGTATATCTTTCTCCATTAAACTTAGAGGCGCCAGGTCCCTATATCTTGATCTACATCTCAAGTGAGTGATGAATCATTTTTTAGTACGATTATGTCAAGGCGGCTTCAATCATTCATCAAAACGGTTTTAATGTCCCAAAAGTTCCACTCCTAAAACGACGTCATGATCTGGTATACAGGGCATCTTCAACATCTCCCTGCCAGTGAGATAACCTAACCTTGAAATAAAATACATCTCCCAATGAAGACGATACCATGACATCGTCAGACTGCAGTGGGGAAATATCCCATATTGTTACACTAAAAGTCAGTGACGTCAGATATTTTTGAGAGCTCTTGACAAGCTTTAAAATGTGTACAACTTTCAACCTCCGTCACAAAGTACAAAAATAGAGTATTTGTTCAACATAGTAGTCATATGTTACCTCTGACAATTGGAACTTTAAAATGTGTGTGAAAAGTTAAATTTGGCAATTATATTTAATGAAAAGAAATTTAATCAACTTAAGACAATAACACTGTTATATTACTACAAGGTAAATGTATAGACAGTACTTTAAGACCACGAATTTTAATATTATGACAATTATTTTTACAGGACAATATGATATGACGATGCAAGTGTATTACTATAATCCGTTGACAACGATGGTCAGCAGGGAGAGGAGGTGAAGGTCCATATACATCACGTGACCTAATAGACACGCATCCATTAAACCTAACGGAGCGTACAGCGTACAAGAAGCCAGTGTACGCAGGAACGTCGATATAAAGGGGACGTTATAAATACTCCTGATATAAGTGGAAAACGTCCCCAAGGCGCCTTGCATGAAGTAAACCTACATTGTATGATATAACATGGCCAACATCAATACCGTACTGGTTTACATGATAAAAGTAACTGCTAAAAGAAACGACCACCCGGATCGATGATTTGAATGGACACAGGGTTGAGGCAACGTTCACATGTAATCTAGAAGTGGTATTAGTGCTAGTACTCTTGTGGACCTCGCGGTGCATCAGTCCTGATTCAATAACATCCATTTCTTGCTGCACAACCGATCACCTAATCTTCAGAAATTACACTAAATTACTGCAGGGCGCCTTTCTAACGCCCCAACTCTTATGGACATTTTTTTACCCAATCCGAAGAAAAGCGAGGACGTGGACGTTAGAGGAGAATGTCACGCATTTTGTAACAAACTTTTTGTCGTTGTATGCTACTCATGTCGTATGAACAAGTAGTCGTTTCCGTATCACATCATAAAGATATTAGGGACAATGGATGTCTGTGTCTTTACAAAACAGATCCAGATCTTGAAGGTTCCCTAAATATCTGGGATCTGCCTTGAGCTGTACTATTATTGTGAATGAAATAACATACGTATAGAAGATCCAGTAATGAAGGTACCAAATATCTGTTTTGCCTTTAAGCTCTACCATTGTGTATGAAATACAAGTGCCGAAATCATCTTTCTTATGCAGCAACCTTTCTGACGTGCCCAACGTAAACAAATATTGTTGTTGACAACAAAAGACCCAGTCTGTTATAAGCTTTAATATATACTATGCTTCAATTAACATATCATATTTCCATGAGTGAGTGAGTGAGTTAAGATTTAACCTCCATCAGCAATATTTCAGCCATGATATTTCCATGATGAAGTAGTGTTCATGTATTCATTTCATAACGCTGAAAACGTAAGAACAATAATATTGACATCAGTTACTATAAAAATAGTAATTCTCACTTTCAATGTATTTTCATAACAAATGACGTCATTGCCTTGGTCATTAATCATAGTTATGATGGTAATATTACGTTTAATAATAGTTATCATAACAGAAAAAAATAACATCGATTTGACATTGGCATTGAAATACTCAAATGATTTTTCCAGTCACATTACAAAGTATCGCTTTACCTTCCATTAATTGGAAATAATGACAATACATTGAAGTATATATAAATACATGTGCGTTTATTTTATCTGTTAATAACAATAATGATGATAATGCTTAAAAATGTATTTGTCGCATGTCTCTTCACCAAAACAGTTCTGAAAACCCACAACCAATTGTTACATCGATCAGTGGGTCAGTGGTCTTTCATTGTGTATGCTCATTTCTCCTGTATCCAACAGGCAAAACATGCACATTTCTGTTCTTATCAGTATGTATCGATCTCTTATGCAACCTATAAGCTGAATTGGATAGACGACAGGGCTAACTAATCTAGACTGTTAATGCTGCGATGAATTCAAATTCCATATATGGGTGGTAATGGGGTATTATATAACTAAAAACATAGGAGACGGATAAAGTCTGCAGGGTAATGACTTTTCCTGTCACCACAAGCTTCGCGTCTTTATCATCAGTGTTACCAACATCCAATAACCTTCCCAGGCATTTAGAATCGCAAATAATGGAAATCTCAGTGACGCGTTATTCTTGCCATTTGTCCTGGAGGTTTGATACAGGAGTTCATCACTTGCTACAGGACATGCCTCAACACTATTGCTATAGTTTACGTGGTGTTTGTCTCGTTTAGCCAATCAAGCACTAGCTGGTGGCAGCTTAAATGTGAACACGTGAACCTCGGTCAGTGAGGAGACAGATCATCAGAGTGGGATATGATTAGGTTGGATTATTGGAGAAACATGGAGACAGTAAGCTGGACGGTTCTTGATTGAGATGGGATTAGTAAAAATATTGGTGAATCAATTGCTATTTTTATGCATTTTTAGATTAAATTTGACATTTTTGTATTGCTTTTGTATCATGTTCAGAACTACAGTTTTGTGCAATTTAATATGATCACGTATTTGTTTAACAAAACCAGTTCTTGACCAACATTTGCTGACACGATACAAAACAATGGTTCAGTCTTGAACCTGTGAGCAAAGGAATTTTCTTGTAACAGATCAAATTTGGCATTTCGTGTATATTTCCATCTGGCTTGGTCTGATTAAAATAACCCGGAGCCTGTCCAGTGCAATCAGATATGAAGACTTTCACTTCAAGATAAGAAACAGTTCATCTGGGCTCACAGTTAATATGCAGCAATACACAATGTATTAACACGTTGTTTATCGTGTACATAGAAAAATGAATTTCCAATGTGCAAAGGCAAATGTTTTTAAGGGATCTTTGTACGCTTTGATTCTCATGAATCTGCCACAGAAGTCAATTATCAGTTTATTACTGCATTGCAATTCAGAACAAGAGTTCTCTTGTGTGAACTGCAAAGCACGAAAATATTCAATTCACTCACGACATTATAACGACAATATGAACTTCATCAGGCATGGTCGTGTTAATCTGGACAAAATTCCCTCGCAGTTCTATGTACGTTAGGCCATCGCCTGGAGGAGCTCTCCCCTGAGTCATTGCCCCTCTCTGACAAGCTGGCCAATGAATGTAATACGTCATTAAAAATGCCTGCGTGACGGGAAAACCAGGGTCTACACCTCTTCTGCTTCCCGTTGCTTCCCGTTGCTTATCATGTCATGGTTGCCCTACAATGAACCAGCTGTGCTGCTTGTCAAGTGCGAACCCACACGGGGAAGTTTTCGGTTTATTTTACCTGACTGCTTGTCAGCCAGGTGAAGTAAATAAGTACGTGGACTTCCTAGATGGTCTTATCAAAGGTGGTGAATATTTCACTGATGTTACCTAACTCTGTCTATTTCCACATGTTTCTTCTATAAATAGGGTTCTGGTTATTCGCGCACGTGTGTTAGCAACGTGTCTGGAAATGGGATTGCAAGGGTTGATCACTCGTTCTACTACTCTTATACAGTAGTATGTCCTAACAGGAGTGTTGATACGACTCCCGTTACGATTGTTATGAATAGGTATTAATATATAAGAACGTAAGGGTACGCATAACAGGTTTGGACGTTGAAACGGAGTTCTTGGTATTTCACGACTTTTCATATTCAAGGAATTCAGTTATGAAGTGTTTGAAGGGTTAATCGTTATGGTTTATGAAATGCTCTCGTGAATTGTATGTGCATTTGTTGAATGGTACACAAGGTGTCGGGCAAATGACAGTATAAGCTTAAAAATACATCCCGATCTTGTTTGTTTCATTTTCGGCCACTGTCAAACACGCGTCTATAATTTCTTTTGTCAGGTGAAAGAAAACAGTCAAAGTTTCTGTGACCGACATTCAGACATCTCATATTCTTGATATTCTGGCTGTCCGCCTCCCTCAATCCATTGACCTCAATTGAACCACTTTCGATCATATAATGCTTTCTCTTAATTGTACCCGCCCGTATTCATTTATGACATGTATATTATCTGGTTCGCTCATTGTCTGGTCATTGGCATATTTGGTGTTTTGTAATATCTGTCGCAGTTCACGCCTGGGATTATCAACAGAAACCTGTACAATAACCCGAAATTATAATAATGAATTACATAAAACTCATAAATATGGAAACTTCATCATATATCTAACTTCATCTGATATACATGTATAAATGTATATGCAATTATGTTACTGACTACTGAGAGGTCAGGGTTTAAATCGGTAGGTCGTTATCTTGGTTAAGATTTGATAGATTTCCTCGCGCTAATAGAAACTCAAATTGCCTTACGTGAAGGTATATCATTCGATATCATATACATAGAATGATATCAATTGATGACCATGATAGTATATCACTGTCTCTTGATAATATTAAAAAGATAACTACCAATTACTATTGGATTCAAATGACACAGTCTACACCACTGCTGCCGATAATGAGTTGTACAGTACTGAATCAATATCTTCTCCAATAAGATGGTTTCATTTTGTCAAGCGTGTTTGCAAGAAATATCAGTCTTCACAATATCGATATACACGGTTTCTAAGTCAATGACAATTCTATATCCACAGATCAACTGCTGAGCAGGGTGAAACATCATTACAATCGCGGCTGGAGGTGACACCTCTTGCACAACGTTCTGCGCCTTTTCGGCGTCGTTGTCTATAATTTATATGATAAATGTTTCTTGGGAAAGGTTCAGCATTCGTGATGGGAGATTACCTAACAAGTTTCGGACACAAATGATTGTAGTCCTACTGTTGGTTACAAGAACCGACAGGTAGTATACTGGCATACCAAGATGTCAAGATGTCGGGAAGAAATGGTATCGAGCACGAACAACGTTTGATATATATTATGTCATTAAAGTAATGATTACAATTTACTATGTCAGAAATGTATACTAAACATGTTATACGCGAAAACCCTTTACAAGTTTATAAACAAATATCTACTAAAAGCCGATAATATTATGCGAATACGTCATAAACAAGTGGACGTGACAAATATCACGGTGTATAGTTTACGTTGATTCTCTTTCCGAATAGCGCCAAACTGTATACGTAGTGATTGCTATAATCCATGCAGATAAGTCCTTCAAAATATGATGCATATGGTGGTTTTCTTTTGAATCAAGTATTTTGGTTGACAATCTGTATCAGTTAACTGACATATTCGCTTGATCCTGCAATTGACCTGTAAGTATAATCTAATACGCAAAATGAAAGTAACTGAATGCACTAAAGTTTAACTTAATGTTACCGATTGGGAACACCACTGTGCACATTTCGCGAATACCTAGTGTCACCACTACTTACTATTCTTATTAGAAAAACATGCTCACCGCGGCGCTGTGATATTGCTGGAATATTGCTATAAGCGGCGTAAAACTAAACTCACTCACTCACTCATTTTAAGAAAGTTCTTTGATATTTACAGATTAAATTTCGATCTGGAATGGATAGTAATAAGCACCGTCTGCAGCCTATTCAGACCGCGCACTTCGCACTACATGTTATATTGCCTATACAGTATTGAAAACGTTCCCTAATGACGTGTCATTCCCTACTACCGAGAACCTACTTGTGCAGACGCTATCTGATATCACTTATGGAAGAACGCCTACAAATATCAATTTCTGGCATTATCAAGAAATTCATTCATCGCTTTTATTCTTCGTTGGTCAACGATATTCTTACGTCCACAAAATTATGATAAATGGGTTATACATCGATTTCATATCTGATAATCACAAAAGTGTTTTAAGGTCGAATATTTCGTAGTACTTCCCGAACGACTGGTCGTAAAGGGTATTGAGTGTTAACGACCTTGAGCGAACCATTCGTGTATGTCTCCAGACGTTGCAAGGGCATGACATAAGTACATGGTACCACAGATTCCGTGAGAGATTTTTCTCGAAATAGCATATCTTTCTCCATTAACTTTGAGGTGCCAGGTCCCTATATCTTGATCTACATCTCAAGTGAGTGATGAATCATTTTTAGTACGATTATGTCAAGGCGGCTTCAATCATTCATCAAAACAGTTTTTAATGTCCCAAAAAGTTCCACTCCTAAAACGACGTCATGATCTGGTATACAGGGCATCTTCAACATCTCCCTGCCAGTGAGATAACCTAACCTTGAAATAAAATACATCTCCCAATGAAGACGATACCATGACATCGTCAGACTGCAGTGGGGAAATATCCCATATTGTTACACTAAAAGTCAGTGACGTCAGATATTTTTGAGAGCTCTTGACAAGCTTTAAAAATGTGTACAACTTTCAACCTCCGTCACAAAGTACAAAAATAGAGTATTTGTTCAACAGAGTAGTCATATGTTACCTCTGACTATTTGAACTTTAAAATGTGTGTGAAAAGTTAAATTTGGCAATTATATTTAACGAAAAGAAATTTAATCAACTTAAGACAATAACACTGTTATATTACTACAAGGTAAATGTATAGACGGTACTTTAAGACCACGAATTTTAATATTGTGACAATTATTTTTTACAGGACAATATGATATGACGATGCAAGTGTATTACTATAATCCGTTGACAACGATGGTCAGCAGGGAGAGTGAGGTGAAGGTCCATATCCATCACGTGACCTAATAGACACGCATCCATTAAACCTAACGGAGCGTACAACAGATAACAATATTGATTGGTTCAGTCTGTCGTTGAGGGAGGTCTCATTGTTTCTAATGTTTCACGTCTCTATTGGTGGTCCCCACTAACCCCCAAACTATGCCCGCTAACCTCTATCTGACCCATATTCACAAAAGAACCGACTCGCTTCGCCGATATGTGTCTCTGAAATAGACACGGTGCTTGAAGAATGAATTACTGATTAATTCTGAAGCAGATTGTGCGATCAATCGCTGGTTATACAAGATACGGAAGTTCCAAACCGTTTCGGCCGCCATTGATTTCTATAACGGGCATACTGCCATCTTTACAACTCGTATCCGGGCGGGGCCACGGTTTCTTGTGAATGATAATTTACTGGCGCTCTGTGGCTCTTCATACGAAGGACGATAGCCCACTATTATCAAAAAGGTCACTTGACCGATATTTTGATAATACTTGAAAGTTTAATCAATACATTATCACAAATTTCATTGAAGGATTGAACTTTCCTGTTCGTTCAGCGATTCTTCACTGATGACACAGCTTGATATCAAAGAATCTTGTAAATCGGAATGTACGAAACGCTCGTTTGAAACCTTTAGCCAATATGTCATACCACTTGTGAGAACATATTGACAGCACCGTTGCATCACGATGGCAGCTGCTCGTGAAATGGACGAGATTCAGACCAAGTCTTATGACATCTCAAGATCTATATCATTAATGCTGCCATAGACGAACTGCTGCCACACATAAGTAGGAAAATCTCCAGCTTCCAGAATAAGATGACTGTCACAGATCACGTATATTATCTTCAAAACTTGATTATTCTGCATGCATATCAATACAGTGTGCATCGCCCCTTGTCCCCTTTATGTCTAATATTCGAGAAACGCATTTAATCACGTAAAATGGCCGGATCCAGCAATGTACCAATTACGGGACAGTCATTGATCTGTGAACTGTGTTAAGTCCCGAAGGCCGGAATCATACGGCTTGCATGTTGAAATGAAGACGAGGATTTGATTCAGGTTTATTCAACATTGTCATCCTCGGAATGAGCACTAATAACTACACGATTGCCAAAAAGAGAACTTTCAGATAATTCAAATCCAGATCACATGAATTAGGATCTGGGATAAAAGGTCCAAGTTTCGAATGCATTCTGTACACGTTTTGAAGTTGAAGTTCAGGTTTTGTGAGATGAGTTTCAAAAAGGGTTTTGAGAGCCGTGGGATGTATTTTCGTTGCTATTGTTTTCGCTTTGTTTTTGTTCGGTGGTTATTTTTTTCAGTTTCTTGTATTTTATTTGTTTTTCGTGCCGTCGGTGTCTTTGTACTAAACACTCTTCTACTCGACATTAAAACCACGTGCTCATTCCCTCACTAAACGTACCTTTACCATAGATAGATGCATACATAGATAGATATAGATAGATACATAGACAGACCGACAGATAGAGCGATAGTTAGAGATAGTTATAGATGGATAGATAGATAGATAGACAGATAGATGATAGAATGCGATAGATAGATATGGATAGAGATACATAGATATGGATAGAAAGATATACATAGATATGGATAGATTTAGATAGATAGAGATAGATAGATATGGATAGATAGAGATAGACGGACAGACACCACATGAATTATACGTATCCCTTTGTCACACTTGCCGGTATTCAAGTTCACTTAAACCTTATTGGTCAACAGATTAATAACTTACTTGCAAATGCTTCTTCACGACATTTTTAAACCATTGCAATTTTGCAGGACACTGAAATTTGAATTTTCGCCGTTTTAGTCACTGTCTTTATACGGGAAAAAAATAATCAGTTTATTTCGCATTAGAAACAGCGAAGCATGAAATCATTAATCTTTACCGGAGGCGAAAACCTAACGTTTTGTAGTTGTTCCTTTCCATTTCCTCGGGAATTACATAACCTAAAATCCATATCGCTCAATCCCACCGAGCTCCACCACAACGCTAGAGTAAGGAAGTTAATGTACTCTGATATTGTGATAAGAAATTTCCTTATACCAGTTTTACGAAACAGTTAGGCTTCGCTGCTCAGGTTTTAATGACCCTGTGAGGATGTTCAGTTATCGCTTATCAAGTGTAGGTTAGGAATTGTAGAGAACCCCCTCAGTTTACATTATGCTCACCAAATGAGCTTCGTTTATATTTTTCTGCGTTAAAAGTATTCTTCAGCCGTTGAATGTTACATGGGGCTTTGTGGAAGCTCTATCGACCTCCCTACTTGAATGAAAACGCTATGATATTGGGATATGGCTTAGGTACGCAGGGGCTTTGTAAACGTATCACGGCTAAGCTCAAATATGAAAAGAAGCATTTCTCGTTACCTTATCACCAGTACTTCTTAACGCCATGTTGCCGATATTCACTTGCGAATATATTTACAGAACACACTTACAGTGTCTATATACAGCTTTTTGTTTCACACATATACCAAGTTAAGATTTAAGGATATAACGACTCTGTTCCCAAGCATGCTGTTATCTATGTTAATTTGGTAGTTGTGCCCTGACGTTGATACCGTTGCTCGAGCCAGTACTCATCAACATGCATTTAATTGCCACAAGGAAATCTAATAGATTTACATCGAAACATATGACTATTAGTGTCTAAATTTTGTTAATAATACTTGAATTTCATTGTTGGGCTCATCGTATGTCAGGTATCTGGTTGCATCGGACTTCCATGCCTGCCAACACGTGTTGTATTAAGTGAATGCGTGAGTTGGGTTTTACGCCGCTTTTAGCAATATTCCAGCAATATCACGGCGGGGGACACCAGAAATGGGCTTCACATATTGTACCCATGTGGGGAATTGAACCCGGGTCTTCGGCGTGACGAGCGAACGCTTGCTGTATTAGGAGTAAGCGAGGGAATTGAATTGAGAGGTCGCTAACATCAGTAGTTTAGTTATTAAACGTGTTGTAAGTTTATCTGGTTGACACAGAGAGAGAGAGAGAGAGGCACCACACACACAGTGATGCAGATGATTATGATTTGATGAAACTTTTGAAACTTTGATGAGTAAGGGTATAGATAAACCTGGAATCATAACCATTGGGACTGTGGGATTCGAACCAGCACTACAGCGTTATGTTATGTTACGTCTGTTTCTACACAGTAAATTCGGTGCCTTAAAGACTGAGTTATCCAGAATGTCTCATTATGGACATGATTATTCCGCTTCAATCAGCAACGGTTACCTTTAATGCAAACTGGGGATGGTCTGCATGAACAATTACATGTGTTCTGGCTTGTAATCACCAAGGTCATACCTCTTTTGATCTGTTTGATTGGCACTTTAGAAGTTGGTGAGTGACAAGAAAGTGGATGACAGCTCCTTGATACGACGTTTCGGTATAGATTTTTATACCGTTGTCAAGCCAGGTTCACTTGCTTGACAACGGTATAAGAATTTAATCCGAAACGTTGCATCATGTATATGTATAAAAAAATGTGTCATCCATAAAGTATCTTACTTTCTTAATATTTTTTTGCTTGAAAACGGTGTTAGTAGCTACACCGAAACGTCGCTCACATTATATTAAAGAAGTTGCATATCCATAGAACTCTCCGCGTTGTTCGTCACGATATGGCTGAGATATTGCCGATGTGACGTTAAATATTCACTCACTCACTCACTCACTCACTCACTCCGCGCTGTTCTATTTCGAAAAGCTACCCTAACGTTACAGTTTTTCATAAACCATGGGCGGTGAAGTAGCATCGCTGTCAAAGGTGGTCAGGCCGAAGACCAGGGTTTAAATCCAAACATGGGTACAATGCGTTCGGTCCATCTGTGGTGTCTCCGGTAGTGGTATTGCTGTAATATGTCTGAAAGCGGCGTAAAACCATACTCACTCACTCTTGATAATCCCTACGGTTTAGCATAGAAGTACATCAGGAGTTCTAAACTTGTTCGCAAAACAGAACCCTCCAAACCCATTTACTGAACGCTTGAATACCCACTCGGTGTCGGCCCGGGAAAGCAAAATTTCTAATATTCCCTATTCCCGGTAAAGCGAAAACCAAAGTTCTGCTAGAAGTGCCGCGAAAGCGAATTGCTATGAAAACATCGGATTACCGTACTTCAGATTAGCGCGCGACCCCAACACTCGATCTGTGAGCCTCTTAACTGAGAAGAAGTTTCAGTTGTTTCAAGTTTCAGCACTTGATCTATGACATGTTTAAGTATCGGTGTAGGAAACCTTAACCCTCCGAGAAGAGACAACACAACGTTGTTCCAGACGACCTGCTACAGGAAATACCTTCCTTCGCATCACTCAAGACCATTCTCTACAGACAACGGCACAAGCCCATTCCTAGACTCCCTGCCAACCGACGTGAGATTCAACTTGAGGGACAATGGACCTTGAGCGCAGCAGGAGAACCCTTCCTCCATCGCATCGACGACAACATCATCATTTTCACGACAAACAAGAACATTGAGCGCCTGTGTGCAGCAGATGCTGAGTATCAAAGACACATGTTACATTTCGTCTACCGTTTGCTGTCCTGGACTACACTGATCACGTCGCTGACCTGATCCACGTTCAGTGAGCCACCTTCACATGATCCATCAATGTGACATCGGTGAACAGTCTGTGGCTAAAACATTTATTGTTATTTAATTATTAAATTTCTACCATGACTACGGTATCAGAAGACGACTAACATTTCTTTGGGTTTTTGTGCATTGATAGTCCCGGGAACGCTAAATGCAATGTTCACTGTAGCTTGACCATTCCCGCGAAAGCGACACCTACATTGAGGAGGTTTAGTGCAGATTTTAGTTCGCTTTCCCCGGCCATAACACCAAACTCGCCCAATTAGAGAATGCCGCTTGTTAGTTTTATACATTAAAAGAGGAACTTCAAATAGGACTTGAACATCGGATATCATTTGCATAAAGGATTTCTGATTCTACATCATTTGTTCAATGTCTATTTTCTGCGTCTACACGTATAAATGATAGCATAAGTTAACATAAAATGCAATCAGTCGTTAACACTTGCTCAACATAATTGGCCTGTTTTAAGTGTTTGTTAAGGGATTATTTCCTGTTGGGATAAACAGTCAGATATAATCACACCAATCTAACTGTAGATCTTACAAATGTATTTCTGTATGTGACTGGTGGTAATATAATTCAAGTACCTGTCTGGTACCAGACACATCTCAAGTATCTATCAGGATCCTATCTTGAAAGATGCATTTGCATCTAACCGTTCTTGGCAAAACATGTTAAGAACGTATTGTTTACGATGCTTTTATAATACACCCTCTTATCAACACACCAGTTCCATTTTACGTACTTTAAACTAAAAACACATTTTGAAACGAATTTTACTCGCCCATGTTACATGTCCGCATTCGCTATCGCGTATATCCACTTCATGATTACGTATCTCCTATAACGACATTTACCGCAAATGAAAGTAGTAGAACCCTCTTCAGAATAGTCCGCGATAACACGAACAGTTACGCAGGTGTATTGCTCTTTGTCAGAAGCATAGGGTGAAGTGACATTTAAGGTGTTTCGTTTGGAATAAACGCCAACTGTTCCAACTGAAGCTTCCTCAAATCGAACACACATTTACACAATAAATTAACTATGAAAACAATATTGCTTTCTACTTTGAAAATGAAAAAAAATCACGAATGCACCCTTTTCTCGAACGTCCTTTCTACGCTCTTGGGTCTGTGAGTACTTACGTTCTTCAGCGTTGTGGAGTCATAAAACAGTATTTGACGTCAAATGTTTCCATGGCAACTGCATCCAGTAGGAAGAATATGTCCGAAATAGTAGTAATTTTGTTATTATTCTAACTGAACACGTTATGAATAAGTCACTCTTGTCTTCTTGACAAATATCACAATTTATCAAGCCGAAGCTGAGAAAATACCATTATTTATCCTCTCCGAATGAATACCGAGCTTTGAACTCCTTTTATCGCACCATTACTCTATGTATAAAATGATATACTGAATGGTTAAATATGAAAGTTCGTTTCTCATATGTGTAATGCCATTTTAACTCAGCATAAAGTAGAATGCTGCAACGCATGAAATTCTATTTTTAAAATTAGCAAATATAAATATAACCTTTAGTGATTATTGTGTAATAATTGTGAATTGTGTATCTCGAATTAAGGATTTAATTTTGATTATAAATGTGTGCTGCCAATAGGTTTGCATGTAGGTGAAAATGGACTACATAATGAAAAAATAATGTAATGTGAAACAGAGGATGTATTTTTCGCTTGGTACAGCGTATTACAACGATATGCAATATAAACATATATTTGCCAAAGGTAAAATATGTATTTAATGTCGATAAGAAGTACTGCTTGCAGCGTCAGGCAATAAAACACTTACTTTATATGTATATGCAAACTGTGTGAATGGTGAGCGTTAACGGTAAGGCAAGACTTTCTTATACTTTTCACTAACTTCCGGTGTTATTTAATATTTTCCGTGATCCATTCATATAGTTTTAACAACTATTTTGCGCTTTACAGCCAAATGGTATCTGTTTCGGCAGATTACCAAAACTGGTTATTCGCTTACATAGACGTCATATATTTACTTGTACTGGGACGTTTCAGCTTGTGAAGACTGAAGTCTTGTAAGTTACTAAAATATTTTTCATAAACGATTTTTACTTATAACTTCCAAAATCTACGCTATATGCCATTCAAAACTAACACACCGTTTCTGGTAGATTCAATGATATTAGTAACAGTGCTGTCGAATTGCTTGATTTTCTGGCCCTACAATCACTTGATTGTCTGGTTTGTTGCATGGCAGGAGTATTGCTGTTTCTGTAATACTGCATGTTGCAGTTCCGTTACCGGCTATATCTAGGTGTAAAGAAATCCGAAAAGTAATCACATAGTATGAGTGTGTGAGTTTAGTTTTACGCCGCTTTTAGCAATATTCCAGCAACATCACGGCAGGGGACACCAGAAATTGGCTTTACACATGGTGGGGAATCGGTGTGATGAGCGAACGCTTTAACCACTAGGCTACCCCACCGCCCCTCACACAGTATAAATTTACCTCCTACGAGTTTCAACTAGAGTTATATATATATATGTGTGTGTGTGTGTGTGTGTGTGTGTGTGTGTGTATGTACTTAAGCGTGATAGACTGAGATTACTGAGTTTGAGTAAAGTGATGATTTCACTGTAGTCTTAGAAATTTGACACGTTCACTGCGGTAAAAATATCACTACTGCATGGCTTAACAAAGTTTTCTGTGAAGTATCTTGTAAGACAACACAGTACATGGTAATGTAAGCAAACACATTTCGCCAAATGCATTTGGTCAGCAAGCCTCGGCATCGGATGACCAACCTCCAGCAAAAAAAATCACACCGAGCATATATCGTGGTAGATCCCTTGGAAGCAATTCCATTCAAATAATATTAGGAACAAACATGTTTGTAGTGAAATATGTCTGGCAAGCGAACCCAGACTTTCAAAATCGTTGAGATTTAATTCCAAAATATACCTCACGCCCAGATCACTGATGTTGGTCAGTGATCCTGCGGATACCATATTTATTTGTATGACCTCAATTACCAAAACTCTAGAAAAACTGCAGATGCCTCCATCACTGACACGTCTTGCCTTGTCAAACGTTAAGCTTGTTTGACGTTTCTTAACACGCTGCTCAAACTTGATACCGTGGAAGACCGCACGTTAGCCGTCCCATCTAATTCATGCGGCGTACACAGGAAAGGGTTAACTTGCAAGAATCCTGCCCTTTTATGCTTCCGAAAATCATGCGCTGGTATAAACAGGGTCCCCTCGCTTAGGTCTATGCATGAGAGGACATCCACCTTGATGTTTATATCAACGTAACCATTAAACTAGATGAAATGGAAAATAGATCATAATACTATACAAAGCCATCATTTGCATTTGTCAATGCCCGGATCAATGCCTGATGAGGTCATAGAGGATGCAAAGATTATAGATAGTGAGGAGGCTACGGAGAATGAGGAAATTACAGACGAGAAAGCAAAAGAAGTCATCAGGCCGGACTTTATTTATTCAAAACAGTGCTCCTGAATGTATTATCTCATACATGTATTTAGAAAATCCTGCTGTTGATTCCCAAGTTGAAATCCCAAAATAACTCGGTAAGAGAACTGGGTGTGCAACCAGAAAACCACAAAGCTATGCGATATATTTATCAACTGTAAATTACCTAACTTCACAAATCAATATTATTTGCTGCAAATGTATCACCATGGCAATACAAAATGGAGTGGCGCTAATAAATCAAAGGCAATATTAGACAAAAGCAATGATTGTAGCAATAAAGACAGTAGACTTGCACAAATCTCTAAGGTAAAAATTAATAGTTTAAATGATTATTTCTAAAAAATAATAGATAACAGTCTAGGGGGATAATTTCTAAAAATATAATGAATAACAGACTGGGGTACTGTCCGCTTATCTAGACTTGCCTTTTCAAGGATGACAGTGATAGACATATTCATCTCTCCGCAACTGTAATCTAACTTGCAACTAAATGCCTCGGCAGGGTATAATGACCATCACACACAATGCTTATCTTCTGCTTACTAGAGATGTTGTGCAATGCACAGCTCCACTTATATACGTGTGTGAAGCCCATTTCTGGTGTCCCCCGTGGTGATGTTGCAGGAATATTGCTAAAAGCAGCGTAAAACCAAACTCAGTCAGTCAGTCCACTTATATATGCAAGAAAAAGGCTAGAAACTTCTACAATACTCTCAGAGGGACCAGCACCCCGCACTACTTTCCAGATCTTTCTGTCTAAATCTAGTACAGGTTTAAATATAGCACACCATTTCCCCTAACTGAATCTACGTGTACAGTGTATTACACTTGGAATATTGATACACAATAAAACACACTGTCACATACCAGTGCAAGCACTCATCGCTTAAACTAAGCTTGAGACAGACACATCACTCAAATTAGCACTTAGTAAATACACAATATTCGTGCATCTATAAATACTCAAGGGTACAGTACAATTTACTTTACAGAGTTGCGTCCCTTGTCGTGCTAGGATCCACTGTTTGTAGCTTTTAGTTCTTAACTCACGATAGTTTGTTTGTCAGCAATATAACCATGCTCCTGGGTATCACCGAAGCGATGAATGACGCTTAGAAGTCTACTTCCAAAATTAATCCCAGTTACCAGAAATATTGGCGGCCAACCCAATTCAAGCTTTCATCAGTACATGAGGCCCATTACCTGTTCAACATTTCATCCTCGATTCCCTTTTCGCCTTGATAATGTGTCTAAATGTTAGGCACCACACCCATGCTCGAGGGCTTCTCCAAAGCAGTAACATCTAAGACCTCATTTCACTTCCAGCCTTCTATCCAGGTTAGATCTGCAGTGAAATACATAAACTGCCCTGTTGTGAGTGAGAGAGTTAAGTAAGAACAGAAGACTGAACCAATTTGTCATCAAAAGGCAACTGAAAAAGACATTCACAAATAATTACACGAGTAGAATGGTTACGTTGGAAGTTCAAAAATGCTTATTGGGATATAGAACATTCAGAGTGAGTGAGTGAGTTTAGTATTACACCGCACTAGAACATTCAGAAGACACCATGAGATGGT
Source organism: Haliotis rubra (assembly GCF_003918875.1). Classification (NCBI taxonomy): domain Eukaryota; kingdom Metazoa; phylum Mollusca; class Gastropoda; order Lepetellida; family Haliotidae; genus Haliotis; species Haliotis rubra. The sequence goes on along the minus strand of NW_025766968.1, from coordinate 2,486,811 downwards.
AAGTGTTCATTGTCACTATTTATGTCTACATTAGGATTTGTTTAAGTTTGGCGATCGACAGTACTTCGGGTTTGTTATTGTCTATTGACTCTCACATGAATAACCATCAGGTAAGGGAACCGGTCTCAATCATTATGGGAGTGAACAAGATTAAGTAATACTATTGTTATCTCGAATTTCATCATATCGATGCCGACATAATCGTCACCAAGCGCACACATGTAAGCCACTAAAGAGGTGCTCGTAGTAAGGTTTTGGAGTTCAGTGTCGCTTTAACAATATTTTAATCACATCAAAGTTTTCAGTTTCATTCAATGCCATGCAATGCAGGTCGACTACATTTAGCATAATTGGAAGAAAACTTGGAGCGCGGATAATTGCTGATCAAACCAATCACCATTCGCTGAATATATTAGTACAGCGACGCCAGGTACCGTGATCCTCCTGCTATAACTTAGAGTGAGTGAGTGAGTATAGTTTTACTCCGCTTTTAGCAATATTCCAGCAACATCACGGCAGGGGACACCAGAAATGGGCTTATCACATTGTACCCATGTGGGAATCGAACCCGGGTCTTCGGCGTGACGAGCGAACGCTTTAACCACTATGCTACCCTCCGCCCCTTTAACTTGAAATTATATATGTATATGCATGATAATGCCAGCTTGAAACTTGTTGTCTACGCCAAACCCCCAATTCAAAAATGAATCTGAAAATGGGGGAATTGATTATATTCATTAAGCTTATTCTTATTGGCAGACTGTTTTCATCAGAAGTGTTTGGCCTATTTTCTCATCTTAGTTGGAATATTTATCCTTACGTACATAAGCGGGTCATGTCATGATGCTATTAAGTGCGATAGTTGATGTCCTGATGACATGTTGTTGTTTTTGACAGGAGGTCACAACCTCTGTGACATTTTAACCAGACATTAACTCGCAGCAATGTGTTATACTTGTGGGGTGCAAGATGTTACAGTTGGTAAATACAGTCTCCAAAATAACATCAACCACAGAGATATCGTGCCAGTATCGAGTTCGTGAGTTCGAATCCAACATTGGCACTAATTATGATTCTAGGTTGGCATCAATTCCTCGCTCTTGGGTTTCAACAGAGTGGTTAACGTCTAAGACCGTAATGACTTGGGCCCGATTAACGCCCACAAGAATGTGACACCGCGTGAAGTAACGGAAATACTATATATGACATATAACCCCCGTTCCATCTCTTTCAACTTCGATCCAACGGGAATAGATTAAAAACGTCATGCCCGAGAATTCACATGTCATGAACGCCTTTGCAGTTTAGTCGAGGCACCATTGGCACAGAAGAATAAAAACAGAACCTCATGTAATTGTGTAGTTCCATCGAGTGAAAACAATATTATCAAAGGCTGGGTTTATTCCATTGAGAGGTTCCTACATTGTTTCAATTTAAAACATTTATTACGCTCCATGAAATACCTCTTGGAAACCTAATCAGCAAATGTTTGCATTTACTGGGAACCGTTGCTGCAAACATATTAGTCACACTTTCCAAAATATTCCAGCGCACCCTTGCTGGCTTTCACGGGCCTTACGTGACACAGTTAGGAGGCCAGAGCGTTAAAGCGATTACAAAGCGTACAACATAAACAATCACGTAACAGATCCGGATGTACTGGGAAGCATAGTGATTCTAAACCACCTGGACCGTTTTCTGTTCGTATCTATTCCGTCATTTACAATAACTTAACTTGATTAATCCGTGTTTTATTCAATAGTATCTTTGTAATTGAAGTACGGGGAAAACAGAAGAGTTTTCTCAGCTGTACCTTTTGACCTATGAAATACAAAGCATCCAACTGCAACGTCATCGTGAGAGAATAGCCAACGTAAATGGTAAGAAATGGTAAAATTATACAAATGGATAACTGAAAGTGATGACATCGGGTGTTCGCGAAAATGTTAAACACAGAAATAAGAATGAGCATTGCGTGTCTTCATGGTAAGAGATATATATATTAAGAGTTTTTAAAAACCGATTCATACTGACAACATGTTTTCTTATGGTTCAGTTACTAATATTATATGAGTGATTGAGGTATCTTCACTCACAGAAATATATCTTAATTCACTCCATAATTCAGTCAATTATTATTCCTTAGCACGTATTGTGAAACAAAAACTAACATGAGGTAACGCTATACGAGAATATGAACACTTAGAGAATCTTTAAAAATATTTTGTTTACAATATACCAAGATTGACAAGTATCGTGTTTGATGTATATGTGGGAATGTAACTGATAAAATACTGTCTAGAAATTACATTTTTTGTATTTTGTCTGTATGTTTCTATTTATTTTTAAATATGGATCTGTGACATTACATTGTGTTTTGTTGCAATGCAAATAATTCTCATTTCTTTCTTTGCATTGGCAAAACGCGACGTAAACTATATTTGATAGCTATAGAACTTGAATAATTCCTGCAAACTATTCCTGTTTAAACTCACACAGATGAAAAATGGTGACGAATAAAGCAATATACCTGTATGATTGTATCTCCTTTCTGTGATCCGTGCTATTATTTATTTATGCATACAATCAATACCCAAAATGAACATTATACAATCTAACAAAACTATGTTACTTGCAATTAAAATAGTTCTTATTTTGAACTTAGCACTAAGAAAATGTGAACAAAACTATGACAGCTATAAAAATTGAATAGTTCCTACAAACGGAATGAAACTTCCTTTGTATAAAACTGACACATAGCAACTATTTTCACAAAGAAGAAAAACGTTAATGAATAAAAAATAGATCTGTTTTCTGGAATTGATGCCATTATTTATTCATGCATACAATCAATGTCCAAATTGAACATTTAAATTTTGGCAAGACAAAAGTTACTTGTTAATGCATAAATGTTCCCCTGATGAGCTTTTGTAAACCGTCTTCAGGAAACTTTCATCCAATATAAAATTTCCATTAAAACCGTCACTACCGTATTCTAAAACTACAATTTAATCACACCCACGCAACGAATGAAAACGTGTTTAATCTGCTAACACCTGCAGCCCTAATCGACAGTACACGCACACCTAAATATATCCCCACCACGAAAATATTACATAACCTTCTATGTAACCACGATAAGTTAATTACAACGGAAAGTCAATTAACGTTAACGTTTCTGAATAGATAATGGTAGCATTTTAAACGTAGGGCATTCAATTACTTAACAACTCTTGTTAAGGATAAATGTGAATGGACCTATGTACAAACGTCAATTGGATGGAATGGTCCTTGAGAGACGAAGATTTTAACCGTGATAACAAGTCCTTGTTATAGGTACCTCTGCTAAAGCTGAGTGATTGTAGGATCGAAGCCTGCGCCTGGTAGGCAGCAGGCTGTGAGAGTGCGCAGGGCGTCATCAGTAGGATGGCTGTTCCAGCAGCATAGCAGTGTAGTTGGCTATCAGAGGTAGACCCAGGATCAACGCGATGGGCTGAGTGGTCCCGTTCCGTCAACTCTTCAGAGGTTTCATTACAAAACATATGCTATACTGGAGCCATGCTACATGAAGCGTATTGATTGCATCAACCAATTGCTTGCAATTGTACTTTGGACAGTTCTCATGCAACAGATCCACTTTTAAGCCCTCGTGCAACTTTTTACACCAACCGGAAGTGTCGCCTGATTATGCTGTCACCGTTTGTGTTGCACGTGCTTCACGTTTTTATTCTATTTCCGGTTATTGTGTTTAATATTCCCACTGACGAGCAACGTCTTCTGGATAAAATTCTAAGTGACTACAACACGGCCTCCAGACCCGTGTACAACGCATCGGACAAAGTGACAGTGAAGTTTGGGATAACTTTAACACAGATTACAGATATGGTGAGTGTGATGATTTGGTTTTATATGTCTGTTTGTTTTGTTTCTCATTAGGTCGACATAGGAGGAAAAAGCTGGAGAAACCTCACAGGATTCCCGATGAGCAGAAACTGCTGCGAAAGCTTCTTGAGAAGTACGACCCTTACGCTCGTCCTGTTTACAACGCTTCCAAGACAGTTGTGGTTAAATTTGGTTTGACACTTATTCAAATCGCCGATATGGTAAGAGGGTTTATATGTTATAAATAGCAACACTGTGTTCCTTATGTATGTGTGCTCTTTTTCCTATGTATAGTTATTTTTTTCAGGAAATAAGAAATAGTTTGTTTGTAGTTTGTAATCAATTATATGTTGGTGGTTTTTTTAATTACATCTGTGCATTAACATGTCCAGTTCCACGCCGACAAGCAGACATTAGATTTGAACGTTTTAAAATACTAACTGACATAGGCAGTGATTTACTGTCCAACAAAGGTGACGAATGTGCACTGGGATGATGATTGTATACAATTTATTCAGAGTTTCAATAACACATTTCAAACTTCAAACAAAGGCCAAAATTATGATTCCTGCGACTATGACATTATCAAATAAAAGGCATTCTTCAGACTGCTGACTTACCCAGCTAATCAGTATGACCCCATCGAAAACAACGCAATTATAAAACCCGTTGTCGCACAGCGGAGATGCTGACTGCTAGAAAGCTATAGTTACGACTCGAGGGAACTAAAAACATGTTAGTTTTTTTATAATGACAGGTGCTTTTGTGATAGGCTCTGCAAAATATCTGATTTTGACAGCGTCAATTACACCGATATCATTCACGTAACATGTTTTACAGGATCATTTTTTGAGGAATTATTTTCTACGTTTCCTACGAGCAGATCCAGAATCATTGTTGGCAGACTGTCCATCATTCTTCGTTACGTAACACTTAAGTGGAGTCGATTATGTTTTTAAGAATAATTCCTTTTGACTGTTCAACCTTTGGCAATCTCTAGACGCTAGGGACCGTTTTCAAAGATGAATATTTGTATATGGCCCTATTATAAACCTGCCATGTACGAAACATAAAACCATAGTCGATGACACGTGGCAAATTCAGAAAACACAGGGGAGTTTTATTCCCTGTCGAGAAAGAAGTAATTTCAATGTTATACTCATGCCAATAATGGTTGTCACCCCCTTCAATTTTGTTTATTGGAGAGGGTGGGGGATTGGGGTGGGGAGAGGGGTGACAACCATTATTGGCATGAGTATATATGCATCCCATAGAAAGTTGCATGGAATAAACCATATCTCATTCATGGAACTTTATTCAAACAAAAATTAAACGAGTACGCACAGAACGTATAGAAATACAGAGACGATATTTTATCGACCTCAAACATCTTGTAACCTCCAAGCTGTCTCTGTAAATATGGATTGGTGTACATACACAACTTTGACAATGATATGACCTAAATAACGTACGATACGTTCGCGCAAGAATATTAAAATAGGTCACAAGAACGGATGTTTTAATACTACGCATGGGTAATGCCTGACCATTCATACCATACATTAGTGCACTTATTCTTTTTGCGGTTAGACAGTATTTCACACGGCGTATTATATTGCTATAGACCCCAATTACTCCCTGCACAGATTGCAATTGCGTCTTTGATAAGGAACATTACCATCTTGATAGTGAGAGAGCTTTCTATACAGTGTTCAGCGTACTGGTATGCCCTCTAACTTCAAAGATGGCACTGGCATAATCTACACTAATGCTTCAGATTAAGTGTGATGAGTTATTGTGTTTACGTAACCTAAACAAACAATAGATGCATGTTATGGAGAAAATCAAAGCACAAGGGGGACACATATGAATAACATTTTTGTTAAGTTCAGAACGACCTTCTGAAAAGAGGGCCAGTGATTGCTGGTTTAGTAGTTCCGCAGAAAGGATCTGGAACCGTTAAGCGTTTCAGTTTACGATGTGGACGAAAGGGTGTGTAAAGATCCATCCTTGGCGTGATGCTGGTTCCACAAAGTCGTCTTTCAAATCGTAACTTGTATTCGAAACATACATAATAAAGATCGTTATTGCAATGCATTAAAGTTACAGACAACGTTCGCCTACAATGAAGACATCTTACAGTTACATCAAAGAATCCGCAGACCGAGGCAAAACAAAAAGCTACAGCTTTAAACGCTGATATTGCTGTAACTACGTATATAGATATTCATAAAGCTACACTGAACATGGGTTAGATGATGAAGTATTCGATGCTATTCAACGGACAAGGGATAACGTTATGGTCGCAAAAGGTTCCCTTTTATGATGAAAGTTTGGCGCAGGTTATGCTACATGCAGTACGGGATGTAAATCCGAGTCGTTAAACAGCATGTTGCATGGATCCAAATCCTTGTGATATATACACTGTAGTAATGATGTATACATTTGTATTGAGCGGTTCTCATATGAGCTGATGCCAAATAAATCGGGTGCATAAACATGTTACGTACTTCCAAACAATAAATCAGATCGGGTCTTGGGCCAGTGCGCTTCGATGGCAGTGGTTTCAAGACTTTGCTGTATCGACCTTAAAGGCTAGAGCCACACTGACATTATTTATGTGTGAACGAATTTGGCAGCATGAGCATTTTTTTGTGGGAAAGACCTTAGATTACATTTTTTAATACGCACAATTTTATTATCTGTTGTAAGAGAGGGGTGTGATGATGATTCTTTACACTTTGATAAAAAACGTGCTAGAAAACGTAAAGTGATATTTTGTGGTTTAGTCAATTACTTGAGTTTCAACTTCAAAAGGTCAAACGTCGATCTCTACTTCCGTGTGTTATTACGCAAATCTGTATACTGCATGTCGGCATGGAGAAACCCCGTACGTGGCTTCTTGGTGTTACAGGAGCAGTCCATGTATGTGTTCATGTGACCAGCATTGGATGCAGTTGGACATACAACCATTAAACCATACAGCACTATACTAAAGACAGTTAAAGCTTTGACTGACACCTCTCTCACCAGATATAAATGTGTTTACACATTGCACAAACCAGTGGTAATTGAGTTTCATGGATCAGATGATTTACAAACACTGATACACAGTCGACACCTGGAATGAGCTGGTATTCAGATAGGGATTCCTTTGGCCAATAATCACCGGTCAAGGGGAAGAGGTGGGGGCGGGGTCATTAAGGATGTCCAGAGAGATGGCAACAGCTGGGTTCGCCTTGGCATGATACAGCAACCAATAGATTGTAAATGGTTTCATTAAAGTTTCAATTACAACTACGAAGTTCTCCCGCCACTGTTCCAGTCTCTCAATACAGAGCTGCGGATTTAATTGGAACTAGAAGGAATTGTCTCTTGATTGACAAGGTTGCTCGAAGCGTTAAAACAATATTAATATGCTTTGGTTGAGAAAAATAACCCAAGCAGTTTTTGCATGTATCATTACCCGAAGCTTCTCGTACAAATTGAATATTAGGTTTCATCCAGAAACATTCATCGGAACTGTGATGAGAAATATTTTAAAAGCATTCTAAATGAATGAAAGTATTACGATTTAGAATTGACATGTTGCAAAAAGCTACATATTAAGATCTATAGCAGGGTAAGATTAAAGACGACGACTGTCAACTTGAAACATGTCACAGTGGGACAATGCCTCCTGTGTAGCGTTTTCTTAGAACAGTTCGATATTGAATTATTTTACAAAGGCAAGGAAAGATTATGACCGAACGCTCTTGTCTTCAAAATGTGCTCGATTTCCCGAAAGGATTGACAGACAGCGGTTTTCGCAGATAATGACTTTTACAGTGAGGGGATTTTTCTAACTGTACTCGCAATATTAACCATGAATGCAATGAATCAAAGTGTGTCCAGCGGAACAAATATTTCAAGTAGTTGCGTTAACTTAGCGATACGATACGCATACTCAAGCAAGAAAAAACGAAAATAAACTGCAGTCATAGTTTCAAGCGAGAAGTTCCTAATTTGTACTAAGGAAATCGTAGTGCACAAACTTGTTTTTGAAGGGAAATGTATGAAAATATTTTGCTCCTATCTTTGTCAACACAGCACCGGGATCCGGGTTGTTGAGCGTCGTTTTATAATGTCACGTGCCAATCAGTGGTACTAGAACGAAGATTGAATATTGATTTGGAGATGGCTATCGGTGTTGGTTAGAAGATGGAGAGGACGGGAGCTTAAGAATTAGAAAGGTAGAAAACATGGAAAGATGTCCTGTACTGAGGCCTTTTGCAACATTAGTATTACTTCGAGTGTCCTTCTGTCAGCACTAACGGAGTAAAGTCAATTCCAGTTGTTTAAACACATAATGATCGGATACAGGTAATGCATCTTTTATTGCATTTTGATCGTCTTGATATTTTATGCTAACAACTAGAATGACTTTCACGTGAAACATTTAACACTTCAGTCCTTTGAAAACGAACTCAGCACTTTAATATGTAATGATACCCAATGAAGCTGAATAAACCCATGCCTTTTACGTGTCCGATTTCCTTAGAAGTGCTAAATTGTGAATGGGTGTCGCTCTGTTAATGCTCTGCACGACTTGGTAGCTTGCTTTAATTTTTTCGATCAGCCATCTAAACTTTCCTGTACTGCATATCGAGATCATAATAACAAGATAACAATGATTTCCCCCTGGCAATGTTTGGATTTACCGACGCTGTACATCCCCACGGAAAGTGAACTATTTTCAACAGCTGTTGTTTATATTAAAGATGGTACAAAAAGGCTTCATTATGTATCTCCTTGTAACCACATGCCTGCGGCCACATTTGGATTTCATGCAGAGGTATTTGTTGTTCAGATACTGAAGACATCTATTTACATGATATTTGTATCATCTTCTTCACACATATTACAGTTAATATACTCATGCCAATAATGGTTGTCACCCCCTCCCTCCCTCCCCACCCCACCCAACCACACACCCACACCCACACCAATTAAAACAATTGAAGGGGGTGACAACCATTATTGGCATGAGTATAGAATGTAACCTGTAAAGAAAAATAGGCTTATGTAGAAACAAAGTGATATTGTATCGTACATGCTGGCTGACATCCAAATGTTCCTCACGAACTCCAGAACTATTGATTGTTCAACTCAACAGGTCGGAGGCTATTAATCGGTAGTTCCAGTATAAAGATTTCACCTCCAGGCAGATAAGGCCTTATTATACAACTCTCTGCCAGACGATGAGCTCTGAACCAAAGGTTCTTTCCTTTGGGAATAGGGTAGATTTGCAAGCTGTAGATGTTATTGCGTGGTCTACCTTGGCATGTTGACGTGATATTGACTTGAAAGCGAATAACTACAGTCGATACAGCTTGTCAGGGGGAGACAAATACACTATCTTGTCAGATTTTATTAGTTTACCCCCAAACAAACGCCACTTCAATCTGCCAAAGGGGGCTAACATAATACTCGGGCAGGTCCAAGGTCGAAGGCAAGAGACTGGGAGTTCAAGGAGAGGCTGGTCGATTGGAAGACAAGTGTATTGGTTGAAGCATTGACACATCTATAGTTAATCTACATGGTAGATGGTTTTTGCAGATGGTGTTCAAACGTGGTGTTCCGATTAATTCAGATAATCGAGGATTGGTCGCAGTGACCAAACAACCAAGCAATCGAACACATGTTCTCGTAATCGAACACAAACAATTTTGGAAGAAGTGTATTAGTGTTTGAAACACTTGATGATGGAACATATTTTATAAGTTGTCAGGGCCTTAAAACATGTTTATTTCTTAGAAAACTCACTTCACTTACTGAAACGTCATGGCTGAATATTTCTTGAAGACTCCATGACATTTATGTTCATGATATATTAGTAATCACTTTAAAGTAGCAAGTTGCATTATTTTACATTTGGATGGAAAATATGCAAATGCAGTTTGTAGTTTCTACATAAAACAAAAAAACAACAGAGAACCACGTTATACCTTTCTGCAATAACAACCTGAATAGGAAAATCTGAAAATTAATCTATTCAATTCTTTTCGATGATTACTCGTTGGTAATGAACCAATTATCAATAGTGAGATTTCACCCGATCCCCAACACTACTGTTCAGTTATGTTTTTATCATCTTTATGGAAACACAGGAAATGTTCAACAGACACATTTGTCTATGCTTATATATAAGACAAATGTTACCCTTGGTGTCATTACATAAAACAACATGACGGCAATATACGTTCATAGAGATAGTATATTCGCTATATAAATGTTAGGTTTACACATAAATATATAGATATCATTACATTGCAGTGATCCCACAAACTGTATCGGGTACATATTGCAATTACAATTTATTCGTCTTGTCATCTGTACTTCAAATATTGCAGTTCAGTCTTTTCAGTCACATATTTTTGCAATTACATGTTTCCTCATAGATAATATGAACAACATTTTTCTGAACGCAATTTCCCATAAGATAAATGTCATTTGTTATCAGTCAATCGGAGATGGATGCCATACCAAATCAAGCTGCAGGCGTGACTGTCACTGAATCGAGTTTGATAAAACTGATGGAGAAAACAACCACCACATGCATATTATATTTGGTTTTTTCCACAAGTGAGTTTGACGTAATGTCCATTAGTATGATGTTTACCTACTGCCAACACTCGTCATACAAATGCATGTACTGTGTAGAACATTGATAACATCTCAGAACCTAAATGCCCGCATCTAGAAATGAGAATATACTGCCAGGCTCTAGTAGAATTCTAGTGAAAATGATTTCTCTTTAGACGACGATAGCAAAGGCAACACGGCAGATAAAGTCTCTATTTTCCAAATTTTCAACAGCATCATTACCTTTAAAGGGGAGTGGAACCATTAGGAATGTTTTGCAATTTAGGTTGCTATCTCCATTAGAAAAATTACCAAGATCCAATAAACTTTCCTCACCTTCCAATTTGTTAATTTGTCTTGCAGGAAAATCAATGCAGATTTAAGGTCTTTTTGATCAGGGAGAAAAAGAACAGCGACAATTTTTTAGAATTACTGTTGGAGAATCACACGCTTTAGCTTAACTCCGATCGAACTGCATATAACTCGGCGAAAAGTGTGGCATAGAATTTTAAACAGAATCGTAATTTTATTATTGAGGAATGATTCTGGTATGAATAATATCACTTCCTTGAAATGAAGTATCAATTTAAATCAGCAATGTGATTGTGTTTTGTAGATGGTTTTTATGCAGGAATATTTGTATCAATCATTCTTTATATAAAATATTGTCAAGCTAATAAAGACGTGCGAATTATAATCCAAATTACAGGGACAGTGGAAAGATATTGAAAACAATTTCAAAATCATAGCGCGAATCAATACTCATACAAATGGTTTGCACGTAATGTCAAATTAGCAATAAAGTGAAACATCAAATATATATTAATCACCCAACCATTTAAGGCCCAAATTACTAAAAAGGGGCTCTGCTAGAGTCGCTGCCTTTAGCTGAATGCAGGATTGTGCATGACATAAAAAAGTAAGGTCTAATCAACTCAGCGTTTTTATGAAATACCAAGCAAATCAGAGTTCTCTTTGTGAGGCTGGTGGGGAAGGGACTATATTTGTTGCTGTCATAAAACCCATTTCGCGTTACTTCTAAATCTCACAAACCCCATACAGCAGCTTACAGGAGGCCATACCCATTAAAACATCCCATGGACATTTTTACTGCTTCAATGATATTTAAAAAATCGTTGAAAGAAGTTGTAATGAAAAATTGTACAAATCAATAAAACATAAATCGTTTCGTAAAGCACACTGGATTGAGACACGTTGTCAATTATACCACATCTGTTCGACGCATCTCGTCAGGACCGCTCGTAAACAGTCACACATATGCCTCAACTGTTTTACATATATGTGTACTTGGCTGAAATTTGCATATAGGAAATGACAATTCCCTTGACGCGTTTTTCTAATTTTGGTTTAATATTCACCGCAATGCTTCAGAAAGCAGGCGGTCCTGCATGTGTACGTTGCCGTTGAACAAAATATCAATCTATAGATACTTCACTTAAAACACCAGACTCAAATAAGAATCAATTTGACAGTCAACCTGGTTGAACACTGAATTAAAGTGAGTATGTTTTCAGCAGTGAACAGGATTAACAATTTTCTTTATGGATTTATCTAACCGACGAATCGCCATTTTTGCAAGGAAATACTCGTGACGTTATGCTAAAATTTAGGAATTGAAACGATTTCTCATTACTGTTTTACGTAGTCAGGGACGTCAAATATGAGTTTAACTTCATTTTCACATGTGCAGGAGTGTTATGTTTATTCATAATGCAATTGATAATGCTAAAGATTCAGTGAGAATAAAGTCTGTTTTACATCACAACGGCCATCTCCTAACATTGCAGTGCCCACCGCTGCATGTACAAGTATTTCTTACAGTAGTCAGATGGACGTTGGACTTATACAATTAGGCCTGTTGAGACATTTGCAAAGTATTTGCAAGGACGACAAGCAGGCAGAGAAAGGACTCAACGAACTCAAGTTTAAGTCTTACCTAAATAGTTGATCAATGTTTGTTGGAAGAACAGAAAGAGGCATGCTGCAAGGAATAAGTTTAAACCAGCTACCTTGAAAGTGGAAAGCTAAAAGAGACAGAGGAAATTAAGTTACAGAGCCTGCAGGGGTATGTCTGTGTCCAACATCACCGACTGAGTCGGATTAACGTCTTAGCAGATACAGCTACCTCTGCTTCAAACATCTTTGATGCCCTTCGCAAAAAAGCAGTACTGCACTTATAATTGTATTATAAGTTGAACTTTAGTACTTACGTTGTAAAGTTGAATGATGGTGTGTCCGAATATGCTTTAAGATTGATCTTGGTTGATATGAAAGTGACAGTGGTAAAACTAATAGCTTCCTCCATTCCGCATCGTTTAGTCTGCTTGACGGTTGTAAAACACCCACGTTAAAGCTTGGGATTATTGTATTACAATGGCAGGTTTACATTCGGGGACATGGAACTGGAGCTTAATTGCCAGTTACACGCTGGGAGGTGTTTACGGACGAGGTTGCCTTGCAGACAAGGTCATTCTTCCTTGTGTATGTACACTTCGTATCCTACCTTCTGTCTTGTATATAGTTTTGATGTAAACATTCGTTATGACCATACTATGACATACATACAGATGTTGCTTCCTTTGGACTTTAGAGCTGATATCAAAGTCCCAATGCCTTGTCAAGCCCGCTGGGGTTAACTGTCGAAGAGTTCATTTACCAATATGTACTCCCCCCTAGAACATGGACAGGCTAAAACATGAGTCTCTTCCCTTGGTGTGAATCCTTTAATTTACATTTACAATGTAAAGACATATATGACAAACTCACTGGCCAAGTGAGTTTATTGACAAAGGAGTTTGCAAATTATATTGTGACTAGTTATGCGTATGTGCATGTGTTTTGCCTCCTACGTCTATAGTCGCAATGTAGTTCATATCTTGAAATCACTGACTTGTAGTCTAACCAAACGGAGGAAGCTCTTGCAGAGATCGGATGCCAGTATTTACTCTCGCTATTATGGAGACAGCCTCTATCATCTGCCTCTTCTCTTGGTACTACGTCTTATCGTATAAAATTCCGTTGAGACCACAAGAGCACACGAGTGTATGTGTTATGCCCCGCTGATACAAGTGCAGTTAATATCATGAACTTACTGCCTTGTTGTCTAACCTGACGGAGTAGACTGTTAAAGTAACCATGTTCAAAAGTTTGGTGGCGCAAGGCCATGAACAGTTCATCTCGGAAATACCTCGTCTTCTTGTATATCCTCGTTGCTGTAAATATTCGTACTAACAATGTAATAGTAGTGAGTATGGTTTTAGGCCGCTTTTAGCAGTATTCCAGCAATATCACGGCGGGGGAACACCAGAAACGGGCTTCACACATTGGACCCATTTTGGGAGTCGAACCCGGGCCTTCGGCGTGACGAGCGAACGCTTTAACCACTAAACTACCCAACCGCCCCACTAACAATGTAAACACATTCATACACATAGACCAGATCGGCAAAGTCGCCATTCATATCATGAGGCAATTGTCTCATTGCTTATCCCTATGGTGTACACATTCATACTGCTCAGTAAACATTTACAAACATGAACATGCATTTACTTCGCTAGTACAGAATGTGACCTGGTCCGAAAAGGAAATAAATTGATGAAATTTGTATATATTGGTTAGCCTCTGTGACATGGTTGATATCGTCTCAACGTACCCCTACAGGGCATATCCCTGCTCGTACTATCAACCCATGGATGTCAGGGAGTAAAAGTGGAGCAGTATATAGATTACATGTGTTAGCGATCAGTTGATGTCAGATCGTAAAAGTGGAGCAGTATATAGATTACATGTGTTAGCGACCAGTTGATGTCAGATCGTAAAAGTGGAGCAGTATATAGATTACATGTGTTAGCGACCAGTTGATGTCAGATAGTAAAGGTGAAGCAGTATGTGGATTACTTATATTGGCGACCGGTGGTGTCCATTGCTAATAGGGCGCGATGGGTAGGGTTTCGATTCCCCACATGGGTACAATGTGTGAAGCCAATTGCTGGTGTCCCCCGCCTTGATATTGCTGGAATATTGCTAAAAGCGGCGTAAAACCAAACACACACACACACACACACACACACACATACGACATAAATACGATTTGGCATGTATTCCGTATACATGTAGTTGAAACTGACGAAGGGATCATGTTAAACATGTCATACTTTCCAGTACTTGTGTTATTCACATCATGAATATCTATCTCATACAGCAAGGATTATACAGCAAGATGATTTCATATCATGACAAGTCATCACTCACCTCTTGCTGAAGAACTAAATGAAGAAAGTCAGCAATGAACTTGTTTCAGCTGTTATTCAGCAGTTGTTGAGTTGTATGCAAGCCTTCTTATGGAATGGCTAACGTAACAGTTATATAGCCCTGCAATTCGGAATTAGTTAAAAAAGATACGTGGCTCTCTGCATGTCATTGTTGCCGGTAGTAAAAGCACATGAAACAGAAGTTGCAAGCATTGATTTTGCATTACGAGGATCCTGGATATCTTCATGGGTATGTTTTATTGAATGAATCGTATCTTGGATATTAATCGTAGTCTGTGCATCAAAGTGTATTGCATCAATGTCCCGTAGCACCAATAGGACTCGCATAAAGATTAACTAGACGCTTCAGATTGTCATTATATTTGTTGCCATTTTGACCCAGCCGTCTTTGACATGGGCTCAGACTGGAATATGGTAATCATATTACTGGGGATGCTGCCATGCAAACTATCTAGTAGAATACGTACCTCTAAATTTATACGTGTATGCTGAAGTACTCTACTTGAATACGTTAAGAAGTGTAATGACTGCAACCTCTACACAGACTCACATTCAAATTCCGATCTTATTATTTACAAAATTACCCATGTGATATCAACGGTGTCTTCTTCAGTAGGTACCATTATTCATGTCAAATAAAGTAACAAAAGATCGTCTTATATTATGGTGACAATACCGGTAATATTTTCAACAAAAACGTCAAGAAAGTCATAAACCTCGACTCTGCGACTTTGTTTCAAGGTTGCCATATAAAACGAAAAACAACTTTCGTTCAGCTTTGCACTTTACAAAGTATGACTTATATGAATTATATGTCTTTTTGTGATATAGCCTTTATATAGGGGGTGTACTACAACAAGAGAATCATAAGATCTTACAAAATTTTGCATGTTATTTCATCTTAAACATTACAAGATGTAGGATTGAGATATATGCATTTTAGAAATGATGTTTATTCATTCATCCGAAAATACCAACGTCTTGGTATTCACAAACGTCCCGATAATGAAGGTTCTGTTTTTCTTTGATGTCTACTACATTTGTATTCACAAGGCCTTAATCTCTGACCTGGCCACAGAACATTATCATATCCAGTGGGTAAATCTGGACTTGTTAATTCGTCGATGCCAAAGGTTCTTCGTGTTTAGAGGTTGACGACAGCTGTGCTGATAGGCACGGTATCTCACCAGACAATTTGCAGTCGGTCGTGGTCTTGGCTTATTTCTCTCTGCACATCATACCAAGCATCGCCGACTGACGGGTTTATGAAACGTCTGGCTTAAGTCAAAGATGAAACTGTCGAACAGGGGATAGGAATGATGCCGAATATACACGCCAGTGTGAAACAATCTGTCCAAATAGAAGCTGTCAGCTACATGTGGGTCAGGTGCTATCAATTTTTCATTAATAGCAAAGTTGTCTGCGTGATAAAAAAAGCAGACAGAATACCAACAACCTAATAATCATGCATAATATAATCACACAAAATACAGTGTAATGATTGCAAAGGGGGCCTGCTTAACTATGCCTTAATTAATAATGCTTAATGGACCAGCTGAACAAAGTCTTGGTTACTCGAGGTAACGAGTGGATCAAGTTAGGTATCCATGAACTACATATTCAGTCAGACGCTGCTGTATCGAAGTAGAAGGGACTACAAAATACTTCGAGTAAACT
Organism: Haliotis rubra; assembly: GCF_003918875.1. Classification (NCBI taxonomy): domain Eukaryota; kingdom Metazoa; phylum Mollusca; class Gastropoda; order Lepetellida; family Haliotidae; genus Haliotis; species Haliotis rubra. The sequence continues at coordinate 2,470,336 of NW_025766968.1, read as the reverse complement.
GATGTTCGTCACAAGCGCATAAAGGTTACTTACTAAAGAAAACGCATTTACTTCGAGACAAAAGTAAGTTGACACATCAAAATTCGACTCAACTGTGTTTGCTTTTGGAAAACTATTCCGCGCCACGGTTTCTTCATTTTCAAATACCTTTTACGTTTTCGGAAATATCTAAAATGACAATGATCGCATTTGGATTGTTTTTTCAATTACTTCCGACCTCCTCGGCAGACCATGTAACAAATCACGGTATATTCAACCGGATGGTGGCAAGAGCTCGGTCATATATCATGATACCAGGAAAAAAAGGGAAGAATTGGACAGGTAGTCAAAACGTTATTGCCGTGGAACAGTTACAATGCATTACGAAAATCGATTTTGGTTTCTGTTTTTTAATATGATTGTGTCACCTTGAAAACCATACATGAGTTTTCGTCTGTAGAGATTCTTGGTTAGAACAGGTCGCCAGCAAGTTGTGCCGGTCGGAAGAGGCGTCCACAATGATCTCGTCGTCAGGCTCGGTGATGTCGTGTTATCGTATCCTGACGATGTCTATCATTGTTCACAATATCAGTCACCAGATTGTCTGTCCCACACTTGATTATTTACAATACGGTAGCCGCCATATAGCTGGAAAATTGCTGAGTGCGGCGTAAAACTAAACTCACTCACTCACACTCATTAAGGTAGAATGTGATGTTAAACAACAAGCATACAATTCCAGAAGCACACGGCTTTAAACAATTCATTTTGACATGGAAATACATGGTAATGGGTTCTTATCCTTCCTACATATGTTTAAGAAAGCATAAGATGGGGTATCCAAGGGAGTTAGAATACCAGCTTCAGCCATTACTGCTGTGCCTAGTCGTGATGTGTCAGAAATATTGTTGAAAGCGTCCTCGCTCACTCACCAGACAGAAGCAAGAGGTGGGTACGATGCATGAAGAAAATATTAAGAACTCGTCGCCACCAGTTGTCATTTGTTTTATTAAGTTACTTTTTATACCACAATTCCATCAGTCGCATCATACTGTGACCACAAATATCATTATATTCTTTCAAGTGGTGCATTGGTGTAAAGGATCGATATGTTTCGCTTGCTGACTAATGTTGTCTGTCGTCGTAGACATACATTCCAATTACACATTCTCCTGTAAATATTTGCATTACAATATTTACGTAAGGAAAATAACTTCAGACAACTTCCACTTTGTCCAGACTCTCGTTCTGATAAAAGAGAAACTGTTTCGACGTTCTTAATTCTGAGTGAGTGAGTTTAGTTTCACTCAGCAATATTCCAGTTATATAGCGGCGGTTTGTAAATATCGAGTCTGGACCAGACAATCCAGTGACCAACAGCATAAGCATCGATGTAAGCAATTGGAATACGATGACATCTGTCAAACCAAGTCAGCGAGTCTGACCTCCCAAACCCGTTATTCGCCTCTTACGACAAGCGGTGGCTACTAAAGATTTATTTTAACCCGGAACTTCACGGGAATGTTAATTCTAAGACATTTCTGCTGTATGCACTGTCCGTTGTATGTTTCCAACTACATTATGACCATATGAAGATACCTGGTGTTCGTGTAAAGATGAACGTTCCCACCACAAGACATAACATAAACACATGCAAAGGCAATGTGTGCACCTGAAACAACACGGGAACACATGGAACGAGTAAAAACACGAAACTGCAACGGATATAATTTTCGTCATTAATGAGCAAGTTTGGAAATGCCTTCCAATATGTCTACCATGAAACGTTCTGAATATTTTACTAAGGCTGTGAATGTTGTAATTCTGATCAAAAGAGTTTTTTGAGCAGGGATCGTATGGCACTCTTTGAAATCTTCGTGGAAGGAGCATGCTTGATTGCACCGGAGTTGTGAAATGTGGGCACCAAACCCTGGAACTCCTGGAGCTGATGTAAAACAATCCATCTTGTGTTTTGTAGCCTGGGATGATAGAGCTTGGAACACTGAACGCTTGAACTACTTTCAGCTTGTCACTGTGACCGTGGAACTTTCAGACTGTGATCATATAAACCATTAGAAACAAACATAAATTTAAAATACAGCTTTGCAGGCTACTGAGGTAAAAGAAAATACACAAATGCCTTCAACTGAAATCAAGAACCAGAATACATTATTAAGATATATATGTATATAAAATTGATATAGACAGTAGTGATGAAATAAGTAATAAAGCTAGAAACGTTATTCTTTATATTAAAGTAAATCAAATTACATATGTACTAAATATGTGAATAATGTTAAGATCTACATTCGCACAACACAATCATAGTTAAAGGCCCTTGGATAGATGGAAGGTAAATTCAATCTGTCCCTGTGGAGCAAACGGTGCTAAGATACATAACAATGGTGAAAGAATTTCCCCAGCACTTGATCAGAGTCCGCTGTGAGAATAGACCTGTAATTGGACCATTGTTGCAGCAGCTTTATTTCCTGTTATTCTCCCATGATTTCCATATTACTCTGTCACTTTGAATCTGTGCATTCTGTTCCCATGATTGATTCTGTATGCCTTATGACAGAGTAATCTCTGGCTGACTATTACTGGAAACCCAACGTATGGTGTGGAGAGTGAAGTTGGTTAATCAATGAAGTATGATATTCTTTATGTAAATATAGCTATGTGACCAGAGTGCAATTCCCTGTTTGTTTAGAACTTCAGCGGAAAAACATTGTCAACATTGCTTATTGGATCACACTTGTTTAATAGGTGTACTCAAATAGATGAAACAACAGTATTGTGGAGGAATTACTTTATGTGATAATGCCTGAGGGAGTTATTACTTCTGATTCTTATAAGGGGAGCGTTTACCTGATCAAGAGTATTTATATTACCTCAGTACTCAAACACAGTTGGTCGTCGTCATCTTCATTTGTTTTTCAGCAGCTACGTCTGTGGTTTTCCTTACCTTGCACTTTCACTAAAATATGAAATTATTAAAGTTTAAATATCCATTCAGGTTTGTTTGAAGTTATAATCTAATACAAAATGTACTTGTTTCACTCTGGCTGTATAAATGTATCTACATATACCACTCGCTGTGTATTCAGAATTATTAGTAATGCATAAAAGGACGTTGCCTTTTCCAGGTGCTGTCTTCGATGGAAGTAAATTTCTTAATTATGTAAAACGTTTTGTCCCTTTTGCTTGTATTTTGGCTCTGCTGGGTTCATTGTGAGGGTACCTTTCAGAATGTCAACTTTAAATTTTAAAATCCAGTTTGAAACATGTAAGAAGATACAAATGATGTCTTTCTGGGAGTGTCTGAGTGTTGTTCTCGTGAGTCACGTCAAGGGTCTACGGTCTTCAGTAAACCTACTCGATATCGGCGACTAGAAGTTGGTGGTTGGAGACCAATCCATGATCACACATACTCCTCCGTGTTAGACGCTGTGTCCACTGGATTTTCATTCATTCGAAATTGTTAGGTTATTTTGGACCTACCCTCATTTTGAATACCTTAAGGACATATAAGATACCAAATATGTATTATGTTGAAAAGTTCACAGTACTTGATGTACAATGTAAATCGTCAGATCTTGGGATCATGTTGCATCCACAGTGAAACAGTCGTGGATTGATATGTAAGCACACCATATTACTTTTCATCATGAATTGCATGCATGTTTGAGATGTTTGAGTGAATGGTTTGATATGATGCAGGCACAGACTATATAGCCTTTGGCTAGTGTATGTTCCGTTTGGGTGTTAGTTTTACAAAAGGTATTAGTTTATTCTTGTAGACATCTCTCTTATCATGATTCTAGTAAATGAAAGGTTTCAATTTTTGTTTGAGAAGTTGAATGTCTGATACATACTAGCTGTTGATTTATAGCATTGATGTTTATGTATGTCACAAACATTATCGTCAATTGTTCCAGTAACAACTCCTCGGGGAGAATGCTGCCTCTCAAAACGTATATTCTTCTGAATCAGTGCTTGGTGAAGGCATTGACATTTCTAAATTCAAACAAGATTTCCAATTACGTTTTCGTCGAGATCTAGAATTAGCATGGTGGTTGTTTGTGTTCCCAACTATTGGTTTTCCTGGGCCGTCCTCTGGAAGGTGCAATTGCGCCGTTCGTTTTGCCGTACAGTTCAGTGTAGCGTGCTTACAAGGGACCAATCATTGGCAATTTGGCTTTAGACAGATGCTCTGAAGTAGGTGAACATTATCCCAAGAAAAAAACTTTCAAACTATTAATTTTATTCATCCGCACAACTGTTATTTACAAATTGAATTGTGTGTACTTGTTTCCCCTATTCAATAGCATGGAGTAATGTTAAGTAGGTTTTTTGTAAATATTTCAACATTTTCTGTTAGTTTTACAGATGAAAACATACACATTTACTAACACTACGTTATTTTAGCAATGCATGTGCTGTGAAATAATGATACAGCGCACACATCTCGTTGGTGAAATACATTGCTTGGATAAAAGGTTTAAAAAGAGCCACGTACATGTAAATACATAGGCTACAAGGGAATCGGTCATGTTGAATACTGACATACTCTCATTCAACAAGGGAACACACTGTACAAATCGGACAGAACATGAATGTGCTCTTTAGTGTATTAATATCAAGGTTTCATTACTATTTACTTTACGTCTAGGGCCTTTCGGCCATTAAGAATGAACAATGGAGTTGGGTCAGTTAACTCTTGCAGTAGTTAACAGCGCATTGTTACGGAGAAAAACATGACATTTTGAGAAGTATTTCCCCTGCACACAATGTATATGTCATGGTTTACACGGACATGGCGTAGGATCGCTCTATCCGCAGTGCAGAAGGTTCAGTGGATTGATCACGAAGATGTTGTGGAGTTAATGGATGTAGTTCTGAAAATATAATGTTATAAATGATTAATGTGTCTTCAACGTGGTTTACGTGGGAAAACAATGATAAGTACGTACCAAAACAGTTATTGCAATCGTTCGGTATGTTTCACTCCAATTGGTACAGTAAAGCCTCATTAACATGTGCTGGAGCCATAATAATACATCGAGTTGTCGGGTTTTTAAAAAAAATGGAGCATAGTTTCTTATATTTCCACAAAATTACATTTTCGAGTTAAAGCTTTTGACATGATTTGACAATAAAGTGTCGAAATTATCAGAAATGGATAAGCGTAGGCTTATTGTGTAAATAACTCCAATTCAATATTTTTATTCTATCACTGTCGACACATAACACATACGAAATGCTTACGTTTTTAGATGTTTGTGTTGACTTTATGTTCATTCGTGGATTGTAAATCCTGACAAAATAACAATATTTAATGAATCAAGTATTATGCTGTAACTGTTTTAGCCACTTCCGGTACATAACTGATTTCTGACGCCACGATTTTCAATTGCATTTTCTCTATGCTAGTATTTCATGGTTGTCTGTGCACCTTACGCTACACGCATAGCGTTTAATTAAATCTGGTTCTGCATGATGCACACATTCATTTACATTTATTGGAAACATATAGCTGATTCGCAATTTGTTTTTTCATTAGTTTCGTTTTGTCGATTGTTTTATCATTCGAAAAGAACTATAAATTTACAAATAACGATTTTATGTTGCAGGATGAAGTTAACCAAGTACTTACTATCAACGTGTGGCTGGAACAGGTATGTTAACTATTTGTTTCATGTTATTCTACATGCCCGGACGTGTACTTACAAACAGGAACACCTTGCTAAATCATAGCAAGGGGGACCCATGAAAAATATCCCAGGAGTTCGAGACGTTTGAGATATTTACCGTTACGGCCATACTTTTCAGGAGGAGCAACTTATGTGTATAAGGAGGGGATTAAAACATGGCTATCCGATCCGACGTCGACGTAAGCGTGTCTTAAAATATATGTATTTGCCCCAAGCATGGAATTTGAGTGCACACTGATACGAAGGGGAAGTAAGTAATTAAACACCTCGGGTTGTCGAACGTTATGCTCACCGTCTGTATCCGTATGTCATTATGTAAGACATATTTACATGCAGTTCATTCTTAGCTGAAATTATCAATGAACTTGAACCATAGACACACGTCTATCAAACTGACACACATTTCTACCTCTAAAATTGTTATTGCCTACAGGACGATCTTATAAGAGTATATATGTACATATATGTTTTCAACTGTGAGAATGATTATTTATATATGTAGAGCATTAAATGTCGGAGACTCTATAAGAACCATGCGACATAAATTACAAGTGAGTACATTGCATTTAATGGACAAACCATGCGTATTGATGTACATAAACATACGCCCACATACAGACTTTTTTCTGTACTGCGTAGCATTATGGCACTAAACGATGTCAATGATATATTACCACGGAAACACTTTGGGAAAGACAACATAAAGGGGATCATCTTGCAGTTAATATGTTAAAAGCATTCACAAATATGATGTGTGTACATTTTTAATATACATGTGCGAAGACATGCATCGAAAGTATAAAGAAATGTAGCGAAAGTATATAAGGGTTATTTCTCATTTATGTGATGATGTATATAAAGGAAGATGTGTATGATTTAATATATATTCTGCACTGTACAGGAGTACATATATGAAGAAATCCATAAAATTATGACACAACACGAATTTCTCTCCTACGCGTTTCAACTTTATCTTCGGGAGCGAAATCATTATGTCTTTTGGCGAGTGTAGTCTTTCTGTAATCAACTGTGAGGAAAAACTGGCTGGACTTTAACAAACTTAAATAACAATCCAAAGTACGTACGTGTATGTGACAGGAATATGTTATTATGCTAAAACAAGTTTCATTTTGCCAGCTAGGATAAGTCCTTTCACAGTCTTACTCAGTGGATGTTGTTGTAATTAGGACGAGACACAGCTGCAGAACATGATGATGTGCTGTGGGCATTTGGTCGTTATAGTGATACTTGGGCAATTTTAGATGGTTTACCTACTTTGTGCATAGTGCTCGTACATGTCAGACGCCTAATCTAGTACAGTAGATATGAGCAAATAATAAGACAAAATATTCCTGAGCCATTATGATTTCAAAAATATCATAAACATGTGGTATGTCTAAAACAGTCACAAAGACATGCAAAGGCAAGGCATGTGATAACCTGAACAAAAACGGGAACATATCGTATAAAATGAAAATAATGACTTGTTGGAATATCATTTTGGTCAGTGATGCTTCACAAGTGTACAATAACATTTGTGAAAGTATTCCTGTGGCCTTGAATCCTGTAACCCGATCAAACAACTTTTGAGCAAGAGTCTGTCACGCTCTTTGAAATCTTTGTAGAAAGAACATGCTTTGTTCAAAGTTATCCCTTAGCAGATGGTCAGTTGTGGTAGTTTGTTCCATATAATTCATCACGGGCCCTTTCGAAAATAGAACTGAACTGCCCTGATTATACGATGAAGAACGGTAGGCATCGGTGCCTCGATCGTCAAGAGCACCAACATTTGCCCTGTAGAGATGTTTCCCTTTGGAAGTGTTTCAGCAATGTGTTAAACGTCTCTGTTAGCCCTTCATCTCTTCGGCGCATGTCCAACATCAAGCTGATATATGAACTATAATATTCAAGCAGGAGTTAAATACTCAAAGGATAAGGACTTTGGTGTCCCAGTTTGGTATTTTTATAAAGGAAAATAGACAGGCAGCGTCTTTCATGTCCCTTGATGGCAATCACTGTCTCAACATGGCGCACCCTTGACTACTGGGAGAAAACTGGTTCATTTCGCAGCCTCAGAATAATCTGCACTTTTCACTGATAAGCGTTGTTTGATTTAAAATATTTTGAAACACAACACTCTATTTCCCACTGCTGAAAACAGAGATCCAAGATATTAATGCCTTGAATTTATGTTACGGTAAAATGACTTTAGCTGTCATTTTTAATGTAGTGATAAACATGAATGAATCTAAGTCATTCATATCTTGGCAAAATACATTCCAACATCTCTGTAATCGTGCGTAACTGACAGTGTACCTAATTTCAATGTCGGGCATTGCCTTCATACAATCCAGAGCACTTTTGCAATTCGAACTATTAAATTGCAATGTAAACGTGCTTCACAAACCACACACAAAGGGCCTAAAAACTGACAAAGGATGTATTCCTCATTACCTTATTGTGTATGTGTGTGGCTGGTGTGTATGACGTGTTCTTTTCCGTATTGACAATACATGAAAGTTTGCGTCAGATGGCACAGCATCTGCCTATGTGACAGTGATGAATGGAGACATTCCACCCTTCAATCGTAACTCACTCAGTTCCATTGCATCCAGAGCAGTAAATTATAGAGGTAACATAAACGTCAATAATATTTTCTTAATCGAATATTTTTATTTCTTTTTCACGAAGTAAAATATGTCTTGAATGGGAAAATATCGATAAAATGCGCATATGTCTCCTCCTTAGTTAGGAACGTCCATAAATCAGAAGTACAAACATAATTTCGAGACAGAATATTCGATTTTTCTCAAAACTGATGTATATACATTTCATGCATTTACAGTTCAGCTTCTTCTTTGAAACTAGAAATTGAGTTGGTTATTCAACGCAGAATACAATTTTAGATACGGTAGATTCATCACGTGGTTTATGATACAGGACACATCAACATTCTTACATTTCCGAAACCCATAACACCAATAGAATAAATCATGCATTTTATATTTATTATATTGCAATTACTTATCTTTCCCGGAAAAAAACTTGTGGGCGTGATGCTAAATGTTTAAATTTCAGTATCTCTAAAATATTACTTTTTCACATTAACAGTTGCCCGCTGGCGAATAGTCAAATTGTATGAACTGGTATGATGTCAACATGACGTCATTATGTACAGGCGGTTGTCAATAATGACACCATGCACGGTCCATCATGGCAATGAACCGGAGACAGTTGAATTCCCGTGACGTACTGGTAACAACATTATTTGGCTGTCAGTACCATACCCGTAAGCCACCGTGGAGAATCTGTGACCTCATGAACGGTTGTCTTCTGGTTCGTTACCGGTTGTATCACGCATAGGTATATATGTGTGTCGTAAGCAAAGACGTATTAAAGCGTTCTTGAGGAGGGGTGTATCCTGAACAACGCATAAGTATGACGATTGCTCTAACATAAAGCACATTAACATCAATCAGTACCTATCGAACTCTTAAGACGGATATAATCTAAACTGTCACTTTTAGTGGGTAAAAAATAATCTTGCTGGTGATTAATCTATCATCTGTTGTGTGATGACATTTTACCTTTTTCAAAAGTAAAGAGTAGGCACGTAGTAAAGAAGCGAGGGTTCGTGCATACGGATCAAACAACCAATGCAAGCGTATTCTTTATCAGTATCTTTAAGTTCATTAGAGGCAGCAACAGGCGCGTCCTGGTCCCCCGGGCATGATAGGCCATTCTGCATTATCATCAGCATGCACCTGGTAACATCACTATTTAATACTTATTCATAAACACGTGTATGTGATATAGCCGGAATGGAGATTTCTTATGAAGTTTTATTCCGCTTGTATCGAAATGCATGAAGGGCATGGACCACGGCTTTACAGGACTATACACTGAACTTTGATGATTCGAACTTACTTTTGTCGCGAAGTAAAAGTTGGTTCCTTGCTTTACCGTAACTTGACAACTCAAATCAAATTGCTGTACTCTCAAAGAATCAAGCTTCTGCTGTAAGTATGAACGTCAGGTGTCGGATACTTAAGAGTTGTACTCAAAGGCTCCATCATCTTAAACAGACACTAAAAAGACCAGCACCCCAGGGGTCGAGATGTTATCAGGTCATCATGGGACATAAGTGCCTATTTAAGTATAAGGTTTGATGTTATCAGCGCTTGTGTGGTTGGAACATAAACCTTATGTTAGCGCTCAATATAAATGTTTGATAACTGTGCATAATAAAGATAGGCTTCGAATATCCGTTAGGGCTGGTACTTTAGATGTGATGAATCTGTGGCAAAGTCTGAATGGAACCGTGATGTACTTGCATATAAATGTAAAGGGTTTCTTGCACTATTTGTACCTACAGGATGACCGTGAGCAAGGTGAAACATTCTGTAGCTTATGAAAAGTTGGTTGGTTGTTAACGCCGCACTCAGCAATATTCCAGCTGTATGGCGGCGGTCTGTAAATAATCGAGTCTGGACCAGACAATCCAGTGATCAACAGCATGAGCATCGATCTGGGATATGGTGATATATGTCAACCAAGTGCTAAGGAGAGAAGGTTGGAGAATTGTTTACTCTATTGTCGATCTAGGTGACATATCATCCGAAAATGGATCAGAATAACATAGGAACCTCTTGGATATATTAAGAAAAATGTCTTCAGTGAATGCATAACCATTCAACAAATCAAACAGATTTCAGATTTTATTCTTCCAAAGGTTGCCTTAACTGCGGTGTCATTTAGTTTTATCTCTTAAGCCATTCAAACTGTCTGTCAGTTTAACCTTCATGTTGACACGGGTTTCTTTATCTTGGTGGAGTTCGTAAAACCAACTAAATAACATTTAGCGGAATAAACATAAATAGTGATGCAGAAGTTCAAATTGTGTAGGTCGATGCATTATAGTGAAACCGTCATTAAACACGTTAAGAAAGGCTGTATCCACGAACATCCGCCTGCATGTTATAATGAGCAATAAATTAATGCAGATATTGTACTTTACCCTTTCTTGCAACAAGAACCTACATGAAAATTAGTAAGGAGGGGATCCTTATGACGAATCGTTTGGTCTTTTAGAATCACGTTAAGAACTGTAATATGAGCTGTTCATTTCTTGGCAAACTAATAACACATGGATTATTTTTATATAACATTCATGAAAATAATTTGATATGAGAAGATATTATTGATATTACTAAATGAAACAGTACCACTATTGACAGACAGCATTATTCCTACCCATAGGAACACATAGCATTCCGTTCTTTCAGTTAGGTTAATACCCTGCTTATATTGTCTATGCAACTAATGTATATACAACGGAAGAGCGCCGTTGCAACCAAATTCTTATTCAATACAGAATAGAAATATTTCCATCGACTGTCATGGATGCCTCTACCTTCTAAACTGATTTGACACTTTGATTACCGGATATCACCATTTGTTATTCATCTTTTGCTGACAAAGAATGGTAAAAGCGATTCTGACGTCTCATATTGACAATCTAGTGGCATATCCTTGGTTCTGGCCACGACAGTTAACCCCAAAGGCTCCTTGGTATTTCACTAAGTATAGCCGAGTCCCACGACGCTTCAAAAGCTTAAAGTCTCACCGTCATGATGCGTTTTCTCTTGTCTGGAGTTGAATAAGACAAGGTCCCAATAGACAAGATCTAGCACCCACCATCTTTACTTATAGTCTACCAAATGTAAGCTTCTTTTGTTCTTATATTCAGTTCAGTAGTGCAATGATCACTAACATCCTTGACACTTCCCAACCACGCCTACACTCTGAAGACGTGTCGGATTAAAACGCGGTCTTGAAATAGGATACTGAGCTACCGAAGAAGATTTTATGATAAAAGGGGCGAGTTTCTTGCATTTGCGATATAGTATCGAAGGGAATGTGTATAACACAGACCATCACATCGATACACCAAGTTGCCTTACACGTGACTGACATTATGTCCGCTGAATGTATCAACGTGGTTAAATCGGGAATGTATTTGAAGACATGTTTGTCCTTTGTAACTTGGTTTTGTTTTTGTGATTTTTGTTTGGCGTTTTGAAAATTCCTGATGAAAGCCATATAGATTTGTTTGAAACGTGTTGTATTCTGTTGCTACTGGACTAGAATGATTCACATCGCTTGAGTACAATAAATCTTGTACTTGAATGAAACTTATCCGATAGAAGTTGTTTGATCAAATTTACACATTCAGCCAAATGCACTGTTGTTACTCGTTGGGAATACCGTGTCTATGCGCCTCATTCCGTATGTTCCCAATTTTATGTTTGTTTATTTAGTTCTTGTTTGTTGTTTAATGCCGGTGCCTGTGGTATTCTAATTATATGATGGCGGTTTGTAAATAGCCAAACCTGGACCAGACAGCCAGGTAATTGCCGTCACAGAACATCTATCTACAAATTGGATACGGTGACATGCATCAACTAAGTCTGACCACCTGATAGCGCGGATCTTACGGCCAGCTTAGGGTCCTCACCGGAACCCACTAATGACTAGTGGGTGGCTCCAGTATGTGATATGGTCATCATGCCCCGACGGTTTCGTCTTCATCGTGTTTACAACGAGTTTTCTTGACCCGACGTCCAATATCTTCAGACGGTCGGCGAATTGGAAGAACAACCACTCACTCTTTCCGACTACAAAACACATTTGCCAAACCCCATGTTACCCTGTAGATAATCGATGACCCCGGAATTCAATGCACCTCAACAAGGTACACGATACACACTGCTCCAGCTCAATTGTTTACCTCCCTTTTTAAAACCAAGCACTTCGACCACACAAATCCATGGTTAAGTATTGGAGAAAGTCGTAGAGCCACAGTCGCTTTATACAAATGGGCCCAGGGCTATTCATGGTGAATATATTGACACAGTAAACATGTGCAGAACTAATGATAGTTATTCCAAATCTAACCTCCATGAAAAAGAAACAACATTTCGTGTCTCCTGTCCTGTTGTAGAAACTTGATCAGGGGGTTCTGTCACTGTTTTTCAGTTATCTATTCATATGAATTCTGTTTTGTCTTTTAAGCCTAATGGCATCTGTTTATGCGGATATTCGAGACTGGTTATTCCCTGGCTTTGACCTTTCTATATGCATTGCAACGTCTCACGGCGTTGTGCAGGTTTGCATGGTGTAGTCGCTGACCACATGGTCACTTTGATCAAAGGATGTCCGTCTTCATCTCCGTTGTTTATCGATGACAAAGTGTCGTTAACAGGCGTGGTGCGAGATTTCATTACCCCAGCTTCCGATAACGTAACGTTGCTTGGGAACTGGAACAGTGGTGCATCTGGACTTGGAAGCATGATGGTTCTAGGACTAGCTTGCTTTTTCGTAGATTTCAACTGGATTTGCAAAATGACTATAATGAGCTTAACTTAACTTCTCTCTGACCCGTTAGCCACAACATTAGAGATACAGGTGGAATATATTTTGATATGTTACACATTGATCGAAGTCACCACATTAAGACACACACACACACACACATTCACACACACACATGCAATCTCAGTGTAAGTACTTAACATCGTGAATGGGCCCTGAAACTTCGTTACTTACAATTAAAAAGTTGTTATCCACAAACAGGCTTTGCATGCATGTTCTTCCATACTTCTAAATGCATATCAGAGACTTGACATCGTGCTCTTTGCGCCACATATCCTTGAACATGTTACTTTAATGGTTGTAATAGCTTACATGTTTTTGTCTAAAGACTGTACAAAAACTTACACTGTCTTGAGAATGTGTTTGTCCTAATATGGCTAATGGACCATTTGCCAAGTACAAGGGTAGGACATGAATCAAGCCTGCTATATGCAGTGTGCTTACTTGGTCAGCTTATGTAAAATGCTGGCAGTAAAGACAATGATTTTTGTTTAAATAATCACATTTCAACAAAGAGATGGTCCATAAATCGCTTTGACCGCGCGGCTTGCAAGTTTTTATTCTTATCCTAACTTGCTTTATCTGTCTGTTTCATCTGGTAAAAGTTAATTGGAAGTTCTAAACTATATGAGTTCTATGCTTCCTCTTACCCGCAAAGCGATATGATAACTTTTCAAAACTTCAATACAATGTACAACTTACCCTTTGAAGATAGCGATATTTCTGTAATTTTTTTTGTTTTTTTAAATGTTTGATCAGTCAATAAAACATTAATCTAGGTTTATGCCGAAGAAATGTCAAGATATTTTGTGAGTTAAATATATGGAACAAATGTGATCAAGAAAACCTTTTACATATTGCATCCAACAATTGATTTTACTTTCAATGAAATTCTTACATAGAAGCTGGTACATTATTTACTGTCTTTTCTTTAAAAGGTTTTGACAAAAAACACAGACTTCTAGTTTTAGTCAAGATCTCTAATGTTTATCATCCACGTTCTCCACAGATCATAAACAGGCGTATATTATTTCTTGACTTGTCCATATCGTGTTTTTTGCTTTTGGTTTTACTATGTGGTAAGTAACACCAAAGATGTTTAGTCCCTTACGGTTGTATTTTATTCGCTACGAAAGCAAAATTTATTTTTCTTCTTATCCCACCAAATATGCAAATGTGTTTTCAAATAATTGAACTGGAAATATGTATTTTTCACAACATTTTTTCTTTTCCTTACTTCTGCCAGTCGAACAGCGTCACTATAAATACGTAAAACTCTAAGGCAGCATTGATATATGCGTCATCAAGGATGAAGATGAAGATGTTGTTTCCCAGTGACGTGGGAAGTGGTTCAATATCAATACAATGCATAGGACAGAGTGTTGCTGGTAACTTTACACTTGGGCTAACTCCGATAGTGCAAGGGAAATAATTGATAACGGAATTCTGGCATGCATTACCAGTATATGCTGGACATGATATTGTAGCAATTCCCTTTTAACATAAAAGAAATGAGACTTTGCCAGGGGTTTGATTCTGAAACTTACGAAATGTCTATAAATACAAATAGACTATTTTCTCTCTATGGCTCGTTAGGCTAGATTGGTACATGAGCTCATCTTGGGCTTTCTTGCGGCAGAGTAGCAGAGTGGCAATGAGGTGGTAACCCAAACATTTCTTTAAAGGCCTTTTGACATTAGAATTTCTGTAACAAGAGTTAATAGGGGCGTACTAATAGTATCTAGTTGCAACTAATGGATACCACTTACCTCTTTAACTAATGGATTCTATGTGTCTAGGTAGTCGTTGATAAATAACTACAGTAAAGCCATTTACGTATTCAACATCAAGTCATTGCAAATTATACATACTTTAACTAATCAAACATTTCTATAGGGGGCACTAATTATCCATAACACTTTTTCATATAATGTTGTTGAACAACATTTATTGTAACACGTTGGTTGAATTAGTTGGGGGTTTTAAATGTTTGTTAGTGGTGTCTTTGCATTAGCCATGCATATTCCAAACACGTGTATTCATACCAGGGTTCGTAATTTGATTAAAGGTCCTCAATCAATTAACCCAAAACAGTCTGGCAAAGAAGAACACGTGTCCTCGAATTCCGTCAATTGTAGAACCATTTCATTTCAACGTTACGACTTTCCTGTACCGACTAGAAGGTAGTAGACGGATAGAAGATTAAGTATTAATTCGACTTGTGTTCATTTGAAATGCGATAGAGGAGCAGTAACGCCAAGACGACATGTGTTGTTGAAAAAGTTACTACACTCACGCTTCGGGCTTGCCTAAGACACAGGCTGGACAGATGTGAGTGCCACAAACAAACGGACATGTTCCTCGAGAACCTATGTCTGGATGAACGTGTTGGCAGACTAGTTGGCGAATGCAAGGAAATTAGTAGGGGAATATATCATTGTGAGGCGGTAGATGCCTTTAAATATTCAGCCTTAATTCATTTATTTTTCAAAAGATGTTGTCAGGAGACGATAGAGAGTGTTCTCCGCAGATGTAATACGTTTCCTTTTTTCTTCATATCTATGTAAATAACGAATGGTATAGAGTTGATTGAATTCAGGGAATGCTATATATCAGGTCGTGTTCGGTTTTCCATTTGGAGGCGTGTTATTAAGTAACCACGCTAAATAAGTTGTCTGGTATTCTGGTATTACGTCCGGTCAGTTGTTGTTAGCAATGTATATGTGCATGTTGTAGGTATTATTTAGAAACTGGAGATTGGGTACTTGTGATTCGTGTGGCTGAACCTGAGTAACAGCTACCGATATGTGAGCCCTGCAGAAATAGGTTTGACCATGTCTGGTGAACCCAGTACAAATGGCACGATTACGTTTGAATATCTCCCATCAACCAATTAAGAAATTAAGAAACACGAACATACTTTTTGATGAACCCTTTTCACTTAAGCCCTTGTGTTAAGCCTAAGACCACAGCCATATGGGTGGTGAACCCGGTACCATTACCTCATAAGAATCAACACGAGCCTATATTACTAACACAGTATCATTACCTCATAAGTATCAACACGAGCCTATATTACTAACACAGTACCACAACCTCATAAGAATCAACACGAGCCTATATTACTAACACAGTACCACTACCTCATAAGAATCAACACGAGCCTATATTACTAACACAGTACCACTACCTCATAAGAATCAACACGAGCCTATATTACCAACACAGTACCATTACCTCATAAGTATCAACACGAGCCTATATTACTAACACAGTACCATTACCTCATAAGAATCAACACGAGCCTATATTACCAACACAGTACCACTACCTCATAAGAATCAACACGAGCCTATATTACCAACAAACACAGTACCACTACCTCATAAGAATCAACACGAGCCTATATTACTAACACAGTACCATTACCTCATAAGAATCAACACGAGCCTATATTACCAACACAGTACCATTACCTCATAAGAATCAACACGAGCCTATATTACCAACACAGTACCATTACCTCATAAGAATCAACACGAGCCTATATTACCAACACAGTACCATTACCTCATAACAATCAACACGAGCCTATATTACTAACACAGTACCATTACCTCATAAGAATCAACACGAGCCTATATTACTAACACAGTACCATTACCTCATAAGAATCAACACGAGCCTATATTACTAACACAGTACCACTACCTCATACGAATCAAAACAAGCCTATGTTACGAACACAGCACCACTACCTCATAAGAATCAACACGAGGTACGCTTTACTGCGTTGCACCTGAGCCTATGCGACTAGCAACATACAATAACCTAGTAATACTACGTTTAAGCTTCATGCACTTTTATGGTGAGCCCAGTGCAAATGATCGTAAATAGTACCAGCGTACCTGTACAACAATAAGTAAGATTAAACATATGCCTCTGTGTTGAGCCCACCTTCTTTAAGCCGTTGTAATGAGACAAATACAAATGGTGTGAAGACCCAAGTTCACATTCCCGACAGGAGAAATGTGTTGGAGCATCAGGAATGAGCGTTGAAAAAATACACGTGGGCCTCTGTGATGAGTGGACTACATGCGATCTCTTTAAAATACTCCAACGCAAATCTCTAGCATGAATACACTTGAGCCTATGTGATGAGCTGAGTATATGCAAGCTTTTGTGATGAGCCCAGTATACTTAAATATACACCTTTATGGCTAATCGAGAAAACCCTCCGGATGGGTCCAGTGCAAACGCCAGGCAAGAATACTCTTGAGCCTGGTGTGGGCCTGCACAACTGCCTGTGGGAATACACTTGAATCTCTGTGATTAGCCCAGTACACATACTAAGTCTTATATCTGATTTATGGCGTGGAGGAACTCAGTAACCTATCGTTCTTGTCACGGGGTAATTTTCATCTGTGTCATTACAGCGACCGATTTTCCTTCGAACAATTACTTGTCTCTTGAATATCCGTTTTACCTTAATGAGGGGCTGCGGTCATTTCGTCGCTTATAAGAACAGCGTTATGCGTGGTGCGATGATAGGATTAGTTACAGCAAATGTGATGTTATCAGAAGTCCAGCGTAAAGACGCATACATGTATGCATAGCGGTACGATATTCCATTGCGTCATGTTTAAACCTTTCTATCGTCTTCAAAGGGAATACAAAAACACCATGACGTCTCGATAGCAAATTGGATGATGATGTGTTTTCACTTTTATCAAATTCTACCTTCCTCTTTGTGCTTGTACATCCCAAAATAGACACAACAACTATAGGAATACTTTTCAGTAATAATAAACTATGACAACTAAAAGATGGTTTGATAGATGACGTTTGGATGAGTAAGGTGCCCCATAAATCTTCCATAACCGATAGACGGATTTCAAGCTGGCATTCTCTTTATTCAGTGACACAGATACCAGTTCCATGTATAGAGCCCAACCTTCCATCAGATATCGGGTCATTATTTCCGCCAAGCGTATTGCACTGTGGTTTAATCTGCATCAAGTAAACTAAGCTATCTTCCAGCAGACGTCCCGAGTCAAAGCTAGATGATCAACTATACCGTCTTCAGCAGAAGCAGACAGTGTTGACAGTTTGGCCCACTAAAGATCCTACCACGAGGCATTTACAGTCCTCTCAGATAATAGCCTCCAGCCTTTGCCGGATGTGTGCCGAGTTGGACAATATAAGTTTCCAGGATTCTGCCCATAGTGATGACTTGTCTACTGTCTTTGATTCCATCAAGCTGATAATTTGTCAGAAATTAGGAGTCGCTCCTAACGTTTCCAAGCCATGCGAGGTTGGTGGTAATAGAATAATGCCTCTGGCGATTGATAGCTTGATGTGGATAGCAGCGTCCACTACAGTTACTGTAACAGCCTCTACCCTCTACATCATAGTCACTGTGTGCTTTTTGTTGTTTCCGATCGCTTTGAGGTATACTGGAACATCGTGTTTCAAATGGAGACACAAATTAGTTTAGTATATGCGCGTAAATATAGTTACAGGCGGGAGGCAAATGACAGTAAGTGTGCACTGGAACAACTATTCTGTAAACGAGTATTGGACAGTGTAAGAAGTCCCAAGAGAGGGTTGACAGGCGTTACATAGCCGATGCTCTCTCTACGATTTGAAGATAAGAGCACTGTCAGTGATACATCTTTATCGAATTGTCTTTGACAGAAGCAGAATGTTGTCTACGGTGTAGGATATCAAAATACCTAACGCAATGTTATGTTGAGGCAAACTGGCCGACAGGCATGACCTCGAAGTTAATTGCTTTCTTAATATTGCAATTGAGCTACATGTATGTCTAACAAGACAAAACAAATGTGTGTCCACTAGTTAATGCGGTGAACATATACTACTCAAAAGATTTAAGAACACCGGATTGTATATGTGATTGTAGTCGATCTGTCAAGGCTGGTGAACATTGCAACACAAAAGCTTCAAGTTGTGGGCGTTTTAACCTGCGTTGAGTAGTTAATAACAAGATTTTCAAATGTGACAAAAGCTTTATATTCCTTTCTTCCCTGGGTGTATGATGCATCGATTACCTCACGAAAATACAGTGGGCACACATTTTCCTCAGAGAGAAGGCCGTCAAGATATTGTTTAGAACGAGCTGTTCAACATATACATGTAATAACTCGATGAAGAATACGATCAATAAGTCTCTGAAGTGCGAACAAAAACTTGAAACTAAAAGCTTACAGAAGCGTAATACTACTTCAGATTCGTTGTTCGTGAAACGGATGCTGGAACTGTTTAGAGGACGGAGTCGGTCTTAACCAGTGGCGCCTTGAGATTCAAAATGAGATTAAAGGATTGAAAATCTGAAAACATATTTGGGCCACGTAATTACCCAAGTCTCAAATTTCAGGCAAGGGCATATTGTAGTTTCTCAATTAAACAATGTCAATACGTGGGGATCCCGCGGGAGTTGAAGTCGGTTGTTAGGGGACGGATGCCCGTGATAGTCAGGCAGAGAGGCTCTGCAGGGGTCATCTACATATTGGCTTGTCAGGAGTAGGGGTGATTTAAGGGGATTAGGGACCTTTGGCATACGGAACTTGTGGATTACAGACTTGGGCGATAGATTTTCTTAGAAGAGTATTGTGATGCTTAGTCACATTCACTGACAATGTTTGCATGTTAGCAGGTTAGGTCATCAACGACTGTCATTGACCGGGTACGTCTACCAGTGACCATGCTTATTATATTATTCCGGGAATGAGAACATGTTAGGGTAAGATGATACTCACCCAACAGTGGTGAATAGACGTTAGGACGCTGAATGGGGGAACTCGTATCGAGAGGCGATGGACTATGTAAGTGATTACGTTACTTCTCGGGAGTTTCCTCAACATATGGATCCTGTCTACTATCACGTCCGTATTACGTAACCGCCGTATACGTAACCGAACAGGTTAGGTTCTTAAATTACGTTGTGCACACCGTATCTTCTGGAGTGTTGTTTGCTTGCGGCACAACATATTTCTTCTTCGTATTTTATACCCACATATTTTTATCATCACCAATAGTTTGAGAATCTGTACATTCTTGAAAATGTGTAATCCCAAATATAACATATTTTGCATTTAACCACTTTATAAATGGCCTTGTGTATTCATTGTATCGTTATCGTGAACATGTATTATATAACGTTACTTAATTATACGTACAGTGCTTAACAGATGCATGTTCAAGCATGTAAACCGTTTCTTTCACTGAAGAAAAAAGACCTAAAACAAAAACAGATATTTATATGGTATTCCCTCAGTTTGCTAACGTTTCTGTGTATCTTCAGTTTCAGTAGATTGTGACAAAACAATGTCACAAAAACAAATAATCAATTTCTCATGACCTAAGTATATGGGTTTAAACAAGGTTTGTCGGGTATTTTATGTCGATAATGTTAATGGTGAAATATCCAGGAAACAAGTTCTTCATCTGATTCGACACTTAATTGAAAGCCTCCCTCCTCTTTATACAGTGTATTATTTTGTCGTTATGGGGCATCAAATTATCTAATATTTGGTACCTCTCGCTGAACTCCAATCTAATTCGACGGGGGTAATTTCGCCTAGAGTCTATCATCGTGTGTATGTGCAAATTGCTTCCAGGTTAAAAGTTGGAGGATCCAGACATAGTTAGAGTGGTAGGTTCGCGAGCAAGATCCCAGCCTACCGCTAGTATCTCAGCTGCTCACGTAGAGCTATTTGAGTGCGCCAGACGTCTGAACGGCCCACCACGAACACCATGGAGCGGAATAATGGCATTAAATTGTACTTGCACCGCCCAGGTCTTCAGAACAAACTGACCACCGTGAAAACACATTTCATTCAGTCATCAACTTGTGTTGTTTTCTCAAGTTAGTGGAGCAATGCATATTAGCTTCTCCTTAATTTGCTTCTTCTGCATAATAGCAGATTAGCTATGTGCGGACAGGAAGAGACTTCCGACTTTGGTAGGTTATATATTCAGTTCGGGATGAAGTTAATGGTGTGCGATATTCATGTAGGAATACCATGCCCTAGGAATGAATAGTTAATATATGAAGAAAGTCAAAAGACAGCGTTTGCAAAGTTTGTCATTCTATGAAGACATTTTGAAGTCATAGTCTCATCGGCTTTCTGTTCGTGTTCGCCATTTCAAATACTATCAATATTTTCCAAACGAATGTTCAGAAATGAACACTGAGAAACATAAAGAGTGAATGTTCTATGTTTAATGTATTGTTACCGTGAAGCATCAAATCTAGTTGGTATGTGACAGTGCTTTGGAAACATGGCGATTGCTACCAAACGTATGTGTATGTATGAGGCCAAATGGGCATAATAGACGATATATTATCCTTTGGTAATTAACTCAATATTCTGTTTATGCGTGAACACACAGCTGGCAGAGCATCCTAGGAGTTTTGGTGAATAAATGAATCATGTTTAATCTGCGGACTTGCTCCATACGTTGATACTCATGTACAGACTCGAACCCGTTTCTTATGAGGAAGGAACGTATCCACTGGGTTATCCAGCGCCATGTTTAACGTGTGAGATTCAGGATTGCCCGACGTCTGTTTTTAATACACAAGTGTAGGTTAGAATCTCCTCTGATAAACACGGTATGTTACATATGTATTTCGCGTAATTTAAGACGTCTCTAGCACGCTTTCCTTCTCTCAGTTATCTCCAAGGTCTTCTTTGATGTTCTTGAGAACACCTCAAGATTTCGAATACCGATGATTCTTTTTAAATGAATCTTCAGATGCTGAATAAGTCAGGTATGTTTGTATCGTTCATGTTCGTGATTGGGAGATACAAATATTGAAAACGTTTAACATGCATGGATTGATACAAAAGGGCAATATGGTGACTTCTGTTTGCGTGCATTCGTTGGTGTAAAGAAAAAGAAAATCTATTTTTTTAACCTGTATCTCCTGGCGAATGTTTGTGTGGGTGTAAGATTAGTAGTTTTCTTAGGCTTCAAATGAAATATAATTGCTGATAACAATACAGGGATACACCCTGTGTTTTTGCTAAGAAGGTTCTATATTGATACCTTTCACGGGATGTGCATATGTATCACAGCACATTCATTGATCACGGGGACTGTAGACATGTCAGGGCAACTTGTACCTTTTACCTTAACGTTGTATAGTTTCGCTAAAGGTGAGTATAAAAACATAACTTACAAGATCTGTTTTAGAAGTGACCTTTGAATCCTCCAATTTGAGATGGATATCCATGCTTAATAAATGTACCAGTACGTCTTTGTGCAACGATATTTTTAACAACAAAATATACTCAATCAAGAAGAGGAAAATATGAATAAATTAGTCTGTATAACGCGATGTTGAAAACATTCGTTTAGCACAATCCTCTGTTAAGTTCCAGCTTTGTGATCATGTCTGGAAAAGACAAACCAGTGATGGACATTGATCGACACACTTAATTTCGATACTATGACTTTGACTCAGCCAACTTAAAGATCCTGACCACCCAATCCATTTAGTCGCCTCTTCAGATTAACATAGGTTGCAGGTGACTTTGTGTATTCTACAAGGAATGTCCACGGAAGTGTAAACATGTTTCTCAAGAGCAAACTATAGCGTGTAATGGTGCGTGTCTTTGCATCCATATAGCACAGATCGGCCTTCATATCTTTATCAGGAGGGGCGATGGGGTAGGCTAGTGGTAAAAGCGTTCGCTCGTCACGCCGAAGACCCGGGTTCGATTCCCCACATGTGTGAAGCCCATTTCTGGGCCGTGATATTGCTGATATATTATTGCTAAATGCGGCGTAAAAGCACACTCACTCGCTCACTCACTCTTTATCAGAAAGCTGATAAAAACAGCATTTATAAAAAACTGTTGCATCGGCTATATAACCGCCAAAGGCAATACTGAAATTGTGGATTGTAGGTAAATCATCCTTTCTCACTCACTCAGTAAGTCCGTTATTTATAGATGTTTAATTTCCTTTGCATGCGCTTCATAGGAATTCCTTTGATGAAATAATCTAAGTCGTTAGAAAATCTTCTTGATTGGCTTCGGCAACAGTTATTGTTTGTGTGTCTCGTCAAGGTGTTTCTCAGAATTAACGCGCAACCTGACAGTGTGGCAGCTGTCACTATACATGCGAATGCGCGGGTGTGCTAAAACACTTTATTGATAAAGCGTCTCATTAACACTTTTTCCGCATTGATAACAAGATAAATGTATATTTTTTACTGTTCTGATAACTGTTATGCTTTCATTTATGAAACGCAATTACTACAATCTTGTTCCACGACAAATAATTGATATGGGTGAATCATTGCATGTATATAAAACCTTTTTAGCGCAGGTGTCTTTATTGACATTGACAAAAGGACTTTTCCGTATCAACGATGAGGCTTTTGAAGACTTGGATTATACGCGAAGTTAATGTATGTGTTTTTGTGAGACTTGGACATGAACATCGGTTAGTTTGAACCAGCTCTGAAATTAACGAGATTTAACATATGAAATCCTGCCAAGTTGTTACACAAATATACAGTATTTATAATTCATTAATTTAGATTGCTTATCCCACCTTTTCAAATATTTATGTCTGTCTTACAGAGTATTGGATTGGTTACTCAACTGTTCAAAAACTAAAATAATCATCAGAAGTAATGAACAAGTATTGGTCTTCAGCAACGCAATTGCGTGGTGTAAGAGCGATCTACAGGATCGAATGGTCAGGATTTCTGAGTTGGTTGATACATGCTATCGTGTTTCAGCTGCGTAAATCCATATTGAGACCGCCTCCGTGGTGTAGTGGTTAGAGCGTCCGCCCGGAGAGCGGAAGGTCGCGGGTTCGATCCCCGACCGCGTCATACCAAAGGACGTTAAAATATGGTACTTGTTGGTCCCTGTCTGGCGCTCGGCATTAATGGGTACAACAAGGACTGGTCGGCTCGGAGTCAGTATAATGTGTCTGAGTGGGGTATTCGTGCTTCACTGCGGCATGGTATCTCAGTGGGTTAGCACTATAAAACCAGCTTCAGTCTGGGCTAGTACAAGCAGTCGCACATACACATACACACGCATGTACGTCGTCATATGAGCGAAATATTCTCAAGCACGACGTTAAACCCAATTTCACCTCACCTAAAACCATATTGTGATGTCAGTGACTGGACTGTCTGGCCCAGACTCCATGAGAGTCAGTTACCTCTTTCTCCAGCTGCTCCTGTACAAAGTCCTGTACATTTCATCAACTGATGATGGAAAAACATATGTTTCAAAAGAACATGCCAAATTTACCAATATTATTGTTACACAGTTTGAATAACACTTAAACGATACATTAGAGGTATTCATAACTACATGTATACATTGGAGGGTATACATCATTAATATACCTGTCTGTATACTCGAACTCTGTGTGTGTGTGTGTGAGCGCGTGTGCATGTGCGTGTGTGTGTGCGTGTGTGTGTGTGTGTGTGTGTGTGTGTGTGAGTGAGTGTGTATGTATGTATTATATGTATGTATGCATGTATGTATGTATGTATCTATGTATGTATGCATTATGTACGTATCATTGTATGTATGTATGAATGAAGAACGTATGTATGTATGTATGCTGTGTACGTATCATTGTATGTATGTATGAATGAAGAACGGTAAATTTTCTGTTATGATCTTGCAATTGTGCAAGGTATCATATTCAGTGTAACGATATATCTGTCCCTGTAATCAACGGAAACAACCCATGACCGATCGATATCATAGCAAAGTATCATTCAGACGTCCAACAGTGTGTTGGTATTCGCTGAAATCCGTCCTTTCTACAACGCCCATTGACTTGGCAGAACTGATTCAAAACGCTATCCATTTGGAAATGTAATCATGTAAATATTCGTCTAACTAACGGCCTTGTAATGAAATAAAAATTACGTAATTAGTCATTAATGTAGTTGAATAGATATTCCTTTCGATAGTTGCAAAGTACGACAAAGCTACGTTGCCTCAAACACACGTGTTGTGTTCTAGTTTTTAACATGAATCAAATCACATCTGTATAATTACAAATCAAGCGCTGTCTCCGCCTGACTATAATCCTTCTTTAAACGACCACGGTAGCCTTTTTCACAAGTGTGGGATCTTTGAGTACGATGGGCGTGCATTGATCAATAAGACCAGAAAGACTGCAACCGGCCGCCACGAATCACATTCCCATCTCTACAACTAATGTCTAGACGTACAGCGTTAAAGTTTCCGACTCGGATGAAACAAATCTTAAAACCCAATCAAAGGGAAAAAACATCAGGTCTTACAACAGATTCGTTTTGCTGTTAAAACATAGATTTAGCTCGCTCCAGTTGGTCGGGATTTTTTCATATAGAAACAGCCTAGGCCCATGCCTGAAGCTAGATGATGGCACTTTCTGTTCCAAATCGCTTGAAATAGAGTATGAGAGAAATGGGGTCTTTTGTGTGTATTAAGAACTTACAGAATTGAGGCAAACTGGTTTGGTTATATAGCTTTATGATTACATAAATGGTAATTCTGGCCATTGCTTTGTTAAAGTGACGTCCCTTATTCATCGGATGAAAGGCAATTTAGCTGCAGCGATACGCCAGTAAATTAACAGAACGTCCGTGCGACGGAGCCAAGATGACAAAGTCAGAAGATATAGAAATTTACCTTCTCTGTCAGCATGTGCGTTAATACATAACAAGGCCTATTGATCTATATTCCTAGTCCTTCAACCTACTCATTTATTTCCTTTCATCAGATTTCTTTGTACCAGTGTACAAAAATGGCCCAATCTAAGCGCAGAAAGACGTATCACATGTACGGAATATTCAGAGTATTACATCTATTGACTTTTTCCCAATATCCATAGGCTCGACGAAGCCCCGCTGTTGACACGGCTAACTGTTGTGGTTAGTCTGGAGACACGGAGCAACTATTCCGCGCACGCGAGGACTAGGTCCCCGTCAGGCGGCATTCGATTCTCTGGGAGGGTCTTATCTCGACGTTAAGATGGAAATTTAAGGTTCTCTGGTGTCGGACAAGGGACCTTTACCGGCCAATTTTCATTTAAATGGGTATCGTAATCCCCTAAGAAACCATAATTCTTTTCTATCTGCGGCAATGATTCCGTCGCCCCACCAAACGTGTGATTGTGAGGATGGAATAAGCATTTGCCTGCATTCAATTCCACTATTTAGTTGTTTTAGGATACCGGGGTTCCTGTGAACTTCTCACAGGAAGTTCGAGAACAGAGTTTGTAATTTACAGCAAATAGCGGCTAGATCCATAGATTGCTAAACAAAGCACGCCGTTTAGTCGGCCCTGTCTTGGCAAGGTTAGGTGATCAAAATGGTCCTTGTAAAGTCCAGTGTTGTATGAAACGGACTGAAGATAATAGAAAGAGGGCGAGCAAGAACAGGAGTATGGTCATCGGCTGTGTGGTGTGTTGATTTTAGATGGCTCAATTTATTGTCACGACTGGTTTGGTGTACGCTGTTTTTGGCCATGGGGAAATTAATAGCTGCGGCTTTGCCGTACAAATCATATGCGAGTCCGGTAATGTGAGAGGCAGTTGTGGTTGGAACCGTATTCACTGTCATTGTTTGGAAAAAGGTTTCGGTGGTATTGATTTTACGATGGTAAAAATTATACATTAGAAACAGTATTTGGTCATGGCGATAATTGCAACGAATCGTAATACATCAATCATATATAATTATTGAGCCTGGATGTAATTGGCTGGAAAGAGGACACTGCCTGAACCGACTTCTGTGTGATCAAAATCTATGATGAAATTTAGTTGTCACGTTTCGATATAGAATCATCATGTTTTGGGCCGTTATTGATGTCGGGTTGCAATTTCTGTAGTTTTATGGTAGACACGTTAAGGACAATTCCACATTTGATGCATTTGCAAGTAAAATATGTTCGACGCAATTTTCTATTTTGATTTGTACCAGATGTCCCAATGTTTGTTCACATGAACAATTACCTTGCCTTTGCATGTGTTTGTGCTGGGTTACCACCGGTGGTGGAGGATTCAATCGTGTAACCGACTCTGCTTTTTAACAGAGATTATTAATCGTTACAGAAAAAAGCTATTTCGCATTTATTTACATCAGAGAGGGCGAGAAGGGTAGTTGTTAATGTCCTGGCTGTTTACACCCTAGGCCGGATGCCTTGACTCGAAAACCCCAAATCGGTACAATGGGTAATATTTTGTATGTCCCCAGTGGTGATATTCATGAAACAGCGGTGTAAAATTCATTCACATATTACATTAAATTGCGATTTAGCATCGACGGAATATGTTTAGAATCTCCTCGGTATGGATAAACGTTGTGGTTGGGTTATCGATGTTCAGAGGTCTTTGGTATTTGAAGAAAACGTGCTTTAAAGCTAATCGTATCAATATATAAGTCCACTGTTTAACACGTCAAAAACGTTTTGACAACGCCTGTTTTTGTGTCAATCCTGTTAGTTACAAATTGATTATGTAATAGAATTTTAATTTCTGGATAGCTTAAACTAAAAGGGAGACAATGTTCGTACCTCCATAAAATTATCATAACACATGAAATAGCTTCATTTATTACCAATTGTGCGATAGACATTTCTTCCAAACGCACCAAACCCGTTAGAATTTGGTCTTCAGTAACCCATGCTTGTCGTATGAGGCAGCTAACAGGATCAGGTGGTCTGGCTTGCTGACTTGGCCGAGGCATGTATCCCAGTTGCGAAGGTCGATGCTCATGATGTCAATCACTGGATTGTCTGTCCAGACTCTACTATTCACAAATCTGATCATATAGCTGGAAACGGGCCTATTGCGGCGTTAAACAACAAACAAATGCATCAATACAAATCTTTGACCAGCGGTCGTAATTTCTATACAGTACCTATCATTTTTGGTGTAGTCGTTTTGAAACCAACATGGCTCTGTGTATATGCCAAGCAAATGTGCTTATTTAATTCATTACTTACTGGCGTCGACACTGGCTATTTCTAACACGACTATGCGTAGATAATGCTTGCCTCGGGTTTATATTGGGTCCAACACTGATATTGAAAGACTTTTAATACAATGCATGTACCACCCCGAGGCTAGTCACTGACGGTCTAACACAACAAGGGACAAATGTATATTTGTTTGAACGTAGATTGTAGCTATTGTACGTCACATGTTGCAACATTCCAGTCATAGCACAAGGAAGACTTTACATGTTTTACCAATATTGGAATTGAACCATAGTGCTGATCGTTACATGCCAACGCTTTAACCCTTTAACGAAAATACATAAACTACAGCCATAAAGAACTCAAAGGGAGACCTTGTTTTATTTCGTTATAACCGATGTTCGTTATATGCATTTAGACTAAAATATATGTCAGCCAGTGTTCGTTATAAGCGTGTGTGTTATAAATGTAGTTAACTTCTTATTTTTTCAACAAATTTTACAACTTTAAACAAGGTTTTGTTAGGTTAGCTATGGCTGTATCGCTTTGTGTCTTGGGTCTCTGTTCTCAAAGGTTTTGTTGAAGGTTAAATCTCGAATTCAATCTTGGAGAGTCGAACAAACCTATTTTCGAGTGGAATTTAATCCATAACGAAATTACACCACATGAACCATAATACTCTAGTATCACACACATACATTCATGTATTCCATCCCTCTTACTTCATATGATGAGATCGGTTGGGTAGCTTAGTGGTTAAAGCATTCAACCGTCACGCCGAAGACCTGGGTTCGACTTCCCACGTAAGTACGATGTGTGTAGCCTACTGTTGGGAATATCGCTAAAAAGAAAGCTCGAATACCATGAGGCGGTGGGGTAGCCCAGCAGTTAAAGCGTTCGCTCGTCACGCCGAAGGCCCGGATTCGATTCCATACATGGGTACAATGTGTGAAGCCAATTGCTCGTGTCCCCCGTAGTGATATTGCTGGAATATTGCTATTTTTTAAGCGGCGTAAAAACCCAACTCACTTATTGTAATACCATGCTCACTCATTTAAATTTGGATTCATTTGCTTCTCTTCGTAGACTGAAGATACTATTCGTTCATCACATGATAGTGTTACAAAAGGTGAGGTGAGGTGAAATTGGGTTTAACGTCGTGCTTGAGAATATTTCGCTCATATGACGACGTGCATGCGTGTGTATGTGTATGTGCGGCTGTTTGTACTAGCCCAGACTGAAGCTGGTTTTATAGTGCTAGCCCACTGAGATACCATGCCGCAGTGAAGCATGAATACCCCACTCAGACACATTATACTGACTCGAGCCGACCAGTCCTTGTTGTACCCATTAATGCCGAGCGCCAGGCAGGGACCAACAAGTACCATATTTTAACGTCTTTTGGTATGACGCGGTCGGGGATCGAACCCGCGACCTTCCGCTCTCCGGGCGGACGCTCTAACCACTACACCACGGAGGCAGTCTGTTACAAAAGGGATGAGGAAATGACACAAGTGCCTAGCAACCATGAGATGTTGGCAGCTCATTGCACTGACCACGATGGTTGCTCTATTGACTCTAGTTCGATTGTTGCAATGAAACACACAATACATCAAGCTCTCGTGTGTACGCGTCTGTAATCATCATCCCACAAATTCAGTTTCTGTGAGATGTAAACGCTTAATTATGCATTTATCACAATATATTCATATCGTAGGATTACCTTTATTGCAGTAAGTGCCGACCTGTCTAGAACCGTGACAAACAAGGATCGGGGGTTAAAAACGTTCGATTCGTGGAGGGGATATATAATGTAAAACCTTATTTGTATGCATAGTACTCTTTAGTATGGATAAGATGCATTCGTGTCGTAAACAATACTTGTCTCATGATCTAGTTATCCTTTCTGCTCTTTCTTAGACATGTATTCTTCATTCACGTTCAGTGTTGTATGGTGAGTGAGTGAGTGAGTGTGTGTGTTGGCATCTTCAAAATGACGTTTAGCAGAGGTAACATGCACACAGATGAGTGGTCTTGATCTGGGAGAATATAAGGTTCGAACCAAGGACCAGGTGATGGTGGTGTGTGGTCCGGTGCATAACGCTCGGGTCACAAATCAGTTGAAGTAAAGCACCGTTGGGCGCGGAAAGTCCTTGGATTGGTGACAGTGTTTGGCAGCTTGACTCCTGTGAGTTCCTACGGGTTTCAGTCCTGCGCCACAACGAAGCACATGTGATACACGTGGTCTCACCTTAGGCAAGTGAGTTTGTTCTAAATTGCCTCTGTTCACCCAGCAGAAAATGGGTACCCATGGGATAAGTCATGTGACTATAAAATTCTAGCGCCTAACAGGCAGCTTGGATTATTCGGGGTAATAATGTGTTAGCGCTTTGAGCATGCATAAGTGTGTGGAAATAGGCGCTTTATAAATGACCATTATTTATTATATTTTTATGATGGCAGTCGAAGAACGCAACTCCACTTCAATTACCACTAATACAGCTTAGCCACATAGTGTCTCGACTCTGATCAGGATTAACAAATCAATCAGTATCTACTCATAGATATTGCAGACCAGATGGTCAATAACTCTGAACATGAATGAAGCAGTGTCACAGCCAACGTGTAAGGCTTTAACATAAAGAAACATGATACCCGTTACATTCTTCAAGCAATATCTTATCTGAACTGTAATTTCTTTTGTGAAATGTCTGTAACATGTGCTGTATATATACTTGTATTACTTGTATATGAGCCGGAGGCCTTAAGTTCAATAAATATCTTTGACTTGACTTGACATTCACGTCAAGCGAAAATAACTCTGAATATGAACAATAGCCTCACACAGAATACTACATTCTGGTCCGATAAAAAAGTAAACCATGGGTCCAATTTTCATACATTCATTTTTTAAGACAAACATCGGTTTGTGGAATGGCTCGAATTATACAATCTCTTTTATGCCAAATCTAATAAACCTCACAAGTCCATGCAGATATTAACAGTCCACACCACCATGCATAGAACATTCTCTCTATCACAGCAGAATACAATTATTCATGATGCCATAGTACAGTTATTGTTTCATGTTATACGAGAAAAATAATATTATGTTTTTGTGTTTCTTTGAAAGTAATCCTATTACCATTGTTTTTTCATATTGTTTCGAAAAGGTCATAAACAAGGCTCCAACATCAAAAGGTGTGTCATTATTAACCGTCATACCATTACGAATAAGCGAGAAAAGTGATTACTGACAAATATGTTGTTTTTTCTGTTTGCCTTAAATGTTGGAGAACCAGATATGAAAAAAAATATTATATTGAATTAGACCATATTGATCAAAGGCTGTGTATATGGACTCCATTGCAATCCAAATGTTCATGTCGGTCCGAAAGCGAGTTGCTTTCCGTTGGGTGATTCAATAGATGTTTTGAAGAATAAACCACTGATGAGAGTCATGAAGGAGGTGTGAAACAGCCCTTTGGGATCAGTTAAATAGGCTATTGATTGAAGCAACTGCAGACAAATTAAACGTCCACGTTCACACTGTGGGGAAGAACGAACGCCTAATTCTATGCACAGAACTGTGAGTTACGTTGACCGCACATTGACCGAGTGTTCCGGTGCAAAAAATGTGTATGGCATAGCAACCTTTCGATGGTAACCTGTCACTGAACGGATGTTATACGCTTATAACACCACCAAATAAATGAATTTGTACGGTATTTGGTCCTTTCCATATGGATGAAGATAAGGACGTTCATTCGTCTATCTATTTATCAGCATTGACATAATATGTATCATATTTTAACTTTTTCAAGTCAATGCTGGTATGGCTATCTTAATATCAAAAGCAAATCTTATCTTAACAAAATCATTTTACTTGCAAGTAAAATCTCTAGGGTGTCTGTTTCGGATTTATCATCTCTTTTTAAGACCCGTGTTCTTAACATAGCTGAGAGAATTTTATCTGATTCCAGCCATGTTTTATTTTATGAATATCATCTTTCACCTTCAGGCCGCCGATACCAAATGCAACGTTTTAAAACAAAACGAGTTCAAAATTCTTTTATTCCAGAAAGTATTCGACTTTTAAACGACTGTTAACTTTGTCTGTCTATTGTGTTGTTTTGTGTTTTATTAACCTTTATGTCATTTTTAATATGTAACCATGTGACCACTTTCAAATGTAAAAAGAATTCCCATTGGGGTAATAAAGTATTGTCATTGTCATCAAACATATTTACTTCTGACTTTGTTTAACGACACAGGTTGATTCAGAGAACACTACTACATCGCCCCTTTGTAGTACATCTTTCGTGTGTGTACTATACCTTTTTTTAGATTCGTCAGCATTCATTCATGTTATGGTAGGTTTAAGCCCTGAGTCTCGATATCAAACTTCATGAAAGTTACTTGTAAAGCCAACGGTAACTGATAAGATGTAACTAACTGCGATAATGACGACGATGAAAAATGGAAAGAATATTAAATATACATCGTAAGAATATATAAAATGTATATCAGATGTAATGTTATCTTGACACTCGTAACGCGCTCCGAGACTTCATGTAGCAATGAAACTGTTATATGGTTGGCAGGTTTACGCTCGAGGCGCAATATTCATACACGTGATAAACGCCAATGAAAGATTGAATTCAACATTTGAGAGATGTTATAGTATTTGGCACTGTCTGGCTAACTAACAGGAATATATTTTACAAGACTCTAATGTATGACAACATCCTTTAGCAACGGGCGTCAAAGAACTACACTTGAGATTGATAAAAGTGTTGCTGATCTACTAAAGATTCGATAATTATTACATGACTCAGGGTTTTATGCTTTGCTATTCTTAGGGGCGGTGGGCTAGCTTAGTGGTTAAAACGTAAGATCGTCACGGCGAAGACCCGGGTTCGATTCCCCATATGGGTACAATGTGGGAAGCCCATTTCTGGTGTCCCCCCGCCGTGATATTACTGGAATATTGCTACAAATGGCATAAAACTAAACTCACTCACTCACTTAGCTACCCTGGGGGGTATCTCGACCATCAATGCTAAGAGTTATGCATTTAGACATTTCTTCCAAGGTAAACTGGAAAAAGCTAGGTACCCTGCTACACAAAGTACAATGAACGTTCATCAGCATCTCAAGCTTGTTTCAAGAAATTGATCATATCTAGAAAAAATATATGCCTATATATATACCTATACCTAATTATACCTATACTACTGTTACCACTGGATCTGTCAAAACACGACATGAGGATTTTTTAAAACTGAATAATACTTGTTGTTAGTCACGTGAATGATTCAATGATTTTGGACAAAACTTTAAGTATAATATATATTGTCTTTCCTCGATCTGAATGTTTTTATTCTTGTTGTTTTTTCAAATTTCAAACTATTTCAAATTCACCGTCAGTTTTACAGAAAATCTAAACTACAGTAGTGCGTTTTTCAAGGAGGTACCTTTTCAAGGAGGTACCTATCAAGGAGATAAACAGTCTATTGAAGATGTGATTCCACATTTAATAGTATATCAAACACTTGACCTTTGGTTGGAACATGCTGGTTGCTTTACAGATTGAAGGACCAACTCTTTTCGGTTATACTTAATTGCTGTTACATATACTAATCGCACCGAACCGAGTATATTTAAACGTTTCTGTATGGTGTTCAAAAGTGCTTCTGTAGGTTGATTCGTACTTTACTTTAAAGTCTCAAGTGTTAACTAGATAACTACATCTGTATCAACATTAGAAAGCCCCTGTGGCTGAAGTGTATAAGAACTCC
This sequence comes from Haliotis rubra, assembly GCF_003918875.1. Lineage (NCBI taxonomy): Eukaryota > Metazoa > Mollusca > Gastropoda > Lepetellida > Haliotidae > Haliotis > Haliotis rubra. Next base: position 2,436,430 of record NW_025766968.1, on the reverse strand, counting down.
CACTTAGCACACACTTCTTAACACGATTAGTAATGTAAACGCATTTACTTCAGAATCTATATGCAGCTTTTATGGGGAATGTATCGATTTTAATCGACAGTCGATACTGTCGCCTTAACCCACTTTCACAGCGCCGATATGATAAGATCCCAGAACCTGGACGTGGAACTGTGACCTTTGCTTCTGTCAGATGGTCGTTACTATGTGAAAGAAAGGCAAGCTGTGACCTTCATTCCACTATATGTGACTATGTAAACAGAACGGTTTAAGACTGTCAAGTGGGGAGGCAATGACTTAGGTTCCTCGACACTCATCACTTGTGCTCATCCAAATATTTGTTTCCTTATTTTCATTTTGCTCAGCAAGTCCGAAACAGACACGTTTCCATTAGCTATTTTCAGCCCGTTAGCCGGGAAGATTGGGATTCCCTAATAATTAAACTGGTCTTGGGAACGAATCGTTGGTGTATGAAACCAGCTATGGGCGTCCGCAGGAAAGCTTCAATTGGCCATCGATAGTCGTAATGCAGCTCTTCCTGGCGCAATCTGGGTTTCAGAAGTCTGTCCTAATTAGTCTATTTATCAACTATGGGCAAACGGTGATTCCTGGCTAATATCCTGCTCATTATTGGTACGTTGTGGTCGTAAGGTTGCGGGTATTTCATCAGGGCTAATCACGCTGTCCTACAGCCTTATAATAGCCCCTGTCTAGCGTTCTGCATAATATACAAGGCTCCTTCTCCCAAGTTAGCTGCGAAAATCTCTCCCTAGATTTCACCTAAATAGCATGGCATTGTGAATATTGCATCGCGAGCGTTACAGGAACTAAATTTTCAAATTAATCAAAATGTAAATGCCCGTGCAAGAAGGTTACAGTTCTGTCTGTAACACTGTAACGATTCAACTTAGTTCATCGGACTGTTCGGTGCTGACCGTTTCTGTTCGCATTTTGTGTTTGTTCAAACGGTCAGTGACATTATTGGCTTGTGTACGCTTTCGTGGCTGCTGGACGTGGCTGTAAAGAAGCGAAACATCCAGCAAAAGCACTGAATAAACAGTGTCAGAAGAGTCCAAATGGACAAACTGATCCATTAAAAGTGCTTTTCACATTCAAGCCACCGATGCCATTTCGTGGGCGATTTCACTCCGAGGTACAGATTGTATACTTTATCAAGCCATGGACTTGAGTTCACACTCTAGTTAACAGATGATGATTTCTCTCATCTAAGTCAACCCAACGATGAGATAACTGTATTAGCTAGGATCCCGAGTTGCTTCATGTAAGTTTTCCTTTGGCAAGTATATAACGTTAGCTTCTGAACGTCAATATTTACACGAACCTGCTAGTGAATGATCTAAAAATCCCCTGAAGGGTCTCATTCTTGGTCTTTATCATGTCAGTCTTACAAATCAATATCAAGACTTCCAGTTTATTTTAGCAGCTTCCTTCATAGGTGACGAAGTATATCAACCATGCGTCTGATAGATGCCAACGTTCTGATCCAGAAAGAAGAAATGCATTCCTTTAACATTTCTCTTTAATGATGTAGATACAGTCAAACCCTGTTGTGTCGAACTCGTCGGGACCAAGGGGAAAATTCGACTTATACGAGTGTTCGACACATCCGCCAGCATACAAATTTGTACTTAGGGCTTTTGGGGACCCTAAAATGAGTTCGACACAGCCGGGAATTTGACACATCTAGTTCGAGACATCAGGGTAAAAATAATGATAAATATACTCATGCCAATAATGGTTGTCACCCCCTTCAGTTTTTTTAATTGGAGAGGGGGTGGGGGTGTGAGGTGTGTGGGAGGTTGGGGTGGGGAGGGGGTGACAACCATTATTGGCATGAGTATATAAGGGAATCGGCAGGGACCGAAAAATGAGTTCGACATAACCGAGAATTCGTCTTAACCGAGTTCGAGACATTGGGGTTCGACTGTATATATGAACATGAACACCTAATACCCTAACGTATATTTCATTATATCATTTTAGTGTCTAGTGGTGAAATATCTAGTGGTTTTGTCAAAACTGATGGATCTGCACCTCTATCGATGATGGAAAGTCAGATATGGAAAAAAGTGGCCTCTGGGGGATTAACATGTAAACCAGCCTATGTTTTTATAGATTAGCTGTAGTCTCCTCTACTGTAAACACACGCCCACGACTCATATCCACGTCAATATATCCGTTATAGTTCAGCCATAACCAGAAAGATATGTTTTATAGGAGACATTAACATGCTTTAATCTTATAATAAGGTTTGCAATATTTCCCCTCCTTTAAAACCAACAAGAAATTTCGGTAGTTAGTCCTAGAACGACGTTGAATGAGACAGAAAAGCAATTTAGCTGAGAAAGATGTAAGAAAGCTCGCCATGTCGATTTTGGTTCTAAATGGTGTGTTCAGCATGAGGCCTTGTTTTCTTGGGCATATAGTTTGCAATGCACATCGCTTCGGGTCAATATCCACGTATTCAACCTAGCAAACCTACTGGCATTATAGAAAAATGAAAGCCGATATACCCACCGATTCATTTTTAAATATAGGCTGCAAAACTCTTTCTATGAGCCTGAAAATCGACTGTACAATTCCGACTATACCAAGGGCATTTGTTTAGGAATCACTGTCAAATACTGACGATACCAAGTTTTCAGCGGAAAGGTGAGCCTATCCTGCACTAGCGTTAGCTGCTGTCACAAACTCGTGCAAAGGCAAGGCAATTGTTCACCTTAAACAAAAACGGGAATAGGTCAAAACAGGAATTGTATCGGTCATAACTTTGGACACGAGAGCGTTAGAATTAGCCTCATCGTATCTTCCAAAAACTTAAAAGTTAAAAGGACGGTGTAGCCCTGACAAGTTTAGCAAATATTGAATGACGCTCTTCAAAGTTTGTTAGCAACGTATCATATCTAGTTAATATTGTGCCCAAATGGTCAAGTCGCGAAATGAAGTTGAATGGACTGACCTTGAACTTTCACCATTCCCGAATCGCTTGAAGTTATATTGGTAAACAGCAAATACACATGTCTACCTCGGAGATGCGCCATGGCATGAACAACCTCAATACCCCTATGAAATTATTTATTCAGAGTGTAATGATACCAAGTACAATGTTATTAAGGGCATGACGGGCCATTGACTGAATCTTTCTCTCAGTAGATTTATTCACGTGTTTGTGAAATATATGTCGGTGAAGGAGGCATTCTGCTTGGTAGTTACAACAGATATGGCCTTTGGTAATATCAAATATCAATTTTCAAATGTCCAGATCATGTCTATTAATCATAAAATTTATGAAGTATATTTTATTCATTTACAAAGAAACGTGTGACTATACAAATGACAGATCATAGCAGGCCTTGACCTTGGTGACGTGACGATAAGTCGCACGTTTCCATACTAAATACCAAAATGTTTATATAGCCCTGAGACTGACTGATGAGCTGCATACAACCGAGTTCCTGCAAACAGACAAGCACAGCACACTGGTGAATCGCAAGGGAGAGCAAAAACAATCGCATCCTCTGCTTTAGTGTGGCACATCATAGGGTCATTCCCTTTCGATTTCCCCCATGACAGGAGAATGCGATGCTGACATCTCATCTTCTATCAACTGGTGTCTCCATGGGTGCATATGGTGTGCCATTGGCATTTCCGATTGCTTGCTGGTCTCCAGAACGACTTTGGTCGCCTGCGGATTCATATTTCCTTGACTTTTGAAGTCAAATGTATGATGACCTTCACCTTCACTCTTTGTGGGTCAGATTCCTTCATCGCTATAACTCCAAGTATAAACTTTTAAAATTATTAGTTTGTTGCCTTTAACGTATACACTGCCGTAAGGTAGTCTCTCGGTATGTCCTTGACCCTATACAGTGTCAGTGTATCTGTGTGTGAGACATCTGCTTACGGTTGACGTCTTAACATTAAAATAAGAATCATCACATTGTCTGTAATAATATTACTTGATGCCAATGGTACGAGGTCCCTGGTTCCTTTTTCTCCATGTTTGTCAATGGTCTCTAAAAATAATGCAATTTCTAAAAGAAAGTAGTAGGATACTATAAAATACCCAATATGAAAAACAAAATCACCTGAAACTACCCTCAGTGTCAGATGTTGCCTACAGAGATGGAAATTCCTATGTTTAGTATCTCCGGTTCTGATAGTAAGGAACACAGATACCATAAACCGCTCATTTGCTTCGCTCGCAGTCATCATCGATGTTAACACTGAAAAGCCTTATTTACATGTCTTGATTTCCAGTTGCAAGTTTTTCAAAACGTAAATGAATGTGAATAACTGTACAAACTTATATTGATCTGTGGTGTGTGCATCTAAATCAAACCTGATGCTGCTGAATAAAGTCACATGTAGAAGAACAATGAGTCCCCTTTGCCGTCTATTCAACCGCTATCAGTCGTTTCGAATCAAAATCTTTAACGTCTTTTCCGCTAAGATTCACCACACCAATAGACATTTACCACGGTCGTACATCTGTAGCTATTTGAGTTTTGGCTTTCATGTTACTTTTAAAACCTTTCCAAATCTTCATCAGGACATTGATATTCTGAATTGCGCTTCAGCGCGATGAATGTGGTTTATCCAGCCAGCTGAATCAGGTACGATCGGTTGAGGCTGTGAGTTTATACACATTGCTCCTCTTGGAAATATGTGATTATAGTGCCTACGCAAATGTTACGAAAGGTAGTAGTTTGTATTATATTATCATTACTTGTTGTAGATCAAGCTGCTATGTTCTTCATGACAGCGTTATTATTACCACTTCCCTGGGACCAACAGTCGTGAAGTTTGGCGTTCGGATCATCTCGTTCTTATGACTGGATCACATCGAACTTAATTCGTTTGTGACAGTAAACACATCAACTGTCATACTCTGTGTTTAGGAGTTGTTAAGGCACGGTGCCATTGCTGCACCAATCGATCGATCGTTTTTTCTCCCGACAGAACATATACATGATACTTTATTCACAGAAGAGGGACGTTGAGTTTTATACACCTGAAGCTAGACTTCTGCATAATGCTTTTGGAAATATGTTAAGATAATGGCGTCTTCGCATGGCAACACGTACTGCTTGTATATGGAAAAGACGTAGATATAACGATAATATAAAATGCACTGCTTTGTTTTGTGATATTTGATTAGATAACCGTTGGATCGATTTACAGACCATTGAATGCATAATAATTTAGCAGTCCACACAACACTAATCTGTCCATATACCGTTTTGTTCTAATGTCACTATGGACTTCATTACTAAATCGAGATTTGATTCAAATGAGCTGATATGGTGGAAACCATATGGACGAGACTTACATGTAGAGAGAAATAGAGGGATACATATATTTTTTGCATTGGAGGGTTTTATGGCATATTGTGAAATTAAGGAGCCCAGCAAGAGTCAAACGTTGCTTTCTTCTTTCATTTTCGTAAAATATATTTAGGCATTCTTGTGTTAATTTCATCCTTCTATTTTGAAGAATGCCTTCAATAGCTTCATGTGTTTGTTCTTCCTAAGTCAAAATGGTGTGAAATGTGGCTGCATCAGGTATCAGTTCTAACAGCCTTGAATAGAAGGGGCATATATTGAAACGTTGAATGTGTTCATCAAGGGAATATTTGCCAGGTGACTCTTGTTCCTTGCGTTTATATATAAGAAGGTTGCTTCAAGGTGTTGTTTTTCGGACGTCTATGTTCCATTGTTTCATGACAGAGACAGCAATAATTAACTTTGTTGTAAATAGGTTCTTTGATGCGTATTTGTTTGTAGAGCCAATAAGGCTAACAGACGTTAGAATAAGTGGTCACTGACCCGTGCAAATCATGGTTAGAATTGATCTGAACTAATCCCTAACGGGGTCGAGCGGTTAGTCTCGCTAACTTGGTTTACACATATCATAGTAGGGGGCGGTGGGTAGCCTAGTGGTTTAAGCGTTGGCTCGTCACGCCGAAGACCCGGGTTCGAATCCCCACATGGGTACAATGTGTGAAAACCATTTCTGGTGTTCCCCCGCCGTGATGTAGCTGGAATATTGCTAAAAGCGGCGTAAAACCAAACTCAGTCAGTCAGTCAGTCATATCATAGTACCCAAACTACGTAGATAGATGATCATGATGTCAATCACTGGATTGTCCGATCCAGATTCAGTTATTTACAGACCGTTGTCATATAGCTGACACATTAATTGGTGTGTTGTTAAACAGCAAATAAATGTGTGACCATTCGGTTCGCTGGTTTAACGAATATATCCTAAGTACCTCGAACAGCATGATCTGCATGATCTATCTTGCAGTACTTATTCCAGTTCCAAAACTAATTTACCAGCGTACAGAAGCAACAACCTATTAATTACTAGTAGCATTATTACAGAAGTTGCAAAGTTATGAAATATATTTACAGAAAATGTGAAAAATATACTGTACAATGTATATTCTGTTGCATCATTGCGTCGAAAATGTTTCCTTATTTCATCTCAACTGCTCAATGTTGTACACAAATTCTCGGTGTATTGAATGTATCCAGGATGAATTGATTCTCTGTGGGATCGATGATATTTATGAGTCAAGTATGTAATCAAACATGTCGTTTTAGGCTTGTTATTGTATAAATATTAAAACAAATAATGTGTACTGAAGTATTGTAATTAATGATAATCTGTTTCCTGCAGGAATGGCAAGATGAACGACTTGTATGGGACCCAAAAGACTTCAACGGGTTGCAGATTCTAAGGATACCTTGTGAAAAAATATGGCTTCCAGATATTGTACTATATAACAGGTACGTACTAAGTCTATACCTAATGTTATATCTCATCTTTGTAACAGTTTTTAGGAGTTTATCGCTTGTTTATATTCTTGACCCCACACTTTGTCTCTAGCACTTACATGTCCTAGAAAAGACCGTATCCTTCATCTATTCCATTCGCTCGTCGGTCATACTTGTACAAAGGACCCATAGACTTTCATTGTAGTGTATGTTTTTAGCAGCTCCTTGTATTCCAACACGTCAACAATTTGATAAAATGATTAATGGAAACATTGTTTTGGGGATGAACCTCCTTCAAAGATACGACCTGCTCCGTGGTACTGGTGGATAGAGCGTCTGTCAGGAGAGAGAAGGTCGATGTTCTATTCCATTCCAACAGTTGAATAATGTATTTCTTGTTGCCTTACCTGGCGAGACGCGCTGGTAGGCCTGGAAACAGTATTTTGATTCTAAGCTGGACATCAAAGGTTCACAGCGTTCGGGGGCGGTGGGGTAGCCTAGCGGTTAAATCGTCACGCCCATTCCTGGTGTCCCCCGCCGTGATATTGCTGGAACATTGCTGAAAGTGGAATAACACCATACTCACTCACTCACTCAGGTGTCTGTACAAGTGTACTCATGTTGAACTTGACGTTAAAGCTCTCCTCTCCTCTACTCTTCTCTACTCTCCTCTCCTCTCCTCAAAATATAGGGGTATTCATTGGAATACTATGTCATAGATCCACATAACCTATGCCTGTACATTTCTTTCCAGTGCTGACGATTTTACAACCGGTTATATGAAGAGTAAAGCAATGGTTACAAGTCAAGGCAACGTCTTCTGGCCGCCACCCGCCAAGTTCAGGAGTTCCTGTAAAATAGACATCACATATTTTCCATTTGATGATCAGATTTGTGAGCTTAAGTTCGGTTCTTGGACGTATGACGGTCTTCAAGTGGACCTGACAAACAGATCGGACATGGTGGATCTTGAGAACTACATATTCAGTGGCGAGTGGCAGTTATTGGCTGTGAGAATAAAAAGAACAGAAGTGTTTTATGCCTGTTGCAAGGAGCCTTACCCTGACGTGCGGTTTACGGTCATTATCAGGAGAAAGACGTTGTATTATCTGTTCAACATTATCTTCCCGTGTCTGTGGTTGACAATTCTCAGTTTACTGGGGTTTTGGCTACCTCCAGATTCAGGGGAAAAAATCACACTTGGGATCACGGTACTGCTTGCTTTCTCAGTGTTTATGTTGCTTATAGCTGAAAATATGCCGGCGACCTCGGAGTTTGTACCATTAATAGGTGAGTATATCATTCGTTAGAATTTGTCTTGAGCGTGAGTTCAATTTTACGCCGCACTCAGCAATATTCTAGCTATATGGTAGCGGTCAGTAAATAATCGAGTCTGGACCAGACAATTCAGTGATCAACAGCATAAGCATCGATCACACAATTCGGATACGATGACATGTGTCAACCAAGTCAGCGAGCCTGACCACCCGACCTCGTCAGTTGCCTCTTATACAAGCATGGGTTTCTGAAGTTCAATTCTAACCCGCATCTTCATGGGTTTGTCTTCAGCAACTCGTGTTTGTCGTAAGAGGCGAAAAACGGGATCGGGTGTCAGGCTCGCTGACGTGGTTGATGGATGTCATCGTATACCAGTTGCATAGATCAATGTTCATGACAATTACTGAATTGTCCGATCCAGACTTGATTATTTACAGACCGCCGCCATGTGACTGGAAAATGGTTGAGTGCGGCATTGACAACAAACAAACCCAACCAATCTGATGTATAGGTTTTTAATACCCGATCTTCTTGATATGGGAAAATCAACTAGAAACGTTACACTCTGCCTGAGAACAAAGGGACATATTTACAAATTTATCAACCGAAAATAGATATCTGGTAATGACCATGAACGAGCGTCACGTAACATAACGGGATCTGAGTGATGGTCTTTAATGAATTAAGGTGAAAGTTTGCATTAAATTAAACATTCGTGTACTCGGCGGATGATTTTTGTTACGACATAAATAACATAAACGTCATTTCGAACAGTTTGATTGGCTAATGAGGGTTTCGATTTATGAATCCTCATTTGAACTGCTTTATGTGTTGGGCTATCATCTGCAATTACTCTTTCACACCCGACGTGCAAATAGAATTTGGAAAAGTGAGAGGATAATGTCAGTGGAAAATGCCGCGTATGAATCAGGGTTTGTTACTTCATGCATAATTTGCACGGATTAGCACAAACAGCAGGCTTAGTTGTGCTATTCAGTTCCTAACAAATGGGAAAGCAATCTCTTTCCTTTACAAGCATTTGGAGCATTTCGCAATACGGTGTTGACAGTTGCTTGGATATGGTCAAAGCCGAACTCAAATTTGTTCTCGTCCGTGAAACATCGTCTGTCAGAGTTTGATACAAGGTTCGGAGTGGAAATTAAATTAAAGAGAACGGTACCATTTGCAGTGCAAATAGGTTCCTGTATGTTGGGCAATATGTGGAAGTATATTTGTATGTTCATGTCTCAGGAAACTAAAGACTTATCCAAGCTCCACATTCTTAATGTAATGTGAAACTTTGTATTTTTTGCACCTGAAATGAATACAAATAGTTTTATACACCGTGCAATCTTAGGTTTTGGTGAGAAATGTAAAGAGGTTTGTAACAAGACACCGTAGACATTACACCGATATTCGATTTGAAAATATTTTCGTCCTTTGGCATAAGTGTCAATGCGAGAAAAAATATCTTGAAAGAACTATAAAAACATTGAAAAGCCCTTATCTTAATAAGAAGTCACTGGAAATGCCAGAATGACTCACTAAACTTTTCATAAACAAAGATTTGTACTTTAAAAGTTTTAATTGGATCGTACATCGTTGATACACAATCTTCAGCCTAAGTATCAAATTATTAGGATCGGTGCCTCGACTGGGAGTAAACTTTATTTTGTCTGTGGCCGACGTATTTCTGTTTTCGATCGGACATCTCAGAGTTGGTGAGTGTCTGAAGTCACACCCCAGACACGTCGAAGGTCACACTCCAGACACGTCGAAGGTCACATCCCAGACACGTCGACCTGTGTCCCGCGAGGCAGTGTCAGAGTTCCTACCCTTGTTGGTGTAGACCTCCTGGACTTCTGCGTTACACAAAACCCCGCTTTTAGCTAATTTGACTGAATACAAAACGGTAGAGTGAAGAATGTTTGTCCTACTGGAACCCTGCCAGTGCTGGGATGGTACAATGTAAGTCAGAGCGTCAGTGGAGAGTTTTTCACATCTGTAAAATTCATAGTTGAAATTGAAATATTGATCGAAATGCATTGCATTGTCCAAGTTTAATGACAATGCTTTTCAGAGGTTTTATATATTTCATTATGACTAATAATTGGCTTAAACATTACTTTTTGATCACAACCTTGTTCATCAATAATGTTCCTGCATGCATTGAAAGTTACTAATTATCCTTAATGCTGATGAAATTCATAGTCGAAACAGATTTCTGATTCGTTTCATTGTAATCCAGTGGTGCAGACATATCTCTATATTATCTGCAGTTTTGGACGTGCTTCGTGTGGCTGTAGCGGTAATGTGTTGGATAGACAAGGCCGTTGTTATGGACCTTCCCCGGACAGAGTCTTTGTTGTCGTTAACGTTACCGCGAACACTGGAGACCGAAGCACAATCACTGCAAGCATTTTATGTCTGGGGTCGTTCCCTGATTAGGAAATAGCCCGGCTATCGCTATAGAACGTGCTGCAGCGCTACCTGGCGGTGTTAGGGGTAAGACGAGGCAGGAACTCTTCAAGGGGTATCCGCTTATGTGGAATATTCTGAATCTAAATTAAAGGAAATAACGCGACTTCACTGTGTGTCTCAGAGCTGATAGTATACCCTTCTGTCCACTCTGCTGCATACTTTGGTTACGGGCTGTTGTGTCCGTTTTCCGTGGAAAATTAGTCTACCCAATGAAAGGGACCTAATGTAATTAGTTTTGCGTGAATAGGCTTTGAAAGGTTCCATACACAATCGGTCTTTTGCTTTAGCACCTGCAAATCACCTTATTTTGCAGTGGCTGGTGGAAAGAAATATTTAGCCATGGGTGATTCTTTATTGACCAAAATACCTTTTGATGAATGGTTAACCAAACTTATGGCTCCAGAAACGTATTACCTACAAGTTGTGTTGTAATACTGAATAGTAAGAGAAATACCGTACCTATTTCACGGCGGGTTGTAAAGTAGACCAGTGATTGATATCACGAGCACCGACTCTCGCCATATGAGTAGGTAACAGAACACTGAACAGTCAAGTCAAGGAGAGATAATACGCATCCCTATTGTAATATTCTTCAGAAGTCATTAAGTGCTGGCGCCCTATTCGGACTAAATTGAATAACATTGAATTTTCAGAAAACGTAATTTACCCGTTACACTTTCCCAGGGCCCTGTCATGGACGTTCCGTGGCATACACACCGCAATTACGTCATGATAATGTCATCAACAATGACATCACAGAGTCCGGTCAAACTACCCGTGAAGATCCGGGTTAGAATTGATCTTCAGTAACCCATGCTTGTATAAGAGGCGACTAACGGGATCGGGTGGTCAGGCTCGCTGACTTGGTTGACACGTGTCATCGTATCACAATTGCGTGGATCGATGCACATGCTGTTGATCACTGGATTGCCTGGTCTAGACTCGACTATTTACAGACCGCCGCCATATAGCTGGAATATTGCTGAGTGCGGCGTAAAACTAAACTCACTCACTCACTCCGGTCAAACTGTATTAACACTATATACATTTTCTGTTTCTGCTCTATAAACATGCATGTGCGGCGTGGTGTTGGCTTTTGATCAAGGTGTCTTTGATACCATTTCATTCTGGAACCGTCACTGACAAGTTTCTGTAAGCAATGTGTTGTAATAGCAAAATCAAACAAGATTTCATCAGCCATGCTTTCATAAACTTCTTCAAAAGTGTGTTTTATTGACTTACATCAGAAACACAATTTGTGTATAGGCTGTAACCATTGATTTGGTCCGTAGGGTTCAATAAAACCCTGGAAGTCTTCAATCACAATGACAGGATTTAATGGCCCAGTGGTGCCAGTGTCTTCTCGTCCAGCCTAAGGTACAGGTTCAATTAAACCAAGTCTAAAGTGTGGGACTCGTTCATGAAGTACTTAACGTGCTGTGTGTGCTATATTCGAAGACGCCCACATTCAAACTTGAAGGTAAGCGCTGGGTCGAGTTTATCAAACCTCTTACTAAACTCCCCCCTCAGTGAAACTCGAGCAATACTCCAAATATAGCTGTCTGTCGATGGTACGTGGATTGGTTTTGATAGGGGATGTTCTCTGTGTTCACCTCTCTCTCCCTTGAGGTATGGCATACGTATTAACCCAAGGAAAGCAATAACCAGTCGCTACAGTGGCCAAACTAGACTCTGAGTAATCTTTGCCTGAATAATCTCGATCAGAAAATGTTTAAAACATGAAAAATAAGGAGATATTTCTGTTATTTATACAAAGGTGCTTTCCATTGTCCATCGATTGGATACAGTGCATCTAGGATTACATTTCTACAGAGCTTAGGTCATTAATTTCAAGTTGTCGATCTCGGCTGGTCTGTCTGACATCTCCATGCCTTGGTCTATTTACACTATTATAATCTTTGGCAGTTTAATTCGAACTTCTATTTACACTGTGAATGACAAATGACGCCCCAGTCTGCGAATGACAAGTCACAGGTCAAATGGTCGTTCTTCGCCTCCCTATATATTTATTTGTAGAGATACGGTTCAAATTCGAACAGAATCAATATCGCAATGGTCCTCGATAGCAATGTAAGGGGAACGTTGCAGATTGATGTATCTGAACAGCCTGGGTTGAATGTTATCGCTTAAGACAGCGCATGGTGTATTTGATTCTAGTATCCCTTACCAATCTTACATAGAAAGAGGAGACATCTCAAATCTGAAAAAAGTCCTCCGCGTGATAAATATCTTAAAATTGGGAGAGTGTTTAATGGAGTGGACGGCATGAAGTATACGAATCCAATTCCATAAACTCAGAAAGTGACAGTTCATGAGTGATTTGTTCTCGTTTGTATTCCGTTATCAAGGGGTTTGAATAGTTGGCAGTCTGAGTCTGTGACACGATGCCCGTAGAAGAAAAGGTGACTTGAGGGTGATTGCCTGTGGTTATTGTAATGTCTGTGATACTTTGATCCCTTGTCTTGTGGAGCTTCGTTAAAATGCCAATTAGTTTTACCTTTTAACAGCGGAACACCACGCAGTCAGACCTGCCCACGACTTTTCCAGTTTTCAAGAACGTTTGTATTTTTTTATTCAGAAAGGATGCTTGTTAATGTAGTGTTTCTTTATTTCACTGACAGATGAAGACAGTGTTTCGTTTCAAAGATGCTAAAAAGTCATGTCTACTTCTGACTTGTTTTATGCAGATCTTGGTTTGTAAACGTAAACGTAAGCGAGTTAGCAGTTAACTGTAGTCCAGCTTTTCAGAGCAGAGTTTATCTATCGACTGAGAACACCCTATCCATTTTAGTTGAGTGTTTCGACCATGTTAGGTTACTATGGACGGTTACAACGAAGGGCATTGACGTGGGTGTTAAGTTAGCATTCCTACTGTTAATGAGTAAAATATTCTTACTTTTAAGATCTGGTATATGTCCCAAATTTAACGAGTGAAGATGTGCAAAGAAGTGTTCTGGTAGCTCCTTTCAACAAGACTGATTAAAATGCAAAACGTCCACGGTGGAGAATAGTCCTTCCCGATCATCACCCGAAACAGATTACTTCGAACTTAAATGCCAAAGTTCCTGTGAATATCATATGAAGGGTTCACTGAAAATGTTCTCGAAAAGAGTGCTCTGGCACCCGCCACTCACCCAGTTTGCATAAAAGAGCAGATGTTTGTTTGTTCCTTAACACCAAACAACAGAACTAGCTACTGCGACTATATGCAACCCAGTCTTCTCAAGACAATCTAGTGACACGACATCACGTTTACTGTCAAAACTAAACCATTATGTAAATTATAAGTCCATCATACGTCATCGCTCATATGCTAGTCCAAATAAGAATCAAAGAATCAATTGAACCCCGTACAAAAGGTTAATTTCCGAAATTCATGGACATAAAATTCTTTCACCATCCGAAATGATGGATATATATTGTTAAGAGTTACAGTACAAACTTGTCGTGTCAGTGCCAAATTCCAGTCAATAGGGCAAATGCGATGTATCTGTCACATTCTTGTCCATTGTCGCTATATTTGTCCATTTATTTCTTGATAATGGTAACACACTCTAACCTGTTACACTAAAGTGGTGGACACCTTTATATTTTACTTTAGTGATATATTTCAGTCTCAATTTTCAAAGCAACAAAGCGTGAACTGATTCTTGATGGAACCATTAACCTTCGTGTTGTAAGATCACTTGAGTTGAAAATTCGTTGAAATTGTAGAAACTGTTCAATTAGGATCTTACTCTGCGAATTGCAAGACAGTAAGCATTCGGTTAATCGATGGCTGGGACGCCTATTTTTACACATCAAGTGTAAATAACATTCAAACGCATATCTTGACATAAATATAACACATTTAAATCTTATGCTAGTTAATTGTAGTATATGAAATATGTTCGCAGAAATCTTTGTGCTGTTGCTTAAATAATTCATTTATTTGACTCTGAGGACTCCCCATTCCCTTGTCCATTGTTTGGTATCCCACTCCTGTCTGGAGATGCTCACATGCTAAATATACGCAGACATTGAGCATGGTTACAACGTATGTCTCACCCAAGTTCCCCCTTTTGTCTCGGGGGAAATTAAACGTGGCGAGTTTGAAACGTCTTTAGAATAGAAACACATAATGTAATGGAAACCTATGTTCGGGTTTCACACATAGATACAGAGATGCACCGCCTTCAGATGGAAGAGACAGTAATTGCATCACCCTTTTCTTATTGTGGAGAAACATGTCACTGTTTTCTTCTTTAACCTAACTATCACCAGCAGCAGAAACCCCAGGCCGAGAATTGTTACATTGACTGGCTCCCATGATAAGCTTTAAACTGACTGGTATGTTTCAACAGAAGCACATTGCGTGCAAACATTGACATTAAGTCCTCACGGATTCGATTGTTTTTCTTTTTGTACTGGTTTTTAAGATTCCCTAAGACACACATGAAGTTAGCAGTGCATGGGTTAAGTTAACTCCGTAAAATTTACTTTTCGATTTTAAAATGATTATGTTTTGTATCGGCGTATATATGATTGTCCACGATGGCACGTCAAAGTGGCGCAAGGCATATGTATCACTATGTCTGCTGTTGTCCAGATATATTCATAATGACCGCTGGAAGAATATTGGGTTGCATTTTATGTGTCAGTCGGTCGCCACCCCCACCATATCGTGAGTAAATCACATCAGACCCCGCGTAAACAAATTAGTAATTCATGCGTGGTATTAGTTTAGGAAGCGCAATCAGTTTCGGGCGATCTTGACAATCATTACTGCTGATTGTCAAGTTAAAGTGGGAATACATCACGAAAGCCCTCGACGCACATTGAGTGTGTCACTGAAATGTGAGATGCTTGTTTTTCATTCTGTCAGCACATCTTAATGTTCCCTGACTCTATTTGCATCCACCTGTCGTTCGTTGCGAATAGCTAAGTTAAGGATAAATTAAATGCTGGGGTTGTACATAGCACCATTTTATGCGTCCGGTTATGCTGTGACTTTAGTAAAATTGTAAACGCTAGCAATTAACGCACATCTGGACATTAAATTCCCATGATGTACACAATTATCGACTTAAATCACTACTCGTTATATAACCATCCAACGATAGTAGGCGATAATATGTCTATGTGGCTAGGTTTTCATAAGACATGACAGGAATTCATTTCTTTATATGTTGCTATGATGCCTTGATTTCAATTTATTGTCGCAGCATTTTTATTGTTTTTCTTTAAGAACGGAAACTGTCAACTACCTGAATTTTAACGTTATATACAACCAACAACCATTTCTACGCAAAGAAGCCAAGTGCCAAAAGGGATACAAATAATTGTATATGTTAGAAAGCAGCATCAGTACCACGCTGATCGAACGACAGTACATATACACTCAAAAGATATTGGCACACTTCGTGAACGTGTTATGTGCATGTGAATATGAACCATTTTTCAAAATACAAACTTGCATGCAGAATGTAGTTAACTCAAGCAGTTATCAAGACAAACATATAGATTAAGATTTTAAGAACCAAGCATATATAATAATCATGACATGCGCATGAAGCGACAATCATACCACACATAGTAAAGTCACACATGCACCGGAAAGCCACACTCACAGATACATCGGCTGTATGCTAATTCTATTATTTATGTATTGGTCGTCATGCTTTCCTCTTTTGCCAAATGACATCTCACTTGTAAAATATAATTTTGTTTTCAGGAATCTACCTGACAGTTACCATGGCGATGACGTCACTGTCCATCATACTGACCGTGTTTGTTCTACAACTCCATCACGTTGGCCCCCATCAGAAGCCCGTTCCAAGATGGCTGCGGTCCCTGGTATTTGACATCTTTGCCAGACTTGTGTGTATGTGTCACTCGACCGATTCAATGAGAAACAGAAGACAGGTTATAAAAACAGATGATGTGTGTCTGTCCACATTCATGGAAACCATTGACGGTAGCAATTGCAATGGGTCTGTTCCATATAATGGGATGCCACTCGCTCATGAACGTATGCTGGATCGGGGGGACCACACGAACGACAGGATAACCAGTCATCTGAAAGGTTTGGTACGTCGTCAGGACAGCGAGGAACGTCATCAGGATGTGGTGAATGAGTGGCGCTTTGTTGCCCACGTCATTGATAGGCTTCTCTTCTGGATTTTCCTTATAGCTGCAGTTGTGTCCTCTATCACGATTTTGGTGATCCAACCCTTCCTTAAGCCGGAGCACAGCCTGTAATTCATTTGTCGAGAGGAGAGATGTGTACCGATTAGAAGTGTTGGATACAAACAAATCAGGAATAGCTTCAGCCAGCCTGGAATATCCTGGTCAAGTTCTGCATTGCATAAACCGTGCATAGTTGTGTTATATGTTTGGCCGTATCAGGAGGAGATAGATAAACGCTTTGACCTTGGAGTTGGTGTTAATATATATTTCACAAAGAAAGTAACCAGAGCGTTATGCACCAATATTAAAAGATACCTGGTTTCAGAGAATTACCATCTGTGTAATTAGAATTTAAATAGCATTATATATAGACCAGCAATAATATGTCAACTATGTACATAACTATCATTAATTATTATTGATTCTTTACAACAATTAAAGAAAAAATAAACACATATTGATTATGCATTTAAGTTCACACCTAAATTGTCTACAATGAGAAGTGATTTGTACAAGACTCGAGATCGGGTCGAGGGAGCTTTTTGCAGTAACGATTGGTTGTAAAACCGTTGAATTGCTGAGGGTGAGCTGTTACGGTATTGTAGAATGCATCGTGAGGAAGGAAATCAGCGTTACGAATGAGAATGATACGGTTACGTCTCCCTGTGATTTTCTGTGTGCGCCATGGATGATTTTAAAAGGAGCCATGATGTGCTTGATGGGTAGATTGAAGAGTTTGGGTAAATGAAGGCCTTCCCAGTGAAGTAATCATGCAATGATGGCCCTACTTCAGTAGAAGCTGACATTATCAACCTCCAAGAGGAGGGGCGTCGTTGAGTGTTAAACTGATGTGTGTCTCGGCGATGATTTTTCCATCTTAGGTACCTACACAGTCTAGGATGATGAATTTGGTCAACCCTTCCAACGAACTAACATCAGTATCGATTACTCTTTATGTGTATGGATTTCATTTATTTTAACATTTTTCGCATTTCTGTGAGTGACAAGAAAGTATTTTTAGCGTGCAGAGAAGGGTTTGAAAATGGCACCTGGACAGATAATACCAAATATCGATCGTACCTTTCTTTTCTTTTGTAACAATGACAGGTACACTGGTGATTTATTGATAATACAAATGTGATTAGGTTTGTCATACCTGAAAACAATGCAAACACATGTTTGTCGTTAAGGACAACTATAAAATCCACAACATGACATCCAGTATGTGTTAACATTTCAGCGCACAAAATGCATGTATAAATTTTGACACCGGCGTACGCATAAAGTATGTGAGACTCTGTCCTCCTAGCTAAAACCCCCAATTCATCCCGCAAGGATAGAACTATTGTTGACTCCGTACGTGACTATACCTCCCAAACATGCTTAACTAATTATGCAAACAATGACCACAACAGAGCTGAACTGACTGCTTGGTTTCTCAGAAAGAAAAACTATAGTTTTTATTTTTCTTATGCTGTTGGTAGTGACTATTGGTGTAGCCATAGTGTTATAGTGAGGGAATGTGACGTGTTTGTTAGATAGAAACATATTCAAACTTTCTTTTTCTCCTGTGCATGTGTAACTGCACTTTATAAATACTGCACATCGTTATCCGCTCACGTCAACACCTAATTTGCTGTTGAATGAGTGTGTAATACTATTTATTTTGTACCGTATGGTTATTTATTGCCACAGATATCCATTCATCATACAGACATGTATGTCATACATGCATTAACTAACCATCAGCGTATATTTTCCACGTAGCCAACCCAAACAACCTTGAAATGTAGTAATATATTTTATAGCTCAAGTAAGAACAAGTTCAAAAGATTCGTAGCTTGAGAGCATCTCAGAACATTAGAAATTCTGGGCTGCATCATCAATGGCTGATATATCTATTGGTGCATGGATATATTTAATGCCTAAATGTTGTTCTGTATTTGTGTGTCAGAGTTCGCCCTAATAACTGTTTTCATGTTATGTACAGATGCATACAGATCTTCAGAGCGATGAATACATATTGAATCCTTCGTTGAATGCATATTAAGTTTCCGTAATGCCTTTATGCTGCGGGTGTTTGAAGTGTGCTAATATAACTGATCCGATCTCACAGCATAATGTTATGGGTTATGCCGTGTATATTCCCGAGTAATCAGATTCTAAAGATAGTTGTCAGTACTAAAGAGCTCTTCCCAGAATGTAAATAAACAGAAAAATGAATCAAGGAGTTGACACAGTAACGACTGCCTTAATAAAAAAATACACGAAATAACAGAATGTATCATGTAAATGTTCCAACGTGGACCTTTCAAGATTTCTCACGAATTCATCTTGAGGATTAATACCACTAATGACTGATGACGTTACAAACCACAGACGCATATATCTAAATTGTTTTAAAGTTGTGTGCTGTATATTATCACAATGCCATTTAGCTATTTATCTTGACGATTTCGATTTGTGATTCGTGACAAGAAGGATTATTAACGGTTCCTTTCTTGTACCGTGCACAAATACTATTAGTCATACTTGAGCGCTACCGACTATATTGTTCTACAGTGGTACAAAACGCCACTGCCCAACGTCCAGCAACCTCTACCAGTCGGACCAGTTCCTTCACTGACACGGGTCGTGGTCCAGTGATCTATGCATTGAATATAATTGCGTTCCATACCAAATATCGATGTTTAATATTGAGATAAATGTATACACTGTGTCCTTTTGCACCCTTATATTCGATGTGGGATACTTTCGAAGTCAATGGCTTTATGTACTCCTAGCTTTTAATTTTAATGGTTTGTGTTGCAAGAAAGTATAATGTCACCGACGGTTGGCACGATTAGAAAGAAATATGAAAACGTGACTTTGTATAAATGCATAATGAATTCGTTTTGAATAATAAATTGTAGAGTAAACCATTTCGGATATGACCTCCTTTTGGTCCTTAGGGCGGTTGGGTAGCCAAGTGGTTAAAGCGTTGGCTCGTCACGCCATAGACCCGGGTTCGAATCCCCATATGGGTACAATGTGTGAAGCCCATTTCTGGTGTCCCCCGCTGTGATGTTGCTGGAATATTGCTAAAAGCGGCGTAAAACCAAACTCAAACTCAGTCCTTTTGGTCCATTCCTGTGAACATTCGGTGTTTCCTTGAATGCACCTCAATACCTCAAGGAGTGGTATAGGTTTCAACTGGATCCCATAACGGCTGTCATATTTCTTCAACATTGTGTTAAATTCATAATATGTTTATCACACTGTCTTGCGTTTTCTAATGACTAAAATGTTCTAGAGTTCTTTCATTCTTCTGTAGCGCGCAATACCTGTTCCAGTGATGTATCATTAGCTATCTGTTTGGTTATATGACTAGTAATGTTGCATTAAATGCAAACAATGGGTATAAGCTAAGTTCCTATAAAGGAAATGAAAATATGTGTTAATTCATTTATCTTATTATAAGCCGAAATGAAAGCATCAATTTCATTCTCAGTATCATGTATTTGATTCCTGGCATTTCGATCATACAAATCACTTGTCAGATGTCGACAGCCTTGAAATGAGCTCTCTAGAACGACGTGTCCAATCGGTGAATTGATGATGTTTTTCAAATTAACAGAAACCGTGATTCAAATGTAACTGTCTGTTTGTCGATGTTGTCCCTGTTGACAGAACAGAAAAGTGATCCAGAAAAGTGGACCAGATAAGGAAAAGTTAACAATTGAGATATATATATATATGTATATGTATATGTGTGTATATGTATATATATATATATATATATATATATATATATATATATATATATATATATATATATATATATGTATATATATATATTGGGGGAGGGAGAGGGGATTATGGTCTCAGACTGTTTAACACTGTTCCAACAGAGAATGGTTGAAGCAGATACTTGGGATGAATGAGGTCTGGCGTCCGGTTCTCCACGAGGCGTTATTATCAGGACGCGGAAGAGGAATTCGGTGTATGTAACTAAGTTGCAGGTTTCATCAATGCACATTGACTACCCCATTATTTTCCAAATTTGACGTTGGCGTGATAGGGCCAGACGATTTACGTGATTAGGATGTATAAACTTTATAATACGTACATAATGTAATTCAGCCAGATAGGTAGACTGCTTGTGGCAATCCATGAGAAGAGCAGTACCATACGTCATTTGATTGTTTTAGACGTATGGAGTACGTCAACCCGTTTTCCGAGTATTAAAATGCCACTAAAACGTGAAGACTTATTTGTTTATCAATACAATATGTACTCGCTTTAAGGATATTTTTCATTGTATTTCAGATTTTACAGTCGCGAGTTGTATGTTTCGTCATGGCGCCCTAACAAAACTGCTAACATTATTATGAATAACATTATCAAATATATCTCACAATAACTGTGTGTGTATAAACGTCTCTCAGTCTGTCTCTGCTTTGGTGCATGCAATGACATTGCTCATGTTTTTATTTTCCCTGTGTGATATGAACTACAGTGGAATAGAACAACCCTAAGTTGGTAAAAAGTAGCACCCAATCGTTCTTGTAGACCCGAGTTTCTTGAATGGCGTTTGCCAAATAGTCTGTACAGATGTGATGTGAGAGAAAACCAACAAAAACATACTGTATGATTTGTGTAAATAAATTACAGATATTTCGTAAAGTTGAGTTTTGTTTTGCTGAAGGGAATGACCATCCTAGCTATAAGGCGAGGGGAGTTGCGTCCCTTGGACGTCTTGGGACCATTTGATCATTAGTTCGAATCCCAGATTCGACCTGGGATTCGAATTTAGAGCGGCTTTGAATCAAAGCAACCCATTCAACACTTCATGTACCTTTTCATCTCGTGTTTTACTGAAGAAAATACACAACTGAGGGAATATAACATAAGGTGATCGCATCATGTGTAAAAGAGGCAGTTGAACATTAACACCACTCTAAGCATTGTTTCGGTTGATTCACGCTGTATCACCTATTGGTACCGACAATTCAATATTCGTTTTGGGATATGAGCTTGTTGACAAAAGGAAATTAACATATATTCTTCGAAGATTTTTCAAAATAAAAACACCTGAATTCATAAGATATGTATTTTGCAGCAGAATCAGCTCAGGGGCCGACAATTCAATATTCGTTGGAGGAGAGAGGCTGAAGTTGTCAGCCACGAAACATATATTCTTGGAAGATCATTAAAATAATTAAATTGAATTTAACAAACAAATTTTGTTTTGCGAAAATGTTTTGCAGCAGCAGCTGAAAATACATCTAAATGTAATCTCCCTAGCAAATCTCAACATATACCGACGGTGAGAAAACCGATACATGTCTATGCATGTGAAGCTTATCAGTAATGTGTAATCCATGGGTACAGGTGTGGTTCTACAGACCAAGAACCGACCTGTTTTTGCACCCTCTAAAGCCTCCAGTTCAGTACAACATCCCGACCTCAGCGTACCACTGCTACACCAAGTCTTCCCTTTTTACTTATCTGAACCTTTCATGGTATATCGACGACCTAGACCCCTCTTTGGTTAAGAAACACGTTCTTCGTGAAAAACATAGAACCCATACGGCTTGGGCAAAGGTCAACTGAAAACATTGTCTACAATGCAGCATTTCAATGGATCAATCTCTGGTCCTTTCACTTGTCTAAAGGCATTCTTGTTCAGACTCTTTTATCGAATTTAAAATCAATACCAAAACCCAGATCTATTTGTCTTGCAACTATGACCAAGTATCAGCAAACTTTTCCAATATATTATAGGTAGCGATGTGAGCGTTCATCTTGTACTGTAAAATTCCGGCAATTCCGACTATATCATGACCATGTGTTTATTGATCACTATCAACACAGTGATGGTACTAGGTGTTCGTGAAAAGGTGAGCGCAATACACCCCACACCCCACACCCCACACCCCACACCCCACACCCCACACCCCACACATGCAAAAGTTAGTTATTGATCATCGGGAACCTATAGTACAAGTCAAAACATGTACATAATATGTTATCATCATCATCATTATCATCATCATCTTCTTCTTCTTCTTCTTCATGATGATGATGATCATCATCATTATCGTTGTCGTTATCACCATTCAACTAATTCCACAGGAGCATCGTCATCAAAACTAGTAATCATTAAAACCGATGAGCTGCTGTTACACCTGCGGTCTACTCTCAGAAACCGTCCACGTTCACCCTTCTAGAGATGTGCAAGGACAAACAAGGCAGGGCTGCACGCCCACTCTGTACTTAATGTTGTCTCGTGAACATCGTGTTACTGTCAGTCTCCATCAATGGCCATATGTAACCTTAGACAAATGACTAAAGCAAACACTGGGTGTGAACATAGTTACTTGTAATTAAATCTCTTCACAGGCAGACACTGTCAGAGTTGGAACCTATTTTGTATCATCATATCTGTGACAAAACAACAAATATGATAATGTATGGACCAATCAGAAACAACAAACGCATGCAAAGGCAAGTCAATAAGAGATTTTCATTGGACATTATTTTCGTCACATTTTGCATATTGAATTCTACATTGCAGAACGTGAAGGTAGTAGACATATATTGTGCTGGTTTCGCAATAGTATAACCCTATTTAACAACTGTAACTTTGTTGTCATAGTGAAACAGTTCTTGACTGTAACCCCTAATCGTTTTTACCGGCTTCAACATGCATGTATGAACAATTAAGCAGTGAAACATCAAAGACAGTCATGAAATGAAAAAAAGAAATACCGTTAAGAAATTAAATTAAGTTAGGGAAATACTTGTGCTAGGTTACGTTATATTCTGTTTGACATTTCTACCCTTATTCAAACGAGTAAATGTAGTATTTACGTTTCAAGGTATGAAAACTGGAATTCCACACATTTTCACCTGTTAGTTTAGAGAAATAAAGTGTCAAGGCCTGCCAACTCTAGCTGCTTTACCTCGTGTGAAATGATTGGGGGATCTGAATGTTTTTGATGTAGGTCATAAGCTCTGTGAATCACAGATAAGGATACATTGGGATGTGTATCTCACCTGTTAAAACTCTTGACGATTGATAAAGTATCATTTTATCAAGCCATATTAGCAAATTGGCCCGCAGTGTGTGATATTTGTTCACTGGGGTTAAATCAAGGGATTTTTGTTTCATCGCACACTGTTTTTCACTTGTTCGGTTACAGGTTGTACATTCGAGAACGCAGTTAAGAGTAAAGAAAAAATCGACATAATTCATAAAAACTTACTGTCATGGGCATTTAGGTCCCCTCTTCATTATGTGTGCATTCGTTTTGAAAACTGTGCCAGTTCATTTCATTAAACATGTTATTTAATGGAGACATAGATTAAGAAGTAATGCCATTGTTGTATCCGTGATGGTATTACAAAGCTCTAAGCTAGTGCTTTCCCCACTAGTCGACAGGCCATCAAATAGAAAAAAAACCGATGCGATGATAATGACTTTTTGTCCCTTTCATCCTTTTCATTAAACGTACGTTGAATATTAATCTCGTGATAGAATCTGATTTCTTTTAGATCATTTTCCGGCGGTCACATTGGACCCTTAATAATCCAATGTTTTAATTCAAACTAGATACTCGCAGACTAAAATATTCATTAACTTATAGTAAATTCATGTCATGGCACACAGAAGAAATCGAACCTCATGACAAGCGTTAATTTTATTGAAGAATTATATCTATTGGGACTTTCTGTCACATTCTTTAAATAACTTTCCTGAGTGATACAGTATTTATGAAAATAACTTTTTGGGGCAATCATATTAGATGTGATTATCGGAAGTACTACTACAGCAAATATTACATAACCATGATTATTGCAATGATATTCACATCACAATCAGTGGCGTAAACGATAAGCAAAAAACGTGGTTCATCTGAAGGGTGTTTGACGAGCATCAGTGAAAAAACTGCCTTCCCTATTGGAATGTAACTTGTATTATAACAAGGCACAGGGTGATTGATTTGTTCCAATTTGATAAAATGTTTTTGAAGTACAAACCGATACCAGCACTATTCTGCTGCCATTCTCTGACACAAGGGTCGTTATGCCAGCAGAGAAAGTGAAATGAGGTGTTTTGCCGGTCACAACATCGAACTCAGGAAAATGATCGGTTTGTCGATAAGTATTTATGTGAGGTCAAATCATTAAATGTCAAATACCTCTCATGCCTTGGGTGAGTTAAGAGTGGTGTTTTCCGGGCCAATTTGTCGATATGTCATCCCTGCCATATTTCGGGATTGCAGCAAGAAATTGCACGATTGCTATTAAATGTCTTCTGCGTAATTTGGGCCGTTGCACAACTTCTTGTGTGGGCTCTTTTCTTAGAAACACATTTCTTCTATTTGAATATTACCTTTACGATTGTCCAAATACACCAATGCTCTCATCGCGCTGATCGCCACATTGGCTAAATGTGTTTGAACACAGTTCAATATTTACGATTTGTGAATGTGTTTCTTCAATTCTTTAACAGGATCACTTCATATAGATCCATTTCTGGCACGTCACCATCGCCTTCAAGCTTCCCTGTTGATCTGAACTTCGAGGTTAAGACATTTCGCATCATTTCAAAAGTATAACCAACTGGCCATAAAACAAATAGATCAGTAGGTCTAGTAACAGACGCGATGTGGTTTGCCATTTGTGGTGATGAGCATATGTTTAAGATATGCTTTTATTGAGAGATGGCAAATTCTACTGTGAACATTGTAATTTTTACTTGCATAACCTGTGACCAAAGTACTAGTCAAGCATTACACGTTACGTTGTTATCTTACTTAATTTCCTTGAATCTGTTTATAAGTAACAGATAATCTGTTTGGCGACACCAATACATGTATAACACTCATATTTGATTACAAACCTAGCTTTTAAAAATCACCGATGTCCAGACCAGAAGAAGTGGGATCTGTTCTGTTGACAGTATATCGACAAAGCGAGCTCAGCAGGCATTTTATGGTCTTTCAACTTTTCAAAGCGATCCTCTCAATCACAGTTAAAAGCGCTAACTTCTTTTTGAGGCTTTGTATCAAACGTACATTTGACGAAAACTGATCCCTGAGACGTGACAGTGAAACTCACATCCGTCAAGTAGACCCTTCAACTTTCGCCTCTTCTCATACAACTGGATTTTTTACAACCACAATAGATATTTTGCAAAGCCAGGGCAACATAATGTGGTTTTGATGTTGTAATTGAATGTGTTGGTATTAAAGATGAAAACGTGCAAGAGTATGATAATTATTTTAGTAATTGAAAACGTATTATCATTTCATGTCGAATGATGTTTGGTTAAGTTGTAAAATATCAGTTTAGTTGCTACATTGGCTAATGAACTTAATTATTATTTTTCTTTTCAAACAGTACCACATATCTTTCTTCTTTCCTTTATTCTATTTTTAAGCTCCAACGAACAAGTCGTCAGAATAAGAGTTTGACGGACACATTTGATATGGAATGTTTGCCAAAAAAAATTAGCGTTGAAC
The DNA here is from genome assembly GCF_003918875.1 of Haliotis rubra. Taxonomy (NCBI): domain Eukaryota; kingdom Metazoa; phylum Mollusca; class Gastropoda; order Lepetellida; family Haliotidae; genus Haliotis; species Haliotis rubra. Next base: position 2,410,170 of record NW_025766968.1, on the reverse strand, counting down.
CATTATTTCATAAAATAGTGACTTGAACTAGAATCCACTGAACAATTTGAGTAATTACAGAAGATTGTATTTAAAATAATATCAGAGAGCATTGGCTGTCCTTATTTGACAATCCGGTACAACCATGTCCTAATTTAGATCTCGTATGTATTTTCAGAAGCAAACGCATAACCGTAATTGCATCGTGTAAATGTAAAGAGCTGGAGACTGTAGCAAGATGGCAAGCGAGGCGCTTTATTAGGATCATTACACCAATCCGTAGCTGCTCATGAGAAATACCAAACTGTGTCTTTCAAAAGAGGCATCAAATACCGGCGCCAGGGAACTGGACAGGGATTGACGTCTGTGCTGTGTGATCACCCTCATTTCAAACGGAATCAGTAGCTAGGCAAGACAGGGTGGGGGGAGTCATTCATGGAACTGGAGAAAGGCATTACTTTACGAGCTAAAGTGAGATTGATATAGGTGACTACGAGCCGTACAGCAGTAATGAATGAATGTAGCTTGCACGGAGTGATATGCTGAATATTATTATATGGGGATGTGGTAGGCACATTTACAGCGTGTAGATGACCACTTGGTGATTCAACCTGACTTCAACGGACGTAATTTAGGGCAGGGGTAGACCTGTTGGGCACTGGAACAGTTATACTTGTCAAAGATGATCTGCTTGAAATGCTTTTTGGCGCATTTGCTTTTGCTCAGTCATAATTTTATTTGATTTAGGTACATTTACTGTAACATTAAGAAAAGACAGCTAGATAGTAGCGTGATATTTAAGAGAATATATTTATTTACTTTTTTAAACTATTCTGAACTGCAAAGTTTGTTTTAAAGTCCTAAGCAACTAGAACCATTCATCTAGTTCACCAAAGGAAACGTCAGTGGGGCAATGGGTTGGCTTGTTGGTTGAAGAGCGAAACTCGGATTCAATTCTTCACGCAGTTTAAACTTTAAAAGTCATCCGTCACTGTCATGATGTGATTGCATATTTGTAGACACTTTGTATGACCAAACTCAGTGCCTGCTGCCAGCCCACATCAACATTTTTAGATCATTATGGATGCTGTCAAAGACACGTATTTGAAAACAGGCCCAAAAAGTAGAAAGAGGTCTTTCGGTGTACGGTTAAGTCACTGTGTATTGTTGTCATTGATAGAATGTACAAACTGAAAAAGAGAGGAAACAGAATTGAAATAAATCTATTCTGTCCCGACCCTACATGAAATGTTTGTATTTTCGTTCCACGTACAAGGCCTCAAATGTAAAATATATTAACCATCACTACATTGTTCGTATTACCGAAGAACCACACCACACCACATCACTCCACACACCACACCACACCACACCACACACCACATACACCACCACAACACACTACATACCACACACCACCACGCCCCGCCACGCCACGCCACACCACACAACACACTACATACCACACACCACCACGCCACACCACGCCTCACCACACGCCACCTCACGCCACGCCACACGCCGCGCCACGCCACGCCACACAGCACACTACATATCACACACCACCACGCCACACTACGCCACGCCAAACCACACAACACCCACACCACACACACCACACCACACCACACCGCAACACCACACCACACCACACCACACCACACACACACACACACACACCACCACACACTACACCACATACACTATGCCACACCACACCACATGCCACACCACACCACACACACACACCACACCATACACACACCATACACACACCACCACACCACACCACACCACACCACACCACACCACACCACACCACACCACACCACACCACACCACACCACGCCATGCCACGCCACGCCACACAACACAACACAATACCACACCACACCACACCACACCACACCACACCACACCACACGCCACGCCACGCCACGTCAGACCACACGCCACACACCACACACCATACCACACACTACACACAATACCACACAGCACACAACACCCTTCACTCACTCGTCCAACGTAATGCAGCATATGTCAGACCGCGATCCAAGCCTCTCTAGCTCATCTGAAGCAGGCTACTGTAAGCTACATATAGATCAGTATCAGTTATCTCGCTCCAGCACAGCGGGTGTTCGTGAGACTCTATGCCAGAATGCGGCGAGATATAAAGTGAACTTTCCTATATCGGTCACTCCATGTAAATAGACATTCCATGCAAGATAATGTCGGATTCGAGAGGTCTCCACGCCATGTTCGGGTTTATATGCCTCTGACAATCTTCGATGACGTCCCTGCCGCAAACATAAACCACACAGCTCCTCTTAATGGAGCATATATGCATACGCTAAACGGCCCGAACCATCCCTATTAAGAAATAAATCCAGATGAAGCCTTTGCAAAGCCCTTGTTCCGACGGTGCGTCAAAAAAGCTCTTGATGCTTTGATGTCAAAACTCATTTAGTCTTTTTTTCCCAAAAGTATTAAACAAACTCTTTTCTGTGAGTGTTCACTGTTCGTAGCCAAACACTTGCATCTGTGTTTGGCTGCTGATGGGGCCATCATACAAACCTCGTCCATCTATGGTGTGTGTGCCTGTCCGGCCGGTGATGGACAGTCCAATTTGATTCCTTACAATTCTGCAACAAGGATGACACGGGGTGTGGGATGCAGAACAAGAGATCACCCCCCGCTGACATCTACTTCAGTTGATGTAGAATATAGACACTCGTAGAGTCACTGCTTGGTGCTTGTAAGTAGTTTTGCTGTCTCATCTGATTAGTGAGTGAGATGAGTTTTACGCCGCAATATTCTAGAGATATCACGGCTGGTTCTCGTTACGTGGTTATAACGTCTGTGGACCTGGCTTATTTGGAAATAACTAATGATTAATAGCTTTGTTTACTGGTATCTTAGACATTCTGGGTCCAAGAGCTACTGATACTTTGGTCAGTTGGTTGGGATGGACATGAAACATCGTTCATCTACATTCCATTAATCCGTAAATTGCATAATGAGGTCGATATTCAATTTAGATATGCATATTTATGTGTGTGTGTTTTGGTTTTTGTGTTTTTTTTGTTATTTTTTAGTTGGGGAGGGTCTTGTTTTTTTGTTTTTGTTTGTTTGGTTGTTTTTGGGGAATCATCTTTTACATATCTTTAAATCTTATATACTTTTCTTTATTTTTCTTCTTTTTCTTTTCATCGCTCCTAAACCATTACTCGTTATTCTGTTTGGATTAACCAGGATTCACTTAAAGATTACTTTTGTTTCTTAATACACTTCCATATCTTGTTCGGCGTCTTCTAGAAGGCTAGATATCCCCCCTGTGTATAAGAATATTTGTATCCTGCCAAGCAGTTATGGAACAGCAGATTCCTGCCTTGAAACAGACACGATGAAAAAATATTCAGACCAATTAGTTTATACGTACTCTTAAGCTAGCAAAGAACTTACCTTTTTCTTTCTTCTGGTCGTCTTGGCGTGAAATAATATTGATATCATAATACTATTAAATGGAAGATTATGGAATCGGTTTTTATTATTGCTTCCTAATCCTCCAAAGTTTCATAAATCAGGATATTAGGAAAATATTTGTTTTGTAATGTTTCTCTTGTTTTAAGTTTGGTCGATACTTTTATTTATTTAAGAAACACATGTACAACATAATGCTAAATCACATTTTAATCATAGCATCTTCTGTCTCGGGATATCGATCGGAATATTATTGCAAGGGAATTGAGAATAAATGGGGAAATTTGCTTGGTAAACTTGTCAGAATGCAATCCATTTCAAATGTCAAAGGAATTTATTGTTTCAGGATTGACTGTATACAGTGCACAGTGAACTGTGTATACTTGGATTTATAAATACGATATAGTTGGAATCGCACGATAGATTATGCTTTTGGCGGAGATTTGTTGCGAATATGGTAGTAAGGGATTTGTCGCTTTTATACATCATATTCAATCATATCGCTTCACAGTTGCGAAATTGGCGGTGGGGTAGCTTAGCGGTGAAAGAGTTTGCCCTTCACGTCGAAGACCCGGGTTCGAATCCCCACATGGGTGCAATGTCCACTCACTCACTCACTCACTCACAGTTGGGAAATATATTACGCGTGTATATGGCTTACGTGTATATTGTCAGACTGGTAATGTTTCGAAGGGAAGGTGCACAAACATAAAACCTTCTGAGGATTAGGATTGGGAAGATAAAGTCATCGTAATGATTAGTCCTCAGATTGCTAATAGTATGTGATACACTGAAACCTCGTGAATCCGTATTCTTCTTCGGACGCGTACGGTATGTGAGATTTCACAATAATTTCATTGAAGATCAGGACAAAAACGCTTGTTCCTTATCTCGGTCAGTGTATAGTGTTTTACGAGTTAAGTGCAGCAATCCAGTCAGATGGTGGCATATCATTATCTGCTGAAGGCGGTAGGAATTGCCCGAAGTTGTTCAGGTTTCAGGTTTGGTGAAACCCATGAGCAAAGTAGTGTTGCTGACAAACCAACAAACGAGCCGTGGCGAGCCGGGATTCGAACCCACAATCAGAGGTTTCTGGCGTACCCAAAGGACACAATTCAACACGGCAAATTGCTGTGCCTTGGAAGGTGACTCCACTGGTTTAAGAAGCTACAAACGAGCTTATAATTTGTTAGTGGGTGAAACGTTTTCATGGTTTTAGACAGACAGTCAAACACCGTATCTGGTTCGGCACAACCGCAAAATGGTAACTGAAAGGAGGAATACGTACAGAGAAACCTTTTACTTCGAGACAAACATACGTTTGAATGGTTGACTGTATTCGCTGTGCAAGCTTCAGAGGTCGGTGACTGCGGCTTTGAATCCCCTTTCCAGGTTTTTCATTACTACACCTGTGTTCGTAGATTTAACCGATTGGTAAACCTATAAGAAAGGCATCACTTTGGGCTTTCCTTCCAAATGCAGCCAACATCCATATTAGGGAGATACTATTCAAGTGGCATTAAACCAACTCACGTACGTTTAGTAATAGCCAAATCTGATCACGGAAGAGTGTCACCAAAATGGGCTTTTATAATTGTACCCTTGTGGCGAATCGAACACTAACCTAGGGTAAGATACCCTTAGTGAACCATTTCGAAAATACATCGTGCTAACTAAATGCCACTGACCAACGTTAAGTAACGTGTCAAACGATTTATTGTGTTAATTGGGTTCGTGTTGAGGTTTCATTGTGAAGCATACTTGATTTGACTGTCTGGCAGATCTAGAAAACATGTGGTGAACTGAGGTTTGACGTGGTGTTCAAGTTCATTGCACTTATATAGCGTCCGGCATGTGTGTGCCATGAGAGAGGTGTCTGTTCTGTTCCGGACAAAACCCTGTTGTATACAGCTAGTTCACTGAGATATCATCAAAATACAATGACAGTAAACATTTACCGATTTGGGCAATACGTATGGTGCTGTATCAACATATTATGCATCAATACATATAGGATCCTCGCACGCCTAGGGGGGACAACTCTTCAAAGCCGCAGGCAGCTAGGCCAGGTTAGAAGAGGCCTTTAGTAACAATTCTTATCGCAGATGGGGACACATTGTCAGACTCGGTGACATGCTTGGTGCCATCCTGTCCCATCACTGCTGAAAGTGGCCCTTAATCAAAACAAACAACCTGGTCACTCTCACATGGCATCTTGATCGCGAGCTGCTATTACCCCTGTTTGTCGATGGGGAGATTAGGTTAAAGCGTTCGCTCGTCACGCTGAAGACCCGGGTTTGATTCCCCACATGGGTATAATGTGTTAAGCCCATTTCTGGTGTCCCCCGCGGTGGTATTGCTGGTATATTGCTAAAAAAACACTAAACTCACTCACTCACTCGCTATTATCTCGAGGTTTACTGTAAACTTGCACAAGTCTCTAAGGTAATAATTAATAGTTTAAATTATAATTTCTAAATATATAAACAATCCTCTAACAGACTGGCGTCCTCAGACTGTACTGTCTCCTTATCTAGACTTGCCTCTTTAAAGGATAGAATTACTATACAGTAGACGATTCGAAATCCGGACGAATTCGCTGAGAAACGCAACCGTCCGGATTAACGAGGCTTCACTGTACATACATAGGCTTAGCATTCAGTACAGCCTTGGAGCAAGGCGACGTTTACTGGGGAGTCAGTAAATACACCCTTGCCTTCTTTTCGCAGTGGAGGTGTTGACAAACTACCCGAAGTAGACGCTCTTAACCAACTTATTGATGAGGAGTAGCCTTATGGCACAAGTGTTTGCTCGTCGCGTCTAATAGCCGGAGTCGATTTCCTACATGGATACAACCTGTGAAGTTCATGTCAAGTGTCTCCCTTCATGATACTGTTTCAATCTTTCACCATACTCACTTATGAGCTTTGGTGATGTAACTGGTCACCTTCAACGGAATTTGTTTGTTTGTTGTTTTTGCCGCAGTCATCAATATTTCAACGATATGACGACGGCCTGTACAGATTCTACTCCACACAATCCAGTGATCGATATTAAAAACATCGACCCAGTCTGTGTGGGTATGACAACACGCAGTGAGTCAGAAAGCGTTCGTGTTACCCCGATCCATTCAAATTGCGGTGAGAATTTGTTAGATTAACTATTGTATATGGTCATGGGAAAGAATTTGGGGATCTTTATCATGGATGGATGGATACAAAATTCAGCAGGAGTAGATTTACGTTGACAAAGAAATCCACACAATAATGACACAGCACGTGTCTTACATATTCAGTTTTGTCTTTAAAATGATAGAAGAAGAACTAGAAATTGCCACCCGATTGTGGACCATAGTCCCCCTTAACGAAATGCCTTCACTAAACGTCGGCAGGACACCACTGACGGTGTCACATACTGAAATAATGTGGGGACTCGAACCTTGACCTACGGCACGATTCGCGACCAGCGACCCTTTACCACCAGGTCACGGCCTGGATACGTTCAGCAGACAAGGACAACACTCTGTTATGAGAACCGCCAAATTTATACGAAAACAAACTAAGTATAGTGACTCGTTTTCATTGTCTAGATTTTATTGAATGTGAGAATTATATTAAAACCTGATTTAGACCGTTTAAGGTGGTAATAAATTACACATTTTACGCTTCCACACAAACTATACAATTCCCTCCCTGTCATCACCGCTCCACGAGGCCTAGAATTCCCTACCCTCCACCTCAGCGCAAGCGATCAAGGAAAAGACACTTGGAAAAAAATATCCCCACTCTACTTTGAAGCAACAGTAAAATCCCCCTAATATCATCGATAAAGCTTATGCAATCAGTTCGTGGCGATCAATTGTCAATAGTGATAAAACAGAGACGCTATTAGCATCAGCAGTAACGATTTCAGTGACAGAAAGCTTCCCCATTCAAGAATGGGCTGAAATTTATTAATTCGTTAAGTATTAGGTCTGCATTCACGTCAGCTACTGTTTGAATCAATCCGCTAATATAACATTTCCCTTGTCACCTGCTGATTCCCATCCCCCGAGGGAAACTTGGAAATTTATCTGTGGGGAAATAGTTAAAATTTCGATAGATACGTTTTTTGTTGAGGAATGATATGCAACTCTTTGCCTCTCGCCTGACGTGATTGGAAACACGGTTTTACTAGCCGTCTGTTGTAGCGTTTTTCTGCGTTTCTTCCAGTTTTTTGGTCTTAGATGCTTCTCTTTGTTATAAAAAATGAGACGAAGGATCTCTAATGGTGAATCATTGGTGTTTATGCATCTTCCATATCCTCTTCTCGTATGCAGGTGTTCAGGTGATGTCTTCAGTTGTTTAGTTCTTTGAATTTGTTTACAAAATACATCTCGGCTGTAAGGCATTGCGGGATAAGGTCAAACGGGGTTAAACGTGCGTGCGTGCATGTGTGTGTGTGTGCGCGCGTATGAGTGTGTGGAGATTTGTGGCTTTTCGTACTAGTCCGGGCTAATGTCGGTGATGTAAGGAACTGAGGCACTAAGACAATATGTCAAAGTTTAACATTAACTGTTTTACGTCAAACCTATTTGCAGGCAGCAAACAATGTCCCTATTTCACTTAAGGTACCAATCAGATAAAACGTTACACAACACAACAGGTACGGACATATGGGCAACAGATCGTGAGGTGCAATCTTGCAAACTATGTTTAACAACACGTGTCTTGATACTGCAGAGTGAAACAGGAACACATAATAACTGGGGAACTATGTTCAACAACCTGTGTCTGGATACTGCAGAGTGAAACTGGAACACATAATAACTGGGGAGCTATGTTTAACAACCTGTGTCTGGATACTGCAGAGTTATAATAAACCTGTGTCTGGATATGCAGAGTAAAAGTAACTGGGGAATAACACAACTATGTTTAACAACCTGTGTCTGATACTGCAGAGTAAAACTGGAATACATATAACTGGGAGCTATGTTAAACAAGTCTGGATACTGCAGAGTGAAACTGGAACACATAATAACTGGCAACTATGTTTAACAATCTGTGTCTGTGTACTGCAGAGTAAAACTAGAATACATAATAACTGGGAACTATGTTCAACAACCTGTGCCTGGATACTGCAGAGTGAAACTGGAATACATAATAACTGGGGAACTAGGATTAACAACCTGTGTCTGAATACTGCAGAGTAAAACTGGAATACATAATAACTGGGAACTGTTTAACAATCTGTGTCTGGATACTGCAGAGTGAAACTGGAATACATAATAACTGGGAACTGTTCAACAACCTGTGTCTGGATACTGCAGAGTGAAACTGGAATACATAATAACTGGGGAGCTATGTTTAACAACCTGTGTCTGGATACTGCAGAGTAAAACTGGAATACATAATAACTGGGGAACTATGCTCAACAACCCGTGTCTTGATACTGCAGAGTGAAACTGGAATACATAATAACTGGGGAGCTATGCTCAACAACCCGTGTCTGGATACTGCAGAGTGAAACTGGAATACATAATAACTGGGGAGCTATGTTTAACAACCTGTGTCTGGATACTGCAGAGTGAAACTGGAATACATAATAACTGGGAAGCTATGTTTAACAACCTGTGTCTGGATACTGCAGAGTAAAACTGGAATACATAATAACTGGGGAACTATGCTCAACAACCTGTGTCTGGATACTGCAGAGTGAAACTGGAACACATAATAACTGGGGAGCTATGTTTAACAACCTGTGTCTGGATACTGCAGAGTGAAACTGGAATACATAATAACTGGGGAACTATGCTCAACAACCCGTGTCTGGATACTGCAGAGTGAAACTGGAATACATAATAACTGGGGAGCTATGTTTAACAACCTGTGTCTGGATACTGCAGAGTGAAAACTGGAATACATAATAACTGGGGAACTATGCTCAACAACCCGTGTCTGGATACTGCAGAGTGAAACTGGAATACATAATAACTGGGGAACTATGCTTAAATACGTGTGTCTAGATGCTGCAGAGTGACACTGGAACACATTAACTGTTCAGTTGATACAAATTGAACAGTTTGGATTAAAAACCTACTTGTTCCCGAATTTTGTCACCGCTTACCGTATAAAGAAACTGAGATAAAGCTATGAAGAATTGCTTTTTAAACATTTCTATGAGTAGATCCATGTAGTAGATTAAACTATACCAAGGTTCACAAAGAAGTTTGTGATTTATCATATAGCATGCGTCTTTGTCTGAGATTGCTCGGTGAAGTGGTCCCAGGTGTGTGAGTGAGTGAGTTGGGCTTAACGCCCCTTTGAACAGTATTCAATTATGTGACGGCATGTCATCTTAATGTGTGAGGAAGTCTGAAGCGACGCAGATCAAAGAGGTTTACATCTCTGATGAGTGGTGGAGATACTGATCAATCGTTTACCGCCGTTTTGAAGAGTATTCCACTTGTGTCACGGTGTCAGGTTAAGGTGGGAGGAACACCCGAAGAAATGCCGATATTTACCATTTTGGTGGAACCAGCGAGCAATGGTGTTGACAAGCCACGATTAGCCCCACCATTTACTGGTTTCTTGTGTTCCCAAGTGACCGAAATCTGCATGCCGAACTACGGAGTCTCAGAGAACTGTACAACTTGTGCCACCACTGCCGTGCTAACAAGAGTGTCAAATGTTTTCGGGACGAATAAACGCTCACGCAATACTCCAGTTGAAGCTGTGGGTAATTATATTGTTGCATTCTCCATAAGCAATTAATAATACGGAGGCTGGGCAGTTAACCTGATTGGTAGCATTGATTTACAAACGCGTTTTGTTACAGACAGATATGCGCATCGCAGCTGGAAACGAAACACGGTTTTAAAATGACTTCCGGTTTAACCTCTCCGAATTAGTATAGGATTTTCTAACGTCTCTTTAACCTTGTCGAAGTTGAACACTGTAGGATTGAACCAAGGTTCAACGAGGGAAAGTTTTCAGTCATTTCGGTCCTTTGCCACATGGGATGCCACTCAAAAAACAAAATTAGCCAGAACAAGGTCAGTAGTTCAAGATCCTTTTCAAAGCATTGTCAGCACATATACATGTTTCATAAGAACGTTGGTATTAATTCATTTCATTGTCTTTTTTCAGCCGAAGTTTCGCAGAAACGGATTCGAGTTATTCGAGTTAAATGGAAAAATCAAAAAATGTACACTTCCTTTTTCCACGATGTTTTGTTCTCTTTGAATTTAAAATTCCATTCCAAGTACATTCCAAGACGCATGCTGCCAAGGATCATCTTTATTCTTTAAGCCCTATAAGACAATGAGCAGAAACGTAAAATAAACCACGTAAATGCAGTTCCTAGTCCAGATTATCTGATGCCTTCTTGAGGTGCTATTACCTTATACAGTTTAACCTGGTTATATAGAACTTTCTAAACGATTACCGATAGCAGCATCGATATTTGATAGAACTGTCATCGTTCCGTACCCATAATTCGTTAATCCAGAAACCTTTAATTCGGACTGTATCACCAGCAATGGCTCTGTCAGGATTAACGACGTTACGGTGTTCACGCTGTCCAAGCTGTTCATGTGATGCAGATAACGGTGGTTAGGTATCAGCACACCAGCGTTTGCTAATCTCGTTTTACAATTTAGTCTGAAGTTTGGAAGTTGAGTACGAGCACATTTTGATGAGGGACAGAGACTGGCGGGACGGCGTGGGGCTGCATGGCAAGAATGTATTGATTCACAGACATTAGGGTGCTGTTGAGTTAACGACATTTCAGTCAACTGTAACACATCGAAGCGCTTGCTGGGAGAACAGAAAGTAAGGGAGCTTATGCGGCGACTCCGGCAGTATTCTGAGACAAAGTGAGTTTACAAATACACTCTTGAAATAAAGTACGGAATCATTAAATATAAATTTTAATACAAATGTTACTATCAGCACCCAGTGCAAGAACGTTTATGTCCGTGAACGTAGCACCAAAACAAATAGGATAGTTTGAACTCGCCTCGCGCATTAGCGCAACACGTGTGCGTAGGATGTTATTTCAGATTTAGCAAGGACCTGCAAAGAAAGTCGATTAATATTCCTGGTCCATTATTTCTGGCCATCTTATTGATTCTGCTGATGATATAGTTGCGATTTACTAGATTTTCTTCATTGTTTGTGTGGGACGGTTTGGTAGCCTAGAGGTTAAAGCGTTCGCTTGTCACGTCGAAGACCCGGGTTCGATTCGTCACATGGGTACTATGTGTGAAGCCAATTTCTGGTGTTCCAAGCCTTGAAATTGCTGGAATCAAACTAAACTCACTCACTCACTCACTCACTCACTCATACTCCCTCATTGTTTGTGTATGAGCTACATTTGTAATAATACGACGTCTCAAACGCAAGGAACGCCTAAGAGCCATTGGCATGCTGTAAAGTGGCAGAAGTCAGCCTGTCGTGGCCAGTACGTTCAATGTTTTAACATTCTGTGATTCGATGACAATAGAGCAGGTACCAGAAAACCAGTCCAGGATTTCCCAGGTCAACGACAAGACTATATAATCAATTCAGTTCAAGCGGCGAATGAAATAGCCGTAAAACCTTCTGTTCTGGAAAACGGGTCAAGTGATTAGAAATAGTTATCTTGCGGTTCACCTCCATGCTCTCGACGGCCACGTGTTGTGTCGTCACTGGACACGTCCACTAAAACATCATCCATGGAATGCATTGGCCAGAAAATAGTTTTGTCGAATCCCTACTTCTTTAAAGAGTACAATGACCTGTCAGAGTCTGTTGAACACCTCCCCTCAGATCGATCTACCTACCAGTGCGTAAGGAGAAAGGAACGTATCTGTAAATGATATGGACAGCTAAAAGACACTCGTAAAAACATGATTACTGAAACCTATGCCCTTAACCTTTCGGCTGAAACGCCTAGAAGTCAATACTTGTCATGATCAAAGATGTGTCGAAAATCTACACAGAGATGAACACCGTTTGGAGCGAACCCCATGACAATATGAACATCACACTTGGTCACATTTGGATGGGTTTTCTTTTGATGTAATGACACCAAATGAAGGGTGAAACGTAGGATTATTGTTTTCTTTTAAGTACTTAGCAGTCATGACACCCACATCTACGTGTATACCAACCTCCACTGTCAAATGTTTGTCTTCTTCTATATGTAGAATGTAACGTCTACATGTAACTCGAAGTATGGGTTAGGGTTATGTCTACATGTAACTCGAAGTAGAGGTTAGGTTATGTCTGCATGTAACTCGAAGTAGAGGTTAAGGTTATGTCTGCATGTAACTCGAAGTAGGGGTTAGGGTTATGTCTACATGTAACTCGAAGTAGGGTTGGGTTATGTCTGCATGTAACTCGAAGTAGGGGTTAGGGTTATGTCTACATGTAACTCGAAGTAGGGGTTAGGGTTATGTCTGCATGTAACTCGAAGTAGGGGTTAGGGTTATGTCTGCATGTAACTCGAAGTAGGGTTAGGGGTTATGTCTGCATGTAACTCGAAGTAGGGTTGGGGTTATGTCTGCATGTAACTCGAAGTAGGGGTTGGGTTATGTCTACATGTAACTCAAAGTAGAGGTTGGGGTTATGTCTGCATGTAACTCGAAGTAGGGGTTATGTCTACAGGTTGGGGTAATGTCTACATGTAACTCAGGAATTAGGGTTGGGGTTATGTCTGCATGTAACTCGAAGTAGAGGTTAGGGTTATGTCTGCATGTAACTCGAAGTAGAGGGTTGGGTTATGTCTACATGTAACTCAAAGTAGAGGTTGGGGTTATGTCTGCATGTAACTCGAAGTAGGGGTTGGGGTTATGTCTGCATGTAACTGGAAGTAGAGGTTGGGGTTATATCTGCATGTAAACTGGAAGTAGGGGTTGGCGTTATGTCTGCATGTAACTCGAAGTAGGGTTGGGGTTATGTCTACATGTAACTCGAAGAAGGGGTTGGGGTTATGTCTGCATGTAACTGGAAGTAGGGGTTGGGGTTATGTCTACATGTAACTAAAAGAAGAGGTTGGGGTTATGTCTGCATGTAACTCAAAGAAGGAGTTGGGGTTATGTCTGCATCTGCCTCAAATAATTCGGAGTAAGGTTCTGGGATGTCTACCTGTAACTCGGAGTAGGTGTTGGGGTTGTAGCCTATGGTGTTCGCTGGTCACTGCTAAAACTAAACAAAACACATGTAACCATGTGTCACGTTGGTGTTCTTCCGCGTAATATTACTGTGAAGTGTATGAGGCGACTAACAGAATCTGGTGGTAAGGCTCGATGACTATGTTGATGGATGTCATCGTCTACCACTTATGATGTCAAGCAATCAGGTTCAAGACTCGATTATTACAAACGGCCGTCACATAGGAGGAAATTGCTGAATGCGGCGTTAAACAAACAGCCATACCGCAACCCATAAGAATCATTTTGAACATCGTTTATACAGCAGAAATATATTATATAGATTTATATAACCACATACATCAAATTGTCACGGTTAGGTATCTTGTTACGTTAAAGCTCCACATTCAAACGGTTGCACACAAGAAAACATTACACATCAAAATTCAGTTTTGAAAAATAATCACTCATCCATCATGATCATTCATGAGCTGGGTGGGTGACATTAACACCGCTTTCACCGAATAAGTAGTTCAGATTATGGTACGTCAGATTCATGTCCGAGGGAAACAACGCAGAGATTACAACGACACTCAAATCCAATTCTTTAATGACACCCTCATCATCACATTCGCTACAACAGCTTACCCTGGTGGAATTATTATCTGGATCAGTGAGATAAACGCCGCTTTCATCAGTATTTCAGCCAGATCACGATACGTCAGTTCAGTGTGGGAGAGAAACAACGCAGGTCGTAAATGTTTGATTTGAAACCGATATCACATTCACATCCAAATCCAATTCTTAGAGTATACATCCCTCATCACATTCTGTACAACAACTTACCGTGGTGGAACCATTAGCTGGGTCAATGAGATAAACTTCTTCAGTGTTTCCGCCATATCACTACATCATTATGATTTGTGATGGAACAACGAAATCCGTAAACGTTTGGTTTGAAACCGACGACATAACCAGCTGTTCCTAACCGCTGAGGGACCCAACTCTGCACGTCTTGCCCCAATTTATGGAGCGTACGTGAAGATTACTTGCTAGTCTACCTAGATTAAGTTTACTCATTAATCTACATAGATCAACGGTACTTCTCGGTCATGACTTCATTTCATAACGATAGCCCAGACAGATCAATACTACCGATGTCTCTCCAAGTGCACTTGAACCCTCTGAGGTAACATTGACTCAGTGGACAGTTGTATTTAACCTTTCCAAATTACGATAATACAATAAAATACATCAAGCAGTATTTGTGTTTGTATTTCAGTCAGAATGAAATGGGAACGTGATAGTATAATTTAACTAGAGTACCTGGTCTTTGGAGATTGTGTTCGGAATGAGGTATAAGATGGGGCTTCTATTATGATGAGGCGTGTTATTGCATGGAACTTGCGTTGTAGAGGGTCGTGGTCTTAATGGTACAATGGTTTGTGTTTTGATGAAGAGGCTGACTCAGGATAGTCTAGCCTTCGGTTAGGATGCTGTGCCATTCTCACATTGTAAGGAAGCAAATATATTGTCCTCACAACATTGGACGATTACACCATTCTCTCAGAGGTATGCTGGGTTATACTATAAGTCCCAGTTTGGCTGTTGTATTCTCACAGAGGTAGAGTGTTATACGACTGTCACAGATTGGGCTGTTGTACTAATTTTACAGAGGTAGACTGTTGTGTCAATGTCTCAGATTGGTGCTACTCTGCTGGTCCAGCAGAGGTATTAGACTGTTGTGTCTCCGAGTGGGGTTTATATTCCCACAGTGGACTGTTGTATTGTGTCCCATAGTGGTTGGTTATTTTATCACTGTCACAAAGTGGGCTGTTGTACCATTCTCACAGAGGTAATTTCCTTTGGCACTATCACAGATTGATGCTGCTGTAGCATTCTCAGAGAGATAAGTTGTTGTATCTCTGTCACAGAATAGGCATGTTGTTGTATCACTGTCACAGAATAGGCATGTTGTACCATTTATATAGAGGTATGTTGTTGTATCACTGTCACGGAATAGACATGTTGTACCATTTATATAGAGGTAAGTTCTTGTATCACTGTCACGGAATAGGCATGTTGTAACATTTTATAGAGGTAAGTTGTTGTAT
This sequence comes from Haliotis rubra, assembly GCF_003918875.1. Taxonomy (NCBI): domain Eukaryota; kingdom Metazoa; phylum Mollusca; class Gastropoda; order Lepetellida; family Haliotidae; genus Haliotis; species Haliotis rubra. The sequence continues at coordinate 2,394,480 of NW_025766968.1, read as the reverse complement.
CACTGTCACAGAATAGGCATGTTGTACCATTTTTATAGAGGTAAGTTGTTGTCACTGTCACAGAATAGGCATGTTGTACCATTTATATAGAGGTAAGTTGTTGTATCACTGTCACGGAATAAGCATGTTGTACCATTTATATAGAGGTAAATTGTTGTATCACTGTCACAGAATAGGCATGTTGTACCAGTTTATAGAGGTAAGTTGTTGTATCACTGTCACAGAAAAGGCATGTTGTACCAGTTTTATAGAGGTAAGTTGTTTCACTGTCACAGAATAGGCATCTCTTAGGGTTATTATAATGCGGATTCATGCTGGTTAACACAATTACAGCTGTGTCAACTGTCTTAGTTCATGGTATCTAGTGAAGGGGAACATTTGAACGGACACTTGCTTATAACAGTGTTCCACAGCATCTCATTCTGCTGTTTGAACTGTGCAACACTCAGACTGACAAGGACATTCTGCTGATGTCAACAAGCTTGGCTTGTTATTAACGGGAAGACCTAAGATAGTAGTTTGACATTACCATCTCCATACAACAGAGGGAAGTGGCATTAACAACAGTGGAACCTCGATAATCCAAACTCTGTCTTAACTGGTGACGTTACCTTCCAGTGCATTAACAGTGAGTGAGTTTAGGTTTACGCCACACTCAGCAATATTCCAGCTATATGGCAGCGGTCTGTAAATAATCATGGATTACTGAAGATCATTTCAAACCCGAATCTTCGCGGGACCAGTGCATTAACACTCTGAGCACCGGTTCCCAGTCGTTGAATTCATTGTGCAGAACTGCTTTCGTTTTGCAAGCTTGAAACATATGATCGTGGTTTGAATCCAATTTTAGGGTGGTTAATGTTTCTGAGGATATCAGCACCATGCTCTTGCTCGTTTGTTTCAAACAAACTCTTGGCTATCCAGCCTCATCCAACTGATAGTACTAAAAACAAACTGTTCAAAGTGGCTGTGAACCAAATTCCCTCGAGGGCTCATATCCGTTGTTTACTTACAGTTTCATAAAAGAAGACGTGATGTTTCAGTACTTTATGGTTAGTTAATAAACGAACAGGTATCGACAGTTACTGGTAATCGGAAGCATATTTAAGTATCGACGAAAATGTCCTGCATTACTGAAAATCCGAATCGATGTTTCAGGATACAAGCATAAACACTTAAGCACACATAACACAACACGTACACACATAGCCCGTGAAGATCCAGGTTAGAATTGATCTTCAGCAACCCATGTTTCTCGTAAGAGGCGACTAACCGGATCGGGTGGTCAGGCTGGCTGACTTGGTTGACACATGTCATCGGTTCCCAATTGCGCAGATCGATGCTCATGCTGTTGATCACTGGATTGCCTGATCCATACTTGATTATTTACAGACCGCCGCCATATAACTGGACTGTTGCCGCCATATAGCTGGTTGTATCAACGATGCGAAACCTAAGACTTATTCTAATGTTAATATTCTAAAATATATGCCTACACATCTGTATTCACGTACAGAGAGAGAGAGAGAGACAGAGAGAGAGACAGAGGGAGAGAGAGAAAGAGAGAGCGGTAGAGAGGCATATCTCATACCACCTGTGCGCCCATACCAGCTCACCCTTGCCCCTTCCAAGTGACCAATGGATCCTATGACCACCACGTGGCCCCCGACGTCAGCTAAAAGCTCCTTGAGGAACTGTGATTTATCATTATCCTCACTCACCCATCAAGTGGACAGGATACACTTTATAGCACTGTTGTAAGGCCATCTATCTTTACGTCGTTTAATAGTTAATAGTCACACGATGATGCTCAGAATATGTTTATGTCAAGTATCTCACGTCTAACTAATTTATGATAAGTACTAAAACGTTCCATTAAAACATGGTCCCCGCCATAACTGGAATATTGCTGAGTGCGGCGTCAAACTAAACTCACTCACTCAAACATGGTCCTACAAATAGGTTTAGATTTATTCTGGCATTTCAAAATAACATTTTCACTTTTATTCTACACCAGGAAGATATTTGAATCCACATTTCCATTAACCCCCTGGCTTCCACTTGTGTTCTTATCCCTTGTTAACTTCACACCATTGTTACCTCATCAATCAGGCCTGGATTAACAACCCATGGCTTCCACTTGTCCATCTACCAATTTAGTGCCAATTAACTACTGGTTTCCCTTGTTATCTCATAACTGTTGTTGTTTTCACGTGTACATACATGGGTGTCTACCTCCTAATTCTTTCATTCACCTGATGAAGGAGTAAGAATATACTCCGAAACGTCACAATAAAGAAGTTGACATCAATAAAATTCTTGCCTTCACATTTCCGTAAATAGTTATTTTGTCGGGTTATGCTGGACAAAAATACTGCTAAGAGGTTAAGGACCACGCGATGCCATAATAGATAAACCTTAGTAATATGAAGGAATCAGCTGGGTGCTAATCAGAAGTATGCATGACATATTCTTCTTATTATGAGAAATGGTAACTTCATGTAAATATGTGTACTGTTGAGGTCGAGACTATCAGATATTGTTGAAAACTGTTTCAAAGCAACTCCATAATATTTAAATATTCATGAGATGTAAAACACACTACATTCCATTGTTTTGTGTTACGGTCTGTCAAGTTGTCGACAGTTGACGTTCATTCTGTCAGCGACGTAAGCTCTGACGTCATGCATGTCATCTGTGGAGATGTACACGTTACCGCAGCAGGCGTTTCTTGAGGTTAACATTTAGATAACGCTCAAGGAAGACATTAACGTGTTAATGGTTTAAGACGTTGACGTCCTTGTGACGTTACCGAAAACCCACACCCATGAAGAATTTTCATGCGACTGATTACAAATAATCGTAAGCTCTTTTATATTGTTGTGCAAATATTTCAAATAACATTTTATGGTAACGTGTAGCCTCTTTAAATGAATATATCTACGCCGTTCTCCAGTTATGTGGAACTGAAATACCCATTGTTTCCTGTACATACATACCATCCGGATTTTAAGGGCAGGGTTAGCGCTGTCAGAAGGACTCCCACGTACTTCGTTGTGTTGATTGCAAGGATGTCAGGGTATTGGCGTCAGGACCATAACGTTATATGAATCATATAACAGAGGATTAAAATCTTTTACTTGTATTTTATTATGAATACTAGAACGCTGGAATTGTAGCGTGGATATGTGACGTTTTGACAATACCCTGAGGGTAGCCAAGTTGTTAAAGCGTCCGCTCGTCTCGCCGAAGGTCCGGGTTGGATTCCCCACATGACAGACAGACAGACAGACATATTTATTCAGTAATGTGGGCCTAACGGCCTATAATACAATTGAAACTTACAATATTTTACAATGCCACGTGATAGTTTCATATATAATGTTTAAACAGATGTTTAAAAAACAGAGCAACTGATTTAATAATATTAGAATCTTTGGAGTGTAATACATTTATCATGCTTTGTTCACATTGAGGCATGGCATTCAGCTGTGGCAAGTACTTTTTCCGAATTTCATTATATTTTGTACATTGCATAAAAACATGGTATTCATCTTCAATCGCTCCAAGATTACAATTTTTACAGATACAACTAATTTTCCCACTGTCTTTATTTCTCCTGTAAGTAACAATTCTAAAATTATGTAGGGATATTCTAAATTTACAAACTGCTCTTAGAAGAGACTTATCATTCAGTTGTAAAATATAACATTCAGGCTCCAGAACTGCTTTCAGCTTACAGTAGTTCGTTAAATAGTGCGAGTTACAAATGGAATCATGCCAAGTTTGTTTGTATATGTCAATCAATCTTTCTCTAAACGTCACTATAAACACATTTGCATCACCAACATTTTGTAATATCCACACAAATGAGAAACCTGTTCTAAACAGGATTTTTCTAATGTTGGACACCCAATTACATTTTCCATTTTCATCTAAATTTTTAAGTAATACATAACATTGATATGGGTAACGATTTACATTCATTTGCAACAACTTAATCCAATACTTAATACATCGTATTTGAGTTAATATAAACATATCATACCTACCAGTCTCACCAAGTATAGCCTTATTGGATGCAAACTTTCCCACCCTTAAATATCGTTTAAAATATGTAGTTTGCACTTGCTCTATTTCATGATGATAATTATTGCCCCAAATTTCACTTGCGTATAATAAAACAGGAGCAATTTTCGTATCAAATATTTGGCAGGCTGTAGTAAATGAGATAAAGCTATTCTTCCTAAATAAATGGAATACAGAGAACATTGCTTTAGTTGCCTGTGCAGCAAGAGTGGGTACAATGTGTGAGGTCCATCCCTGGAGTCCTCCGCCTCGATATGGCTGGAATATTTCTAAAAGCGGCGTCATACTAAATTTCTAAAAGCGGCGTCATACTAAACTCACTCACTCACCCACTCACTCAATCAACCAAGAGAACAAGACGCAGATGACTCTGACAACTTCTTTATTGAATGAACACACCTTTGGTCACGGTCAAATGGCTTACTCAAATTGACAACAAAACATATTGCTGAATGCGGCGTAAAAGATAATTCACTCAATCCTCGTATGACAAGCGGATGCATAGTGATATGACTGAAAGCGGCGTTATATCAACTCACATACTTTGTTACTACAAACAATAATGGACTTATTCTAGTCGTGGTTTTTGAGAGTTACAGATACAAAGGTCGCTACACAGCCAGACAGAAGCAGTTTCTGTTTCATTTGCAAACTCATCCTGTCAAACCAGAAACAACCTGTCGAGCACTGTAGTTAAAAGGACGCAAAAGAAACGTAAGCTTCATTTGAAAGTTAAAGGGCATTATTGTCTCAAAATGCATATCTAAGATTCCATATGATGTGACATGATTCGAGTGCCATTCATGTGTGTATGAAAGCGTCGTGGCCCTTCATGTGTATAAGAATCAGATCCTTTCACTTTGGACTGCCACCGAAAGTGCATTTCCGACCTGTGAAATAAGAGCAAAGACCTGACGGATGTTGTGTCAGATAAATGAAATTGTCCGTCCAGGCATTCGTTGCTAGGCAGCAATAAAACATCTTGAAGAATTCTGTCACTTAAAAAGTCTGCATATGTTTTGCCGTGTTAATGGCATTGTTAAACAAACAGGAAAACATAAAATTCACAAGAACAAATGGCTCCATGTTCGACGTCGGTTATTCTACATATTTATCATTGTCCGAAACTTTCACTTAATGTATCATGGGTAGCGGTTAAGATCTTCGCTCCTCTCGCCAAAGACCCGGGTTCGAATCCCTACATAGGTACACTGTGTGAAGCCAATTTCTGGTTTCCCCTGTTTTGATATAGTTGGAATATTTCTTAAAGCAGCGTGAAACTAAATATTTACTCAATTAATTCATCTTACTGGGGCTGTGGGGTAGCCAAGTGGTTAGGGCGTTCGCTCGTCACGCCGAAAACCCGGGTTTGATTCCCCACATGGGCACAATGTGTTAAGTCCATTTCTGGTGTTCCCCGTCGTGATATTGCTGGGATATTGCTAAAAGCGGCGTAAAACTAAACTCACTCACTCACTCTTACTGTTCAGATGAAGCACTATAATCAATTTGTGACTTCATAAACAGTGAATAACATATCGTTTTGAGTCATGAAGTAAATGGCTCATGCTGATCAATTATCATTGAGAACTGTTAATGTGCATATGTACCTATGTTAGAAATGTAGTACACTCAATCTGTCGACCTTTGATTTAATCTACATGAAATGTTTCGTTTTACAAACGTAAATATACAGATTCAGTTTTGGACTTTCAGAGTTTGACTTCTTTATTCATATCGCGAAGACGCTGTGCCATTATTGGTGCTGTGGAGATCCTTGGGTGTTTTAATGTGTTTTAGCCATTTGTTTTAGAACTTACTTTTAATTCAAGGACCGGGATCATTGACTGTTTTGGAACGAATTTGAACCAAGCACCAACGTCATGTCCAACCATGGATGGGGCGGTGGGGTAGCCTAATGGTTAAAGCGTTGGCTCGTCACGCCGAAGACCCGGGTTCGAATCCCCACATGGGTACAATTTGTGAAGCCCATTTCTGGTGTCCCCCCGCCGTGATGTTGCTGGAATATTGCTAAAAGCGGCGTAAAACCAAACTCAGTCAGTCAGTCAGTCAGTCCAACCATGGACACCTCTGTTGTTGGGATGGGCTTGAAAATAACACGAGTGTTTCATCCACAAATAACGCTGCAATAGCCATCTCTAAAATGTTGAACATTGTTGGGTTTTTTCAATCATAAAGGAAAAAGGGTGAACATGCAAATATATATTCCGAACCTAAAGGTCGGTGTGTTCAGACAACAGACATGTTGTAAACACAACACCTCAAAAGCAATTTACCTATGAACGCGTTTATAACGCCTTGCGCTCGAGGTACACACAAGTACAGATTGTGTTATGTCCACTTATCAAACTATGTCACCAGCGATAGCAGTTACTTCAAGAACAGGCCGGTCGCACGTACCTGTGTTTCATACACAAACCAGAACAAGAATACACTATCGGACAAACGATAGTATACACCCATGTTTGATGACGAAATACTTTTAAATGGTTATTCGATTTGTTATTTGGTAGGGAATTATGGGAGATATTGCATACATCACAATGATTAAAACAGGTCACGTGCTCATGACGTCTTAAGATTGTTTTCTAGTGTACCTTCTCACGCCCCTGATATTGCACACGCAATACAGAAGGCGTCAATCGTTAATTTTTGGCTCTCGAGGTTTCCCTCACATCATACATTTTAAACAACGGTGTAGTATGGTTTAGTTACTATTCCTTTTTCATAGGCGTGACATGGATTACATATTGAAAAATAAGTACATGAGTCTTGTTTTAGCAATATTCCTGCAATATCGGGACACCAGAAATGAGCTTCAGACATTGCACCCATGTGGGGAATCGAACCCGGGCTTACGGCATGACGAACCAACGATTTAACCACTAGGCTACCCCATCGTCACTCAAAATTTGAAACTAAATGATATGAATAATTAAATTTTTACAAATATACAAAAATGTGTCATGTATCTCAAATACAATTTTCCAAATATAAATAGAATAATTCGAAATCAAACATATTATATCAATTTCTGTTTAGTCACGACATCTAGAAGAAGTTCAAGTTCAATAATTGTATGATAAATATTGATACCAAATAAATATTGATCCTAAATAAATATTGATTTTGAAACAGTGCGTTATTCCAGGTTTTGTCTTTTATTCTCCACGACAGGACCTGGCTACTTTACCTGGCAGGACAAATGTTAAATCGCCATTCACACTCTCTACCTGGAGCACTGACCGGCCCCTCCTAGGTGTTGACGTATCCTGATTACCACTATTGTGACATATCTGCTGTTTACAATATCACAGCTAGTACTGAGAAAGACTGACGCCCTTCTGTAGTGTCAAGGACAATTGGACGTTGATAAAGCGCGTGCCCATTCATTAGCATAATCGTTGACAGATAACATTTCAGGGCGGGTGTGAATGGGTTTTGATCCAGCTAATATAAGATGAGTGGATGGATCAGTTCCAAACAAAACACTCGTTATGTATTTCTCACGTGTTGACGTCATTACAATCTGTAAAGACGTTCTAATATATGACGTTGGCAGCTGACCGTGAACTGCCTGTTATCACATAGAATATATACATGTAACTTCTTTGAGTGGCATTTTAGAAGTTGGGAAGAACAATATAGAACGAACTTTATGGATAACAACTTCTTTTTATTCGTGAGTGCGACGTTTCGATACAGATTCTTGTACCGTATGTTTGACAACGGTACAAGAATCTGTCGCACTTACGAATAAAAAGAAGTTGTTATCAATAAAGTTTGTTCTAAATTATATACATGTAGCGTCTTGCACCTCAAAACCAGACACCACTACAGTGTAGCAGGTGATCAAAGTCGGTGATCAGTTGGCTGGTGGTGTGTCATTGCACTCCGACAGCGTGGATCGATGTTCATTGTATCACTCACTGGTTTGTCCGGGTTGACTCGATTATTTACACTATTTATTTACAGATGCATTTATGCTGAGATCAACGTTCACAATCCCACATTCGCTGGCCTCCCCGAGTAAGGATAATAAATATGCTCAAACGTATATATCAGGGTTTAAGTTTATCTTGTAAAAGGACTGGTGGCCGGGGCGAACAGGGGGTCGATGTAGCCGCAATTTATTGACTTACGTATTGTCCGATTTTTACTCCTTGGGGATTTTATGACCAAAGTCATATGTGTTGGTTTCAGCAAAGTAAAACCTCCATGGCCTGTATCCCTACAGGCATATTTTAAGTCCGCCTCCGTGGTGTAGTGGTTAGAGCGTCCGCCCGGAGAGCGGAAGGTCGCGGGTTCGATCCCCCACTGCGTCATACCAAAAGACGTTAAAATATGGTACTTGTTGGGCCCTGCCTGGCGCTCGGCATTAATGGGTACAACAAATTTTAAATTATTCAACCAAAATCTCTCCATGGGTCCACTACTTTAGAGCTCTTACTGCATGATGGTCTACTTGCCTGAAACACCCCCACGTTATCTTAACTTAATAGCGACGTTGATGTTCAGAGCGAATGACTGGGTTAAGAGAAATAGTCCAGTAGCGACGACAGATGTCTCATATCTGGAGCAAGTCTGACAAGTGTACAGGAATGTGGTATAAGTATATCAGTAAAATGTCATTCTTCACCGGAGTTCACAGTAACCATTGTCACCATTGACATTATCGCAAACTCAGACAAATAGTAATACTGAGGATGAGGATCAGTTCCACACTGAAAGGCCACATGCCATTATCAATATCATGGAAAAAGGTATCGCCACATCCCATTCTTTCGTAGTATCAATATGTTACCATTTACTATAGCACAGGAACCTGTGCGACCCTCAACAAGTAACTAAACGGCAAAACTAAACGCAAAAAGAACGAAAGACTGTAGTTTGTTCAGAGAAGCAAACATAGCAAAAAATACTCATTTTGTAGTAATTTTTATCTATTATAAGGGTAATGCTATTTTGGAGGGCATTATCATTTGCAGAAGCCCGAGGTCTTCCATTAACTGCCCGACGAAGGAGGGCAGTTGAAAAAGACCGAGGGCTTCTGAAAATGATAATGCCCTCAAAAATAGCATTACCGTTATTATTGCTAAAATACATGGAATTTGTGTTGAAAAGAAAAAAGAAGCAATGAAGGAATTTGACTGTAAGTTTACCCAAATCAACTTCTGACGGGTTGACTGCCCGAATGCAATTACGTCATCGAACAATTCAAATGACGTCACAACAAAAAAGGTACGATATTCGACCTTGGCCTTTGACAAGACCATAACCTGCAACATGTCAAACTATGACAGTGTTCGGTTTTGGTCCATCAACAGTCTTAATAGTGCAACTGTTAAGGTTAGCACAAACAAGAAAGCCAATATTACCGTTATTTAAAGCGGGAATTTGGGTTGCTTTGACTTGTTTGACATGTATCTGCCAGTCGAAAGCCAAATATGTCGAACTATGACGTCACTTGACAACAGAACTGATAGTGGCCCGTCGATAAGGTTGAGCGGTCCAATATCATTTGCAGCAGCCCGCAAATTTCTGATAATGGGAGGGCCGTTTCATGATAATTCCATGTATTTTAGCTATAAAGTCGAATAATGTTAACAAGTGCAGTCATTTTCAAGACTCTGGAATATCATCCTTAAGAAAACACACAAGTATCAATAACCGCAAGCATAATGTCAATATCTGGTGTAACCTCCGACAACTTCAAACCACCGACTAAAATGAGGGACCAAGTGAACTTAGGGTCTGGTCTCATTCACCCGTTGTTTCAGGGCCTGTTGGCGTGTGTGGCTGTGCTTGCAATCATTCGCCAGCGGTCCATACCCACTACGCTATCATGATATAGCTAAATGCTGTTAGCGGCAAATAACATTCATTCACTTCCCACTCCGTTATCAAACGTTTATCACACTTTTTCTGTTCAACCCCCACACAATATTGGTATTTGTATTAACTGCATGTATGCGGAATGTTGTCAGTTTGAGTAAGCCATTTGAACACGCTCAAAGATGCGCTCATTCAATAAAAAAGTTGTCAGAGTCATTGACGTCTTGTTCTCTTGAGTGAGTGAGTTTAGTTTACGCCGTTGTTAGCAATATTCCAGCAACATCACTGCGGGGGACAACAGAAATGGGCTTCACACATTGTACCCATGTGAGGAATCGAACTCGGGTCTTCGGCTTGACGAGCGAACGCCTTAACCACTAGGCTACCCGGTGTCCTGCCAAAACTTCTACATGCCAAAAGTTCTACAGTCTAAAACAACAAAATACATGGTCCAGTGCACAGCTAATCACATGTCCCTTACATCAAGTGCACTGGAACGACTAGTCCGGCTAGTTAGGCTTAATTAGGCTTAAGATCAAGTTGAATAAAAGTACAAGAGGTAATAGGTGCATGATAAACAGTTTTGGGAGATAACCGGCTGCCCCACTGCCTCTTGTTCTCGTGAGGGATCACGCGTACGCTTTGAGACGTTGATACTTAATCAACTAACCAGTTCATGGCAACCAACCCGTTTAGCCGCTTTTTACAATATATTCGGCATCCATTCCAAAACGAAACCCAAAAATTGTCTCTTGTGATGTAAAACACCACGTTTGTGTCAGTATCAGACTATCAAGAATGCTGATGTGAACTTTCATTAATGACCTTGGACGTGTCAGTTTTGTGTAATTAAATAGTTTAACCATTTGTTTTTAAAATAAAGGGTAGATGTATTAAATTGATCTCACAATGGCACTCGGGCTCACATTTTCTTGACTTGATTTTGCCGTATGTCGTAAACATGTTATTAATTTAATTGTGAAGTACATGTCATCATTTTTATTATATCTGCCTGAAAAAGACGGGTCGAGAATGAATACGTCCATATTTTATTTATTTCCCATGACATTGTGTCAACCATTTCTTTATAGCTTGCTCAGATCAATATACCGATGTGCTTGAGACGCTGTTTATGTAATACAGACTTGTTACGACTGACAATGATGTTTTCGCATGAAAATATGTCCTAAATTGTTACATTTACTGCAACGATTAAATCAAACATATATCACGAGGCAGACAGAACAGGTTTCTCGAGCTATCCGTTCCCTGCAGTTCTATTTACTAAAGCCCTGTTTAAACATGTCTCGTATATACAGTCACACGTTTATGTTCAGATATTCAAAAGGGGCGGTGGGGTAGCCTAGTGGTTAAAGCGTTGGTTCGTCACGTCGAAGACCCGGGTTCGATTCCCCACATGGGCACAATGTGTTAAGCCCATTTCTGGTGTCCCCCGCCGTGATATTGCTGGAATATTGCTAAAAGCGGCGTAAAACTAAACTCAGTCAGTCAGTCAGTCACATATTCAAAGGTTCATACCACTAGTATACTAAGTGATATCAGCTATATTAATTCATACACAGCTAACTACGTTTATAAAGAACACGCTTGTAACGAACATGCGGTTGTGACGAACTATTGTTTGCTCCCGGACATTTGCTGTATGTTCTAATCGAAATGTATATTATATAACCAACTACGGTTATAACGAACTAAGAGTTGTGGTCCCTTTGAGTTCGTTTAAAGCGTAGTTTCCTGTACAATGTATAACAAAGTATATCACCCCATTAGGTCCCCAGCAAACATGCTCGTCGTTCTAGGTGGCCCGTTGGCTTGTTGGTTGTTTAACGCCGCACTCAGCAATATTCCAGCTATGTGGCGGCGGTCTGTAAACAATCGAGTATGGACCAGACAATCCAGTGATCAACAGCATGAGCATAGATATGGTGACATGTGTCAACCAAGTCCGTCTGACCACCTGATCCCGTTAGTCTCCTCTTACGACAAGCATGGGTTGCTGAAGATCAGTTCTAACCCGGATCTTCAAGGGCCTCAGATTGTCCGACACTGTTGTCTAGTTGATTTAGTGTAATAGTGCTATCTTAATATCAATCATTAGGACGTATTTTTGTTCCAGACACGATTATTTGCAGGGATGCATACAGCTGAAATATTTATATGTGCAAAGCACCTAATGCAAAACACAAACAATAACATAATGATGTTTAGTTGAACAAAAGTTCATAGGTTATCATGGTATTCCTATTCTATCCTTGTTTAATTCATTTTCCATCATTGTGTCATCAATGGACATTACTTAATCTAAATAGTTTAAACTCACGTTTCGAGATGAGGTTTGGCAAGAACTTACACAGTACAAACGGTGAATTTAACATGTAAATAGAAGTGTTATAAATAAATTCACCAGACGTCTTTTAACATACGAGCAAAACTGGTAATCAATGGACATTATCAGACACAGGTTTATACAAATATAGAAATGGCTTCGATGTGCAAGAAAAACAGTTAACCTATTCAGTCAACAAAATGCGCAGTTGTCGAAAAAGTGCAAAGTAAACATATCTGAAGTGGTTTTGAGACAGTTGTGGTTTCTTTCCATTCAAGCGTAATCTTTGATAAAATGAAAGTTTGCTCTCGTTCGTATGGCGATATATCAACATCGTCGAAAAATAACCTTGTCACATATTCATGCACAAATACAATTTAGTGACAACACAGTGATCGATTGTACAACTCAAAGGTGACGCCATAGGTTGAATAATAGAACTCAAGGCATTTATCAAATTTCATCTTGATTGTAGATTTAATATAACACATGCCGATTAATTTGAATTTGTATTTGTTTGTTTTTTAAATCAAAGTGGATGTAATAACTTAAATTAATCAAATGTGCATGCGTTGTGTGGTGGCAATGAAAACTACCTTTGGTGTACAAGACAAATATTAGCCAGATGGGCTGTCATAAAAAAATCTGCCCAAATTAACGATATGAAGAGGACTTTTATATCATATGTTATTTGCCATAAAGGCATATGCATTTTACAAGGTAGCTTTTCCTTGTCACTTTCTGTTCATCTAGAGTGTGAGCATTTTAAAATTTAGAAATGGCTGATACATGAAGTTAAACGTTTAAAGCATTTATCTTGTAAAGTTTACATTTAACTTAAGCTAACATACGAATAACTGTATATATTTGTATGTACATAGCAGTTTAACTTTCAACACTGAATGTAAATGCGATGTTTTTGTGACGTTCTCGTCCATCACTTGACTGACGGGTTTCTTAAAATTCCGCTGTCGTATGACACGACTACAGGTGTACTGCTGTGCGGTCTCAAGCAACTAACACACGTCTTCATGCCCACTGAGTGGCAGGTCCTACAGGTAGGGCTGGACAGGTTATACCTTTTCCCCAAACCTAAGCCATCGCTGATTTATAGTGATCCATTCACATAATTTCCACTGATGTTTTGTATTTTACGCCCGATGGAATCTGTTCTGTTTAAATGGAGACTGGTTAATGTCTGGCGTTGACGTTTTGTGGTAAATATGCGAATTGGCGTCCATTATATGACAAATCTGTCTCCAACATCCTATCTGTCTTCTGTCTCCTGTCCTGTTACTTTCCATCCTCTGTCCTTTGTCCACTGTCCTCTGTCTGTCCTCTGTCGGTTGTTATCTGTCTCTCTGGCGTTTGTCTGGTTATCAGTTAATTATACTTTCTCTGTCCTTGACGAAAGGTATGGCATCAGTTAATTATACTTTCTCTGTCCTTGATACTTTCTCTGTCCTCGAAAGGTATGGTATCAAATAATTATGCGTTCTCTGTCCTTGACGAATGGTATGGTATCAGTTAATTAAACGTTCTCTGTCCTTGACGAAGGTATGGTATCAATTAAATATACGTTCTCTGTCCTTGAAGAAAAGGTATGGTATCAAATAATTATGCGTTCTCTGTCCTTGACGAAATGTATGGATACATCAATTAATTATATCTTCTCTGTCCTTGACGAAAGGTATGGGATCAATTATTTATACGTTCTCTGTCCTTGACGAAAGGCATGGTGTCAGTTAATTATACGTTCTCCGTCCTTGACGAAAGCTATAGTATCAATTAATTTGGATACGTTTCCCGTCCTTGAAGAAAGGTATGTAGACTGTATCATGACACAAATTATCAAGCGATAATGTTATCAATGAACCTAATGGGTCACCGCCTAACAAGTACTAGGCGAACGTCTTTCGTTTGGTCCAAACGATAACACTGAATTCAACCGCAGAAAATTCCTTCCCAAATCGTAATCGGCCAGTAACCGAGACACCTGACCGCCTGGTGTGGACACAGATACCAGCAATGACCAGCACAAGAGCCACCTCACCTCGTGTTCCACCTGCAAGTTGCTTTATCAGGTTTTCAGGTCACCCGTTTCAGAGCGCCTGACGGTTGCCCCTAGTCTCGTGTGATTGGAGAATTGTCAACTGTTCTGTCGTAAGACACGCTGTTGATACTGCTAGTGAGAGTGTAGACTTGGCACGGAGGTGTAACCTTTGAAATGGGATTAAAGGCAATTAAGAATAAGCTGAGACTTGAAAATTTGCTTGCCCGGCAAATCTTTGCGGAATTTTGGGGAACATTTATACTTGTGGTAAGTACGATTTAATATTTTCTGTTATTTAGATAACAATGTCTATATATTGTCTATACATTAAAACTTTCGTAGATTATATCAGTACTTTGTAATCATTTATACTTGTGGTAAGTACGATTTAATATTTTCTGTTATTTAGATAACAATGTCTATATATTGTCTATACATTAAAACTTTCGTAGATTATATCAGTACTTTGTAATCATTTATACTTGTGGTAAGTACGATTTAATATTTTCTGTTATTTAGATAACAATGTCTATATATTGTCTATACATTAAAACTTTCGTAGATTATATCAGTACTTTGTAATCACTGTCATGTTTCAGCGACACAAATGTGTCGTCTTGGCAATTTAATTTACATTTACAATTTAAATTTACTTGAAAAAGAACTTTCCATATTGTTTTAGAATATGTATAAACTATATTTTCATCTACGTATAACATTTACCTTTTGCTTTTTTTGTGTTTTACACATGTTTATATTTTGTGCTAAGACAGTACTGTCTCAGCCAACTATTCGGCGTGTATCTGTCGTAAGGTGTTCAGATATAAAATCTTGTAGATACCTTTAAACCTGTTTTGACTGAAATGATTATGAAGCAGATACACGGTATTATTTAAATCTCGCATGGCAAAGTGTCATATCACGTCATGACGAGAATACAGGTAGACGGTGTAAATATTCATGTTGGGTTAATTAAAAATTTTATGCTGGGCGTAAGCTATATTGTGTTGCATATGTTACTGGTATTTTAGCTATGTAATACGACCAGCAGGACGGGACTGACATGTTACCAGTGAGCATGACATTACATGACCGAAAGACATTACTGACATCTTTCTGTGCACGCACAGACGCCGTGCTGACCTGCCTTATACTTTCAGGCCGCGATGAGAGGAATGTGCGTGACATGTATCTGTATCCCTGATGACGATGGTTGTGACAGTACAAATGCAAAGGGTGTGGCTATTACCTCACACTATAACTAACAATAGCAGTAGCAGAAGTAGTTGTTATCATAGTAGTAGTAGTAGTACTTGTTGTTATAGTAGTAGTAGTACTTGTTGTTATAGTAGTAGTACTAGTAGCAGTAGTAGTTGGTATTATAGTAGTAGTAGTACTTGTTGTTATAGTAGTAGTACTAGTAGCAGTAGTAGTTGTTATCATAGTAGTAGTAGTAGTACTTGTTGTTATAGTAGTAGTAGTACTTGTTGTTATAGTAGTAGTACTAGTAGCAGTAGTAGTTGGTATTATAGTAGTAGTAGTAGTAGTACTTGTTGTTATAGTAGTAGTACTAGTAGCAGTAGTAGTTGGTATTATAGTAGTAGTACTTGTTGTTATAGAAGTAGTAGTAGCAGTAGTAGTTGTTATTATAGTAGTAGTAGTAGTAGTAGTTGTTACTATAGCAGTAGTAGTAGTTGTTATTATAGTAGTAGTGGCAGTAGTAGTTGTTGTAGTAGTAGTAGTAGTAGTTGCTATAGTAGCGGTAATAGTTGTTATTATAATAGAGTCACGATATGGCTGAAATATTACCGATGTGACTAAAAATCTTAACTCACTCACTCATATTATAGTAGTAGTTGTTGCATATTATAGTAGTAGTTGTATATTATAGTAGTAGTAGTTGTTGTTGTTGTTGTTGTTATAGTAGAAGTTGTATATTATAGTATTAGTTGTTGTTATAGTAGTAGTAGTAGTTCTTATTATAGAAGTTGTAGTAGTGGTAGTAGTTGTTGTTGTCATTGTAGTAGTAGTAGTTGTTGTTATAGTTGTAGTAGTAGTAGTTATCATTGTAGTAGTAGTAGTAGTAGTTGGTGTTGTTATAGTAGAAGTAGTACTAGTAGTAGTACAAGTAGTAGTTGTTGTCAATGTAGAAGTAGTTGGTGTTGTTATAGTTGTAGTAGTAGTAGTAGTTGTTGTTATAGTAGTAGTAGTTGTTGCTGTTATAGTATTAGTAGTTGTTGTTATTATTATTGCAGTAGTAGTAGTTGTTATTATAGTAGTAGTAGTTGTTGCTGCTTTAGTAGCAGTAGTAGTTGTTATTATAGTAGTAGTAATAGTAGCCGTTGTTATTATAGTAAGAGTAGTAGTTGTTTTTATAGTAGAAGTAGCTGTTGTTGTAGTTGTGGTTATAGTGGTAGAAGATGTGGTAGTGGTAGAAGATGTAATAGTAGAAGTAGTAATTTTTTTTGTAGTTGTTGTTATAGTTATAGTAATAGTAGTAGTAGTAGTAGTAGCTATAGTAGAAGCTTTTGTTTTTATGGTAGTAGTAGTAGTAGTAGTAGTAGTAGTAGTAGTAGTAGTAGTAGTAGTGAGTGAGTGAGTGACTTTAGTTTTAAGACGCACTCAGCAATATTCCAGATATATGGCGGCGGTCTGTAAATAATCGAGTCTGGACCAGACAATCCAGTGATCAAAGGCATGAGCATCGATCTGCGCAATTGGGAACCTATGACATGTGTCAACCAAGTCAGCGAGCCTGACCACCCGATCCCGTTAGTCGCCACCTACGACAAGCATGGATTACTGAAGAGCAATATTCTAACCCGGATAGTAGTAGTAGTAGTAGTAGTAGTAGTAGTAGTAGTAGTAGAAGTAGTAGAGGTAGTAGTAGTAGTAGTAGTAGTAGTAGTAGTAGTAGTAGTAGTAGTAGTAGTAGTAGTAGTAGTAGTAGTTGTTGTTGTTGTTGTTGTTGTTTTGTTGCTATTGTTGTAGCATCAAGTTGTTGTAGCATCAATACTGGGTTGTAACAGGTGGATGGATATGACCTGAAAGATAATGGTTAATAAAAACCCAAATATAAATAATGAAAGATAACACATCTAGCACATATGTATGTGTTATCGATAGTGACATTTTCTATTAAGACAAGTCAAAGGTGACCTTGTAAGCCGCATAGTGTCGTCACCGTGCGTCTTGCCGGTATGCAAAGGTATTCTGACATTACAGGCCGGTTATACCGACAACAGACTACACGTAGTTGATGGTGGGTGCATTAGAGTATGGACCATAAAGACTGTAGGCTAATTGATGGTGGGTACATCAGAGGGTGGACCATAAAGACTGTAGACATGTTGATGGTGGGTACATCAGAGGGTGGACCATAAAGACTGTAGACATGTTGATGGTGGGTACATTAGAGTATGGACCATAAAGACTGTAGACATGTTGATTGTGGGTACATTAGAGTATGGACCATAAAGACTGTAGACATGTTGATGGTGGGTACATTAGAGTATGGACCATAAAGACTGTGTAGACATGTTGATGGTGGGTACATCAGAGGGTGGACCATAAAGACTGTAGACATGTATACTAGCCACATAACGAAAATGTGCACACAGAAAATGCCTTCAGAATTGGAATACAACACAGCAAAGACGAAATAAGCTGAAGTATCGGACCACAAGAAATTGTCTAAAGAACATGAACAATATCCGTAACGATGACGTCAGAAGTTCAAAATCGAGTAGGGGGTCACACGACGAAGTCACAATGTCAATAACGAAGCACAGCAGTGCATCGACGACGCATAGAGGCTAGCAAATGAGCATTAAAGTCCTGGGGAATGGTCTGGGGCGTGGTCACTGCTGTCTGGAACCTGTATCTGAGATGAGTCACCTGAATCCACCTGTCCTGTCTTGGCGTCGTTACGTCGGGAACGCCCAGAACGTGGGTGGTCGGCGACGTCATTACTGTTTCGATAACGCCTGACCCATGCAGATATCGTGTTACGATGGCATTGGAAATGTGCTGCCACCTGTTATTGGCTCATTCCTGCTCGAACCATTCCAATGGCTTCATGACGTTGAGCTGATGTTAATCTTGGCATGATGTGCATGTGACTTCTCATGTGGATTTGTGAACGTTTGAATGACCAAAGATCAAGCTTTCGACAGTGACAGCAATTTCAGAGTTTCACATGTTGTGTGCAGCTGTACGGGCTGCACGTGCAGTAACATATTGCAAGGCCATAGTCCTTCGTCAATGACGTCACGTCGCCTGGCACGTGCATGAGCGTTTGATTGTCTCCAATACTTGCTATGTTCACAAATGTATTTATGTATAAATATGCTGTGTGCCTATATTTATAATTTCTGTGTGCACAGTTTCTTTATGTGGCCAGTATAGATGGTGGTACATTAGAGGGTGGACCGCAAAGACTGTACATGTTGATGGTGGGTACATCAGAGGGAGGACCATAAAGACTGTAGACATGTAGATGGTGGTACATTAGAGGGTGGACCATCACGACTGTAGGCTAGTTCTTGGTGGGTACATCAGAGGGTGGACCATAAAGACTGTGGACATGTTGATGGTGGTACATCATAGGTTGGGCCATAAAGACTGTGGACATGTTGATGGTGGGTACATCAGAGGGAGGACCAAAGAAGCTGTAGACAAGTTTATGGTGGGTACATTAAATGGTGGACCATAAAGACTGTAGGCAAATTGATGGTGGATACATCAGAGGGTGGGTCAAAGAAACTGCTGACTAGCTGACTTTTGAGTACATTAGAGGGTGGGCCATAGAGACTCTTGACTAGTTGATGGTGGGTAAAATAGACGTTGAACCGTAAAGACTGTAGACGAGCTGTGGGTGGCTATATTACAGGAAGTACCTGAGGAATGTAGACAAGGTGATGTGGATACAGTGGAATGTTAACATCACGACAAGATAAGATGTAAGTAGCTACTTTAAAGGGTGGAGCAAACGTCAGTAGACAAGTTGATGGTTTGATCATTTTGAGGGTTACCATAACCACTGTAGACAAGCTAATAGTGGGTACCTTGGAAGATGTACCTACCTGTATAGCAGTAGTACACCCTGGACGACAATTAATTGAGGTCGACTTTTGGCCCAAAATGTTCCCCAACTTATTGCGCCGCCCCTTCCAAATTGATCAACCTTACGAACCAACACTGGGCGTGACACATAACACAATACCCTGCCATCGGCTCGTGACTGACGACAGTCTTGTTCCACTGCTTCTGTTTGAATCTGGCCTGTCCGAGGACCCGTCGTAAAGAGAACCTTTGTCGGATACCTGTGGGTTCCTGGTGGTCTGTGCTGGCATTCTACATCTGAACAACTGTCTGCTAATGAAGGTTGCAGCCACAACTCTGATGATGTATTCTGATTGTACGTCATCTTGGTGTAACATCACACTAAGGCCTTGGGCGATCTGCAAATGTGTCCGTCTGTTGCACACGGGTACTCAGACTGTTTATTGTCTGACGACTTCAGGCCAAGTTCCGTGCAACTGCTGCACCACATAGTCCAGCGTTAAGCCTTTCGTGCTGCCGATTTGTGAGTAGCGGCATGCTCTTCTTTTGATTAAACTTGGCATGTTGATGCTTTGTCCTGTTAAGTAATACATTCCAAGGCAATCGCTAAGGTGATGCCCTATTAACGAAATCCTTCACGTCAGTGGCCAAGGCCATATTCAACAAGCCTACACACTATGGGTGTCAAGTTGCTAATTTGTGAGTAATTTTGAATTTTGGGAGGGTAGCTAAGTTGATGTGGATACTTTGGAGGATAGACCTAACGACGAGAAAAGCATTGAGGGTTGGGACGGTGGAGAAATGATAGTGGATGCATTATAGCATTAAGGATGTGGATTGCTGAACTGATAAATTGAATGATTTAAGAAAATCAGAAGTCATAGGTGATGACTTGAGGGTGGATCAGACAATAGTGGCCCAATTATGGGTGAAACAGACGGTAGTGGACCATTTGTGGGTGGGGATCATACGTTGTGGAAGAGCTGATGATAGATCATTCGCGTCCTGACAAGGTTCAAATCCACCTTCCAACCTAAAACCCGCATTCTGTGTTTACTATGTGGTTTAATTGTTCTTGAGAGAGTATTGTTATGTCATAACATTCTTGACCTATTTCAAGCTCCGATTAAAATAACGTTAACGTTGCCAATGTGATTCAGTCACTTTGTGTTTGTTGATATCATACAAACTAAAACGATGGATCACATGTAAACATAGAGAGACATATTGTTAATCAGGTACTGGACTTTACAACAGGTGCAAAATTGAATCCTAGGTTTCTGCTTGACGAGCGAACGCTTTTACCACAAGACTGTCCCACAAACCCGTGATTTAGGGAAGAATTTTAATAGAAATTGTGAACTAATGACACCAGTGTTTTTCGTTTATTCGTCGTATGTCCTTTTATTTGTGCTTGAGGCGGAAGGTATTGACGGTTATTGTATGTATATCTAGAGTTGCGCCCCTTTTAAAATGATACTCTGTCGTTGCGATTATTATCCAAAGTCTGTCATCAGCTCAAATGTACTACGTGTCACCAAAGTGAGCTCCACAATCAGCATTGATATGGGATTCCACATTTAGCTCAAACCGAGATATTCCCAAACTAATGACAGTGTACAAAGCGGACAAATACTAGCTCCATCTTTATAAAGAGGTAAAACTGAAAGTGATTTATGGCTGATTGAAATCGTAAAAGAACGAGCAATGTTCCCATGGATACAAGACAGAGCAATCGGGGAAACGTCAAAATATTGTGAGTGAATGCTACTTGGAATATTGTTCTAGCTGTAAAGTTCGTGTATTGAATTATATCTTCATGCACTTACAGACATAATAGGGGATAAATAAAACAAAATGACGGAAACAAATGCTGAAGCCATATCTAGATAAATTGATTTTCATAAAACAACACAACATGTAAAGTCAAGGAAACTTTCAGGAAACATTCCTACTCTGAAGGGGCGGTGAGGTAGCCCAGTGGATAAATCGTTGGCTCGTCACGCCGAAGATCCGGATCGATTCCCCACATGGGTACAATGTGTGAAGCCCATTTCTGGTGTCCCCCGTCGTGATATTGCTTGAATATTGCTAAAAGCGGCGCAAAACCAAACTCACTCATTTACTCTTACCGGTCCTTAAACCTCCTAGATGACTTCCAACTTCGAACACGGTCTTGAAACTTCCCAGATACCTTCCCACTTTGAACTCGATCCTGAAACTTCTCAGATGCCTTCCCAGTTTGAACCCGGCTTCCCAGATGCCATCCCACATCGAATCCGGCCCTGAAACATCTTGTGGATGCCTTCCCAATTTGAACCCGGCCCTGAAACCACCTAGATGCCTTCCCACTTCGAGTTCAATCCTGAAATCTCTCGGATGCCTTCCCAATTTGAACCCGGCCCTGAAACCACCTAGATGCCTTCCCACTTCGAGTTCAATCCTGAAATCTCTCGGATGCCTTCCCAATTTGAATCAGGCCCTGAAACTTTAGAAATGCCCTCACAATTTGAATCCGGTCCTGAAACTTCAGAGATGCCTTCCCACTTCATATCCGGCCCTCAAACCTCCCAGGTGCCTTCTGGATTTGCACCCGGCCCTGAAACAACCCAGATGCCTTTGAACCTGGTTCTGCAACCACCCGGGGACAATATTGTGCATGTGGAACACAGTTGTACCTGAACTGATATTGACCAACATGCACAAGTGGGTAAAGGTAGAAATGAACACCGCTGTGTGATGCATTTCAACTTCTTGATGCCAAAACCTCGTTGCAATTCCAAACTGCTAGAATACGCTTCACATGAACCAATCAACAAACGGTGTGATCAGACCTGTATTTCTCACCCAGTAAGTTAAATAATAAAGCGGCTTTGTTTCATCTTTGTTTGAGTTTGTCGATTTGGTAAGGCAGGATCGTGATAATCTCCAGTCTTCCCAGTTCCAGAGAGGTTATACATATGTTTCTATAGGCTTCGTGTACTGACACACTTAAATCTTCCTAAGGAGACGGAAATAGTTCATGGTCCATGCTTCAATCCCATTGATAGATCATTGATAGATCGTGTTGTCGTGCTAAATACATGTATATCACCAGATACGTCCTGGATTTGGAATATGTGCATGTCAGGCTGATATTATGACATGTATTTCGCTACGCCCCAGTAAGAATGAATGAGTGAGATTAACGGAGCTTTGAGCAGTAATTCTGTTACATCGTGGTGTGTCAGGTTCATACCGGGTAGAGCCCGAAATGGTGCAAGAGGGTGAGACGTTTACCATCGGATTCCACACGCATAGATACCTTGTTAACAAACCTTCATGTAGACACCACCCGTGACGATCCGGGTTAGAATTCATCTTCAGTAACCCATGCTTGTAGTAAGAGGAGACTAACGGGATCGGGTGGACAGGCTCTCTGACTTGGTTGACACAAGTCATCGTAACCCAATGGCGTAGATCGATGCTCATGCTGTTGATCACTGGATTGTCTGGTCCAGACTGGATTATTTACAGACCGCCGCCATATAGCTTGAATATTGCTGAGTGCGGTGTAAAACTAAACTCACTCACTCACTCACTCATGTAGACACGGAATGGAATCCATTCTTGGATTCGAACCCCCGATGAGATGGCTCTGGTACGCCTAAAGGACGCAAGTCTGACGCAGCTGTGGCCCCTACAATAATGTGGGTTCGAGTTTTCTTATTATGCGTATGGATTAAGCAAAACAGAGGTGTCGGTCTTATCAACGTAAATATTTGATCACGCTCATTTGGCGAGCTTCATTCCTGTTTAACTACTTCAAGCCACTCGTACACGCTACGTCAGCTCGCTGAATGATAGTCAACCCGCCCACTCTTAAACACGTCCATAATATTTGATAGATTGCCAGTTGATGACCTGGCTGACTTGTTGTAGTAGGGGGGCGTTCATCATCATCATCATTAGTCTGTCTCACAGTCTCTGAACCACATTATTTTCCCTTCTGCCAAGCCCTCTCTGCAGTACTAAAGCCTTAAATAAAGCAAGTCTAGATTTCCTCAGGTTCTGGATCTCTGGTCTCCCTGGGGCTCCTTTTCAATTTAAATGGGCTTGTTTGTTACTATCAAAATTATATATATTCAGAGACTAAGCATTAGTCTACATCATCATCATCATCGTCGTCGTCGTCGTCGTCACATTTTTCTTCTTTTTCATGATCATCATGATCATCATGACCATAATCATCGTTCAACTAATTGTAAACAGTTGTAAAGAAGTATCATCATCAAAACTATTCATCAGCTACTCTTACACCCAGCGTTCGAAATAGCTACATGGCCCGCTATCCAAATGCTAGCTGATTGTGAATCGGGCCAGTAATATATTGTTAAAGCTATCCCGACTGGCCAGCTGAAAATCTCAGATAATTTGTTCTTTATTTTTATTGCACATGAATATGATGATGTGAATTATTAAGGTGTTAAAAGTCTGCAAAAGTTTCGTGATATTTATAATATCTTGTCACAGGAAGATCGCTACATAAAAATGTTAATAGCGTTGCGCAAAAGAGGTCAGGAACCATTACAATACACATGTAACTAGCCCTCCTGGCCGGTGACCTTTCAAAATTAATTCATACACTGGTTACACCTGCCGTCTGATCTCATAAACCGTCCAGGGGGCAGTGGGTAGCCTAGTGGTTAAAGCGTTCGCTTGTCACGGGTTCGATTCTCTACATGTACAGTGTGACCCATTTCTGGTATCCCCGGCAGTGATATTGCTGGAATATTGCTAAAAGCAGCGTAAATATGAAAAACTCACGTCCACTCATTACTTAATGTTGACTCATGAACATCGTGTTAATGTCAGTTACCATCAATAGCCATATGTCACCTTAGCAAAATGACTAAAGCAAACAACTGTGACAATGATATTAATAACGATTGTTAAAACAACAACAACCGTAAACACAACGCAACAACATGTGTATTAACATTTATCCGCCCCAGCCAAAGTTTTGGGGTAGAGATAATTTGTGAAGATTACATTTTAGCATTATATATGTCAATAGAGCCTGATTCAATTTGAATTATTTATTTTATATGGAGACACAGAAGTGATGAACCGTGTCTGGGCGTGCCTTGAAAGGAGGGACGACGAGATGAGCATATTTTGTCAAACGAAGCATAATGACATTATAACTTGCTATCAAATTTGATAGGTTTAACTGATAAAAAAATTATAAAGTTAGGCCAAGTTCTTAATTTTATTAATGAAACACCGTATAGGAATTCCACGTACCGTGACCTACGTAATTGAATTCAATTCATCTTAACTCAGTGTCGTTGGTGGTTGTACGTCCTTTCAGTCACGAGTTAGTCTGTTTCAGACTTTTGTTTGCAAGGAGTCCGAGTTGCAGGTACATTGCTCCCAGAGATGGAGATGTCTAAAGATATATAAAAAGTCACTGCCAGAGAATAATCTGTCTCGGTTATAAAAAAAATCATTCCAATGTGTGTAAGATACAAAACTATTACACTTATGAGTGGATCACTACAAATTAGCAACAACAGTGAAAATCTGGAAAATGTATTTTTGTGTGTACTTAGATGATAAAAGCACGATAGTGTCATGAATCACAGGTGTTTAGCAATATTTTCTTCCAGGCGATGTCGACATAACACCTTAAGAGATTATGCATGTTTTTCTTGTAGTTTTTCTGTCACAATTATTTAACATGGATGGCTATGGTCGTTATAAACCCTGTGATATGTGTCAGTGTGTTATCTGTAATGTATATATTGCAAGCACTTTCTATATACAACGGCTGTTATCTTCTACTCTCACTGACCCTTGGTCAAATGTTATCTTTCAACGGCAGCGCCTCCCGTCAACATACCTATGTTTCAACCTGGTTCTAGTACAAGAATGTAGTGTAAATCTTTCTTTGTGGCAGATTGGTGTAAGAACGTTGAATGAGACACTCCATGTTAGCTGATATCGTTTTTAATTAAGGAATATTTCAAGACGTTGAGATTTGAAACTGTGTTTTCGTATCCTAAATATATAAATATTAGAAATGACAAATATGTATTACGAACAGTGAAGGCTCGCAACAGACACATTTTACTCCTAGCGCAGTAAACTACGGATAAAACGAACTCGAAGGAACAACTAATTTTAGTTCGTTATAATCGTAGTTCGTTATAAGCATATACAGCACGTCACTGCGGCCAACAATACTGGGCAAAAATAGTTAGGGATATATGTAAATTTTGAAATGATGAATAATGATGCATTTATTCATTGGCACATTGATAAAATATCAATCATAAAAATACCAATATCCCTAATTTATTTTGTCCAGTATAAATAGTTCGCCATATCAGTGAGTTCGAAATACTACCCTACATGTATGTGATGCTTAAGATATGGAATGTCAGTTTTATAATACTCAAAGGTTAAGACATATTTCAATTTCTGAAGTAACTTATGAACTGTGCAGGAAAACAATGACTGAGTTAACTGTCAGACTTACTCTGTAGATCGGAATGAACATAAAACCATGTTTGTTTACATAAGCAACCGTGCATAAGGAAAACGCTATATAGGCAGTTGGAACTAAGTACCATAAATAGGCCAATGGGGCTCTTTTGCATATTTATCCGAACATGATACTAATTATAATATAAATGCATCGGATTGGTTATCGTACCAATTATTGTCTTATATAATATATATACAACCTGAGATTGTCAGGGGATGACAGGTGATGAATGGCATATTTATGCCCTTGAGCTTAATTTAATAATATAGCATGATGTATCTTAAGAAATGGGAAATTGTGCTTATAGGCATTTTCACCTGCTTCCTCACTCACTCAAGAAATTTGACGTGTTCATTTCATTATAATATTTATTGTATCGGAGGTATATCGCGAATGTTCATATTTATATTTAGGCCTCTTTGACGTTAAAATGCGCGGAACCAAGGAATGCAAAATTTATTGAATGTAATGATTCACAATTTCCTATTTCTTAAAACACATCGCGCTATATCTTTTTATCAAGCTCAAGGATGTAAATATGCCATTTATCACCTGTCATCCGTGTTATCATCAGTCTTCATTTGGTTCATTTCCACAATAACAAACGCTTTCAATATTGAAGATGCGTTGGCAAATATGATAGGGTTATACGTTAATGGAATGTTTCAAGTAGCGTGGAGGCCGCATCTCTCTAATTAGACAGCGCATGTTTGCCATCAACAGGTGGGCAAGACATGTATCGGAAACACAACAGATAACGTTGATAAATCACCTACTCATCAACTAACAGATGATGACCCTGATCAACTCCCAGCACCGATTTCTCCCCTGTATCCTATTTAGATGCCATTATGTTACGGAGGTCTAAAGGGTCGCAACTTGTACACGCACAGAGTAGCAACTGGGAGATAACACAGCACGACTAGGAATCTTTCGTCAATAATACCTTGTTGGCGTGTGCATATTGATGCGGATACAGCTGTTGCTGTTTTGGTATTTCTTCTTCAAGATGTCAGATTAATGTGAAACTGCATTAAGCTGCTGATTACATGATACACGTTCCTTCTTCTATGTGATAGCGTTTTAAGGTTGTACTGACATTGAACTTTAACAACTTGAACAACCATAAAACGGCTATGAAGTACAGATTACTTGATACACCTTCTTTCTTCTATGTGATAGCGAAACATTAAAGTTGAATGTCATTACAACCTTAAAGCGGTTATGAAGTACAGAATACTTGATACACCTTCTTTCTTCTATGTGATAGCGAAACAGTTAAAGTTCAATGTCATTACAACCTTAAAACGGTTATGAAGTACGAGATTACCTGATACACCGTCCTTCTTCTATGTGATTACGAAACATTAAAGTTCAATGTCATTACAACCTTAAAAAGGTTATGTATATATGCAGTACAGATTACTTGATACACCTTCTTTCTTCTCTGTGATAGCGAAACAATTAAAGTTCAATGTCATTACAACCTTAAAGCGGTTATATATATATGCAGTACAGATTACTTGATACACCTTCTTTCTTCTCGATGTGATAGCGAAACAATTAAAGTTCAATGTCATTACAACCTTAAAATGTCATTACAACCTTAAAGCGGTTATATATATATGCAGTACAGATTACTTGATACACCTTCTTTCTTCTATGTGATAGCGAAACATTAAAGTTCAATGTCATTACAACCTTAAAACGGTTATGAAGTACAGAATACTTGATACACCTTCTTTCTTCTATGTGATAGCGAAACATTAAAGTTCAATGTCATTACAACCTTAAAACGGTTATGAAGAACAGATTACTGGATACACCTTCCTTCTTCTCTGTGATAGCGAAACAATTAAAGTGCAATGTCATTACAACCTTAAAACGGTTATAAAGTAACACAGGGTGAGTGAGTGAGTTTTTAGATAACTTCACGACGTGGCACCTTAGTGACGCAAGCGATATAAACCGCCGGCAAAAATATGCGCCCATGTTTTGACGTGACTGAAAAAGAAACAAAATGACAAATGGCTATTCGATGGTGATGTATTTGATACAGTCCTTATTGTTGTGTTGAATGACCTTAAGTTGGCAGTGTTTCGGCGAATGTTGTCGGCCTAATGACGGTTTGATAACGGTTGTAATTGTTTCATAAAATTAATTTTCTTCACAACAGATACGAATCCCTTTCTCCCTTTGGAGAAAGAGAAACAAAAAAACAGTTGATTATGCATTTTCAAAACGCCTTTGGTTTAGCTTATGGTTTGTTCAGGGACAATGGGTATATGCCACCAGCATGTCTGGACGCCACAAAATAGCGGCACAGATCTAGATGCGTCCATTAACATACCCCGAATGAATAACAACGATGGTTCTTGCTTCAGACATTTGCCGTCGCCTCAGGAGCTCAGTATGTCCTTAGTCGTAAGGAGCTCAGCAGTTTCCTTACCGTCAACTTTGCTGGAGGCATGGGACTCACACTTGGAATCTACTGGTCAGGAGCGGTGTCAGGTAAGTGAATATGCTTTTAAAGAGTGAGTAATGAGGTATGTACGTCGTTATCAGCACCATTCCGCCAGAACACGGTTGCCTTTGTGTTAAATGGGACCTACAGCTGTAGAACAGGTCAAGGAATTGTGATCGTGAATATATATACGGCAGCCGTTATGTCAGATAGGTACCGAGTGAGAACTGTCGACAGGTGGTTAACCGGGTGAGTGAGTTGAATTCAATGCCGCTTTGTGCAGTATTTCAGCTTAATGACGGAAGAAAACCTAGAACGATGCAAGCCGTATACGATTGCCACTTTGTTGAAATCCACGACTTGAGTCGTGTAAAGAATTAACTTTGGATGTAAATGGAAACATTCGGTGTTCATTTTTATGTAAATTTAAGCGCCGAGAAGGCAAAACTAGACAAAATAAAATGGCGGCCATTTTGATTTTTTTTCCAAAACAAAAATATGTCAAATAATTTCTACATCCTTTAGTAACACACAGAAGTCAAAATGAAAGTGATCAGATTGATAGTAGTAAAACTATCCATGACTGACTTTGAGGTGTTGTCGGGCAGCAAACCCAATGTGACGAAAATGCTCGCAGACCCCCACCACATATAATGGCCTGTAAGAAACTGATACCACAATCTGAGAGTATTACAGGCAATTTCATGAGCCCTAGACATCATACTAACTGAAAAAAGCGTCAAACAAAATCAGTACTGGGAGGCTAGGATTTCAAATATTTCAGCTGCCTCCTCCTGGACTATGTTGCAAGTCTAGATTTCCACAGTTTCAATGAAAATGAAGAAAGTCTCAGGCTCCTTTTCATTATATTTTGTTGTTTTTTTATTTATGAACTGTTTTATTTCTGTAAAATTTGTTCATTTCAGAGACTAGTTGTTAGTCTAGTCTGTAGATTACCCAGCAAATAGACCTACGCGTCAATGCAGGAGTGTATACAGTTGCATGAAATGTTGTAGTTGTCCAAACGTTCCTTCATTTTCCAATCTGCGGTTATCCGAACCCATGATTATACTAGACCGATGACGTACCCAAGGGACGCAGTGATGCACAGAGCAATGCACGATATTTAACATCCAAATAGCTATCCACTGTCAACAGCTGTTATGTTCAACTGCTCCTCATTAATCGATTCAGCTTGTGCAATGGGGTATTTCCCCTTGACATTCCCAGGATACACAGTGTAACGTTGCGCTACATGTGACGTATAGCCATCATAGTGAATGACAAGCTATGTGGTTCAAACATATATATTTCATGAAAAAGCAACGACAGAATTTTCATGAACTGGATTGGTCAACAAGCTCAAAAGAACTTATATGAAGACCACTCTAATATACATAGATATATGAAACAGTATCATGACAAGAAAAAAAGATATCTAATGAATATATATGGTATGACATGTAGTCGGAAAATTAAAATCATGATGGTTGTAAACATTTATGGCATAGTAGTATAGCTTTGAGAATTATAGGTTTTAGTATATGACTTGCTCAGTTAAAGCGCCTAGTTTCAATTATAAATAGATGGACTGATTTTAAGATATGTGATTGAATTTGTGGGTTCATGGAAGATGTTCCGTATAAGATTGTTTCTAATGAAAAGCCATTGGTATAATAAAATATATTTACTCTTATAGCATCAAACTCTTGACAAGCTGTGTCACCAAAATCAGTCAGTTGCTTAATTATGTGGTCTAACTGATTGTTTACTAGCATAAGGGGTTACATATATTCACCAGGTAATGCTTAGTCTCCATAATCCCCCGGAAACCGATTCCGTTTGGGCAATAAATGGCAAAATAGTTGTGAGAATTATGTGAATGAATCACTGTAAATCTGTGAAAATTCCAGGTGTGCACCAAAACACTGAGCTACAGGTATATTCCCCCACTCACACAATTTGCATGAATGGACAGAATTTCGTAATACCGCACCGAAGTATTCCTGCCAAACGATGACGGCCTGTGAACAATGAAGTTTTGACCGGAAAAATCCAGTGAAATGTGTTACGTGTTGATTCCCAAACTGAAGCCAAAAAGCTTACAGAGAATCAGTCCTTAAAAGAACCGTGTGTCAGACAAACAAACAAACAAACAAAAAATATGTTGTATTTAAAAAATCAATGCAGTACAAAATAGACTGGCAGTACAAAAACAAAGGTAATATAATACAAGAGCAGTGATCGTGATGATAATATTCATCTACCAGCAACAGCAATTCAACTTGAACAAATGTCCGAGATATTATGTGAGATTAGAGACAAGAGTTCACTCCCCTTATATACCGAAGAAAAAGAAAATTCCCTAATAGTCTCCAAGGCAGATGATTCTGGAATCAGCTCCTTGTAGCACTTTCCAGATTTTTCTGTCTAAATCGAGTAGAAATCTAAAAATAAAGCACGCCACTGCCTCATACACTTGGAACATTGTGGAACACTCCCACATAACACACAGTAGCTTTTCCGTTATCATTATATGCGTAATATATAACTGTATATAGAACTGCTTTCAGTCTCTAGCTGTCTTTGTTTGTGTCCATGCCATTACGTAATTGGTTATTCAACACATGTCAACATAAAGTCACATAATATGTGATGAGTGATTAAACAGAACGTTTGTTACCGAAACACTTACACAAGACAATGTTTAAAGTGTGTGAGTTTGCAGTGTTAGAACACCACACACCGAACATAATATTTAATTTGAATTATACGGTACTTTCTTGGTGCCATAATTTAACACTTACTTAGAAGAAACATTAAAGATACACATTGTAAATTATGTCTTGTTTCCTTGTTCTTCAGGAGGGTCTTTAAACCCGGCTGTGACACTGGGCCTGTGTTTGAGGGGCATCGTGCCGTGGTACAAGTGGCCCTTCTACACGATAGCCAACCTGTGTGGGGCCTTCTTCGCCGCCGCTGTTCAGTATGGACTTTATCGTGGTAAATTGTTGACCCAGAAACATGTTAAATAGATCATTTGTGCATGAGTTTTGTGGGTCTTCCTTAAGTGGCATTTAGAAGCTAGTGTGATGAAGAGGAACACTTTATATGGACAGACAACTTCTTTACTGCAGTTGATGCGACGGTATGATTCGGAATAGATCCTAACACCGTTATCAAGCTTGGGTGTGGTCGGAAATGGCACGCCCGAACCATACCATCCTTTGGAACAACATCAGCATCCTAGAAGCCAACCGGTCAGATTACAAGATAAGAAAACTCTTAGAGGCAATCAACATCAAACGATTCAACCCACAATCAACAGAGATCAACGTTATTACATCCCCACAACTTATCAAGTCTAATCAAGAATAACCCACCCTTTGTCTATCTGGCTTCAATCATTTCTTATCACAACAGGCCTCCTTATGTCAACACACTGTACATCAAACCCGTTATGTATATACATGTATTTCCCCTTGTGCATATGTTGTGTATCATTTGCTTGATAACGGTGTAAGGATCTACACGTCGCATCCACTGCAGTAAAGAAGTTGTCTGTCCATAAAAAGTGTTCCTCTTAAGTTTTGTAGGAGTTCATGTAAGTACACAGACTCAATTTTCCCTGATTAAAACATACGTTTATACGAGTTACGAGATCCATTCGCATGTGAGTTCCAAGTGTTTCATAACTCAAATGAGTGCGCTCAGCTTTGAATGGTATTTGTATTGATTTAATGCATGCTAGCGTTATCTGGGATGACGACTGCCACATATGGTAAAATTCACAACTACTGCTGACAGATTAAATATTATTGGATTTGAACGTCTGACCAGGTTATTATGATACTCAGGAAAATTATGAATTACTATTTTGTTGGACAAGTGAAAATACACACTTGAAATTTGATTTGGCCAACAACAAACATATGAAAACCATATGATAACATTGCAAGTTTTTGGTCCACTGCAAATCATTGCAAACTTTGGGTCCACTGCAAATGACTGATTTCTTTTACCCGAGAGTTTTGTAGAGATTACAGTCATTTACAGACAAGTAAAGTGATAGTGTAGTCAGCATTGTTTAATCCCCAGATGCTATCAACCACTACGATGGCGGCATCCGATACACCACCGGCGTCAACGCAACTGCGGGCATATTCGCAACATATCCACAACCTTATGTCTCGACCGCCAGCTGCCTCTTTGATCAGGTGAGCTAACTATTTTTAATTCACTCAGAAAAACCCTCCCCCCCCAAAAAAAAATGTGCAGTTGTTCAAGGTTATAAAGAGCCCCAAATAGAAACGAATAATCATAAACGCTTTATATTTTCAAGTGTAACATAGATTAATAATAAACTGTCCCAAAACGCTTGTGAACGTCAAACAGGTAAATCATTCATTCATATTCAGCAACCCATGCTTGTCGTAAAAGGCGACTAACGGGATCGGATGGTCAGACTCGCTGACTTGGTTGACACATGTCATCGTATCCCAATTGCGTAGATCGATGCTCATGTTGATCACTGGATTTGTCTGGTCAAGACTCGATTATTTACAGATGGCCGCCATATAGTTGAAATATTGCTGAATGCGACGTTTAACAACAAACCAAAGTAAAACCAATGAAGTGATCTATTGACGAATAGTAAGTGCTTAATAAGACTGACTGACTGAGCAATATTCCAGCAACATTACGGCGGGGGACACCAGAAATGGGCTTCACTCTTTGTACCCATGTGGGGATTCGATATTCAAACCGTCTTACTTGTTCACTGTTTGTTCCAGGTTTTTGGTACCTTCATCTTAGTCGGGTGTATTCTGGCAATAACAGACAAAAACAACATGCTACCTCATAAAGGTTTCGTACCTGTGGCGCTCGGGTCCATTGTTTTTGCCATAGGAACATGCTTCGCCCTCAACTGTGGTTACGCCATCAACCCAGCTAGAGATCTTGGACCGAGAATATTTACAGCTTTAGCCGGGTGGGGTACAGAACCATTCACGTACGTATTCGTTTACTACACATATGTGTCCTTTTTTACATTCATATAATGAACACATGAGGGGAATCGAACCCGGGCCTTTGGCCAAACTCGTTACTTAACAAGGCGTTGTGAATAAGCTGCAATATCGCTGACTATGGCGAAACACAAAATTGGCTCATTTACATGTGCTTTACGAGATATACTTCACATAACATACCAGGTAGTGACCGTGAAGGAGGTGAAGGACAAGGTATTTACAGCTGGTCTGCAATAGTTGGAATATGTGTTTGCGGTATTAAACTACGTCACTGCTAAAACACAACCTTTATTAACCCCGAATTACATTTGGGCGTAAACGTAAAATTGACTTTTAAAATGATACGAATGGTTCACTGAATATCAATGGTGACACCAGGTCTTCGCGAAATACGTTCGCCGAGGTTATATTCTCAACACAAAGTTCACATTCCTTTTTTCTTTCCAGGTTCCGAAATTACTGGTTCTGGGTGCCCATCGTGGGCCCAATGCTTGGGTCCTTCACGTCGTGGGTTATATATTACTTCTTTATAGAGATGCACTTCCCAGATGAGGAGGAGGAGGTCACCGTCGACGTCAAGCAAAATGACGTTAGAAATAATGAAACGCCGTTAGATGGTTACGTAAATGAGGGATTCACCGGTGGTAGGTAAATGGCCCTGATTATCCTTTGCTTGAAGCTTCATCCTGTTCTTGATGCTTCAGCCTCTTGATGCTTCAGCCTCTTTGTTCTTCTCCGGTATGCAGCTGTATGGAGGACTACTTCTTTCTCTATGTTCTCAAATATTTTAAGGGTGCGTTTTGCCCTTACAGCAGGTACATGTCTAAACTAGTTTCACGTGTTCTGCCAACTTCTGATTGAATACAAATGCGAAACTAAACGTAAAGTTCGTTTTCGTCAAATAAAAGCGATAAATTGCAAAATATCGCAAAATCGGGAATAGTTGATTAATTGTCAATACGATATATGTCAATAAGTGAGTGTGTGAGTTTAGTTTTACGCCGCTTTTATCAATATTCCAGCAATATCACGGCAGGCGCCACGGAATGGGTTTCGCATATTGTGCCTATGTAGTGAATCGAACTCGGGTCTTCAGCATTTTATGCAAAAGCTTTAACCACTAGGTTACCCAACCTACCCGTATATGGCAATGGATACCCTGTACCCAACAATATCTACTGTTATACCCATCACTGGAAAGAGTGTTGAAGAAAGTATCATGTTGTTATTTGTTTTAAAGGAAGGGTCACAACGGTAGGAGGAACAGCGGAAATGCGCACATTCTACAAAACGGTACCTGGTATGGCAGCATAGTAGGGGCGCCTCATGGCAATTTTAGTCGCAATCTGACTTGCTCATGTCACAGACATCGTCGTCGGTGTTGTTTTTGTTACTGCTGATGGTCACAGCTGTAGGTGGGGCAGAGTACAGAATATTCATTGTCGTGTACCTTATGGGCATTTTGTAGGCCATTCCTGATTTTGAGTTATTTTACAATTCATCGTTCACATCTGGAGACAAACGCACACACTTTCGGCGAATTTTGGTTCAGAAAAAGTACCAAAGGCATGAAATAAATGATTGAGTTTTCCATGACTTTAAGCACTATACCAGCCACATCTTGACAGAGGACACCGAACATTCGATAGGAATATCAACATGCCACAAGAAGTTTTTCAATCAAAATAACACTGTCCGATGCATTACTGTCGCTAGTTGATGCTTTTTTCCTGTCCCGCTATCCTTTCATATTTTGTTTTCTATTTTTTCCTCTCATAGTTAGTGTCAACTGAAAACTAAGCCCTAAGATAAACGAAAGGCAACACGCATGTCAATTACCTGTTCTGCGGTTGCACGAAAAGGCTTCAGACCGGCATGGAAATATTTTTCACACTGTCTGAAAATATTCTCGAAAATGTTGTGAATCAAACAGCTGTCAACATAAGAAATCCCTTTCATGAAACAAACATTTGAAATCAGTGCATGTCACGGTGCAATAATTTCAATCAGACATGAATGCTTTTGATCTTTCCCTTCTCCTTGAAGTAATATTGGGGGTTTTAAATTGAAGAAAAATAAATAAAAATTATATCCTCTCAGTCTTTGAGGAAACACAGTTTGCTGTCGAGTTTTTGCTTGTCAAGAAAGTTTTGCTTTCCAAACTTTATTATTCTTTCTTGCAGTGTATGTTCCCTCCTGTGTTGATAGTAGACAATGTATTTATCAGAGTGTTACAAAAAACATTATCTTACCTCACACATAAATGTCGCTTTCTTATTGGCTGAGCGCTTTTCTATTATTTTCTATGTACCCCGCTTACAAGCGAGTAACATTTCAATGTACCCCGCTGTCAATGGCAACTCATTTGGTACTTCGTGGTAGTAATTCTTTATCTCGAATAACATTGAATCATGTATGATGTACGGAAATTACCGATGTTTTGCGAATTGTCAGCAAAATCAAGCGATGGCTACAAAAAGATTCGTACCCATGCTTCAAACAATTCAAAATTAACATTAAGGTGTTCGGTAAGATAAATACGTTGTTCACTGGTCCCACGGGGCCCATGCCCCGCCTCGTGACCAGTGAACAATTTATATTGTATGTGGAACTGAAATAAGGAAAATCCGTCGATCGATTGTCATACCAGTAAAGTGACCCATAACTTCAGTTGGTAAATACTGTTACATATTTGCTGTATTATCTGTCTGCTTAACGCAGCACTCGTAATATTCAAGCTATATGGCGGTGGTTTGTAAATAATCTAGTGTGGACCAGACAATCCAGTGATCAACATCATGAGCATCGACCTGCGCAATTGGGATACATGTGTCAACCAAGTCAGCGAGCCTGGCCACCCGATCCCGTTAGTCGCCTCTTACGACAAGCATGGGTTACTGAAGCCCAGTCCTAACCCGGATCTTCAACCAGTGGTTGATAGTATGAGCAACGTAAACGCTATTGACACTCAATCAACGTAATTCAGCTAGTCACGTAACCAGACCATCCGATCCATTCAGTCCTGAATGGCAGGCATGGGTTGGTGGGGGCCTGTTCGACTGACTGTAGGGCGGTGGGATAGCATACTGGTTAATGCGTTCGCTCGTCACGCCGAAGATCCGGGTTCGATTCCCCACATGGGTACAATGTGTGATATTGCTGGAATATTGCTAAAAGCGACGTAAAATCATACTCACTCACTCTACTGACTGTCAACAGGAATTATATTATTAAGACATTATTATATATCTGTCAACGTTCCAGGGTAACAAAAGACATGAATGCATTACGAATATTACACGATATTTTTGCACGAATGACTGAATGAGGAAGATGGTAATATTCTCGTAGATTCACGACGCGGGACATCAGAAATGTGCTTCAGATAGTATACCCATGTGGAGATTCGAACCTTTGTTTCGGCATAACGAACTAACGTTTTAATCACAAGGCTAACCCACAATAATCGCATGCACTGGTCCGTCAGCTTTCAAATACACCCAAGCCATAACTAAATATTCGAGTCACACGATGTTCGAGAGCCCATGCTTGATATTTAAAGTATCAGAATTTCCAAGATATTTCAACTTAACCAACACATCGTTCCGATTCCACAAATTCATTCCAGCGATATACCGTGATTGTAATAAGCGTTTTTTATCTTGCAGATCAAACGTCACGAACGCATCAAACGAGACTATAGTAACGGGAACATGAAACTAGAAGAAGAAACACGCCACGCCCACACACCTGTTGCAGACAGGTATCGGTCGAAGACTAACGATATGCAAGGTCAAGGATAATACAATCGCTATCGAAAACCTGCGATATGACAATCGATGAAATCTTGACTCTTCGGATGTCAAGAAGCCTATTTATTAATGAACTGAGGAGACAACCGAATCCCAAAGTATTTAGTTGATATATTCAGTAGATTTATGTCATTTAAACTAGAAGTTTAACTCTTGTATCCAATGTAACAAAGTAATACATGTTAATGTTTCGTTTATATATATTAGCATGTATACAGGTATTGGTTTAGATCAAAACGTGACATCACGATATGAGCAGGGAGTATTTTGATGCAGCGATTTGTCGATAATCGTTACATCCTTCAGTAACAAAGTAGTACAATTTCGTACCATATCATGTACATACAAGTATCGGTTTAGATCAAAACGTGACATCACGATATTATCCTTATCGAACCATTGAGTGTCTTGATGCATCGATTTGTCGATAATCGTTCAATCCTTCACTAACAAAGTAGTACATTTTCAAATTCCGTACCATATCATGTACATACAGGTATCGGTTTAGATCAAAACGTGACATCACGATATTATCCTTATCGAACCATTGAGTGTCTTGATGCATCGATTTGTCGATAATCGTTCAATCCTTCACTAACAAAGTAGTACATTTTCAAATTCCGTA
Source organism: Haliotis rubra (assembly GCF_003918875.1). Taxonomy (NCBI): domain Eukaryota; kingdom Metazoa; phylum Mollusca; class Gastropoda; order Lepetellida; family Haliotidae; genus Haliotis; species Haliotis rubra. The sequence goes on along the minus strand of NW_025766968.1, from coordinate 2,356,608 downwards.
CCATATCATGTATACAGGTATCGGTACAGATCAAAACGTGACATCACGATATGATATCCTTATCGAAGCATTGAGTGTCTTGATACCTCAATTGAATCGTTGCATCCTTCAGTGACGGAGTTCAATCTGTGATACTACCTCTTAACGGTGAAGCCTCAAGGTGATACAGTGCTATTTATTAATGGTAGAAATTACATTCGATGCGTGCATTTATAAAACTGGTAACCTTTGTTTGTTGTGCTTCTCAAAATACGTAGTTAGCGATGAATGAAATATATCACTACATGTATATCTTTGTTACAAGGATATGTTAGATATTATATGTGAAGCCACTCTCCACCAGAATGAGACAGATAGCAACATGAAGGGTTTGTAGTGTTCTTCCAGCGTCAGTTTTCACCAACAGTATGTGTCTTTTAGTTGTGGAAGCAGCATGTAATTATTGCAAACATGTATCAAGAATCTCTGGAGTTCACGAAACTATTTAATGTTTTTATACAATCAAACCCAAAATTCAAATGTTAAAACCATTGTGTTTTATGTTTATATATCATGAAAATTATACAAATTATATGGCAATATGTGGAATATATCGGGTTCATTCTGAAACCTCCTTGGACAATCAAAATCATATGGAATGAATTATGCATAAGTGTCGTATCTGAACTATCGTGGAGTCATCACTATATTCATTTGTACAATGATATGATTTTCACAGCTATATTTTGTCATTCATACCAAACTGAATCTTTTTTTGAGGATAGTCAGAATTGTGTATTCTTTTGCACTGATGTTTAATTTGTACACCATCCCGAATGACTAATCGAGTAAACAGATTTCGAGTTATCGAGATTTCTTTGTACTCATATATGTGGTATATGTGCATGCACTGTGTTTTGTTAGTTAACAATATCTTCGGATATGATATATTTGTTATTATGATTGTATGATTCGCTATGATCCTTGTCTCAGGGGTGAAAATAACCCATTGCCCGACGTCCGAGTCCAGTGTTTTTTTTATATCACGCTGTATCGGTTTCCAGTTGACTTTCCAATGTTAATTATGTTGTTTATTTTAAAAATTAACAAGAAAACGGCCGGTATAGTGGAAAAATGATCAGGACAAGTGATTTTACATGTGCCACTGTACCGGAGTACACTAGCAATTTTAATGTTATTTCCACCCCTGTGTCTTTTGTTCATCCAGAGCACCCAGACTCTGCGTTCGTACATTTGTCCTCCACTGCAGATGTGTGTTAAGACTTTGTGATACACGCCTTTAAACGAGCCTATTACACCGTGGCAAGTAGTCAAGATAGGTCGCATTTGTAGTGATATATTACCTGTTCGTTTTGTAAATATAAATTATCGTACCGTATTCAATGGTTGTCATTTTTCTGTACAAAGGATGTCAATTTAACCCCAGTTTAACATAAAGTTCTTTGGTCCTCGAGGGCCACCCGGCGAGGCACATTGAAGAGCGATTGACAGCACTGCGGGTACCCCATTCAGTCCTCGTAGCGCTGTCAATCGCTCTTCCATGTGCTCCGCCGGGTCGCCCTCGAGGACCAAAAAGTTTATGACTGCTCTGTACTCATACATTTCCGCCGTTTTAGTAGGGGTACATGTGATTATATGTCACGTGACCGGACCTAGCAACATGTGCATGTCAATACTACGTTTATGTGAACGACTGTCTGACTGACTGAATTTGGTTTTACGCCGCTTTTAACAATATTCCAGCAATATCACGGCGGGGGACACCAGAAATGGGCTTCACAAATTGTACCCATGTGGGGATTCGAACCCGGGTCTTCGGCGTGACGAGCCAACGCTTTAACCACTAGGCTACCCCACCGCCCCTTTATGTTGATGATATCAACTATTCTTCAATATCATACAGATATTTTTAGCATGCACATATCAGAAGTATTTCAGGCTCAGAACCTTCTGACAGCTCCTCGTAATACCACATGGTCATGGTGCAGACAAACCAAGAAACAACCAGGGCGAACAGTGTTTCGCACCCAGAGTCATAGGATTCTGGTGTGACAAGAGACGCAACTCTGCACAGTCAAAATAGCTCAAGAGCTGCAATAGATCCCCAACAAACAACTATTGGAAGCAAGAGACTCGGACGCGTTTGTCCAAACAACCAATGTGTTTAAGAAGCGACTAAATGGATGGGATGGCGAGGCTCGGTTCTGACTTGCTTGTTGCAAAAACCTGTTTGCATGTGGTCCAACAACTTATGTTCGTAATAGGCGATTAAATCGACGACCAGATACGGTTCAAAATTGTCTAGATTTCGATGTTTTACCCATTTTCAAAGTTCACGTTCGATTAAAAGACATTTGGGACTAGAGGTACAGATAAGCTGCGTATCTGCGTAAATTACGCAACTGTCTATGTGAAAACTCAATTCCTATTAAGTCTATTGCGTACAAGTACGCTTGAAATTTGGTAAATTCTCAATACATTTGATCTTACATGGGTACACACAAAAATGTCAAATCTTAGCTTGCGTACCGGTGAATTAGTTCCTGTCACCAAATCTACTAGAATGTTGAGTAAGCATCCATGTGCTACAGGTAATGATAATAGAGAAAGTGACCAAAAACTTCAGTTATAAATACGGTTACGTATTTGCTATATTATCTGTCTGTTAAACGGAGCACTCGCAATATTCAAGCTTCCAGAGTCCGGAGCAGATAAAGCACTGCTTAGTTGGTTTGTTGTTTAACGCCACACTCAGCAATATTCCATATATATAACGGTGGTCTGTAAATAATCGACTCAAGATCAGACAATCCAGTGATCAATAACATGAGCAATAATCTACGCAATTGGGATACGATGACATGTGTCAACAAAGTCAACGAGCCTGACCACCCTATCCAGTTGGAATCGTCGCCTCTTACTTCAAGCATGGGTTACTGAAGATCAATTCTGACCCGGATCTTCACTGGTCGCTAAAGATGGAGGTTACTGAGGATAGATAAAATAACTGAGGTATATTGAGAGGTTCTATTTCAGCACATGAACTTGGCAACTTGCAGTCTTTCTTATCGTTGCTCGTAGTACAGATCAAATATAAATAGCGTAAACCATAAAAACACGTAAACCAACATTCAAACTTTATTATATTTTACAATTTATGGAAAATGGCAAAATACCCAATTGAGTTTGAGTGAGGTGGGTACAATTTATTTGGTTACTCAAAGGAAAATTAAAATACCCAACTGAGATGAACACAAGCGAGTACATGGCCCAAAAGGTTATCTGTAGCTCTGTTTGGGACCGAACTGTCAACATTTAGGTTTATAGATGTAAATTCTAATGGTCAGGTTTTGTTGAAGATACTTAGTCTCACGGAATCTGCAACACCAAGAAAAACAATCACGCTTTTGATACACAGGGCATTTGACCTTATTTTATGAGCGCTTCGAATGCAGTATATCCCTGTGATTCAATAGATGTGCTTCGAAATAATGCTCTTATAAATAATCCATATTGGTATGAGTTCCTCCCGTTCCCCAATCTCAAATAATATCTATAAATTAATATATACTACAATTATTAACAAAACCTAACACAACAAGTACTAGAGAAGACACAAAAATAACTAAAAGCCCCAAATTTAATTACAATATATAAGGCCGAACCATGTTGCGTTACCTCTGTTAATCTGCGGAAGAAAAATACAGGGCAACGGAAGGAACTCTTTCAATATTTTAAGGGCATATACCTCGAGTGGGTGTAGTTTCAATGTTGTCCAACGACGTTGTCACCAAGGTGTTTCATGGTGTTGCCAACTAAACAGAAGCAAAACAACTGTAGTAAAAAACTGATTTTAATTTTTCAATTATATCGTATGAAATCTATGCTCAATTCGTCCCCTTTTGAATCAGAAACGCTCATGAAATGTGTTCCTTTCACTGGCTTCTTGTCAAAGCAATAGTAATGGGGTATTCATGCTTCACTGCGGCATGGTATCTCAGTGGGCTAGCACTATAAAACCAGCTTAAGTCTGGGCTAGTACAAGCAGCCGCACATACCCACACACGCGCATGCACGTCGTCATATGAGCGAAATATTCTCAAGCACGACGTTAAATCCAATTTCACCTCATCTCACCTCAAAGCAATAGCGTTTTGAGTCAATAACCGACAAAGTAAAGGAATTCGTGATTCCCGTGCGCCACGTGCAGATATGACGCCCAGACTGCAGGCGCGACCAGACGACAGCCACTGAGCGAGACGAGAAGAGGCGAGCAGGCGTGGCAGGATACCTTTCACTGACTGTGAATATGTCTTGAATATTCTGTGTTAACGATCTCCGTTAAAAGATACAGACCCGTGCGAAAAGTATTCGGACACTTGACGTAATTTCCATAGACTTACATGTTATTTCAGTGTAGCATAAATAATGTTCGTGAAGTGAGTTTACGATGGATCTTTGTAAAATTTATTGGCAAATTTGAAATCATCTCTGCTCTGCGCACATAATTTCAGTTCGATTTTCCGACCACTATTTAACTAATGACATCACTTTTGTCAACTTACGTGTGGTTCCACAATGCACAATCCCATAGGCCGCCATGTTAAATGGAGGTCACGGCACTGTACATCTTTTGATTAACTTGTTGCCATTCGATAAATAAGCAACAGAAAATTAAACAAATTATGTGATTGTAGGTAAGATCATTCCTCACAAATGTGCAAAATTTGACTTGGATCTTACGAAAATTAAATTCATGAAAATTATTTATGCTACACTAAATTAACATGTTAGTCTATGGAAATTACGTCACGTGTCCGAATACTTTTTGTACTACTCTGAAATACTTTAACGTATGTCATTTGCATGCACTTCATACATGTTTTGGAATTTTCGGGGCAGTTCATTTGATCATCAAGTCAGGGTAAAATTTCACGTGGTGAATCTCGGCCAAATCACATCGTTTACAGATATAATATTTTTCTTTATCTGCAACGTTCAAAGGTTGTTGTGGGTACCCCAGTGAATGTTCACAATGTCCTCAAACGCGAGCGAGAGTGTTTGATTTTATCAGGTTGAAAACATTGGGAAAAACGTTGTAGGTCGTACAATCAACACAATCAGATGATCATAAATCTGCATCCACATAATTAGGATGCTTACATTGTCAAGCTTACATGCACGTGCCTCGTTTTCATGAGACCGAATGCTGTTGATCACTGGATTGTCTGGTCCAGACTCGATTATTTACAGGTCGCCGCCATGTAGCTGAAACATTGCTAAGTGCGGCGTAAAACTGAACTCTCATGAGACTTAAACGCTTTGCTAGTATGCTCGAATCAACGGAAAGATTTCAGTCTGTAATCAATGCTTCGTTTTTCCTCAATGAGGAGGGCAATACTAATCCCATCAAACCGATTTGTCAATACTTCAATACAGACAGGGTTTATGGTTGTTTAATCATTTCGACGCAGAGGTTGCGGGCAGAAGTTTTACCGATCCCAGATTGTGTTTTAGAATTTTCTGCGCTATATACGAGGTCAGGGATTTCACTGCAGTATAACTTAAATAATTTTCAGAGCGTCGTGACATCTTATTGTACTCGTGGGGTGGTAGGGTAGCCTTGTGGTTAAAGCGTTCGCTCGTCACGCCGATGACCCGGGTTCGATTCCCACATGGGTACTATGTGTGAAGCTCATTTCTGGTGTCCCGCGCCGTGATGTTGCTGGAATATTGCTAAAAGCGGCGTAAGACTAAACTCACACACTCACTCTTGTACTCGTTTTTGTCAATCGAGTGAAGGGTTGTAAAATGCATTTTCACGTGTTATGAGGCGACAAAAGAATTATGTAATGATAAAGATTGCCTGAATTTCGATTAGTGTTCAATTTTGATAAACGTTTCCCGATTTGAATTAGTGTACATTCCACTAGGTAACATAGCAAACAGTTGAATTAATTTCATTTTTTAAACCATTTTCACCGAGAACAATCCAAATTTGCCAGATACAATTTCACACCAAATCTAGAAACGTTGTATAGCCATACAGAATACTCACAATACCATTGGTTATGTTGTTAAAATGCAGCCATCATTTTGACAGAGATATTTTCCTTTTTTATCATTCTATGCATAAGAATGGATGCTTTTTATATGAAAAAAATAACCCTAACCCCTACACCTAAACCCTCGAAATAATCCTAATAAACAGAATGCATTTCAAGCGGGGGTTACTGGTGGAACTCCTACCCTTATAACCCATGCTTGTCGTAAGAGGCGGCTACCGGGATCGGGTAGTCAGGCTCGCTGACTTGGTTGACACATATCATCGTATCCTAATTGCGTAGATCGATGCTCATGCTGTTGATCACTGGATTGTCTGATCCAGCCTCGAATATTTACATATAGCAGGAATATTGTTGAGTGCAACGTAAAATGTTACTCACTCACTGCCATTTCATCAGTACGATTGTGCAGCAAATGGACTGTAGTAATTGCTGTTATGATGCTGCGAATATATCTCCGTGGTTAGAACATAGGCGTACATGGTGAAATGTGGATTTTAAGTGAAACGTTTAACAACTGTTTTTAGATTTCATTGATCTGTCAGCTGTTGAATGCAGCATTACTAAGGTACATGCATGAGGGCGGTGTTTGAATAATGAGTGCGGACCAGAAAATCCAGTGGTTGGCGGCGTTGTTCGTTGATCTGTAACATGTCAGATCTTGGAGCAGCATTCAGAATTTGGATCTGTTCCTGATGCCAATAGTGTAAGGGTGAATAAAGTCCTGTCTTCTACTAAAACCATTCTCACTCCGCAGTAACAAGTACTTGTACTGGAAGTTAGATCTATTTCAGGTATCAGGTTCCCCAGTAGAGATCTCCAATCAGTGTCATGATAAAGGCGTACATCTCGGGAGTCTCCTGTCGGTTCCCCAAGTCCAATAATGTCCAGGTAATGTTTTTGTGTATATTACTTTAGTGAATCTGTCATGGCTGGGAGGTATTTTGAACATGCAGCCTTCCAAATTCGGGATTATATTTAACGTTTGTTTGCATTATAAATTTAATGAATACCTAACTGAGCATGTTGGTGGTTAATGAGAATTAAATTTCTGATTGGTCTGCCGGGGACTGACTGGTCCTCCATGTAAAGGACTGTTATCCTGGAGATAGTGTTCCAGTATGTGACTCATGTGGATTCGGGGCGTTGGGATAGTCTAGTGGTTAAGGCGTTCACGCGTCATGCTGAAGACCCGTGTACGATCACAGGCCCTCGTGTCTTTGCGAAGATTAAAGATGTTAAAAAATATATTAAAAACTGAGATAACCCCCGACTCGAAATGCTTCACAGTACAATACATTATGACTCATAATGTATTATGTTCTGTGGAGCATTTCGAGTTCAGAGCTAATCCTTGTCCCTTCATCAGGTGAAAGGTCGTATAAAAAATAAAAAGAAGTTATCCATAAAAAGGTGTCATGTATTCATGTTCGTCCAACTTCTAAAGACCTTTCAATAGCTTTATATCGGCTGATATCTGATAGTGTGACAGTCATCACAGCATTTTGCACAATGTTCGACTACCTCTGCACGGGTAGGACAAATCTTCTGATCACTTACATTTACTTTTAGAGCCAACAAAGGTTGGATTGGTTGGTCGGTCACGATATCTACGGTTTTAAATCATCTTTGGACTAGTTATATACAGACAAGACAAATTTCAGCTATTAACTGGCTCAGGCACAAGGGGTCATCTCAAAGATATGTTGTGTTTTTTTCATGTGTCTTGAATATGTCTCATCTGTTGATTATCATCTTACGTGTCTTTCATAACGTTTATGTTGAGATATGTAAATGAATTTGATACCTATAGAAAAGCTTAAATCAACACTTTCATATATCAACTTCATAAATTGTAGATATAAATGTGAAAAACAGGTTTGTTTCTATTTCCGACAGTACTTTAGTGCATTTGGATGTTTTGTATTGAACTCGAAATCTACGCTGCTGAAGTATGTGACTGTCCTTTCCACCAGGAGTTCTGGCAGAACCTGATTGACGGCGTGGATATGCTGGGCCCTTCACGCTGGCCCCCGGGACTTTATGGTCTTCCACCTCGGGCAGGTAGCATCCCAGACCTCGGGACCTTCGATGCAGAATTCTTTGGATATTCAGAGACTGAGGTATAGTGAGACCTTTGTTTGGTTACCTTACAAGACAATGTTCGTGATGCCTTTGGTACCTGTGTTCATAGATTGGACAATCCTGGTAATAAAACACTTTTTATTTAAATTCATGAAAGAAAGTCTAGCAAATTCAACCAAGCAATGATAGGTTTTTAGAGATGCACAGGACACTTGGTTGGCATTATCGTACCCGATCAGCCGGGGTATTGCTCATGCTATCAATCCCTGCTTTGGTCGACCCGACAAGATCTGGGTCTTCAGCAACCAATGCTTGTCGTAAGAGGCGACTAAAGGGATCGGTTGGTCAGTCTCGCTGACTTGGTTGATGCATGTCATCATATCCCAATTGCGTGGGTTAATGCTCATAGTGTCAGTCACTGGATCGTCTGGTCCAGATTCGATTATTTACAGACCGCCGCCATGCAGCTGAAATATTGCTGAGTGCGTCGTTAAACAACAAACACTGATTCGGTCCAAAGTCAACCCATAACAGGCCGTTATATATACTCCTCACAAAAAGTTAAGCAGCACAAATTTTTACTCCCATTACATTTTCATTTATTTTAATTGCAAATCAGGGAATGATGCAATAGAAAGGTGAAACATATGTGCACACGATTAACAAAATGAAATGAAATGGTATTGAGCAATAATAGACTTACAAATCATCAAAAGCATGTACCCGTGAAACAGTCGTGCAAAATGTGCTGCATTGATGGAGCAAAATGTTAACATTAAGGTTCAAGTCGGTTTTGGACAGTGAAGCAGTGTTCAGTAAAGCGTATGACCACCATGAGCACAAATGCAAGCTTCTACAAGTCTTTGCAACATGGAGACGGTAAAGACGACTTCCAATAATGTCCCAAGCATGTTCAAAGGGATTAAGATCAAGTGAGCTTGCAGGCCAGTCCATATGTGTGATGTTGATCTAAACAACATCGTTAACGACACTTTCTCAGGCATTATAATCCATGGACGGGCATTATCATCCATAAAAATGAAGTTAGGACCAGCTTGTTGTACCAGAGGAATGACTACAGGTAGGTTTACACCGATCAGGGTGCATGTGTGAAGAGTGGAGCACATTCATGCCACACATTTTGCATGTTGTTTCTGAGGGTGGTTGTGTTCGGGTGATGTCAATGTTCTCAGATAAATCAATTTGACAGTCACTAAAGGTTATGTATTCTTTTAATATTTACCTTTCAGTAACATGTCGGCAAAATCGAGCTTGATAAAGATATAACACTGAAAATTCGTGTTGCTTATTTTTTTTGTGAGGAGTATATATGTCCAGCTTGCATATTGTTGACTGTAGTTAATATACAGCATTGGTTGGTGTATTTTGCCAGGCTCGGCATAGCAACCTGCTGCTACGACTTCTGTTCGAGGTGACGTATGAGAGTGTTGTCGACTCAGGGCTGACCCTGTCCTCACTGCGATCAGACAGGACGGGACTCTATGTGGCCTGTACTTTCTCTGATGCAGATGCCATCACGACCTCGGCTGTAACGGACAGTGTACATGGTAAGGGTACAGTTTCACTGCACATTGTATGTGTTGTTGATCCGTGTGGTGGTGATCCGAGTCATTTTAGTCACTACCTGCTATGGACAGTATGTGGGTTGGTCGACTCATTGTTTACATACATGATAATGTCAGCTCAAATCATCGAACACCTGCTTTCAATATTGATCTGAGACAAACCAGAAGAAGTTTCAGTACATTTATATTACTTAGAGATTCAACAACGCCCGATTATCCAGATTACCTTCCTTTATCTGTCATGATATAACAATAGTCATATGATACATCGGACATAATTTAACTGCCGAGTTGTAAATATGCTTTTATATAGGATTAACGAAACTGAGGATTACTGTGTGGTAAATGTCCAAGCTGGAACAAACTAACTGCTTTAATTTTGTGGACTAAGCTCCAAAACTTATTTCCTAAAACCATTTGACTTTGTTTTTCAAATGACAAGTGTTCAAAACTGCTTGGATTCATAGGGATTAGAAATAGCTTCCTGGAATGCATATTTCCGTTTACATCTGAAGTCGACTGTAAATCAGGTGTTATTGGTGTTCCAGCCAACCTGCGGTCGACCCTGCTGCAACAGTTGAACGCTTGGTACAGGTTCCAGGGACCTGTGGCCTCCGTGGACACAGCGTGTAGTTCCTCAGTCAGCGCTCTGCAGATGGCTGTCACAGATCTCATTACAGGCAGATGTAACTATGCTGTTGTCACAGGTGAGAAATTTGCTGGTATGCAGATGATGCTTGGCGGGGAAATGCCTAGTGAATAAAGCATTCGCTCATCACGCCAAAGACCGTGGTTCGATTTCCCATGGACTAGCATGACTTAATGATACATACTTAAAATGTTGGTATTATGCATTGTAGCTAAAACCCACCTGCGACCAAAACATAAGAAACGTTGCATCAACTAAACATCTGGACAGCCCGTCATATGTGTTCTATGCTGCATCGGCCCACCTCGGTGGTCTAGCGCATGCAGCATTTGTCCGGGTAGCCTGAGATAGGTGGTTCGATCCTCGACTGCATCACACCAACCGACATCAATGGGTGGTACATGTGCTAGCACTATTAAACCTGCATTTCGACAGACTAGAACAAGAAGGAACGCGTTTCCATCATGCAGACATGCATATACGACGCTAAGGATATTCACGATATTGAACGCGACTTTAATGCCTCTCCTTGCCCCTCTTGTACAGACACTGTGGCAACTTAATGGTTTTCCTTAACATGATGGTGTAAGGTGCGGATCTGAGGACAGCCAAATCGCCAGGATTGCTCCTGAGTGTCGATTGTTAACCAATTGATGCTTGTCAAGCTCACTGTTGGGGAGTTGTTCAGTTTTCAAACCGCCATAGATCCAAGAACATCAAGGGAAGAACCGATCCTCGATAGCAAACGCTTGTAACAGGCGACTAAGGGTCAGGCTGGCTAACGCATGGTTGATGCATGTCATTGTATCCCAATTGCGTATATCGATGCTCATGTTGTCATTCACTGGCTCATCTGGTCCATATTCTATTACTTACATACCACCGTCATATAACAATCTAGGCCGTCCGCTTCAACGTAAACACAGTACTGCTGGTAGATATCTGCATTTGTTATGATTATTTGGAATTGTTTGCTTCATTTTTCCTTTGTAGGCGTCAATTTGATTCTGAGTCCGAATTGTTCGCAGTCTTTCAACAGATTAGGCATGCTCAGCCCCACTGGAGATAGCCATGTGTTCGACATCAGCGCTAACGGCTACGTGAGATCGGATGGAGTAGCAGTTCTCATCTTGGCGAGGTGAGGATTTTTATCAGTTACGAAATGTTTCAAATGTAGTACCGTCTTGGTATGTGCTATGATCATTTAAAAGATGAAATACTCATCAACACAGGAAATGTAATGTATGTATTAATGCTTTTGGTACTGATTTTTAGATACGGATGCAAAAACTTCTGAAAAAAACTTCGAAATGATGTTAGGTTTTTATGATATTGTTTTTTCGTGGAATGTTTAGCAATGCCAGATTCCCAATAGTTGGTCCAAACAGTACATTGTCCATTCTACATTTAAGTGGCAGGATTCCTGAACTATCCTCAAATGTACAGATACAGAAAATGAACAAGTCTTTACATGCCTGTTATTTGATTGCAGAAATCCGGAAAGATGCGAAAGGATCTACGCAACCATTGCGGACATTGCTGTAAACTGCGATGGATACAAGGTGGAGGGTGAGTCAGCCATCCTGTCGTCATTGTCCATCATGAACTGTACATATCTTACAACAAGCCTTTCTTATTTTAATTTTTTTAGTATGTCATTTACAGGTTATAGTGATTATGATTTTGCAGGAATAGTGTACCCAAGCCGATCATCTCAAGGCAATCTCCTAAGGTCCTTGTATGGCGAGAAGTTGATACCTACATCAAGTCTCGCCTACGTCGAGGCTCACGGTACAGGCACTCAGGTGAACTATTGATTGTAATGGAGGTTCAATATGGGGTACTGTAGTCATAGCGATATGTCCCTTTGTGCAATTGGTCCCATGTTTCCTAGTTTAGACGTGGCTATGTTTTAACACCGCTGGTTGCAATTTGCAGGTATAATAAGGTCTCAAATATTAAAGGTCGGTGGGGTAGCCTAGTGGTTAAAGCGTTCGCTCGTCACGCTGAGGGCCCGGGTTCTATTCCCAACATGGGTACAATGTGTGAAGCTCATTTCTGGTGTTCCCCGCCATGACATTGCTGGAATATTGCTAAAAGCTGCGTAAAACCATACTCACTCACTCACTCAAATATTCAGCATTCTTAATTGATGATGTAATTCCCCGGAATTTAGACTTAGTTATTTACATGCAACCGTCATACATGTATATCTGGAACATTGTTGAATGCGGCGTTAAACAACTCCCAAAACAAACTAATTATATAATAAAGTGAATAAAATGCATGAGCAATGTTCGAGTTATTTGCGGAAATATTTGAAGAAACATATGAAGTCAAAGAAGTTAATCGGGGACAGTACCAACTTAGCATGTTTGTGACGATTTGGGTTCGTTGCTACCAGTATAGAAGTATGCTCTTTGTGACATTGCTCTTCAACATTATAATTTTTTTCCTAAGGCTGGTGATTGCCTGGAGTTGAACGCAATCCTGGATGGCTTGTGTGAAGGGAGGGACGAACCCCTTTTGGTTGGGTCGGTGAAAAGCAACATGGGTCATTGTGAAGCAGCTTCAGGTCAGACGGCAATCTTTCTTTCATGTAATTCATATTCAAATAAGAAAAGCCGGCTTCAAATGTGTGGTGTCAGCAAATCCTGTGGAGTACTCTTAAAACGGATATCCAAGGCTGTAGTTTCATCGTGCATGACATCACATTATTACCTGTATCTTGGCCTTAGACCTTTGGTACAAATAGTGTTTTGAGATCTTTAAATACAGTATGATGCTTCCAACTCCATAGCCACAAACAAGTGCTTCTTCACATGAGATATTCGAGCAATCTTATTTTCTGTTCAGGGTTATCGGCTGTGGTCAAGTGTATAATGTCCATCTATCATGGCATGATCCCACCCTGTCTTCACTACAAGACTCCTAATGAGGGTATTGAAGGAATACCACTTGGCAAGATAAAGATTGTGGATACATGCCATAAACTGAAAGGCCAGTATTTTTTGTTTGGCCAAAGCTTACAAGTTTCTGACTGAACACCAGTATGTTTCTTCCCTAGGAAGAGTTGAGAGGGTACAATAGTTGTATCATAATGGCGCAGTTCACTGTTGCCCTTCAGAGACACGTTCCTGTAAAATGATAGTGCTATTAACATGGAATCAGAAATTCTATTGGGTTCAAATATCAGCTGTTGAAATGGTCATGCTTTTCCGTTTGTCATTACCATATGTAACAGTGGTTTTAGAAAGTGTTATGCAGAGTATCTTCATGCATCCTTCACCAGATCTCGCCACCAGTAGTATATATAATGATAGTCCGGGTTCAAGTGAAGCCCCAGTTAAAACTTAGCCCCTCGATTGTATCCCACTTTTGGCCCAGTTACTTGTGCCGCTATGACGTGTTGACAGGGGTAACATTGGTAACATAATTCCTGTCTAACGAACCCTCTCCCTGGCCCATCTCTCAAGTAGTACAAGTTCGTCTCGTCGGCTTTGATGTCCACTTTTACTATGTTGTAAGTTTTGACTGACCATATAGGATCAGTGGCTCGTTTCCGAATGTCACCTTCGTGTTCCCCCGGCTGGTAGAGGTATCTCACGAGGGCCCTATCTGGTATCTGTTTCTCCTTCCCACGCAATGGCGCAGCCACTATTGATTTTAGTTTGATAGCGTCGGCTGGTTTCTTGCCGGTGAGACGGGTGATTTCGTGGTTTATGGCCAACACCACCTGAGGTAACCGCGCTACCCATTCAGTCGATCGTTTCCCCGGGTTGGCTATCTCTCTCGCATACTGATACCCGAATAAGCGCTCTACCAAAGTCCGATTGAATCTCTCAACTATGGCTTGGCTGCGATGGGCTCCGGCCGTGCCACGCCTGACCTTGGTATCGTGTTTGTCTAGCAGGTGTGACACGATACCCATGAACTCCCGCCCGGGGTCAACTTGCAGCTCTGTGGGCCACGTCAGCGGACTGCGCTTGTATATGCGTTCGAACCCGCGGGCTACCTGGGCTAAGTCTTTCGTGTTTACGGGTTCGGCTTCCTTGTAGCGACTGGCAACGTCCACGACGGTTAGGGCATACTTGTACCTCTTGTCGTGGGGTAGGAACAGGAGGTCGGCCTGGTGAACGCTATTGGGTATGTTAATACCGAACTTCCTTCTAGGCACGTAGCGTGGTGCCGGTAAATAGATCTGCCACAGGGCTTGTTTTTCAAGCCACGCTTTGGCCTCATTTGGGGGTACTCGCACCATTTTAGCCAGCTTATGTACGGCGCTAACTCCTTTCCAGTACCCACGCTGTAGTAAATAGCCTCAAACTTTCTCTGGTTCCGTGACATCCCGATATATATACACCTATGTTCTTGGTTCAATTTTCTCATGCCCGTACGCGTACGTGTTTATCCCATCAATAGCTATCCAACGTTTAGTGTCCATCGGCGACAGGGACGTCTTGTTTATAGTCAGTCCGTATATCCTATGCCCATCACTTCTAAGCGTGTTCATTTTATGCCTAAAGGTACGGGTCTTGAACAGGGCTTCCTTGAATCTGGCGTGTTTGATGTGTTGTTTCACCACGTACTTCTTAACACCCTTCGCCTTCCGGATCTCACCATTGTCTGCCTTGAGGATGGAGTACATCTTGGGTCTCAAACCTATGTACTCAGCTATGGGCGTGCCGGCACACTCGTCCTTCATCTTACCTAGGACCTTTTTATTTACCGTGCTGTGTATGGCATGGCCCTTGGGGGAGTCGCTGGTGTCATACAAATCGAGGCGTTTTTTCATGTCCTCATACACGTCCTCGGTTCGAATCCCCATCAGCAGCGAATCCGTGTCAGTGTACAGCACTTCACACCTGGCGCCGTACTGTTTCTTGAGCTCGTTGTAGTAAAAGTCGTACATCAGGTGTTTGGATAAATCGAGGATGCTCATCCCAAAGTAAACAGGCCGGTTGAATTTGATGTGGCTTTTCTTCATGTGTAGGGCAACCAGGCCGTCGCTGAATATCTTGCTCCGGTTGAATGCCGGGCTGGCTATCAGTCTCCTGAGCTTGTCTTCCTCATTCGACCGAACCAGCTTCACGGTCACACGTTTCCTCAGGTTCTCCATAGTCTTACCGAACACCGAGTTGTTCATGAGCTTGTAGAGGTTTTTCTCAAAGTCACTCTTGGCCAGCTTTCGCAGGTCCGTGTTCATTCTGATGTAAGGCTCCATCCAGGGGCTCTGGTTGAACTTGAGCACCCTGTTTATTTTGGTCAGCCTCATACCCAACGACAGGTACAGCTGTAGGTTGCGATAGTGAACGATGTACTTGGTCTTATTCATTAAGTTGGGCACTAGTTTTTCAACGTCTGCCACCCGCCCACCTAGCAAGTTATGTTGGTACTCAGACATCCAGTCTGGGTTAACCCTCATACGTTCGGGGGCTAGGGGTAGCTGTTGTGCGATGTGTGCAATGCCTTGGGGTACTGTAAACGTACTTATTTTCGCGTGGTGCAATTTTCGCGGAATTGACAGTTTAGACTACATCGCGCGGTCAATTATTCGCGCAATCAGTAATTGCCGGAACTGCCAGCCGTCTCTTTGGCCGCCACTAATAGCAGTGAAAACAAACAGAGTGGCCGAACCTGTCAGGTGGCATTTATTACTTACTCACAGGAAATCCCTATCTGTGCGATATACTAGTACACAGTAACCCGTTTACTCCCGGAAGAGATGAAAAACACATCAGTATTATGTTCCGAATTCTGACGATCTGACTAATTAACTTATACTGTATATGATGCTCTTTGTGATTTCAAACAAGCCGGGTTGTTGGGAATGAGATGATTGAGTGTTAGTGACTATTCGCTTCATGATGATACGTTTGTATCTAAATGAATAAATAAAATACTGCTGTATTATTTCTTTCCGAGTCGTTTCGTGGTAATCTGTTTTGTATCAAACCATCTGTCATGTGACCAATTTCCATGGCGGCCACAACACACATTGCTGTTTTCGCTAATTCGGCGATGGGATTTGGCTCATTATTTAATTATGTTTTGGGAAATCCATTACAGCGACAGTTAAGTTTGATTCTTTATGCTACTATCAGTCGTCATTTTAAGATTCCCGTAGATTTCTGTCTTCAAACTTGATGTGTTATGGTAACAACTCAGGGGCGAGCGTGGCTAGACTGAATGAATGACAGGTTTATTCGCGGTGTATAAATTTTCGCGCTAAAATGTTAAAACCGAAATGCGCGAAAATAAAACCTGCGCGAAATATACTACGTTTACAGTATTCTAAGTCCACCTCGAGGATATAACCTTTGTTCGAATCTGGCGCGATGCTCATAACATCGACCTCGTACGATGCCCATTCGAATCCCCCTGTGGGTAGATACTGGCTCATGGCCCAGCCATACAGGTTGTTGGCGTCGAGGTAGAGAATATGATTGGTTGGCTTGCTCTTGGTCGTAGCCCTTCACGTATTGATTATTTGCTTTCGCGTATCGTTTAGAGACCATGGAAATCTCACCTCGCAAGCCTTTCTCAATGAATAGGTGCATGTCGTAATCGGTGAGCAATTCCAACTTAACTCCGGTCTTTTTCAACAATGCATCCCACGACAGACCTGGGCTGGTGTAGTACCATGCGGAGTCGAGTTGATACTGCTTAAAACACGTCCGCCTAAACGTCTCAAACACGTCGGCTAGCAGCAGTACATCTGTCCTCAAGTACAGGTCGATGATAGTCTATAGCCCGTTTATTCGCGTGCGCAGTAATCGTCTTGGGTGATTGCCGAAGTCGGTCAGGTTGCTGTAAAATTCTCTGATGGGAGGCAGTCGGGTCTCGCGAACTTGGCCCAACTATCCATGTTCTTGTAGGGGTACTAGCCCTTCCTCATCAGCAGGGGTCGAGTCTCGGCGTCGGTATATCGATCAGTTATGGGGAAGGTATCGTTGGCCTTGACCAGACTGTCGAGTGATGACAGGAGGAACTGAACCGAGTCGATGAACCTCAGGCCATTCAAACTGAAGGAGATGTATCTCTCCATGTTGTTGGGGATGCATGTCAGGTTGCCGTCGACTTTCGCGATGGCCTGCATGATCAAGTGAGAGTCGTACCCTCTCAAGTTGTGGAAGACCACGGGGATGTTTATTGTCTTGGGGGTGATTCTAAGCTTGAGGTTGCACGGGTTGTGAGCTGCGCCTCTATACTTACCGGTGACGTGGCAGTGATCTCTCACCGAATCACCATTCAGAGGTGAGTCACACGTGGCATAGAGTGCTGCAGGCGTGAGCTAGCCTGTCGGCTTGGGTCATACGCATGGGAGCGACTGTATACAGTGCATTCCTAATACTTTTCTCTTCCTCCTGCAAACACTTTAGAAACTTTTCAGCCGCGTCGGGACCCCTATACACTACCGGAGCTTTCGTTTTCCCATCACATCGGACGACCACGTATCCAAACCCACAGGCCTCATGCTCCTGTGTTTTCTGTGTGGTTGGGGTACCCCATTCGACCGAACCAGCTTCACGGTCACGCGTTTCCTCAGGTTCTCCATAGTCTTACCGAACACCGAGTTGTTCATGAGCTTGTAGAGGTTTTTCTCAAAGTCACTTTGGCCAGCCAGCTGCAGGTCCGTGTTCATTCTGATGTAAGGCTCCATCCAGGGGCTCTGGTTGAACTTGAGCACCCTGTTTATTTTGGTCAACCTCATACCCAACGACAGGTACAGCTGTAGGTTGCGATAGTGAACGATGTACTTGGTCTTATTCATTAAGTTGGGCACTAGTTTTTCAACGTCTGCCACCCGCCCACCTAGCAAGTTATGTTGGTACTCAGACATCCAGTTGGGCTAACCCTCATACGTTCGGGGCCAGGGGTAGCTGTTGTGCGATGTGTGCAATGCCTTGGAGTATTCTAAGTCCACCTCGAGGATATAACCTTTGTTCGAATCTGACGCGATGCTCATAACATCAACCTCGTGCGATGCCCATTCGAATCCCCCTGTGGGTAGATACTGGCTCATGGCCCAGCCGTACAGGTTATTGGCATCGAGGTAGAGAATATGATTTATTGGCTTGCTCAGGTCGTAGCCCTTCACGTATTGATTATTTGCTTTCACGTATCGTTTAGAGACCATGGAAATCCCACCTCGCAAGCCTTTCTCAATGAATAGGTGCATGTCGTAATCGGTGAGCAATTCCAACTTAACTCCGGTCTTTTTCAACAATGCATCCCACGACAGACCTGGGCTGGTGTAATACCATGCGGGGTCGAGTTGATACTGCTTGAAACACGTCCGCCTAAACGTCTCAAACACGTCGGCTAACAGCAGTACATCTGTCCTCAAGTACAGGTCGTGATAGTCACCCAGATTCTTACAGCCCAGTTTATTCCATACGTTAATCGCGTGCGAGTAATCGTCTTGGGTGATTGCCGAGTCGGTCAGGTTGCTGTAAAATTCTCTGATGGGAGGCAGTCGGGTCTCGGCGAACTTGGCCCAACTATCCATGTTCTCGTAGGGGTACTAGCCCTTCCTCATCAGCAGGGGTCGAGTCTCGGCGTCGGTATATCGATCAGTTATGGGGAAGGTATCGTTGGCCTTGACCAGACTGTCGAGTGATGACAGGAGGAACTGAACCGAGTTGATGAACCTCAGACCATTCAAGCTGAAGGAGATGTATCTCTCCATGTTGTTGGGGATGCATATCAGGTTGCCGTTGACTTTCGCGATGGCCTGCATGATCAAGTGAGAGTCATACCCTCTCAAGTTGTGGAAGACCACGGGGATGTTTATTGTCTTGGGGGTGATTCTAAGCTTGAGGTTGCACGCGTTGTGAGCTGCGCCTCTATACTTACCGGTGACGTGGCAGTGATCTCTCACCGAATCACCATCAAAGTAATTCCAAGTGTGCCCAGCCCACGGCACATCAAACCCTACTTTCACCATGATTGTAAACAATCACCCCTTATATAGTTCGCTAACAATCATGGGTTTGAGGACACTGATATCTATACTTTCCCCCACATCCAGCTTCCAGCTTCTCAGGCAACGACTTTCCCTGGGCTCGATTTCCACAAACATTGTTATACCTAGGTGTGCCCACAGTCTTTAATTTGGGCACTACACTGCTATCCTGAGGAGGCGCCTACGTTCTTTTCTGTAGTCGTTTTTCATCTCGTAGATGAGATGATGCCTGACTATGTTTGCCCCGTGAGCTTTGCATAGGCAGTAGTGCCCTTTCACCCCGATACCACACACAGAACACGTGTAGTTCGGGCTTCCCATGTGGAAACAACAGTACCCCTCAGTCCTGCAGTTTCTACCACAGGCCTCTGTCTTCCCCATAAGTATATATTGGCATCGGTACGGAGCAGGTCTCATCTTTGGTATACCCATATGAGTACTTAGTATAATTGTTTTGCAACCAACGCAGTCGCTGCTAGACCCAGCGATAAAGATCAATTCCCGGTCCATTTGCCCAGGGGATGGTGTGTAGTACTGAGCGAGTGTGGGCTTAATGAGTGGTTCTAACTGTTTACCTGTTAGTAGGTAGTATTCTCTCGCTGCGTCGTTGACATCGTGGAATGTTTTAATGGCATGGTTCTCACGCCTGAGTTGTTCGTTAATGTAATCGATCCTCTGTACACGTTTTTTCGCGTACTCAGATTGCGCTGCTTGTAATCGTTCCACAGCTATGTCGTGCCGCTTCCGTTCAGCTTGTATCTCAGCCGATGTGACTCCCGTAGTTTCGAGAAGAGGAAATTACTCCCGGAAAATGCCAGGGCGTTTACTAACGCCCCGCCGACCATCATGGCGATCGTAGCCATCCTATATATAATTACATTTACTTCAAAATATTTTCCGGTAGGATCCCTTGTTTTACTAGGATGTCCTTGGTGGCCATCGCCATACCCAGGTTCATTATGAGCATACCCATATCCTACAGGTTGAAATCTAGCTTGATAGTCGGTTGTTTAAGCACCATTTTGGTCAACCTAGCGTACCCTACAGCTAGACTGGCGACCACGGTGGCTTGGTATGCGTCGTTGACAAACGTTTTCCCCTCAGACATTATGTATATTATAAAAATATATATTTATAACATGATATGTGGGTTGACCTCTAATTGTGGGGGTTCCTCCCGGGGCTCCCTGTGGGGTTGTTTGTTATATAACCATGAGATAGCCACGACAGCAGTTGCGCCTGCAATCAACAGGAGTGGAGCCGGGCTCCACGTGTTACTTTTATGTTGGTTAGACCACCTTTTTATACCGGCAGCTACTCTCTTAGGGTTCTTCTGCCTGGTGACTGTAGGGGGTTGGGACGTGGGGGTTTCCTCTGAAGGGGTTTGGGGTTCGCCCAACGTGGGGTCTCCTCCTGAGGTGTCCCCTCCTGTGTCATTTCTTGGGCAGCATCCATCTTGTATACTATTATTATTATTTTTCCCCTCCTTAAATTGGCAATGCTTTGCTGTGATAATCGCCGCCGTCACCGGGGCTAAAAACATACCGTATTTGTGGTACAGCACGCAGCTGATAGAGCTCAAGGCGTGTTCAATAAAAGGGTCTTTCTCAAGGTCCTCCCACAGGTAAAGTCGGCGTTCCTGGGGAATGGGAAGGAAGTACGACGCAATACCAGTGTATATCTAGGTCATAGCCGATCCTATAGTCTTTGTCATCTCGGCCCCGAGTCTAGCCTCGTATCTAGCGTACAGCTTATCGATTTCTTCGGCTGACATTTTGTGAATTTTATCGGGAGTGCAGTCCCCAAAGTAATGTTTGGCTTTGCCGCCAACAGCCAGCGCCACCAGTCTCTCTCGCTTGTCGTCACTCACCTGTGACGACTGTGGCACCAACAGTTGTTCTAGCAATTCATCACACTCCATCTTATAATGTAATAAGCAAGTTTTAGTTTTAATAATATAATACCCGATGCAGGCGAAACACAGCGAAATGAAGGTTAAATTGCACACAACGAGAACTTCAAAAACAACCATCGTATAGAACTGTAACAATTAATTGCTAAGCGCTAAGCATTGCTAAGCTTTGCTAAGCATTTGCTAAGCTTTGCTGAGCATTGCTAAGCTAAAACACCCTATAGGCCGCGGGTTGGTCGGTCTTGAGCACGAGCTTAGCATGTTTAGTTTCAGCGAGCTGTTTCTTCACCGATTCCCTATCATGTTTGCTCATCACATCGTTCTCTCTCAAACACTCCTCGAACGAATCCCTGTCCTTGCAGTCGAATAAGGCCACCCATCGCGTCTGCTCCCTGAGGTCTTTCAACACCGAGTTGAACTTCTGCGTTAGTACCCAGACGCTGTGCTTTGCGTGCCGGCCGGAGAAGGCCAGGTACGATAGCATGTCTCTCTTTTTTGTTATCTCGCGATTAGCGCTGCAGTCGTCCAGTATGAACAGCGTCGACTCCCCTTTAAATTTGTTGTGAAAAGCCTTCAACCAGTCCTGCAGACGTGTCCCCGGGTCGACTCTGTGTACGTCCGGGTCCGTCATCACCCAAGGTCTTTCCGTGTACGTTCTATTCATGTGCAGAGTAGGGCACATGATAACGATGTTGTCGAAACACGTAGTACCCTTCCAACATATCCAGCACGAAAACGGTCTTCCCACAACCAGTCTGCCCGCACACTTTGGCGCAGTGTGGGTCGCAGGGCAAATCAATAGATGGCTTGTTGGCAAGCAGTGGCTTGCTGGCAGGCAAATCAGTAGATGGCTTGCACGAATCTCCCATTCTCTATATTAAGTTGCGCGTCCATAATAACGTACAGATATAATTTCAACTTGCCTGCCGGTTGAGCCTTCTTGGTGATCTGGATTGTTATCCCCTCGCTGCCGTTGTCTATGCGGCGACCGCTACCGTGCAGTTTATCGTCATCCATGGATCGCATGTCCAACCACAGCGCGTACTTGGTGGTCAGCTTCGCCGATCTGCACGGAGGATAGGTCCAGGTCTTTGGTTATGTGGTGTTGTTTGGCCGGTAGCTTTTTTATCTCATCCCACTGCTGGTGTGCCCTCATACCGGCGCTGAACAGCTGGTTGGGCACGCCCTCGATGGTCACTTCCACCTTTCCAATTGCGGGGTTGAAAAACTTCTCGCTGTCCCTTCGGAACGGCTCGTAATCCTCCACTGGGACGATCAGGATACCTTTCATCGATCGCACCGGCACGTTTAGGTTGATATTCCACAGCGTGTCACTCTTATCCCGCACGACAGATCTATGCCTCAGGACCCTATCGTACAGGATGGCCACCTTCCAACGAGTACTGGTTTCGAACCTGCCTGGCCAGCTCCTGGCTAGGGATCATGTCGAACTCCAGAGAGATGTTGTCGATGGTGTAACTGGCCTCATCACCGTTCGGCGTACACACGACTTTGCTGTAGTCGTTAAACGTGAGCTCGTATTCAAGCCTATCACCCAGCGCGGCCTGGTAAAACGGCACGTGTCCCGTGAGCAACTCGAAGTCGAGCGGCACGCAGAACCTGTTCCCGTATGCTTGGGCGATGGCCTTTTCACCGTCCGTGATCTTGTCTAGCTGGTCTGCCGTGAAGCCGTATCCCATGCGCAACCGGGTCGATTTGCTGATGCCCTGGTACACGTCATTGACGCGTTCTCCCTCGCTTTTCCAGAGGTCCCCGTAGCAGTGAAACACGTAGCTGTCGTCGATGCTCAGCACCTCGTTACTGCTGATCTTGATGGTGGTTTTCTTGATGATGGCTCGGCCTACATTCCGCACTAGCTCGCGTTTGTCGTTGTCGGAGGTCAGCGTGAGTTTGAACGTCAGTCGAACCGTGCCTGGTACGATAAGGTCATTCTGGCCCAGGTTTGGAAATCTAACCAGCAGCGTTTGGTTCTGGTCTATCTTGCTGGGATTGTTGGTGATGGTCACCGACTGGCGCACGGCTCTGACGCCTAGAGGCTCTCTTGATCTTCGGAAAGGATCTACTTTCCTACCATACATTGTTATATAGATAAAATATAAAAGTTTAATATTAAATAATGGCTGAAGGCGGTCATGAGTACATCCCTATGGATGATATGTGGGATGATAGTGCCCAGGCGTTCAGGGAGGATGACACCACATTCACGAATAACCCCTTAAGTGCTGAACTTGTACAGCCGGCCGTCGACGATTATTACGACGCAGTTGAAAAGAGAGACAACATCAAGCCGTTGGTACGAGACTATGCCAAGTTTACCGTCGATAAGAAGGGCACACTGCGATTGAAGGCTCACCCGGGGGTCGATATCATGAAAAAAGACGGGAAAGGACCGTATGCTTTGTCAACACTCACCAGTCGCCCTGGTGGGAGTCAACTGATCCGTGATGAACTAGGCTTCATAGATTACGGTGGCGCACGGCCTAAGCTTCCCCCGAAGGTCGTCCAAGATCTGCAAGCAGCCAGGCCCGAACTCAGTAATACCGGGGACGTACCCCAACGTGCTAAAGAAACATCAGACAGTCTCGAAAAAATATTGGCCACGTACCATGCCACCCCCTTGCCGGGTCTCGAATTTACCCTGAGGGAACTTCGAGGCCTAGATGAAGCCTTGAAACATGTACGCGGAGAAGTCGTGAACAACATGGGGAAACTGAACGAAGTCGACGAGCACATTGCTCGCGAGAAAATAAAACTCGCCGAATCGGACGGTGATATGAAACGTCATATCCAGGAGAGAATAAAAAACTTGGAAGACGAGAGACGGACTCGGTTGGAATCCGCTTCCTCGAACCGGGAAGCCCTCCGATCACAGATCAGTCGTGTACGGGAAACCATCGATCGAGTCCTAAATGATGGCCAACAGGATCCGAATCCTCTTCCAGGACCAAGGGATCACCATCGCCAGCATTCTGACTGCATTGGGCTTCATCATATCAACCCTGGTGGTGTCATTGATGCCTGCCGGCCGCAGTGGTACACCAACACCCCCAAGTGGTGGCGCCAAAGACTGGATAAGAAAACACCTGAAATCCCTCGGGGAGGCCCTGGCTAAACTGGCTGGTAAGGCCGCCGAAGCCCTGCCCGGCATCCTGGGTAGCATCGTCTCGTGGCTGCTAAGCGCTCTGGCTAAAACTGCCACGTGGCTCGGTCAAAACCTGTGGGCAGCCATCGTCGCCGTTGCGGGTCTGGTGTACGTAGTGGCTAAGGAATTTTTAACCAAATGAGTCCCAAACCGGCCGCGACCCCACCAACCACCAGGGCTGTTTTACGGTCGATTTGCTGCTGATTGGACGCCTGCTGTTGGGGCTGTGGGGGTGTGGGTTGAACCCTAGGCTCTGGGGGTGGCGCCACTATACCCGTTTCACCGGTCGTGGGTGGCGGGACTTGGGGGGTGTTAACATCGGGGTTGACGCCCAACTTTTGGTCTGCCGTGGCTATGACTATTTCGTTGTTGTAACCCACCACTTTTTTTACTCTCAGTTGCATATCGCTCGGATCCATGTACAGTCCCACGTCGAACATATAGTCGACTTTCGACCGGGCGTATTCCAACACGTCTTGGTAGCGTTTGATGGCACTCGGTAGATCAACTAGAGCATTGATAGCATCCTCAACATTAACAACGAACTGTTTCTGCGCGTCGTAAGCAGTCCCCTTGGAGCGCGTTTGCGTCTGTGCACCCAACAGCGCCCACACGTACGTTCGAATCGAGTCGTTCAAGCGTTCGGTGCCGGCACAAGTAAACCCTTTCGACCTGTCCAGCATGAACATTTTCCAATCATCCGCGGGCCCCTGCTCGAACCTCCAGACTCGGTAATCCTTGCTGTCATCGAAAGCTATGTAACGGTCATCCCACTCGTTTGTTGTGATATGATACGACTTGTAACCCCAATCTTTCACCAGCTGTTTGCTGGCTTCCGCGATATGCATATTGTGAGCGATGGGGATACCCAACCCATGGTTCGGGCCCGGCAAACGCCAATCCGTCTTCGGGTCTAGTTCGAATTCGTTGCAAACGCGTTCGTAGGCCCGTCTATCGTACTGGTTGTTTACTGCGTCCCATGCTTTGTCCTGTGGGATCGGAGCGCTGATCTCTTTGAGGATACGCCTGACCTGGTAGTACACGTGGAACGTGAACACAGACTGACTCAGCGGTCCCCGCCGAGTGTCGGCCAATGTCACACCACACCCCGTCGTAGCGCACCACACAGCGAAGTTGAGTTGATTCTGCCAGAACTGCATCGGGTTGTTGAACCAAGCGTGGACTACCTTAGCGTTAGTCACCGAAAACCTATACCTAGCAAATACATCTATAAACTGGGCGTCGAAATACAACCCAGGAGCGACCACGATCTTGTGTGGGAAATCTATGTCCAGTTTAGGGTAAAACACTCCCGGCTTGTACATTTTTAAAGTATTATATAATGGATATATATACTCTAACATGTACGTAACACTTCCAGGAATAACGAGCGGCGAGGCCGTTCAGCTGATGCACATGATCGATAACATGTCGGGTCAACTCGAAGTCGCACTCTGCGATATCACCTACCTACCGCGATGGACTAACATCAATGTCAACGACAACAAGCTTTTCGTCAGTGGCGCCCGCAATCAGATAACTGACGGCTACTACAGCGTGTGCTCGCTAAGCGACGAGGTCTTCAAGCCCCTGGGAGCCGAACTCAAGATGAACGACTCAAACGGCACAGTGGTGTTAATCAACAACGGAAGAAACTCCTTGAGGCTCGGTCGACCATTTGCGAGGACACTCAGTATGTCGCCTGACGAGATAAAACCAACAACTACCGTCACAGGCACGAAGTTACCCGACCTAGTACCGTACCGAGAGCTGTGCATTCATCTCGGCCAGCTGAGCACAATGGACAACATTCAAGGGGGTCACCCTTCCACGATACTGAGAGCCGTACCGGTGAAAACGGAGAAATACAACGACGGCAGAACCGAGTCGTTTTCACCGCGGCAGTATAAGAGGTTAACTCGGGGCAACATCCCTGAGCTGGTAATATCGGTGTTAGATATAAATCATAATCCCGTGAATATAGGATACCTCAGCATAACGCTGCACATAAAATGACTAGCGCACAAGGCCCCGGGATGAAGTTGAAAAAATGCATCAATGCGTGGATCTCCGACCTCGGGGACACACGCGGATTCGACGACCCCGGAGAAGATGGTAAATTGTACGCCTTGCAACTGAAAACAACATTTACAAACGCGTTGAAGTCCCCTCCGGTGGAACACTAGGTGATATAGTAGATACCTCAAGAGCGGTCGTCAACACTCGGTACGCCCTAGTCAGCACCGGTGATGATAAATGGATAGTATACCCATCGTTCGGGGGCAAACTGTTCGACTTAGAAGATGTTGAGAGCACTACCGTCGCCCAGAACAAGCCATATACGCACGTCTTCACCGACTACGACAAGTGGGTGTTGTTGCCCGCTAAAGTCGACTGGTTTCTCAATATTAGGCTCGGCTCCCCTACGTGTTCACGGAGAACAAAGACAACTACCTAAACAAAGTCGTGAACAACGGAACCCTGCTCAGAGGCATAGCGTAGTCATCAGCCCAGCCGCCAGTATGGCAGCCCACATACTATCGAGTAAACCGGGGGTGCAAAACGTGACATTGCAGTTGGTGTCTGAATTCGCTGGCGTGGTCAACATCCTGGAGAGTCTACCGGAGAACGCCACTCTGATCATCAAAGTCTACCTAGGGGAACCATCAAAGGATGAAGTCGAAATCGTGAAGGGGGTCAAACTCGGGTGGGTGAAACGGCACCAGTATCAGGTTTGCACTGTTTACGTGCGGGTGGGTGCAGACTCCCACACCAGTCTGCAGGGGGTCACCATGACCGTGGAAGACACGATATCACTCACCAAGATCTTCCTACCCGACAACATACACTTCATGGGGTTGAAGTGCGCCCCTAAGATATTATCAGAAAAACAATTGGAAACTATCTCGTAATAGTAATATATCAATGCCCAATCATCGCCCCAACGCCACACTTAACGATCTAGGGGACACGGAAGGATTCAATCAGCCTGGCGAGGAAGACACCTCGTACGTCCTACACTTGAAAGACAATGTGTATAGGCGGGCAGCAATGGCCGATCATCTGCCCAAAATCACACTCGGGGGTCTAGGAGGCACAAAGGGGTTCGATTGGCCCGGCGTGGACGGCACCTCGTACGCCCTGCGCTTAAGAGATGGTGTGTACGTGCGAGTGCCTCTGGCAGACGACTTTAGAGAGCCCGAATGGTTGATCAACATGACCCTCACCACACCTTACGTCTCTTTTCGTAGTGGTGGGCCTATCACTAGGGATATCGCCGAAATTAAGAACAGCGGTATCTTGGTCGGGAGGTTTCATTCCACAGGCCCTCAAAATATGAGAATTTCCCAAACCCCAAATCGCCCGGGTTACATGTTAGATACAACCGGGAATGCACGGTTATCATTTGAAATATACGCTGACCTACCATATTCTAGGTTTATACCTCCAGGCTCCACATTAATCATAAAACTCTTTTTAAAAAACGCCCGTAGGGTCTCATGGGACCTTTTATCTGGGGTGGAAATAAACTCATCTGTTGATTCATCTAAAGACCGCCATTGTAGTATCGTCATACCACGGAACTCGGACTCCTCACAGAGGTTTCTGCCCCCCTTGATAAGCCCCCATATATTTCGTATAAGGCAAGAGTTACCTATTGACCTTTCCAGAATTCACCTACCCGAGAACGTAGGCCTTAGAAGCCTCAAGTACATTGATCGACTATTAACTGAAGCCCAATTAAAAAATATCTCATAAGATATATTATAGGCACATAGGATGGATCTGTACCCAGTCGCAGAGGAAGTAGCGAAGCCCCTGGAAACCGTAGACTGGTTCCGCTTGAGCCAGTTATGCGACATAAAACGCCAACTAGAACAAGACCGCGACACACGGGCAGCATTGTATAAGAAGTACCATAGAGCTTTCAATGTCGTGGATGGTGTTGATACCGCCCTTATGGCTACCAGTATGGGGTTAGGTGCAGTAGGCGTGGGGTTGTTGGCCATCATCATAGCCGCACCCGCAGTGCTAGGCATAGAAATAACAGCTAGGGTGTCAGGGTTGGCTGGATTGGTGTTTAAGTTTGTGTCACGCAGACTGCACTGGAAGGCATTGAAACATGACGAGATCAGGATTCTGGCTGAAGCAAAGCTGAACACGGTAAGTGAGCGTATTTCTACAGCACTCACTGACAGTAAGATCTCAGAGGAGGAATCTCGTTCAATCCTCTCTGAACTCAAGTACCGTAAGATGAAACAAGAAATCCGGCTCAAGTCTCGTAAGTCTGCTATCGGCGAAGACGAGAAAAAAAGTACATAGAACAAGGGGTGCGAAACATTAAACTGTTTCACAAGACATAGTGCCACGTGATCAGGTTCGAGGTCATAGCGGCACAGTAGTGCCACGTGGGGTCGGGAAGTTAACTGGGGGTTCAAAAGTAGTAGATACAATGGTGGCGAGATCTAAGGGCCTAACAAAAGCTTTATTTGTGAAATAAGGCTTTGCAGAGGCTTTTGTTGGACTTGATCCCGGACTATCATTATATATACTACTCCACCTGCTTCGTGTATTAGTGGAAGGCTGTTGGTTCGATCACCATGTCGTCTTGCCTAAAGACGTTAAAGATGATCCTTGTACTTACCTTGTCCGATATTCGGCATTACGGTAAAAAAAGACATCAAAAGCCCGGACAAGCACACGTGTGCACGCACACTGGTACGGGTTTTTTTCTGAGGTGGGCAACGTAATGTTGATTTCTCAATGTATCCATGCAGTGACTTTACAATGTGTTGTTCTTTTAACTGTTCATTGACAGGTAGGATAAGTATTATGGGAATCAACTCGTTTGGCTTTGGAGGAGTGAATGGTCATCTTATCCTCATGTCCTACAAGAACCCACCAGATGAATGCAAAAGTAAGGTTTCCTGAAACATTCACTGAATATATTGGCTCCGAAATGTGAGTTTGAAAATAAGAGACATATACAAGCTTCATATGGGTAAATAATTGTTACTATGAACACTATGAAATTTTGTTTATGGTTTGTTTTATATCACAAACATATGGCAAAAACCAAGTAAATAAAAACTGATGAATACAGCGTGGTACAAGCATAGACATGTATGGTGTAATTATCAACACTATCACTCTATGTAATGTTCGAAGTACGTCTTGTTATTAGAGGCAGGAACTTATCTTGTGCCCCTCACCGTCCGGAGCGAAGAAGGCATAGCAAGGATACGCACGTTCCTTGAGAAGCACTCGGAAAATGTGGCACTATTGAAGCTTATGAGTAGATCCATGCTGTCGTGCGACCCACGTCAGCAGATCAGGGGTTACGCCATAGTGGATCTGCCAGAGATCGGTAAGAATTTTGAATATTTCTGATCCTTCAAAATGAACATCCCGTTCCATTCATTACAGGGAATAAGTGTTGGCTAATTCTTCGCGTCCTCGTATTATAAGCTGATATATATTGAGAAAAGATTTACTCTCCCATTTGACTGAGACAGAAATGTTTGATGTGATAGTGATAGAATCGGATGCTCATCTATATATGGGGTAGGATATGGTTTTTCATTCAATTCAAGTTTTATGTTTACCCATTAAGACGTTAATAGATAGCACATTATGCCTGCACTCGGCATTAAGGGTATCCATGTTAAACTCTGGCATAGAATCTCCGTGAACTAAAGCTAGCACTATAAAACCAGCATTTCCCTAGACTGGTACATTCATGCCCACATGCGCCCATACAGTGTATAGAAGTGTAATAATTTTCAACGTGAAGTTAAACCCAAGTCAGTAACATGATGGCCTTTCAAATAATTACTTAGCCTCAGATCATATACTTCTCACAATGATAATTTGAACCACTAGAAGCCAAATCTCAGGAGTTTGTACAGAGATAACGAATCATGCATTTCTGATTCATCTGACTTAATTTACACAAATGTTTGAGAACCGATCTTCATCGATCTTCAAAGTAAATGTATTGCTTACAATGCAGTATGTAGAACATCAGCAACAGTCACATACACGGTCAAGGTCACCACTGGCAGCAAATTCGGGGCTGGAACTGATGCGAATGTGTTCATCGACCTCCAAGGAGACTTACAGAAGTCGGGTATGTCATTGTTGAAACCTATGCCTTGTTTGCTAGACCCTTGGGAATACATAAGAAGGAATCCATGCCTCAGTTCCAGAAAGTCTCAGGATTGCTCTGGGCTCTATTTGGATGATATTTCTCATTTTTCCTTATCCTGACTCAAGCTATATTGCTTATCTCCCTTTCCCTTTCGGTAAACTTGTATCCCTTTGTTCCCAAGAACAGTCAAAATAAACTCGCCCATCGGAAGCCCCACTTTCCCACCAAAAGCCGCCTCACGTGACCTGAGACATGCCCTCTCATCAATCTCTCCTTCATTGCTCAAGCGGGCGGTTTCCTGGGTAACTGTTACGGCTTATATCCTTTTGGACAGATTTTCAAATTAAGGCCGTGAATTGTATTTTAGGACACTCCATTTCAGGTGACTGTTTCTGCATGGTGGCATGTAAACAATGCAGGTCACGCATCTCAGCGGCTGATCAACACCCTGTGTGTTCTTCTTGCGTTAACACATCGTGTTCTCTTGCCACACGTTGTAAATATTGTGCACATTTATCAATATTTGCAAAGTAGAAGTCTTTGTGAGGCTCTCACAGCAGACGACTACTACAGGGTTCATGACCCTTCCAAGCAGACTCGTCATGAGACAGCTGCACCATCAGCCAGGCAGTCAACACTAACCAGCGAACCCTCCTGCTAGCAGCCAGCCTACATCTGCGCAGTCTATTCACGCCATTCGTTAGTCCAAGAATGGGTTTGTGAACCCTTCTACGCAGCTGATCACTAATCGCCAGCGTCCGCAGTCTAGCAACCCTTTAGCTTTGAGAAGGCTACTCTCTGGCTTCGCTGGATCCTCTCAACAAATTGTCTACTACGGTTTCACGTCGGCCTCCGGATCCTTTAGCGCAGCCCTTTAATCAGCAGGACGTCATGGACCAGATTACCAGGAAGATGGTCAAGGCAATCGATGTAGCAGCTCTCTACAGAACTCTAGCATCCCCTCATCCACGAGGAAATTCCGGCTTCGGACGACAACGCTTAGGAGGATCTAGACCCAACCATCTATACTGACTCTGAGATAGTATCCAGGGTTGCAGATGGCTTGCCGATATCTTCACCAACTCGTGACTCCAACTCGACCTATTGCATCAAAGTTGACAACCTCGACACTTTGACGATTCCTACCATGAAGCAATTATCGCAGGTCCTGGAGAAGCTGAAGACGGCCTTTGTGAAGGCTACGAGGTCCCAAGGGCAGCATACCCTTCGTTCAGGGCCAGGAACTTCCCGCTTCACAAAATGGAACCATTCCTCAAGGCTCCTGAGATAGATGAGGTTACTCACCACTCAGCGACTCAGTCACAAAGTTATAGAGTCGATGACAAGAACTTGGCGCAACTCGACACTACTACTACAAGGGCGTTCTTCGGTGGACGTCTAGGCTACTACTGGGAGAATTGGAGACTAGAAGACGATCAAGTGCTGCGAGAAGGGTACGAGATCCAGTTCAAGGCGACGCCTCCACTTACGGTCAACCCACAGGTGCACAGATACACCAAGTTACAACGCATCAAGTTGACTGAGGCCATTGACTCGATGCAAAGAACGCCGTAGAGATCCTAGATCAACACAGTCTCACCTCCGGCTTTTACTCTCCAATTTTCCTGGTACCAAAGAAGAACTCCAAAGATAAGTTCCGCCTCATCTACAACATGAAGCGTTTCAACCTAGACTACTTTCTGAAACCAGACAATTCCACGTCCTAGCATTGTCTACGATCCTCTGACCACATGTAGCACAAGACCTGTCCCTGTGCCCAATAAACCCTTTGAAGATCTACTTGGGAAGGACTGCTACAAGGAGGGAGTTCAAGCATCTCTTCATCCCGCTATCACCCGCCACAACTTTTGAAGTTTTGAACGATCTCGTTTTGGAACAGCTGTCATCCTACGAGCCTACAGAGCAGCTGGGCTGGATCTTCCTAGAGCTTCCAACCCTCACGAAGTTAGAGCACTAGCCTCGACACTCAACCTACATTGGAACTGCTCTTTATTGTTCATTACGGAAGGCTGCTTTTGGAAGTCTGACACAATGTTCACCAACCATTATCTTCAGGATATGGCTACAGAAGATGTATCCGGTATCCACAAGTTCGGCCCTCTTGTTGTAGCGCAACAATCCGATTCCTGCCAGATAATGAGATACTCACTCTTGTCACGCTGACTTGTAGACGCCAGGCCGGCAGAGAGTCCATGCTCCACTGTCTTACGAGATAAGTCAGTGCATGACTGATATAGACTCAGTTTTGGTAACGTTCTTGCCTTAACAGATGAGATTGCTCCCAGGGGGTTTATCAGGAGACGCTATGTTCACCGATTCAGTCACATTGAGTCCCGGTAGGTGGCTGACCCACCACCTGTTCCGTCGGATTCCTTAAGCATATAGCATGACTCGGGATAAGGAAAATAATCTAGGATAAAATTGATATTTTATACTTATCCTGACTCATGATTTGAAGGGCCCTGCCAACCGTCCTCTCTCAGCACTGCGGGCCTCCCTGTAGTGCGGGCGAGAGAGTGACAAGAGCATGCCAGTGTTCAGGTCACATGGGACACTTTTGCGGGAAAAGGTAGGTAACCCACTGGGTGAGTGATTTTACGTTTGCTTAAGGGAGCAAAGGGATTCAAGTTTCCACGTAACCGTTTGAAGGGAAAGGGAGATAAGCATATAGCACGAGTATAAAATATCAATTTTATCATAAAAATTACAATTGTTTCATTCCGTAGATAGTTTCTAACCATGAAAACTTTCTTCTGGAACTAAATGTCTGTTATGATACTCGTGTAACTTGCACAGGTTTGCTCAAATAATGATAGGTGATTGTCCAGTGACCAGAAACGTTTGGAGTATAAATCATTCATTATATATTCGATGGGTATGCCTTCCAGGGAAGATAGATTTGAAGGAAAGCAAAACACCCGAAAAACAGTTTGAAAGACGAAATACAGACGAGTTCCTTATCACAACAAAGGACGTTGGACACCTGCAGAGAATTGTGTGAGTCGACTCTCCCAAGACACAACTCCAACCCCCAACCCCACCCCCGAGTAATTGTTTCTTGTATTGCTTTAGTTAGGATGACCAATGATAGTGATGTGTGAATTGTCAGTTCTAATTCACAAACAAGAAGCCGTTACTAGAGGGCGCAACTAGAAGGTTGCAGATGTTAAACCGACTTTGCCAACTGTGCGCTTTGTTTATTTAACAGATAATGAACCAACCAACAAGTATTAATTTTTTTAAATTGGGATACTTTCAGTATCAGATTGTGAGTAGTGAGTGGCATGTTCTCTTTCGTTTTCATAAAAGGACATCATAATCCATATGAGACAAAACAACCTTGTTTTCCTACTTGAACTACCAGGATCGGCCATGATGATAAAGGTGCAGCTGCCTCCTGGTTCTTGGGTCACGTGACCGTCCACTCTTCATCTCTGGACTTTACGTGGACATTTCCTTGTGAACGATGGTTAGCCGAGGATGAGGATGATGGACGTATTATGAGGGAGTTGCTTCCCAAACAGAAATGTCCTTTAAGTCAAGAGCCTTGTAAGTGCTGTCCATGTTTCCTTGATCATGCACATTCCAAACTGTCAGGTGTCTTGAAAATTAGCAGTATCTTCCAGATATACCTTCAGTATCCTTTGCGTCATTTGTGATGACAGTACTGTGCATCTTACCCCACGCGACACAATGAATGTATGTGTAATGAACCGGGGCGGGGGGATAGTCTAGTGGTTAAAGCGTTGGCTCGTCACGCTGAAGACCCGGTTTCGAATCCCCTCATGGGTACAATGAGTGAAGCCCATTTCCGGTGTCCCCCCGCCGTGATATTGCTGGAATATTGCTAAAAGCGGCGTAAAACCCAACTCAGTCAGTGTAATGAACCTCATCACCTTTGTTTCAATACACTATTTGCCAGTTTGTACATCTACGGATATTGACAAGCAGACCTCATATGTTTGCTATTGGACTTCAAACGACAATGTATGAGCTTCCTTTGTGTTTGCCGGTCAGCTTGCGGCTTCAGAATTATATACTAATATTAAATTCACACGATTTCGTACTTCAAAATTCAAACAGACTAGAAAATCAATATAGGTTTCAAAACGTCAGTGCCAGCAGTGTACACATAGTGAACGTTCACTGTTTGTTGTTGATGCTAAAGGTGTGTCCGTCTACTGGTCGCCACGCCAGCAACACCGACCTCCCTTGTGGCTACTAGTACAGGATATAGCCTGGCGCAGCAACATGCCACACGCGGACCTGCTGCAGCTGGGCGTATTCAAGCAGTCTCTACAGGAATCTGACGAGGTCAGTAATCCGTTCAGATCATTTAATACAGTTAGTCAGGGTAAGAATAGGTCAGTTGCAAACTGAGCATCAATATGAACCCGGTCGTCAGGCTTGTTAATTTTTGTGTTTTCATGTTGTCCGCTGACGGCTTGAACGTTGCTCACTGCCCGTCACTGGATTGTCTGGTCGTGACTGGATTATTGTATCGTTGTACAGTAGCTGGTATAATGTTGATTTGAACGTTAATACAGACACAAGACACACAAACACGAATGATTGAATCCTTATATAGGTGCAGCAAGTAAGAAAGTATCTGTTCATTATCTACTGCTCAGAACTATGTATATTCCTATGTGAAGCCCATTTCTGGTGTCCCCCTGCCGTGATGTTGATGGAATATTGCTTAAAGCGGCGTAAAACCAGATTCAGTCAGTCAGTCAGTATATTCCTATATGAATAAGCAAAGCATATGGTATGGTACAATTGCAATTGTGACTGATGTCATATAATGATATACTGATAATTTCATAATTACCCCCCGCAGTTTTTATCGTTTCTAGATTCTTCGCAGCCTGGAAACAGATGTATCTGTAACAGAGAGTTTGGAAAAGGAAGCAGCATTTAAACCTGCCACCAAAGTCGGTCTAGTTTGTTTGACAGCTGTTAATATAGGTAATCTGTATGACAGACACTTGCAATAAATATCATCATTAATCAACTTCGCCGGACTCTGTCCCCAACCCCAGATTCTGTTGACAGACCACTGCCATTTAACTGAAATACTGCTGGGTGCTGCGTTAACGAAACAAATGAAAAAGATAACTAATTTTGCAATCGATGTTTCAAAATTTAACAGGTCCCGCAGTACTTACTAATTCCTTTGATAGGATTCGTTTATCATAATTATTTACAAACGAAGCGACAGAAGTGTTTTGTACAGATGTTAATACGTTGCAGCATCTACGTTACTAAAGTTTATCACTGTTATTGCTATAATTTGCTAACGATTGATCGATATATATCCCAGTCAAAGATAGTGTTCTATTGGTTATCTGTTGCTTATATAGGTTTGATGGAGGTTCTCAAAGCATCAGGAATACGCCCAGATGGCTTTATAGGATCGGGACTGTCGGAGATCACAGTCGCCTACCTTGACGCTTGCCTCACTCACAAACAGTGTCTTCAAGTAGCATTGGCAATTGGGGAGACTCTGGAATCCCTTTTGACTGAGGGCAAAGGTAGGTCAACGTCTGATTCTGTAGCATTTGTTGTTAAATATTTCGCCCATTAGATGGTACTTGTTCGAATCCCAGAATCGTTATGACTCGTGGTGTGCTTGTGCTTCTAGCTGTCATTTATGTGGTTCGCCCATCGTCCATCTAGGTGAGTGAGTTTAGTTTTACGCTGCACTCAACAATATTCCAGCTATATGGCCGCGGTCTGTAAATAATCAAGTCTGGAGCAGACACTCCAGTCATCAACAGCATGAGCATCGATCTACGCAACTGTGATGCGATGACATGTCATCCAAGTCTGCGAGAATGACCACCCGATCCCGTTTGTCGCCTCTTACGACAAACATGGGTTACTGGAGACAAATTCTAACCGGCATCTTCACCGGTTTGTCCTGACCCGTGAAGATCCGGGGTAGACCAGGTCTTCAGCAACCCATGCTTGCCACAAAAGGCGACTATGCTTGTCGTAAGAGGCAACTAACGGGATCGGGGGGTCAGGCTCGCTCACTTGGTTGACATAGGTCATCCGTGCCCAATTGCGCAGATCGATGCTGATGCTGTTGACCACTGGATTGTCTGGTCCAGACTCGATTATTTACAGACCGCCGCCATATAGCTGTAATATTGCTGAGTGCGGCGTAAAACTAAACTCACTCACTCACCGGTTCGTCCGTTTGGACACTCAGTTATCCTGCACACCGCAAGTGTGGGCTTCCTATTGTACTGATATCTTCCTTATGTTATTGGCGATTTAGTGACCGCAATGGACGGATTTATTATATATTCAACAGAAAGATAGACTTCACGTATGTACTGCTACAGTTGTAAATGTTGCAGGTGAATCTATCTACTCCATCAGCCTTCACTCCGACTTCGTGCACAAACTGGGTCCAAAGAC
Source organism: Haliotis rubra (assembly GCF_003918875.1). Lineage (NCBI taxonomy): Eukaryota > Metazoa > Mollusca > Gastropoda > Lepetellida > Haliotidae > Haliotis > Haliotis rubra. The sequence goes on along the minus strand of NW_025766968.1, from coordinate 2,319,579 downwards.
CAACATCCTGACCTACATCAACAACACAGTAATGCTGGCAGCTCTCCCAGAGCAGGATAAAGACTACATCCTCAAACAGGTTGAACAAGCAGGTGAATATCAACAAGACATCAACCAAATAGTCTAATAATTTCGAGCGATTTGCACGTTTATTTTCAAATTGGTAATCATACGAACCAAACATGAGATTCAAATATTGATACAACAAGAAATCGATTGATATCTTTTAGTTTTATTCATCATGTATGATACTTGCTATGGCTATCAGTAAAAATGTTTAACAATGAGTGAAATGGATATATAATCCATAGCTGTAACGGCTGCATGCAATATTCGTATATTCTTAGATTACCGAGTTAGTTCTCAGTCATTTAATGAACTTCAAGATAACACTAGTTTTGATTTTGAATTGATTTTAGGGCGTCGATCTAAACTAATATCTTTGGTTCCAAACGCAATTCTTTTACAGGTGAGTCATGTAACTTGAATATTGAACATGAACTGCGGTTGTTAACAACAAACAGATCGTACATTGTTTCTAGCTTAACGTGTTTCCATGTCAGGCGGAGTGTATTCTGAGCTGACAGAAGACGTGATGATATACATGCGATTCCCAGAGCAAATCTGCAGCAACCTAGAGAAGAAATTAAAGTCGATCATTCCGTCACCAAGAAAGAGGTATGTTCAGAATACAGTGCCGGTTTGTATGAGTGGTCGAGTGACGTAAATATAATACAGTAATCTGCGCTAATGACAGTTATAGATCAGCCTTCTTTGGTCGAAATTGTATTCTACCTCAGGCATTGAGGTAGCCCAATGGTTAAAGCGTTCGCTCGTCACGCGGGAGAACCGGGTTCGAATCCATACATGGGTACAATGTGACATGCTGACACGCACTTAACAAAAACGAAAACAATCAGGATTACAATTGGTCTTCAGCTAATCAGGTTTGTTGTAAAGGGACTAACTAACGACAAACGGGATAGGCTGTCATGGTATCACAATTGCCTAGATCGATGATCATGATGACAATGATTGGATTGACTGGTCCAGACTTGATTATCCACTGAACGCCGTCATGTAGCTTGAACATTACTGAGTACAGCATTTTTAAACAACCAAGAAACACAAATTACCTATTGCTATTGTCGGAAGTGTTTTCGGTTACTTACTCACAGAACAAATTCCAATACAGGACCCCTATATTCCGAAGCTGCTCACACGCAGATAGTACCAGCCACAGTAAAGCAAGACAGACGGTTGGTGCTTCGTACTTCATGTCTCTTCTCCAGCGAGCTGTCAATCAACACCAGCGTGTCTCCAGTCTACCAAAGGAAGCGACGCTTCTGTCCCTGTGTATGACCAGCCTCTGTACACAGACTGAAGTTTCTTGTAGTCGGTCTGGTCAGACAGAGGTCCATTGTCATCCAAGGACACTATCCGTGCTTCAGACTCTCGGAGAACTACATGAACTGGGTATGTTCTGGGGCTGGGACGGGTAACCCGGATACCCGGGACGGCTGGGTAATGAGTTGGACCTGGGTACCCGTCTCAATACCCGGACCCGTTATGATCATGTGACTAATAGATTAAACAATGTCATATATATTATTCTTTGATGATTAAAAGGTTGTATTGTCTTTGAAGATTTAGACATAATTAACAGTCACTTCTTTTGAATATAATACATGGCTAAGACATTGAAAGTGTCGAAATTTTAGCCTCCGACCTGAAGAATATATTGCCATTTCTTGCAAATTTGATGTCAGGAATTAACCCGGTTAGGATCGGGTAATAGGGGGTGGGATACCCGGGTAGAAAATTTGGACCCGTCCCAACCCAAGTAGGTTCTGCGTCAGGCATTTACAAGTCTAGAATTATGGATAGGGAAAGTAATACGAAAATCCGTTGGAATAAAAACCTCTATCATATAGATTGGTCCATATGACTACAGTAGAGTTTCTCTAGTGATTGAGGCCTGCCGTCATTCATTACTTATTAGCTTTAGGTGGTTAAAGCTTTGACTCGTCACGTCTTAGATCCGGGTTCGATCCCCATGTGGGTACAATGTGTGGGTTCTATTTCTGGTGCTCCCCTCGTTATATACTATTCACACTTTGCTAAGGATCAAATCATAGATTCAGCAGAAACTATTATGTTGGGTCAAATTTGGTTTAAATACCTAAGCTTCTTGTAAGCATGGGTCCTAGGTCTCAGTATGTCACTGCATCTGAAAACCATTTTTATTGTTACTCGTGTATCAAGTGCATAAGGTTAGATTGAAGTGGCTGTTTGCCTAAAGAGGGGTTACCATATTATTATTTATCCAGTTTTAAATGGACACAAATTCAAATTATAAATCTACGTTTATGTAAAGTTGTGAATATTTTTATCCTTAGCAAAGTGTGAGTATTATACATTTTAGGATATTGCTAAAGGTAACATAAAACTTAACTGGCTCAAAGGTGGAGACACAGGTTATCCTTGCTGCTATCGTTAGGGTCGCTACTCATGATCTCTGCCATTGGGCTGCTTTGCTCAGTCTTCAGTTTTCACCCGCATGAAAAACATGAAATATTCGTTGTAAGGTATGTTTGGTTATTAGCAAATATATATTACCAAAACTATTTTTGATGTTATAATCGATTGTACTATCTATTCCAGGTCACACAATAAAAGCCGGCCACCTGTATCCACCCTCGGCCCCTCTGGACTGTTCGAACCCACCACTGAGTCCCTTGGTTACCTGGAACCATAGTATAAGTTGGCCACTGCCAGATTGGTGCCAGTTCTCTGATACAGGTAAGTGAGGGTCTATGCGAACTGTCATATATATGATATTGTGCATACAGCTACACAGAACCATTGCTTACAGTGAAGAATCAACAGAAGGATGTGTATCGACTCCCTGAAACGGACCTGGAACGCAGTGTATACGACCCCCTCGCTCTCCTGATTGTCCACGCATGGGCAGCAGTGTGTGGCTCTAAAGTAAGATTTCTGCACTTTCTTACTTCTCGTGCTATTAACCAATAATCAATCGGATGGTCAAGCTTCCAAACTTAGATTGCAATTTACTCGGCGTCATTAATGAAGGGTCAAGCTATTGGTCACACTATTTCTTAAAAGTTGTAAAATCTTCGGTTTTGTTTGAAATCTATACAACGGAATGTTTTACAAACTTTCTTAACAGTATGGAAAAACACATCAGGCCGTTGAAATGTCAGTATTACGTTGTTTAACGTCCGATACATTCTGTTACACATGGCACATTTTTTATTTAAATTGTCAATATGGAAATCCACCTGTCACTTAATGTCAGTGACATTTGCACGTGCAAGTCGCTCTATCCATGGAAAGTTGAGGATAATACACATGCATCGATGCTTTTTCATTGTCGTTCACTGTTCTGTTACCTGTTTGAAATCGCAACTTAAAATGAGTTGTTTCGATACTTGCTGAAAGAGGTCAGGATATAGGCCTTTTGGAATATGGTCAAACTCAGTGGCAGGTGGCTGTCCGCTTTAATGGGAGTCAGAGTGCTATTGGTAGACTGTGGAAGAGATTTCAAGCCAATGGGTCTGTGGAATATGCACATCGACCAGGTCGCCCCAGAGTCACAACAGTCCGAGATGATAGGCACGTGATTAACACTGCATTACATAACAGATTCCTTAAAGCAGCCGATCATCAGACAGAACACTTCAATGTTAACAATCTAACGATATCCAGGAGCACCGTTCGCCGACGTTTAAGGACAGCCGAACTCCGCTGTAGGCGACCTGCATTTCGTCCACCACTAAAGTCCGTCTGGCTCAAAAGCGGAGCGATGAATTGCAGTCTTACTCGAAAACTAATAAACATATAATACTGAAAAAACGCTGATCATAATCAAAACATCAGACCAACTCTGTGGTTTTTCTTCAGAATTTAAGTCCTAAATAGAAAAAAGTTGTTTAACAACCTATCATTAAAATTTTGACGCAGTTCACTATTTGTTACGAGGAAGGAGAGCAAAGAGAGGAACAGCCAAGTGTACAGGAAGCACGTGCACAAGTGCCGAGTGCTTTATGTCTGTCGTTTTCAAGTTGGGGGTTGGTCTATACAACTGATGTTTGCGAGTGATGTTTGTCTGTATCTCACAATGTGTCAACACATTAAAAATTATGATGGCATTCTTCGTTCTATTGTTTCTGAGAAACTTTTCTTTACACGTGCTCTATATCATTTGACCCTTTATTATTGACACCTAGTATATTTTTACACCAGCGATGGTCGACGCTGCTCATGTCAATCACTCGTTTGACGTACAATATTGCCGAGTGCTGATGTAAACACGGAAACACTAAGTAGTTCCATCAACCGAAGCATGACTGATACTGTCCGAGAGAATCTGCTTGTACGCACTCACTCTTTTCGGGTAGGCATATGAATGAGTGCTGTAACGATGCATCGAACTGTCGATGGATTGCAATTGTTGAGTCTCCGATAGCAATTAATTGATGGAAGAAACGAAAACTATCGATGCATCGTAATGCCATAATAGTATTGCAATAGTTGGTTGCAATAGACTATCGCAATAGTATGTTGCCACAGACTATCGGTATGGCAATAGTTGTTTCCCCGTCAATAGTCATCCCTAATAGGAATCATTATCTAACACTACGCATGAATGTTGGGTTCTGACTGGCTAACACACCATATTTCGTATGTTCACCGCACCAATTGTCTGTCATTGCATTTGCAATCAATGCCAGTCACCCGTGAAGGTCCGGGTTAAAATGAACCTTCAATAACCCATGCTTGTCGCAAGAGGCGACTAACGGGATCGGGTGGTCAGGCTCACTGGCTTGGTTGACACATTGTCATCGGTTACCAATTGCGCAGATCGATGCTCATGCTGTTGATCACTGGATTGTCTGGTCCAGACTCGATTATTTACAGATCGCCGTCATATAGCTGGAATATTGCTGAGTGCGGCGTAAAACTAAACTCACTCACTCACTCTTACCAACGACAGAGATACAAAATTGTCAAATGACTAAAGGAAAGGTTAGTACACAAAGCTTTCACAACTGACTCTGTGTGTTAAGGACAGCCTGCAGTCTACAGTGCTTCATAGCTTGGTGACTACCCCAGAGTTGATGAAGCAGGAATGTCTACACGGAGCGCTTATACACGTGCATCCTGCCACGATGGGCTTCGCTATACAGGCTGAAGGTAGGGGCGGCTGAGGAGTTAAGTCTGTTAGTATTCCAGCCAGCCTGGTTCCCTGGGTCTGTTGCGCCTGCGCTACACTCCGACACTGACACTGGTTCCCTGGGTCTGTTGCGCCTGCGCTACGCTCCGACACTGACAGTGTCGGAGCGTAGCACAGGGCAACAGACCAAGGGAACCAGGCTGGTATTCCAGCATGTCGCAACTGACGGTGTATGTTTCAGCTGTGTAGGTATATTTCCGAATGACGTCAAAACAGATTTTCGTCTATTGAGTCAGATATAAATATTCTTGTGTGCACTGCGAAAGTCCATTAAGCAGATTTTGTAAAGTGCGCACGCCGGTATTAAGTGTATAGTCAACTTTAAATTGCTTATTTGATGAACACAAGAAACCTACATCGGTGACATATTCAACACAATTATGCAACACAAACCCCGCCCATTCAATTATTTACCAATGGTGGTTCGTTAGTGAGGGCCTCCTCCATGGTGTAGTGGTTAGAGCGTCCGCCCGGAGAGCGGAAGGTCGCGGGTTGGTCCCTGCCTAGCGCTAGGTATTAATGGGTACAAGGACTGGTCAGCTCGCAGTCAGTATAATGAGTCTGAGTGGGCTGTTCATGCTTAACTGCGCGGCATGGTATCTCAGTGAGCTAGCACTATAAAACCAGCTTAAGTCTGGGCTAGTACAAGCAGCAGCACATACAAATACACACGCATACACGTCGTCATATGAGCGAAATATTCTCAAGCACGACGTAAAACCCATTTTCACCTCACCTCACCCAAAGTTTGTGGACGACACATTTGTCTGACTTCCTCTGAACCTGCTCAAAATGGCGATTACGTTGCTCAATCTCGGGCAAGGTTCATGTGAATTCTTCTTCGACTTGAAGTGACACTGAATTAAGTCGAACTGCAACACTTCATTTGAGTAATTAGTGCTTACAAGTGTCAGCTGTCAAAAAAACAATCAAGTAAGAGTTTTGTGACTTTAATCAGATTTGCTGACTGTCAAGATTTTTTCTTTGTCATACTATTCACAACAAATGTCTTAGCTACGCATGCTGACGGTGTGCTTATGAATGATACTATTAATTTTAAATACTTTTATGTAACTGTTCAGATGAGATGAGATGACCTGGTTAAGATAACAATTATATGACGAACAGTCGTAGAAACTTCTGAACAACCAAATGCATACTCTCGTTGATGTGTGTTTTACTTTCAGGCGGTGTTGTTATGAAAGGACAGTTTAAACATCTAGGCAACAACCTTGACCTCCCTCTAGTTCCTGGCTATGACGTTGATCAGAATGAAAATGTAGCTAAACCACAGGAAGATTGGTAAGATGATACATCGGATAAGATAACATTAAACACAAACTGACGAGACCCATGACGAACGGTTAGAATCGCCAGAATTGCTTCTGTATGGCGATTGGCGAACAACTGATGCTTGTCAAGCTCACTGTTCTGCGGTTGTCTAGTCCCAAAACATATCAAAGGAAGTTCTTTTGCGACCCATGCTTGTCATTAGAGGCGACTAACGTGATGTATGGTGTAGGAATCACTGACTTGGTTGACACATGTCAGCCTATCCCATTTGTGTAGATCGATGTCCATCAGGTCAGTCACTGGATTGTCTGGTCAAGATTCGGCTATTTAGACTGCCGTCAAATGGCTGGGAAGCTGCTGAGTGTGGCGTAAACAACGAACAAGCGGACGACTATTCTCCGTTGGCATGAGGGGCCAGGTCACTGTTGTATTCCTACTAGCGTTATACCAAGTGGCTTTGTAATGTGGTACTGGGGCGGTGGGGTAGCCTGGTGGTTAAAGCATTTGCTCGTCACGCCGAAGACCTGGGTTCGATTCCCCGCATGGGCACAATGTGTGGAGACCATTTCTGGTGTCTCTTCCCCCCCAGGACTATTGCAGGACTATGGCTAAAAGCGGGGTAAATCCCAACTCACTCTGTTGGCCTGCTCGTTTCCAGCGAGCATGAGGTGGAGACAGAGGAGGTTGTGTGGGAGGACAGCTGGCTGGAGTTCATCAACGCTGTGCTGGAGTTTGTCAACCCCCACACCCCTGATCTTCCAATCAAGGTGATGCTCGACCCTGAGCAACACATGAAGATCACACACGACTGCGCAAGTGTCCTTGTCATGATGGAGGAAAATACAGGTAGGAGGACGTTTCGGAATCACTGACGTGGCGGCGCCTTATGTTCAAGTGCATTTTACTTGGCCATGCTTTGCTAAGGAGTGGGATTATTTGGGTATACGGAGATATGATGGTGGGAGGATAAGGTCCAACATGTTAAAAGACAAAATAATCAAATTTTCGAAGGGCACCTGTGAGTTTGGTATGTTGCTTTGTCTGATGCACCGCTTTAGTATTTGTCTCCCACTTGTGTAGGTAGATGGTCATGCTGTTTATCACAGATTGATCTGGTACAGACTCAATTATTTACATACCGCCGCCATATAGCTGAAATATTGCTGAGTTCTGCGTTAAACAACAAACCAACCACCCAACTTTAGCATTTGTCAGTCCAGCTGTATGATGAAAGTTTGGCCCAGTCTGAGGCGCCCCAGTTCATCGTTGCAGAGTTGCTTCCCTTATGTTCCCCTCAGGTCGTGGCTTCCAATTTCTGATGTTGAGTGCGTCCACGTTTGTGGAGAAATGACCCTTTCTCGGATTTCATCAAAGTTGACATGCCCAGTTATCGCTGCAATACTCTTTCAACCTATTTCAAGCCCAAACTGGCCCTCGGTATCCACCATTGTCGTAAAGCCCAAATATTTATTGCCCAAATGGGAAGGAGGACACAGGGTAGTATTTTTCCTGTAAGGCCCAAGGAAGGTTACACCTTTTGGTAAACGTTGATTGGCTGTTTTATTTTCTGATACAGCCAATCAACGCGTAGGGATATGGAGATTCCCCACCTCCCGGGTTTCCTTATGGATAATGCTGTTTTCATTATATAGCGTTTTTTAGATCGAAAACTGATATGGGTAATAAAAAACAATAACCAACTCGTGACGGGGACTGGCAGATTATCTTTCCCTCGTTATATTAATTATGTCATTCTCTGGAAAGATCATCTGTCATTCCCCATCACTCGTTAGTTTTTGTCTAAATATGCAATCTGCTTGGTGTTAAAATATTTGGACCCACTAAGGACCACAAACAATTTCTACTGATTGATTTGTGTATTAAAATTACTGTTTTCTTCTTAATATAATGTAAATTTGGGGCAACGTTGGGTGTGTCATATTTGTATCACTCTTTGCGATTCCAACCGCGTCCGTGGTATAGTGGTTAGAGCGTCCGCCCGGAGAGCGGAAGGTCGCGGGTTCGATCCACGATCGCGTCATACCAAAAGACGTTAAAATATGGTACTTGTTGGTCCCTGCCTGGCGCTCGGCATTAATGGGTACAACAAGGACTGGTCGGCTCGGAGTCAGTATAATGTGTCTGAGTGGGGTATTCATGCTTCACTGTGGCATGGTATCTCAGTGGGCTAGCACTATAAAACCAGCTTCAGTCTGGGATAGTACAAGCAGCTATACATACACCCGCATGCACGTCGTCATATGAGCGAAATATTCTCAAGTATGACGTTAAACCCAATTTCACCTCACCTCACCTTTGCGATTCCTTTAGGTATCTGCAAGGCTGGTGGCGTGGTACTCCAGTTCCAGCCATCTGTCAAGAGGAGTCTAGACCAGTCCATTCTTCTACACAACCTCAACCTCGGTGATGCTAGTTCCACCTCCGTTGTGGACAGTGTGTTGCTCTACAGCCTACCCAGCAACAACAGCAGTGACGACAAACTCCTCTTGTACACTGGGCACACGGACAACGAGCCTTCCGAGCAGATTGGACTGGTGTCTATTACAGGTAAGGGTGGTGATGTAGCTTTATGAATAAGGCTCATCGTGCATTACCAGATTTCTGGTGTCCCGCACCCTGCTATTTCTAAAAGTGGCTCGGAACGCTTACCCACAGGAGTTGTTGCTTTTCGGAATATTATCCCCACAGGACATTGCTACCCACCGTAGGATAAGTAAATGAATCCGTTAATTGATAATACACAGTCCGAATAAATTTGTCCAATGATTATGAAACTGAAATGTCTTTATAATACATGCAGCCAAACATTGCCCGTAACCATAGGAAACCAAATCAGATTCCGTTTAATGACTCCGACAATATCCTACACATTTCATGAATCGCTGTCAGTTGGGATGATATACTTGGTGTGTCCTGCTCCATAGATGGCATCCGTCACAAACAGTATGTCAGTTTGTCACCAGAAAATAACACTGGACAAAGTCGAAAAAAATCACACATTATTTTGGTCACTACTGCGTCAGATCTGGAAATACATGTCTACCAAGAAACGTTTAAAAATCACCATTACCCTGTTCAAACAATGTTGAGCAATATCTCACATATACCGATAATTTTGCTAAAACATTTAGTGTAGATGCAATTATTCTCCAACGTTGTTTTTCTACATTACTGAAGACGGTGGTGTGAAGCACAAGAGTTACAGCGTGCCGGAGAACTGGAAGGCGGAGGACCTGGAAGCCGTGGTGCCCTTCATCCTCGCATTTCACACACTGAGAGATGTTGCCAGTGTCTCGCCAGAACAGTCAGCAGTTCTTCTTAATCCTCTCGGTAATTGTCATGTGATTATATACAATACTGGCATGTGTAAGTCGTTTTTCGTTTTCGTGATCCTATCTTGCGGTGCTGTTACCAGCTTAAGGTATATTTTGACATGTTAATATTACGATGATCTTGGGTATGTTACAAACACATGTTGATTTCCATGTTGAATGCTGATTTGGTCGGGTGGAATCTGTTACATTGCCTGTCACCCGTGAAGAACCGGGTTAGAATTGGTCTTCAGCAACACATGCTTGTCGTAAAAGGCGACTAACGGGATCGGGTGGTCAGGCTCGCTGACTTGGTTGACAAATGTAAACGTATCCCAACTGCGTAGATCGATGCTCATGCTGTTGATCACTGGATTGTTTGGTCCAGACTCCATTATTTACAGACAACCGCCATGTAGATGGAATATTGCTTCATATTTTAAATACTGCCCATCACTTGTTTGGCTCAACCTAGGTTAAGTACAGCCTGCCGTTATATAACGTGCATATTGCGGACACCATAGAATAGCATATTGCGGACACCATAGTATAGCATATTGCAGACACCATAGTATGGCATATTGCAGACACCATAGTATGGCATATTGCGGACACCATAGTATGGCATATTGCGGACACCATAGTATGGCATATTGCGGACACCATAGTATGGCATATTGCGGACACCATAGTATGGCATATTGTGGACACCATAGTATGGCATATTGCGGACACCATAGTATAGCATATTGCGGACACCATAGTATAGCCTATTGCGGAACAGTACAGTCTTGTTCGCTAACACGTTTGCAGTAGCTCAAACAACATTCCTGTCACATTTTACAGACACCGTGGCATTGTACATGATCGCCATGCTGACGGTACAAGGCAGTGACGTATTCACCTGCACCTGGGATCATGAGATGAGCCTCATGCTACGGAACGCCTTCCCTAAGGTCAAAATCCTTCATCCTCGTAGTCTCGGAATACAGCTGAAGCAGCTGACGAAAGGAAAGGGTGTGGACGTATGCTTTAAGAGTGATGGATCCGGTAAGTTTATATCAGCTAATTTCATTGATCAGTCAGCCGATTGTTAAACATTATTCAACAGGATATTTAGCAAGTCACATTAGCCGTTACAAATTACCAATTCATCACCAAAACATATACTAGATTAAACTGATAGGTTGATAGAGACGGGTTACGTCATTATGTACTGACGGTATGAGTGGGGAAAACATCAGCATCTAGTTTGACCTGTGTTGGCATTACCCGACTGTGTGGGTTGTTTCATCCTATCAACCACAGATTTGTTTGGTCAGTTGATGTTATCTTGTGTGTTCTCGTATTTTATTTTGTCTTGGCTATTGCTAACCAACAAACACAATGTATTTCAGACATGAATTCAGCAATGGACCTCGTGGCCGACCATGGACGGTGTGTACTGACGGGGAGGCCTAGTGAGAAGGACTCTCTGGGTATGTCGGCCTTCCTGCGGAACATCACTGTGATGAGTGTCAGCCCGGCCACCATCTTCTCTCAGCTTCAGGACACGCCCGACAAAGACATCTTGGCAGCACTGGAGACAATCACATCATCATCAGTCAGAGATGTGAGTGCATTTGGTCAAGTTCGTATCGTAGCCATATAGACCCGCGAAGATCCGGGGTAGAATAGGTCTTCAGCAACCCATGCTTGCCAAAAAAGACGACTATGCTTGTCGTAAGAGGCAACTAACGGGATCGGGTGGTCAGGCTCGCTGACTTGGTTGACACAGGTCATCGGTTCCCAATTGCGCAGATCGATGCTCATGCTGTTGATCACTGGATTGTCTGGTCCAGACTCCATTATTTACAGACCGCCGGCATATAACTGGAGTGCAGCGTAAAACTAAACTCACTCACTCACTCGTAGCCATTTAGGACATTGGACAACTTGGTTTATACGGGTAATGAAATGCTTAAGAGGTCATGGAATTTTAGCTTTGGCCAACTTGGTCCAAACTCTTGAATAGTGGAAATAATCGAAAAAACATCATGGATGTTCTGTTGACATGTTAGCACTATTTTTTCTGGTGTGTTTCTTTTATGTTTACAGGTAAAGAAATGCTTGTAACTGAAAAGTAAAGGAAGGTTTGAGATAATTCAGAGAGAATAGTCATTTATACATGATTTGTCGTACCGAACTTAAACAGAATTGGCCTTGGTGGGTTTTGTCAGAGAGCAGATGATGGTTACCCAGAGCCTCGCGGCCTTCGTTACTGTGTCGAGGAACAGATGAAGTTTTCTCAGCCAATCAGCTTACAGAAGTTGTTCACTCTTTTGGATGGTCCCGGATGTAAGATGAAGGATGTCTTGGACGGTATCCCAGAAAACGACGTGGCATCAGTGGAGCGACTTCAGCTCACTCTGTCGATGAAACCACAGGTGATGCTGACAACGTTTACATCTGCAACACTACGTTGCCATACACCTTCCTCCGAAGTTACTGTGTTTTAATAAATGATGTTTGTCCCTTGTAACTTGAAAATATTTTAGTCAAGGTTTATGACTGAATGTTGTTCATCATATCCCATTCTATGTGTGGATCTTCATGATTTGGTTGACTTATTCCAGACGCTGTGATATAGTTGAAGTAGTGGTAACTTTTTGTTGAATAGTAACAGACTTGGTTTTCAAAAGCCATTGTGAAATAGGTGCATAACACTAATTCTAACACGATATAACAACTGACAACATGGATCTATTTGACCTTATTTCCATTTATTTTGACACCTTCGTTTGGTGACCATACAGATTTCTTTATGTAGTTATCATTGCTGTATAGCTCCTCATTAACACTACCCGTGAAGATCCGGGATAGAATTGATCTTCAGTAACCATGCTTGTCGAAAGAGACGACTAACGGTGGTCAGGCTCACTTATTTGGTTGACACATGCCATCGTATCAAAATTGCGTAGATCGATGTTCATGCTGTTGATCACTGGATTGTTTGGTCCATACTCGATTATTTACAGATCGCTGCCATATAGGTGGAATTTTGCTGAGTGCAGCGTAAACTAAACTCACTCATCTCATTAACACACTAGAATGGTTAATTCGAGGGGCGTGGAGCAATATGTTTGATACACATGTTTATGCTTTGTATTTACACTTCAAAGGAATTATATTTAATGTCAGTTACGAGACAGAACTCCAGATTTCATACGATGGTAATGTTTAAATCGATCTTGTGACTGAACCACAAATCTGGCCATATTTCAGGAGTTCTCCATCACTCAAAATACGTCCTACCTTAATGACAGCAAGGACCAACTGAACATCGCTCGCACCTCGTCATACATGGAGGCCTCGAAACTGCTGACCCCTTCATCTGCCATCTGCTCAGGGCTGTTAGCTCCACCCAACACCATCCGCAACAGCATCATATCGGTGGACATGTCTCAGTACACCTCCGCCTCCACACCCATCATCAGGATCACTGTCGACTCCCCGAGCTCTGCCTGCTACAGAGACCCCTTGGCCTCGCTGGACCTGAAGTTCAGTGGGGTGAAGTTGGAGGGAAGTTACATGGAAGATAAGGTCTTCGCATCCCCCGGACATGATAGAAGCAGGAATGTCCTTTCAAGGTGAGACTCGTTCAGGAAATTGATTCTTCATTCTCAGGGTTCAGTTTTAATTCTTGGGGTACGGTATTCCTAATCATCAAAGCTTGTAAAATGCGATTAAAATTTCGACTGGACATCACGTAAGCTGTCCGCAGACCTGATACCGTACATCTTTGATGTGTTGATGCTGAGTGACAGTCTATTCTTAGTCAATGTTTGGACGGGTGGTCGCCTTGTGGTTACAGGTTTTCCTAGCCTTTGAAACCCATTTTTGGTGTCCACAGTCGTAACGTGACTAAATATTGCAGCAGCTACTTTAAAATCCAACTCGCTCACTCAAGTCGGTACTATAATGTATCATTGTACAGCAACAGAATGCCCACGACTCCCCAGACAATGGATTTCCTCTTTGTGGGCGTGCCCAGGACACCAATGACGCCTCATTCCCCATGTGTGAAGAAGCTTTTGACACCCAGCAGGATCACGCCTCCTCTCCTCAAGCTCAATGACGTTGTCTCCAAGGATAAACCCATCTTTATTGTCCATCCAATCACAGGTACGAGTATGGAAATGTTGCAGTATACATTGCAGATCCCATGAAAGTAATTGCATTTTTCCTTATCCTGACTCATGATCTTTGCTTATCTCCCTTTCCCTTTCGAATGGTAGTGGAACACTTGAATCCCTTGAAGTTCCCGAAGCGGACGTACAATACTCACCCACGAGTTACCTCCCTTCCTCTTTCCCGCGCAAACGTACCATGTGACGTGCCCAGACTTGTCACTCTCTCCCTTTTCGCCCAAGCGGATGGTTGGGCGAGAACTGAGTCCCGTATACGGCAATCTATCATTTGTATTTAGGCCTATTCTTCAAAATGAAGCTGTGTATGGGTTTTGTTTATAATTACGATGTAGGATTTGTACAAATTTGTTGAAATTTATTGACTTTGAGTCGTGGTTTTCATCGTGTTGTAACTTGTTTACAATTCATGAAATCCTGCTGTGTGTGTAAACACGGGTTGTCTCTGGCTGATCCTCACCCCCAATGTCCATCGTGTACAGATCCATGTTCATCCACCTTGCGTTGTAGCTACTGTATTGATTTAACTGAATTACAATTTAATCAATATCTGTCTTATGTTTATAGACGTGCCATAGATCGGGTGAAAAAGACATCTCTAGTCACATGTGATAAATCTGGAGATCAGGCCAAAAACCGTATGTTGCTTGCTGCTGATGTTCATAATAGTGATATGTTGCCTAGTACATTACAGAGCCAGTCTGCGGCAAAGGGGGCTAAGAAAAGGTCGTCAACCTCGCAACCTACGCCGTCCCAGTCTAAGAAGAAGACGGTGTCCTCTTCTACTACGCAGAGAAAGTCTACGAGTACTAGATCTGAGGGCAAAACTACACGTGCTACCGCTGCTACGCTGAGATCTTTCAACGATGAGATCGTACCGCCGCATGAGAAAGACCCCCTATACTTCTACCTGAGGTATCGATGACATCTATGACGCAGTCAATATCCACTACTACTAGATCATCACCTATGAATGTCACAGCAGGCCAGCTGTCCGACATAAGACCTCTTCCTTCGAGGACAGAAGTTGAGGCAAGGAAAACAGCATCGCAGCCGATACAACAAATGCAGAACTTCGACCCGGGGCAGTTCATGACGCAGTTCACCAACAAGATGATGGCTATGATGGAGCAGAGATTCCAGCAAGAATCAAGGAAGACCCAACAGTCTACTGACACCGTGCGCAAACCCACTGGCCTGCGCGAATCTACACCCATCAGAGCTACACCTGCAAGGTTCACGTCTGGAACTTGGGTTGGCACAGCTCACCACATGGAGGTTCGCAATGGGAACGCCCTATGACAGACGTTTGCATAGGGAGGAATCTTCAGCTGCGAAGGCACAGCTCACCACACGGAGGTTCGCGAAGAGATTCCAGAGATAGACGTTTGCAATGGGAACGCTCCTATGACAGACGTTCGCATAGGGAGGAATCTTCAGCTGCAGGTTCGCGAAACCCAGGATGAAGGTTCGCGAAGGGATACAGGCTCACACAGAGATACGTCAACAAGACACAGCTCTCTGAATCAAGACACTACGGACCCCGTCTTTTCGGACTCGGCTTGGATTGCTAGCGGGTTGAGCCTGGAGTCTCCCTCTAGGAACGAAAGTTACACCTACATGATGAAGGATGATGACTTCGACTCCGTCACAATCCCACCGATCGAGCCTATATCCAGCGTACGGACAGTCTATGCACAGCCTTCGCGAAGGCCTCCAAGTTCCAGACGCAGCAATTACCATCTTTTAATAAGAAGAGATTCCCCCTACATCACATGGAACCATTTGTGAAGGTGCCGGAGTGGGACGACAACATCAAGTTGGTAAACTATGCCAGGACTAAGGTGTATAAGGTGGATGATAAGAAGTTATCACAAGTGGATACAGCTTCTAGAAGATCTTTCTTCAGACTAGCAATATCTAGGGCCATCAACGAATCAACGAATTCCAGAATTCCACCACGGAAGAGGATAAAATGATCTACTCGGCCCTCGTCACACAAAAGAAGGATCAGTTCTTCCTATCAGACCACCTCACATCGATTTCGGCGGCAATCCCCTTAATGCGCAGACAGGGTCTACGGGCGTCCTGCTCCTGGAATGACAGATTTACGCAGCCTCTTCTACGAGCTCCGTGGGAGGCGCCTACCATCTTTGGAGGTCTATTGGACGATGCAGCTAAACAAGCTACACAAGACTCCAGAGAGGTGATGATGATCAAGACCATAGACACCTTGGCCAACATCATTCGCCATACATCCCAGAGATACAACAAGTCTAAGTACGCTGGGATACAGAGAGCTAAAGACAGAAAGTACTCCAGCTCCAGAGGCGGGAGGACTTTTTCGTCGCCCCTCAGGCAACTACAGAGGAAACTCAGGAAGAGGCCGCGGCCAGAGAGCTTCCAGAGGTACCAGACGCTGAAGCCAGAGTTAGGAACGACTGGAGTCTTCCACCCCCAGTCGATTCCGCCAGCAGTTACCTCTCCGTTAACACTACGATCATGGCAAGTTCTACTCGGCCTACTAATCTCGGCGCACATAGGAAGGTTACAGCTAAGACCACTACAACGGTTCCTCATAAAGCATCTGGACAGTGTCGACCCTATCCTGCTGCCCGAAAACCTCAGGAGGTATCTACTATGGTGGACACACAGGTCGAATGTCTGTGAAGGAGTCTATTTACAAGAGCCGGCCTTCGAGACACACCTCTACGCGGATGCCTCGTTGCAAGGATGGGGGGCACATCTCAACGATCAAGTAGCGTCGGGAAAGTGGTCTCATACAGAACAAAAGCTCCACATCAATCTACTAGAGATGAAAGCAGTGATCAACGCAGTACAACTATGGTCGAGCTTGCTGAACAACAAGATGATGATGATCCACACAGACAACTCCACAGTGGCGTTCTCTATAAATCGGCAAGGATCCACAAGATCACCAAGCCTACTGCAGCTCACATTCCAGTTGTTCCAGATCACGCAAAAAGCAGACATCTGGATAAAGGCGTGTCACATACCCGGAGCCAAGAACGTACTAGCAGACGCTCTCTCAAGACCACTACACCCGTCGCCAACAGAATGGATGCTCCATCCAGAAGCGTTTCGGAACATAAGGGAAATAGGATTCCCGTCCATAGACCTGTTCGCCACGAGGTTCAACAAACAATTGCAGACGTTCGTCTCACCAGTTCCAGATCCTCAAGCCTGGGCAACAGATGCACTGAGCATGTCGTGGGAAGGACTAAACGGCTACGCTTTTCCACCCCCGATTCTACTGCCAAAAGTACTGATCAAGATCAAACAGACACAGACGCTACAACTGACTTTGGTCGCGCCTTACTGGCCAGCGAGAGCATGGTTTCCAGATCTACTAGAAAACCTAGGAAGTCCAGTAATCAAGCTTCCAGATTGGCCGAACCTACTGATACATCCGCACACCAAGCAAGTCCACGGAAACCCAGCAGTGTTCCAGCTACACGTGTGGACCGTATCAAAATGTGTTTGAAGAAAAGAGGATACTCCGCCAGAGCAGCCAAAGCAGTAACTCTAGCGTTACGCAGATCGACTCGCAACCTATACGACGATAAATGGCTGAAGTTTGAAACTTACGCAAGGCGGAAAGGCTTCACAGCCATAATAGCTATGCATCCTCAAGTGGCGGAATATCTATGTCATCTGAGACAGACCAGACATCTAAAGGGTTCGACTCTATCGACTTACCTCGCTGCCATCAGTACAGTGATTACCATGAAAACAGGCATCAAGTTTACGAAAGTACCAGAATTACTTGCTCTACTGAAATCATTCAAGTTGGAAGACCAACAAAAGAAATTCAGAGCTCCAGCCTGGGACCTGAATGTAATTCTGCGTCATCTTACCAGTGATGTCTACGAACCACTAGACCAGATCAAGATCGAGCTACTAACACAGAAGACGCATATTGGAGATACATGCGCTGGACTACGGTCGAACGACATTCGACAGAGGGCAAAATAATACAGTTCATCTAGGACTTAGATGGGACTTTATTGCCAAGAATCAACTACCTGGTCAACCAGATAGACAATTCCACGTACCAGCACCGTCTACAGTCCTCGGCCCACAAGATATAGAGGACTTATCCTTGTGCCCAGTCAGAGCCTTGAAGATATATCTTCAAAAGACTAAGACGAGGAGAAGGAAATTCAAGCGCCTATTCATCCCATTATCAACTGAGACATCAACTGAAGTCTCAAGAACGACCATATCGTTCTGGATGAGAGCCGTTATATTGAGAGCCTACAAGGCAGCAGGACTAGAACCTCCTAGAGCTTCCAACCCACACGAAGTGAGAGCACTGGCGTCAACCATAGCTCTACATGGAAATTGCTCTATACCGACAATAATGGAGGGCTGCTTCTGGAACTCGGACACGGCGTTTGCCAACCACTACCTCCGAGACATAGCCACTGAAGACGTCTCAGGCATTCACCAATTTGGGCCTCTCGTTGTAGCACAGCAACTAACGGTTCCTCAAAGGCGCTGAGTTGAAATCTCACCCTTTATCACGTTGACTTGTAGATGACTTTTACTAGGAAAAGTATTAGTTTGAAAGTCCATGCGCACAGTCTAGGACAGACTAGCATGAGTGATTAAGATCCTGTGCGGGTAATAACCTTACCTGCACATAAAGGGATCGCAACTCATTTATGATAAAGATCTTATCATAATCCATGGGTTGTTATAAGATATCAAGTACAGGAGAATACTAGTTTATCTATAACCACACGAATCAACATGATTCAACTTGTCTGAGATTGAAGTAAGACAAGGAGTGGTCCCCCCGAGTTACTGACTGACTGACTGAGTATAGTTTTACGCCGCTTTTAGCAATATTCCAGCAATATCACGGCGGGGGACACCAGAAATGGGCTTAACACATTGTGCCCATGTGGGGAATCGAACCCGGGTCTTCGGCGTGACGAGCAAAAGCTTTAACCATTAAGCTACCCCACCGCCCCCGAGTTACTACGCAAGTTGGAAGAATAGGACCACGGAAATGCCGTTTGCAGTGCCCATGGGGGGGATACAGGATGTATCTAAGGACAGCTGTTGAATCCAGTGGCTTGACCCACCACCTATTCCGACGGATTCTATAAGCAAAGATCATGAGTCAGGATAAGGAAAAATATGTAATTTTTTAAGTAAAATTGATATTATATACTTATCCTGACTCATGACGAACAAGCCCTCCCAACCACCCCGTTGAAGACACTTGTGATTTCACAGCAGATCCAAGTGCATGGGCGAAAATATAAGGAGAGAGTGACAAGTCTGGGCACGTCGCATGGTACGTTTGCGCGGGAAAGAGGAAGGGAGGTAGGGAGGTAACTCTTGGGTGAGTATTGTACGTCCGCTTCGGGAACTTCAAGGGATTCAAGTGTTCCACTACCATTCGAAAGGGAAAGGGAGATAAGCAAAGATCATGAGTCAGGATAAGTATAAAATATCAATTTTACTTTAAAAATTACATATTTAAAGTAGTGTTGCATGATTTGAAACGTTTCATGTGCGTTCTGCATTTAGTTCCTTATCTTTCAACTTGCCCTTAATTCCATTCTCTCCGCATCATTTTGTGCGAATTCAAGTTTCCACATAACTATTATCTTTAGAATAGCAACATCTCATTGGGATTGTGGTTAACGCGCCTGCTCGTCAGAAAGAAGATCCAGGTTCGATTTATCATATCCGTACAGGGCCGGTGGGATAGCCCCGTGGTTAAAGCGTTCGCTCGTCACGCCGAAGAACCGGGTTCGATTCCCCACATAGGAACAATGTGTGAAGCCCATTTCTGGTGTCCCCCGCCGTGATATTGCTGGAATATTGCTAAAAGCGGTGTTAAACTATACTCACTCATTTCACTCACACACTCATATCCGTACATATTTGAAGCCCTTTTCTGTGATCCCCGGTCGTGAATCTGCTGAAATATTGCTAAAAGCAGCATAAAACTATACCCATCCACCCAAACCCAATAGTTCTTCTAAAGCGTTACACCACTAGTTTGCTTTGTACATGTAATGGTTCCGTTTCAGCAGGTAATAGTCTGATTATTCTCTTATAACTGAAATAAGAGATTCGGTAAGGGTTTTTCAACAGCCCACTTACCATTTCCAACCTTCCGTTAACCCTACATTTTTCTAAGTTATATTGCCCTTTGTGAACAGCCTGGGGAGTGTTGCTGGTCCCAGACACTCTCATAAGAGGCAACATAATTGGATTGAGTGGTCAAGCGACGATCCCGACGGCATTTGACGTTGTTCAGTACACCAGACAGATAGTTAAAAAGGCAGCTATTTTAAAGCCGGAATGTTTCCGACTGCTTCGTGAAACAACATTCACTCGCTACCTTTGTTTCACGTTTCCGCCTTACATGACATACCAGGTACTCTGCTTCTTCTGACGGCCCTTGGAAAGGCACTGAACGTGCCCTGCTACGGTGTACAGCGCACGCCGTCCACGACGTCATCCTCGGTCACAGATATGGCTGGGTGAGTAAACTACCCGCTCCATTTGTTACTGTGTGGAAACAAACGATTGTTACGTTTCCATGGTCTAGCGAATTTAGCGTCTTCCCAGAGAGTGGATACATGGTGGTTCCGTCCCAGTCCGTTTCATACGGAAAGATATTGAAATATGGTACAAAACTAGGACAGGTCGTAAATTTCTGGATTGTTTTTTTTTCATAAATGGGAGGGGCGGTGGGGTAGCCCAGTGGCTAAAGCGTTCTCTCATCACGCCGAAGGCCTGGTTTAGATTCCCCACATGGATACAATGTGTGAAGCACATTTCTGGTGCCCCCCGCCGTGGATTAATTTCAAAGGTTTTGGTTTTCTAATAGTTGATGTCAAGCTCCTTTATAGGTTTTACCGAAATGCCATCGAGATCCACGACTCCGCTGGACCATACAGGCTTGCTGGGTATTCATACGGCGGGATGATAGCCTTTGAGATAGCCAGGCAGCTGCAGAAGTCCAATAAAAAGGTAGCACTGGAACTTGCTGGAATGGAAAGAACATGTGTATTCAAATAATAACGTAACACTGATTTTAAAATGAAAAAGTTTTCAATTTTATCAATAGCTGTTTTTACAGATTTTATTATGAAGTATCTTCTTGGGTATTATGCAGGTTGAATGTCTTATCATTCTGGATGGAGGGCCTGGTTTTGTCCACTCTCACATAGCCATAGGACGGGAGGAACTTGACAGAGCTGATTCGGCGGTAAGAAATCTAACTCGCGGCGGATTAAAATGCCGACATGGTCATTCCTTGAGGACATAGCTTGTGACGAAACAATAAATGTCACAATATAGCTCCCAACAACCTGAGGGGCCACTGAATGAGAGTCTTGGTGAACTGATTGACTCAACGTCATCGTATCCCAAATGTGTGGTGGCGGTTAGTGGCTTGAATGCTACAGACGCGATTTACAGAACACTGTCATAAAGCTGGAATATTGCTGGGTATTGCGTGAAACAAACACACGAACTGAATGTGTCCATCTTCAAATAATGTTACAGCATTTACATTCATTCTCTTCTGCAGTGATCGAAGCGGACAGAGTATCACTTTTATCAGCATTATTAGTCAACATCAACAAATTGTTTCATACAGCCTTATTCTTAACATACAGCCTGTCTCCAGACAATGCCGATACGGACAATTTAAGTAATCCACTCAATTCTATATTGCAAGTCAAATGATTCCACGGAGATCGTGGCACTGGTGTCGTTCGTGGAGATGTACGGGCCCATCAAGGCACGTCAGTTTCTCATCGGTGCCCTGGGGAATCTACCCTCCGGCTACCCCCGTGTCAGAATGGCAGTGGACTTCATCATGGGCAATGTCGTCATCAGGTGAGGGCAACGTGGACATGGACATCGCCAATGTCTCGAACAAATTAGCTGGAATTCATAGCTGTACTGTTGCCTAAAGTGTTCGTTAACATGAGGATACTTTGATGGTTTTATTATAATGTATTGTAAGGGATTGCATGAATGTCCCCGAATGTGTTGGTATAACTTACACCTTTGATCAGGCTACTGACATGATTGGAACTGTAAAGTAAAAACGGCTATTGTCTAAAATAGAAATGGTTTTGTTTTTTATACAAATCGATTAGTTTGTTCGTGATTGCACGGGTAAATTGTTGCAGTTCTAGAAGCACGCTTATGTTGAAACCAACTAGTAAAACTTTCATAAATGTCATAACGGCTTATTGACATTTGTCTGCATAGCATAGTAAACAGAACCCTTCTCCAAATATGTTGCAAGGGGCATCCGACAGCCCACAGCCCACAGGCCACATCGTTCGAAGTATAGTGAACACGTTGCAATGGCTTAATCATGTTCAGACTGCCGTTGCAGAGTGTGGCGTGTTGTGGGACATCTTCTGTAGACATGTAGACATGTGGGGCGGTGGGGTAGCCTAGTTGTTAAAGCGTTGGCTCGTCACGCCTAAGACCCGGGTTCGATTCCCCACATGGGCACAATGTGTTAAGCCCATTTCTGGTGTCCCCCGCCGTGATATTGCTGGAATATTGCTAAAAGCGGCGTAAAACTAAACTCAGTCAGTCAGTCTGTTGACATGTGGATTTTCACATATGCAATATCTGTCTACAGCGAAAGCCCCAAGAAGACCAAATGGATGTCACTTAAAAACAGAATTCTGAACAAGGACAAGTCAGAAAGAAAGATGGGACTGCATTCTGCTGCCACTGAAGTGATAAGACTCTCGAGGGAGAAGAAAGCGGAAGAGTACATTAACAGCACCTTCATAGCAGACAAGTACAGACCGCAGGAGAAATTTATTGGTTAGTTTAATTCGTGGTTGTTTTTGTTACTTTGCATGTTTCACCGTGTTGACGCAAGGAGTCACTTATGTAAATTGCCAGATCGTCGTGCTTTGGCTTGGCTTATTTAGCTTTCTAGCATATTTAATTGTACACTTCATTTCATTTTGGTCAATAACTATGGCATTTACCAGTATTGTTGGGCGATATAAATTGGTCTTGGGTACAATAACTCATAACAAATCCGCTGTTTTGGTATACTTTGAAATATTTGGGACTTCTGTAACGAACAGGGAAGCAAGGGGGACAAACATATATATTCCATTCCAAATATGAAAGGGGGGTTTCTGGGGAGGGGTTGGGGTCATTCTATTTTTGTAGGGAAATCTCAAAGTTTGTGATTTTTCTTTTCAGGCAATATTCACCTCCTCAGAGTAAAGTCCGACCCGACCATCAGTGTGCCCATGTCATCAGATTACGGGCTTGGTCAGCTCTGTACCGGAGAGGTCAAGGTCAAGTTTGTGGAGGGAGATCACCAGTCATTTCTCAAGAGTGATAAAGTCGAGGTTGTTGCCCAGTTTATAGAGAACGTGTTGTCAAGGGAAGCTCAGTGATGGTGCTGTCGGATGATATCCGGTGATTCCCTAAGATGGGGCTATTGTGATATTAGATGTTTAGGGGTTGTGATAACTGAGATGCTGACTGATGGTGATGTCTGGAGATGCTCCAACTTTGTGGAGGCCAGTGTGACAGCTACAAGATGACGATGGATCAGGTGTCATCTCAGCTGCTGAGTAACACTTAGCATTCAACGTCAGTGACACCTATAACTTCATTCACAGCGATACCGAACGACAGGGGTATATGTATGATCTGTGATAGTGCTATATTCATTGTTTTCTATCGAACGGTGTTGACCATGTAATAACGGGAATAAAATATACCCTGTTGGATGGAAGTCAGATGTTCTTCTTTTTCTTTAGCATATAATGAACAAAAATCAAATTGCATTACAGCCAATATTTCAACAAAGGCATGTTATGTTCATGCTCTGAGTACCAGAGTGGTAAGAGCCTTATTAAGAGGCCTGTCATTTTAGATTCAGAATGGGGCTTCAGGGATGTTTGTTACAGAATGGGGCTTCAGGGATGTTTGTTACAGAATGGGGCTTCAGGGATGTTTGTTACAGAATGGGGCTAGAGGGATGTTTGTTACAGAATGGGGCTAGAGGGATGTTTGTTACAGAATGATTATGAAGTTGGTTACTGATTCACAACACTTATATTTCTCTCAAAGAATAGCCGGACTATGTTATCAGATTTCATTTTCAAGAATTGTATTTGGGAGTAATTTAGTATCCCTATAAAGGTGTTCTCAACTTATAGCAAGAACTTGTGAACATCTTGTCAATTCAGTTTCACGGCAAATTGTTTACATGCGTGCCATAGGGGTTCAAGAGAATTCTTGTGAAAGAGGCGACTAACGGGATCAGGTGGTCAGGCTCGCTGACTTGGTTGACACTGTCATCGTATCAAAATTGGCTAGATCGATGTTCATGCTGTTGATCACTGGATTGTCTGGTCCAGACTCCATTATTTACAGACCGCCGCCTTATAGCTGGAATATTGCTGAGTGCGGCGTAAAACTAAACTCACTCATTCAGTCTATTTTGTTATTCTCTATACAAATTTTACAACAAACTGCGTGCATGCATGCGTGCGTGCGAGTGTGCGTGTAGATTTCAACGACCGACCAAGTCTAGATCATGGTGGCTACGGAAAACACATAAAGAGAATTCTGCCTTCAAGAGGACATGTATCGGTCTCGGTCATTGACATGTCACAGATGTTGCGCGTTGATTCCTAAATTGAAACTAAAGCATTCGGTGTGAAACCAACAGTGGCGGACCCAGAAGTGGGTGCGCACAGCCCCACCCCACTCCCGGAAATGTTTCCCTGGGGAGCATTTCCCCCAAACCTTTGGACTTCATGATTTATGCACGCACGCACGCCACCATCACCAAAATCCACCCCTAAATGATAAGTGGTGTAATGAACAATAACAAAGTTCACAAACCAGTTGGAATATTACAATTGCAGCACTATGGCAACACAAAACTAATATGAGAAACCTATTTCGCAGCTGCACTCCAGTAATATTCCAGCTATATGGCGGCGGTCTCCGTGGTGTAGTGGTTAGAGCGTCCGCCCGGAGTGCAGAAGGTCGCGGGTTCGATCCCCGACCGCTTCATACCAAAAGACGTTAAAATATGGTACTTGTTGGTCCCTGCCTGGCGCTCGGCTTTAATGGGTACAACAAGGACTGGTCGGCTCGGAGTCAGTATAATGTGTCTGAGTGGGGTATTCATGCTTCACTGCGGCATGGTATCTCAGTGAGCTAGCACTATAAAACCAGCTTCAGTCTGGGCTAGTACAAGCAGCCGCACATACACACACGCATGCACGTCGTCATATGAGCGAAATATTCTCAAGCACGACGTTAAACCCACTTTCACCTCACCTTAGATGTTATGTGAGATGAGAGGCATGCCTTAACCCCCCTCGTATATCTAAGAAGACTATGCTGGAAGATTCTACTCTTAGCAAGAGGATTCTGGAATAAGCTCCTTGTAGCTTTTCCTGATCTGTATACATAAAGTACAAATTTAAATACAGAACACCACTGTCCTTCACTAAATATCACTTGGTATTACGCTTGGAACAGTGTTACACAATGAAAAGCCCAGCCAATTAGCAGAGGAAATTCTAAAGTGCGCAATGGTGTGCGAAGTTGCCCCATAATATCGATCGTTGGTTAACCTCACCCAGACATGTCCCATCTATGTTTTCGGTCTGGGGTGATGTTGAAAAGTGGACATTTAAAATGAAGGCACGAAATGTAAAATCATCGTGTTCCTCTTCCTCAATGTACATATTTCCTCTAGCTCTCAAAATCATTCAGTTAATTCAGATTTAAACGTGTTTTGTTAAATCGAAATTAGACATTTCTCGTAAAATTTTCAAATGTCAAATGAATTGTTAAACACACAGACGCGCTTAAGCTGACACACTGTTCATTTCGAAAACTTTTTAAATTTTATGTCAACCCTCATATATGAGGGTATCAATGTCCATCAAAATATGGTTAATTCGGGGATTTCGTGTTTATATTGTTTCCTCTCTTCGTTTGCTTTGATGTAAAAATGTAAACTAGTCTAATCCGTGTGTGTTTTCTAAGGAAATAATAACCGCAATATATAGAAAGGATCAAAGACAATTTGGCAACAGTGTTTATAAGCCTTCTTTAAGTGTATGTAACTGGACACTCAATTACGACAGGGTACTGTACTGAACTCTGCCGTCACCAGGTCACTGTTCTATTCCTACTAGCGTTATACCAAGTGGCTTTGTAAAGTGGTACTGGGGCGGTGGGGTAGCCCCGTGGTTAAAGCGTTCGCTCGTCACGCCGAGGACCCGGGTTCGATTCCCTACATGGGTACAATGTGTGAAGCCCATTTCTGGTGTCCCCCGCAGTGATTTTGCTGGAATATTGCTAAAAGCGGCGTAAAACCCAACACACTCACTCACTGTAAGGTGGTACTTGTTGTTACCTATCATGGCGCTCTCGTGCACGAATAAAGGGACAAAAACAAGGAATGGTAAGCTCGGAATCAGTATACTGTGTCTGAGCGGGGCTACATCTTAAACTGCGGCGTAGTTTCTCAGATGTTAGCACGATAAATCCTTGTTCTCTTCAGATCGCTGTTCGTTGCAAAATGATATCTCAGCACATGAAAACAAGAAATGTGGATTCCATTTTGAACAAATTAGTAAAGATCTGAACATGTCCTGTTTACTTTTATATTACTTTTGGTTTTTCTTATACATATCTGGGTGGTGAGTAGGATAGTGGTTAAAGCGGTGGCCCGAAGACCCGGGTTCGATTCCCATGTAGGTGCAATGTGTGAAACCCATTTCCGTTGTTCCGCGCGGTAATATTACTTGAATATTCTGAAGCCATACTCACTCACTCACTCACTCACTCACTCACATTTCTCGGTTACGCCTTTACATACATTTAAGTGAAATGCTGTTATAAGCAGCAACGTGGAGCTCCGTTCAGAATGATTTGTAGGGAGTGAGTTTCCATGGGTACCCGACACACTATTACTGAGCACCATCTATTTCGTAACACAAAAGTAGACGCTTTGGGATATTTTCAAAAAACAATACGTATCATATCTTCAGTCATGTCAACAATCTATTCCTTTTGGAATTTTCTCTGGAGAAGCTATTCATTATACACGTTCACTCCATATCCCAGCTCTTTCACATTGACTGAAATTGTTTTTCATTTGAGACCCTCATATGTGGCATGATCGTGTGCGGCGTTAATTCCTGCTAATCAAACCTGTCATAGAAAAACAAAAGTATAAGTTTGCTTATTTTATCAAATGCTTGCTAATAGTTTAATTTTTTCACACATATCACTTGCGTTAATTTTATAACTGTAACAATTACTTTGAAATGTCTAGAGAAAGTAACTTAGTATAAGTTTGCTCATTTTATCAAATGCTTGCTAATGTTTTCATCTTTTCAAACATATCACTTGCGTTAATCTTAATACTATAACAATTACTTTGAGAAGTCTTCACAACCAAACAAGAAATGAGGCGACATTTCGATCGTATTACCTTACGCCTGTTCTTTGTCACTGTCATCCACGCTGTGTGTTCGGTACAAATACTTTAAAGCCTCTTGTGTATATTAGATCATTAAAATTCCTCCTACAAACCGACAATCAAATGCCACAGACTAACAGGGCAACTACGAAATCAATCACGTTCCCCAAAGACAAATACAGATCGCAATCTTCCATCGATTTCA
Organism: Haliotis rubra; assembly: GCF_003918875.1. Lineage (NCBI taxonomy): Eukaryota > Metazoa > Mollusca > Gastropoda > Lepetellida > Haliotidae > Haliotis > Haliotis rubra. The sequence goes on along the minus strand of NW_025766968.1, from coordinate 2,291,789 downwards.
GGCACGCGGAATGTTAACATTGTTGTTGATTTTATCAGAAAAGACATTGTCTTATACAATGCCAACAATCTATATCAACTATTAGAGTAATACAAGAAATCAAAGCCCCATATATTTCCCTTGTCGAAGATGCGAAGCTAATTACCTCCCGATTTCCCTCTTGACAAGCCCGACTTGATGCCAGACAATCTCCATCCCTACGGGGTCCTGCCTCTGTATCTATGCTCTTTCCCACCGGTAATTTGATGCCCCGCCTTCCTCATTATCCCAACAGCGCACCTGCTCAGGTGAACTAATCTTTTAATCTTGTTTATCTTGACCATCGCGCTCAATTGCCCGTTTAATCGGCTCCTTTCGCTATCACGGTCTGTCATAGTACGCCACTATATTACAATTCCAAGATAGCTTGGTGTCACCATCGATCCGATTTCCTGATTGTAGTTGGCTCTATCGAGGCCATACTTAGAGTCAACATGCCGATTGCTGTCGCAAACCACTAATTAGAAATGATTTATGAAGCTGCAGGTAAGAGGGAGCATTTTCCTGCGAGCATATGGTATGAAATTCAATAGCCAGCATCACCTTGTTTCTTAGCTAAAAACGTGTGTTGGGATGTGCTCAGGGCATTCATGTGGTCCGACCATATGTACACATGCAATCGATCACCATAGACACGTGCTTTTTACAGCACTTGAGAAAAATATATTAATTTTCCTTCCAAGGAGCGAAGTCTTTTAGGATTGTTTGAGAACCACACCTTAATACCGAAGAAGCTTGATGAAGATGACGAGCATCGCATGTTTTTACAGGTTAGGGGATCTCTTTAAGGCTACTGATACCTTCAGATGTCCTGACGTAATACTGGCTACTTTTTTGTAATAATTCACTATTGATTATTCCTGTGGTTTTCGTTGAAATTATTCGGAATAAAATATGACTGACTTATGAATGTTCACGTTTCCGTTACAACTGAAAGAACGACAACATACTTGGGCAGATATATTGACAATTGTATGTTAAAGAAGGTATTCAATATGAAAACACTTTTATAAGTATATGGTTCAATTCCCATCCTCAACACATTTCAGTGGAAGTTTCGGGTCATTTATTATAAGGGGTGAGGGTGCGGGGGTGGCAATAATATAAGTGATTAATTTGTGGGTGTTCAGGCGACACGAAAACATGTAACATTCGGGAAAGGGGGCACATAAAATATGGTACAGTCCTAACCGCACCACCCTCATCAGCCGTCCCAATACTAAGTGACAAGCCACTTAAATATGTCGAACTTTGAAATGGTGGATTAATAAGTGGTTGAAGATGCGAATAACTTAATGCAGGAAAACACTCGATTCCGTTAGTTACACAAGCATGGGTTGCAAGAAAGGGTAGCTGAAGAAAAAATTCACGGAAAATTGGTAAATTACATACAGTCTACCCTTTTACGACAAGGATAGGTTGTTGAAGACCCATTCTAACCCAGATCTTCACGTGTAGTAACTGAAGGTACGTAACATCCTATGGTGTGACGTGGTCGGGGATCGAACCAGCGACCTCCCTCCCGAGCAAACGCTATATCCATTACACCACCTTTTCTCGCTAAACTTAGTCACACACCACGTCGTGTATGCTTCCCAATAATGCATGCCGTGTTAACCTCGACAAACCCTAAACAGCCAGGGTACAGGTATCGATTTGGATAATCGTGTTTATAAAATACGGGTCACGTCATATAAACGTTTACTTAAACTCCTTTAATCCGGACACCACGCAATGATTAATAGGACAGGTTTCACATAATACTGGGAATTACTAAACAAACTTGCGATGATCAGTGCGAACTGGCATTATTAGTTTGCATTATCTGTATGTTATCGGTCATTACGTGCATTATCGTATTTGTTTGATCCAATAATTCTGAGTTCAAACAATTTCATGCAAAACATAAAATGAATAATAAAATAAGTGATGTTTGGCAAATAGTCGAGCACATTTCAAAATTTGACTGAAATGATGAAAAATATATCCCATGCACTTCTCTGTTTCATACTGCAAAATTCGCATGCACGTGCATTTGTCCGTGACGAGAGCCGCAGGAGTGGCTGGTTATGCTCACCATTTGGGCAACACCTGGTAACCAGTGTGCGAAATAGCCACTGGCCCCCCTAGCCCGTGGCTAGTAAAAATTCAGTCGGGCCACAGTCACGGGTACTACTGGCTAGTGAATTTTCATGGGTTCATTTTGTAAATATATCACTCTCTCCGACTTGTTAAGTTATAACACACTTTTAAATCATGCAAGATTATGGCATGATAAAAATGTTCTTCATATTAGCAGCTTAAAAATGAAACCCGTGTCTACATTCAAATTTCGGGCTTGTGAATTATTTTGTGTGCTTGTAACTTTCAGGCACAGCTAGAGCGACTGGCTAGCAAAATTAAAAACTATTTCGCACACTGCTGGTAACACCTGGTATCTTCATCATACGATGGTGATTCATAAGCACGTGCATATGATATACTCGGGATCGTACAATGGTATCTGCGTTTGGCAGATATCTCTAATGGTTGTCTGCAGGTAAGAGCACACTGGTGTGTCTAAGCCTCCGGAATGTTGGATCCATCTGCCTAGATCCTATTCCCCTAACGGATGGCTTCACCCATTAAAATACTTCACCACTGTAATGCTAGTAATAAGTATCACATTAGCGATCCTCTCTGGAGTTACTTTAGATAGCAATGTAAATGTATCGTGTTAGTCTTAAACTAGCCTTGCTTTAAAGCTGTACTGAATTATAATGCAATGGGCGCATAGTAATTCTATCCATACACTAGGCGAGTCTAGATTAAGGATGATAGACGTTTAAGGAAACGACTTGCAAGAATACGCTCTGAATATAAAGAATAAAAAGATTGAAGTTGTTCTTCATAAAACGTGTCATGTATTCAACTTGTTCAACTTAATACTGATGTGGGGTAGCCTAGTGGTTAAAGCGAAGACCCGTGTTCGATTCCCGACATGGATACAATGTGTGAAGCCCATTTCTGGTGTCCCCCGCCGTGATATTGCTGGAATATTGCTAAAAGCAGCGTAAAACCATACTCACTCACTTACTAATACTGATGTAATCTGGGATTTAAGATTGATAATTAATTCATATTTATTGCACCTTCGGCTTCTGCGAGTCTTGAACATGTAGGTGAACCGAGCTTGCTGCCACTGGGTCGTACAAGGTTCTTCACGGTCCAATACCCCGTAGGTTCTTCCCTAGACTTGCACAAGTTTCTAAGGTAATCATTTATAGTTTAAATGATAATTTCCAAAACAATCTCCCTCTAAGACACGTGTACTGTTCGTTTATCTAGACTTGCCCATTTAAAGGTTAGAATTGCTATACATCCATGGGCTTAGCCTTCAGTACAGTCTTGGAGCAAGGCTACTCCTTGCCCTGCTCGTTGTTGTCACACCGTCGGCATCACTCGGCTGACTTCGGCATCTTTAAATTCATTAGGGAATTTGTTGGCGATACATTTTACAAACTGATTAATTAGATACTTTCATCATGCATTGTCAAATATACGTTATCTCATATAGGTAAACAAGCTTATTCATTCATTGAAAATGTTTAGTTACTATGAATTTCGGGCACGAGATTATCTTGTAAGTGCAGAAATTTCCCCTATTTTTGTGGTCAATTTTGCCACTTTACGAATTGTACATGCTTGGTTGTAAATGTTTATTGATACCTCTGGTAGCTTATGTTTCTGGTGTCTCCCGCCGTGCTGGAATGTTGCTAAAGGCAGGGTAAAACCATACTCACTCACTCACTTAGTTCAGAAAACCCAATTCCAGTTGTTCTCGGGTTCAGTTAAGGGATCCTTACAACAAGCGGAGGCTGCACTTTCCAACGTCGGTCCCTGGGTGTAAACCCTTGGGACTTTCAAGCGTAATCATCGCCAGGCATTTCTGGACCGTAACGGCCCGTACTGCCACAGGGGAAGTTTCCCTACTGAGCAATTAAGGGACAATTTTGATCTTGACTTACTTCTGGTGCTACTGATCAAAACGTAGTGGCTGTAGGGTTATATTGTATCCCCCTTATTTCTAGTAAGTCGTGGGTAACCAATTTATCCAGGATTGCCTCTTTTAGGTCAAGTGGCGTTTTATTGTCGTGGGTGAAGTTACTCTATTGGTCAAGTGTATGTATCATCTATTTCTCGGATTCAGTTGTTCAGTATATACGACTTTATTATGTAACACTAGGGTTTTATTCATTGTCCAACTTTCATAATTTAGGGGCAGGCCTTCAGTGTTCATTTCATCCTAACTAATATAGATAAACCGAGGTTACACCCTCTCGTAGTCTGTCATACAGACACTGAAGCAAATATATCCAAGAAAGCCCACGCAAGTCTAGAAAATGTAGCAAGTCTAGATTTCCACAGCTTCTGAAAATGAAGAAAGTCTCAGGGCTCCTTTTCATTATATATATATATTTTTTTACTAAGAACTTTTTTTCAGTAAAATATGTTCATTTCAGAGACTAGTTGTTAGTCTATCCCTCTCGTTGAGTTAATTAACTCCCGTGTGATAATTTGACACAGCTGTGTTAATTGTCTGTCTATGCATCTAGTGATCTATTGTCTTGTCAAATAGTGGTTTAGCCATCTATGGTAATAGATTTTCCTCGTGTGTTTGAATCCCTGTCAATGTCGTTTCAGTGTATTCTCATTTAATTATACCTTGATCTCTAGAGCACAGTATGGCATAACATGGTAGGGTATATGATATATCATATCATATCATATTGTATGATATGATATTCAACGCCCGGGCAAACATAGCTATTTGAACAAATTACATCAAGGACCACTACTTGTGTTTCTCTTTGACACAGTTTTGCTAATTTTGGGATGCGTGGGCAGTCAGGGGCAAACATTTGCACGCTTTGAATCGGGGCGAACCATGATTTGGACCCACTAACTTTCTTTTATCTTTATTTATTTATTTCCGTACTCAGGAGGCCTCAGGCCTATAGTACAAATACATTGAATAACAATTGATCAGTTAGTAGAATTTTTAAGAATGTAATGTTTTCTGTATGTGGTAGCGTAATAGATATACATACATAATCTTTCTACATTTTACTTTACTAGAATTGGTTAAAAGGGATTTGAATTTATAAATGGATGTACAAAGTAGTAGCTCTTAATATACTTATTTCTCAACAAATAATAGGCTGGACATATACAAAGAAAATGATACTCATCTTCATTACATTCAATTTACGCATTTTACATATCCTATGTTCGTTTGTCACTATCATAGGTTCCTGGTGTGCCGGAAGGGACGCAACTCTGCATTGCGGCGTTTCAGATGACTGGGTACCTTAAACGAGTGAGTAAGGGTTTACGCCGCTTTTAGCAATATTCCAGCAATATCACGACGGGGGACACCAGAAATGGGCTTCACACATTGTATCCATATGGGGAATCGAACCCGGGTCTTCGGCGTGAAGGAGGTTAATTTGTCTTTGTTTACGTTCACATGAGCGCGTTGTTTCATACGGCGCCGTGCCTTCTTCTGTCTGTCGTGTTAGAACTTCAAGAGACGTACGACTTTTGATTGATTTACTACATTCTCTAAAGGAATCATAACGCATTCAGCTGCTTCAAAGCAGTGTCTTTATACACCTACGAATAATCCTAGACGACTCGCTTCACAAAACAAAAGTCTTAAATTTCGCATGAGAGAGGGTTGTTCGTGTCACTAATGCCGGCTAAAGTACTGATGGAAAGATTCTACATTTTCCGGCTGACAAATTAGACGAACAGTATGCAATTCTAGTACCGTAGCCAGTATCAGAGCAATCACATCGTCCCACAAAAGAGCAAAGAAACGTTCGTCACCCTAATTAATTACTTACTCATCAAATTTTAATCCCTCCCATTTCACGGTTCGAAAGTCGACAACCTTCCTGTCGTCTGCTCGATCAATAATATTGTATTCTCTGCGGGATACATGTCACGTGGCTTTCAATATGAAATCGCTCACTCTCATTGGTTGATGAAATTGAAACCACTTTGTTAATGAGTTGTTATAACCCCCAGAGGAGGTGCCGTTAGCTGACATCATATTATTCCTTGTCCGTTTTAGTGTTTGCAGCTTCCAATCTGTTTCGACTGACGATTTAGATATTGCTGCGCGACAGATGGACTTTCGTTGCCGTGACGATATCGGCAGTTAACCGGTCCTCACACCTGGGGAAGGGACAGACTCGGACCCAAGTAAGATTTTTGCATGTATTTGTTCAAATTTGATAAGAAGTCTAATTCACGTACACTCCATCACAAAGTGATAACGTATCAATGAACTTTTTGTTCAAATAAGTACACATTGCAGGATCTGCGGTTTCTGTTGTAATTTATCAAAACTCAATTACTCTTAACGTGTATCATTTCATTAATGATGTCATTTTTACTTTTAATCGCAATAACCAAATATATGTTTTGGTATTTTGGTATTTAAATGTTTCTTATAAGAAATGCATATATAGGCGTGCCGGGAGCCTCCTTTTAAGCCACATATAGGCATTTATATAATTGTAATCAGTTACAATATCCTCTTAGAAATATTTTTTCAAAATATATTTTAAAGAGTTATGTTTTGTAATGATATGTACCTAACAAAGAATAAGTTATACAGCAATATTCCATATGGATAATGTCAACATTGCCATTTAAGATACTAATATGTTCCTTAACCAGATTAAATATCCCGGCGATAGCCGATTGAAATGTTTAACTGGTGTCATTATTATCAAATTTCATGCAAAGCTGAGCCTACCTCTACATATTCTAATAATCATTAAATCAACAAAGAACTTAATCATTAATATTTCTCATATGACACGATAACCTTGCTATTTTTGTTAATATGATACAATTTTTCAAACACGATATAATGTTCAATATCTCGAGAACCCGATACACTGGTGTACTGAACTCCTTAACTGCTTCTGAAAATGCTCATTAAAGCTTAAGGAAGTCCGGCGCTGTCATCCAATTGTATTTTTTTCCAGGTTGGTTTTAGGTGTTGCCCTATTGTGTTAACGTCATATCAATATTTGTTTCACACATTCTATCGGGCACACACGACAGTACAAATTTGTTTACATTCTTAAATATCAAATCCATGGTATGTTGTTTACTCTTTGCATCAGAATTGAACCACTTAGCAGGATAGTTGATCATATTTAGCAAAACTTAAACTTACTGATTCAACAAAAGATCCTAAAACGTATAATGATTTCGATTTTCAAAAGTAATAAATCATTATCTTTAGTGCCCGCATTCCAAATAGCATGGAGTCTGCTGGATTGTAAAAACCAATTGGATACGCTTGTCAGGTAATGCTTTTGAAGAAGATAAACTGTCTGGCATTAGAAGGTATACACTTAAAAATTAAAAATGAACAAAAAGACGTTATTAACATGAAAACAGGAAATGAAAACGCCACACTTAAGGTCCAAAACATAACCACGACACCCTTTTGAAATACATCACCGCCGAATAACGTATCCTTGTTTGTTTCAATTGTAGCCACCATCAAACTCGGGTGTATATTACTTTGCCCTACAGTTTATTTGTACATTGGTCATTAACAAACGTCAAATGTATTTTAGTTTACGTTATTTTAAATTACGTCGACTTCACATCAGATGATGTCATTCAGACTATTTAGTTATGTACCTGTTCTATTTTACGACATGCTCAAATTGCTAGATAAGATTATTCTTCTAAGCATAAAAAAATGATGCAACAATCGCGTATGTGAATCAAGTCATATTTAGACGAGGGGTTCATACTTGAAATACACACCATGTCGCAAGAACAAGCACTTATCTCACCAAGTGACATTGAACACACTATATATGTTTATTACTAGTATTTAGATTCATCGGGTTAAATACCCGTCAATGATTTTGTTTAGTAGCGTTAGTGATAGTTATTTCAGCTGTTGGTGACCACCTCATATCTTCCTTCTCCTGCAACCTCAATGTGTATGTTTGTAGCCATAGCAGATTTCAATGTGATTTAAATACATGCGACAAAACGATATCCATTTTTAGATATGACGTGGTTCTCTGTTGTTTTTTGTTTTATTTACAAACTGCAAATTGCATATGCAAATTTCCCATCCAATGTAAAATGATTCAACTTGCTACTTTAAAGTGATGACTAATATATCATGAACATAAACATCCTAGAGTCTTCAAGAAATATTCAGTCAGGACTTTTCAGTAAGTGAAGTGAGTTTTCTAAGAATTAAACACGTTTTCAGGCCCTCACAACTTCTAAGATAAGTTCCATCGTCAAGTGTTTCAAGCACTAAATCAATAGTTCCAAATATTTTGTGTTCGATTATGAGAAAATGTGTTCGATTGCTTGGTTGTTTGGTCTCTTCGATTATTTCAGTTTATGGGAACACCACTATACGGTTGCGAATATATTACGAGGACGTGTTTGTGAATCACTATCAAACAGTGATGACACCGGGTGTTCGCGAAAAGGTGGACGCATCCTTCCCCAAAGGTGGCACGCATCACAAACACACGCAAAGCCTAGTCACATATGTAAAGTTATGTTACGCTACCGCCATATACTTTACACTTATTAACATCGAAACATGTAACAAATATGACATATAAAATATATGTCCTGGTGGTTTTGGTTAACTATCAACATACTTGTAATTCAAATACAAGTCATATAACGTAATTTTTATTGTAATAAATCAAACCCCAAGCTATAAACTGGACATAATGCTAATGTAACTCGGGAAATGGTGGAATGAATTATTAAAGAATTTCATTTTTTCCTGAGTACCGAAGTCATGTTTTAAATGTTCCTTCTTACTTCCTCGATTGGAAAACGAGATAAATGATAAATATCAGTAAAAGCAATTAGGTTATATTTTAGAAATTCTCTTCATTTCCAGTCACTATAGACTGAAATGTGTTACTTTACATGAATAATTAAGGAAATAACACTGCAGGCTTCGTTTTTTCACAACTGTAGTTAATTTGATTTAATTTTGGCAATTTGTCGATGTGCTGTAAATATGAGTCATTCATAATTCTAATTAACGCTTACCAACATAACGTTACTTAATATTGTAAATGTTTAATCAGTTCAATATTTATACAGCAAAGCGTATTACTCTTGGCAACGTATGTTTGTCTATGAATGTTGCCCTGCACTGGTTTCGATTTTAACGAGGTCTGACTCGAGCAAATTATGTTTGATAGAAAACAGTTTCAAATAATCCAATCCTTTATAATCCAATCCTTTATAATCCTTCGTAAAAAGAAGCCAACCAACATAACTTTTATGATAGAAAACGTGCTTTAAATAGATATAATTAATGATGACAATCACAAAGATGGTACATGTAGTCCACCTGTCAGTTACGTTCTTGAGGCAAACGTTTGATTGGTAAAATGATAAATTCGTGTTTATTTCTGTTTTGGAAACAGAATCAACACATGCGATTTAGTTGTTAACCGCAAGATTCAAATGCTGTTTTATGGCCTTGTATTTAACGCTGTTGAGGTAAACAGTAGAGTGCTAAGTGAGTAGCAAATAGTGTTATTAACAATGGAGCAGTTACAGATCTCCTATGAAATTATACTGCGACAATCGTCTACCAAATGTCTTGTATCACACGAACGCACAAACAGACCTTTTTGGATATGAACACTTCGATATTACATATTACATGAATATTTTTAGTATGTGAGTATGTGATATTAAATGATAGATATACGTGCTAAACGGTTCTGTAGCTTTCAAAATCATAATCATGTTGATATTGAAATTGTTTTAAACGTTTTGAGTGTGTGATATTGAATCAGATTTAGATATACGTGCAAAACGGTTCTATAGCTTTCACAATCATAACCATATACACATGGCAATCGTTTTTGAGTCTGTGATATTAAATCATTTATAGATATACGTGCAAAACGGTAACTTTCATAATAATAATAATCATATTGAAATTGTTTTTGAGTATGTGATATTAAATCATATGTAAATATTCGAACAAAACGGTTCTGTAACTTTTATAATCATAATCATACTCATATTAAAATTGTTTTTGAGTTAGTGATATTAAATCATATGTAAATATTCAATCAAAACAGGACTGTAACTTTCATAATCATAATCATACTTATATTGAAATTGTTTTGGAGTGTGCGATATTTAATCGTACGTAACTATTCGAACAAAATGGTTCTGTAGCTTTCAAAATCATATTCACACTCACGTGATATGTGCATGCAATGGCACCAAAAAAACACCAAGATATTTCAAGAAATTCACATTTGGTCACGTCATTCCATGTATCAGTATACACACTTTGCCTGGCGAACGTGAGACAGATTAAAACGTTTGGGGATATTTCTTACGGTTCTATGCTCATATTAACAAATGCCACATTTTGATCAGTTATTTTTTTCTTGAAACAAATTGCTCGGAAGCATTATGTTAAAACTGTAAAAACTGCACAAGTGTGTTATTAAAACCATCGTGTATTTCTCCCCCTAATAACAATGGTCTGTCAGTGACCCTTAGTTTTGTCTTCACTGGGGGTGGTAGCTAGGGTGGTTGTAGGAGCGAGGGGGGGGGGGGGTAGGAGGCTGCTGGGTTAACCAAGTGAGACATGATATATCATGGAAGAAGGGTACATGTCAGCAATTAATTTTCTCTGACATTTTACTGGCCTTCAGGTCTTGCAGCTTCTGCGCTATTTGATTTCCACATTGGTACAACCCGACTCTTGTGAATTGAACATTGAAGAGCCACTTGGCCTCGAGGATATTAAAACGATTAAAAAACTCGGTGTTCGATTGTGCTGTTGATGAGATGAAACGTGTTTGCAGAGGTTTTAATTTCGTGTCCTTTGTTTGAAACATCTTCTGACAATCTGATGGTGGACAAAATGATATATGACCCGGAACAATTAATTATCTCGGCCTGTATTTTGCCAACCCATCTTGGACTGTTGTGAATCTTTTATACATGATACTTGCCCTACTGACAGTTTATGAAACAAGATATGCAAACTTTGAAAAAACGACTCCTGGCGTTGAAAACATGAAAATCTTGCATTGAACATGAAAGTCGAAATTATACATTGATCCTACTGATGTTACCATCTTCATTCAGTCTATTTTTTCTCCTATATATGACCGACATGACTTTCCAAGTGTAGAGAAAAATTAGACGTTGATGAATACACAACAAATGAATAGTGGTTTAAATCCTTTGTTATAACTTGCGTTGATGTGGTCGTGGAAATCGAAACATGAGACTCGATGTGTTTGTAACAACTGCCTTCGAAGGCGTGGTAACATTCTCTAGAGAGAACAATAAGTCCCTTTGGGTCATTAGATATAACAGAACATATTATCAATAAGTGTTGTTCAGCGGCAAAATCGTCTTGTTAAGTGTACAATTAACACCTTTATTGATTTTCATCATGAACTATTGGTTGATGCTCGAGAAGGATATTGCCTTTAGGTTAGGTTATTGAGTACGCTCAAGTTGCTGCTCGCTGCTGCTTTTGGTTACATTATTGGAAACTAATTGAGCATACTGTACTCCCTCACACATAATTTAGTTTTCGGGCTAATTCTGGTCAGCAGGTTTGTCATTATGATATACTCAAATCCGCATTTGAAGATTTCAGAGGTGATCGGTTGTATAGAACATCACTGAATAAAATTACGCGCGTACAACGAATACAATTACGAGCGTACAACTAATTTCATGATACATAGTAAACTACGGTTATAACGAACTCAAGAGTACAACAATTAAAGTTCGTTATATACGTAGTTTACAGTTCGTTATATACGTAGTTGGTCTATAAGTCATTTACAGCAGCAAAACAACAACAGTCGGTTATATTCGTCAGTTCGTTAGAAGCGTGCTCGCCATATACGTAGTTACTCTATTTCCAACATATATGTATTTATATAATATTTCATGACTTCTCTCATATCCTTGGGTCACTATATAATCTGGGGCGGTGGGGTAGCCTTGTGGTTAAAGCGTTCACTCCTCAAGCCGAAGATGTGGGTTCTATTCTCCACATGGGTGCAATGTGTGAAGCCCATTTCTGGTGTCCCCCGTCATGATATTTGCTGGAATATTGCTAAAAACAGCGTAAAACTCAACTCACTCGCTCACTCACTATTATATATATTCTGCTGGGAAATAAATTTTCTTCATTTGTATGTATAGTCTGTTTGCAGTGAAAACTTACCGATGAATTTCACTTTAAACAAAAAAGTAAATCAATCAAAGTGAAATATCCTCATAATTTTACCTTGCCAATTGAACATTTAAATCTCAGAATTTTATTCAACTTAGGATAAAAGTTATTTAACAAACGACCATAGATTCAAATCGCTATTACTGGTTTGTATTACAATGGGGTAAGCGCAGTAGTTCGAACAGTGAAACAAATGCACCCGGGTACGTGAAGAGCGTTAACTTAGAACAACCCTTGTCGTTCTCGGTGTTTCATTTGATGTGCATACCCCCTTGTAATACAAACCAATAATAGCGATGTGAAACTATGATCGTTTGTTAAACAACTTTTATCCTAAGTTGAATAAAATTCTGAGATTTAAATGTTCAATTGACACGGTAAAATTATGAGGATTCGCAGTCTTAATTTCACTTTATTTGTTTTACTTTTTGGTTTAAATTGAAATTCATCGGTACGTTTTCGTTGCAAACAGACTATAAATATACGTTACATTTTTAGAGACTAACTTCCACGAATTGTACGTTTATCACAAATGAGTACTTTTCATATCTGTAATTCAGAATATATACGTGACCATTTCACTTCACCTCAACCCTGTATCTTAACACATAAAAGCAACAAAACTCTATTCACGTCCCTAAGAAAAGTCTGCTAAAAGCGAAAAGGTGAGCGTATCCTACGCCAATAGTAGCACCATTTATAAAAGCAAGTGAATTGCTCACCTGAAAACATTCAGGAACATGTGGTACAAGTGAAACTAGACGTTCGCGTCGGACATAATTTTTTGTCACTGACGAGTCCTATTTCGTAATGTCCTTCACATGTCTATCATAAACTTGTTGAAAGCTTTGTTTAGGCTTTAAATGTCGTAGACTTGATCGAACAAATTCCAAGCAAAAACGCGCTTTGAAATCTTTCAGCTGCAAGAAAATTGCTTGGCATCCCCTCTGTAAAAATATATGACGCTATCAGAATTTGTTTTCCATTTTATGTTACCGGCAGAGAAGGGTATGCTTACCATTTCTGTGAAAGCATGGTGTTGTTAGTGAATTGATCCGCTCATATATATCTCAACATCTATTCTAATCTCATTTCCATGTAAGATAATCAATATAATAATTCCTCCCTTTTGGGATGTAGACGAAAAAAGCTAAAGGTTGGACACTACGATAATCCTTTGTTTCTGTTGTCCTATTTATATATTATGATTTATTCCAATAGAATAATTGACGACATAAATGTTAACAATTACATAGGGCGGTGGGGTAGCCTAGTGGTTAGAGCGTTCGCTCGTCACGCTAAAGACCCGGGTTCGATCCCCACATGGGTACAATGTGTGAAGCCCATTTCTGGTGTTCCCCGTCGTGATATTGCTGGAATATTGCTAAAAGCGGCGTAAAACTTAACTCACTCACTCACTCTTTAGGAATTGCACAACGTTTTGTAAGTTTAGAAGGTTGTAATAGTAGATCACCTCAGCTAATCACGTTTACTACGTATAACCGGTCACCACGAAACTATTCAAGATGTCATACGTTAGTGACATACATGCTATTTACATGACCCGTTTCTAATGTTAAGATTGGACATTATTCTCCTGCTAGTTCATAAGGATATACACGATATACTAGTATGTGGAATTGGGTGTTGTTAGAGTGAGTGAGTTTAGTTTTACGCCGCTTTTAGCAATATTCCAGCAATTTCGCCGCTTTTAGGGATACCACAAATGGGATTCACATATGGGCTTCATATTGTGCCCATGTGGGGAAATCTAGTGGTTAGAGTGAGTGAGTTTAGTTTTACGCCGCTTTTAGCAATATTCCAGCAATGTCATGACGGGGATACCACAAATGGGCTTCACATATTGTGCCCATGTGGGGAATGGGTGTGGTTAGAGTGAGTGAGTTTAGTTTTACGCCGCTTTTAGCAATATTCCAGCAATGTCATGACGGGGATACCACAAATGGGCTTCACATATTGTGCCCATGTGGGGAATGGGTGTGGTTAGAAAGTACATGTACACCCATTATGAAATAAGGGAATGCTATAAACTGATAGAACACGTTCCAATATTATATATCCAACGAGTCACATTGATAGCGCCATCTGTACACAATTCAGGGTCAGTATCCCATGTTATATTAGTCCGATAGAGTTATGCAACAAATTTAATACGTAAACACCACTATCGGGATCTATAACATTATGAATCTGTGAAATCACATGTACAATACATCGTGTAATTATAATAAATTAAGCAATTCTGCTGAAATAACTAAGTAAAATTCACAACATCATATTCTGATTAAATCAGATCTTTCCTGCAATTACTAGAATGGATATATGTATAAATACGGAGGACGGTTTGTCTGTGGACGGTTCTGTGGCTGAATGATAAACTGTTTCTATGTTCACTGAGGTAAGCAACGCGTGATGTCTATATGTAGAACCTAGTCTCTATGTTAGAGAAACCATTCAATGGAGCCCCACACAGATACGTACTGGGTAAAGTAAATTTTATGTAAATTATATTCCATCTCATGTTACTGCATGAAGAATATGATAGAAAAAGGACTATCTTTGCAGATAGTACATGTTCTATGTTGCATGCTTAAGTAATCTGGTGTAATGAGAAAGCTTCAGTGATCACTTCACATTATATCCATCACTATTTGGCTTTAGAGCCCTGTGGAATCTGTTTCGGGGGATAATCGCAACTTTTGACACTTTCTGTTGATGATTATAATTTATCAAACACTGAAAATCCTTCTGTATCATGATCATTGCATTGTATCAGGATATATCTATTTATATCTATAATTGATTGTAGACGTTAATAGGCTCTGTTATTTCAAGTTGGCTTTATTCACATAGCTCCTGTTGTATTGTGTGGGTTGGTCTGTACAAGAGGTCTGCTATAACGAGTTCATACATTAATCTCGTGTTAATGCCCGTGTTACGATGTATAATATTCATTTTTGAAACAGCATTACTGATATATTCTCTGCAAACAACAGTCCGCTGTTGTCTAAACACTCTCCGTTATTATAAATCCAAGACACCGTGTGCAGTCTCTCGCCTACTTTACTTCGCGACGTGAGAAAGAGAAAAGTTCCGTACTTGTCACTGTGTTCCAGCTTTCCCCTTACTTCCAGCTTGTTATTTTCCATCGTCACGCATGTCTCCAGGTTTGGTTACCCTGCACATACTCGTTACCTGCCCTTATTAGAGTACATGTTACCTTCCTTCTGTTATTAGAGTACGTTACCTGGTTCTTGGTTACCTACTTACCTGTCCGGTATGTTTCTACCTGTTTCTTCTTTAGACGATTCTATGTTACCAATCGCTTTCTTTCCCTTTCTCAGCTGATTGCTCACAATCGTGTCTTTTACCTACCTCTGCGTCACCAGAATATATGTTTCTGTCAATGTTACCTGAATCTCCATTTCCAGCTTTTACCTGGCCTTCCTTTTGCGCCCTATACATATCCCTCTCGCCACACTTTTACCCTCTATTTTTCTTCGCTCTTAATATACATCCTCAATTGTACCTGATTTTACCTCTCGATTTCAACCGTGTACATTAACTTATCATTTTCTTCATTTCCACCTACTATGTTACCTCGCATTTCCAACTTCTTTGTTACCCGACACTCCATGTTATCTGGCTCGATCTTTTCCGCGCTCCATATTACCTGGCTCAGTACTTTCACACTCTATATTACCTGGCTCACCGTTTTCACACTCTATATTACCTGGCTCAGTACTTTCACACTCTATATTACCTGGCTCACCGTTTTCACACTCTATATTACCTGGCTCACCATTTTCACACTCTATATTACCTGGCTCACCAGTTTCACACTCTATATTACCTGGCTCACCATTTTCACACTCTATATTACCTGGCTCACTATTTCCACACTTTTTTATCTGTCGTTCTTGAGGTACCCACTTCTGTGTTACCTCGCTCTAAATGTTCACTTCTTCGTTTCCAGATTCCTTTCCCTTTCACTAAATCTTTGTTACCATTGCCTTTATTACAGACTTTTCTCTTACCTAGCGTCAAACATGCATCTGTTTCATACTAACAGCCTTACTATAACTCAATATTAAATGCACGTGTTTCTCTCTACCCGCGTCTGTGCATTTCTGCCTGCCTCTTGTCGTTGCTTGTATCTCATCTAAACGATCTGTGGTGTTCAACAGCCAGTTCGTTCGAGGGTATGTCCTTTGCAAGTCGTAAACACAAATTAACTTCGAATAACCTTTACTTGCCCACCAGTCGTACACCCAGATGACAAGCAACTTGATTTAACCTCATTTGTATGCACGAAGGACTTCTACCTGACAATAGTGCAGTTCATCAATAATGCAAGCCGTTTCCTCTTCTCTCAATGGAAGCAGTACAGCGAATCTAAGAAAACACTTTAATTCATAAAAAGGTCTACAGAATATGTTCTTTCCCTGAAAAACATAGTTAGTTTCATTTCATAAATCACAAAGTTTGTTATTACTAGTTTTTGTCTTTGAGTTGTCATGGCAACAATTACAATTGCAAATACTAAGCTGCAGGGGAAGTTCCAGTTGATAGGGGTTGTTAGGGTGAGTTAAGTACAACAACAGGTATTGGCTCCAGTGCTACCTCACACCATTATGGGTATTATTTTTACTTTGTTACTTTGACAAAACTGATAAACACTGCGTGTGGCCTTTTAATAACTGAAACATTTTCTCTAATTAAATCGTTTCCCCTACAACTATGCTACGACAAGGTGTTAGAATACAGTGGTATTGAGACAAATACTCTTCCTTTGTTATATGCACACAATACATGTATCGAAATATTTGTTTCCTGAACCCTTTAATGAAACTCCAGAATATATTAACGTCACTTCCCATGCCTTGTCCTCATATTAATATCTGTATGGAGAGTAATTAAAAAAAGTGCAGATTATTATCACTTTTCTTACACGGATGAAGTAGTCATGTTTTTTTTTCTTTCTCCCAGTAAAAAGTAACAGTTTAAAAGTTGTTAAATGTTCAAAATTCCTAAACGTACCGAAATTAATGTCGCCCACTCACACTTGGCATTTCTGCTTGTAATCAGCCAGATCACGATACAAATTTGACAAAGACATTCTTAGGTGTGTAAAATAATGACTATGTTAATTTTTTATTGAGCGGCATTTTTCATTTTATGTTCCAGTGAATGACAGTCGTCACATTATACATATTCCCTTCAAGTTATGACGGAATATAACCTCGCTAGTCTATACAGGTCCCCATTATACATATTCCCTTCAAGTTATGACGGAATAAAACCTCGCTAGTCTATACAGGTCCCCATTATACATATTCCCTTCAAGGTACGACGGAATAAACCTCGCTAGTCTATACAGGTCCCCATTATACATATTCCCTTCAAGGTATGACGGAATAAAACCTCGCTAGTCTATACAGGTCCCCATTATACATATTCCCTTCAAGTTACGACGGAATATAACCTCGCTAGTCTATACAGGTCCCCATTATACGTATTCCCTTCAAGGTACGACGGAATAAAACCTCGCTAGTCTATACAGGTCCCCATTATACATATTCCCTTCAAGGTATGACGGAATAAAACCTCGCTAGTCTATACAGGTCCCCATTATACATATTCCCTTCAAGGTATGACGGAATATAACCTCGCTAGTCTATACAGGCCCCCATTATACATATTCCCTTCAAGGTATGACGGAATAAAACCTCGCTAGTCTATACAGGTCCCCATTATACATATTCCCTTCAAGTTACGACGGAATAAAACCTCGCTAGTCTATACAGGTCCCCATTATACATATTCCCTTCAAGTTACGACGGAATAAAACCTCGCTAGTCTATACAGGTCCCCATTATACATATTCCCTTCAAGTTACGACGGAATAAAACCTCGCTAGTCTATACAGGTCCCCATTATACATATTCCCTTCAAGGTATGACGGAATAAAACCTCGCTAGTCTATACAGGTCCCCATTATACATATTCCCTTCAAGGTATGACGGAATAAAACCTCGCTAGTCTATACAGGTCCCCATTATACATATTCCCTTCAAGGTACGACGGAATAAAACCTCGCTAGTCTATACAGGTCCCCATTATACATATTCCCTTCAAGGTACGACGGAATAAAACCTCGCTAGTCTATACAGGTCCCCATTATACATATTCCCTTCAAGGTACGACGGAATATAACCTCGCTAGTCTATACAGGTCCCCATTATACATATTCCTTCAAGGTACGACGGAATAAAACCTCGCTAGTCTATACAGGTCCCCATTATACATATTCCCTTCAAGGTATGACGGAATAAAACCTCGCTAGTCTATACAGGTCCCCATTATACATATTCCCTTCAAGTTACGACGGAATAAAACCTCGCTAGTCTATACAGGTCCCCATTATACATATTCCCTTCAAGTTACGACGGAATAAAACCTCGCTAGTCTATACAGGTCCCCATTATACATATTCCCTTCAAGTTACGACGGAATATAACCTCGCTAGTCTATACAGGCCCCCATTATACATATTCCCTTCAAGGTATGACGGAATAAAACCTCGCTAGTCTATACAGGTCCCCATTATACATATTCCCTTCAAGGTATGACGGAATAAAACCTCGCTAGTCTATACAGGTCCCCATTATACATATTCCCTTCAAGGTACGACGGAATAAAACCTCGCTAGTCTATACAGGTCCCCATTATACATATTCCCTTCAAGTTACGACGGAATAAAACCTCGCTAGTCTATACAGGTCCCCATTATACATATTCCCTTCAAGTTACGACGGAATAAAACCTCGCTAGTCTATACAGGTCCCCATTATACATATTCCCTTCAAGTTACGACGGAATAAAACCTCGCTAGTCTATACAGGTCCCCAGTCTACGATACAGAAAACTAATTTAAAATAACATTCGCGGATATGCTTATAACAGTAAAACGTTATCTTGCATGCACATGTGATGCATGCACATACCCATGAAACAAAGATATCGATGAGGTCAGTGTACAAAAACAGTTTGATTATGCGTACACATTGAAACAAACTTTTGTGGAGTTGAGTGTACAAATGTAATTTGCTTATGCATGCACGTTTAAACATACGTTCGAGAAGTTGAGTGTACAAATATAATTTGACTATGCATGCACGTTTAAACAAACGTTCGTGGAGTTGATGTGCAAAAATAGTTTGATTAATCATACACATTTTAACAAATATTCGTGAAGATGATGTACAAATATAATTTGATTATGCATGCACGTTTAAACATACGTTCGAGGAGTTGAGTGTACAAATATAATATGATTATGCATGCACGTTTAAACAAATGTTCGTGGAGTTGATGTGCAAAAATAGTTTGATTAATCATACACGTTTAAACATACGTTCGAGGAGTTGAGTGTACAAATATAATTTGATTATGCATGCACGTTTAAACAAACGTTCGTGGAGTTGATGTAGAAAAATAGTTTGATTGTGCGTACACATTTAAAAAAGTTTTCTTGACGATGATTGTATAAATATAGTTCGATTAATCATACATATTTAAACACACGTTCGTGGAGATGAAGGTACAAGATAGTTTGATTGTGCGTACACATGTAAACAAACGTTCGTGTAAATGAGGGTACAAATATAGTTTGATCATGAATAGGTTAAAAGTAAAAGCAAACTTAGGAATTGTGTATTATAATGGTGAATATTTCCAAACTGGTAACAAATCTGTATTGCAATTGTGACCGTGTAAAACGTATAAGTGTGCTGTATGACAAAAGGATTGTAAACATAGCAGCATACAGTGTGACCATGAAATGGTAAACATGGTAACATAGACTATGATCATGAAATGATAAAACTGCCAGCATAAAATATGGTCATGAAATGGTAAACGTGAAAGCATACAATATGGTCATGAAATGATAATGGTAGCATACAGTTTGACCGTGAAATGGTAAATATGGCAGCATACAGTGTGAAGATGGTAAATATGGCAGCATACAGTGTGAAGGTGGTAAATATGGCAGCATACAGTGTGAAAATGGTAAATATGGCATAGTGTGACCATGAAATGATAATGGTAGCATACAGTGTGACCCTGACATGGTAAATATGGCAGCATGCAGTGTGATCCTGAAATGGTAGATATGGTAAAATACGGTGTGACTCTGAAATGGTAAACATGGCAGCATACAGTGTGACCTTGACATGGTAAATATGGCGAAATACAGTGTGACCCTGAAATGGTAAACATGGCAGTATAAGTGTGACCCAGACATGGTATATATGGCAGCATACAGTGTGACCCTGACATGGTAAATATGGCAATACATATACAGTGTGACCCTGACATGGTAAAAATTGCAAAATACAGCGTGACCCTGAAATGGTAAACATGGCAGTATACAGTGTGACCCTGAACATGGTAAACATGGAAGCATACAGTGTGACCCTGACATGGTAAATATGGCAAAATATATACAGTGTTACCCTGACACGGTAAATATGGCAGCATACAATGTGACCTTGACATGGTAAATATGGCAGGTGAACATGGTAAATGACCAGCATACAGTGTGACATGGTAAATATGGCAGCATACAGTGTGAAAATGGTAAATATGGGTAGTGTGACCATATAGCATACAGTGTGACCCTGACCCTGACATGGTACATATTGCCTGAAATATATATACAGTGTGACCCTGAAATGACATGGTAAACATGGCATGCATACGAAATACAGTGTGACCCTGAAATGGTGAACCTGACATGGTAAACATGGCAGCAGCATACAGTGTGTGACCCTGAACTGGTAAATATGGCAAAATACAGCGTGACCCTGAATGGTATATATGGCAGTACAGTGTGACCCTGAAATAGTAAACATGGAAGCATACAGTGTGTGGTAAACATGGCAGCATAGCACAGTGTGACCCTGACATGGTAAACATGGCAATATATATACAGTGTGACCCTGACATGGTAAATATGGCAGCATACAGTGTGACCCTGACATGGTAAATATGGCAATATATATACAGTGTGACCCTGACATGGTAAATATGGCAATATATATACAGTGTGACCCTGAACTGGTAAACATGGCAATATATATACAGTGTGACCCTGACATGGTAAACATGGCAGCATACAGTGTGACCCTGACATGGTAAGATATGGCAATATATATACAGTGTGACCCTGAAATGGTAAACATGGCAATATATATACAGTGTGACCCTGAACATGGTAAACATGGCAATATACAGTGTGACCCTGACATGGTAAATATGGCAGCATACAGTGTGACCCTGACATGGTAAATATGGCAATATATATACAGTGTGACCCTGAAATGGTAAACATGGCAATATATATACAGTGTGACCCTGACATGGTAAACATGGCAATATATATACAGTGTGACCCTGACATGGTAAATATGGCAGCATACAGTGTGACCCTGACATGGTAAATATGACAGCATACAGTGTGACCTTGACATGGTAAATATGGCAATATATATACAGTGTGACCCTGAAATGGTAAACATGGCAATATATATACAGTGTGACCCTGACATGGTAAATATGGCAATATATATACAGTGTGACCCTGACATGGTAAATATGGCAGCATACAGTGTGACCCTGAAATGGTAAACATGGCAATATATATACAGTGTGACCCTGAAATGGTAAACATGGCAATATATATACAGTGTGACCCTGACATGGTAAATATGGCAGCATACAGTGTGTCCCTGAAATGGTAAACATGGCAAAATACAGTGTGACCCTGAAATGGTAATATAAGCATGGTCGTGCATCGTAACTGTGAGCATGTAAAACAATAGTTGGTGGAAGTAATTCCCTCCGTGATCTACGTGCCTTTTCTCGTTTATCACTATGTCACCATTTTCTCTCCGGGATTTTTTATAACCCTAACATCCATGTCGCCCCAACCCCTTTGTAGCATTCATTCAAAACCGCACACTACACCTCACCCAAACTCACACTCATTCAAAAATCTCACTCTACCACCTCACCCAACTTCCCAACCATTCAGCACCCTGAATCAACATTGTTTCTCTCCACTTTTTCAAAACCTCACTCTACCAGTTGTCTCCCCGAAGCGCTTGGCCCGTTGAAACACTCAACCATTCATTTCGTGCCATTGGATACCCCTTAAACCCATGTTTAGGGCATATGGCAGTTGCAGTACTTGTGTCATTTCGATAACCCAATACCTTTTTAGGTTATATGATTGCAACAGTATAAGAGTGATTTGATATCCATGACGACCCTCTCTAGGACATAGGTCTGTAACAGTAGTGTCTTTTGATACTAATGACGACCCTCTCTAGGACATAGGTCTGTAACAGTAGTGTCTTTTGATACTTATGACGACTCTCTCTAGGACATAGGTCTGTAACAGTAGTGTCTTTTGATACTGATGACGACCCTCTCTAGGACATAGGTATGTAACAGTAGTGTCTTTTGATACTTATGACGACCCTCTCTAGGACATAGGTCTGTAACAGCAGTGTCATTTGATACTTATGACGACCCTCTCTAGGGCATAGGTCTGTAACAGTAGTGCCTTTTGATACTAATGACGACCCTCTCTAGGACATAGGTATGTAACAGTAGTGTCTTTTGATACTTATGACGACCCTCTCTAGGACATAGGTCTGTAACAGTAGTGTCATTTGATACCAATGGTGACCCTCTCTGGGGCATAGGTCTGTAAGAGTAGTGTCATTTGATACTAATGACGACCGTCTCTAGGACATAGGTCTGTAACAGTAGTGTCTTTTGATACTTATGACGACCCTCTCTAGGACATAGGTCTGTAACAGTAGTGTCTTTTGATACTTATGACGACCCTCTCTAGGACATAGGTCTGTAACAGTAGTGTCTTTTGATACTTATGGCGACCCTCTCTAGGACATAGGTCTGTAACAGTAGTGTCTTTTGATACTTATGACGACCCTCTCTAGGACATAGGTCTGTAACAGTAGTGTCTTTTGATACTTATGACGACCCTCTCTAGGACATAGGTCTGTAACAGTAGTGTCTTTTGATACTTATGACGACCCTCTCTAGGACATAGGTCTGTAACAGTAGTGTCTTTTGATACTGATGACGACCCTCTCTAGGACATAGGTCTGTAACAGTAGTGTCTTTTGATACTGATGACGACCCTCTCTAAGACATAGGTCTGTAACAGTAGTGCCTTTTGATACTAATGACGACCGTCTCTAGGACATAGGTCTGTAACAGTAGTGTCTTTTGATACTGATGACGACCCTCTCTAGGACATAGGTCTGTAACAGTAGTGTCATTTGATACCAATGACGACCCTCTCTAGGACATAGATCTGTAACAGTAGTGTCTTTTGATACCAATGGTGACCCTCTCTAGGACATAGGTATGTAACAGTAGTGTCTTTTGATACTGATGACGACCCTCTCTAGGACATAGGTATGTAACAGTAGTGTCTTTTGATACTTATGACGACCCTCTCTAGGGCATAGGTCTGTAACAGTAGTGTCATTTGATACCAATGGTGACCCTCTCTAGGACATAGGTCTGTAACAGTAGTGTCATTTGATACCAATGGTGACCCTCTCTGGGACATAGGTCTGTAAGAGTAGTGTCATTTGATACCAATGGTGACCCTCTCTAGGACATAGGTCTGTAACAGTAGTGTCTTTTGATACCAATGACGACCCTCTCCAGGACATAGGTCTGTAACAGTAGTGTCATTTGATACCAATGGTGACCCTCTCTAGGACATAGGTCTGTAACAGTAGTGCCTTTTCACACTAACGATGACCCTCTTTAGGACAAAGGTCTGAAATAGTAATGTTACTTTATACAAATAAGTTTCTTCTGATATTGCTACCTTTTCTTTCACGAACAAAAGAAAGGATACCAACTAGTTGCTCTATCTAAATCTTCCGTGCAATTTTCTTTTTCAGTTTATTTGCCGCATGATTGTAGTCAAATTCTATATCAATTAATCATTCAAATTTTAATATTGCAACTTAGGAATGTATGTTTGATCTGTAAACCTATCTCCCAAATTCCTGCAAGCCCTGCCAAGAGTCGCGGTCGGCTGCCAACTAGTGAAACGTTTGTCGTTATTCACGATACTTAGAGGCACTTACACACAGGGTTGTGGCTGTAAGGCGGCGATGTATCGGATTCTCTCACGACAACTATACTTGGGAACACGTGCAACTGCATCTTTTGTTCAGTGACATTAACGTGTTTCTGCAAGTTTTATTGATACCACAAACCACAGAAATGAAAGTATGTAACGTAAAAAATATAGTTTGTGCATAGTTTATTGGAACACAGTGACTGACGTATGAATATATTCAATCATAATGAAAGGAATCAGATATCAACCATGACGTGGGCTGATCGCAAACTTTGCTTGTTAGTGTTTGATTTTACTCCGATTTAAGTTGCAACAATTAAAAGACATTTCCCAACTCAATTACATGTCAAAATATTTGTTTGCAAATTGGTCAGGTTTGAATCGTGCGTTTGAAAAACTACATCAAAAACTATTTTGTTTAATAATATGATCGGTTACTTTTGCATGTGAATAATATTAGGCATATTAGTTCAAATTTACCAAAACGAACACATCACTTTGAAATAGCGCTCTCACCATAATACTTGTACCCGATAGCTTCGATAGGTTAAGGCACTGTGGGGCAAAGAGTATACATCCATGTTTAATGGTGGTTCGAAATTAAAGAAATCAGTCATATGGTTATATGATAGTGATGTATTTTATACAAGTTTATATGATAGTGAAGTATTTCATACGAGTTTATACGACAGTGATGTATTTTATACGAGTATCACAGGTGTGTCCTTAAGTTTGGAGTAATTCTGTAGCATTTTGATAACTTTTGTAATTGTTTGGTCAAATCAATTTGAAGTATACACTTTCTTTTGCGTGGTAGTGTATTTATATATGAATCCATATATGGACATTATTAATCTCCGAAAAGCCGTGGTGTTTAAAAACACAAACCTGCTTTCGAAATCGAAAGTTTCCCAATTACCGTAGGCGTTACAGTAGAATCAAACATCAATACTCGAATATAACACGAACGTCTAATATTACATCTTTCCTGCAAATCAAGTTATATTAATCTAAGATAATCTAAAACATATAAACCCCCTCTTCCCATCATCGCGTCAATATCATTTAAAATCAATATACAAAATGTAAGATGCAGCATCTTCTTCAGAGAGACCAGATATCCAACACAAACGGCGATATAGTATTTCACATAAAAGTTTAAACCTATTGATAGAAGATACTTCCAGCATATCTAGTCTAGATAAAAAAGTGAAGATTGTAACTTGTGAAAGTATATACGTTTTAGGAGTTAACCTTCCTGGTTGAATACTCATTCAGTAATGTAGTATCACAGTTTAGACTATCAAAGATACGACTCTTGCTTGAGTGGCGTCGGTGGTAATTAGACAGGGAGATAAGACTGCCCCTTGGCTGATACCATATCGCCTTACTAAACCTAACGCGTACGGTGTACTCGTTCTGTGGTACTTACACGGACAGCAGATAGAGATTAGTAGCCAGTCGATAGTGTTTTGGTGTTTGGAGTCAGAAAAGTGATATGAGCCAGTATTGACTAATTGAATAAAGCTATCATTTTTATATCATTAGTGAAGTGAAATGTCAAACCCATTACTGATATTAAGGTGTGGTATCGCTGAGACGATATCTGTACACTGTTGATATAGTTTGTTGAAGCAGGTCTGATGTTTCTGGTTTAATCATTTTTTCAGTTTGTGATGGACTGGTTAGCTTAAAGGTGTATCTTTAAGGGGTTTGTACAGTTCGGTGAGGTTTTGGAGCATCTTCAGTGGGAGACGATCATTGTGTATATTTCCAGTATTTAACAGTTTTAAAAGCCAAATGGATTACGGAATGGTTTCTTGCAATGTTTCATACAAATTGACGTGTTTTTCGGAGTGACATTCTCCGGAGTATATGACATTTATACATGTGGTAAGTTGAGGTATATTTCATCAAGTTGCACATATATTGATTAAAATATATATTTTTAAAATAAATGCATATCTGTCTGGAAAGTTGAAAAGCTTTTCCGTTTGTAACATGTTTTAACAGAGAAATTCATAGTTTGCTATGAATGAGCTAACTGTTGAAAGGTATCGGGATTTTAATATTGGCATGTAATGTTAGGTCAAATGTATTTTCTACTTAATAATATATCTTAAAACAGATGTTTTAACGCTGAAATGCAATAGTCCGTCTGGGTCCGTTAATATCTTTTTCACCTTTTATACCACCTCCTTGGTCTCATGGATGAAGTGTCTTCCTGGTGAGTGATAGGTCTGTGGTTCGGTTCCCTGACGCTTCATACATAAAGACGTGAAAGGATTGCACCTGTTTTCCCATGGTTGACCCTCGACACTAAGGGGATAAAACAAGAATTGTCGGATCGGATCAGTATAATGTATCTGAGTGAAGTATCCATGTATGGTATCTCATTAGGCTAACGTTGTAGATGTCCGCTCTATTACTGACTCCAGTAACCCATGCTTGTCGTAAGAAGCGACTAACGGGATCGGGTGGTCAGAGACTGGCTGACTTGGTTGACACATGTCATTGTATCCCAGTTGCGGCGTTAAACAGCATACATTGTAAAACTGGCCTGAGGTCTGACCGGTACAAACAGCCGCGCACGCACATGAATGCACGTTTCAATATAAGTGGAATAGTCTTAAACCCGACGGTAAATCCCATTTGACCAGACCTTATCGCTTGTTATGTGTTATATGACTTGTCGTAGTCATTCGGTTTACAATAGGCCCTCGGAAACCTATACTTGACGTGGAGTATGTGGAGCAGGTGATCAAGCTCGGAGACTTTGTTGAATTCAAGAGATGTGTAGAAAGTTGTTCATAAAGTTTGTACAGGTTCCATCGCGAGTATCTACAGGAGACATTTCTCATCCATTTGCTAAAATGCCCCATTTTGGCATATGTAAATAATAAGATATAATAAGATCTTCATAAAGTTATCTGCCGCTTAGGCACTGGTATCTTGAAAAGATTATAATTTAATCATTATTTAAAAATAAAATAAAAAATAATTATTTAATACAACCAGTAATAATAATAGTTTTTGCAAATGATGGTGATGATAATGATGACGACGATGACGATGATGACGAATAACTGTTTCTCGCTGGTGAACATAGAGCGCCTAGAGCAAAATAATTTAACTACTAATTAAAATAATAAAGAATTAAATTATATCATTTTAAATACAAATCAACACAAGATTAATTCAAAAACAGCTTTTTAGGTACTAGTTATAACACGGGGACACCTGGTTGTAGCAAATCTGCTCTGGTCAATACACGTATATTATTACAACTGCTGTTTAAAAATTGATTTTAAACTTGAACGTCTTTGTTTTGTCCTAGGTTATATTTACCTGATGCGGCGCGGAGATTTTGACACGTAGATTTCATCACGACAGACAGATAATCATCATGCTATTGTCAGTAACTCCCACGTGACCACCAGGTGTTTAGTAATTCATATAAACAACACGTGGCGGAGATCTGGTCATATGGTTTAACAGCCTCTATTGTCAACTCTCCTCTTTATAGTATTCTTTATTTTCACAGGGCGTTTTTCATTTCATGGCACGTGTTTAAAACAAATGGCTTGAAAAGTCAATAAATATAAATTGCATTAATGAATGTTTTGTCTATGATGCTGTTAGTATTTTACGAGTCTTGATTATGAAGGATGGGAATTCTTCGGGTTAAATTATTAATGTCTTCCCAAGACGCGCTACAAGTAACATCATGTTTTAAGCTTTTTGTTGCGATAGTTGAAGATATTACTCAACACAGAATTAATCTCTCTGCAATATTCATGGAATATGAAATCTTACATAAACACATCAGTTCTAAAGTGTTCACTTCATCTGTTGTCGTCGACTGATGGTTTTTATTGATTTGATTGTCTATCTTGATACATAATTTAATTGAAAATAATAGTCACTTGTGGTCCGAAAAGCTATTAGGAGCTTTCAAAGGCATATTGTCTTACAGTGATAGAAGCGTATATCAAGTGCAATGATATAAATGTGTATAACATAACGTTTCTCATTTGAAACAAGATAATAATACATTAAGTCATTTGACATTATATACTTATTTCTTTCTAAAAGCATAATGTATATAAATGACAAATAAGAAAGCAATATTTTACATATTTACATGAGCAGATAAATGAATGAATGAAAGAGGAATTGAAAAAATATAATGAACAGGAGGAATAAACATAAAATGGTTAACTCATTTTGAATAGTTAAATGCTTAACTCATTTTGAATAGTTAAATGCTTAACTCATTTTGAATAGTTAAATGCTTAACTCATTTTGAATAGTTAAATGCTTAACTCATTTTGAATAGTTAAATGCTTAACTCATTTTGAATAGTTAAATGCTTTTTTGACGGTTCAGAAAGATATTAGATGAAGATATGAATGAAGAATAAACATACCATTGGAACAGAAATTATTGAATGAATGAATGAATGAATGAATGAATGAAACTGTTTCCATATTGCTCAAGTGTTGTCATGGAATAATAAATTTATAAATTGCTAAACAAAAATGGTTAACTCATTTTGTAATAGTTAAATGCTTTTTACGATTCAGAATGAAAGTATTGACATAACATCGGAACAGAAAATATTGAATGAATGAATGAATGAATGAATGAAGTTGTGACCTTATTGCTCAAGCGATGTCACTGATACATTGTCAAGTTGTAAAACAAAACCCGGTGTCCGTGACCCGCTTGTTTAACCTGCAACTAACACCTCGTCTCTACTGTTTCACTGCGTGACAAAATGCTATTTGAGACATCTGCCTTTCCCGGAAGCTGTTTTCTCCTGCTCTCTGAATGACTAATCTTATAACATTGTTGGATGACGATCTCCTGTTACCTGCTTCAGCCTCGGGTCCTCCGCCCCTGGAGTATGTTTCACACGCGTTGTTCGGCGTTCCGGCGTTACAGAAACCTCTTTGTACCTGAAGTCCGTCGTTTCAGAAAGCAGTCTTAGCGCTAAGACTATCGTAACTTACGGTAGTCTTAACGCTACGATCGCGTTGTGAAATGGGGCCTACGTTTTAGTTGAAAAGGGTTTGGAAGGGGATCGCATGGATATTGTCATCAGAATACTTGATGTTGATTAGGTGGTCACGAAATGGGGATTGACTGACGATGTTTATTGTACGCCGACGGCTCTAATCATAGATAATATTATTGACAGTTGTGTATTGTCTTCGACTTGATCATATATTAGCCGACATTCAACTTATACGTTATTTGGATTTATAATTTATATGTGTTTATCAATAAACAGAAAAACAACACACAGTCTATTTGCTCAATCTGTTTTCTTTGCATTCAGATCAGTGTGGTGTCAGAGGCCTTCTTCAGAGTCAGAAGGATAGTCTCGGTTCTTCACAAATTTCAAACTTTATTGACACTTCACTTTCCATGCTTACAATGGCGTCACCACGGGACAAGGGGAACAACTCCGAGAAACAGATGGGAGAGGATCGTGTCGGCACTGTCATGTTGTTTAGCGTTCCTATTGTTTGCTTACATATTGACAACAAAGAAAGACTCTGTCTTGCTCAAATTTCCAACACAATCTTGCGGGATTTCAGTTACAACGAGATCCATAACCGCCGTGTTGCTCTGGGCATCACATGTATGCAGTGTTCTCCCTCACAACTAGAGATCCTCAGACGCACAGGAGCCATGCCAGTGTCATCCCGCCGGTGTGGGCTCATCACGAAACGGGAGGCGGAGAGGCTAGTCAAATCTTTCATTGAGGACATTCCACCCCCAAGACTTCCTGAGGACTTTGCCTTCAAAGTGAGTCACGCTTGTGGATGGGGATCTAAAGGACTCTTCATGCCTTCCCGATACAACAGCTCCCGAGCAAAGTGCATTAAGTGCCTCACCTGCGACGCATATTTCTCGCCCAATAAGTTCATATTCCATTATCACAAACTTGCAGGAGGAGAATACAAACACCCGGATGCAGCCAACTTTAATTCGTGGCGCCGCCATCTTGTTTTGGCAGACGACAACCCGTCTGAGACATTAATGCATGCATGGGAGGATGTGAAAGCTATGTTTAATGGCGGTTGTAGGAAGAGGTTCTCCAGCAGCAGTAGGTCGTTATCGTCATCGTTCATGCCCCGGTCTGAAGTTGCTGATGTTGGCCCTACAGATTCACCTTTCCAACGACTAGGTAGTAATCCATATTTTGGTGCCTTCGTCCCACCAACAAGCCGGACACATTCAGCTTTCCCGAACCCCATGTTCGGAAGGATCACCTCATACGGAGACTATTTGAGATCTCTGA
The DNA here is from genome assembly GCF_003918875.1 of Haliotis rubra. NCBI lineage: Eukaryota > Metazoa > Mollusca > Gastropoda > Lepetellida > Haliotidae > Haliotis > Haliotis rubra. The sequence goes on along the minus strand of NW_025766968.1, from coordinate 2,260,907 downwards.
GCCTCCCTTACAACAATCCGTGGACAGGAAAATTGGATTTTCCTCAGTCACCCCATAACGTTCCGGCTCATGGTGGCAAACCCGAACAGTATGGACTACCAGGACACGGTTCCTGTCTACCATTGAATATCCCTTACCCCGCCCCCAGGAACTGGCCTGATGGACACCTCCTGCCAGCGCCTTCGGGCATGGCTCCCGTGTCATCATCAATGACGTCAATGTCGGCGCTGCCGTCACAGCCGTGTTTTCCGGAGAAAGTCGAGCTAGCCAACAAGAAAAGGGTTGAGCCGTCGAACAAAATAGAAGTCGAGCCTGAATCAAGTACTGAAAGCACAGACTTAGGGAGTGAGGAACCATCACCGGCCAAGAAACAGAGACTGACCACTACAGAACCTGACAGCAGCATCGACGTGGAGAAGAATGACCTCGACCCTGGGGCGCGTTTTGCCGATAACGTCACTGATGAAAGTGCAAGTGATGACAAAGATGTAATTGATGTTGAAACAACTGATGCAAAGGTAAGATTGAACTGTTACTGAAATAGAATGCCTGGTAAACGAAAGTATAGATTCGGGGATTTGATTCGACCAAAAACATTACAATACTGGAAACAGTCGCCAAAACACAAAACTCAAGGTCCAAAACCCACTATGACACCTGTAATAAATACAATACCATTCAAAAACAATTTTCATGTTTAGGTTATATTCAGCCATCACCGGAATTGGTGTACTCTCTATTGATCGGTAGTGTATCTATCATATTCTGTGTATTAATCACCCATGAACATTCGGATTCGAATTGGTTTCAGCAACCATGCTTGTCGTAATAATAAGAGGCAAGTAACGGAATTGGGTGGCCAGACTCGCTCACTTGGTTAACTTGGTATCCCAGTTGCGTAGATCGATGTTCATAATGTCAGTCACAGGATTGTCTGGTCCAGACTCGTTTATTTACAGGCGGCCGTCATGTAGCTGGAGTATTGCTGAGTGTGGCGTTAAACAACAAACTGTGTATTAGTCCTTGGCTTAGACAAAATGCTGAAATATTGTAATTAACGCACCCAGTGTACCTGTCTGATAGAGTGGGTGGCCCGTGACGGTCCGGGTTAGAATTGATCTTCAGTAACCCGTGCTTGTCGTAAGAAGCGACTAACGGGATCGGGTGGTCAGGCTCGCTGTCATGGTTGGCTCATGTCATCGTTTCCCAATTGCGCAGATCGATGCTCATGCTTTTGATCACTTGATTGTCTGGTCCAGACTCGATCATTTACAGACCGCCGCCATATAGCTGGAATATTTCTGAGTGCGGCGTAAAACTAAACTCGGGGTCGGGATGATATTGTGGGTACACCGGTTACAGTGTAGCTCGGCCTCAACCATTGAAATGGGGCACAGCATCGGAGACCAATCATTGTGCTTACATCCAGCCCCCAAAATGCGCCTTAAATTTCACTCACTGACCATGTATGTGTGGTCAATGCAAAAGCAGTGTATCGCCTGATGCAGATAAGTAGTTATTACAAACTGAATCAAGCACAGAACATGAGACTGACTGACTGACTGAGTTTTGGTTTTACGCCGCTTTTAGCAATATTCCAGCAACATCACGGCGGGGGACACCAGAAATGGGCTTCACACATTGTACCCATGTGGGGATTCGAACCCGGGTCCTCGGCGTGACGAGCCAACGCTTTAACCATTAGGCTACCCCACCGCCCCCAGAACATGAGAAGCTATGTATGAACAATTACCCCCTTGGCGTACCGCAAATGATTTGCAGCTGAGAGAAGCGTACGGAAAATACTCTCAATAAGACTGAATTATTACATATATTCTAACTGAGGTGGTCGCAGCAACACCGAGGATCTCTATAGTCCGGGAACCATAATTCCGTTAAATCTCATTGCACCTACTGAAGCATACTGTTACAAGCTATGAACGGAATACCCAGGTACCAAACAAAATAGTAAAACTATTCACAGGATCCCGTAACGATACATTGCCGCTGTTCTGATGGAGTTGAAGACATTCACCTGTCGGATTACTGAGGTTTTACCTTGTAAAATAATCCACAGTCGTCGGGTGATCGCTGTACCTTCTATGGAAACCTATAAGGGACATTGTCGCGTTGTCAAATTGTGTCGTAAGTGAACTAAACTACGTTGCGAATAACTGGTTACAATCTTTTTCAGTGTTTGTCCTGTGTTTGTGAACTCCAATTATTCTAAACAATTCTAGTACCCATAGCAATAGTTTGTCTTCTCACAATGAAAACGTCATGTTCATATACTTAGATTGGTTGACTGTTGTTTAACGCCGCACTCAGCAATATTCCAGTTATATGGCGGCGGTCTGTAAATAATCCAGTCTGGAACAGACAATCCAGTGATCATCAGCAAGAGCATCGGTCTACGTAATTGGGATACGATGACGTGTCATTCAAATCAGCGAGCCTGACCACCCGATCCCGTTAGTCGCCTCTTACGACAAGCATTGGTTACTGAAGACCAATTCTAACACGGATCTTCACGTGTCTCATGTATTTAGCACTTAATTTTTACTTTCTAAAGGATACCGTCGATTTAAGCAATAAAGATATATGGAATAATTTCTAAAATAGGTTTTCCAGTGGAGAAAAACAATCCATATTGCCTTTGGCATTCCTATCAGTTGAATAGATGTAGAAAAGAGCACTTGTGTTTGGAAAGGAGATATAACCATTTTTGTGCACGCTTTGATAAATTGACTTAAACGTCACCATATGTAAGAAATAATCGAAATAAATGCACCTCCCCGATATGTCGTCTATCACGATGTTGCGTTGCCGCACATTACTCATTAAATACGACATATTTTCACCTTGTTGCTTTGACATCATTTGGTGTAAATTTAAATAGTAGTGAAAACTCGACATAGCCTCAACGCGGCAATGTGACAACGTTTTGCATATTTTTGACAACTTGACAATGCGATGCGACAAAGCGATGCGACAAAGCGACGCGACAATGTTCCGTATAGGATTCCATAACCTCGGTGTCCAGTCTCAGTGTTGGTATCATTCCGCTGCCTATTCCATAATGCAACCTGTCCATTAATCAAAAGGTCCTCATGTCTCAGGAGCTTGGTTGACATTTCAAATTGATTTACGCCGTATTAAAGTGCAATGTGACATACCGTTACATCCGAACAATTCGTCCCATGTCACATGACCCATATTATTCGCAGGAATTTTAAACTGATGATAAAAGATAAATAACATAAATTCTTCCTAGCTGACTGATATAGTTTAGCGGAAATGTCAAAGAGGTAACTAATAAATAAATTGTTAATTTTAATATAAGGTGACACCAATGTGTTTGTCATACAGAATGAAACCAAACCGAAATATGTTGAAAATCAATATACGCTGACGGAAAAAAGAAAGTATACATCCGTGTTTAATGGTTGTTATGATTAAAGGTTCTTATCATTAAAGGCTGTTATGTTTAAAGATTGTTATGTTTAATGGTTTAATACAAACCAAAAGCGTGTATTTATTTGATGCGAGCATCATTGTTTTGATTTGGACCTTACGTTTGCTGTGTTTCAGGACCTGTTTTCAGCTTAGTTACATTTTGATATAAACAATTCTTGGTCAAATCCAAGTTTTTTTGGCCCTGCAGATTATGTCAAGATATACATAGTTCGACTGAAGTGATACCAATATAAAATCATATTGCCAATACAGATTCTACATTGACCATTTAGCTTCTTTGCACATGTCATACAAAAGACGGGTATCATAATACATTGTGATCCCAGGTGATAGATGCTAAAGAGAGGAAATATGAGTGAGGGAGTGAGTGAGTTTAGTTTTACGCCGCTTTTAGCAATATTCCAGCAATATCACGGCGGGGGACACCAGAAATGAGCTTCACACATTGTACCCATGTGGTAGAGGAAATATGAACCATCTGCATAGATTCGACCCCGAGTTTACGGCTGACGAGCGAACGCTTTAACCGCTCAGCTACCCACTACACCGTATTACCGGTTCAGCAGTATGAGGGATGTTCCTCCAAGATAAAGAACCTCCAGGGACATTTCCGACTTGACTCCTGTCCCCGGTCCGGTCCTCACGGCCTTGTCTAAACCATCTCATTAGTGCGCTTTGTAATATCAGTACATCACATTAATGAGGAAACCCGGTCTTTGTCAGTCCAAACTTGTACACAGTGGTAACATTGTTCTAACAGCGATCGTTAAATGCCTGTTTGGGCATTTTCTGTGTAACGGTAGCATTATCACCGTTGGTGGATTTACTCTGCATATGTTGTTAGGCATTTGAGGTTATTCTCATGCAAGATTGCCACAGAAGAAACCATGGCAGGCATGTGAAAATATGACTGACCGCTGGTCTAACGGTCAGTGTGTCACCGCGTGGGACCAGCGGAATGCTTAGCCAGGGAATTTGTTCCTGCCCCCCATAACGCTTTAACAGTATGGTAGGTAGGCATGTAAAAATACATGGGACCACTGTATGTTGTATCCGAATTACATAGGGCGATGCTCATGATGTTGATCACTAGATTGCTTGGTCCAGATTCGAATATTTACAGACCGCCGCCATGTAGCTGGAATATTGCTCAGTGAGGCCTTAAACGACAAACAAACAAACAAAAATACATGAATTTTGATACCTTGCGTGTGGCATTCATCATACCTCTGGTACAGCGACATGGTATGCGTGGCATATCCATGTGATGTATCGGATTGATGTATGCAATGTATGGGTCAACTACAGGTAACTACGCTTATGATGAATTCGAAGAGATCACTGAATTTAGTTCGTTATAACAGTAGTTCGTTATACGCATTTCGACTAAAATGTCCAGCAAAACGCCGAGGCTCCAAAGAACAGCTCGTTATATCCCCCTATTTGTTATAAACGGGTTACTGTTTATGGTATTCTGATAAATAGAGAATTACTCAGTGTCTTCTGATATCAATTATATCAACACGAGTTGATAAAGTTACAAATATCCGAGGCTTGCCGAGGATATTTTACTTTATCAACGAGTGTTGATATATTTGATATCAGAAGACACGAGGGTGAGATTCTATTTATCATCCAAAATCACTCTTCATTAATTTTCAATGAAAAATGTACATCTCTGAACATGGTACTGCCATTAGACTTGCAGTGCAACGATGTCATAGCATTGTGACGTCATCAAGTACATGACGTCATAGCATTGTCAGGGCATTGTACAAAATCTACTGTCAAAACGATATCTCCTAGGAGATATCGTTTGATCTCACACAAGCGATATCTCCTGTGGAACACAGTTTTGGATGATAAATCCAATTGTTCCTCTATATGGCATTCGTCACGTCAAAGTCCGAGGTCTATATTTATATGCATCAAGGTCTTGAAATAAAACGTGTGAAGCATATATGGTACATGTATACGTGGTACATCTTTAGTTTCTATGTATTTTATGAGTATTGCATAAAACGATACACACACAGTTACATATATTTAAAGAACTTCGCCTAACCACGTTTATAATGCATACTCACTCACTCACTCACCCAACCACTCACTCACCACCCACCCAATCAATCAATCAATCAATCAAACCCAACCACCCACCCACCCACTCACTCAATAACTCACTCAAACCCACCCACCCACCCACTCAATAACTCACTCAAACCCACCCACCCACCCACTTACTCGCCTTCACTCATTCAAGCACTCAATCAAACCCATCCACCCGCTCACTCACTCAAAACCACCCACCCACCCACTCAATCACTCACTCCACTCAAACCCACCCACACACCCATCCACTCACTCACTCAAAACCACCCACCCACCCACTCACTCCTCACTCACTCACTCACTCCTCAAAACCACCCACCCACCCACTCACCCACTCACTCACTCAAAACCACCCACCCACTCATCCACTCACTCACTAACATATACACACATAGATTTACTATATCTTATAGCTTACCTTTGTCAAGTTTTCCGTTGTCCCTACTTGGTATCTTTACTTCAAGTATTGTTATATACTTGGTACATTCCGATGCGTAAAACTAAGCCATGTTTTGTTTCAGGAGGAGGAGGCAAAATCTAAAGAACCGACGGAGGAGGATGTAACGAGTGTGTATTTCTACCATAAATCTTTTATCGATTACACTGAACCCCCATTAATCCGGATTCTGGTAACTCAGAAACCTATAACTCATGTAGCCACGATTTGTAAAGTATCAAGTATAAGGAATGTTGTCACCAAATTTATTTAAGAAAAACCTTTCAACTACATAGTCATGAATGTTGTCGGACACCATATTCGTCATTGTCACTTTCAAGTTTTGCATTTGTCAAACGTTACAGTACAGAAGTATGGCTAAACGTCTGTAGAATTTATAACTAAGGAAAAATGTGTTACAGAAGATGGTTTTTCATCACACTTGTCTTTCTAACTGCACCTCTTCCGTGAAGATCCGGGTTAGAATTGGTCTTCAGTAACCCATGCTTGTCGTAAGAGGCGACTAACGGGATCGGGCGGTCAGGCTCGCTGACTTGGTTGACATGTCATCGGTTCCCAATTGCGTAGATCCATGCTCATGCTGATGATCACTGGACTGTCTGGTTCAAACACGATTATTTACAGACCGCCGCTATATAGCTGGAATATTGCTGAGTGCGGCGTAAAACAACAAACCAACCAAACCAACCAACTAAACTCTAATGTCGGCTTCACGGATTAACCGACTTGTAGCAGTGTTTGCTGTTTCCAGACAGTGACACCCAGTAATGTAACTAACACTCCGAGCGCGTGAATTTTCCCAGGAACCGTTGCATGTCGTACACCATAATCGGATTAGGAGAACACTTTCACAGTTCCGCAAATCCCAAGGCGCATGAAGCAAACACGGCATCACACATTAACGTTCCAACAGATGTCATTTGGCGATTATTCCTGGAATAATTATCAAATAACATTTGGCCATGATGCCAGAACAAAATAAACCATTGTGCGAGAGAACGAGCCTAGTTACTCTGGAGACTTGGGCCCGTATTAGCCCCAGATAAAATAACGTGTCTAATGGATGTGAATGAGTTGGATTTGTTCTTCCCGTATTGAACAGTATATCACAGGTGTGTCAGCCTATTGCTGTGTTTACTACAAATCACACGACCCGTGAAGATCCGGGTTAGAATTGGTCTTCAGTGCCCCATGCTTGTATGAGGCGACTAACAGGATCCGGTGGTCAGGCTCGCTGACTTGGTTGACACATGTCATCGTATCCCAATTGTGTAGATCGATGCTCATGCTGATGATCACTGGATTGTCTGGCCCAGACTCGATTATTTAGAGACCGCCTCCATATAGCTGAAATATTGCTGAGAGTGGTGTTAACAACAAAACATACCAATCCAACTACGAATCACACATTGACAATTCGGATTCGAACCCGACGCCTTGGTCCACTAGGTCATGCTGGAGAAAGAGCATCCCGAGGAATCATCTAGGGGATTCCTGTGTGTATGTGAAAACCCATATCTACCGTTATTCTATATTATTTCAAATATATATGTAAATGCAACTATGACCTATTTTCCTATGAAACGCCTGCGGCATCAAGCGTGCAATAACGAAGTCGACCCCCGTCTCTGGGTTATCTCCCTTGAGAGGGGATGCTCCGATCGCGCGACAACCACCATTTATCATAGCATCCACCAGTATGGACGCAGTCATTACAAGGATATTACACTGGACCCCTCACACCGAGTACCATCTTGTCGGTGGGAATGCCACGACAGTGAATAAGGAAAAAGTTTTGTGGGTGATTTGGTATTTCTGGTATTTTGTCGATATAAGAAAATAACAGTCCACATACTTGGGGAGAGTCGTGTAAAAATTGACATTTAATAATAAAATGGCATGGAGTGGGGCATTAAAATAATATGACAACCATTAGTGACCAAATGCTACCAACCCACCTAACCATTCCCCAACCTTACCCTCCTCTCCCCTAGTAAAACCCCAAGTCCCGTCCAGACCCCACCAGGAGGTAGCTAACAGAATCCGGTGGTCAGGCGATGCATGTCATCGTGTCCTAATTGCGTAGATCGATGCTCATAATGTCAATCACGGGATAGTCTGGTTCAGACTCGATTATTTACAGACTGCCGTCATATAGCTGGAATATTGCAATAAACAATAAAACAAACAAAACAACACAAACTTCAACATTACATCATACTTAAAATAAAACGTGATTTTCAAACATACAAACAAAAACAGTTCTTTCAGGAAAGACTATTCGGCGCTTCGTGAGTCAGCAGAGGTTCGTGAACGGACTATTGTAAAGAGCTTGGAGTTGATCTCTGTTCTCGAGTTAAAGATAATGGGTTTATAAATGAGCGAAACTTGTCAGGTCTGAGATCACGATAATGTTGAACAAAACAGCTTTACTTTCAAAGCCATGAATAATTAACTTTAGAGACAGCTATAAATCTTTGATCTCTTGAAATGAAAACTTCTCAAATATAGCACTTTTAATTTGTACGAATTATTTGGCAGAGACAAAGTATCCATATGATAGGAAGTAGATAATGAATTATTTACGGGAAACCTATGTTTGTATTTGCGAGAATACACTTTCCAAATAAATACGTTCGGGAACTTCGACATGATGTAATATAAGGGACAATATTTTGGAACCTACAAATCCGTAATCCGGAAATTCGTTAATCCTGACAACAAAATACGGAATAGGGTGAAGGGAATTCATTATGTATCATCGCCGGGCTAAAGAATGTATACACTCAAAAATTAAATTCCACTTAAACATTGCAATCGTTATTCAAAAGTTACTTGGTTGATAACAGTCACCGAATCATTGATAACTTAAGGTTATAAATACCCGTATCACACGCATCAACATTTAATAATCATTTTATTGTTTGATTCATGTTCAATACCTCCGCCGTGATATTGCTGGAATATTGCTAAAAGCAGCGTAAAACCATACTCACTCATTTTTAATCACAGTCAAACACGGACATACACTGCACACTGATGTCGTTTAAGATTCTAATTTAATAACAAAAACAATCAGCTTGTCTAAAATATATTGATATAGACATGGCATTATGTGGGCACATTATCAACACTTTGCTTTTTTTTCAGACATGGCAGCTGCTGAAGTTGACTTGGATGGGGGCCTGGACACAGAGCACCTCCAGCTGATGCCAATAGGTGATACCTCCCTGGTGTATGCTAATGTATAAAACCCCTGAAGGTCCGGGTTAGAATTGGTCTTCAGCATCTTATGCTTGTCATAAGAAGCAACTAACGGGATCGGGTGGTCAGGCTCGCTGACTTGGTTGACACATGTCATCGTATCCCAATTGCGTAGATCGATGCTCATGCTGTTGATCACTGGACTCTCCGGTCGATTATTTACAGACCGCTGCCGTATAGCTGGAATATTGCTGAGTGCGGCGTAAAACAAGAACCAAACAAACCATGAAGTGGAAACTGCTCAGGTCGTATTTCTAAATTAGATGTTTCAAATCACAATAACTACCTGAGATTTTTCAAGCAGATTATTTGACGTTAATTCATATCAGAGAGGAAGTTTAGATTTGTTGGAAAGTATCTGAGGTGGGAACTCCCAACGTGTTCAATTGAGTGCTTGTTTCCCTGTCGATTTAGCAGCGCTAAATTACACATTTGAAACCTTATGCTGCGCGTTCGATTTCAAATACAACTTAGTGTGCTTAAACCCACACGTAGCCTTGTTCTACGACACTACGTTATTTGTTTCCTACATTTAAATAAGCTAACACAGAGACTCAGATACCTTGCGAAGATCCACTTATAAATAATATACGTCGAAATGGACACGTCAAAACACTATAGGTTATATGTCCAAGGCTTGATCCTGGCACTTAAATATTTGTCTGTTTGGAACGAACATTGTATGTGTGAAAGTCCCCAGCTGAACTAGAAGTACGCAGCAGGTATTAATAGCTTGTCTATGTAACACCACGGGATGGAATATTGGCCTCATCCATCAATAGAGATCTGTAAACTTACACCTTAAATGTCAGTGTACTGGGATTCACAATATTGTACGTGTTTAGGATACGTTTCCTTAACTGCGCTAAACACTTAAAGGGCGGTTGGGATATTCTTAAGGACGGGGTTTCATCGATTGCGTATAGGTTTGAAGCCAATTTCTGGTTTCTCCACCATGCTATTTCTGGAATCATGAAAAACGGCGTTGAACTTAGCTCACCAATTCTTGGTTAGAAATAAATTATTTTCTGTGTTGAACTGACTTTTCTCGAAGATAACGATGTCTCGAACCTATTATGTCAATCCCAACTCATGTGGTTATATTTTCAAGAGAAGACAACCTTTTCCAGAATACATTCATGTGTTATATTAATGTTTTCCGTTCTGTTTCGCTGGGACCGGCTTATCTTTGGCTCGACTCCTGAATTCTTCGTAATTATGATCCTAGGTTTGTCATCGCCATAACAGCGTTGCTTCCTTGTGCAGAGTTGGCTCCCTTAGGTGTTTCAGGAACCTACAATGTAATCATTTGTTTCCCAGCACCCTATAGATTGATCTTGGGTTTCACAATAGTGGAAACAATCTATGACCTGTGCAGCTAAGGCTGTCCTCCCACATACTGACACACCGTGATACAAGAGAAATACTGTGAAATAATACGATGTACACACATCTCAGTCAACCGCTTAATTCGTACTAACAATTAACAACGAAAGAGTTTCTAAATTTCCAGGCAACCAACTCTATACTTTACTGAGAAAATGTAATCCCAAATATAATATGTATTACATTTGACCACTTTCTAAATGGCATTGTGCGTTCATAGCTTTCGGCCGTGGGACCCGTGCCAATTTACATTTATAAGAGGGGTACACAAAGTCCGCAGTCTAGACTACCAGTTGTCTGACTTCCATTTTGTGGAAGTCGCGGTAGCTGAGCGGGTTAGACGGCTGACTTTGTGTGCTGGCGATTAGGTTCCTGACTAGGATGAGGGTTCGAATCCTGTAGGGGACTCAACCTAACAAAAGTGCTAGAATTTGTACTTAACTAAGAAAGTGTAATCCCAAATATAACGTGTTACATTTGACCACTTTCTAAATGGCATTGTGTATTTCACAACTGTGTCAAGCTCTGGGCTGTTGTACTGTACACGCAAAACTACCATTAACAGGCACTCATAAAATATGCGCACATGGATCTCTGAAAAATCAAATGCCACATATTCATTTTTCTATTCATTAATTCTAAATGCGTTTTCAAAATATCAGTAATAAACACCAAGCCGTTTCTATTTTATTATCACAGATTCTCTGCGGAACGCCGTTTCAAAGGCGATGACTCAGCGGAGAGTTGCTGAGAAAGATCACAAAAAGATTCAGAGTGAGTTTGAAAACCATCTTCAGTGATAACTGAGTTAAGTTGAATTATATTTTACCCTTAAACGCCCACCAACGTAACGTTTTTTTAACAGAATCTGATTTCCCAAGGCCCGCCATGATATTGCAGGAATATTGCTAAAAGCGTCGTAAAACTAAATTCACTCACTCATTCCAATTCCACATTTAGCAAACACGCCATGATATACTTGATATTCAAAGCGGCGTTAAATATAATTCATTCATTTTTTGTGTAAGAGGCGACTAACGGGATCGGGTGGTCAGGCTCGCTGACTTGGTTGACACATGTCATCGGTTCCCAATTGCGCAGATCGCTGCTCAGGCTGTTGATCACTGGATTGTCTGGTCCAGACACGATTATTTACAGACCGCCGCCATATAGCTGGAATATTGCTGAGAGTGGTGTTAAACAACAGACCAACCAAACCAACTGCAAATCACACATTGACAATTCGGATTCGAACCCGACGCCTTGGTCCACTAGGTCATGCCGGAGAAAGAGCATCCCGAGTGCGGCGTAAAATTAAACTCACTCACTCATTCGTATTTTGTAGACATGCTGCGGCTCAGAGCCCTGAAGGAACTGGAACTGAGAGAGGAATTTGCCAGGCAGTTCTGCTCGATCAAAGGTTAGACATAGTTAAAGTGACACGATAACTTAGTAGACTAGGGTCCAGGTCGAGATGCCGAAGTATCTGTTTGTATGCTAGAAATGTGTCAACACTGTCACGTAATCCATTTGCAAACTTATCGTAATGCACAACTGACATTTAAGGTGGGCTTCCTCCAATGGTTCACGTCTACGGTATGGACTTGTTTTTACACCTTTCTCCGTAGTTTTCACAGAATTGGTAGAAGTTCGCCCCTTGCCTCAAGAATGGCATCTACATTATGCTCGCCGTTATATGACACTGTCTGGAGCGGTGTTAAACCTCCCAAACTCATTCATCCAGTTCGTCCCACTTGTCCTCTACACATCAGGAGCCACAGCGGTCCTGTCCATGATGTAATAAAAAGGAGTTGAGAATGCACAGCCAATGTGTAAAGATCTGTTGACCTAGGTATAAGTGTGTAAAGTTCATGTTTGGAGACTGTATCATGTGTAAGATCAAGTACTGGGAACACGACATCACACCATCGTCTTACAAATTTAATTCCATGATTTACATTGCATATTTTAACACTGTTACGTTAAGTGGGGACACCGGTGGCACAGTCGTTTTAGGTGATTCGAGTAGTGGGCTTAAGGCTCGCCAGGGACCGGTGTTTATAGGTTCGAATCCCGGTTAAGCCCGATTATGTTTCCAGGTTTGTCAGCTTCAGAGTGATAAACGTCTAAGTGAGTGAGTGAGTGAGTTTAGTTTTACGCCGCACCCAGCAATATTCCAGTTATATGGCGGCTGTCTGTAAATAATCGAGTCTGGACCAGACAATCCAGTGATCAACAGCATGAGTATCAATGTACGCAGTTGGGATACGATGTCAACCAAGTCAGCGAGCCTGACCACCCGATCCCGTTAGACGCCTCGTACGACAAGCATGGGTTACTGAAGATCAATTCTAACCCGGATCTAGACGGGTGATAAACGTGTAAGACTTGTTCCACCTTAATCTGGCTCGCTCGCTCACTCAGCCAATGCCACAACTCTCTCACTCACCAACCCATGCACTCACTCACCCATCCACTCACCCACTAACTCAGGCGAAGTGTCTTCATCCAGATTATTAACGAATTCTCGGATCAAAGAAAATTCGATTGAGAAGCACCCCGGTGAAAGCGCTCATTTACAAGAGGTGTAACTGTTTCAAATGATGTTTGCGTTAATCTTGTCTGATGTACACAATAATACAACTGTTGAGATGCTGTAAGCTAATACTTTACTGTTCCGCTCCCTTGTAGAGAACCTGTGGTCGGAGATCGAACAGGAGAGGACCGCCAAGGGGGCTCTGGAAGAAAAACTGAAAGGTACACCACCATTAACAGCCGATGTATTCTCGGAGTACTGAATGTCATCGATTAATCCGGTTCTCAATCATGTTAGCCAACGGTGCCGTATTATATATGTATCTGGGATGGGGGGTCAGGCAATAGTTCCCAATATCCCATGGCACAATCAGTTCATTCACTTTCAACTTCCCCAGTACATTATTGATTCCTGTTTTCAGAGACTCGCCAACTTCTCCAGCGGCTGTCACGACACATGCCAGAATCCGTTCTTCTCCCATCCTGTAAATAGAGCACTTCAGACAGGATGCTTCGATCATGGCTGTAAATACTTCATGCATGACAGCAATAACTTGCATGTCGGTGATCACAAGGACACTCCTTACTGAGGTCATGTCAACGAGGAAACTCCAAACTTCAACTTTGGCTAGGCAGGAAGAAACTCCTCACTTCAACTTTGGCTAGGCAACAGGGCCTTTAAATACTTGTGGTATTGTCAGGTTTCGGTGTAAAGGTGATGTAAAATGGTACAGCACCAAGAGCACACCTTGCTTGGAACATTTGTTAGACAGCAAGGCCTTTTTGGTACTTAGGCTATTGTCATGTTCGATGATGTAAAATGGTACAGCAGAAAGAATACACCTTACTTGGAACAATGTCATGACAACGACAACAATCTCCTTCTTGGAACAATATAGTACCATAAACTTTCCTTTCTTGTAACAGTGTCAAGATGTGATGTTCAAGTGCAATTCATGTTTGTATGACAAGAATTGAACAACCGTTATTTGTAAGAAAAGAACAATGGTTACTGGCAAACATGTGCCGGCTTCAGGAACAACCGTTACTTTCAGCAATGCCATGACAACAAGAAAACTCAGTTCCTGGAGACATGTCATGGCAGCAATAAGACTTCTACTTCAGCAATGTCATGTCATCCCGTTCAGCCGTTACTTGCAGCATTTCCATGACAATGAAATAACTAACTGCCTGGGACATGACCCGACAAGAACAGCGCAAAGTTGTAACAATTGTATCATAGCACGAATTGTCAACATGATACCTCGGTCACGAACAAGTGGCTTCATGATAATATGTTAAAGGTCACATGCAACGTAAAACACAACTTTGCAGATTCTGATACCTTTCGGTATGGACTTACCGAAACAAATCGTCAAAAAATGCAAATTCAACTTATAAAGTTGAAAAATAACGCGATGAAAAAAAACGCGCGAAATCGGAGTTCAAACGTTTCACTAAATTTCCCCAGACTTTTCTGGGGAAAACGGGTTTCAACAGCTGGGCTGCGCTCATAGCATGTGCGCAGTGAAATAGGTTCGCGCAGCTTGGAAACGGGTTGTCCGGTGAATACTCGGTGAAGGCTTTGGTGTGAGCTTTTTTTCTAATGTTTTGTTGATATCTCACAGGCGCGAGCTTTTTTATATTTATGACAGTAAATAAACTGTTTATACAATTTCATTTGTCTATTTCACCACACGTTCTTCTTACCGAGTCACTTCTCAGTTCGATACTTAAAAGCAATATCATTATTCAGCGTTGACAGAATTTCTCACTGTGATATAGATATGTCGTTGTCACAGACAAAACTCAATGTCTTGTTTTATTGACACCTGTGTGTCTGCCTGCCTGTCTGCTAATGACAATATTCAATACACAGCTGCTATCACTGACCACATGCAATTTGAACTTAACACCAAACAGGCTATACACCATAAACAAAATGCATTAATTTCTGGTCCGAGTTCGGTCTTTGTCACATTATGTAATTACACAGACAGGCAGGGGTGATACTTGAACACATGACATGTTATGATGTCTGTTGATTGCAAAATGTTATACACAAAAAATGAGCATGTATTTACAAAACCCAACATCTCTATATATACACACACAGTGAGCCGTGAGGGCATCTGCAAATGAACCAGCCGTTACACTTGAGTGCAGACCCACCCGCTCTGACTGGGTTCGGTATCCCGGCTGCTTCGTTTCTAGGGAAGTAAACCGAAGTACACAATATTGCACTTTTGATTTGCGATTGTACGCTTATAATTTTGTTTATATGTTTTTTCATAACCAGCAATGTATATTATATCTCATGAATAAGTGATAATTGTGTTTTAATTATGTTTGATTTTTTGGTTGCATGTGACCTTTAGCAATAATCTGATAATATTTATGACTCATGAAAACAGATTTTGACTGAATACTTCTTAACATCCGATTTTGTGGTGTTTACTGACCCTTAATGAACGGTGGACAGAGAACACAGGACATGGGTTTTATATGTTATAGTTATTACTCTAGTTATTAGTGTTATTACATAGCACGTTGTGAAAGGTCTACAATAGAGCAAAATATATATCTAATATCGACTGCTGTAGTGTGTGCTTGTAAACCCATGTTTTATCAATGATTTTTCAGTATCGATAGCACATTCCTCACATTTTCATCGTTTTTCATAAATAAAATGAAGTATTTATTATACTGGGAAAACGATGCTTAAACTACAATCTACATTTTCTTTACTGAATATTCAATTTGCACCGTCTTTGCTCTCGTTTCAGAGGGGCCTTTGTTCATATGGCTGCGTATTCAATTAAATACTTTTCGATATATTTGCAATTTCAACAATAAGCAGACATTGTAATTTCATATTTTTAATATCCGTTGTAGACAGTTTTAATTAAATGTCAATCTGTGATAGTCCTCATTGTGTTTCCTTCAATGTTCTAGGACGGGCAAACCTGTAGCTACTCCATACACACAATGTACAGTCATGGAGGCGTGTGTTCTGACTGATTCTTTCCTTTAAATACAATGTAATGTATGTATATGAAATAAAACTAAGAAACATCATCTTTGAATCTTTTATTAACAAAAACAATATTTTGATACATGTAAGTGTGGCATTTTTAGGTTGCGATTGCAATCGAAATTTCGCATTGACTTGGAATGGCAGAAAATTGAAATTTGCATGGCTGCAGTACATCATGTGAAATATTGTGTGAAATATGAATATTAATTAATCCATTGTAAATTATAAAGAAAGTACTATATATAGATATATATGACAAGCAACACGAGTTATGCGAGGAATCAAATTCACAAGTAATAAAAGCGATTTAACAAGATGCTCATTTTTTAAGCCATGGGTTCAGATGTAATCGAAAACAAATTTAAAAAGAATTGTTGCTGTCACCTGTACAATGACTAGGAATGTTGATGTAGTGACATAAAGCACCCTGCTTTAACTGTTGGAGTACTGTAGCACTTATACTAAAGTTAAGAAAACATTCTCGAGTCCAAATGTTGGTTTCAGAAACATAATACGCAGTCTTTTCTCATAAATGATCCGTATTCATTATGGTATGCATGAATAAGAATAAATTTCTAAACCTTTGGAATTTTTAACACTTGACGAATGTATTTGCCGGAAACCTCTATACGACTATACATGTACCAAACTCAAACCTGCAAAGGGAAGATTTCAAATAACATTAACAGCTTAACATTTATACACATTATCAACAAACAAACAAGCATATGCATTTGTACATGCGTGGTATCCCCAGCGACAAAACTCAAACCTGTAAAGGTAAAATTTGAAATAATATTTAGAACCGCTTAACATGTTTTATACACAACAAACAGGACTGCTCACAAAATATTGTGCCTCAACAAAGCCTAATTATCACAGTTTGTAATACTTAAAACACGACTGTACACACGTGCAGTGTAAATGGCAAAACTTCAACACATATATTCACAATATACAATACTCAACAATATTAATCAAGAAAGACGGTAATTACATTCACTGTTACTCTATCGTTAAAGTGAATCTATGTAGATTACAAACGGCGTTTCGTACAGTGTCGGGCAAAATAAAGTATACACACCATTATGTATCATACAGGAGTGTCAAGAGTGAGTGAGTATGGTTTTACGCCGCTCTTAGCAATATTCCAGCAATATCACGGCGGGGGCACCGGAAATGGGCTTCACACATTATACCCATGTGGGGAATCGAACTCGGGTCTGCGGCGTGACGAGCGAACGCTTTAACCACCAGGCTACCCCACCGTCCCTGGAGTGTCACGAGATTCTGTTGAGAGGTGTAAGCTTTGTAAAACCAGAAAAAAACACACATTATTCTAACATGTTCCCAATGAAACCGACCGCCTCCGTGGTGTAGTGGTTAGAGCGTCCGCCCGGAGAGCGGAAGGTCGCGGGTTCGATCCCCGACCGCGTCATACCAAAAGACGTTAAAATATGCTACTTGTTGGTCCCTGCCTGACGATCGGCATAAATGGGTACAGCAAGGACTGGTCGGCTTGTGTCTGAGTCGGCTTGTGTCTGAGTGGGGAATTCATGCTTCACTGCGGCATGGTACCTCAGTGGGCTAGCACTATAAAACCAGCTTCAGTCTGGGCTAGTACAGGCAGCCACACATACACATACACACGCATGCACGTCGTCATATGAGCGAAATATTCCCAGGCACGACGTTAAACCCAATTTCACCTCACCTCACCAATGAAACCAATAAACATTTGTTCAGATTACAAATACACTAATACGGTGTCATATATAATAATTATATCGAACTCCATTATAGATGGGTTACGACCGCTTGTTGTAAGGGACAAATAACGGGATCAGGTTGACAAGCTCGTTAACTTGGTTGATGCATGTCATCGAATCCTACTGCGTGTATTGATGCTCATGATTTCAATCACTGGATTGTGTCGATTATTTACAGATCGCCTTTATACATGGAATAACGTTCAATGAGACCTATTTTTCTTATGTTAACAAGCCGGAATACTTGCCACGTTCTATGTAACACGTAATTAATCTTGTCAATTAATCTGTATAATTAAATATACAAAAAGGACAGACCTGACCGACACGGTGTTTTCCTGGTTCTATAAAGCGTGAGTAAGCTTTCAAAATCTTCCACAGATCAATATTGATTGGTATAGATACGTATACACAATATTTTCGTTCTTTAAAAGGTCCTTGACAATATCTCTTATACAACACGAATGCTCCAAATAATCGCTTTAGCCAAACAATCTCTTTTACTTGATCTTTCTATATACCACAAAAACTGAACAAATGATGTACATCTGCATATGAAGGCGAATATGAAGCTCAATATACAGAAACCTATTATGTCAATCGTATATGTTTGTAAATGCATACATGTTTGTATTCTATTATGTTAAAGTTAAAAAAGAAAACAGTAATAAAATTAAATTTTACCTGACATAAGGGGAAAAGAAAACCATATCGTTCAGTTGTTTTTATATTATGTTATATTTTGAATTGGAAATATCTGAAGTTATTGATATTATCTTAAAAATGAAATGATATGACGATCAGTCAGAACTTAAATAATAATTCTACATGTTTTCGCATAATGCACAATTACGAATGGGTATTTTTGACATCTGATCTTTGAAAATCAATAAATTTTCTGTTCTCAGCACAAATTTACATTTGAAACATGGTAGAGGTCGTGTGTTTGCAGATTCCTTTCTCAGCCCCGTCTTTAATTTAACCAATTTATTTTAACGCAAAATTCACCCCCGACCCTTCACAAAATGTTACAAAAATGGGATATGGTTGAACAGACATAATCAAATTTAACAACAGTTTCAATATTCTCATGAAGACGGGTGTAAATTCTTACAGTTCTGAGCGCCATTGATCTACGTCACAGAAAACCACCCCTTAAGTGTCGTTTCTTTTCAACAAATAAAGCTTACCTTCTACAAAGGCTCACGTCCAAAACAAAGTATTTTCTTCCACTTGAATTTCAAACAACTTATATTATCCCTTTCTCGAAATCTTACTCACAACATATCTCGACACAAAGACACATTTTCCTATGTTATGATTGCTGCGGGCGGTTTAAAACGCCGGATGTGAGTCTTTTTCCTTTTCTTATGTTTTTTCCTTCATTTCTATCTCTTGGTGTTCTTCAGTTAGGGTACTTTAGGTCGTATCTTCATCTCTGTCTGTTTCAGGGAGTAGAACTCAGACCCCTTCCACGTGTACCACACGACGCCGTCGGCATACTTGGAGCGCGACTGCGAGTACCACGCCGTGTGGAAGACGCCGTTCAAATTGCTGGAGTAACAGCTGTTGAACCACCATCCTCCCTTGTTTTCCGCCGCACAGTGCCGGGCGTGGAGGTCGTTGTCCACGTCCTCTGTGCTGAAGGCCATGTTGTCATGTAAATTCAACGAGTCACCTGCGTCACCACGGTAACCGTTGACATGGAGACGATAATGGTTGGCCTCACCCTCGACGGCGAAGACGTTGTACTCAGCATAAGCCTTGTTCCCTTCCCAGTCCCACATGTCTACTCTGAGGATGTACTGCTTCTGTTTGGTAAGAAGGTGGAGTAACTCGTTGCCGATGTAGAACTCGCCGTAAGGGTTGCCGAAGCCGTGTTTGTACTCCAGCCAGCGTCTGTTGAAGTTGAGAAGCCCGTCTATGCGACGCTGAAGGACAAGGTAGCCAGTCTTGTTGACCATTTCACAGTACACTGCTGTCATCAGTCGGGCGCCCTTCGCATGGATCTTATAGAGTCCATTCGTTCGGTACCCAGATTGGTAAATTTCATGGCAATCTGGGGACATAGAAACAGAAGTTCTTTAGAAATACGAATCAAGATGTTGTTTGTTAATTGTATAATGAAGCACGCCAACTAAATATTCCAATTATATTTTGGCGGTCTGTAAATAATCGAGTCTGAATCAGACAATCCAGTGATTAACACCGTGAGCATCGATCTACGCAATTAGGATACAATGACATGCGTCAACCAAGTAAGCGAGCTTGACCGCCCGATCCCGTTAGTCGCCTCATAGACAAGCTTGGGTTACTGAACCCGTAGCTTCACGGGTTACAAATAAGGAAAACAGTGAGTGAGTGAGTGAGTGAGTTGTTGTCTTTGTTGTTGCTGTTGATGTATACGTTAGAACGTTGAGTTGATCCCCCCCCCCCTAAAGGTATGATGCTTAGAAACATGCTCAGGAATAAGATTCGGAATCCTTACACATCCAAGGTACACAACTCTCCACTAAATACTCCTTTAACTTCGACAACATGATTCAATCAACACATTACACAAAATTCATACACAGTCTAACGAAATATAACAAGACGAAACCCTGGGTTGATTCCAAGCAAAACCTGAAGGCATTAATGTAGTAATTACGGATAATTTACGTTTGTGTTTGAGTGAAATACATTTTGATTAGGCACATCTTAGCGCAAATCATCTAAATTAAATCTTCTTTCCTGATCCAAGAGCAAATATACACAAATAATTATATTGCCGTGTATTGTAAGCATTGTCAATTTCTGTTTGCAGAACAAATGCTAGTTAATAGCTTCCAAGTACAACGTCGCTGAAAGCTGATAAATTGGTGCTGTCGGCTATATAAACACTGAAAGTATTTTCGCAATTCACGTAAAAGAGCACTAATCTTAGCATTATTACTTCCCGAACGCTGCGTCCGCCCTACGTCTGAAACCGACCGCTGATCGAATGGTGACTATATATAATTACAAACTCTTGGGAAACCGACTGTTTTAAACGATCAGTTGCCTTAACACACACAGACAGAAACAATATATGTTATTAGTCAGCTCATGTCCAGTTGATGTTGGATCAGAACCACATACTTTTCGTTCACTTCCACAGCTTCACTTCAGTGCATGGTCAGCGAAAAACACATTGCCTGAAGCAGATTTCTCGTTTATTATCATTAGACGTGCCAGATCAGACCTTAATTTGACGTTTTATTTTAGAAGGTGTAATTAAGTTCTTGTCGAAGTTGCAGAACCTTCAAAATCGATGACAATGCAGTTCCCAATTATTTTAACACTGTAATCTAGCGCGGAAGATCATCGCACTCTCCGATTAAGCAAGACGGATGACTGGCCAGTCAGAGTCGGCTTTAACTGTACACTATCGGTGATTGTATCGCAGAACTGTAGCGCTGATGAAAGCTCTCGACAGGAATGCATATGGAAATCATAAAAGATTCATGGGCAATTACCAGTGGTGTTTTGTGCATTAACGAACGTGGTGGTTTTGACATTTCAAACTTTCCAATATCTCTTTCTTTCAGAAGTAAAGGTTTCTATTCATAATATATATAATGTGTTGCTTTGTATTAGACCCAGACGGTTACAAATGGGTTTTTTAATTGGCAAAAAATCTTCCATTTTAGATATTTATGAACTGTGGGAGTGTGTGATGGCAAATTGAACATGCGAAATAGAATGTGGGAGACTTAGTGTTGTGTATTTTGAAACTAACAATATCGGGACAAAGTCACAAGTTGCGTTATTTTCTGATATGTATACTCATGCCAATAATATAGTAGTAGTTTATTATAGTGTCATGTGTTATAAATGATGGGACAGCATAGTACAGCATATAAAATGCAAACACCAGGCCTCGAGAGGCCGCAATGACACCTTAAAAAAGAATATTAGCAATATTTAAAAAGCGTATAAAAAATATGAAAAGATTGTTGACATATATACACACTTAGATACATACATAGGTACATATATAAATACTAGCAATAATGATTGTCACCCCCTTCAATTTTTTTCATTGGAGAGGGGTGTGGGTGTGTGTGGGGTTGGGGTGGGGGTGTGTGTGGGGTTGGGGTGGGGAGTGGGGTGACAACCATTATTGGCATGAGTATATAATTTGAAGACAATAAATTGGTAAGCACAAGTGGTTCTGATTATTCTTGTTCTTGAAACGTATACACTCAATTGTAAGTGACAGGTGTAGTGTTCCTAGGGTACATACGATCGAAATATATTGGCTTATCTCAAGGATACACTTTCACTGTATAAATAGTTTATAAAATAAATTGAAAACGAATGGAAGTAGAAAATATGTATCGAGGTGATTTTTGAGTGACTTTGGTGGCATTATACTTTGTCGTTTGATGCAGCCCACATACTTGTTTGTATATTCTCATTGATTTTATAACCTTATTAATAATAAAATCTGCAAAATAATGTAAAACAACAATCTTGTTATTCTCCTGTGACAAACATCATGTGATATGAACAATGATAATGGGTTCTCTTTTATCCATTGAACAAATATACCTGGTTCTCATGATACCCCCTAAGATGAAAACATATTACAAATGCGTTCAGGGCGGTGGGGTAGCCTAGTGGTTAAAGCGTTCGCTCGTCACGCTGAAGGCCCGGGTTCGATTCCCCACATGGGTACAATGTGTGAAGCCCATTTCTGGTGTTCCCCACCGTGATATTGCTGGAATATTGCTAAAAGCGGCGTAAAACCATACTCACTCACTCACAAATGCGTTTAACTGGTCAAACATTTACCAAATACATATACCAAATGCATAGATCAAGCCTCTATACTGGAATATTCAGTACAATAGACTCTCTATATAATGAAACCCTGTTAATCCGGAATGCATTGTCCGAAGTATGAATGATGGGTGTTAAAATGTACCCTGTCTGTGAGTGAGTGAGTGAGTGAGTATGGTTTATAGCAGTTTTGTTCTGTAAAATATTTCATTTAACCTATGTTAAATGTTAGGCTAGCAATATTCCTATAATTTCGGGACGGGGACACGGAAAATGGGCTTCACACGTTATTGCCATAAGGGGAATCGAAATCGAGTTCAACGTAACCAACGAACGGTATAACATCAAGGCCACGCCCATGCTCCAATAGCTTGTTAAATGTTAAGGGATGGAGTCATTCAAATGAGTCATTCGGGATTCGAACCCATACCCTCAGAGTCAGGCACCTAATCGCCAGCACACAAAGTCAGCCGCCTAACCCGTTACAGTAACTGTTATCTTACAAAGGGAAATGTTGTAAGTATGTAAGCAGTCGCGGAAACAATGTTCTTACTCTGAAAGGAATTCCTCCATCCCAACTTCACCGCAAAATATTAGATCTAATGTGTTGCGAAACTATCGATGTTCTCAAAATTTGTTACGCTGTCCTTGCAGACGGTAGCCCAGTCTCTTGCCACGCAAATTTGCGTTAAAGCCAGTTCAACGGCTCCCGACAGCTAATATCCTAGGTGGCAGGGTTAGAAAGCCAGGCTGAAGCCAGCGATCAGTGCCCCTTTAACATCTAATCTACTTGGGTCAGGTATAGTAATTGATTTTTTATCGCGCGGGGAGGGGTTGGGGGTTTGGTTGTTGGTGGCCATGACACGTGACCAGTAACTGCACATGTAGCGCCCTCCGTCGCAGTCGCCGTGTTGGAACGGATCTCACGGCGCTGTAACAATTAGAACCCGTCACAACGCCATATGAATGATTAGACTGCCGTCAGCCAATTCCAAAGAGAGCTGGTGAGAATAGATTCCCCACTATAGCGTCTGTCCCATACCTCCTTCAGGCGGTCGTGACGCGTCTGTGGCCCTTCCACTTCCCCTACCACGGGGCAATGGCTAATTGTGTCCGAAAGAACATGTGTGGGGACTATGGGGACGGTATCATGTCGCTATGTATGTCGAGTGAGTGAGTGAGTGAGCGAGCCAGCTTTGAATGATCCCCACTTTGGTAAAACCCACGAGCACGAGTCATTCGTAACTACTCGTGTCATTCCGGCAAGCCGGATCTTCTTGTAGGTCACGGAAGGGTTGAGTAGTTACGAATGGAGCACGGCTATGATGCATTCGTAACTACTCGCCTCTTTCCGTGACCTACAAGAAGACTCGTACCCCTATCGTACGCCATTATTGCCAAGAATCGTGGCAAACCAATCAAATCGCGCGTAGTAAAACGCATTTCGAAGCATGAAAAAGGCGGCACCTTTGAAGTTTGAAACTTCGCTAAACTATGCAAAGCACAATTTAAACATAAACTTTGAGCTAAAGGATCAGAAACTTTAAACACTGAAACATATTTACAAAGGGAATGACTGTATTGCTGTTTTGTCCACGGGATATAGGATATTCTAGGAGCCATGTTTGGAAATTCAGAGTTATCTTTCCTTGGCAATAGTACTAGACTATTTTAATCTCCATTCCCGTTTGCGCTTAGACAGGGCCCAGTCGTAAATATGGCCACGAGAAGGGTACCATTCGTAACTACTCGTGTCATTCCGGCAAGCCGGATGGCGTCTCGTACCCCTCTTCTTGTAGGTCACGGAAAGAGGCGAGTAGTTACGAATGGAAGGGTACGAGACGCCATCCGGCTTGCCAGAATGACACGAGTAGTTACGAATGGGGTATGATGCAGTCAAACATTTTCGGGGCCAACCGAGATTCGAACGCTCAAGGTTTTTGATGCACAGCGAATTGCCTTAAACAATTGAGCCTCCCGTGCCCTAGACTAAGGCTTAGTCTTTGAATACATGTATATATAATTTTGATAGTAACATTTAAATTGAAAAGGAGCCCTAGGGAGACCAGAGATTCAGAACTAGAGGAAATCTAGACTTGCTTTATTTAGGGCTTTAGCATTGCAGAGAGGGCTTGGCAGTAGGGAAAATAATGTGGTTCAGAGACTGTGAGACATACTACCCGTACCCCCACTTCGCGTAGTAGTGTACTATTCAATTATTAACTGTAAAGCAGAAAACGTTTAAATTGTGAAACGATGGAGAGGCGTCACGTTCCCAGTAGAGTGAGTGAGTGAGTTAACTTGGCCTTGAGCCCAGTGAAGAAATGTATTAGGAAAGCCCGAAGCAACCCATGAGTAGGTGAGTGAGTGAGTTGGGTTTAACACCGCTATAAAACAATATTCCAGTATCACGACCTGTCAGTTAAATTAGAGAGTAAAGCCCTAAATGACGCAGGCCTCTGACACAATAAAGGGAAGCAACTCTTCACAATGAATCACGGCATTAGATTGCCTACTTTACGACATACGATCATAAGAAGCGCCTTCAACAGTACATCTACGTCAGAACTATAGACCGGCTCCACAAAGCAATTTATGACGGTCGTAATGAATTACGCTCCTTACAATTTTGCCTGTCAATAACAGGCCCCTAAACATGCACATGCAAACAATAAGATAGTCTGGGGTTTTTTCTGTTCTTTTAGGACTGTCGCTTCGAGTGCGATTCTTTTGAAAGCCCATGTAGCTTTTGCGTCTTGACGAAGTATGATGGCGAAAACGTTTATCGCCAGTGCGGGTATAGTTTGACGGATTTTGAGTTAATCTTGGATTCGAACTCATGTTTGTCTCAATATCCATATAGTATCAGCGGATCACACTACTCGATCAATCAATTTGTGAGGTGAGGAGAGTAAAAACGGGATTTATCGTCGCACAGAAATATTTCAGTGAAATGGCGACGTGTCAAAGTTGATGGATGATGTCTGTCTTAAGAGTAATATGCTGCGGCAAAAACAATTTATGGGTTTCTCTGTCGTATGCCGTAAAATCTATATTTTTTATTTCTTTGAATAAGATCGATGTATGAAGCTGGGGTAGGTGGGATTGGTGTAATGCCACTTGGAGTGAGTGAGTTTGGTTTTACGCCGCTTTTTGCAATATCACGGCGGGGGACACCAGAAATGAGCTTCACACATTGTACCCATGTGGGGAATCGAACCCAGGTCTTCGGCGTGACGAGCTAACGCTTTAACCATCAGGCTACCCTACCGCCCCAATGCCACTTGGAGAAGTATTCAAGTTATATCACGGCATGACATCTTGAAGTGGAAGGTAAGAATGAAGTGATGCCGGACTGGTGAAACCACGTTAGTGACAGCCATGAGCCCGGATATAATGCTGGCAAACCTAGAAATACAGTCAGGGTAAGACTGGGATTCTGACACGCCTGAGTGAGTGAGTTTAGTTTTACGCTGCTTTTAGAAATATTCCAGCAGTATCACAGCGAGGAACACCAGAAATGGGCTTCACACATTGTACCCATGTGGGGAATCGAACCCGGTCTTCGGCGTGACGAGCCGCGAACACTTTAACCACTAGGCTACCCATCACCCCTGACTGACACGCCCGAAAATAACGAAATGCGTGCCCTAGCTAACATGGCCTCTTCTCCCATGACGGATATTAGTAATCATTCACATTTAGAAAAACACTCAATAGATTAATAATATCTGGCATATTTTAGACTCCTCGTAAACAACATATTTACCGAGAACACGTATAAAAGTACCAACCTCCAATACTCAAATCTACGATGATATTGATGACCTATCGAAAACAATTCTAAGAAACAGCATAATGCCCGTTGTTTTGTCTGACAACATACGTTAGACGGAGGATGGTCATTAAATATTTATGTCAGTAGGTGTGGACGCGTTCATCAAGAAGGCAAGTAACAATGGGAAACATGCCTATCCTTTATTCAGATAACGTCCGCACTGTGTTTAAGATGTTAACGTCACGTGATGATTGTGTACATCTAGCACCGATTAGCAGCATCGTGGAGGAACTTTACATGTCTAAAATCTTAAACCAGCCAGACAGTTGGAGGCATGTGTGATTGGTGTTTATTCCTGGGGGTGATAGATTGGACACCATTTTACACCATGCACAACATTGTCTTACACCTATATTCAAGTCTCCGACAACGTTCATATTTTTATATTCTTATCCCATTCTGGGAATGAAAACCTGTGGGAACCTCCTCCCTCAAACAGTCCACACCCACACAGTCTCCGAACTCACGGACAACGGTCATATCTTCATATTCTCACCCCATTCTGGGAACCCAAACCTGTGGGAACCTCCTCCCTCACACAGTCCACACCCACACAGTCTCCAAACTCACTGTCAAAACACATCTCCCACCCACCCACATACACAACCCACTGTGTTGACTTTAGACTAATCTTAATCTCTGAATATATATAATTTTGATAATAACAAACAAGCCCATTTAAATTGAAAAGGAGACAAGAGATTCTGAACCTGAGGAAATCCAGACTTGCTTTATTTAGGGCTTTAGCACTGCAGAGAGAGCTTGGCAGTAGGGAAAATACTGTGGTTCAGGGACTGTGAGACAGACTATGTTCACTTGCACACCTCCACAACCACACAGTGTTCACTTACATAAGTAAATTATGTTGCACATATATCAGTATGTAATGTGTATACATAACTTTACCATGCTTCACTTAAACATTAACTAAGTTGTGTATCTAAGGTATGTAAATAGTGCAAGGAACACATTATCATTAGTTCGTTCACGACTTTCAACATGAAACTCTCGATTTCCAATACAAATCTATTGAGAAGTCAGGGCTCCAGATAACTTTTCAACATCAGGAGTACGTACTCCTTATTTTGTCAATACAGGAGTACTGGAAAAACTTAAGAGTACATTTAGAGTACTGAATGGAATTTAATGGCGTATCAGTAATCTTGTGTTTGGTTTCATATATGCACCACAACATTGCTAGTCTTGTGTAAACAGGTCAATAAACAATAAAACAATACTTTTTCAGATAAATACGTCTGTAAATGATTCTAAGACCGTACACCATTGCTGTGGTGCGTATCTGCTACGTTTCCTAAATTATTTCCTATCGTATCGTGCAATATTTTTTAGCCGTACATACGCCGATATGGCCTTTATCTGGAGCCTTGGAGAAGAGTTACCTTACAGAAGTCTTCGCAAAGAAACAACATACGTTTGAAATGTACATATGTCAACTCCCTGTCTCCCCCGCCCAGCTCTGAATGTCCACATAAATGTTGATATTGCTGCATATTAAACAGCGTCAACTTCAGAATACAGAATACGTGTATTGTTAATTTGTTCCCTGTTGCCAAATGGAAAGACATATTAATTAGATATTATTCAGTGTAAATTTTCGTTTGAATCTCCTCCGGACATGGTACAAATGTCTTCCTGATGTAAATGTACACACATGTGTAAACACGTGCAAACGACAAGTACACTGACGTAAGTATATTTACACACGTAGGTAGACACACGCTGTCCGCTTCACACACATACGTGTACCTACACTCCCGACTAGCGCATACACACACACTGCCGACTATCAGATACACACACACACACACACACAGAGTTCACTGACGCATATCGACATCACAACGCTTCCACTACACACACACACTGCCGACTATTAGATATATACACACACACCTACTTCACTTCACATATCGACATCACAACACTTCCAACACACACACACACGCACGCACGCACGCACGCACGCACGCACGCACGCACAGTTTACAATCACGCGACATTCCAACACTCTCCTTCCACACATACACACACAGACCTTACAGTCCACAACCATAACACGTACCCCCAACACTCGCCACTAACACACTGCAAGTGTACACTACACACACACACACGCGCGCGCGCGCACACATACACACACACACACACACACACACAACCATAACACATCCCAACACTCTCTCACATCCTGTCCACACACACACACATCCGCATCCTGTCCGCGTGCGCTACGCACATCTCTCTCACTCATATTCACACCCAGTCCACAATCATAACGTGACATTTCCAACTGTTTGATCTGCATTCCCACACTGTCCACTAGCACACATCCACATCCTGTCCACCCACAGTGTCCACTACCACACATCCACATCCTGTCCACCCACAGTGTCCACTACCACACATCCACATCCTGTCCACCCACAGTGTCCTAAGCACCGCATCTAACCGCCAACCCTAACATTGATGCATGGATAATATACTATCCATCAAAAGTTTACACTCACTTAAAGCACTCACTATATACTACCCATCAAAGGTTATGTATATATATGAGGTTACATCGAAGATGAATTTCTCCACTAACTTGGGGAACCAACTGCAAACCTTATGCAGATAAATTGCACGAGGATCATGCATCAAATTGCAGAAAAGCATGTGCAAATATCGTGCATGTAGACAGCTGCGTTTTGGTGTAAAGTTATGTTAAGAATTCACCAATTTTCACTGAGTTTCATCATTTATTGAACTCATGACAATAAACTTTTCAACGTTACGAATTTGTTTTACAATACATCAGTTCATGTGTAAACAATACCTTTAAACAGAATGGAATATTTTGCAAAATTTAGTATACAACAGTAGACTGAAGAAAGTGGCTACATTTACACTAGTGAGTCTAAACTTTGATGGGTAGTATAGTTGTCCCAGGATTCGGGATTCGAACCCGAGTCAGGCATGACAGTCAAACACTATATTCTATATTCTACCACCGGTCTGGTTACAAAGATTAGCAGTACTTGTAACTCCAACAAAATGATCTTACACGGCTCCGAGCCAGTCCAGAATATATATGTTCCTTTAATGGATCTCACTCCGTCCTGACACAATAATGAAGAGAAGGATCGATGTTGTAAAGGTTGTTCGTGAGACAGTATAGTGCCTGGTGTCACGTTACAATCAACTGGCTTTAGTCGTACGCCCTACTTTACCTACCTGACTTACATTCCTTTTAAAATATTAACTGGGATTTATCATTGTTGTTGAAATTTGAACGCGGTTTGTGTTCAAACCCAGGGCTTATTCAGCTTTCAGTTATAAAATCCAAATACATTGTGTTCCTTTATTAGTGAGTGCATCAGTAATTTGGGTTTCGCGTCGTTTTAAGCAGTAATCCAGTTGTATCATGGCGTGGCGGCTTAATGTGGGTTGAGGGCCGACGTGGCGCAGGTTTCAGACGTTTAACACCTTTGTGAAACCCACGAGAAGCCCACAAACCATAATGGGAGCAAACCGGGATTCGAACTCATGATCATAGCTTTCTGGATTGTCAAAGGGACGCAACTCTGCACAGACGAATGTATGACTGGACGCCCTGTGACTTGACACGCGAATAAATGGACCTAGGAAGAGAAGTCTGACTACTTTAAACTTAAATCGTCCGCGGGAATGTAAATGACCATGGTTCCATTCCCTGTCTTTGTCATGGTTATATGTTAGTGGTCAGTGTAGGGTGGGCGTGGTGTTCGGTGAACAATGTGCAGGGCCCGTTAGGGTACAGTGGCACGAATAGAGCTGAAGGCGACGTAAATGGCACTCAATAATGGCTAATCCTCCCAAAGATGTATGTTCTGTTGTAATGTATAATTTGATGGTAATGCAAGGATTTACTGAATCAGATGCAACAGTAATTAGTATTTAGAAACAGACAGACCGGCAGACCGACAGACCGACAGACAGAGAGAACAGACAGACAGAACAGAACAGACAGACAGACAGACAGAATTAATTTTCATGCTGTAGGGGGTACACTTTGATTTTCAGTGGGGTCAATGTCGAACCACGGTGAAAACTAACAGTGAAAACTAACTTGTCTACCACCAACTTTTCCCTGTTATTCTCTTCAATGACATAGTATACAAAAAGACGTACGGGAAGATTTCTACGACTACAGTGCTACTAAGATGCAGGGAGGTATCTGGGGCAGTAATAATTACCTCTTGGGACTACATCGTCAGTGCTGGGGAGGTTGGATTCCAGTCTTTCTCGGGTAACTTCGGTCTCTCCTCCACGTCTCTCCTCTCGTCTCAGGGACTCGAGTTTCTCGCGGAATCTCGTACCATCGAGCTGCAGCTCGTGAAGATCCTTTAGTACCCGGATGTTACTAGTATGTAAAGTTGCTATTTCGTTCCTCATTTCAGTCGATTCAGATTTAATATCACTTTGTTCGTCTTTAATTCGTTTCAGGTCCCTCTTAAGACCAGACATCTCACTTTGGACCTGCTGTGAGCTTTGTGGGACCCTCCAGTCCCGACCCTCTACAGCCTGGATCTCTCCAGATAAAGATCGCATCACTTGCCGTAAGGACGAGGTATCGTTTTTCAAGTTGTTCTGTCCATGTTTCAACTGCAAATTTTCCCCTCTGATGTCGTCCATCTCCCGTTTCATCAACAACCATTCTGCCTTGAGGTCACCAACACTGTTTTTCATCATGCCAATAAAATCTTTACTCATTGATCGATGGCCCTTCCTCACAGAATCGTTTCTCGGTTCCCGACCACGAGCTTTTAAGCTAAAATAATCCATCTCAAGATCGTCAACTTTGCGATTAATGTCCTCCATATCCCTTCTCATAATATTTACCTCCGCCGATAGATGGTTGTGTTTCATCTTGGCTTGCATGTCGTCCAGTTTCATCTGCAGGAGTTCAGATTCCAGATGCGACGTAGAATTGTCGTACTTTCTCATCTCGTGGATCACATTTCGTTGAATCCGTGAAACCTGCGCTTCGGCGTAATTTGTGAAGTTCGAAAATTGCACCTGTAAATCCTTCACCTGTCGTAGTATATCCTCATCCGGGTGCCAAACGCTGAAAGTATAGGCACATCCGTTCTTATCAAAGATGGCCGACACAGCACTTCCGCCGATAGAAACTAACACAAAAACACACGTAACTAACATTACGAAAAGAGATCGTAAACAGTCTAGCATCTCCACCGAATGTGATAAACCCGTCTGTAATACATCCAACTGATAGTGGAGAATCAGGGCTCCCTTGCCGGGGTGTTGTACTATAAATAATGCAAGTACTTTTGTGCCAGTTCCAATTAATTATCACAAACACGCACGAATCGGAATCCTCATCAATAGAAGCACATTTTTACACGTTTTATTGACAGCTCCAGCGCATCTATTTCCCATAATGATCACCTTAAAGCCAATATTGCCATTTCCCCAATAGTCTTGTTTCAAAGCTCCACAATTTGCCAAACAGAAACATGATTAGCCAGCTCGGGGGCTCCCACCGAACGTGCAAGTTTCTTAAAGAAGAGGCTATGAGACATCAAATCCGTTCCGTCCCTGGCCTTTACATGCCGAGAGAATAATCGAATTAAAAATTGAGGTGTTTACGCGGTCTTCCAGCACTGAAGGCAGCAACACAGTAGATGAACACGCTATGTACTGGCGCAGTCTACAGCCAAGGGGAAAGGAGCTTAACAATCACAGAGCTATCACAGATCACAGACAATCTTAACTACTGAGAGGAGGCTGACCAATCACACCAGCCCGGCTCCCGTGGAAGTGCTGTACACAGCACACGCTGTGTTTAAATAATGGAGGACAATACTTGAGGGAGCTCTTTTTCCTCTTTTTAAATCAGATTGATTTTGTTGATTTTCAACCTCTATTCACACTGACAATGATTTATTAAAGATAACATATTGATTTGACGGGTTTAAACTAGCCTGGCCGATGAAGAAAATTTAAATCGTTT
The DNA here is from genome assembly GCF_003918875.1 of Haliotis rubra. NCBI lineage: Eukaryota > Metazoa > Mollusca > Gastropoda > Lepetellida > Haliotidae > Haliotis > Haliotis rubra. Next base: position 2,228,210 of record NW_025766968.1, on the reverse strand, counting down.
GTATGTGGTAAATTGCACAAAATGGTCATAAACACTAGTAATTACGCTTTACAAATTGAAGACAGCGACCTGAAATCTCTCGCTGAATGTATTTATGTCTTACGGAATTGATTTGCTGAAGTTAATGGGTAACACGATGCGTATTGGTTGTTGTGTGTGATCAAAGTTCCTGTAACAAAGCGATGTTGATTTTATTGTTCTAGAGATAAACAGCGCTTGATACGGGCGTCTAGTCTGTCTCGCAGTCCCTGAGCTACATATTTTCCCTGCTGCCCAGCCCTTTCTGCAATGCTGAAGTCCTAAATGAAGCAGTCTAGATTTCAAAAGATTCTGAATGTCCTTTCTCATCGGGGCTCCTTTGCAGTTTAAAGGAATTGTTTGTTTCTATCAGTGAGTGAGTTTAGTTTTACGCCGCACTCAGCAATATTCCAGCTATATGGCGGCGGTCTGTAAATAATCGAGTCTAGACCAGACAATCCAGTAATCAACAGCATGAGCATCGATCTACGCAATTGGGATACAATTATATGTGGCAACCAAGTCAGCGAGCCTGACCACCCAATCCCTTCAGTCGCCTCTTACGACAACCCGGATCTTCAAGGGTATTGTGGTTAAAGCGTTGGCTCGTCACGCCGAAGACCCGGGTTCGAATCCCCACATGGGTACAATTGTGTGAAGCCCATTTCTGGTGTCCCCCGCCGTGATGTTGCTGGAATATTGCTAAAAGCGGCGTAAAAGCAAACTCACTCAGTCAGTCAAGGGTATTGTTTCTATTAAGTATAATCCAGAAAGTAAGCGCACTGAAAACCCTTAAAATCAATAAAACCTTCAGAAACTTTGCATTTTTTATATTTGTGGCCACACTCAGGATATTACAGCTATGTTACGCTTGTCTGTGAATAATCAAACTGGACCAGGCAATCCAATGACTGACATCATGACCAAAAGCTCGATCCTTAGGGTACGATAACGTGGATCAGCCAAGTCACCAAGTCTTACCATCTGTTAACTCGCCTCCGACTACCATAGGCTCATGGGAATCCATCTTATCTCAGCTTCTTGAAGCCTACTATGCCGCAGAGTCTTTAGTCCCTATATACAAAACAACGCTCAGTCCAGACTCGATTATTTACAGACCGCCGCTATATAGCTGGAATATTGCTGACGGCGGAGTTAAACAACAATCAAACTAAACAGAACAACGCGACTATGTTATAAGCAACCAACAGAACTGGTGGCCTTTGCTGCATACGTTGCTCGCACTGGCCTATCATATACACCATCCATGAAGATCCGGGTAAGATACGATCTGCAACCGTGTCGTTAAGGGCGACTAACGGGATCGGGTGATCAGGCTCGCTGGCTTGGTTGGTGCGAGTCATTGTATCCCGATTGTGGAGACAGATGCTCATGCTGTCAGTCACTCGACGGATGTTATATAGCTGCATATGCTGAGTGCAGCGTTAAACAACAAACAACACACACACACACACACACACACACAAATAAATAAATACACAAAAAACCATTGTGGTATAACTGCAGTCCTGTCCAAAGACGTCACAAAACTACGTCAAATTCACACAACCATCACAACTGCTCATCCAACCCACCAACTCCCCGATCTGCTTCAGCTGCGGAAAAAATCCAACCCACCAACTCACTCATTGCTCGAGAGGGTGTGTGTCTGTAACTTCACACATGTTACCGCCAACGCACACACACACACACACACACACTGGACACACACACAAAAAATTGGGTGACCCATACTATTTACAGCCTGTCGTAATAAAGCTGGAATAAATTTGAATACCGTATTAAACAACATTCACGTGCTCACTCGTGTGTGGCCACGTCGTCCAGTGTTGGTTTTAGTTGGGGTTTTCTCTAGTCAGCATGATTTGGGTGAGTGAGTGAGTGAGTGAGTATGGTTTTACGCCGTTTTAGCAATATTTCAGCAATATCACAGCGGGTGACTCTAGAAATGGGCTTCACACATTGTACCCATGTGGGGAATCGAACCCGGGTCTTCGGTGTGACTAGCGAACGCATTAACCACTAGACTACCCCACCGCCCCTGTAAAATAGCGCTCAAAGCGGAGTAAACCAATACACACACAACACATGGGGGCAAGTTCGGAAGTACTCACTGAATCAGTACCGAAACTACAGTGACACTAGGAAAAGAATAACCTCACATACTATTTCCATGTGACGATTGGAGCCTGGCTTTCGGTGGACAGTAATTGATACCTCTAATTATATAATGCAACCCCAAAATGACCTTTGTAAACCCTCCTGTGTCAGACCCTTCTGTGAACATACAGGGTACGGTTGGGTGGCCCAGTCGCAATTTGTAGACTGGTTTGTCTTCCCAGAGCGTTTGCGCTCCTCCCCCCGAATTACAAGTGCTGCCGCTCAGAGGCGAATGGCAGGTTACCAGTCTGTGCAGAGTTACGTCCCTTAGGAACATCAGAAATTTATGAGCGTAGTTTCAAATCTAGAATCGATCCGTTCATGGTTGTCAGCACTATGTCCTTTATCGTGGGCGTCACCAAAGGGGTAAACGACGTGCTTTACTTAGGCTTTCGTCCATTACAAAACCGACACGCCTGACGAAATTGGAACACTGGACTATCTACCGTTGCCGGTTAAAACCAACTCATTCACTCACGTTGATATTTATTTTTCAAAACGGGCAGCATACAGACTTGCCTGTGTAGTGGTGGCGAGGGCCGCGTCATTCTAATTGATTGCAAGGTTCGTAGGTACAATCATGACAAATCCCCCACCAGACATATTTTACGTGCGCTTCAACAGGCCCTTTTGGTCTAATCAGCACCACCCCCATCACACAGACCACAAGCTTTGTTAACACGAAGCATCATATTGACCGACTCACAGGGGCTTGTACCTCTAAAACTGCCCTCAAGGTATGTAGTGTCACTAACGGGGTCTTTCCGTTTATATAGTGATAAGACCCCGTTAGTCACACTACATACCTTGATGGCAATTTTTAGAGTTACAAGCCCCTGTGGACCGACTGGCCTTTTCAAGATCACAATAATTAACCGAGTTTTCCGTGAAAGGTTTTGGTGTTTCGTTTCTCTTTTCCTGTTTCGCTGCCCAATCGAGTATACTACTGACCATCCCAAGCAAAAATGAACCAAACTACGACTATTGATCCAAACACAAACACAAACTGCATCTTATGAAAGAGTCTATGGACTCACAGGATAAAATACGACTCCCAACGTTTTGTCTGACACAATAAATCAGAGGAAACAGTAATTCTTTCGTCAAAATAATAAAAACGACATCGATTTTCATTATATTCTTTCATTATCAGTCAGATCAGCGTGTCCTGACAAACAGCTTTAGTGATCTCTGCACAATATCACAATATCAAGACAAACACCCATAAAAACATATAATTTTAATATCTGAATATAAATATAATAATGTACACACACAGTGGACAGGTACATCATCCAGTGATAATGTGGAAGGCATCGGTAGTGATTGGCATCGGCTGAAATATCTACAGCAATTAATAAATGTAATTTGCAATCCTTAATACAGGTGGTTATAATTATTGGTGTTAAAATGGATACAAACGCCAATTTCTAAACAATTGTAAAGAGACATCCGATCGATGGATTTCTTCAATCTGCAAACATCTATCTCACAGGGCGCTGGGTTCTCTGTACAGTTTGATACACTTTGCATGACATATCCATTTGGTCATCCGTGTGTGCGTCCATACTGTGGCTCCACCCTTCCATTTGTGGCTCAGTCTGCTCGGTCCATATTCTCAGTGTGGGCCACGTGGGTTCGTGCTGTGTCCGTTTTCCTGTGCTCACTGGGTCGGGGTTCCATCCGGCCATGTGTCTTTCTTTGTGTTGTCCTTCCTGTGTGTCCACTGGTGCTGTGCTGTGGTTGGGGTCAGGCAGTCTGGGTTATCTGTGTCCTCCATGTCCAGTCATTGTCCATGGGGTCCATGCTTCCTTCTGTCCGGTAGTGATCAGTAGCGACCAAATCGTCATTTTCAAAAGCCGCAAATAACCTCAAAACTTGCCTGAACAGAGCTTGGTGGCTATGCGAAGTGAGTTAGTTTGCCATCCATAACATCGCACGTCAAACCCACGTGACAAATAATATAACTTTGAATTGTTGTCTGTTGCTTCCGGTTTCTTAGCATTCGAGCCAGCCAAAAAGGACTAAAGTGTCCACTTCCACCCTTCTGATTGCACTGAGCGTGATTGATAAACAATTTTTCGTGAAGAGACGAGAGTCGAGCTGATCTTGGTTATCTTTACATTGTCCTCTGAGGAATCCATGTCAGTCATTGAGAAATCCAAACAATGAGTCAGCCCCTTCTTCACAGCTGCAAGAACAGAATTACTTTACGAATTTGCTCTGGTGTTTGCAGACTACTGAAGTTTGAACTGTCGAAAATTGTTGCATGTAGGATTGATATATATTGCTGTTTTTCACACTCGAGCTAACTAAATGATGATTTCTCAGCCATAAATGTGATTTTTACAATGAGGGTAATAACCCCTGGGTTCTTAGCTAGAAATGCATCCCAAAATAATTTCCGTCAAAAAACGCGAGGATTGCCAGATGGAATTTATCCAAAGCACCAACTGCTTGCTCTAAGAGACGACCTTATGGACTGGGTGGTCAGGTGGTTATCACCACTAATAAACTCAAAGCAAACAAATCCCTCTAAAGATGAGGTTCCGTGCATACCTATACTACTGGGCTCCACCCTTCATACTTCCCCTGTCTGTCCTACTGGGCTCCGCCTTCTCTTCCACGTCTACTGAGCCACTTCCGTCCACTATTTCCCTGCCTATCTGCTGGGCTCCACCCATCACTATTTTCCTGCCTGTCTGCTGGGCTCCACCCTTTACTTCATTCCCCCTGCCTGTCTACTGAGCCACTTCCGCCACTATTTCCCCTGCCTGCCTTACTGAGCTCCATCCGCCACTATTTCCCCTGCCTATCTACTGAGCTCCATCCGCTATTTCCTGCCCAATCTACTAAGTCTACCTCACTATTCTGCCTGTCTACTTCTAGGCTCCACCTATATCACTATTTCTCCTGCCTGTCTACTGAGCTCCACCACATATTTCCTGCCTGTCTACTAAGCTCCACCTGCCACTATTTACTGGCTGGGTCTACTTCAAGCTCCACTATTTCCCCTGCCTGTCGATGGAGCCGACGATGAAACGATGTCGACGACGATGAGCCGACGATGACGATGATGCCGACGATCGATGAAGTCGACGACGAATCGACGAGCCGACGAACGACGCGAGCCGACGATTGTCGACCGACGAGCGAGTCGATGAAAGTCGACGAGCCGATCGATGAAAGCCGACGACGAGCCGACGACGTCGACCGACGACGACGAGCCGATGAAGCCGACGAGCCGACGATGAAAGCCGACGACGCGAAATGAGCCGATGAGCCGACGACGATGCCGATGATTAGTCGACTGACGAGCCGAGTCGATGAAAGTTTGACGAGCCGAGTCGATGAGCCGACGACGAGCGAGCCGACGATGAAAACCGACGAGACGATGATCGAGCCGATGTCGTGTGTCTGTCACTGTTCCACCTGTCTCCTGTGCTGCCTGTGTCTCAGCCAGTGTGTGGGGCTGTGTCACTGTTCCTTGTCTCCACCCGTCGTGTGCCTGTCTCACATGCCTGTCTTTTCCGCCACTGCCTGCTGTGCTTCCACCTCCATGCTGGGGCTCACCGTCCACTGTTCCACCTGTGTTCTGGGCTCCACCCGTCCTTTCTTCCTGCCTGTCTCCACCGGTCCTTCCACTGCCTGTCTCCACCGTCCTGCCTGCTGGGCTGTCTTCCTGTCTCCTGCCTGTCTGCTGTGCTGCCTGCCTGTCTACTGGGCTCCACCATTTTATTCCACTGTGCCTGTGTCCTGTGCCTGTCTACTGGGGCTGTTGTGTCTGTTCCTGTGTCTTCCTTGTCTCTCCTGCCTGTCTGCTGGGCTCATTCCACTGTCTGGGCTCCACCGTTTCCTGTGTCTCCTTCCCTGTCTCCACGTCCTGTGCTGTCTGCTCATTTCCTGGCTGTCTCCACCCGTCACTGTCTTGTCTCACTATTTCCATGCTGGGCTCACTGTTCCACTGCCTGTCTACTGGGCTCCACCGTTATTTCCTGGCTGTCTGTTCCTGTGTCTGTTCCACCTGGGGCTCACGTTGTGCCTGTGGCCACTGTGCCTGTGCCGTCCATATTTCCTGTCTCACCCGTCTCTTCCTGCCTGTCTGGGGCTGTTCCTGGCTGTCTGCGTCCACTATTTCCCTGGCTGTCCGTCCACTGTGCTTGTCTACTGGGCTCACTGTTCCCTGCCTGTCTGGGCTCCACGTCCACTATTTCCTGCCTGTCTACTGGGCTCCACCGTTTACTATTTCCTGGCTGTCTGCTCCACGTCCTGTTCCCTGGCTGTCTGGCTCCTGGATCCTTCTTCCTGCTGTCTCCACCGTTTCCTGGCTGTCTCGGCTCAGTCCACTGTTCCCCTGCCTGTCTACTCGGCTCCTGGATCCTTCTTTCCCTGTGATCTGCTGGACTCCACCCGTCCTATTTCCCCTGCCTGTCTGCTGGGCTCCATGGATCACTGTTCCCCTGCCTGTCTCCTGCTGGACTCCACCCGGATCACTATTTCCCTGCCTGTCTGCCTGGGGCTCCTACCGATCACTATTTCCCCTGCCTGTCTACTGAGGCTCCACCATTTACTATTTCCCTGGCTGTCTACTAAGCTCCACCGTCACTATTTCCCCTATGGCTGTCTACTAAGATTTCCCCTACTCCATTCCCCTGTCCACTTCCCCCACCTGTCCTTCCTTCCACCTGTCCACCTGTCTCCACCACGTCCTTCCTGTCCAGCTCCACCATTCCCCCCACCTGTCCATTCCCTATTTTGTCTCACTATTTCCATCCACTATTTCCACTGGGCTCCACCACGTCCCCACCTGTCCACCACTATTTCCCCTGTCTACTAAGGCTCCATTCCATTTCCATTTGTCCCTGTCCTTCCCCTCTTGTCCTGGGCTCCATTTCCACCTATCCTGGGCTCCACCGTCCCCCCCTGTCCACTGGCTCCATTCCTTCTTCCATCCATCCACCATTCCATTCCATTCCACCCTGTCTAGGCTCCATTCCTTTCCACCTGTCCTTTCCACCATCTTTTCGAGGAAGGAAAGGAGGAAGGAGGAAGGAAGGAGGAGGAAGGAAGGAGGAAGGAAGGGAAGGAAGGAGGAGGAGGAAGGAGGAGGTGGAGGGAGGAGGAGAGGTGGAGGAAGGAGGAGGAGGAGGAAGGAGGGAGGAAGGAGGAGGAAGGAGGAGGAGGAGGAGGAAGGAAGGAGAGGAGGAGGAGGAGGAATGGAGGAGGAGTGGATGGATGGAGGAGGATGGATGGAGGGAGGGATGGATGGATGGATGGATGGATGGATGGAGGATGGATGGATGGATGGATGGGAGGCCCTTCACTTCCACCCCACCCTGTCTGCTGATCTCAACCCCTTTCACTTCCACCTCCACCCACCCTGATCTCAAACTTCCGCTTCACCCTGCTGATCTCAACCCTTCACTTCCGCCCCACCCTGTCTCCTGATCTCAACCCTTCACTTCCACCCACCCTGTCTGCTGATCTCAACCCTTCACTTCCAACCACCCTGTCTGCTGATCTCAACCCTTCACTTCCACCCACCCTGTCTCCTGATCTCAACCCTTCACTTCCACCCACCCTGTCTGCTGATCTCTTCAACCCTTCATCTTTCACTTCCACCCACCCTCTCTGCTGATCTCCAACCCTTCACTTCCACCCACCCTCTCCTGATCTCAACCCTTCACTTCCACCCACCCTCTCTGCTGATCTCAACCCTTCACTTCCACCCACCCTGTCTGCTGATCTCAACCCTTCACTTCCACCCACCCTGTCTCCTGATCTCAACCCTTCACTTCCACCCACCCTCTCTGCTGATCTCAACCCTTCACTTCCACCCACCCTGTCTGCTGATCTCAACCCTTCACTTCCACCCACCCTCTCTCCTGATCTCAACCCTTCTCAATTCCACCGACCCTCTCTGCTGATCTCAACCCTTCACTTTCGCCCACCCTGTCTCCTGATCTCAACCCTTCACTTCCACCCACCCTGTCTCCTGATCTCAACCCTTCACTTCCACCGACCCTGTCTGCTGATCTCAACCCCTCACACATATGTTCAATGTCCCAAACACTTCTCACCTTGCATTTATTGACATGTAACACACTTTCTGCCCTATCAGGCCAAAAAATTCATAGATGGAAAGTATCGATACCAAACATACTACAATACAATACTCTTCTATATATCCCTATATATATATTCCTATATATATTCCTGTATTTCTATTCAATTTGTTTCTTCCCCGAATTGGCAAGAAATAAGGTATTCAGTTTTCAAGACATATTTGGGGTTAGAATTAGAATGATGCAATGCCATCTTTAACATTGAAAGGTTGTTCAAACAGTGTCATATTTCAAAATGGAAAAGTTTCCAACAAATACAAAAAAAAAGGATTATAAATATGAAAGGTTTTACACAATCTATCATGGGTCTGTTTCCACATACAAGCATATGTTGGGGTGGGGGTCGCTCAAACAGAGTGAGATTTGTTTTATGCTGCTTTTAGCAATATTCCAGCAATATCACCAGATCACAGAGGGTCACCAGAAATGGGCTTCACTCAATGTACCCATGTGAGAATCCCGACTCCAGCTCTTCGGCTTGATTTGTTTAAAAGCTTTAACCACTCAGGCAACTCCACCACAGCGCTTTCAAACAGAAATATATGATGGATTGATTTTTAGTATCAAAATTGATAGAATCAAATGAGTAAGTATGGTTTTACCACTTGTAGCAATATTCCAGCAATATATGCATGGGGACACCAGAAATAGGCTTCACACATTGTACCCATGTGGGGAATCGAACCAGATAGAATCAAAGCAAATATGAAATTTGGTGAAAAAAATTTTTGTTTATGAAAGATGGCCATTAAATCTAAGTTCAAGTTTCAAGTCTCTGTTTCTTTGGCATTTTATTACATTCCTAAAAGACATGCCAGACCTTCACACTGACAGCATCACCAAAGTTGGGGACACTGTTGAGTAGCTGCAAAGTTTTTCAAATTTAACTCACAATCAAAACTTGCTTGCCACTATTCTAAAGCTTTGAGGGACGGTGGGGTAGTCTAGCGGTTAAAGCATTGGCTCACACAGCTGAAGACCCGGGTCGAATCCCCACATGGGTACAATGAGTGAAGCCACTTCTGGTGTCCTCCGCCGTGATATTGCTGGAATATTGCTAAAAGCGCAGAAACCAAACTCAGTCAGTCAGTCTAAAGCTTTGAGATTGTATCTGTTTGTAATCATTCTTTACTTAATAACGTTTTGCTATTATAAAAAATACTACTGGAATAAAGTAACTGTGCATTATTCGATGTTATGCCATTTTTAATTGGAAAAGATAATAACATGATTTGTGGTGTTTTCCTGAAAACTGTTTTACTGTTGACAGGATAATCTGTATGATTTGACACGCAGCCACTTGATGAGATGTGGTGTCAAAAGTCAGTTCATAAATTCAGTCCCTGTGTGTGTCAGCCATTGGCGTCGATGGAGGCTTGACAACTATGAAGCATAGAAACACTAAGCTTATTAAAAAGCTTTGGGAATGTTGTTTCATGTCTGAACCAATGCTTGTCCCAATTCAGCTAACATCAATGGCTGATTCTGTGCTTGACGTAAATGTCTCTCCATTTCATCCCAAGCGTTGCTCAATAGAACAGGCCGGAGAAACAGCTGGCCAGGGAGTACTGGAATGTTCTGCTGTTTCAGGAAATCTGACACATAACAAGCAACATGTGGAAGCACATTATCTTGCTGAAGCCTGAAGTTACATCACTGTCCTCCAATGAACAGCTGCACATGAGGCCCAATGATCTCATCCCTGTATCACAGACCTGTCAGACTGTCGTTGACAATGACAATTTGTGCCCTACCATGAGAAGCGATGCCTCCCCATACCATAACGCCTCCGCCACTGTGGATGTAGAACAAAGCACACGTCAGCACACCATTCTCCTATATGATAAGAAATCTCATTTCGCCAGTGAACAAAACACCATCCCAATCTTGTCTTCTGTGCCATAGATCGTGATATGCAACAGACAAGATGTGCTTATAATCCCGGAGGCTTTGTTGCAAAATTGGACATATTACAGTCCGTCGGGGCTGGATGTTGTGCTCCCTCACTTGGTTCTGTACAGTGCTGGAACTAATTGGACGTAAGCCAGGAATGGTCTGATCAGTGAAACTGGCAGTCTGGCATCGATTCCATAGATGAGTCGGCCGAATGTGGTTGTCTTGCTGACATGACGCCACGCAGGGACAACTGGGTCGAGGCAAATCACTCATGTTCCCATTATGTTGAAAACGTCTCCATAGAGGTGAGATCGTGTTTCGATGTCACCAAAATGTCTGGCCATTCTAGTCTGCAGCATACAGACACACTATGACACAGTGACGCTGATTTTCTGAAAGCTGTTGCATGACATTCCCACAGTATAGGTTGAAATTAACATGTTTTCCTCAATATTCAGAGGCTACAGAATAATCAACCCTTCTTCAGTTTTCAACTCCAGGTGTCAAAATGCATTCATGCAAAAAGTGAGTAAATTCATTGTGCACATGCCACACGTGATACATGGCATCAAATTTCATGCTTTGCCACATGTTAACTTTGGGTTATTTTAATCATTTTTCAAATAACGTTTATATAAAGCAATTTTATGTTTTGCACAGTTACTTTTGTCCATTAGTATATTTTATATGTTTATGGGAAGCTTTGTGTAATAGTGTCTATTTTATTGATTGTTCTTTTCCACTTATAGTGAGAACAGAGATCATATAATCTATTATATGGTCTCTAGTGAGAAGTATATTAAATCTAACTAAAGATAAACATAGATAAGACTAAAGCAATCTGGATTGGCTCAAAAGCTGGTAGCAGGGATATACTATGTCAAGATTTGAATATACAATGGCAAAGAAAACAAATTTTGAAGTATTAGGAATTAAATTTACTCGGATTTGAATGATTTATGGGTTATTAACACAAAGAAAAGACTAGAACAAATTAATAGATTACTAGCAACTTGGAGAAAAAGACATTTGACGCTGATAGGGAAAATTACTGTTATTAAGACATTGGCTCTTTCAAAATTAGTTCATATTTTAACACTTTACCTAACCCTCCAGATGATTTTCTCACCGCTTTGAGAGAGTATTTTTAAATTCATCTGAATGACAAAATGACAAAATCAAACGGAGCACTTTAAAAAAGATTACAAAATGGGGGCTACGGATGATTGATATCAAAACCTTTGTTAACGCCATGAAATTATCTACACTCAAACTATACTTAAAAACAAACCGATAACCCATGCAATTTTCCTTTAAGGATATGCTAACATATGGAGCAGATTTTCAGAATATAGTTGCAGTTGATAATCCTTTTCGAAAGACGATATTAAAAGCATGGAAATTATATTGTATCAAAAATACCATAGATGCAGAGAACATTAACGAAATTTTAGCCCAACCTTTATGGTTGAATAACAATTTTAAAACTCAAATCACATCATTAGTCACTGGGCTAAAAGTGGAATCTTGACGGTCAAAGATCTTTGTGATGAACATGGGTTTATATCCTTTGATCAATTGAAGCTTTTAAATTTGATATAAAAGGTACTCACTTAGATCTTGGATATGTTATATATATTTTACCTGAACCTTGGAAAAAAGACTTTAAAGGAATATAGATATATAAACATTAATGACCTCACAATAAATTCACTCCAAAAGGATTTCATATCCCCAAGAAAAGGTTCAAGAATATTTGATGATAAATTGTTATCTGAAAATGTTAAACCTCACATGTGCCAAAAATGGGAAACATTATTTGACTGTATTGATTTTGCTTGGCATTTGATTTTTCATACTTGTAGAAAGAATTTAAGAGATGTGAAACTGTTAGATTTTCAATATAAATTTCTGCACGGAATTGTTTATACCAAAAAAGAACTTTTTAGAATGAATCTGGTGGACAATACAATATGTTCTTTGTGTAATGATTCTGTTGAAACTTTATGCCATGTATATTGGGAATGTGATGAAACCAAAACTTTCTGGAAGAAACTTGAACAGTGGATTACTTAAACGTATCCAAACACTTAATTTGACAAAATCTTTGATTTGGTTTGGGTTTTTAGGTAAGAACGCATTATTGAACCACATAATCTTATCTGCTAAGAGATATATTTACACTTGCTCTTTGACAAAAACAATTCCAAAAGTTGATAATTACTTAAGGATATTGAAAGACATATTTACCACTGAATCATTCATCGCCAGAAGAAATAATAATGTTGAAAGCTTTTTAGTCAAATGGTTTCCTCTCATCCCTGAATTTAACCCTGAATGACTATTAAACAAAGAACATATCACTAACATTGATATTCAATGCACTTAGTGTACTATATCGCTATTGAGCCCCTGCCTGTCTACTAAGCTCCACCCATCACTACTTCCCCTGCCTGTCTACTGTGCTTCACCCCTCCCTTCCTGTCTACTCAGCTCCACCATTTACTATTTCCCTGCCTATCTACTGAGCTCCACCTGTCACTATTTCCCCTGCCTGTCTACTGAGCTCCACCCGTCACTATTTCCCCTGCCTGTCTACTGAGCTCCTCCCATCACTATTTCCCCTGGCTGTCTACTGAGCTCCTCCCATCACTATTCCCCTGCCTGTCTACTGAGCTCCTCCCATCACTATTTCCCCTGCCTGTCTACTAAGCTCCACCCGACATTATTTCCCCTGGCTGTCTACTAAGCTCCACCCATCACTATTTCCCCTGCCTGTCTACTGAGCTCCACCCATCACTATTTCCCCTGCCTGTCTACTAAGCTCCACCCTTCACTATTTCCCCTGCCTGTCTACTGAGCTCCTCCCCTGTCACTATTTCCCCTGCCTGTCTACTAAGCTCCACCACTACCATTTCCCCTGCCTGTCAACTGTGATTCACCTTCCACTCCCTTCCTGCCTACTGAGCAGCCTTCCACCATTTACTATTTCCCCTGGCTGTCTACTAAGCTCCACCAGTCACTATTTCCCCTGCCTGTCTACTAAGCTCCATCTGTCACTATTTCCCCTGCCTGTCTACTGTGCTTCACCCCTCCCTGCCTGTCTACTGAGCTCCACCATTTACTATTTCCCTGGCTGTCTACTAAGCTCCACCTGTCACTATTTCCCTGCCTGTCTCACTGTGCTTCACCCTCCCTTCCTGTCTTCTACTGTGCTTCTGATCTCCGCTGTCCTCTGCCTGATCTCTGGCCACCACTGAGCTTCCAACCTCTCACTTATTTCCCCTGGCTGTCTCTACTGAGCTTCAGCCTGTCGCCTACTGATCTCAACCCTTCACTTCCAACCACCTCTGCTCCGCTGATCTCAACCCTTCACTTCCCACCCACCCATTCTACTGATCTCAACCCTTCACTTACACCCACCCATCTCTGCTGATCTCAACCCTTCACTTCCACCCACCCTGTCTACTGATCTCAACCCTTCACTTCCACCCACCCTGTCTGCTGATCTCAACCCTTCACTTCCACCCACCCTCCTGCTGATCTCAACCCTTCACTTCCACCGACCCTCTCTGCTGATCTCAACCTGTCACTTCCACCCACCCTCTCTGCTGATCTCAACCCTTCACTTCCACCCACTGATCTCAGCGGCTTCACTTCAACTGATCTCACCCTCTCTTCTGATCCTCAGCCCTTCACTTCCCACCCACCCCTCTCTCCTGATCTCTCAACCTCTCGACTTCACTTCCAACCACCCTCTCTGCTGATCTCAGCCCTTCACTTCCACCCCACCTCTGCCCTGATCTCAACTCTTCACTCCCACCCTCTCTGATCTCAACCTTCACTTTGCTGATCTCAACCTTTCACTTCCACCCACCCCTGTCCCCACCCTGCTGATCTCAAGCCCTTCCTTCACCCTCTCTCCACTTCCACCCACCCTGTCTGCTGATCTCAGCCCTTCACTTCCAGCCCCACCCTGTCTGATCTGATCTTCCAACCCTTCACTTCCACCCACCCTGTCTGCTGATCTCAACCCTTCACTTCCACCCACCCTGTCTCCTGATCTCAACCCTTCACTTCCACCCACCCTCTGCTGATTCCCAACCCCCTTCTGCCCTGTCTGATCTCAACCCTTCACTTCTTCCACCCACCCTCTCTGCTGATCTCAACCCTTCCTTCCACCTCCTGATCTCAACCTTTCACTTCCAACCACCTCTGCTGATCCAACCCTACCCACTGTTCTCCTGATCTCAACGCTTTCACTTCCACCCACCTCTCTGCTGATCTCACTCTGCCTTCACCCTGTTCAAGCTTCCACCCACCCTGTCTCCTGATCTCAACCACCTTCACTTCCACCGACCCTCTCTGCTGACCCATCCTCTCAACCCTTCACTTTCGCCCACCTGATCTGTCTTGCTGATCACCTCTCAACCCTTCACTTCCACCCACCCTGTCTCCTGATCTCAACCCCTTCCACCCACCCTGTCTGCTGATCTCAGCCCTTCACTTCCACCCACCCTGTCTGCTGATCTCAACCTCAGCCCTTCACTTCCACCCACCCTGTCTGCTGATCTCAGCCCTTCACTTCCTTCACCTTCCACCCACCCTGTCTCCTGATCTCAACCCTTCACTTCCACCCACCCTCTCTGCTGATCTCAACCCTTCACTTCCACCCACCCTCTCTGCTGATCTCAACCCTTCACTTCCACCCACCCTGTCTGCTGATCTCAACCCTTCACTTCCAGCCCACCCTGTCTGCTGATCTCAACCCCTCACACATATGTTCAATGTCCCAAACACTTCTCACCTTGCATTTATTGACATGTAACACACTTTCTGCCCTATCAGGCCAAATAATTCATAGATGGAAAGTATCGATACCAAACATACTACAATACAATACTCTTCTATATATTCCTATATATATATTCCTATATATATTCCTGTATTTCTATTCAATTTGTTTCTTCCCCGAATTGGCAAGAAATAAGGTATTCAGTTTTCAAGACATATTTGGGGTTAGAATTAGAATGATGCAATGCCATCTTTAACATTGAAAGGTTGTTCAAACAGTGTCATATTTCAAAATGGAAAAAGTTTCAACAAATACAAAAAGGATTATAAATATGAAAGGTTTTACACAATCTATCATGGGTCTGTTTCCACATACAAGCATATGTTGGGGGTGGGGGTCGTTCAAACAGAGTGAGATTTGTTTTATGCTGCTTTTAGCAATATTCCAGCAATATCACCACAGATCACAGAGGGTCACCAGAAATGGGCTTCACTCAATGTACCCATGTGAGAATCCGACCCAGCTCTTCGGCGTGACGAGCGAAAGCTTTAACCACTAGGCAACTCCACCACAGCGTTTTCAAACAGAAATATATGATGGATTGATTTTTAGTATCAAAATTGATAGAATCAAATGAGTAAGTATGGTTTTACGCCACTTGTAGCAATATTCCAGCAATATCACGGCGGGGGACACCAGAAATACGCTTCACACATTGTACCCATGTGGGGAATCGAACCAGATAGAATCAAAGCAAATATGAAATTTGGTGAAAGAAATTCTTTGTTTATGAAAGATGGCCATTAAATCTAAGTTCAAGTTTCAAGTCTCTGTTTCTTTGGCATTTTATTACATTCCTAAAAGACATGCCAGACCTTCACACTGACAGCATCACCAAAGTTGGGGACACTGTTGAGTAGCTGCAAAGTTTTTCAAATTTAACTCACAATCAAAACTTGCTTGCCACTATTCTAAAGCTTTGAGGGACGGTGGGGTAGTCTAGCGGTTAAAGCATTGGCTCGTCACGCTGAAGACCCGGGTTCGAATCCCCACATGGGTACAATGAGTGAAGCCAATTTCTGGTGTCCTCCGCCGTGATATTGCTGGAATATTGCTAAAAGCGGCGTAAAACCAAACTCAGTCAGTCAGTCTAAAGCTTTGAGATTGTATCTGTTTGTAATCATTCTTTACTTAATACGTTTTGCTATTATAAAAAAATACTACTGGAATAAAGTAACTGTGCATTATTCGATGTTATGCCATTTTTTAATTGGAAAAGATAATAACATGATTTGTGGTGTTTTCCTGAAAAACTGTTTTACTGTTGACAGGATAATCTGTATGATTTGACACGCCCTTGATGAGATGTGGTGTCAAAAGTCAGTTCATAAATTCAGTCCCATGTGTGTCAGCCATTGGCGTCGATGGAGGCTTGACAACTATGAAGCATAGAAACACTAAGCGATTAAAGAAAGCTTCGGGAATGTTGTTTCATGTCTGAACCAATGCTTGTCCCAATTCAGCTAACATCAATGGCTGATTCTGTGCTTGACGTAAATGTCTCTCCATTTCATCCCAAGCGTGCTCAATAGAACAGGCCCGGAGAAACAGCTGGCCAGGGGAGTACTGGAATGTTCTGCTGTTTCAGGAAATCTGACACATAACAAGCAACATGTGGACGCACATTATCTTGCTGAAGCCTGAAGTTACATCACTGTCCTCCAATGAACAGCTGCACATGAGGCCCAATGATCTCATCCCTGTATCGCAGACCTGTCAGACTGTCGTTGACAATGACAATTTGTGCCCTACCATGAGAAGTGATGGCCCCCCATACCATAACGCCTCCGCCACTGTGGATGTAGAACAAAAAGCACACGTCAGCACACCATTCTCCTATATGATAAGAAATCTCGACTCGTCAGTGAACAAAACACCATCCCAATCTTGTTTTCTGTGCCATAGATCGTATATGCAACAGACAAGATGTGCCTGTCGGAGGCTTTGTTGCAAAATTGGACATATTACAGTCCGTCGGGGCTGGATGTTGTGCTCCCTCACTTGGTTCTGTACAGTGCTGGAACTTATTGGACGTAAGCCAGGAATGGTCTGATCAGTGAAACTGGCAGTCTGGCATCGATTCCATAGATGAGTCGGCCGAATGTGGTTGTCTTGCTGACATGACGTCACGTGTGGACAACTGGGTCGAGGCAAATCACTCATGTTCCCATTATGTTGAAAACGTCTCCATAGAGGTGAGATCGTGTTTCGATGTCACCAAAATGTCTGGCCATTCCAGTCTGCAGCATACAGACACACTGCGACACAGTGACGCTGATTTTCTGAAAGCTGTTGCATGACATTCCCACAGTATAGGTTGAAATTAACATGTTTTCCTCAATATTCAGAGGCTACAGAATAATCAACCGTTCTTCAGTTTTCAACTCCAGGTGTCAAAATGCATTCATGCAAAAAGTGAGTAAATTCATTGTGCACATGCCACACGTGATACATGGCATCAAATTTCATGCTTTGCCACATGTTAACTTTGGGTTATTTTAATCATTTTTCAAATAACGTTTATATAAAGCAATTTTATGTTTTGCACAGTTACTTTTGTCCATTAGTATATTTTATATGTTTATGGGAAGCTTTGTGTAATAGTTTCTATTTTTATTGATTGTTCTTTTCCACGATAGTGAGAACAGAGATCATATAATCTATTATATGGTCTCTAGTGAGAAGTATATTAAATCTAACTAAAGATAAACATAGATAAAACTAAAGCAATCTGGATTGGCTCAAAAGCTGGTAGCAGGGATATACTATGTCAAGATTTGAATATACAATGGCAAAGAAAACAATTTGAAGTATTAGGAATTAAATTTACTCCGGATTTGAATGATTTATGGGTTATTAACACAAAGAAAAGACTAGAAGAAATTAATAGATTACTAGCAACTTGGAGAAAAAGACATTTGACGCTGATAGGGAAAATTACTGTTATTAAGACATTGGCTCTTTCAAAATTAGTTCATATTTTTAACACTTTACCTAACCCTCCAGATGATTTTCTCACCGCGCTTGAGAGAGTATTTTTTAAATTCATCTGGAATGACAAAAATGACAAAATCAAACGGAGCACTTTAAAAAAAGATTACAAAATGGGGGGCTACGGATGATTGATATCAAAACCTTTGTTAACGCCATGAAATTATCTACACTCAAACTATACTTAAAAAACAAATCCGGATAACCCATGCAATTTTCCTTTTAAGGATATGCTAAAATATGGAGCAAATTTTCAGAATATAGTTGCAGTTGATAATCCTTTTTGGAAAGACGTATTAAAAGCATGGAAATTATATTGTATCAAAAATACCATAGATGCAGAGAACATTAACGAAATTTTAGCCCAACCTTTATGGTTGAATAACAATTTTAAAAACTCAAATCACATCATTAGTCACTGGGCTAAAAGTGGAATCTTGACGGTCAAAGATCTTTGTGATGAACATGGGTTTATATCCTTTGATCAATTGAAGCTTAAATTTGATATAAAAGGTACTCACTTAGATCTTGGATATGTTATATATATTTTACCTGAACCTTGGAAAAAGACTTTAAAGGAATATAGACATATAAACATTAATGACCTCACAATAAATTCACTCCAAAAGGATTTCATATCCCCAAGAAAAGGTTCAAGAATATTTTATGATAAATTGTTATCTGAAAATGTTAAACCTCACATGTGCCAAAAATGGGAAACATTATTTGACTGTATTGATTTTGATTGGCATTTGATTTTTCATACTTGTAGAAAGAATTTAAGAGATGTGAAACTGTTAGATTTTCAATATAAATTTCTGCACGGAATTTTTTATACCAAAAAAGAACTTTTTAGAATGAATCTGGTGGACAATACAATATGTTCTTTGTGTAATGATTCTGTTGAAACTTTATGCCATGTATATTGGGAATGTGATGAAACCAAAACTTTCTGGAAGAAACTTGAACAGTGGATTACGAAACGTATCCAAACACTTAATTTTACAAAATCTTTGATTTGGTTTGGGTTTTTAGGTAAGAACGCATTATTGAACCACATAATCTTATCTGCTAAGAGATATATTTACACTTGCTCTTTGACAAAAACAATTCCAAAAGTTGATAATTACTTAAGGATATTGAAAGACATATTTACCACTGAATCATTCATCGCCAGAAGAAATAATAATGTTGAAAGCTTTTTAGTCAAATGGTTTCCTCTCATCCCTGAATTTAACCCCGAATGACTATTAAACAAAGAACATATCACTAACATTGATATTCAATGCACTTAGTGTGCTATATCGCTATTGAGCCCACTAGCTTGTATGTGCACACATTCCTCTATATGCTTGGACTCATCATGTTTTTGTACTCATCACATTGGGAACAATAAAAAAAAAATTTAAAAAAATATAATAATGTCGCTTTCATATAACTAGCTCTATCTGGGCTAAGGGAGGTAACTCTGATGCACTTACTTTCATAAACATCATGGTTTTCGGACGCGTAAGATACTTTGTTTTCGTGTGAACAATATCATCTGTAACACACTTACTTATGAAAATAAATTTATTTTTTTGTAAAAATACAAAAGAAAAATTAAAGCAGATCTAGTGGAAAAAAAAAAGGACCACGCGTCAGGTTTTTACTGTCGAAATGACACACAGGCCCCCACTGCGGGTCAGAAAACCGATAAACTAGGCCCCGGTTTAGTATCAACACCCCCTACTATATAATACATAAAGGTTCATCACGGAAATACGGCGACATGATCGAAAACCGGACAATTACGCACACATCAATGACTATATCCTATTTTAAAGGCCTCACCGGGATCAAAAGCTTTTGTCCATATTTCCTATGTGTGTAGGAGGCATATACACGTGCTCTCCGTGGGGGTGCATTTGTTGGAGGTTTTTTAATTGCCAAAGACCGAGTTGCTGTGCCGGAAGTGTACAAAACTAGGTCGTCAGCGCAATCAAATTGGTTAATAAAATGACAACAAATGCACGTGCTAAAATGAGAGGGAAACTCAAACGTCTATCATCCAAGATGTCACTTTCTGATGTTTTATCTTGGTAAGAATAATTTTAAAAACGAGTACAAATATTTTTTAAAGAAACACATTCATTCAGTGTAATGTGTTAGCCAATCAGATCGCCGGAGGTAGTGAAGTCGAGCTAGTTTGGTATACTTCCGGCACAGCAACTCGGTCTTTGGCAATTAAAAACCTCCAACAAATGCACCCCACGGAGAGCACGTGTATATGCCTCCTACACACATAGGAAATATGGACAAAAAGCTTTTGATCCCGGTGAGGCCTTTAAAATAGGATATATTGATTGATGTGTGCGTAATTGTCCGGTTTTCGATCATGTCGCCGTATTTCCGTGATGAACCTTTATGTATTATATAGTAGGGGGTGTTGATACTAAACCGGGGCCTAGTTTATCGATTTTCTGACCCGCAGTGGGGGCCTGTGAAATGACACGGGGGCGAGCACCCCACCCCGGATTCGCCATTCATTCATTCACTGTTCCAACTGGCTTAGTCTGAGTACATCTGGGAGACCCACTTAAAAAAACGGCCAAAAAAACACATGATGAACCCTCGGGTCATGTTAACTCACCTTGTTGGACATTGAGACACAAAGATCATTCGCATCTGCCGGATTGGACTTTGGGCTAGTAAACAAGGGAGGTAATAAATCATCCCGTCGTCATTAAAAGGACTTTTACTAGCGCTTGGTTCAACTATGGTTGAAACCACATTTGCCCTGATTCAGTTGTCTGTCTCAGAGTCCTATATTTCCCCTTCCGTCGCAAAGCAGCTCTAGATTTCCCCTCAGGTTCAGGACTTGGTCAGCTCACCGGGCTCCTTTTTAGTTTATATGTAGTTGGGTTTTTTTCTATCTTAATTATAAACTGATATGCAACAAAAATTACACGCGTGCACCACGTGTTCCCAAAAAGTAAATACATGTACTTGGAAAAGTATTTTAACTGACATTTACAATTCTTTACGGTGCTGTGAGTGACATATCATGAAAAATCGTGATTTTGGTTGAATCCAACAGAGTGAAACACATTTGATTGAGATTTTTAGTGGTATGCTAGTCGGCCTCACAGTCCCTGATCCGCATTATTTTCCCGTCCGTGCAGCCCTTTCTGGAGTGCAAAATCCATTTTGGAGCAAGTCTATATTCATGTCCGAATCTCTCTGGGGCTTTTCAATTTAAAAGAAATGATCTGTATCTGTTAAAATTATATATATGTATGAGGATCTTGAGAGGCATATAAGCGTTGGCTCGTCACGCCGAAGACCCGGGTTCGAATCCCCACATAGGCACAATGTGTGAAGCCCATTTCTGGTGTCCCCCGCCGTGATGTTGCTGGAATATTGCTAAAAGCGGCGTAAAACCAAACTCAGTCAGTCAGTCAATGAGAGGCATATAGAAGACAAACTATCATGGATGTCGAGTTCTTTATTGTATTTCTGTGCTTTTCCTTGCCCCTTCGTCAGGTGAATAATATATGTCCAGAGACTAAGCGTTAGTCTAGCACTTACTTGGCGTGTAAGTAAAAGGCACATCAAAATGCCAAGTTTATCAGCAGTGGAGTGAGTGAGTATGGTTTTACGCCGCTTTTAGCAGTATTCCAGCAATATCAAGGCGGGGGACACCAGAAATGGGCTTCACACATTGTAACCATGTGGGGAATCGAACCCGGGTCTTCAGGGAGTCGAGCGGACGCTTTAACCACTAGACTACCCCACCGCCCCTATCAGCAGTGGAGCAAGACTGAGCCAATGGATTGTCGCAGTTGGGGGCTTCGGACAGACACGTTCTGCAGACCGTCACCACACTAATGAGATGCATCAACCGGTTGGCCGGACATCTGACAGTCCCAGAAGTGGGAGACTGAGAGTGACCAACCTGCAAGATGATCACCACCTGCGCATTCTCCTGCGCAATCGGATATTCGCAGCGACGTCAGCACTGTCATCAGCGTGAGGCCACTGCATCAGCAGAAACACAGTGATGAAAGGACCACGTACCCGGTCCACTTCGACTGAATCGTCTAAAATGGGTTAGGAACGTGAGTTGCTGGCAACGTTGCATTTGGGTACAATATTTGGTTGTTGTTTAACGCCGCACTCAGCAATGCTCCAACCGTATGACGGCGGTCTGTAAATAAGCGAGTCTGGACCAGACAACCCAGTGGTTGATGTCATGAGCATGGACAATAACCCCACATCACCAGGTGTGTACTTTCTTTTATTCGTCAGTATATATATTCAGACACTAACCATTTGTGTACCTGGCACCATTGCTTAAAGGTCACATGCAACGTAAAACACAACTTTGCAGATTCTGATACCTTTCGGTATGGACTTACCGAAACAAATCATCAAAAATGCAAATTCAACTTATAAAGTTGAAATATAACGCAATGAAAAAAACCGCGCGAAATCGGATTTCAATCGATTCACTAATTTTCCCCCAGTGCTTGGGGAAAAAGTGGTTTCAATAGCTGGGCTGCGCTCATAGTACATGCGCAGTGGAATAGATTCGCGCAGCTTGGAAGGTTGTCCGGTGAATACTCTGTGAAGGCTTTGGTGTGAGCTATGTTTTGTTTATATTTCACAGGCGCGAGCTTTTTATATGTTATGACACTAGATTACCGATTTAACTGTTTATATAATTTCATTTGTCTATTTCACCACACGTTCTTCTCACCGAGTCACTTTCTCAGTTCGATACTTAAAAGCACTGTCAATATTTAGCGTTGACACAATTTCTAACTGTGATATAGATATGTCGTTGTCACAGACAAAACTCATTGTCTGTTTTATTGACACCTATGTGTCTACACCATAAACAAAACGCATTGATTTATGTCCGAGTTTGGTCTCTGTCACATTATGTTATTACACAGACAGGCAGGTGTGATACTTGTACACATGATATGTTATGATGTGTGTTGATTGCAAAATGTTTACACAAAAAATGAGCATGTATTTACAAAACCCAACATCTCTATATATACACACACAATGAGCCGTGAGGGCATCTGCAAATGAACCAGCCGTTACACTTGAGTGCACACCCACCCGCTCTGACTGGGTTCGGTATCCCAGCTGCTTCGTTTCTAGGGAAGTAAACCCAAGTACAAAATATTGCACTTTTGACTTGCGATGTACGCTTATAATTTTGTTTATATGTTTTTTCATAATCAGCAATGTATATTATATGTCATGAATAAGTGATAATTGTGTTTTAATTATGTTTGATTTTTTGGTTGCATGTAACCTTTAAATGTGTCTTTAAAACGCGATAGCATGAAAAGTCATCAGTATATGATACTCATCTTTTGTATGTGTACTACCCCAGGCTTCAGAACAATAATGCGACAGTGGGGTAGGCTAGAGGTTAAAGTGTTCGCTCGTCAAGCCGAAGATCCAGGTTCTATTTCCCACATGGGTACAATGTGTGAAACCCATTTCTGGATATTGCTGGAATATTGCTAAAAGCGACGTAAACCTAAACTCACTCACTCAGAACAATAACCTTCTGTTCATATTCTGCAGACCACAGCAGAGCACATCTCTCAATCAAGTCCTCCACCCTCAGATAGCAGGGGTTATAATGGCTAACATGGTCTTGAGTGTTATAAAATTTTGTTCTACTTAAACACTTACCAGACAATAAGCGGTGCAAACAATTACTCACACTTCAGACAATCACACCCATTTAATGGCTGGCTCCTATATAGGCAGGGTGTTTAATACTAGTAGGGTAATATATTCAAGTAAATATTATGTGATCTTTCATTGTTGATTGTGTGTATTTGCTTTAAATTGTCGTTACGATATTTGCTTTTGAAAATTTGCAAAAGATTGTATTTGTATTCGAGGGTTTTGTTTATCCCAACGCTACAAAATAGACATGTTAAGGTTGTATTATGCATTTGTCTAGAGCAATAGCAGTGTGAATATGATTTTAAAACTCATACGTGACATTGACAGCTCATGAAATGTACACTTCACGTAAAGGATGTAATATATATGGGCTGGAAAATAAAGGTCACTTCAGTCTTTCCACAATTACTGTTTAGATCATTAAAGTTAGAATACCAAATTCAGCGAATAATGTTTTGTACATACATTGCACAACGTACATAGTGTCATCCACGAGTACTACAATGTAAAGAATTTGTACAATGCACAACGCTACTTTCATGATTTATTATGTGACTGTCATGGATTAGTACGGTGTGTAGTGTGGCTGTCATGGATTAGTACGGTGTGTAGTGTGACTGTCATGGATTAGTACGGTGTGTAGTGTGACTGTCATGGATTAGTACGGTGTGTAGTGTGACTGTCATGGATTAGTACGGTGTGTAGTGTGGCTGTCATGGATTAGTACAATGTGTAGTGTGACTGTCATGGATTAGTACAGTTGTGTAGTGTGGCTGTCATGGATTAGTACGGTGTGTAGTGTGGCTGTCATGGATTAGTACGATGTGTGTAGTGTGCTGTCATGTCAGTGTGATGTGGCTGTATGGATTAGTACGGTGTGTAGTGTGACTGTCATGGATTAGTACGGTGTGTAGTGTGACTGTCATGGATTAGTACGGTGTGTAGTGTGGCTGTCATGGATTAGTACGGTGTGTAGTGTGACTGTCATGGATTAGTACAGTGTGTAGTGTGACTGTCATGGATTAGTACGGTGTGTAGTGTGACTGTCATGGATTAGTACGGTGTGTAGTGTGACTGTCATGGATTAGTACGGTGTGTAGTGTGACTGTCATGGATTAGTACGGTGTGTAGTGTGACTGTCATGGATTAGTACGGTGTGTAGTGTGACTGTCATGGATTAGTACGGTGTGTAGTGTGACTGTCATGGATTAGTACGGTGTGTAGTGTGACTGTCATGGATTAGTACGTGTGTGTAGTGTGACTGTCATGGATTAGTACGGTGTGTAGTGTGGCTGTCATGGATTAGTACGGTGTGTAGTGTGACTGTCATGGATTAGTACGGTGTGTAGTGTGACTGTCATGGATTAGTACGGTGTGTAGTGTGACTGTCATGGATTAGTACGGTGTGTAGTGTGACTGTCATGGATTAGTACGGTGTGTAGTGTGACTGTCATGGATTAGTACGGGTGTGTAGTGTGACTGTCATGGATTAGTACGGTGTGTAGTGTGACTGTCATGGATTAGTACGGTGTGTGAGGTGTGACTGTCATGGATTAGTACAGTTGTGTGTAGTGTGACTGTCATGGATTAGTACGGTGTGTAGTGTGACTGTCATGGATTAGTACGGTGTGTAGTGTGACTGTCATGGATTAGTACGGTGTGTAGTGTGACTGTCATGGATTAGTACGGTGTGTAGTGTGGCTGTCATGGATTAGTACGATGTGTAGTGTGACTGTCATGGATTAGTACGGTGTGTAGTGTGACTGTCATGGATTAGTACGGTGTGTAGTGTGACTGTCATGGATTAGTACGGTGTGTAGTGTGACTGTCATGGATTATGGATTAGTAGTGTGACTGTCATGGATTAGTACGGTGTGTAGTGTGTGACTGTCATGGATTAGTACGGTGTGTAGTGTGACTGTCATGGATTAGTACGGTGTGTAGTGTGACTGTCATGGATTAGTACGGTGTGTAGTGTGACTGTCATGGATTAGTACGGTGTGTAGTGTGGCTGTCATGGATTAGTACGGTGTGTAGTGTGGCTGTCATGGATTAGTACGATGTGTAGTGTGGCTGTCATGGATTAGTACGGTGTGTAGAGTGTGACTGTCATGGATTAGTACGGTGTGTAGTGTGCTGTCATGGATTAGTACGGTGTGTAGTGTGACTGTCATGGATTAGTACGGTGTGTAGTGTGACTGTCATGGATTAGTACGGTGTGTAGTGTGACTGTCATGGATTAGTACGGTGTGTAGTGTGGCTGTCATGGATTAGTACGGTGTGTAGTGTGACTGTCATGGATTAGTACGGTGTGTAGTGTGGCTGTCATGGATTAGTACGGTGTGTAGTGTGACTGTCATGGATTAGTACGGTGTGTGACTGACTGTCATGGATTAGTACATGGTGTGTAGTGTGACTGTCATGGATTAGTACGGTGTGTAGTGTGACTGTCATGGATTAGTACGGTGTGTGTAGTGTGACTGTCATGGATTAGTACGGTGTGTAGTGTGACTGTCATGGATTAGTACGGTGTGTAGTGTGACTGTCATGGATTAGTACGGTGTGTGTAGTGTGACTGTCATGGATTAGTACGGTGTGTAGTGTGACTGTCATGGATTAGTATGGTGTGTAGTGTGGTGAGCTGTCATGGATTAGTATGGTGTGTAGTGTGACTGTCATGGATTAGTACGGTGTGTAGTGTGACTGTCATGGATTAGTACGGTGTGTAGTGTGGCTGTCATGGATTAGTACGGTGTGTAGTGTGACTGTCATGGATTAGTACGGTGTGTAGTGTGACTGTCATGGATTAGTACGGTGTGTAGTGTGACTGTCATGGATTAGTACGGTGTGTAGTGTGACTGTCATGGATTAGTACGATGTGTAGTGTGGTTGTCATGGATTACTACGGTGTGTAGTGTGGCTGTCATGGATTAGTGTAGAAATGTGGCTATAAGGTGCCTGGATGGTTGACTACAAGGGCAGACCAACTGTAAGTAAGTGGTGCCTTGATGGTTGACCACAAGGGAAGATCAACTTGAAGTAAGTGGTGCCTTAACGGTTGACCACCAGGGAAAGTCAACTTTAAGTAAGTGGTGTGTAAGATGGTTGACCACCATGGATGGCCCACTCTCAGTATGAGTATCCTTGGATGGTTGACCACCAGGGATGACCAACTCTCAGTATGAGTATCCTTGGATGGTTGACCACCATGGATGGCCCACTCTCAGTATGAGTATCCTTGGATGGTTGACCACCAGGGATGACCAACTCTCAGCATCAGTATTCTCGGATGGGTAACCACCAGAAGACCAACTCTGATTATTATTCGCTGTTCGACGGCCGGTACATTAGATGACCAACTGGCAATGTTACTTTCCTTTGTCCCTCACTGACACAAGAGAAATTTAGACGTGTTCAAGCTCGAGTCTACTCCATTCCTAAATGATACAGTAATATCTCATCAATACTGCCAGTCTGCAAGTACAGTCATAATCAAGTATTCCCTTCTTCTCCAATACGTGGTTTGTTTTGAAATGCAAGAAAATGCTTTAAATGAAAAAGAAAGAGATTCGCCTCTTGATCTGCACAGCATGAAACTGCCGAAAACCAACTGCCATTGTCGCGTTAGCTCAAATTAACTCGTTGAACTGGCATTTCGAGATTAGTGAACTATACCACTTACGGCATGCTGCATGGAGACTGTTTTCGAAGTGTTTGCAGTTTATTTAGGCCAAGGTTAGACTCCAGCTCATTGTATTGCTATGCGTCGTCGGTCTAGGTTAACACAATACTGGTTGATTTCCAGCCCTTTGGATTTAGAAGTGCCTATCCCTCGATGATTAATCTCCCGTGCACAGAGCTGTCTCTCAACTCAGCAATGTCTAAACTGTCACCAATAAGCAGCCATTTACTGAGGTTTATGAGTAGGCTTGTGGAACAAAAAAAACAGATGTGCGATTTTCCTAAAAATATATGTTTGTTTTAAGAGATAATCTCTGTCAATGAAGAGTCATTTAGTCTCCTAAAAAATGCAGAAATGATAGTTGTTGTTTTTTATATACTCTCCCCAAAAAGTAACGCATGATGTTGAAATTGTTTCAAAATTAGTGCTTGATTGTTTTATTATTTAATGCTAATTTTTGCCCCTAGGATCCAACGCAATGCTATTTTCTGGCGTTACATTATTACCCTGACGGAATTGTACTTTCAAAGCCGCTACTAAGCGCTTCGCGCGACCGTATAGGTCCGTACATCCGCTTCTCAGGTACCCAATTTAACCAGCTGGGTGGACTGAATGCAATGTGGACGAAGTGCCTTGCCCAGGGATACAACACAGTATGAGACCCAGGTCACAAATGGTTAGTATCTCCACCGGGATTCGAACCCGGGCCTTTGGTGTGAGTGGCCAGCGTGCCACTGTGCTCCAAATACAGTACAACCAGAAATTATTGAGAAAATTAAAGATTGTAAAAAAATTTTTTTTATATTACTCATTTCTCACGTATTAAATGTGAATATTAGCAGAACATAACTCCAGATTCAAAGACAGGTGAACAGTTAGTATTTTGTCAAGTCACCATGGGCAGCAATGCAGGCTTCAATGCGGCGGGACATATTACTGATCAAAGAAGTTAGAAAGTCGTGGTCCATGCTGTCCCAATATCGGACCAACTCTTCTTTCATTTCAGCAATATTTGTCAGATTTTTCTTATTGACACTTTCCTTCATAAGTCCCCAAACATTTTCTATTGGATTTAGGTCAGGGCTATAGCTTGGCCAATCTAATAATGTCATATTTTGGGTCCGAAACCAGGCCTGTGAATGCTTTGAACGATGTTTTGGGTCGTTGTCCTGCTGGAAAATCCAAACATTTCCATAGAACACGTGAGCAGATGGAAGTAAATGTCCCTCGAGAATATCCGTGTACTGCTCACTGTTCATATTCCCTTCAAATACACAGAGGGGCGTTGCCCCTTACACAGATATGCCACCCCACACGTTAAATTTCGGACTGTACTTTGGGCGCTGATACAAAAGTTTTTCAGTTTGTTTGGTCCAGAATTTCAGTGTAATAGGAAACAGCCACACAGAACTTTCATCGGAGAAAATCACATTGTCCCAGTTAAAATTTCTATGCTGTAAGCACCAGTTCAACCTTCGCTCATTTTGTTCAGGTTTCATGATCGGTGATGGAATTTCTCGATTTTTCTGCCAACCCATTGCATGTAGCTCAGTTCTAATTGTCTCCTTACAGACAGCCACAGTTCCTCTATCAATCATATCCAGCCTTAAGTTTTCTAAACTCATTCGTTTGTTGTTAGAAAAAAGAATACCAAGCCGCCTCCTGTCACCGACAGTCAATTTTCTGGGCCTACCTGCGCCTCCCTGGTGCTCAATGCCATATCCGTTGGCACTATTTTTCAAAACACGATAAACAGTAGACAAAGGGATGCCTGTTCTACTTGAAATCTCTTTAGCTGATCTGATGTCCTTGTTATAATACTCTAAAATCAACTTCCTCTTGAGGATGACTGAAAATATCGTCTGCTAGCAAGTAAACAAAGGGGATAACTCTTCACAAACTAATGAAAAAGGATTGACGGAGTTTTCTCTCTTGAATCAAACCACGCACTTGATAGCTGGTCAAGTTGTTTATACTAGAAATCCAATTAAACATATTCCTAAAATTCTCAATAATTTCTGGTCATACTATATAATGCTGGTTTGTGTACATGGAACGAATGCACAGCGTAAAAACGCATCTTTGGAAACTTAAATGCCATACGTTCGCAACTGCCAACGTACAGTTCTGCGGGGTGATGGGCCGTTTTGCTTTTAGACGTTCACTGGCATTTCTGTTAGCAAAAGGAAAGAATAACGTTGCCGTAAATCGAAACATTGCGATTGGACGTATGGAGGCTGGAGAGTCTCAATCTGCCGTTGCACGTCACCTCAATGTTCACCGAGTACCAACAGTCGTTTATGGGATATCAACAAAGTGACTTAACCAATTCAACGCAAGATCGGCCTAGAAGTGGTAGACCGCGGAATACCACTGCAGTACATCTGGGTACTTCATTTGCAGAATCGAACTGTCACAGCAGCTGCAACTGCAAGTGCAGTGCCTGGTTTTAGGAGACTGTCGGCGCAAACCATTCGTAATCGTTTACGAGAAGCCGTACTTCAAGCCAGAAGGCCCTATTTTGGCCCTGTGCTGCGTCGACTACATCGATATCGACGTCGACGGGTCTAGTGGTGCAATGACGTTGTATTCAGGAATCTGGCGATGTGTCTGGTTCAGTGACGAATCACGCTTCCTGATTCAGTGCCTTGACGGAAGAGTGCGTGACTATTGATGTCGAAATGAACGTTTTGCAAGAATTGTGTCGCCCAGGTTGACCGATATGGTAGTGACAGCGTCATGATGTGGGGAATCATATCCGACACGCAGATATCGAACTTTGTGCGATTTCACGGCTATTTAACTGCTAATCGGTACAGAGACGAAATCTGAAGGATTCACACGGTACCGATCATTGTCTGCCAGAGGGAATGGTTCCAACAAGATAATGCCAGGCCTCACACAGCACATGAAACTACTCAGTAGCTTCTTTGGCCGATCTCAACACCATCTAGCATGTGTGGGATGACCTCGACCGACGCGTACGTGAACGTCATCCGGCGCCCCAGACGTTAGATGAACTGTCACAGGCATTGCAAGTGGAATGGGCCAAAATTCCACAAGGTCGAATTCAAAGACTTATTCAGTCCATGCCGAGTCGGCGCAGAGCAGTTTTGGGGGTTCATAGTGGCCACAACAGACAAAAATGACAACAGACATTTTGAGTTTTATTTAATTTTAATGATTAAAATTTGAAAGAAAAACACAAGAAAATATCAACAAAACAGGAACCATAACAGATACGAGATGAAACCTCTACACGACTAGTTGCTGATTTTTCCTGCATGAAATGTAGGCAGAACTTAACAGCTGTGGGAGATGATAAATGCGCGACGCTGAACGCCGTCGTTTTGTCCTTTGTCTGTGAGGATGTACATTCTAAACCAAGACAGACTAGTGTCACGTGTGAAGGAACAAAACCGTCACGGCCAGGAATAAGTCTTGTATACATTGAAGGTTTGTTGTTGTGTGGGCGGCAACGTTAAGTTTGGAAGTAAACACAGTGCAAACAGTATTTTGGCACCGTTACGTATAGCATGAGACTTTGTGTGGTACAATGTTTATGTATGTACACTTGACCACGTTACTTATATATCACTGATAAGCATACAAGGTGAAAGTTCGGCCAAAACCGTTATCTTTACAGCTTTAGGGTGGCTAAGCCCTGGTTCGGCCTTTGTGTGGACCTGGTTCAATTCGTATCAACACATCGTATTTATTTAGTACAAATGTTCAGTAATATGGGGTCGGGTGTATTAAATACAATTGCATGTGACTGAGTTATAAAAGTGAATTGGGTTCAACGCCATAAGGAACAATATTTAAGTCAAAAGAACGGCGGGTCGGTTTAGCGAGGGTGGACAGCCTATCGTGATGCAGATCCGAAGTGTTAACCGCTATGGTAAAACCCAGGCGAAGGATTGGTGCTGACAAACCTTTAATCATGATCGAGACGAACCGGGATTCAAACCCAGAATCATACGATTCTCCAGGTCCAAGGGACACAACTCTTCACAGCGATTTCCAATTACCTTGAATTCGTAAAGAAATAAGGGTTATCGGTCGTGGTGTTTTTGCCTATATTGAACATGATGGGGTTAGGGGGTCGGGTGGGGTTTATGGGTGAGTACACCCACA
Source organism: Haliotis rubra (assembly GCF_003918875.1). NCBI lineage: Eukaryota > Metazoa > Mollusca > Gastropoda > Lepetellida > Haliotidae > Haliotis > Haliotis rubra. Next base: position 2,196,622 of record NW_025766968.1, on the reverse strand, counting down.
CAAATGTAACGGTGACATAAAGTAACGTCCTGGTATAAAGTGGAGACAGCAAGTGATTATATGCACAGCTATCACAGGTTTCCATTCCTGACAAAGTGAAGCTCACACGCGCCCAGTAAGTACATGAAATGTCAGCACAGCCAATAAGCGCAGGGACATATAGCAACATGCAAAACGTATCAATGGTAATCAACATTCAAGATGGCAGTTATAAAACGCGTGCCTGTGACGCCATACATATATCTACAACACTGTAATGCACACTAGAGGAAAACATCAGTCTAAGTAAACTTTGGCTCAGTATTATTCGTTACACTGCTATACTGAGTTTACTTAGACTGAGGAAAATATAAAACTCAAACTTCAAATATTGAAGGCTCGTTTGAGAAAATATATTTTTACCACAAGCCTATTGTGTGATGGGTGTATTTACGAACGGGATTGGTCTACACAAACGCCAGTCTTTTAAAAAAAAAAAGGTGAGATACTGAATTTTAGGATACATCAGCTTAGCACCAAGAGTGATTCTAAAATAGTTCAGTGGAGACACATATATAATAAACCTTTTTATGGGCGAAATGTCTGCTTCCCTGATGAAGATTGTTTGTTTGTTTGTTTGTTTGTTTGTTTTTGTTGTTGCTGTTGCTGGAAAGGCACCTGAATGACATCACATTTGCTGGTAAGTCTACACATGTAACGCTAGTTGGTCAACTTATATACAAAATTGGACAAAGTAACTGTGCATACAATATTTTTGATAAAATTATGACGTTGTAGATTCTGACTACCAAAATTCACTCTTTTCTTTCAAAGACATACCCGTACTGGCATTGGAACAAGGTTCTGATGAGCATTTTAAGGTATACAGTTTTTAAATCGAAAAAAAGTTAGAAATTCAATTTGGGATGTAATGAATGATCTATACGTGCGAAATTGTAAGGTAAATGTATAATTGTTATTTAAGAGGATCATTGTGTATAATTTAAAAAATAGTAAAATGATTTTTTAAATGTACATATGAATGAGAATGGGAACCATTTGCAAGGTTTGGGTGTGTAGAGAACAGAATGTAGAGGTAGAAGAAAGGTGTGATTGAGGCATTAATGTGTCTTTCTGATATATGTATTTGAACATGAACAATTCTTTGATACAAACTGATTTTGACAGAACATGAAGATTAAAACAATTCACCTTTTCAGTAAAAACATCTTAACCTATAGACTTTCACAAAGGAAGATATTTTCTCCACGTTACAAAAAGATCTTTTTTTTACCTAATATTGTTTTCAAATGAATACGAACGCGATCATGTGACTCCATTATTTTCAGCGCCGCCATATAGCTGGAATATTGCTGGGCGCGGCTTTACACAACAATCAATCAATCAATCAATCAATCAATTAATCAATCAATTTTCAATTCCATTAGAAATGTATGTCAGATTAAAGTTGGAAAGGAAACACATTTATAATGTATAAAACATATTGCTTTCGAATATCAAAAGTATGTATGCACAGTTACATGTTCCATCAAAAATATTACGCAATCAAATAACGTATGCATACAAATCTTTCAAAACATTTGTGAAAATGTGAAACAGTATATTCACCAATTTCTGAAAGGATGACTTAAAACAATGCTAGCCCCGGCACACTTTGAACATTAAATGTTACACTGTCGTACAGAGGGAGTTTTGACACAAGTACAGATATAAATGAAGAATAATGTTATGACGTCACGCACGAACAATTTCACAATGGTACACTGTGGAGGATAGCAGAGTTTTCACCTGAAATAGAAATAATAATTATTATTTTTTGTTCAAATATGATATATACACAAAACGATATGGAAAGGTTCTCGGTTTGAATAAATGATGTTTTTTTCCGTTATTAAAAGAGATATCAATAACATCTGTGATGTTTTTTGCATTGGGAATAAATTGATTATAGCATTTTAATATGCATATTTTGTCAAGATTATTTTGAAGAGTGAGTGAGTAAGGATTTAAGGCACTTTTTGTAATATTCTACCAATATCACGGCGGGGGACACCGGAAATATGCTACAGACATTGTACCCATGTGGGGAATCGAACCCGGGTCTTCCGCCTGACTAGCAGACGCTTTTACCATAGGCTACCCAACCGCCGTTTATTTTAGGACGACAGCAATTGATTTGAGTGAGTGAGTGAGTTTAGTTGTAGCAATATTCCAGCTATATGGCGGCGCTCTGTAAATATTTGGACCTGGACCAGACAATCCAGTGATCAACAGCATGAACATCGATCTCCGCAATTGGGAACCGATGACATGTGTCAACCAAGTCAGCGAGCCTGACCACCCGATCCGGTTAGTCGCCTCTTACGACAAGCATGGGTTGCTGAAGATCGATTCTAACCCGGATCTTCACGGGTCGACAGCTACTGCTGCAAGGAACTTCTTGTAAATTATATATTGTCATACCTTTCCGCTGGCGACGTTGTCAATAAGCGTCACGATGTCTTTGGCATCCACGTTGACTGCACGTTGACGGAGTGAAACTACCGCGTGACTACATTCCATCATCGAGCACATGGGGTCATCAGGGTCACAGTCTTCATACTGGACAAACAAAGGACATTAATAGAGTGTGGTACAACATGGTACTCCGCTTTTTTCACGCAGTATCGCAGATGGCAAGAAAAACGGTCTAAATACATTGCAACCACGCTAAACAAGGGCCATCAGCGTGATGAGCGTATATTCATTGGGTTCATAGTTAGGATATGGTTTGGTTTGGTCGTTGTTTAACACTGCACCCTTCCAGCCATATGGCGGCGGTCTGTAAATAATCGAGTCTGGACCAGACAATCCAGTGATCAGCAGCATGAGCATCGATCTGCGCAATTGGGAACCGATGACATGTGTCAACCAAGCCAGCGAGCCTGACCACCTGAACCCGTTCGTCGCCTCTTATCTCAATTCTAACCTGGATCTTCGTGTGTGTCATAGTTAAGGAAGTCTACACAATATCTTCCTTGTGAAAACGTACCGTGAGGGTATACGAGTCTGTTAAGACACCGCCTAATAACTGACACACACTAATAATGTATGCTTAGAGTAACTGTTTTCACATTTCCACACTATCAACTGATTTTAACTTCTGTCCAAACGTTTATTTACTGTCTCTGTTTCCACACAAACACTGTATGCTTAGTGTATGTTTCAACACAAATAACGTATGTTTGGTCCATTTTGTTTCCACCATAATAATTGTATCTTTAGTGTACCTGTTTCCGAAAACTAAATTGTTCAGTCAGTCAGTTTATTTACTGTCTCTGTTTCCACACACAAACATTGTATGTTTAGTGTACCTGTTTCCACATAATAACTTATGTTTGTTTTGTTTCCACCATAATTATTGTATGTTTAGTGTACCTGTTTCCACCATAATTATTGTATATTTAGTGTACCTGTTTCCACCATACTTATTGTATGTTTAGTGTACCTGTTTCCACCATAATTATTGTATATTTAGTGTACCTGTTTCCACCATACTTATTGTATATTTAGTGTACCTGTTTCCACCATAATTATTGTATATTTAGTGTACCTGTTTCCACCATACTTATTGTATATTTAGTGTACCTGTTTCCACCATAATAATTGTATGTTTAGTGTACCTGTTTCCACACTAATCATTGTATGTTTAGCGCACCTGTTTCCAGACGTCTGTGCTGAACCCGTTCTTGACGAGGAATTCTGCAACCGACAACTGACCATTGTCCACACAATCAAACAGAGCGTTGCTGAACCGGTGTTGGGCATGGTGCTCCTTCAGACCAAGTGTTAGATTCTTCACTGTCGCCAAGTCACCAATCTGCAAACGTAAAACGCGACGTATTAGTCAACGTAACAGCCAACAAATGAAATGAGATTACTTGATTTCCCTTGAACGTGTAAGTTTACAAATTTCTGGGTCCCGATCCACAAAACGTTCGCAGCATAATGTCATTCGCAAGCCTATGATAAGGTATAGAGTTACGACTGGTCGTATCTTTACGAACGCTTTGTGGATCGGGACTCAGGAAACAATAAAAACTAAGGTTAACTTTTGGAACTTGTGGTCAAGTTACGTGTGAACAGAAGCAGCATCTTGACATTACGTACGGTGAAAACGGACGAGTGAATGCAGTTTTACGCCGTACTCAACAAGACTGTAAACTCTGTACCAGACAAACCAAGAACTGTAATCATAAGCAAGGACCTCACTGTTGGGCATCTTCCCTGGACAAGTGCGTCTATTGGCCTATGTTAAAGAAGAAGCCAGCCTATAAAGGTAGTGGACACACTTCCATCGTGAGGATGACCATAAGGTCAGACTGACCGATCAGCCGAGTTACAGCCGATCCCTTTGAGTTGGCTCTTGTGTCAGTCACATAGATAGTACATCACGCTTCGATCACTATCCCTTTAGCTTCTTATTAAACACAGTAGCATTTATACAGAATAAATATCAATAATAAATTGCCTAGAATTATGTTATGAAGTTTGATCCTTTGATCTTGAGAATCGTGAGGCAGCTATCCAATTACTGACCCTGCATGCGTGGTAGAAAGTCTCAAAGAAGTTGGTCATTCCCAGGAATATTTCCAGGTCGAAATCTTCAACATCGGCTTGGCGGACCTGGAACTCGTGGGGGCTGCACTCAATCTTACTGTAGTCCCGGGGGGTCAGGCCTTGCTGTGATACAGATACAAACACTCAATACATTGGAGGGAACGGGGGGATTCTGTCCTTGATGAAAGGATATGGGATGAGGGTCGAGGATGACAATTTGTACTGGTTCAAGGCGAGGGTTGTTTGGAAATTCGTACTGACGTTATTTTCAATATAATTTGTTCCAGAATATGGCAAACAAACTGCCTCAGGATTTATTTAAAATACAACATTGATAAATTGATGCCAGGTACAAAATACGTGGGTGAAATAGGTAGTTTGGTAATTCTTTAAAAGAAGAACAGCATCACTGGTTATTAAACGTCCTTTGCTCGGGTGTGACAATCATAAATGTTTCTTGACTTCTTTTTGTTATTAGATAATCAGCCAATCCTGTCCCTCACACGTATGGTTCCCGACACATGCATCTACCAAGTCGGGACCCTGACATCCCTTTGGTCGCCTCTTACGTTTGTTTGTTTGTTTGTTGTTTTACGCCGCACTCAGCAATATTCCAGCTATATGGCGGCGGTCTGTAAATAATCGAGTCTGGACCAGACAACCCAGTGATCAACAGCATGAACATCGATCTACGCAACTGGGATACGATGACATGTGTTAACCAAGTCAGCGAGCCTGACCACCCGATCCTGTAAGTCGCCTCTTACGACAAGCATGGGTTGCTGATGTTGGATGAAAATCGTGAATAAAGGTTCGAGACAAAATCTCTTCGTAGAGCTTTCATTGTACTATCATGGTAAACATGATAACATGGTATGAGTGAGTAAAGGACCGACGTGAACCCATACCCACTACTTCTACAACGAGACCGCCTCCGTGGTGTAGTGGTTAGAGCGTCCGCCCGGAGAGCGGAAGGTCGCGGGTTCGATCCCCGACCGCGTCATACCAAAAGACGTTAAAATATGGTACTTGTTGGTCCCTGCCTGGCGCTCGGCATTAATGGGTACAACAAGGACTGGTCAGCTCGGAGTCAGTATAATGTGTCTGAGTGGGGTATTCATGCTTCACTGCGGCATGGTATCTCAGTGGGCTAGCACCATAAAACCAGCTTAAGTCTGGGCTAGTACAAGCAGCCGCACATACACATATACGCACATGCACGTCGTCATATGAGGGAAATATTCTCAAGTACGACGTTAAACCTAATTTCACCTCACCTCACCACTTCCACAACGACCTCATGAGACCGTAACCTCAACCACCTCATAACAATATCGTGCATGGAGGTTAATGATCCAGGCCAAAGGTACAGTTTGTATTAATGATTGTCTATTGTATGGATGGTATAATTACAGCATTGCCAGTACTCACAGTATCTTTCGCGTTCTTGTTGGCTCCTTTCTTCAGCAGAAAGTCAATAGTATCCTGGTCCATGAACAACATGGCGTAGTGGAGAGGTGTGCGGCCCATCTACAACATACACAACAACATCAGACGTAATACACTTTGTAGGTAAGGGGAGTCCTCGTTAAATCGAAGACCTTAAACCACTCACACAACATCAGATACTGTAAACTATGCTAGTACGCTGAAACCTCGTTAAATCGAAGACCTTAAACCACACACACACATCAGATACTGTAAACTATGCTAGTACGCTGAAACCTCGTTAAATCGAAGACCTTAAACCACACACACATCAGATACTGTAAACTATGCTAGTACGCTGAAACCTCGTTAAATCGAAGACCTTAAACCACACACACACATCAGATGCTGTAAACTATGCTAGTACGCTGAAACCTCGTTAAATCGAAGACCTTAAACCACACACACAACATCAGATACTGTAAACTATGCTAGTACGCTGAAACCTCGTTAAATCGAAGACCTTAAACCACAACACACATCAGATACTGTAAACTATGCTAGTACGCTGAAACCTCGTTAAATCGAAGACCTTAAACCACACACACATCAGATACTGTAAACTATGCTAGTACGCTGAAACCTCGTTAAATCGAAGACCTTAAACCACACACACATCAGATACTGTAAACTATGCTAGTACGCTGAAACCTCGTTAAATCGAAGACCTTAAACCACACACACACATCAGATGCTGTAAACTATGCTAGTACGCTGAAACCTCGTTAAATCGAAGACCTTAAACCACACACACGCATCAGATGCTGTAAACTATGCTAGTACGCTGAAACCTCGTTAAATCGAAGACCTTAAACCACACACACACATCAGATACTGTAAACTATGCTAGTACGCTGAAACCTCATTAAATCGAAGACCTTAAACCACACACACACATCAGATACTGTAAACTATGCTAGTACGCTGAAACCTCGTTAAATCGAAGACCTTAAACCACACACACATCAGATACTGTAAACTATGCTAGTACGCTGAAACCTCGTTAAATCGAAGACCTTAAACCACACACACATCAGATACTGTAAACTATGCTAGTACGCTGAAACCTCGTTAAATCGAAGTCCTCCTACATCATACACAAGAAAATTAGGCGCCTTGATTTTCATAGGTACAGCGAGAACTCATATGTCGAAGTCGTAATTCGAGACTAACAGAATGCGGAGAAGAACAGTGTTAAGTCGAGAGGATTTACCGATAGTACGTAACATCGTTCATGGAGTTGAAGTGTTTTCACTGTAAGCTCGAATTAATGTTATTGAGACGAGGCGAGAGATTACAAAATGTGCTTCAGCTACACTGAGGTGCACAGGCCAAGTGTTCGCCCCAGGATCACAGCAACACGGTTCGAATTCCTGAGTCTCTGCTTCCACATTCGCTTAGCAGTGTCTCATTTCAGAAAGGTATCGAGCGTTGTGTTACATGTAAAAACCCACAACGAACAACCAGCAATGGAAATCAATTATTCTTCGGAAAGTCTGTTTTTTTCTCTCCAAAATTCACCTTACACAGCGAATCCATTCATATTTTGTTCACGATTAGGTTGTTTAAAAAATTCTTATTTTCGGATATTCAGAGATGTTTTAACATTAAACTGTTTTCTTACATTCCATTTGCTGTCATTAAACTATGCATTAAAACGTCTTCCGCTTTATTTGCGCCGATATCAGTGAAATATTTGGTCGTCACATGACATCTTACCGTATCAAACTGGACGTTTTATTTCAAATTGATAAATTCATTCTGTCATTTGATACAAAACCTATACATCCCTCATAACCTATCATTGGTCACTTGTACTACTACTACTACTACTACTACTACTACTACTACTACTACTACTACCACCACGCTACTACTACCACCATCACCACTACTACTACTGCTACTACAGTAGTAGTAGTAGTAGTAGTAGTAGTAGTAGTAGTAGTAATAGCTGTTGGTGTGGTGGTGTGTCATCCATTAAATATTGCCCCAGCCATATATAGCACAGGGGCGGTGGGGTAGCCTAATGGTTAAAGCGTTGGCTCGTCACGCCGAAGACCCGGGTTCGAATCCCCACATGGGTACAATGTGTGAAGCCCATTTCTGGTGTTCCCCGCCGTGATGTTGCTGGAATATTGCTAAAAGCGGCGTAAAACCAAACTCAGTCAGTCAGTTATATAGCACAAGTTCTAGTTGCTACCATCAAAACCGATACATTCCTCATGACCTAACCAATGGTCACTTCTACTACTACTACCTCTACTACTACTACTTCTAGTACCGGGTTAGAATATTGATCTTTAGTAACACATGCTTGTCGTAACAGGCGACTAACGGGATCGGGGGGTCAGGCTCGCTGACTTGGTTGACCCATGTCATCGGTTCCCAATTGCGCAGATCGATGCTCATGCTGTTGATCACTGGATTGCCTGGTCCAGAATCGATTATTTAAAGACCGCCGCCATAGAGCTGGAATAGTGCTGAGTGCGGCGTAAAACTAAACTCACTCACTCACTACTGCTAGTAGTAGTAGTCGTAGTACTAGTAGCAATAGCAGTAGTAGTAGTAGTAGTAGTACTAGCTGTTGTTATTGGTGGTGGTGTGCCCCAGCCTTATATAGCACCAGTTCTAGTTGCTACCATCATGTCATCTCCCTACACACCAGCGACAAATCATTTCTCTGACTCAGGATACGCCCACTTCAGTACAATTGTATTGACAATGAGGAACTAGTTTCACACACAGCCGGTAGTGGACTGTAACATCCTACACGGTCAATATTTACTGACGATGCATGAACACAACAAAAGAAAATATCGAACCACCCGATGTTCGACACATCCGGCTGAATGGTTGTAAAGTGTGTGCTTAGACTCGATTTCCGTATGCAACGCGGATGGCGCATAATAGTTAAGATTTAAAGTCACATCGGCAATATTTCAGCCAGGCGCATAATAGGTTAGTGATTCTAACATATACAGCCATTCAATTGATTTACCCACTGTGTGAAGCTTTACACTGGATATGCACGAACAAGGTTCAACGAATATATATACAGTCAGGCCGCGGTAATCCGGTCCTCGTTAATCCGAATCCACCGACTTCCGAACGCTACTCACTGGGCACCAAATCATCTCCCTATATATTGTATATAATTGACACCTCGTTAGTCAGATGATTCAGTTTATATATATTTCGAGTGATTAAGTTCTAAGCCATCAGCTGGGGATCTATCTATTTTCCATTTGTGACGCCATGTTGTATGTTTAAATAGAGAAGCACTGTGACGTATAATAGCTTCAACCAATCAGCATTACGACTTGCAAGAATACGCAAATATATTAAGGTTATTACACAAGGTCATTCAACCCTTATGAAATATTTCCCTAAGACTAATAATAAGTTATATTTGCATTTTAACGTACAAACTAAAATATCTTTTAGGTTAGATCTAAAAACAATTTACTATTTCGACTTATACATTTATTGTATCAGAGTTCGATTCCCTACATGGGTACAATGTGTGATGCCCATTTCTGGTGTCTCCCGCCGTGACATTGCTGGAATATTACTAAAAGCGGCGTAAAACTAAAACTCACTCACTCTCTGACTCACTCTTATCATACGGACAAATCAGCTGGCCACTGGCACTGACATCGACACAATAGGTTCGACACTCACACAGTCAAACTTGTTGACGAGTTGGGGGTATTCTTCAAGGAGATTGCGGACAATATCTCCCTGACGGTGAAGCAGAGCGTGATGAAGTACTGTCCGACTGCATCTGTCCAGGGCGTTGACGTACTTCTTCGTGAGCAACTTCTTCACCATAGCTTTATTGCCCCTGTCGATGGCCAGGAAGACCTTCTTGGCGTGTTCCTGTTCAGAGTACAGTACAATACAGTTAACTATGATTATAACGAACTAACGGATATAACGAACTGTTTATTCATCCCGAACACTTGCTGTATATTTTAGTCGAATTACGTAAAGCAAGCTACGGTTATAACGAACTGTTATATTTTCCGACCACTTGCTGTATATTTTAGTCGAATTACGTAAAGCAAGCTACGGTTATAACGAACTGTTATATTTTCCGACCACTTGCTGTATATTTTAGTCGAAATACGTATAACAAGCTACGGTTATAACGAACTGTTATATTTTCCGACCACTTGTTGTATATTTTAATCGAATTACGTATAGCAAGGTACGGGTTTGTTTGGGGGTTTGTTGTTGTTGTTTTTTTTTGGGGGGGGTGTTAAATCTTTTTATTTGTTCCCATAATTGAGTACAAGCAAATAAAGTAAAGCAATAAATGCATAAATACATGATCAAAGTTCATTGGGTTCAACAAAAATGTTAGATCAACTGATAGCATAGAGAGAATATACTCCAGTAAAATTATAACGATTATAACGAATGAGTTTGATATTTATTTACCTTTGAGTTCGTTATAACCGTTGTTTAGTGTATATCGAAAGGGATACTAATGGTAACATATACCACACAAAAGAGGTTAAGGGCCATCCGATTCTTACATATCACTAGCATATTATGAGTTAATTTGTCATGCCATTTAGAAATATGAACGCATCGGGTGCTAGAGTAATGTGAAGGCATCGGTTGGTTCTTAACATCCTTTTCATATACATGGTCGGTTCATCAAGAATGTAAAGACAGTATTGGCAACAAAGAAGGAGGAATAAAATAACAAGTCATTGGTTCATGAGGGATATAAACAATATTTGCAAGAAAGAGTGCGGATGTAGGTAAGAGAAATGAAATTTTCATTTTTTATTTTAAATTAAAATTTTTTTTAGCGGAATCCTTCTCTGGAGTTCATCCCTCGTGATATATTTTTGGAATATCGCTGATGCCCCGGTAAAATCAAAACATACTAAAATTGCGAAAATTGCCCACCTACATGCAATTATACACATTTTTCATTCAAATACAAAGCCAGATGTTCATATTCCCACGTTCATAAGAAACATCGACTATAACATGAGCATGTGTTCTGGAATCCCTATCAGTGATGATAACAGGTGCATACACAAAGGTGGGCTCTTGCCCCACCTATGACACCTGCCACAAACACATGCAAAACCAAGTCAGCTGCTCGCCTAAAGATATATAAGTAAAAAAAGAGGCGTACCGAAATCATTTTATTCAATGACGCGTCAAATTTGTCCTCCGTATGCCCTCGGGGCGGTGGGGTAGCCTAATGGTTAAAGCGTTCGCTCGTCACGCCGAAGACCCGGGTTCGAATCCCCACATGGGTACAATGTGTGAAACCAATTTCTTGTGTCCCCCGCCGTGATGTTGCTGGAATATCGCTAAAAGCGGCGTAAAACCAAACTCAGTCAGTCAGTCAGTCCGTATGCCCTCACCACCACTAGCGTGATCATTGAACCCTCCGAGCACTCAAGCATGTCGGTGAATGACTCGTGTTAGCGTACACATCATGAACGGACAAAACACCTACGTCACTTTGATCGAGATTCCACGAAGATCTTTAGCCGTTGATAATTCACGAAGAAGCTTTTATGTGGATCCCTCAAAGAGAATGATTTGTCACCCAGAGCATAAACCCAACGCTTAAGCTAGAGACATGGAACGATACCAAAAGCAAAAAGTGCATTTGAACCATCGAGTTCAACTCCATTGTGCTACACGATCAATAGCGAGGATTTGGCCACAAATGTTGTGTTTATTTAGGCGATCCACGTTCTGTGGGTTTAATTGGGCAAGGTGACATATTGACTTAACCGCGTCACAATGACTTGCAACATGTACAGCGAGAGGTTTCAAATGATACATTTAGCTCGGATAAATCTACAGGTAATCTGGCTCTTTACTTTGTTAATACTTCTCTTCCGCTTTTCACCCTTCTTTACCATTAATAGTTTTAAAATATCTTTGGAGAGTGTCTAAATTTGACATCGTGTGCCTTATCCTTTTCTGATCCACTATTCTGATAAAAAAGATGTTTAACATCGGATCCTGGCACGTATAAGGGACACAACACAGCAACTGAAGGCCGAGACTAAGATCTAGTCTCTTACGAAAAACACAGTTCATAAATGATGATAATCATACAATATAATGAAAAGGAGCAGGGATGGAAATAACTTTAAAATTGCTAGTGTACTCCGGTACTGTGGCACATGTAAAATCACTTGCCCTGATCATTTTTCCACTATACCGGCCGTTTTCTTGTTAATTTTTTAAATAAACAACATTATTAACATTGGAAAGTCAACTGGACAACGGTACAGCGTGATATACAAATTTGCTTGCCCGACAGAAAATAGCACTGGACTCGGACGTCGGGCAATGGGTTATTTTAACCCCTGAGGAGCACAGAGACGTTCTTCATTTTCAGAAACTATGGGTGATCTAGACTTGCTACACATTCTAGATTTGCTCTCTTGGATATATTTGTTTCAGGGTCTGTGTAACAGACTACTGCAGTCTTAGAAGACGATACACATTATCGTTCTGAAATTGCCATCGGTTCCACGTATGCACAGGTATTTTCGTTGTCCAACCAAAAACATAAAGACCTACCTGTGTCGCGACAATATTCTGCAGGATGGTCACCAGCTGCTTTGAGCCTTGCTTCCGAGCAAGTTGAAGTGCATTCCTCCCTTTCTCGTCCGTTATGTCCAGAATATGGTCATACGCCTGAAGGATCAGCGTCTCAAGACGCTCAATGTTACAGGTCTTTATAATGTCGATCACATGGTCGTCAATCATCTGCACATAATTTGGTTTGCCCAATCCTTGGATTATGTCCCGTACTGTACGTCCACAGCGTGCACGAGAAGCTACGTTAGCGCCGTAGTCGAACAACGCTTTAATCATGTGCTCTGGCTGGTCGAACGTCATGGCGGTCAACAGAATTGTTCCTCCCTGGCGCCCCCTGGCGGTCATATCAGAGTTTTTCAGAACACGGTGTATTATTCGCTCATCGGTTGGTTGACCAGGTCCAGAGAACAACTACAGAGAGAAGAAACAGATACACAGTCAGTGAGTGAGTAGAACGCCGATTTGACCAGTAATTCATTAAATTCCTCACGGCCTGTTACCTTAGTGTGAGAGAAAGTCCAGGGACATCATCTCGTATATCATATTTATATACGAGAAATATTACAATCTAATTTCCATACGAAAATATGAACAACCAATGAGCTCACGTGTACATGAAATTATGCATGCTTGTTTCATGCATTATTTTTAACTTCAGTTTGACACATCCACTGGCTGAAAGCGATGTCATTACAAGTACGCATAGACGCATTTCTGTGTAGAAGATATGTTATACCAAATGAGGTAAGATGAACGGATTAAGAATGGTTTTTTTCTGGTAATTCTGTGGACTTATGGACTTATACAATATTGACTTACAACTGAACTGAATAGTGTAAAATACATATTATCTTCTCTTCAAAAACTAAAATAAACCCGCTGGCTTCGAAACTCATGTTTACGTGAATTGAGAAAACTGTGTTAAGAAAGAGAAATATTTTTGAGAAGATAAATAAAGAAATACATTTTCTATAGTGTAGGAAACATACATACTTTACACATTTTAGACACCAGATGAAACAAAGAAGGAGATATATGTATTTGAGTTAATTAACGAAACAAAGAAATACATATATTTCAGATACCTTATGAAACAAAGAAACAGATTTATTTCAGTTACCTTGTGGAATAAAGAAATACATGCACCTAAGATACAAAGAAATAGATTCATTTTAGATACTTTATGAAACAAAGAAAGATATATATTATTTTAGATACTTTATGAAACAAAGAAAGATATATATTATTTAGATACTTTATGAAACAAAGAAAGATATATATTATTTCAGATACATTATGAACAAAGAAAGATATATTTATTATTTAGATACTTTATGAAACAAAGAAAGATATATATTATTTTAGATACTTTATGAAACAAAGAAAGATATATATTATTTTAGATACTTTATTAAACAAAGAAAGATATATATTATTTTAGATACTTTATGAAACAAAGAAAGATATATATTATTTTAGATACTTTATGAAACAAAGAAAGATATATATTATTTTAGATACTTTATTAAACAAAGAACAAGCTATATCTCTTCAGATACTTTAAGAAACAAAGAAAGAGCTGTATTTTTGTATCTATATACCTTATGAAATGAAAAAAAGAAATAATTACATGAAAAAAGAGCGGATTGGGCGTCAACTGTGGGTCTGATATGGGAGCATACAGCACGTTGGTGTCTGGTCTGAACGTCATGACGAAGTCCAGCACCTCCCACACGTCCTTCTCCCATACTGCAGCCACCAGCGGCCGGGGTTCCTCTGGGCAGTCGGGGAAGCAGAACTGGTGGGAGTGGTCCTTGGCGTTCACGTCGACGGTGCTGCTGTCGAATCCTACACAAAGGTTGTATGGTGTTACTTTGGGTGAGTGAGTATGGTTTTACGCTGCTTTTAGCAATATTCCAGCAATATCACGACTGAGGACGCTAGATATGGGCTTCACACATTGTACCCATGTGGGGAATCGAACCCGGGTCTTCGGCATGACGAGCGAACGCTCTAACCACTAGGCTACCCCACCGCCACTGTTACTTTGGGCAGAGGAGATGGCTACTGAACGATGACTTCCTAGTTTGGGGCTGGGGTATACAGGATATTTTTTGTCAATCCGCGTTTTTAAGACATACAAAACACATATATGCTTTGTATATGCCAAAGAATTCCAGTCTCAATTATCAACGGAAACAGATTTCCTTTGGCATAACAGTCAAAAGGGGTGACAATTTTATGAATGGATCCCTGAACATCAGTGAAGACACACGGTGAGTGAGTGAGGTTGTCTTATGCCGCTTTCAGCAATATTTCATCAATATGACGGCGGGGGACGCCAGATATGGACTTCACATATTGCACCCATGTGGGGCATCGAACGGCTTGATGAGCGACCTTGACCCACCGTCCCGATGACACAAGATGTTCGCAACACATCCGATCGTCGTACAAACACACATAACCATAGCGAAAATTGGGTTCGAACCCACGATCATAGGTTTCGGGTACGCCAAAAGAACGCAAATTGTGGCGTCTCTGACGACTGAGCCAAGTTATTTACAAAGTTACTGAAACGCTAACAGGGCTTAGTACGGTAGCGTATCTCGGACACCTATGTAGGTTAAGAGGTCACATTTATTTTTCATATATCTTTGGGAACAGATATTTATATTTGCAATGTGAAAGAGAGCACGAACCGTGACACACGAACTGGATGTCGTGGTTTTTCTGTTGTTAGGTTTTCTGTCATTTATTTTCAAGTTCAAACTAATCTGGTTTCATGTCAATTACAATTACATTACAGAAACATATTGAAACACGTATACGAGGCATGACATGTAAATTCCAGTATTTTACTGGACTGGTCACATTTTGGCAACTACGGAATTTAAAATTGGTCGTTGTCTTGACAAGGCTACTCAACCGTGCCTTGTATGCAGGGGTGTGTGAGTATGGTTTTACGCCGCATGTCGCAATATTCCCGCAATATGACGGCTGGATAAACCAGAAATGGACTTCACACATTGTACCCATGTGGCAAATCGAACCCGGGTCTTTAGCGTGGCAAGCGAACGATATAACCACTAGGCTACCCCACCGCCCCTTTGTTAGTCTGTCGTACAGACCCTGAAGTAAATATATCCAAGAAAGCCCACGCAAGTCTAGAAAATGTGGCAAGTCTAGAAAATCTCAGGGCTCCTTTTCATTATATATTTTCTTTTTACTATGAACTTTTTTCAGTAAAATATGTTCATTTCAGAGACTAGTTTCGAGTCTACCCCTTTGTATGAAGCAAGAATAAACCACCAAATTAATCTGTGCTGTATGGACTGGTTAAAACACTTACCGAGGTCCTTCCACATCCCACACAGCCTCTGTACCGCCGCCATCACCCCCAGGGCAAACTCTATGGTGTTTTCGTACTTCTCCAGCAGATACACGATGTCCAGTTGTCCAGCTTTTGCGTGTGCAAGACATTTCAGGTTGGTGACTTTACCGTTTTTGAAGACCGTGACTCGGCACCAAGATTTCAACAGACGCTCTATGACACGCTTGTCTGGATTCGGGGCTACCAAAACTGCATACAGCCCTGGAGGAACAAGAGTGAGTGAGTGAGTGAGTGAGTGACTGACTGACTGACTGACTGACTGACTGACGACATTTCAACACCATGGCCTGTATATAATCATGTCTGGGACATCGTAAATACAAATGAAAAACGATCCTCGTCGCCAGGTTACGATTGAACATAATCATACAGATGTCAAACCCCGGATTATCCAGTCCTGGCAAATTATTATACTTAGAAACCGCCGTCATTAAGCTTCAGTGTTGCTTGGTGACACTTTACACACCAAATGGTACACATACACTGCATGTGTTTAGTGTTTAGTTCTGACAGGTTTCAACAATCGGAATTTGATATATTTTTCCACAACAGAAAATGATAAACAGGATATTTTATAAGTTTGTTTGTTTGTTTGTTTGTTACTTAACGCCTCACGCCTAGTCTTGACCAAACCAAGTCAGCAAGCCTGACCACCATGTCAAGTGTTCATTATCTTTGACTCGAGAACAGAGATCAACTTCGAGCTCTTGACAACGAAAGCCCGTTCGCAAATTTCTGTGTATTATCGCGAACGACTCACGTAGAGCCGAATAGCCTTTCCTCTCTGAATTGATGTTTTGTTTGTCTGTTTGAAAATCATGTATACTTTCAAACATGACATTGTTTATGTCAATATTCCAGCTATATGACTGCGATCTGTAAACACTCGAATCTGGACCAGACAATCCTGTGACTGAATGACATCATGAACGCATTTAGACTGGAAGATGTGCACCAAGCCAGCGAACCTGACCTCTAACGAACCTCTAACGACAAGCAATGTTGAAGACCCATTTCAACCCGGATCTTCTCGGGTTGATATACAGGATACAATTCATAACGACAGAAAATGGATTGACATTATACAGAAGTCTGTGATGATTATAGCCACGAACTATATCAACACGCACAATGTGTTAGTAAAGAAACGAACAATATTCCAAGGCGAGTGAGAGTTTTCTGGAACGCTGCCTTAAACATTTGTATTTGTATCACTGCGTGTCTGCTTAATGTGGGAGAAAAACCCGAAATGGTACAGGTCTTGAACGTTTACAGCTGTTGAACAAAATGTCAAGGCGAATGTCGCGATTATTCCACGAAGCCGATTCAATACAATAAAATACATAATGTTTTTAAAAGGCAAAATAACAACAAAAATTAAATGAATGTGCTATAAAAAATAACGATGTTTCAAAAATCCACGAACACGCGAAAATAAGCATTAGTGAATCTGAGATTTGAACCCACGATCATAAGTTGACGCAAGGTGATTTGCTGTGCTTTCACAGAGTTGGCTAGCCCTGTTTCTAATTCACCAAACGTTACAAGTAGGAGTACGGTAATGTATTTGGGTCGTCAATCTAGGTCATGAAGATCATTTATGCCTTATCGTGATCCCCTAGGTCAGGGGTATTGACACACCGTCAATGTACGAGGCATGTTTGTACACACCGTGGCTAGAAATAGCGCTGCTTGCACGAAGGCCACCTGGCCTTTCATTCTACATTGATCGGTTCACAAAGCTCAACCTGTGGGATCGGTTACACCAGTCTCGTTGTACTAGTTTGACTTACTATATTCTCCACCAGTACATATTTACGAATATATACTGAAATTAATTAGAGTATTATTGATGGACGTAACGGTTATATTTTACTTGACATTGGGTAACCTCTAAATTTGATATTGAAGAACAAGACCACCTACACCTTTGGAGGACCGTCTGTGTGATAAATGCTCTGTCCTTGAAGATGAAGAACACCATTTCATGTGTTGCACTAAATATTCAGATGCATGAAAGTCCTCATTTAACTCCCTTTCCTCTAAAACTTACTACCACTGAAAAATTTAACCTCCTTTTTAGAAATAATGATCCAAATAGTATAGAAATTATTTGCTACCACATGTACAACTTTAAACAAATATACAAGATCTGATTGTCCTTGGCCATTATTATTATTATTATTATACACATTTGTATTATTGTATGTTTTGTTGCTCATCATATATATGGGATTCATTATATATCTTGTTTATGTAGTTTATAGAATATTGTCACTGTTTCTGTATGGAACGTTTGCACAATAAATATTTGATCTTTGATCTTGATCTTTGGTAGTGGGATATTTTAACAGATATTGATATTGATGAGGGACTGGTTAGTTATTATGCAGGGGTGGGGGGGGGGGGGGCAGGTTGGATTTATATTAGTACAGACACAAACACTCATGTTATGTAACATTCTTTCACGTCCCTCCCCTACCCTAATAACTAATCTGTCATGAACAACGTTTACTTAGTTATCTTGTCCCCCAGCCCACCTACCCCACCACCTAACCCCATTCCATTCCCTTCATCTACTATATTTGTGATACATTTTGCCGACCTTCCCATCACTGTCATTGGTTAGATTTTTCTTCCAACAAGCATGGGTTGTAAAAGGCCAAGGATTCCCACAACAGTATAGTATACCTTCCCCCGTGTTCATTATTTTTCACCATAATGGAATCATTTTGGCGTTGAAGATATCAATTAGACCAATTTGGATATTCTGACTTCATTTTATTTAAATCTTTATGATGCGACTTTATGAAGTCGGTAAGGTTTACCACTTCTTTCAATTGTATTTCACTGATCCACCAACTTGTTGACGGTGAAACGCCTGAGTTCCTGAGTTGACGTTTAGACGTTAACGCTGTGAAACTGACGAGCAAGGGTATTGTGTTGACAAACCTAGAAACTATAATCAGATCGAACGAGAATTTGAACCCACTATCATAGCTTCCTGACACGACAAAGGGACATAATTATGCACACACCCTTCTCCCAAGAGGAATGGTCTGATACAGATTTAGTGGCCACACACGTTTCCATCTACACACGATGGTACACTGTCATGTCTACAATAGTAAGTTGATGCGGTGAACTATCATCTCCATGGAGACCTGATAAACAAATTGATTTATCCATCAGCCTTGTTTGATGGTGGTCATAAAGGTTGTTATTGGGAAAACCTTTCTAGCACTTATCTACATGAGCTGGATATAAATGACCTGCTGTATCGACCACACACAGAATATACAATACGTGTTTTTCTGATGAGGCGATAGGGTATTGTCATGGGTTGTGAACGAGCAGCATGGACAGGTCGAATGCTTATTCATCTGTTATAAATCATTTCACAGAAATGTTTAAGATGTTATGCCTTTTTGAAGATACCTACAATGTATTGCTGTCAAAAAATGTAGTCACGGTCTGACGTACTATTTATTTCATTCAGACATTGTAGCAACGCCTGACCTTCAACTCTTTAAAAACCTAAAAAATATCCGAAGTGGATATAATTCTAAAACAAAATGAACTATACTCTCATTCAACACCAATTATTCTGGACCAGCCTCTCTATACAGAAATGAGCCTAAATGAACAGCCCAATCGGGTTCCCTGGGTATGATGCGATGCCGCTTTAATGCTGCGCCAGCGCAGTATACTCAGGAAACTAGGCTACGAATAAGGGGAACTAACCACACTCCGGCACAGCGATGACTAACATTACATCACTGCCACAGGCTAATTTGCATATCACGTGACCGGACTTTTCTCTTGTTTGTAATCAAACGCGCATATTTATAATAAGAAAAGACTGGACTCACGAAAGCTTTTCGGCGCTCTCTTCATAATGTTTTACATTGTTACATATATATTCTTCCACAACTGCGACAGTTAGGTTTATGACAGTACATATATAGATATCAAACTGGCTCCACCAGCTTCGACGACAGCACGTGGAGCCGTACAACATATGTAAACAAAGGATCGCCACGCAAATCGAAATAGTGTTACATGATTTTGGATATTTTCTCAGTGAAACTAAACCATTCTATTAAAGATGATTAGTTAGATGTGTAGACTCGTCAAAAATAAAAGAGTTAAGAAATATGTACATTATATTGAATGGACGGTGCAAGATGTGACGAATCGTCACATTTTTGTGGCCTGTGGCAGAGGTACTATGCTGGCTTGCCGCACGGAACTCTGGGTAGGAGAGTGGGGAACTAACCTGGTTTGAACTTCCGGTACCAATGAAGCATGGTCTCCCATCCTGCTGGCTTCTCTTTCAAAAGAATGTCTTCAGGGGTGTAGCCTTTCTTGTTCTTCACGTCCATACTACCGCCACATCTGAGAGAAAATAAGGGGTTTAAAGCATGGTAAATGTGGGAACATATGACATTGCCTTGATGTTCAGTTCGATCTGATAGAAAGTTCAGGTTCCTGGTATTCGTTAACGTTACCCAATGATAATAAGGTTGTAATACAGTTACCTTACACGTGAAAACACTTATATCCAGGGGCGGATACAGCTTTTTGAGAAAGGTGGTTGGGGGGTGCACACTTCATTTTCACGAGAGTTTCAATGGTCATTTAATAAACTTTCAGGACTAAAGGGGGCACACATCTGCACCCCCCCACCCCACCCCTCCCCTCTGGATTCGCGTATATCTTTCCGATGTTCCATTTTAGCCAGAAATAAATGGATCAAGGGTGTCAAAGAATGACAAATTTAGCATTTTGAACACAATACCTCTATAAGTAAAACGTGTATTCTCCTGTTCACAACCATTGCATACTTATAACATGAAGGGGGGCTGAAGATGCTATAAATCAGATCCGGTGGCCATGATAATAATACCATGTTCTTTGAACATAGGTGTTCTGGGGGAATGCTCTATATTGGTGACTGTTCTGGGGTAATGCTCTATATTGGCGACTGTTCTGGGGTAATGCTCTATATTGGTGACTGTTCTGGGGTAATGCTCTATATTGGCGACTGTTCTGGGGTAATGCTCTATATTGGTGACTGTTCTGGGGTAATGCTCTATATTGGTGACTGTTCTGGGGTAATGCACTATATTGGTGACTGTTCTGGGGTAATGCTCTATATTGGTGACTGTTCTGGGGTAATGCTCTATATTGGTGACTGTTCTGGGGTAATGCTCTATATTGGTGACTGTTCTGGGGTAATGCTCTATATTGGTGACTGTTCTGGGGTAATGCTCTATATTGGTGACTGTTCTGGGGTAATGCTCTATATTGGTGACTGTTCTGGGGAATGCTCTATATTGGTGACTGTTCTGGGGTAATGCTCTATATTGGTGACTGTTCTGGGGTAATGCTCTATATTGGTGACTGTTCTGGGGTAATGCTCTATATTGGCGACTGTTCTGGGGTAATGCTCTATATTGGTGACTGTTCTGGGGAATGCTCTATATTGGTGACTGTTCTGGGGTAATGCTCTATATTGGTGACTGTTCTGGGGTAATGCTCTATATTGGTGACTGTTCTGGGGGAATGCTCTATATTGGTGACTGTTCTGGGGGAATGCTCTATATTGGTGACTGTTCTGGGGGATTTGGTCTTCAGCAACCATTCAGCTAATCATTAGAGGCGACTAACGGGATCGAGTGGTCAGGCTTGCTGACTTGTCATCGTATCCCGATTGTGTATCCTCATCCTGATGATGTTGATCACTGGATTGTCTGGTCAAGATTCAATTGTTCACAGACCGCCGCCATATAGCTGGGATATTGCTGAGTGCGGCGTTAAATAAAAAACAAATATTTGTTCCCATTTCAAGTGAACAATACTCACCTGATGAGAGCCACCATTGCCCTGTGTGCTCCGTTCTTTCGGACCACCTTGTGCAGGGCTGTATCTCCATCACAATCCTGGGCGTTCAGGTCTATGGGTTTACAAGCCAGCAGATACAACAGGGAGACGGTCTTCGGATCCATAAACCTATGGACGTGGTTGATGACGTGGTGAATGAACGTCTCTCCCGTCACGCTGTCACAAATATTCATGTCTCCTCCACCCCGCACATAGTTGAGCAATTGTAATACGATCTGGTCAATGTCATCACTTATGATGCTCTTGTACAGCTTGGTTGTTTGAATTGACATGATTGATGGTAAACAATGAATCGAAAAATAAAACAAATCGCAAATTAAAGTCTCAACACACGAGCAGAGCAGAAAATGGGTTTTTAGTTTTCGCTAACACACAGTGTATCAGACATACTGACTCCTTTAGGTTTCAGTAGTACGCGAAACGAATCTGTCAGTGGAACAGCAGGTTTTCAAACTGTCACCAATTTCACACTAGATCGCTTGAACGCTTGAATGCTGAAGAACCAGTCTAGACTGACCAGGTGTTGTTACTGAAATACGTCTCCTTCGCGTCTAACGATGTCACCGACGGCGGAGCCTGTTCCTTGATCCACGTTGCAATAGACCAGGAACTCTTGCAGCAGTCTTCTTGTGACACTATACTCTATCCACTTTGAAAGGTTTATATCTCAATGTCCGACGAAATGGCTGTATTTCCAAATGTAAGGTCACATGTTGTAAAGGCTTTAAATGTCGGAAGTGGATGCCACGGATGACAAAATAGTTTCAGATTCCGAAAATGAGCTGAGGTCGAGCTACCCTGATGGTTGTAATCTTGCACACATCAGCGGTTACAGAGTGATGCTAACGGTAAATGTTACTCCCGGTAGACGGCGGTAACCAAATGTCATATGTCGCGCTTTGCACTCGTTGATGACTGTAATAAACAAAAACACACGTGTTAGAGGTCAAAGATCTACGTACATAGCAGATACATGAGTGTTGAAAGACGGTCATTGATATGCCAGAGCATGCATTGTGTTCTGATGAAATAGTAAAGCTTCGTGAACTAAATATACAAAGTCATATCTCTGGACATCCTCCCCCCAACAGAAGTGCCTTCCTCATACACCAAACATGCTTCTGTAGCCATTGGTATTGGACGATGTCTTACAAACGGCGTGCTTTTAATGTATGGTTAGATTTAAATCCAGCTAGGGTCCATGCAGGAAGCAAGTGTACTGCAAGTCCCCTTGGTCCCTAGTATGGTGATCTACATTCAGTCGTTGGCAATCTATAGCCTGCTTTTATATTGTGTTGTCCTCTACAGTTAAAATGTTTTAGTCGACAGGTTTTTTGTAATTTGATTCCATTTATTATCTATTTATTACTTTATGTCAGCCATATCGTGAATAAAACAAGCTATGATGTCACGATATGGCTGAAATATTGCCGATGTGACTATAAATCTTAACTCACTCACTCACTGTCATGCACACCCTGAAGCAAATGTATCCAAGAAATCCCACGCAAGTCTAGAAAATGTGGTAAGTCTAGATTTCCACAGCTTCAGGAAATGAAGAAAGTCTCAGGGCTCCGTTTTATTGTATTTTGGGGTTTTTTCACTATGAGCCTTTTTTCTGTAAAATTTCATTCTGTAAATGTTCATTTCAGAGACTAGTTCTTAGTCTAAGAAAGCCCATGCAAGTCAGGTTTCTGAAAAGAAAGAAAATCTCTGGGCTCCTTTTCATTATATTTTATGGTTATTTCATTTCAGAGACTAGATGTTAGTCTAGTTTATCTATGGCGTGCTTATGTAGTGGCACACCAAATACACCTACTGACTCATGCGCTTGCTATTGGACACGTACCGATATCAGTCAGATAAGGATGGACCTTGGAAGTTTTTTTGTACAACCCGTAAACCCTCCTTAAGATATACGAGAAAAATCTTTTTTTTCATAATTTTTCATTTCAGAGTTGAATAAATTTCCATCATGGAAAATAGAAAGGGCATTTGCCTTCATTATTGTTGCAGAATGGGCGTAGTAGTCGTCGAGTCATTATAACAATGACAAGTGAGGTGAGGTGAAATTGGGTTTAACATCGTGCTTGAGAATATTTCGCTCATATGACGACGTGCATGCGTGTGTATATGTATGTGCGGCTGCTTGTACTAGCCCAGACTGAAGCTGATTTTATAGTGCTAGCCCACTGAGATACCATGCCGCAGTGAAGCATGAATAGTATTGAATACCCCACTCAGACACATTATACTGACTCCGAGCCGACCAGTCCTTGCTGTACCCATTAATGCCGAGCGCCAGGCAGGGACCAACAAGTACCATATTTTAACGTCTTTTGGTATGGACGCGGCCGGTAATCGAACCCGCGACCTTCCGCTCTCCGGAAGTAGTAACCACTACACCACGGAGGCGGTCACAATGACAAGTTGTAGATGATACTTATCATCATCATCATCATCATGATCACCATCAACAACAGAAGTAGTATAAGTAAGCAGTAAGTAATAGTTGTCGTGTTGGTAGTAGTAGTTGTATTATTATTGTTTTTGTCATTATTTTTCTTATTACCGTTGTTCTAATTATATTTATGTTTACACGATATAATGTATATCCACATAATAGAACTTACAATGGTTCCAATACCTACTGGGTGAATAATATAAAAGTACGAATTTATCGTGAAGTCGAACAACAATACCGACCCAGACTGAGGCCTACAGGTTCAAATTGGCAGCCTTCATCTGTCCCGTTCACACGCAGACCCACGTAAAACGCTACTTCGACACACCATGAGGCCGACTCACAAGTTCCGATTAGCAAAATGTAAATACACGACCAAGTGAACGTGCAACGCTGCAGAATAAGTCCATCTATCTCAGACCCGAGGGTACATCATGTAATAAACATTTATTTTGATGTAAAGTGGTTAAAAGCTTTTGTATAGGCGGAGGTGGGTGTTCAGTCGATGAGTGAGTGGTTCGGGTTTCCGTACGTGTGTATGTGCTTATCCCGGCGTGGGAAGGCAACTGGAAAGAGAAAGGCATACTGTAAAACATGGAGTGGAGTTTTGGAGTGGGGCCTTGGAGTGGAGTATGCCAAAGAGAAATGACTGCAAACGTTAGCCACTAGACTAACAACTAGTGTCTGAAATGAACATATTTTACAGAAAAAAAGCTCATAGTAAAAAACAATAAAACAATGGAAAGGAGCCCTGTGGAAATCTAGACTTGCCACATTTTCTAGACTTGGGTGGGCTTTCTTGGATATATATATATGCTTCAGGGTCTGTATGACAGACTAGTTAGCCACCTGTGCCACGGGGTGAGTGAGTGACTAGGCTAGCCCACCGCCCCGTAGTAGTAGTAGTAGTAGTAGTAGTAGTAGTAGTAATAGCAGCAGCAGCAGTAGCAGCAACCGTAGTAGTAGTAGTGATTGAGCACAGTTTTACACCCAGTTCAGCAATAATTACACAAATATCACCAGGGGGGGACACCAGAAATGGTTTCACACATTGCAACCATGTTGGGAGTCGAACCGGGTCTTTGGCGTGACGAGAGAACGCTTGAACCACTAGGCTACCCCACGGCCCCGGTATGCCAAGTGTCATAATCGGGTTGAATCTAGGATACGAGCACGATTGCCGTCTTCTGAAATGTCTGTGTCTGTATGGGGTAGTGGTCTGTGAAAAAAATAGACTTAGTGACGTAGCACGGCTAAGGGAAGTAACTCTGGTCTATATGCACTGACAATGGGGCTGTTATTTGTAAACTCGCCAACATCTCTCTTGACCAACAACCCCACCCCCCACCCCCCAACAGAACAACAACACATTATGTGATCAGTAAATATATACTTGGGTTATTTTCAAACGTGTCTGGTCATAAAACACAGCAATATGGACCTTAATACTAGTATATCACTTTAGCCCCTCAAGAAAGTGAAAAATAAACCTTTCGTATAAGAGTACCATAATGATAAATATGTCAAGTTTAAGAGCTCCTTCAATCCTGACTCATACCGTTTTAACCTACATTTTAAGTTGTTCAATAAAAAAAATGACACGACTATTTTGGTCCCTGGGACGTAAGTGTCGCTTGAAAGACAATCATGTCACTACACGTACATGTATTTCTAGATCACTCAGAAGTGCACTGGCCATTTCTGGCGTCCCCCGCCGTGATATTGCTGGAATGTTGCTAAAAGCGGCGTAAAACTAAACTCACTCACTCACGCTTAACAGTCTCTAATAACTCTGAGTGGCTCATTGCAATTTAAACACTTTTTACCAGTGTATATCACTGTATTTTGGTATTTTAATGTAATGAGGTGAGACATTTTCGTTTTAGTCGCACTCGATTACCTATACAGTCGACATAAACGCAATTATCCCCTGCCAGCGATACAACGTAAACACAGAACAAGGTTACCGGCACTTGAAAACCATCGCCAAAATGAACCGTGACATTTAACCCTCCCGAGTACATTTCGCAATACAGATAAACTTTCCAACAACTGATTACAACTGCTAGTGTCCTTGAACACGAAAAAAGTTACATTTTTGACCTACATCCTAGTTTGTTCAAAACCACGTTCAAGATAATGACTTAAATAATAATGAGTTTATTTGAGAGCTTTAAAAAAACATTATTGCCTTTCCTCTCTTCGTCTCTTGTCTGTGAACTTATTTCACAATGAGCTTTGTTATGTAAGGCACACACTAGGCGTGTCGCTCTTGTGTAATTCATGTTTTGTCCTTTAATCTGACGGGGATTAATTAATCAATGTGTAAAAGTATTCCATCTGTGATATCATATTACATAAGTGATACAACCTTTGTAACTCATGGGATAAAAGCATCAGTAAACAGTCCTAGTCAAAATGGCCACATGACAAAAGGGCCCCAAAACGGAAAAGTCAAAAGGACCACAAGAAAGTCAAAAGGGCCGCATCAAAAAGTCAAAAGGGCCACATCAAAAAGCCAAAAGGGCCCCATATAAAAAGATAATAATAACATCTTTTTTAAATGTGTATTACAGTAACAATCTATACAATGTATGCTTTATACATACTATAGTCTGTTTGCCGTTTCAAATCGCTATTATTGGTTTGTATTACAAGGGGGTACGCGCAGTAGTTGGAACAGTGAAACAAATGCACGTGCGGGTACGTGATGAGCGTTACCTTACTACCGTAGAAACCAACCCTTCTTATTCTTAGGGTTTTATTTAATGTGCATACCCCCTTGTAATACAAATCAATAATAGCGATTTGAAACTATGATCGTTTGTTAAACAACTTTAATCCTATGTTGAATAAAATTCTGAGATTTTAATGTTCAATTGGCGAAGTAAATTTATGAGGATTCGCAATCTTAAGTTTACTTTATTTGATTTACTTTTTTTGTTAAAAGTGAAATTCATCGGTACGTTTTCACGGCAAACAGACTATATAGTTCTGTTTTTAATAAGTAAACTTTTGTGGCCTTTTGTGGCCGTTTTGTCATGTGGCCCTTTTGACCTGTTCCCTCAGTAAATACACACGTACTGAGAAAGGTTATGCATGTACGTCATTGAATATATTCTTAAAGAATATAATACTTCGTATTGAAATATTGTTTCTGTTGTAGTTGTGAAATTAAAAAGCAAAATGTATACACAGGTTTTAAAATTAAATGAGACATATTTAGAGGGTGGTGATATATTTGATAGGGGTATCAAAGCCAATATCACATACATCCTATCAAAGTCTCACACGTGATGACGTTCACATGATGACGTTCACATGACGTCTCACGGGACAAATGGATCGCAGTTTCACAGTACACAATAACAAATAGAATACGAGGTGAAACACGTGGTAGTAGTAGTAGTAGTAGTAGTAGTAGGAGTAATAGTGAGGGGAGGTGAGATGAAATTGGGTTTAACGTCGTGCTTGAGAATATTTCGATCATATGACGACGTGCATGCGTGTGTATGTGTATGTGCGGCTGCTTGTATTAGCCCAGGCTGAAGCTGGTCTTATAGTGCTATCTCACTGAGATACCATGCCGCAGTGAAGCATGAATACCCCACTCAGACACAGTATACTGACTCCGAGCCGACCAGTCCTTGTTGTACCCATTAATGCCGAGCGCCAAGCAGGGACCAACAAGTACCATATTTTAACGTCTTTTGGTATAACGCGGTCGGGGATCGAACCCGCGACCTTCCGCTCTGCAGGCGGACGCTCTAACCACTACACCACGGAGGCGGTCACAATGACAAGTAGTAGATGATACTTATCATCATCATCATCATCATCAACAACAGAAGTAATATAAGTAAGCA
Organism: Haliotis rubra; assembly: GCF_003918875.1. Classification (NCBI taxonomy): domain Eukaryota; kingdom Metazoa; phylum Mollusca; class Gastropoda; order Lepetellida; family Haliotidae; genus Haliotis; species Haliotis rubra. The sequence goes on along the minus strand of NW_025766968.1, from coordinate 2,168,307 downwards.
GTAAGTAATAGTTGTGTTGGTAGTAGTAGTTGTATTATTATTGTTTTTGTCATTATTCATCACCATGATCATCATCGTTACTATTGGTATATTGTTCTTATTTCAATAGCAGTTAGCCTGTCATACAACCCCTGAAAAGCATATATATCCAAGAAAGCCCATGCAAGTCTAGAATATGTGGCAGGTCTAGATTACCACAGTTTCAGGCAAATGAAGAAAGTCTGTCGGCTCTTTATAATACATATTATTATCATATTTTATTATCTGTTTTTTTTTCTGTTAATTATGTTCATTTCAGAGACTAGGTGTCTAAATAGAGTTTGAAATATCATATTAATTGTTGTTGTAGTAACTCCGGTATTATTAACATCTTCATTAGTTTCGTTATCTCTCGTTTATCATCACAGTTTCACGACAGCTGTACAGTTGTATCAATGTTTATTATAAGTTTCATTACCACAAACATACCACAAGCCTGTGTACATCCAGTCGATATTTTTCAACACAACGCTAAACGTTTGTTAATATCGACCTGGCACATGCGGCCATCACTGCATATCCTCTCTTATTACAGATCGAAACCTGTGAAGATCCGGGTTAGAATTGATCTTCAGTAACCCATGCTTGTCGTAAGAGGCGACTAACGGGATCGGGTGGTCAGGCTCGCTGACTTGGTTGGCACATGTTTTCGGTTCCCAATTGCGTAGATCGATACTCATGCTGTTGATCACTGGATTGTCTGGTCCAGACTCGATTATTTACAGACTGTCGCCATATAGCTGGAATATTGCTGAGTGCGTCGTAAAACTAAACTTACTCACATAGTCGATATATTTTCAACAACACACTAAACGTTTGCTAATATTAACCTACCACATGCGGACATCACTGCACATCCTCTCATATTACAGATCAAGGCAGGTTTAGGTTTAAGCTCTATTTGTTTAGGAAACTTTCAAGAGGTCACGACAAGACTCCTATCCTTCCTGGTGTGACACACATTCACAATGCAGTTCTTAATATCAGCTGGGGAATAACAACTTTCACATCAATAATAAATTAGTCAGAACACTTCAGCCACTACAATGTGGCAATAAAATACGGTAACCGGTCAACCGCCATGAAAACAGTGGTTTTAAAGCCTTGATCTCTCAGTATGTGTTTGTTAATGTTCGTAAACTGGAGCTAATTAAGCCAGGCCTGCTCGCTCGAGTTAAACTGAGGTTATTTAGTAACAATCGATGCATCCATATATTATCCTTATCCATACACCACGCCGATATTTATAAATTCTTGACAACTATTTACAAATTATATAAGTACATGTAGTTAAATTAAGCAAGAATCGACTGACTGTACATTGACATCAGTGATTACATTGTACGCGTTTGTAGATTTGTGTGCATGACATATATACCGGAACTTACATATGAGTGTGTTTGATGAGGCAGTGCTTGATGGAACTGCGGAATGTGGTAGACCTAGAACACGAACATGGCAATCGTTGTGGCTAGCAACAAGACCGATGGTCCGATGCGACCGCTCCCAACACTGTCATAGCAGAGCGCCAGCATAGAATCGCCTTGCAGAAAACGGCCAACCCGATCACACCGTAACAACGCGTAACACGCCTCGGACACAAACAGACCCAACACACATTCCGTGAAGTCGTACTCCGTTCCTAAATTCTGAGACGGTTTACGTAATTATGTCTCCACTTACCTGATTCTGTATTTTGACAGCCATTAATGTGACTCAGCAATCCACCCAATCAATAACACACGAGTACACGGATGGTATACGGGGAACTATTCACAGAACGCAACTGTAGATCCGAGCTCGTGTGAGTGTGACGACGGACTGACCCGATTGAGCCAGACGGAAACAGATAATCTATTGGTGGTAGAATACCGCGCGGACCAGGGCGTTTGTGTGTGTTTAGTCACAGTAAGGGGGTCGGTCACGTGATGGTGTAAGGGCCGTCATAGACGCCGACTTTCGTATATCAGAACTTTGTCTAGAAGTGATGTGTTGGTATGAAATTAGCGTATGACGAAGTCGATTACAGATCCGGTTTTTCCCGAATTGTGTAGAAAGTAGGTCAACATATGCGATACTCTTAAAGAAACACTGCAAATTAATGTTAATTTTCGTAGAACAATTTCACATGAAATATGTGTGTGTGCACAAACTCTCCGATTGTTAAGGGACGTATAGATGAAATAAATCGACCCTGTTCTTTGAAATGAGTTCGATTTTGACGGTCACTGTCAAAGTTAGGTGATGTAATTGAACATAATTTAATTGGTCAGAATAATCAATTTAAATTTTGCTGTCGCTCCACAGTGCTGAACGTTTTGGTATAACAGAAGTAAACACATTATTTTGACATGGTCCAATTTTAACAATATAAAGGTTTTTGTTCTGTAAATGCTTTGTTAGAACAGCATCTATTCCCAAATTGATTATCTGTTTATTTCATGCTGTCAAAAGCATATATGTCGTGTTATATCTGTCATGGAAATGCCCTGCAATGCTTACACGTTACGTAGACACACTGTACCGGGATCACAAGCCTAAGAATAAACCTAATAATAATTAGAAAAAGAAGAATACCTAGTTTGTCATAAAGACCCCGAAACAAATGTATCCAAGAAAATCCATGCAAGTAAAAGAATATGTGGCAAGTCTAGATTTCCACAGTTTCAGGAATAATGAAAATGAAGAAATTCTCGGGGCTCCTTTTCATTATATTTTAATAAAAAAATGTTTATGAGCAGTCTTTTTCTTTAAAATATGTTCATTCAGAGACTAGATGTTAGTCTAATGAATACCCTAACCATCATGATTGCGAGAGGATCATCCGATTCCTCTTGGCTGTATAAAATTATCAGCAGTAGCAGCAGCATCGTTGTCGTCATCAACATCATCATCATCATCATCATCATCATCATCATCATCATCATCATCATCATCACCATCACCATCATCATCATCATCATCATCATTTTTCCCTTCATTTTGTGTACATATAACATTTAATAATATTTGTTTGACTAATGCATGTCATAGTTTGACTTGTGTCGATGCATTGTGCGATATGCACCCATCTCTGTGACCAGTAAAGCAAGTAGCATACCACACCATGTGAGAAAAGTCGTGTATGGACTGACACCGAAACTGGGTGCTGTACATGAACTGTATAACACACCCCATAAACATAAATGAAAGCGAAGCAGTGAAAATATTTGTAACGCAGTTTCAGATCATCATAGTTTGGCGAGGATCAAACATCAGTTTACAAATTTTGAATTTAGTTAACATACAATTTGTTTGAAACAAATTTCGTGTAAAAAGCTTGCAAAATGCGCCGTGCAGTTACTATGGACCTTACAAATGTTCTGTAGAAACCCGCAGCTAAAATATCCAGCACATCCCTAATGACTGACGGACTGAGTGTGGTTTTACGCCGGTTTTAGCAATATTCCAGCAACATCACGGCGGGGACACCAGAAATGGGCTTCACACATTGTACCCATGTGGGGATTACATCCCTAATGAACAAATTGCAATGTATATCTATAATGCTTCTTTGAAAGGACGAGAAAACTACACAATGACAGATATTTTCGTGCTATCCTTTGTTAATGTGCTGATTTGTGAAGACAAGTAGTACTGTGCATTGATTAGGCAGGTTATGAATGTCTAAAACAAGTTTACACTTACAATATTCAGCACATCTACTAATGATTACTAGGCGTTGTTTCTTATAATGGAACGTTATCACCATGTGGATCTTCTTCTTCACGTGTTTATTGGTTCGTATCCAAAATTCACTTTTCTAGATTTATCAACACCTGCACCCCTCACAAACCAACACGACCTGGTATAACCGAAATAGTGTTTTAAATCTCGTTAAACCAAACCCACGAATTCAATTCTTACTGCCCCCACTCAACACTGTTTCCCGTTATTTCTGCGGATTAAACAGTTAACATTTCATAGAGAATCATCCACATTTAGTACACAACATATTATGTTTGCTTCCACAGTACAGGATTAAACTTGTTTTCCATTTAATTAAACCGTTAATCTGAAAAACTGGACTCACCCTGTGGGCTGAAATAGACCATTTGTTATCTCAGTGGGTTCTTCGTGGGATGCCAATCAAACACAGCATTTTTACAAACACGACACCCCACGAGCTGTAGGATCCAAGTAGTCAATGTATATATTAATACAACATTTTCATGAAATACATTTTTGATTGAATGCATAAAAAAATCCTACTTTTAATTAAATTCAAATGTCATGTAATGTAGATATCAGTGAGAGATAGGACTTTGTGACAATATTTATTTACAGATAGATCATTGCTGATGCGATGTAGCTTATATGAATTCATTCTTATAAAATATCCTGATTAGGTTTCTTGTTGAATCACCCACCACCTAACTTTCTTTTACATTGGAAAACTCATTACAAAGTAAACTCCATTAAAACTAGTATTTCTTATAACAAAACAGAATATCCATGACACTTATTAAATACAGTAAAATGAAAGATATAGGTTTCACAACCAGATCGTATTGTTAATCAGTCCAGAGTGGCTTTTCTGTTGAATGTCGTCCACAAATTTATTGATCTGTCGTGCTAGCGATTTATTGTATACCATGAGTCGTAACCATACACTATGGGCTGAGGTAATATTTCTTCAATGGCAACAAAAGTATTTATTGCAATATTAAAAACTCACCCAGTCACGTGCGTGATGCATTCATAACCTAAAGAAATTATTTTGGAGTAAAACACATTTTTTAAACTTCAGGATAAAATGAAATTTTCAGTAAGCCCGTGAGCATGATCAGACTTGCATGTAACATATAGTTTGTTTATGTCTCCAAGGAGAATCATATCGAGCGAAAAGCATGTTTTCAAATAAGAGTAAAGAAGTTTTGACAACCTCGGTTTCGACACATTTACTTAAATTATGCAAGAGTTGCCGAGTTAATAATTCAAATTGACACACCTTTGTCAGGAAAGCTCATCAGTTATTCGTCAACATGCTTGCTACATAAATTATATTTAGTTAAATTAATTTTATCATTATTTGTCAATGCATCAGTTTCATAATTGCATCAATTTCATAATTGTATGGCTTCAGCTAATGTATTTACTATTCAAACATAACTACATGTACTTATCGAGCATCTACATAGGTATTACCCATGTAAAGTATATTAACATATCTGTTCTGCATTACTGTATACTTTGTGACGTAGAATGAGCCAATGTTTGTTCGTTTATTTGTTTGTTCAGAAATATACCAGATCTATGGCGATGACCTGTAAATATTCGAGTCCAGACGCGCATGAGTATCGAACCTCGAACATTCGGGATACGATTATATGCTTTCAACCCGTTCGTCGAATCCGTTTGTTGACTCTGGCGACAAGAACGGGTTACTGAAGACCAATTCCCAACTGGAATCCTCGGAGGGGGTACTTGGGTGGATTTGAGACGGTTATCCCAAAAAGGATGATGCGTTGTAACCCCACTGTGTAATGCATCAAAGAGAATCTAAGCGAAAACTAACCGGCAACTCTTGCAATTTCTAACTAAAGCAGCGTGACTTATATATCATTCCAGCAGTAATCATCACCTTTTATAAAACGGATAATATAGTATACCTGGCAAAATTACACACATCGAGATGGGCATGTTATCTTATTGTGGAATGGATGCCTTTTAAGTGGTGTTGTTTACAAACGCCAGCATAAAGCAATTTGGAAACTTTATGTGTGTTCAGTTTTTTAATGCCACGCTTAGCAACAAATAATCTAACCTGGACCAGATAATCCGGTGACAGTTACTGTAAGCAACGATCCACCCAGTCGAGGTACGATGAAGTCGATATTTAATTGGGCCCTATATATTCTCATTTAAATGGGTTTTTTCAATCAGCAAGTATCATTACAATTTATTTAAATATAAATTTGCTTTAAAGATATGTACATTATCGAAACAATACTCTAATCAAAATGAAATATTAAATTTTAGTGTTGTTTGTAATGTGTAGCATTGATCAACATTTTGTATGCTTTTGTGTATTACTTGCTCATTTTCAATACGAGATGGGTGGATTATGGATGTAATCTTATATAACTGATATATTTATCATTTAAAAATATACTTTAAAAAAATCAATTCACAACACATTCTTTATGGGTTGGTGTTTTATAATTTCAAACAGTACACCTGCTGATTTCCATGCAAACATAATTTTCTAAAACTGGATCGTTGTTATTTATAAAGTTTTAATCTCTTCAGTTTCAGACTTCAACAAACACAGTACAACATTTAACACCCACTTGCCCTGTGGTTGCATCGCGCTGTGTATGTCCTACAGGGAGCCTAGTTCACATGCTGGGGAGTTTTCTATATGGAGCTCTTGATTCCAATCTTTAGTATACAGCTATATTGAGTATACTATTTTAAACCTTAAAAGTATATTTAGCATCTTAAATGCGGAATCGTGTTCAGAGATCAACGCTCCTTTAATTCGTCTCGCCGCAGTAGCTGAACACACCCACATCGCTGATAAGCTGGATAACGGTAATTCAACATTCCTTTCCACTACGAAAATAATTTGCAAGATAGAAGTGTAACAGCTGTTTTGAAACTACTTTCTTTAATTTAAATTTGTTATTTCTGTTTTCAGCAGGTTTTTGGTATTATTGATCACTTCTGCTGTATTGATTCTTGCACTTCCAATACCAATTTGGATAAGTATGCAAAGAAGGGTTTAGGTTATACATTTAGTAACAGACAAATGTATGTCCACGTGCAAAATTTAAAAAAGTAAAATTCAAAAGGAGCCTAGAATAAGCCTTAAGGTCAGGAGGTGAGACAGTCTAGACATTTTCAAATCATTCTACACTTGATTTGTGTTGTTGTTGTTTTAAGATATTCTCTAGGGTGTTCTCAATTTCGAATTTTAGCATTTAATGAAATTTAAAGCAAATATAACGATTTCAATCACAGGCTATATGTTACTCTTAAACCAATTTAACTGAAAACTAACAAAATACATAAGTGTATAATTTCTCGTTTCGTATATTATAACTTAAAATAATTATTTCAGCAGTCAGCTTATTATCCGAGATAAAGATGTACAATCAAGAAGCAAGCACAACCACACATACCTCGGAGCCGCGGAAGTTATCGAGTGTTTCCGAATTACAGCCAGCTACGACGAAGCGGTGAGCTTTTAACTTGTTGAAATGACTCACTGGGAATAAATAGACCGTTGCATTATGGGTAGAGCTCAGTTGTGCAATAACCGATTTGAATTGTTAATGTTTTCAAGGTTACAAACCTCACATTTTGTGCAAGTCACACCGTCACAAGGAGCTGTTTTTGCAAATTGGATGATTTGTAAATTTTCTATCTGCCTTATCCCGGGTGAAACTGCCTTTGACCAGTTCTAGAAGAATCAAGAGAAGGATATGCCTCTTGTTGCGAATATTTACGGAAATTGTCGGCCGGTCATGTCGGAGGAAATACAGTTTCTAAGATACTAGGATGTAATTGTATATGATGGGAACAGGCACAGAATACAGAGTTACATCACTAAAGACTTTGTATCGTAATGAGCAAGCATTTAGTTGACATGTGACTCTCTCCCAACACCCCACCCCCACCCCCAAAAAAAAAGAAAGAAAAAAAAGAAGTAAATAAATAAATAAAAATAATAATGATAAAAAAGTATAGAAATAAAATAATAAATAAATAAAATGATTATGTACAAAGTAAGAGACTTAACTGACAAAAGAAAGCATCACTGAAAACTGGATTTGACCCTGCTTGTATATTTGTTGCTTACGCCGCACTCAGCAATATTCATACTATATAGCGGCGGTCTGTAAATAATGATTTCTGGACCAAACAATGCAGTGATCATGAGCATCGATCTAGATAACTGGGATACGATGACATGTGTCAACCAAGTGTATTACCACTCGATCCCGTTAGTCGCTTCTTACGTCAAGAAAACGTTGCTGAAGACCAATTCTTCACGGGCTTGACCCTAATGTAACAAAACGTCATGACAGTAGGGGAAAGGGGCTGAAACACTGCAGACTTAATTCCAAAAGATAACAATTCTTCCAGCATCAAATATTTCACCATCGACCAACAATTTCATGCTTGTTTCAGTTTTAACTCAATCAGCATATTTGTGAATGAGGAGACTGAATTTGTGAGCTTAGTTTAACGCCGCTTTTAGCACTATTCAAGCAATATCAAGGCGGGGGACACCAGAAATGGGCTTTCACATTGTACCCATGCTGGGAATCGAACCCGGATCTTCGGCTTCAACCACTAGGCTACCCCACCGCCCCTGTGAATGACGAATTCAAGTATTAACTCCTAACTTAATTATTTCTGGTTAATAAATAAAATTTATTTAATTTATATTTTTGAATGAATAAGCCACGTAAATTAGTATGTGTATGTTGAAAAACAACCTCAAAGACTGTATTTATGATACAATATTTAGTGTGAATAACACACCTGGATTCCTAATGCTGGTGTAAACCGACAGTATAGTGTAGGGTATCATTTCCTTAAGTTGCATTTAGACTGACTGACTGAGTTTGGTTTTACGCCGCTTTTAGCAATATTCCAGCAACATCACGGCGGAGGACACCAGAAATGGGCTTCACACATTGTGCCCATGTGGGGATTCGAACCCGGGTCTTCAACGTGATGAGCCAACGCTTTAACCATTAGGCTACCCCACCGCCCCAAGTTGCATTTAGAAGCTGGTATGATGAAGAGGAACACATTATATGGATAGACAACTTCTTTACTGCAGTGGATGCAACGTTTCGGTGTAGATCCTAACACCGTATCATTTGCTTGATAACGGTCTTAGGATCTACACCGAAACGTTGCATCTATTGCAATAATGAAGCTGTCTATCCATAAAAAATGAGTTTTCTTAGTTTAGGGTAATGAACCCGACAATGAAGTTAGCACAGGAAATGCCTGGACGAGTATACATTTATCAGTATATTAAGCTTAAAAGCGTATTGATATACGATATTGATATTGAACATATGCGGTAATTCATGATGTATTGAGTGATGATTAGAATCATGTATCTGAACATATAAAATAGATGATTCATTCCAGTGAAATAATCCCTTTTCGATATACCCCTCTGACGCTATGATTATCATGGGAATCATTATGATAAAAAATATATTTTCCTCTTTGTCGAGACCTGTCAAAGTGCCATTTTCACACATAGATAACCTAAAAATATCAGCTGTATGAAATAAACTTATTATTTGACAAAAGTATAATACATTGACAAGACATGAATAATTTAGAATCAAAACAACCTGGGACGCACTGGAATGACTTCACTGCTCTAAACCGCCCACTTGCTCCTAAATCACACACCCCACCGATGATAAACAGAATTTCAAAAAGATATTTTGTTTAAAATAAAGCATAGTCACAGCAAAATAATACTCAGCCCGGTCAAAAAGTGCTGATATCATCAAGTTTACGAAATTCACAACCATCTAGAAAGATAGTATTTCACAATGGGAAATGATTGGACCACGTGACCCCCGGCGGACGTGATACTGCGGTTTCATTGTGGGTAGTTACGCTGGTGTGGCGTCAGACTATGAATATATATAGAGGTGGCGTGTTATCAACGTACCGTGAGGATAGACTTACGCTCAGTCTCTTAAAATATATAATTGGGATAGAAGCTAATAACTCAATTTTCACTGGAAAGGAACCCCAGTGAGATCGGGCATTCAGAACCTTGGGTAGAATCTAGACTTGCTCTATGTATGTTCTAGCGTTACAGATAGGGCTGGGTGGAAGGGGAAAACTAGTTAAAGGACTGTGAGACAGACTATGGTTGGGGAGACCGAGCTGACATTTGCTTCGCTTCACTGTTTATGTGTTCGTGTTGGGTGTTGTAGGTCGTATTGAACCGTAGTTCAGTGATATTACGGCTTGGGTTATGTCAGAGGAAGTCTTTGAGGTTGCGAATGTTCCGGAAGATATTCTCAGTTCAGTGGAATCGCTACGGGATTTTGTTGAGAGGTATAGGGTTAGAGTCGTGTCGGAACTATCGATATCTTTAAATTCAGGCGTAACAAGGTGGGTTGGCTATAAGGAGCTTTCCCTACACCTTGAACTACTTGGTCAAAATGTATTGGATTAAATTTAGTTTTAGAATTTAAGTTTAGTATAAGTTTGAGATTGTCTGACACACATTTCCAGAATATTTTGTCGTCATGTAAGGCAGTTCTGTTTGTTGTTTGATATCCTATCTATACGACGACGGTCTGTACATAATCGAGTCTGGGTCAGATAATTCAGTGATTGACATCATGAGCATCGATCTACGCAAATGGGAAACAATAACATGCATCAACCAAGTCAGCGAGCCTTACCACCCGATCCCGTTAGTCTTACCACCCGATCCCGTCAGTCTTACCACCCGATCCCGTCAGTCTTACCACCCGATCCCGCCAGTCTTACCACCCGATCCCGCCAGTCTTACCACCCGATCCCGTCATCCCTATCAGTCTTACCACCCGATCCCGTCAGTCTTACCACCCGATCCCGTCAGCCTTACCACCCGATCCCGTCAGTCTTACCACCCGATCCCGCCAGTCTTACCACCCGATCCCGTCCAGTCTTACCACCCGATCCCGTCAGTCTTACCACCCGATCCCGTCAGTCTTACCACCCGATCCCGCCAGTCTTACCACCCGATCCCGCCAGTCTTACCACCCGATCCCGCCAGTCTTACCACCCGATCCCATCAGTCTTACCACCCGATCCCGTCAGGCCTTACCACCTTATCCACGTCAGCCTTACCACCCGATCAGTCTTACCACCCGCCAGTCTTACCACCCGATCCCATCAGGGTTTACTCACCCGATCCCGCCAGTCTTACCACCCGATCCAGCCTTACCACCCGATCAGTCTTACCACCCGATCCCGTCAGCCTTACCGACCAGTCGATCCGCCATCAAATCGGTTATCTTACAGGTCACAGGTTTGGGCGAGGTAGTAGTAGTAGTAGTCATAGGTGGATCAAGGGGTGTTGGGGATGGAGGGGTTTCGAACCCCCTGAACTCCCGATTGGCTCCGCCAACGCAAAAAATAAATCAGTGTGGTCTTAAGTCATTTTCAGGGGGGTCGAACCCGTCAGTCGATTTTACGACAGGATCCGTTGATGAAGATCAAAGTAGTAGTGTAGTAGTAGTAGTAGTAGTAGTAGTAGTAGTAGCCAACGTAAAGTCATAAATCTTTAATGTGGTCTTAAGTCATTTTCAGGGGGGTACCCCTATACACCCCCCTCCTGATCCGCCCCCAGTAGTAGTAGTAGTAGTAGTAGTAGTAGTAGTAGTAGTAGTAGTAGTAGTAGTAGTAGTTAGTGAGTCTGTGAGTCTGTGAGTTGAGTATAGGTTTATTCCATGAGTATGAGTATATTCAAGCAATATCACAGCGAGGGACACCAGAAATGGACTTCACACATTGTGACCATGTAGGGAATCGAACCCGGATCTTCGGACTCTACTTTAATATTAATAACTAGCAGGCTACCCCACCGCCCCGTAGTAGTAGTAGTAGTAGTAGTTGTAGTAGTAGTGTAGTAGTAGTAGTAGTAGTAGTAGTAGTAGTAGTAGTAGTGTAGTAGTAGTAGTAGTAGTAGTAGTAGTAGTGTAGTAGTAGTAGTAGTAGTAGTGTAGTAGTAGTAGTAGTAGTTGTTGTAGTTGTAGTTGTATATCATACGCTTTGCGAGAGAATGAAAAAGACATTTAGCAACGAAGTGGAGGATTGGAACGTGTGCAGTTGTTGAATCTCCAACCAGGCACGAGGGATTTTGGACATATGTCACGCGTGATAGTGATATAAATAGATTAGCGACATATTTACCATTATCGCGTGTACAAAGTGGGTTCTTCTGTTTCATTACCCCGTGACTCATTCTCTGTCTGGTAAATATGTAGGAAAGTCATAATTGTTATAGAAACAGGAACATGTAATTCAATAAATATGCATCCCAACCGCGAAGGGTAGACTTCAGACATGAATCCTGTCATAGTATTTTTCCCCACTGTGTTTGGGACCAGGGGTTCATTGCTGAAACACAATACCAGAAATATAAATATAAAGAGAACATGGCTTTATGGAATGATTTCTTAAGGACTGCTTGTGCAGTGGTGATATATGCAGTGTCAATCCTTGAAGAAATGTCTCGATTCCTCTGGAAAACATGTTGAAAGCTCATTAGTCTGAATAAAACCCAAGGGCCGTGAAAGTCCGGGTTAGATTGATCTTCAGTAACCCATGCTTGTCGTAAGAAGCGACTAACGGGATCGGGTGGTCAGGCTTGTTGACTGGACTGACACATGTCATCGGTTCCCAATTGCGTAGATCGCTCATGCTGTTGATCCCTGGATTGTCTGGTCCAGACTCGATTATTTACAGTCCGCCGCCATATAGCTGGAATATTGCTGAGTGCGGCGTAAAACTAAACTCACTCACTATGATCCTGGCACCACAAGTTTGTATCTATTACACGGAATGAATACACAGTGTCTATTTGAAGTTTTACACTGACGTTTTTAAACTTTATGAGTATTAATCTGAATACTTTGCTACAGATTCTGCAGTATTTCGGTTGGTTTAAGGCCCATATTGCCAGTATACTACATTCAGATGCCATGCTAAACTGGCGTGAAGTTACAAGGTTTAAATATTTTGTTCATTTGACAATCCAGTTTTTCATCAAACCCGAGAAGAATGACTTGATATACTTGATATTTGGCAAAATGGTTTTATAACAGTAAGTAATGTATAAACAGCAGAAGTATATCATGGAATCAACGCAAATTATGAGTAAAAGTTAGCATATTCTTGTTGAGGTATTAAGTGGTTGTTGAGGTTAAGTGAACATGTAGGTACGAAGTCATAATCTTCTCTGAGCATATTTTGTATAAACCGTTTACAGTTAATAGGGATTCTCATAAATGTTTCTACTTTTGTTCTTCTTAGATATGTGACCATTCTACTTATTATGAGGTCCGTTTCTTGTCCATGTGATGGTTTGGGTTTGTTTGTTTTGAGGAGGGCATGTCATGCTCTAGTAATAGTGTAAATATGATTAGCTGGACTAAACGTTTCGTATCAGCTAGATGGTTTTCCGCATTATTGTGTGGTACAAATATATTTGGCCATTCGTTGGGTTAACCCATTTTCTGCGTTGAACCATATATCCTCATTGACCTCTATTCGAAACAGAATTGCTGATGCTAAGTTTCGATAGTGTTTTCTGAACTACGAGGGGGTGGGGGAGTGGGGGTAGTCTAGTGGTTAAAGCGTTACCTCGTCACGCCGAAGACCCGGGTTCGATTCCCCACATGGCTACAATGTGTGAAGCCCATTTCTGGTGTCCCTCGCCTTGTTAATGCTTGAATATTCCGAAACGCGGCGTAAAACCAAACTCACTCACTCACTCACTTAACTAAGAACAAAATCGGTCGGGGTAGTTAGAAATGAGACATCGTTTAATATCTGTAAACTGCACTATGTCGGAGATGTACATCACTCTTCCGACGTGTATACTTTCATTTCAAAATTAATGAACATCCATGATGATAAAATGAATTCCAATTCCAAATTCATTTCATTGTATCTTGATTACAACGTAAAGCTTTTCGCCAAACACCTGGTGTCATTTCTGATTTTTACACAATCGTGTAATGTTTAATGATATTTTGCCTTTTAAGATCTGTGTTAGCGTGTAACACAGGCGTGATTTACTCGAACGGTATTTCATATTGATGAAGGAATCGTCACGAGCGGAAATAACAGAGGATGCATTGTACTGCCGAACAGCTGACGAGAGTAGCACTGGATCTGAGACAGGATCTGAGATATAAACACCTGACTCATTTCTTCATGTAAGACTCTATTGTTGTACGTGACTGCGCGAAATGATTCCAGTCGTTATGTTCCAGATAACACGAGAAAATACGTTATGTTCAAAATAACTTTTGGCGGCGGTCGAGAGAGAGAGAGAGAGAGAGAGAGAGAGAGAGAGAGAGAGAGAGAGAGAGAGAGAGAGAGAGAGAGAGAGAGAGAGAGAGAGAGAGAGAGAGAGAGAGAGAGAGAGAGAGAGAGAGAGAGAGAGAGAGAGAGAGAGAGAGAGAGAGAGAGAGAGAGAGTCTATTGGCTCAATATCCCTTCATTTTAAAGGGTTCCGGGTAGTCTATGGCATTGCCCTGGATTCCTTCATTTATTTATTAATGGTTGTTGTATCTGTCAGATGGGCTGCCCGCAATCTTTGCGTCATTATTGAGGAGTGGATTTCAGGGCTGCGGTGAAGGCATATGACACTCAAGTGTTATATCAACACTTGATGTGCAAAAACCAATGTTTAAAAACAATTCTATCTCGCTAGGATATCTGTTAGATTGGAATTTACTTGTGGAATTTTTTTCAATCAATTTCATTTTCAACAATTCTTTTTTAGTATATATAGTCTTGTGGATGAATCTAAATTGGAAATCCAATAACTTAACATCCCGAGTACACTTTCTAAGTTTGTAAAAACAATACTCCAAGGCAATGTAATCTGAGTCATACTTTCCCACTTGTTACACACATCAGGTAGCTCACATGTTTTAATCAATTTGTCATAGAACCTTCTACAACCTTTTGAAGGTATAATAAGTTCATACACTATATCATTAATACCCAGATTTTGAGTCTCATTAATAGAATTATTGACTGTATGTCTCCATGAGACAGGGATACTTTTCAAAAGTTTATTGTAGTCTAGAAATGTTCCTCTAACTATATTTGTTCTTGAACTCATTAAAAGACAGTAGACCGACAGATTTACAGAGGTCTTTAACTTCAGTGATTCCATACTCAAACCAACTTTTAAAAAAAAGGATGAATCAACAAACTGGTGATTAAACCAGAGGGGCTCAGAGAGTATTTTAGACAGATCATTCTCATCAGTTATGAATAGGCTTCTGTATCTCTTCCATGATAGAAGAACATCTTTCCAATATGGGTTGTCCACAGTGCAGAACTGATCAATGTTTGAGCCCATCTGAGCAAGTTGACGAATAGGAACATTGCAAGGGTTATTAGCGCCATTGTTAAAATACCTCTTAATAGTGGCTAGTTTCAATGCAGCAATAAAAGATTTTAAATCAATCGTCCTATTTCCTCCTTCCCTGTAATCCGTTTTCATCTTCCTCCTCTTAATCTTAAATTTGTTTTACCACTCCAGATAAAAGTGAAAAACATTTTCTCAATATCATCCATGAAACATTTAGCAGGATTAGGGAGTGATGTAAAATGTGTACTAAAGTAGATACAGCCAAGGTTTTAAGTACAGTTATCTTCCCAGAAATAGTCAACTTCCCTTTTCGCCAATTCCCAAGAATGTTTGATATAACTTTGGTATTAACATAGGACAGTAGTATCTCGTGAGGATATCTGTTACATTATTAAATTGGGATGAACATGATCTCGCGAGGATATCTGTTACATTGGGATTAACATGTGACATTGGTATCTCACGAGGATGTCTGTTACACTGGGATTAACATGTGACATTGGTATCTCGCGAGGATATCTGTTACATTGGGATTAACATGTGACATTGGTATCACACGAGGATGTCTGTTACACTGGGATTAACATGTGACATTGGTATCTCGGTGAGGATATCTGTTACATTGGGATTAACATGTGACATTGGTATCTCACGAGGATGTCTGTTACATTGGGATTAACATGTGACATTGGTATCCCGTGAGGATATCTGTTACATTGGGATTAACATGTGACATTGGTATCTCACGAGGATATCTGTTACACTGGGATTAACATGTGACATTGGTGTTCATTGGGATAAACACGAGGATATCTGTTACATTGGGATTAACATGTGACATTGGTATCTCGTGAGGATATATGATATCATGTGTTGGTATCATTCATTGATTAACATGTGACATTGGTATCTCGGATATGTGAGGATATCTGTTACATTGGGATTAACATGTGACATTGGTATATCTCACGAGGATATCTGATTGGGATTAACATGTGACATTGGGATTAACATGTGACATTGGTATCTCACGAGGATATCTGTTACATTGGGATTAACATGTGACATTGGTATCTCACGAGGATATCTGTTACATTGGGATTAACATGTGACATTGGTATCTCGTGAGGATATCTGTTACATTGGGATTAACATGTGACATTTGGTATTGGTATCTTGTGAGGATATCTGTTACATTGGGATTAACATGTGACCTTGGTATCTTGTGAGGATATCTGTTACATTGGGATTAACATGTGACATTGGTATCTCGTGAGGATATCTGTTACATTCTGATTAACATGTGACATTGGTATCTCGTGAGGATATCTGTTACATTGGGATTAACATGTGACATTGGTATCCGTGAGGATATCTGTTACATTGGGATTAACATGTGACATTGGTATCTCGTGAGGATATCTGTTACATTTGGGATTGGGATGTGACATTGTGACATGAGGATATCTGTTACATTGGGATTAACATGTGACATTGGTATCTCATGAGGATAGATGTTACATTCTGATTAACATGTGACATTGGTATCTCGTGAGGATATCAGTTACATTCTGATTAACATGTGACATTGGTATCTGACGAGGATATCTGTTACATTGGGATTAACATGTGACATTCCGATTAACATGTGACATCGGTATCTCTCAGGGATATCTGTTACATTGCGATTAACATGTGACATTAATATATCGCGATGATGTCAGTTATATTCTGATTAACATGTGACATTCTGATTAACATGTGACATCGGTATCTCGCAAGGATATCTGTTACATTGCGATCGATTAACATGTGACATTAATATCTTGCGAGGATATTTGTTACATTGGGATTAAAATGTAACCTTGGTATCTCGCTAGGATATCTGTTACATTGGGATTAACATGTAACCTTGGTATCTCGCTAGGATATCGGTTACATTGGGATTAACATGTGACATTGGTATCTCGTGAGGATATCTGTAACATTGGGATTAACATGTGACATTGGTACCTTACAAGGATATCTCTTTCATTGGGATTAACATGTGACATTGGTATCTCGTGAGGATATCGGTTACATTCTGATTAACATGTGACATTGGTATCCCGTGAGGATATCTGTTACATTGGGATTAACATGTGACATTAATATCTCGCAATGATATCCGTTATATTCTGATTAACATGTGACTTCTGTATCTCGCTAGGATATCTGTTACTCTGGGTTCAACTTTGTTGACATTGCTGTCCAACCATGATAATATTATGATTACCATCTAACATTGGTGTCCCGCCTGGATATGTTTAACATTGCAATTTTCATGTAACATGTAATCAGAAACAGCAGACAGACAGACAGACAGTCAGAACGATCGATCTCGTGAGAAACATTGATGAGGAAGGAATTCATTAAATATACATTGCTGAGGCGCTTAGGCGGACCAAATGGGCCTTTTACGCTCGCCTCTTCCGTCCTCACACGTGCGTGGTCAGTTTGCGATACCATCACGTATAGTTAATGAAACGCGCCTTAAATCACTCGCGCTGGAGAACATTCTCCTTCTCCTTCTCAAGCGTGTACAGCCTAAAGCGATATATTCAAGGGCCACGGAGGCGTTGGAATGTGTACCTTTTTCAGTTTGGGTGTCATTTTTGCAATTTAGACGGTTTGCCAAAAGAAAACGTTGTAAACATCACGTTTTGCTCTTCCTGAAGATAAGAACTAAATTCTGTCTTCCTGTTTTCATAAACTGTCATGGAGAAAGAATTTCCTTTAACGCTGCACATATATGTCAATGATGTTTAAAAGACTTCCTGTTTTTTCACTTCGTAGTATAATTCAAACTAAATGTACCGCTTTGATGCATGGTCAGATCAAGTGTACCGTATTAATGCATGATGGGATCGAGTGTACCGTATTAATGCATGATGACATCAAGTGTACCGTATTAATGCATGATCAGATCAAGTGTAATATTAATGCATGATTAGATCAAGTGTACGGTATTAATGCATTGTCAGATGATGTGTAACGTATTGATGCATGATCAGATCAAATGTACCATATTAATGCATGATCAGATCAAGTGTACCGTATTAATGCATGATCAGATCAAGTGTACCGTATTAATGCATTATCAGATCAAGTGTACCGTATTAATGCATGATCAGATCAAGTGTACCATATTAATGCATGATCAGATCAAGTGTACCGTATTAATGCATTATCAGATCAAGTGTACCGTATTAATGCATGATCAGATCAAGTGTACCATATTAATGCATGATCAGATCAAGTGTACCGTATTAATGCATGATCAGATAATGTGTACCATATTGATGCATGGTAAGATCAAGTTTACCATATAAATGCATGATCAGATCAAGTGTACCGTATTAATGCATGATCAGATCAAATGTACCATATTGATGCATGATCAGATCAAGTGTACCGTATTAATGCATGATCAGATCAAGTGTACCGTATTAATGCACAGTCAGATCAAGTGTACAGTATTTAGGCACGGTCAGATCAAGTGTACCGTATTAACGCAAGGTCAGATCAAGTGTACCGTATTAACGCACGGTCAGATCAAATGTACCGTATTATCGCATGGTCAGATCAAGTGTACCGTATTAACGCACGGTCAGATCAAGTGTACCGTATTAATGCACGTTCAGATCAAGTGTACCGTATTAATGCACAGTCAGATCAAGTGTACCATATTGATGCATTGTCAGATCAAGTGTACCGTATTAACGCACGGTCAGATCAAGTGTACCGTATTAATGCATGATCAGATCAAGTGTACCGTATTAATGCACGGTCAGATCAAGTGTACCGTATTAACGCACGGTCAGATCAAGTGTACCGTATTAATGCATGGTCAGATCAAGTGTACCCGTATTAATGCACGGTCAGATCAAGTGTACCGTATTAATGCACGGTCAGATCAAATAGTGTACCGTATTAACGCACGGTCAGATCAAGTGTACCGTATTAATGCACGGTCAGATCAAGTGTACCGTATTAATGCACGGTCAGATCAAGTGTACCGTATTAATGCACGGTCAGATCAAGTGTACCGTATTAACGCACGGTCAGATCAAGTGTACCGTATTAATGCATGGTCAGATCAAGTGTACCGTATTAATGCATGATCAGATCAAGTGTACCGTATTAATGCATGATCAGATCAAGTGTACCGTATTAATGCATGATCAGATCAAGTGTACCGTATTAATGCATGATCAGATCAAGTGTACCGTATTAATGCATGATCAGATCAAGTGTACCGTATTAATGCATGATCAGATCAAGTGTACCGTATTAATGCATGATCAGATCAAGTGTACCGTATTAATGCACTGTCGGATGATGATGTGTAACGTATTGATGCATGATCAGATCAAGTGTACCGTATTAACGCACGGTCAGATCAAGTGTACCGTATTAACGCACGGTCAGATCAAGTGTACCGTATTAATGCATTGTCAGATCAAGTGTACCGTATTAATGCATGTACTGGGAATACATCATAACGCCTGAGTAAGCGCACATGCATACCCACCGAGAACAGTTGCTATTGTACCTACATCCCGGTGGATCGGGGGTAATTTCATTAAAATCAGAGATCATTTACTTCGATACGAAACCTCTGAGTCAAACACGTAACCTATATGAGTTAAAGATCAGATTTTGATTAGACTGACTCCTGATTGGTTTAAGAGGGATCGAGTAACGGGTATTAGATGAATAATATCTCCATTGGATTGATTTTGTGCCAAAGTTCCCAGGAGCGTCCGCAGCTTTCATCCTGCTGGTTGGCCTGGTCAAGACTCAAATATTTGTACGTCGCCTTGATAAAGATGGAATATTGCAGACTGCGGCTGGGCAGGAACTTCACTCATTCAGTATTTTATAACATATTCGTTAAATGTCAATTGAGAGAGAGCCTTCATGGGCTTGTGACCTGTGAACTTCTGGGTTGGAATTGGTCTAAGAGGCGACAGGCTCGCTGACTTGGTTGACAGATGGTCACCGTATTCCCGTTGCGTAGATCGATGTTCAAGCTGTTGATCACTGGATTGTCTGGTCCAACCTCGATTATTCACAGACCGCCGCCATATACCTGGAATATTGCTGTGTGCGGCGTTAAACAACAAACCAACCAACCAGCCTAGTCTGTCATACAGACCCTGAAACAAATATACCCAATGCAGCCCATGCAAGTCTAGAATATGTGGCAAGTCTGGATTACCAAAGTTTCAGGAAAATGAAGAAAGTCTCCTGGCTCCTGTTTATTGTATTTATAATTTTCATTTAGAAACTTTTATTTTCTGTAAAATATGTTCATTTCAGAGACTAGCTGTTAGTCTACCAATCGGCTAACCAACCTTTCAGCCAACCTGCCAACCGTAGGCTTGTGAATACTGCATAACAGGTTCATGATCCGGTATGTTACTGCGGAGAACATGTGACGCCCTATGCATTGGTTGTATTGCTGTACATGCATACTTAGTACGTATGCATGCATACTCAGTAGGTATGCATTCCTCAGTATGCCAGAAGACGGGCACTCCAAAAGACCACGTGTGTTTTGATATTGCCTTGTTTCCAAGTGGCAATTTTGTTAATTGTTTGATCGGCATTCTGGAAGTCGACGAGACAACAAGGAAGCGTACGACGTTATGAATAACAACGTCTTTTTTATTCCACAGAGCGACATTTAGCTTGATAAGAATCTAAACCGAAACGTCGCTCTATGAAATAAACAGGAAGTTGTTCTTCATTAAGTCGTACGCTTCATTATTGGCAATTTTGTTTTTTAAAATCTTATCGCTTCGAATTTCGTTGTCGGCAGATGTACGCAATACCTCTTGCCGTTATGTAAGTTCAGTCTCAGCAAACCATTTGAATTGTTTCCTCGAGATCAGTTAATTCTAAGACAGTGCATGATTGACAGTTTCACATCCTGAAATGATTAAAGGCACATTTTTATTCAATCGATCCTCGTGCCTGTCTCTCGTTATTCTGAACTCCTCAAGACCAAAGGGATCCGAGATGGTTTAGGTGTGAGTGTTTTGATTGAAGCTCGGCTAAAGTACATCTACCGAACGTTGTTCGAGAGAACAAACATTGTCTAAGTTCTAAGGTTTCGGTAATTTACATAAGAAACGCATCACGAGACCCGATTCTCATTACAAGGAAGGTTCCACCATCATCTTCATGGCCTCTCGAGACGGTGCAATTGACCAATTTGACCATTTGCTGGTACTCGGGAAATTGTGGTATGGACGAACGCTGACTGTGGCAAATCTATCAGCATTTGTCATGGAACACAGGTGGTAAGTGGAGCCGAACCCAAAATTGCAGGAATACACTCACCTTTCGCACTACCGGAAGTTGTTCACCTCTTCTAGTATTTAATGAGTGTTTGAGAAGGAAATATCGAAACCAGATGGAGAGGAAAGGACACTGAGGAGAAGGAGACTACATGCTCTGGCATCAAAGATTTCATATGATTTGATATCTTAAATCCCAAAATATATCTGTCACCAGCCGTCAACCAACAGCTGAAAGTGACAACTGTTCACGGGATATTCACACATACTGGAATGTTGCTAAAAGGGTCAAGGTCTTCTATTCGGTAATGTACAGGAACAAGCCCTTCTACTGAATAAATTCCAGGGGGTGAATGCTGTTTTATGCCACAGTTGGTTGCTTTTTATCCCCCCCTATACCACGACGGCCTGAAATAATAATCGAGTCCTTCGCCAGGCAAACTGGTGGTTCACTGGATGACTGACTGACTGAGTTTGGTTTTACGCCGCTTTTAGCAATATTCCAGCAACATCACGGCGGGGGACACCAGAAATGGGCTTCACACATTGTACCCATGTGGGGATTCGAACCCGGGTCTTCGGCGTGACGAGCCAACGCTTTAACCACTAGACTACCCCACCGCCCCTTCACTGGATGAACAACATTCGATAGAGGAACGAGAACACTTGTAATGATGGACGTCATATTTTGCAACCATCCGATTCTAATTGAGAGTTTTTACAAGAAATGATCAGGGTTCAATCCTATACACATAGGGTGTGGCCACGCTGCCTGGCCAAAGCCGTCCTTCCATGTAGACTAACAACTAGGCTCTGAAATTAACATATTTTACAGAAAGAAAAGTTAATCGTAAAAAATATATATTGAAAAAGAACCCTGAGACTTTCTTCATTTTCCTGAAGCTATGGAAATCAGGACTTGCCACATTTTCTAGACTTGCGTGGGCTTTCTTGGATGTATTTGCTTCAGGGTCTGTATGACAGACTATCTTTCGATGCAAAAGCAAAGCAGTATTCAAGTACATTTTCATGAAAAATCACAAAATCGACTAACTAGTTCATAGTTCATAGTATGTTAGCATAGTATGGAGGATGTTATGACTGACTGACTGACTGAGTTTGGTTTTACGCCGCTTTTAGCAATATTCCAGCAACATCACGGCGGGGGACACCAGAAATGGGCTTCACACATTGTACCCATGTGGGGATTCGAACCCTGGTCTTCGGCGTGACGAGCCAACGCTTTAACCACTAGACTACCCCACCGCCCCAGGATGTTATGAAGATGACATGATGTTATAATACTATTAGGTAATCAATCTTCATTAATGCATATAATTGCTGAGTGCGGCATAAAACTAAACTCACTCACTCATTAATGCATATGGCTCCTTTACGATGTGCATACATGTACGTTGGACGTGCAAAGTGGACTTTCAAATATGAACCTGGACCTAAGGCTTCGTCTCTGAATTTTGACATTGAACTTCAGTTTTAGACTTAGAGTTGTACTTTGTAAGAAGGTAAATGTGTTCAGTTGGACACCGGACACTATGTCAAGCTATGTAGGTCTCGGATGTTCAATAGTTTGGTGAAACCCACATGAACATATCCTCTGAAGGGAATAGTTCTATAAAATATACGAGTCATGTGGAGAGAAATGCGGTTTGAAAAGTATTGCATGTTGTATTGAAAAACGTCATGAATGTTGACGGTGCCTCAAGAGTACGCCCTACATCTGGTTCTGTATCGGTGTTAATGTGGAATCCCTAACTGCTAAACCCAATAAATATGTCGTCATTTACAGACCGACAGAAAGCATACGTTACGAAAGACAGCCATATGGCTGGCTATATATTCAACAACGCCCGGTCGGCTTATGTGCACTTCAGAGCTTCTGTAGGCGACATTTGACGCCCAACGTGCGACCGAAGCCTCAAGAATTCCCTCAATGACTCTCGAACTGATTAAGGGAGAGAATGAAAGCGGTAAAGACGTCTATTGTGTCCTGTTCGCGAAGCCAGGCTGTGATGAGACAATTGGCGCAAAACCATATGGATGTAACTTGGATTACAGGCTCTGTGAAATGGCAGAGGCCGCGTCTTCGACGCGTTATGTCTGTCCAACCGTCTCGTGTTACATACATATACAAGGACATCACCGCAGGGGACAACAGTCACGAAGGATCTGAACAAAGGATTTGATAGGCATCTGGGTATACACGTTAGAAACTACTCGAGAACTCGTTTACATAGGGTTGTTTTACATGTACACGTGTTATCCCCGGTGCATCAAGTACTGGTCATTCGATATCATACTTTACATTCGAACAAAAATCTTTCCTTTCTTTTGATCGGGGATGGGGTAGTCTAGTGGTTAAGGCGTTCGCTCGTCACGCCGAAGTCACGGGTGCGATTCCCCACATTTGTACAGTGTGTGAAGCCTATCTCTGGTGTCCCCTGCTGTGATATTGTTAGAATATTGCTAAAGGCGACTGAAAATTACAAACTCACTCACTCTTTTGATCGGCATATAGAGTTTTTTTTAATTATTTCCAATTATTTCTATATTATGTATACATGTACTAAAATTATGCTAAACATATACTAATAACTGGATCGGTTTTTTAATACTTTTTCATTTATGTATTTCAATTTCTCATATAGATATATTGAAACGCCGAGATGTACAGTGTATATGTTCAATTTTCAATATGCTTGTATATATTTGCAAACATATATTGAATTCACATGAATAGATAAAGCGTAGATGTATCGATTTTCATGTTGAATCTAAAACATACATGTACATATAAGGTATAATGAAATAACATTTCCAGTACAAGTAAGTCTGCAGTCCTCGTTTCAAATAGCATCCGTTCCCTTAAGGAAACATTTTTGCAAATGTCGCCGACAGGCTCATCATCAATGATTTTTACATCATAAGTTATGTCAACATTGTAAAATGATTACTTGGGGGTGAGACGATAAGGGTGAATACTGCTTGCATGCAGCTGTGTAGCGGAACGATGAAGATCAGGATAATCTGGGATGTTGGAGGGAGCGATGCTTCAGCTGGGGCATCAGTCAGAGTTGAATTTTATGCTGTTGAATTCTGAATGTCGATTGGTAAAATGACTTTGTAAATTGATGTTTTTACCATATTCATCATCCATGTTTGTTTTACTCAAAACTTAGGAACTGGAGCACGTTAGTTGCTACACTTAACCTGTCTCATAGTCCCTGAACCAGCCTATTTCCCCAAACCCAAGCCGTCTCTGTAGTGCAAAGCCCCATATGTGAGGTGAGGTGAAATTGGGTTTAACGTCGTGCTTGAGAATATTTCGCTCATATGACGACGTGCATGCGTGTGTATGTGTATGTGCGGCTGCTTGTACTAGCCCAGACTTAAGCTGGTTTTATAGTGTTAGCCCACTGAGATACCACGCCGCAGTGAAGCATGAATACCCCACTCAGACACATTATACTGACTCCGAGCCGACCAGTCCTTGTTGTACCCATTAATGCCGAGCGCCAGGCAGGGACCAACAAGTAGCATATTTTAACGTCTTTTGGTATAACGCGGTCGGGGATCGAACCCGCGACCTTCCGCTGTCCGGGCGGACGCTCTAACCACTACACCACGAAGGCGGTCGCAAAGCCCCAGTCTAAAGTTTTCTCAGGTTCAGGTTCTGAATCTCTCATCTCACTGGGGCTCCTTTTCAATTTAAATGGAGCTACTTGTTTCCATGTACTAGTATACTTTCAGCGACTAAACGTTAGTCTAGTGCCTGAAAGAGAACCAGGGTTCGAATCCCGGTTGGGACTAGACTACGACTTAGTCCCTGAATATATATAATTTTGATAGTAACAAATAAACCCATTTAAATTGAAAAGGAGCCCTAGTGAGTTGAGAGATTCAGGCTCCTGAACCTGGGGAAATCTAAACTTGCTCTATCTAGGGCGTTAGTGTTGCAGGGAGGGCAAGGCAGAAGGGAAAATAATTATGTGTCAGGGACTGTGAGACCGACTAGGTTGGGACTCAAACCACCCCTCTTTAAAATAAAGTACCACAATTTGTCTTTTTTAGAAAGTTTAACCCCAACTCTAACATATACTATACTAGGCACATAAAGAAACTGTGCATACAAAAATTTAAAATCTAAATTTATCAAACCTGTGTAGACTCATAAGGATTTAAACTCAGAGATTAGTGACATGTATCCAACATGCATGCACGTGCCACGTTCCGTGACGTCAATGGGTTCGTCCTTGAGACGTGCAATACGTTGTTGCACGTGCATTCCGGGAAAGAGAAACAGAGCAAATGAATGCCACACAATACTGTCACTTTGGAAAGCTGAACCCCTGCCCTTGCGATCGTTCAAAAAATTAAACGGCTATTGAAACGCATAGCATGCCAAAGCTCACGTCTGCACAATGTCATGAGGCCATTTGGATGGTCCGTGGGGGAAGGTCTCAACGACAAGTGGCTGCACATTTCCACTGCAACCGGAACACCATTTCTGCACTGGTGAGACGCTACCAGAACACAAATGACGTCATCGATCGGCCACGTTCTGGACGTCCACGTGTAACAACGCCAAGACAGGACAGATGGATAAGGGTGACCCATCTTCGCCACGGGTTTCAGACTGCAGTGATGACTGCCCGAACCATCCCAGAACTTCGCCGTATCCACCCCAACACAGTTCGACAACGTTTACGTCATCACGGGATCAGACCACGACGTCCCGCCATACGGCCTATCCTGACACAACGTCATCGACAAGCTCGCCGAATGTGGTGCCGAAATCATGTCCGCAGACCCTTGTTTTGGTGGAGAAATGTTGTTTTACAGATGAGTCCAGGTTTAACATTTCCCATAGTGATGGACGTCAACGTGCCTATAGACGCGTGGGAGAACGTTATGCACAGGTCTGTGTCTTGGAGAGGAATCGCTTTGGTGGTGGTTCCGTGATGATTTGGGGTGTAATAACAGCACGCCAAAGAACTCCTTTGGTGATTGTTCAGGGCAACTTAACTGGTGTGGGCTACAGGCTTCGACCTGTGGCAATTCCTTTTCTGCAACGTCATGGCCCTGGGTTAACATTCCAACAGGACAATGCCCGCTCTCATACGGCAAGGGTTGCTATGGATTTCTTGCAACACCACAACGTTGACTTACTGCCTTGGCATGCAAATTCACCGGATCTCTCCCCGATAGAGCATGTTTGGGACGAGATGGATCGACGTCTACGCCGTCTTCCTCATCCGCCAGATAACGTCCTTGACCTTGCAACAGAACTTGAGAGAATCTGACGTGACATCCCACAAGCCTTCCTTGCACGTTTGATAGGCTCTATGCGTCGTCGATGCACTGCTGTTCTCAATGCCGATGGTGCCGATGGTGGACCCGTTATTGAGCTTGTGACATGGTCGTTTGACCTCTTTCCCGCTTGTGGACTCGTGACGTCATTGTGATTGACTTTTCAATTGAAATTCTCCCGACTTGTTATGGTCTTATGATCCCTCCATTAAAGTTGATATGTACCTTTGACATTGTTATCGTACTTATCAACTGGGATAATATTTTGACAATGCACAGTTTCTTTATGTGGCTAGTATACAACCGACCACATTCTAAAGGGCATTCTGTATTCATTGATGGACTTGAACTTCTCACACCTTGTGATATAACGGACAGTCGATTAATCGTTGTGAAGAAGTATGATTCATTTACTGCATGTTTGTCCGATAAACATCATGGGCAGGAGATTTATGGCCGATGTTGGCTACTTCATTATGCTCAGCTTCATCCTCTTTGTTTAAATACCTCCTGTTTTTCACCCAAACAAGCGACAGTTTATGATCCAGGTTACAGCGGTGGTGCAATATATCGTTATTAGTCACAAACCACATCTGACGGGGATTGGATCTCCGTATTCTATGTCCTATTTCAGATATTGTGCCCTGAATTGTTTCTTGCTTTGATTGTTTGGGGCTGCAGTGTTTTCCATTTATTAAAGGGCGAGAAGTAGGCCTAAAATGTTGAGGTTTCACCTGATGAAGGGGCGAGAAGTAAGCGTGAAATGTTGAGATTTCATCTGATGAAGGGGGCGAGGAGCAGGCCTGAAATGTTGAGATTTCACATGGTGAAGCGGCGAGAAGCAGGCCTGAAATGTTGAGATTTCACATGGTGAAGGGGCGAGGATCAGGCCTGAAATGTTGAGATTTCACCCGATGAAGGGGCGAGAAGCAGGCCTGAAATGTTGAGATTTCACCTGATGAAGGGGCGAAAAGCAGGCCTGAAATGTTGAGATTTCACCTGATGAAAGGGGCGAGAAGCAGGCCTGAAATGTTGAGGTTTCACCTGATGAAGGGGCGAGAAGCAGGCCTGAAATGTACGGATGGATGGATTGATTGATTTCTGTATTTCTTGATTTCTGTATTTCTTGATTTCTGTATTTCTTGATTTCTGTATTTCTTGATTTCTGTATTTCTTGATTTCTGTATTTCTGTATTTCTTCATTTCTGTATTTCCGTATTTGATTTATGGATTTCTTGATTTCTGGATTTCTGGATTTCTTGATTTCTTGATTTCTTGATTTCTTGATTTCTTGATTTCCGTATTTCTGTATTTCTGTATTTCTGTATTTCTTGATTTCTGTATTTCTTGATTTCTGTTTTTCTTTTCTTGATTTCTGATTTCTGATTTCTTGATTTCTTGATTTCTGGATTTCTTGATTTCTGCATTTCTTGGATTGATTTCTGTATTTCTGTATTTATGATTTCTGTATTTCCTGTTTTCTGTATTTCTGTATTTCTGGATTTCTTATTTTGATTTCTGATTTCTTGATTTCTTGATTTCTGTATTTCTGTATTTCTGGATCGTTCTGGACCGCTTGATTTCTGGATTTTTCTGGATTTCTGGATTTCTGGATTTTCTGATTTCTGTATTTCTGTTTCTGTATGTATTTCTGTATTTCTGTATTTCTGTATTTCTGTATTTCTGTATTTCTGGATTTCTTGGATTTCTGGATTTCTGATTTCTTGATTTCTTTCTGGATTTCTGTATTTCTTGATTTCTGTATTTTCTGTATTTCTGGATTTCTGTATTTCTGTATTTCTGGATTTCTTGATTTCTGGATTTCCTTGATTTCTATGATTTCTGGATTTTTATGTATTTCCTTATGCATCTGTATTTTATGTATTTATTTATGTATTTCTTTATTTTATGTATTTCCTTATGTATTTATGTATTTCTTTATGTATTTATGTATTTCTTTATGTATTTATTTATGTATTTATTTATGTATTTATGGATGGATATGTATGGATGGATGGATTTCTCGATTTCTTGATTTGATTTTGATATTTCTTGATTTCTTGATTTCTGTATTTCTTGATTTCTGTATTTCTTGATTTCTTGATTTCTGTATTTCTTGATTTCTTGATTTCTGTATTTCTTGATTTCTGATTTCTGGATTTCTTGATTTCTTGATTTCTGATTTCTGTATTTCTTGATTTCTTGATTTCTGTATTTCTGTGATTTCTGGATTTCTGTATTTCTTGATTTCTGTATTTCTTGATTTCTGGATTTCTTGATTTCTGGATTTCTTGATTTCTTGATTTCTGTATTTCTGTATTTCTTGATTTCTGTATTTCTGGATTTCTGGATTTCTGTATTTCTGGATTTCTGGATTGCTTGATTTCTGGATTGCTTGATTTCTGTATTTCTGTATTTCTGGATTTCTGGATTTCTGTAATTCTTTATTTCTGTATTTCTTTATTTCAGTATTTCTTTATGTATTTATGCATTTCTTTATGTATTTATGTATTTGTTTATGTATTTATGTATTTCTGTATTTCAAGATGTATTTATGTATTTCTTTATGTATTTATGTATTTCTTTATGTATTTATGTATTTCTTTATGTATGTATGTATGTATTTATGTATGTATGTATGTATGTATGTATGTATGTATGTATGTATGTATGGATGTATGTATGGATGGATGGATTTCTGGATTTCTTGGTATTTCTTGATTTCTGTATTTCTTGATTTCTGTATTTCTGTATTTCTGGATTTCTGTATTTCTTGATTTCTGTATTCTGATATGATTTCTTGATTCTTGATTTCTGTATTTCTTGATTTCTGTATTTCTTGATTTCTGTATTTCTTGATTTCTGATTTCTTGATATCTTTCTGTTTCTGTATTTCTGTATATCTTGATTTCTGATTTCTGATTTCTATGATTTCTGTATTTCTGTATTTCTGTATTTCTGGATTTCTTTCTGTATTTCTGGATTTCTGTATTTCTGGATTTCTGTATTTCTGTATTTCTGTATTTCTGTATTTCTGTATTTCTTGATTTCTGTATTTCTGTATTTCTGTATTTCTGTATTGATTTCTGATTTGATTTCTTGATTTCTGATTTCTGTATTTCTTGATTTCTGTATTTCTTATTTCTGATTTCTTGATTTCTGTATTTCTTGATTTCTTGATTTGGATTTTGATTTCTTTATTTCTGTATTTCTTTATTTCTGATTTATTTCTGTTATGTATTTCTGTATTTCTGTATTTATGTTTCAGTATTTATTTTTGTATTTGTATTTATGTATTTATGTATTTATGCATTATTTCTGTATTTATATTTCTTTATGTATTTATGTATTTATGTATGTATTTATGTATGTATTATTATTTATGTATGTATGTATTTATGTATGTATGTATTTATGTATGTATTTATGTATGTATGTATGTATGGATGTATGTATGTATTTATGGATGTATGTATGGATGGATCTGATTTTCTTGATTTCTGTATTTCTTGATTTCTGTATTTCTTGATTTCTTGATTTCTTGTATTTCTGTATTTCTTGATTTCTGTATTTCTTGATTTCTGTATTTCTTGATTTCTTGATTTCTTGATTCTTGATTTCTGTATTTCTTGATTTCTTGATTTCTGTATTTCTTGATTTCTGTATTTCTTGATTTCTGTATTTCTGGATTTCTTGATTTCTGTATTTCTGGATTTCTTG
This sequence comes from Haliotis rubra, assembly GCF_003918875.1. Lineage (NCBI taxonomy): Eukaryota > Metazoa > Mollusca > Gastropoda > Lepetellida > Haliotidae > Haliotis > Haliotis rubra. Next base: position 2,137,728 of record NW_025766968.1, on the reverse strand, counting down.
ATTTCTGTATTTCTGTATTTCTGGATTTCTGTTTTCTGTATTTCTGTATTTCTGATTTCTGTATTTCTGTATTTCATGTATTTCTTGATTTCTGTATTTCTGGATATGTATTTCTGGATTTCTCTGATTTCTGTATTTCTTTATTATTTTGATTTCTGTATTTCTGTATTTTCTTTATGTATTTCTGTATTTCTGTATTTCTGTATTTCTTTATGTATTTATGTATTTCTTTATTTATATATGTATTTCTTTATGTATTTATGTATTTCTTTATGTATTTATGTATTTCTTTATGTATTTATGTATTTCTTTATGTATGTATGTATGTATTTATGTATGTATGTATTTATGGATGTATGTATGGATGGATGTATGGATGGATGGATGGATTTCTGGATTTCTGGATTTCTTGATTTCTTGATTTCTTGATTTCTGTATTTCTTGATTTCTGTATTTCTTGATTTCTGTATTTCTGTATTTCTGTATTTCTGTATTTCTGTATTTCTTGATTTCTGTATTTCTGTATTTCTGTATGATTTCTGGATTTCTTGATTTCTTGATTTCTGATTTCTTGATTTCTTGATCTTCTGTATTTCTGTATGTATTCTGTATTTCTGTATTTCTGTATTTCTGTATTTCTATGTATTTCTGTGCATTTCTTGATTTCTTGATTTCTGTATTTCTGTATTTCTGGATTTCTGATTTCTGTATTTCTGTATTTCTGTATTTCTGTATTTCTTTCTGTATTTCTGTATTTCTGTATTTATGTGTATTTCTTTATTCTGTATTTCTGTATTTCTTGTTTGTATTTCTGTATTTCTTTATTTGATTTCTGTATTTCTGTATTTCTGTATTTTGTATTTCTTTCTGTATTTCTGTTTCTTATGTATTTCTTTATGTATTTCTTTATGTATTTATGTATTTCTTAGATGTATTTATTTATGTTATTTATTTATGTATTTATGTATTTATTTATGTATTTATGTATGTATGTATGTATGTATGTATTATGTATGTATGTATGTATGTATGTATGTATGTATGTATGTATGTATGTATGTATGGATGGATGTATGGATGGATGATTTCTGTATTATTTCTGTATTTCTGTGATTTCTGCTTGATTTCTGATTTCTTGATTTCTTGTATTTCTGTATTTCTGTATTTCTTGATTTCTGTATTTCTTGTATTTCTGTATTTCTTGATTTCTGTATTTCTTGTATTTCTGTATTTCTGTATTTCTGTATTCTGTATTTCTATGTATTTCTGTATTTCTGTATTTCTGTATTTTCTTTATTTCTGTATTTCTGTATTTCTTGTATTTCTGTATGTATTTCTGTATGTATTTCTGTATCTTATGTATGTATTTCTGTATTTCTGTATGTATTTCTGTATTTCTGTATTTGTATTTCTGTATTTTCTTGTATTTCTGTATTTCTGTGATTTCTGTATTCTGTATGTATTTCTGTATTTCTGTATTTCTTTATTTGTATTTCTGTATTTCTGTATGTATTTCTGTATTTCTTATGTATTTCTGTATTTCTGTATGTCTGTATGTATTTCTGTATGTATTTCTGTATTTCTTTCTGTATGTATTTCTGTCTTTATTATTTCTGTATTTATTTTTATTTATGTATTTATGTATTTATGTATGTATTTCTTTATGTATGTATGTATGTATGTATGTATTTATGTATGTATGGATGTATTTCTGTATATTTGTATGTATTTATGTATTTATTTATTTATGTATTTCTTTATGTATTTATGTGTCTGTATTTATATATGTATGTATTTCTGTATGTATTTCTGTATGTATGTTGTATTTCTGTATGTATGATGTATTTATGGATGTATTTCTGTATTTGGATGGATGGATGGATTTCTGTATTTCTTGATTTCTGTATTTCTGTATTTCTGTATTTATTTGATTTTTCTGTATTTCTGTATTTCTGATTTCTGTATTTTCTGGATTTCTATTTTGTATTTCTTTCTGTATTTCTTTATGTATTTATTTATGTATTTCTGTATTCTGTATTTCTGTATTTATTTATGTATTTTTTATTTATATGTATTTATGTATTTATGTATTTATTTCTTTATGTATTTATGTATTTCTATTTATGTATTTCTTCTTTATGTATTTATGTATTTCTTTATGTATTTATGTATGTATTTATGTATTTATGTATGTATGTATGTATGTATTTATGTATGTATGTATGTATGTATGTATGTATGTATGTATGTATGGATTTCTGTATTTATGTATTTCTTATGTATTTATGTATGTATGTATTTCATTTATTTATGCATTTGGATTGATTTCTGTATTTCTTATTTCTGTATTTCTTGATTTCTGTATTTCTTGATTTGTATTTCTTGATTTATGTATTTTTGATTTCTGTATTTCTGTATGGATGTCTGTATTTCTTGATTTCTGTATTTGTATGATTTCTTGGATCTATGTATTTATTTATTTCTGTATTTTTCTGTATTTCCTATGTATTTATGTATTTATGTATTTATGTATGTATGTATTTCTGTATTTCTTGTATTTCTGTATTTCTGTATTTCTGTATTTGTATGTTGTATTTCTGTATTTCTGTATGTATGTATTTCTGTATTTCTGTATTGGATGTATGGATTTCTGTGATTTCTGTATTGTATTTCTTGATTTCTGTATTTCTGTATGTATTTCTGTATTTCTGTATATTTGTATTTATTATTTCTGTGTTTTGTATTTATTTATTTATGTATTTCTCTTATTGTATGTTTGTATTTCTGTATTTATTTATGTATATGTATTTCTGTATGTATTTATGTATTTCTTATGCATCTGTATTTCTGTATTTCTTTATGTTTATGTTTATGTATTCTTGTATTTCTTTATGTATTATGTATGTATTTATTTATTTATGTATGTATTTCTTTATGTATGTATGTATGTAAGGATGGATTTATGTATTTCTGTTTTTTATTTTTGTATTTCTTGATTTATGTATGTTATTTATTTATATTTCTTTATGTATTTCTTTATGTATTTATGTATTTCTTGATTATTTGTATTTGTATTTATGTATGTATTTATGTATGTATTTATGTATGTATGTATGTATGTATGTGTATGTATGTGTGTATGTATGTATGTATGTATGTGTATGTATATTTATATATTTATGTATGTCTGTATGTCTGTATGTATGGATGGATGGATGGATTTCTGGATTTCTGGATGTATGTATTTCTGTATTTCTGTGTTTGTGGATTTCTGTATTTCTGTATTTCTGTATTTCTGTATTTTTGTATTTCTGAATTTCTGAATTTCTTGATTTCTCTATATCTGTATTCCTGTATTTCTTGATTTCTGTATTTCTTGATTTCTGTATTTCTTTATGTATTTCTTTATGTATTTCTTTATGTATTTCTGTATTTCTTTATGTATGTCTTTATGTATTTCTTTATGTATTTCTTGATGTATTTATGTATTTCTTGATGTATTTATGTATTTCTTTATGTATTTCTTTATGTATTTCTTTATGTATGTATGTATGTATGTATGTATGTATGTATGTATGTATGTATGTATGTATGTATGTATGTATGTATGTATGTATGTATGTATGTATGTATGTATGGATGTATGTATGTATGTATGTATGTATGTATTGATGATGGATGGATGGATTGATGGATGGATGGATTTCTGGATTTCTTGATTTCTTGATTTCTTGATTTCTGTATTTTTGATTTCTGTTTTTCTTGACTTCTGTATTTCTTGATTTCTGTATTTCTTGATTTCTGTATTTCTTGATTTCTGTATTTCTGCATTTCTTGATTTCTGATTTCTTGATTTCTGTATTTCTGTATTTCTTGATTTCTGTATATTTATTGTATTTCTTTATGTATTCTATGTATTTCTTTATGTATGTATGTATTTATGTATGTATGTATTTTATGTATTTATGTATGTATGTATGTATGTATGTATGTATGTATGTATGTATGTATGTATGTATGTATGTATGTATGTATGTATGTATGTATGTATGTATGTATGTATGTATGTATGTATGTATATATGTATTTATGTATGTATTTATGTATATCTGTATTTCTTGATTTCCTGATTTCTGTATTTCCTGATTTCTGTATTTCTTGATTCTGTATTTCTGTATGTCTTTATTTATGTATTTCTGTATTTCTATGTATTTATGTATTTCTTTATTTCTTTATGTATTTCTTTATTTATGTATTTATGTATTTCTTTATGTATTTTTATGTATGTATTTATGTATTTGCATTTTATGTATTTATGTATTTCTTTATGTATTTATGTATGTATTTATTTATGTATTTCTTTGTATTTATGTATTTCTTTATGTATTTATGTATGTATTTATGTATTTCTTTATTTCTTTTATTTCTTTATGTATTTATGTATTTCTTTATGTATTGATGGATTTCTTGATGTATTTATGGATTTCTTTATGTATTTATTGATTTCTTTATGTATTTATTGATTTCTTTATGTATTTATGTATTTATGTATGTATGTATGTATTTATGTATGTATGTATATGTATGTATGTATGTATGTATGTATTTATTTATGTATGTATTTATTTATGTATGTATTTATTTATGTATTTATTTATGTATGTATTTATTTATGTATTTATTTATTTATTTATGTATTTATTTATGTATTTATTTATTTATTTAATTATTGATTTAATTATTTATTTATTTATTTACTGATTTTTACTTATTTATTTAATTATTTAATTATTTAATTATTTAGGGGTTATTAAAGTGTCCCTCTGTAATATTCCAGCTACTCGTATATGACAGACAATCCAGTGATTTATTTTATGAGCGACGAGCCACGATGTCCGGTTGAGACGACATGCTTTCAAGTAAGTCACTGAGCTCGAACGCTCAGTCCTTTCAGTCGCCTCGTACCACAAGTGTCACCTCTCGCACCTTCCGTTACTTTCAATAGGAGCCTTTTCATCGGAGTTTATATAACAAGCAATGAGAAGCTAGGGGCACAACCTACCCCGGCTTCCCACGGTGGTATTATGCAAAGATGAAATGGTCCCTGCAAACGCATATTAAATAAACTAGGCATGTATAGTCTAATAGAACACATAAAATAGGTATGTCCAAGTGGTAGTATGGTCACTGGGCGCCGCTTCGTGCAATTTGTCGGGAAAAAAACTGAATTCAAGTCAGAAGACAATAATCTGTTTAACCGGCTTGAGTGGAAATTAAACTTTATATCGTCAGTATTTTGGCATATCCCAAGTAAATCATTTATGAACCTTTTCCTCAGAGGATCCTGTTAGTATGAAGAACAGTGCCACAGTCAGTAGCATATAGAATTACATTTAAACAGAATTATGTTATATAATCTAGGCTGTAGCTCACCAGCAATCCTAGTTACACCTTACTAGTGGTGTTCCGATTAATTGAAATAATCGAAGATTGGTCGAAGTGACCAAACGACCAAGCAATCGATCACATTTTCTCATAATCGAACACAAACGATTTGGGAACTGCTGTTTCAGTGTTTGAAACACTTGACGATGGAACACATCTTCGAAGTTGTCAGGGCCTGAAAACTTGTTTAATTTTTAGAAAACTCACTTCACTAACTGAAAAGTCATGACTGAATATTTCTTGAAGACTCCAGAAAGTTTATATTCATGATATATTACTCATCACTTTAAAGTAGCAAGTTGCATCATGTTATACATATCTACAATAACAACCTTGGTAGGAAAATCTGAAAAATGACGCTAACCAATTTTTGTCGATGATTGTTCGTTGGTAATGAAGCAATCATCAATTGTGAGATTTCAACCAATTCCCAACACTAGACCTTACTAAGACAGCGGCGAGTGCATTTGCAACGTGCGCGGTTCCCCAGCAAGATTGTCCACCATCCCTCCTGCTGTTGAAGGCCAAAGTGTACAGAATGCAGACATCCCCGGAAGCGAGGGAATAGTGTAAACAGGAGGAATATGCCATTTATAGAATATTGTCACTGTTTCTGCATGGAACGTTTGCGCAATTATCTTGTCTTATGGGTGGTCAAGGCGAAGATGGATGGTCATCGGACCACGACAGCGATGGCTGGACGATCTGTTACTTCCGTCATTTTACGAGCTCTCTTCATGTACAGTAAACTACGATTAGAATGAAATCAACGAGACCACTAGTTTCAGTTTGCTATAACCGAAGTTCGACATAGGCATTGAATAAGTTATACAGCAGTGTGAGTGAGTTGAGTTTTACGCCGCACTCAGCAATATTCCAGCTATATGGCGGCGGTCTGTAAATAATCGAGTCTGGACCAGGCATTCCAGTGATCAACAGCACGAGCATCGATCTACGCAACTGGGATACGATGACATGTGTCAACCAAGTCAGTGAGCCTCACCACCCGATCCCATTAGTCGCCTCTTGGGTTACTGAAGATCAATTCTAACCCGGATGTTCACGGGTCTCAAGCCTTTGAAATATCGGACGCCTGACTTTCTCATGGGTGAACGTTATACTGATTGTCCCACACTACAGGTAACAATGGATTCGCTGTACTGTTCCCTGACGTTAAGAGTGTGTGGAGGATCAGGGGTCATATATGGAGTGAATGGATCTTTTTCTACCTTTATAGTATGGAAGTCCCCCAGTGTAAATTACGTTGTGAAATATGGTCTTTGGGAGGTGTTTCAAAAACACGCCTACAAATAGTATAGAAAAGACAATTGTCGATCCCGACAAACAAGTCATACCTAGACTAACGCCTAGTCTCTGAATATATGTAATTTTGATAGAACCAATAAACCCATTTTAATTTTAAAGGCGTCCAAGTGAAATGGGAAGCTTCAGAACCTGAACAAATCTAGCCTTGCTCCATTTAGGGCTTTAGCATTACAGAAATGAGTGAGTTAGTTTATTTTTAAGCCTATTTAGCAATATTCCAGCAATATCACGGCGGGGGAACACCAGAAATGGGCTTCACACATTGTACCCATGTGGGGAATCGAACCCGGGTCTTCGGCGTGACGAGCGAGCGCTTTAACCACTTGGGTATCCCACCGCCCCAGCATTACAGAAAGGACTGGGCGGTAAGGAAAATGTAGCCATACCGAACCCAACGCTGTGGTCGTCGACTGTCGCCCCATTAATATTTAGTATACATGCACATTAATGCACATTAAGCTATAAACATCTTCCTCCAGATGTTTAGTGTAAATTTAAACAAAGTCGTACATTAACGAACATTTCATGTTGTTTCCATGACCACGTCAATATGTACATAATTTAATAGTTAGGATACAGCTTTTTGGCTGATACATTTAACCATGCTTATCATTGAGCATGTAACACTCTCGAAGTTTACTTAACATGGAGTTTGTGTAGATCCGGATGATAACGCTAGTTCTTTAACAATTTGGAAGTTTAGATGAGCCATCACAATTTCCGTTAGTATCTACATGTAAAGGTAGATAAGCGGAGTTGGGTTGCATAACATGGGCTAGATACCAATGTTGGTAGAACGCGAATTGAAGCACGGGGGGAGTTATTTATGCTGCATTTTACAGCATTCGAGAGACAATTAAGATATCCTTAGACGTGACTCACGCTAAACAAACAGAATCCTGCTAACCTCTACTGGCTATTGTTTCAGCTTTGAGTGCACTTACTGTGTTTTCACATTATCTGATCAAAAGTCATTCATGTGTCGGGGGCAGGTTTCCCGACTGACCCCAATCTCTGTGCCTCATCAGGCATTTTCACAACCCTGATGGGGAAAAAGACAGTACACGGCAATCTTTTTCAAATTTTGAGTAAAAGATACAGAAAAAAACAATGGGTATTGCATTTGTCGTGAACGGGTCGTGTTTCGTAGACACACGTGTTTAAATCTCCAAATGTTTCCGTCCAGCAACACGTTTTGCACACCAGGGATATGAACGGATGTCAGAGTCGACTTCAGCAACGACATCCCTGCAGACTAAAGTCAGTTTTTAGACAATCTGTTTCATTATTTTACAACATATTTATGTTTCACATTCTCGAACTCAAACATTCTTGACGGAAAGAATGATTTGTACTTTTGGTGTCTGATTGGTCAACTGGTATTTTATTCTGTTGCTTGTAATATACGCAAGGTACCTCTTGGGTCCAAATAACTAATGTCTGTTGGTAGCTAGCTAGTAGGTTAACATGAGGGGAAGAGGACCAAAAGAACCCCCGCCAGCCGAAACTGCGATTACGGACGCACGCACGCACACATACCCACACGCAATATGAAGATGGCCCAGATTCGCCCTGGTTATTGGTCATTTGGTATGTCCCCAAAGCCATATTAACGCTACGAATGACGTAGCTCCATATGCGGGATAGTCGCAGCAGTCAGATCGCTTCTTGGAACCTTCAGATCCGCACTCGTGTGTTTCCCCCGTAGTGGTAACCATAACTATCTACATCACAGCAACATTCACCTGACACATTTACATTCCACATGTGGTTTTGTGTCCATCATTGGCGTAGTCATAACAGGAATAAAACCAATGCAGCACTTTCACTCTTCTACATTTACCCCAACTCGCTCCACACACACACACACACACACACACACACACACACACGCGTGCTGGTCGTAGGATGCGACCAACTGGATCGGATGATCATAGAAGAAAGTGAGTCAAAGTGCAACAATGACGTCAAATGTTGCTCATAGTATCAGTCACTTGTATGATCGAGACCTTATTTACTTACCACAAAGTTGAAAAGTTTAGCAGTTAATACAAAACGGCATTTGTTCGATACAGGGCTACTTCTTGCCGTGTCATCAGGTGAAGTCACAAAGTTTCATGGCTACTTCTTGCCCCTTCAGAAGTGGCACTGAAACGTTGCGTGTGTATAATATGAAGAGCTGCTTCAAAAAAGTTTCTGTTCCTATCAATATCTAACTTCTAAATGTCTGTAAAGACTCATCGTTTATGATGATCCAGGCTGTAATATATAACACAATACAAAGTGCTGCTGGGAGACCCATCCCACACGACAGGAGCCCCACACGATGCTGTACACGCGAGCCTTTCCACAACGGGCCGAGGCCCAATGATCTGTTAAGCCTTCCTCCAACAGCTGGGCTGTTGAGTACTTGTCTCCTGATGGCCAAAGATCCTGTTTCAAGAATATCGTTTCCACACACGTTCGAGAAGCAAGAGCTGACATTTTCACGATTCCAACCTTTCTTTCAAATCCCATTCAGCTGCAGCTCTGTACAGGGTACACCACATATACTTCTTATCTTAAATTTCTGCATAAAAACTACACATACCGCCATTTTCTCAACTCTGCTCCGAATTGAAGTTTTCTGGGGACACATTGATTCCATATGTCCAGCGCTTGGGGTGAGAAAACAAGTTACCCATTTTGATTGGCCAGACCAGGAGGTAATTATCCAATCAGAGCACCCTTGGCTGAACTGCATTGGATGTTAGCGCCTGGATGGTTTAGTATCACATACGCGTGGAAACTGCTCGATAAAGGACTTATGAATCTACATCAGCTGTTGTGACCTCAAAATGTATATATAACAATCACCCGTCGTTTTTCTCACGGGCCACTGAGGCATGTGACCTAATTTATATGTGTATAACTGTCGACTTCAGGCAACCTGGCCATGTGACTGTTCGGGAGAATAATTCGTCTGCTACTGCGAGCGAGTTACATCAACAGTAGCACGTGGGGCAACGAACGCCTTCACCAAGCAGACGGGTAATGAGCTTGTGAAGATCGATAGTACATACCTGTAACAGAATACTTGAGGAAGAACGCTGTTTTGAATTTTCTGTCACACGAAGGAAAGATCCATCGCCTGTCACAGTCCACGTCTGCTACGGATTAATATCACAGTGGGCTCGCTTCGACTATGACAATTCCCCGAGGCAGACGACACCAGTTGGACAGTTGCAACAAGTGCAGTTCCATGTTAAGAAGGGAAGAGCGATGTGAGTAAACTGTTTGATGATAATTGAACCCAATTGACTTGGACAATCGCTATTATTTCCTGAGTTGCTGTCGGAGCTAGTGGTGTGTGGACTTACTCTGGTAGTGAAGTAATTACTGATGAACTCGATTTTGACGGGAACGCGCCTAACTTGTTGCGTGTATAGGATTGTTGGAACGTAAAATGAATGGAACATGTCGCCAAAGAAGTCTTTCCCAGAAATGTTTTAGTCGGTCGCAGCTAATGTCATGAAACCGGTGTTCGTGGAGGAACCAGGTGATGCCTTGTGTTAAATAGGCCAAACGGCTTCTTGTGTGTGGCATTCTCAAGCATATTCTCCAACTGGAAAAAAAGTGGGATTAAGTTTCTTGTGACCAACCTGGCATGTGGTGCCGCAATTTAGGAGAAAGCGGCGACGCAGAAAAGTGCTATCGGGTGAAATAACTTGTGTCAGCGGCAAAGATATGGATACCTTGAAGTCATATTTCAGTCGAATCTTTCCCCCAAATTCCACCGGAAGAAGGGGCAGTTTAAAGAACCGTCGGGGTGGTAAGTCTCAGTATGATTTTGGAAAAGGGACCCTCCCGGCACGTGCAGCATCCACATCTCAGGTGGAGACAGATGATGATATGGATTTACCCAGGGACAGAAGAATCGCGACGTTTATGTCGGAATCCCGAAATAAAGAACTCTCCAAATCACCCCCTCCTACTAAACCCCCGCGTAAGGATCAGATTTTCTGTGTAGAATTCTACCAGCCAAGGGGCAAGGAATTGGGCATCGTTATCGACAGTGTACCCATTGTTTTTGCTCGTCCAAGAACTGCCAGCGATAGTGGGAATGAAAGTTATAGGTCTAGCAATGGTGTTGTGGCGCCTAACGCTAGCTCCACCCAAACATCGGCATTCCGGGTTGTATTAATTAAAGCTGGAAGTTTGGCGTACGCTGACGGTCGAATTAAGATAAATGACGAAATAATTGATATCAACGGAAGATCACTCTTAAAGGAGACTCTGGAATCCGTGAGGTAAGTTGACGTTCCTATCATTTGGCAGATTAAGTTCCTCAGAAAGAGGTGTCGTATTCGGTATCTTCCTTTTCCGCAAAGGTCACTTGTGAAGATAACCTTTGATAAGATACATGCCTCAAGCCTGCCACACAGATAAAAGGCTTATGTTCATTCGTTAACTTGAAAACATTAAATGAAGTTACTGATAATTGATATTGCCTGGAGCAGTAGGAGGTATTGGTGGGTAGATGAACTTTGTAGATCTGATACAGGAGAGTCTCTTTACACTACCAGAACACAGGACAACTAGTCAACAAGTGGAAGAGTAGGAATCCAGGATTTTTAAAGAGTGCATGCAGCTGCACATTAGACAAAGTCATGAACTCACACAGGCACTCAATTGAGGGGTTCATTTAACATGTAAAGTGGCTGAAGAATGGATGTGCACTTAATGTGTCTGTACTGGATCTGTCACTGATAGTCATATTATACCTTGTCTCTCTGAATCTTAAAATTACAGGTAAGACCAGACCAATTTTATTTCTTATTTTACGGATTTTGTCCTCACAAAACCGAAAGGCAGGAGGGAAAAATAAAAATAAAACCACCAGTCAAAGTAATATTCCTTCTAAATACTCAAAGTATTTTACTTTTGGCAATTTATGAAGTGTATATGGGGCAAAAACCATCTAAAAAATTTCTTGTAAGTTTACAGTTTTGGCTAATAAAAACATTAGGATTTATGTTTTGAGCACGGAAAATGAATTTTTTTTTTATTATTATTCTTGAAAAAATATGACAAGCGGATCCGTAAAACAAGAAATAAAATTGGTCTGTCCTAACCGCTTTTGAAATGAAATCTGCTCAGAGATTTCAGTGTGTGGAAAGCTATAATTCTCATATGGTATATTATGTTCATTAGTCTCCATTGTCTCAACATTAGTGGTGCAGACAGTTAACATAATAATTGTCTATGAACAATACCAATTTCTTGGCTGTTATGACTGAGGTACTTGATTGAGTGTGGGTCGTGCCACCCTGACACCATGGATTGTGACTCACAATATCCACCAATGGATTGTCTGATCCAGACCTGATCAACTACAGACTGTAATATACCTGGAGCAAACAAAAACTTGGAATGTACTAAAAAATTGTTACGGATTTGATTCTATAATATCCCATGTGCATAATTGTTTTATGCATATGATCAACTATACTGATATGAAATAATCAGATGTCTGTAACTTATCTTTGTGTTGTATATATCTAGAACAAAAATATTTGAGCTTTGATAATACAAAATCCTGTAAAATTCATTATAATACTTGTATCTTCCATATAATATATCCAGTAAACTTTGCACATAAATTATGCATTGGTGCAAAAACAGAACAGCCAAGAAGGTCCAAATAAAGTGTTTTGTGTATGCCTAGAACTAGTAACTCTATGTTAGAGTTTGATTCATACATATTGATATCTAAGGGATTATGTATTCTAACTAATACAGACCGCCTCCGTGGTGTAGTGGTTAGAGCGTCTGCCCGGAGAGAGGAAGGTCGTGGGTTCGATCCCCGACAGCGTCATACCAAAAGACGTTAAAATATGGTACTTGTTGGTCCCAGCCTGGCGCTCAGCATTAATGGGTACAACAAGGACTGGTCAGCTCGGAGTCAGTATAATGTGTCTGAGTGGGGTATTCATGCTTGACTGTGGCGTGGTATCCCAGTGGGCTAGCACTATCAAACCAGCTTAAGTCTGGGCTAGTACAAGCAGCCGCACATACACATACACACGCATGCACGTCATCATATATATTCTCAACATATATTATTGTAATGAAAATACATGAATAATATTTTTGGGGTAAATACAATAAAATATGTGAAAGCTAATTACCGTAGATGCATTTTGAGTCTTAATATTTGGTTTTGTACTCAAAATATACTTATTAGAATTAATAAATCAATGTTTGTATGAGTAGACCTATTTGTGTTAATATGAGAAATATTCTCAAGCACGACGTTAAACCCAGTTTCACCTCACCTCTAACTAATACAGCTTATGCAAGCAACAAATGGAGTTTCCCATGAAGCGTTTATTCATTAGCTATCTTACATAGGAGAATTGGTTCTTAAGATTATGAACAAACACTTGGAATTATTACCTGTTTATTCTGAACTTCCAAATATGTGGACTAAATAATTGATGCCCTGTGTATTTGCCAGTATTACATCAGCATCAGTTATGTATCAGATGAAATAAAATAAATGTTGTCTTTTCCAAATTCCAATTATTACAGATGAAATGTGTTTGGTTAAAATATGTTTCATAACTTCATTTTGTCATAATAAACGGATATCTGTGGATTGTCTCACCACATGTCATCAAACCCCCAGGCCGTCCTTGTCATTCATGCCTTCAATCACTGGTTTCCCATGGTCAGATTTGATTAATGTATAATTCCATATTGAGGCATGTTAGATAGAAATGATTTGAAAACTGTAGGCTTGGTAAACCAAGTTTATCAAGCACAAAAGTTCACAAAATTCAAAGGTTTCATCGAAACATTAGAACAATACATAATGCTGATCCAGTTAATGTCTCGCACAGCAGCTTGAACGATAACACAGGCCTCTTGTATATACATTATAGGTTAAGTGGTTAAAGCATCCTTTTAGTCTTATCATGCCAAAGACCCGGGTTCAATTCCCCACATTGGTACAATGAGTGAAGCCCATTTCTGGTGTCCCCTGCCCTGATATTGCTGGAATATTGCTAAAAGCAGCGTAAAACCATACTCACTCACTGTGCTAAAGTTCAAGAGATAATATTGTCTGTGTTGAATGTATCACATGTAATTGGTAACAACATTTATCTCTGGACACCTGTTTCAGAAGTAGCGATACTGAAAACATTGGAAGTGTTTGCATTTGTGCTGGCAATCTTAGCTGTGAAATATATGAGCAGGTGAGCTACAGGACCATGGCACTAGCATTCTACAGACAAAAAAATAAATTTCTAATCCTTGAAATTAAGAGCCTCCATCAGAACTAACAGATTTGGGGAGGTCTTGTGTATATTTTCCTTTGCCTCGCTTCCTGTGAAAGTTCACACAGTGTATGTGCTGTGACAGAGCCTGTGTAGATGAACACTGTATATAAACGTTTCAGGATGGAGAGGTTGGCCATATATATAGGTCAAGTGTATCCATATATATCAGGTACATTCTTCCATGCTTAGTAGGCCTAGACTCTCTCTCAGTCTATTTATACAACACATGAACATAAAATCACATTGACCAGAAGATGCAATGAAAATATCAATTCATCTTTCAAGAGCTGCCAATTCCAAGGCAATAGCTTCGGGAGAGATGAATATGTTTTGGTTGTTAATGGCGTTTGACCAGACTGGCACTACTTGTCTGCTGGCAGAGATGAACATCTGGAACCCATTTAGACATGCTGGATAGTTAACATGGTGAAATAGGATGAGGCGGAGTATTATGTCATTGATGCACGTATTGTAACATTCAGCTCCACTGTGTTTGCTGGTTATCAGGAAAGACAGAATGACCAGATAACTGCAGTGTTACATAAGCTAGGTGTTCATGGTTTATGCAACTACCATTGATAGGAGCTGCTTATCACTGTTAGATATTCAGATGTCACTAAAGTTCTGTTGTTCATCAGCAGACTAACATGTGACACCTGTTCGTTATGACTGTTGCCAGGTGGTGGTGGATGATGATGATGATGATGATGATGATGATGATGATGGGTGTCAAATGCTGTAGTGATGATGGTGATGATCGTGATGATGAGTTACTTTCATAAGTTAAATGATGTAATGATGATGATGGGTTAATTTGATACGTGAGGTGATTGCGGCTGTAGTAGTGACGATGATGATGATGATGATGATGATGATGATGATGATGATGGGTAAGGTGTTTAAATGCTGTAGTTAATTCTGATTTCAATATTCCATTCCGGCCATGGCAATGCCTAAAGGACACAGTCAGATATCAAGATTTTAACAATAATGTTTATCCTATTAAATAATCAAAGATAAATGTACTTTCATATGAGTAAACAGGGAAAAACATTGGAAATAAGCAGTTTTATGTAGCCTCTGATGATCTGATTATCACTGAGATAAGTGATGGGTTGATATTTATATTCTCATTGGCACACTTTAATTCCGAAGGGCACAACTAAGCATCTTTATAAGTGCCCTGGGACACACACACACTGTTTTATCATGATATTATACATATCTATGCAGTTAAATCACAATGTGAAACACAAAATTATCTGCTTTGTTGCAGGGTGGTTTCCTAGTCTCTCTCACAGTCCCCGAACCACCTTATTTTCCCTACTGCCAAGCCCTCCCTACAATGTAGTCTGTCTCACAGTACCTGAACCACATTATTTTCCCTACTGCCAAGCCCTCTCTGCAATGCTAACCCCTGAATGAAGCAAGTCTAGATTTCCCCAGGTTCAGGAATTTCCCATCTCACTTGGGCTCCTTTTCAATTTAAATGGGTTAATTTTGTTACTATCTAAAATTATATATATTCAGGGACTAAGCGTTAGTCTAGGTGGTTTCTGTAAGAAATATAAGATTTCCATTATCTATCCATAGATCAACTACTTCTTTATGTCCCCTTCTGTTCAGCCTAGACCACTCAATGCATTCCCATGTCAGATGTGGTTAGATGCCTCACTTGTTCCGGCCGTTAAAGTACCGGTATATCATGTTAATATTTAATTAGGCCACATCCCCATGCTTTCTTACTTGTTGTTTAATACCGCACTCAGCAATATTCCAGCTATATGACACCGGTAAATGATCGAGTTGGACCAGACAATCCAATGATCAACATCATGAGCATCAATGTACACATTTGGGATACCACCCAATCCCCTTAGTCGCCTCTTATGACAAGCATGGGTTGCTGAAACCCAATTCAAACCGGATCTTCACGGGTCACCAGCATCCTGTAACATATCTGTAAAGCCACACAGAAACATGATCATACGAGAATACATGGTACAAATTTCTTATAAATAATTTTCAAATAGGATGAAATTAAATTAAAGCTTGAAACTAGACCTATAAAAAATGATGAAATGTTTACGAACATATATCATTGTAATGAAAATACATGAATAATATTTTTGGGGTAAATACAATAAAATATGTGAAAGCTAATTACCGTAGATGCATTTTGAAGTCTTAATATTTGGTTTTGTACTCAAAATATATTTATTAATAAATCAATGTTTATATGAGTAGACCTATTTGTGTTAAAAGTGTGCTGTATTTCGTTTTCAAAATGAAAACATGTTGTCTGTTTGAGTCATCTGTTGGTCATTAGTCAGCAGCTGTTACCATGTAGAGAGTTCCAACATGAGGCCCTGTAAAAGGTCTGTACATGGAACGTAATCTGGGAACTTCAAGCTCCACAGGGGAGTCAGGGTAGCCTAGTGGTTAAAACATTCGCTTCGCTAGACTGAAGATCCAGGTTCGATTCTCCTTGGGTACAATGTGTGAAACTTATTTCTGATGTCCCCCCGCCTTGACATGGATGGAATTTTGCTAAAAACAGCATTAAACTAAACTCACTCACTCACACTCCACAGTCTCTGGGCAGATCTGAGTACAGGCTGACCACTGGAGGATATAGTTGAAGGTGAAAGTGTTTGAGGTGAATTTCAGAAGTCACAACATCCTTATTGTAAGTGTCGGTATGTTTGCATTTGGTCTGGCATCACTGTATATTTGGATATAAATATATACTGAACAACATTAAAAATGCACCACACTAAAATGCACCGACGATGCTCAGATATCATGTGTACTTTTCATTCTGATGGGGATATGTCGTATTATATGGGTGGTGCGTTTCTAATGTTGTTCAGTATATATAGTTTGCTCTCTCAGTGGAACATTGAACTCCCTCTCACAGTTTATTTGTTGGGTTTCTTCTTGAGGAGCAGTCAGGTCCATCCTACTGTCTTACTGAAGAGTTTCTTCTCATAAGAAACATTTAACAGGCACTTGAAATCAGACTTCAGGTGCCAAACTCTATCCTAGCTGTTACTATGTGTCACAGGCTGTCATAAGTGCCACTGTGGCGATTTTATATGGAATGTACTATCAGGGATTTAGGGGATGCGAATTTCTGTGTCCTATACGCATAAAAATTGGCAATGGACGCAACGAAATTTATTAGCACGTCCACAGGGACGCAGAAAAAGTCCAAATACGTTTTGTAAAAATGCCAGTCAAGTAACAATAAGTTATCACTGAGTTTGCTACTAGCTGAGATATGGTATCATTTGCAATTTAATTACTGTAACAATGTAAGTGATGATCATGATACACAATACAATTACAGTATTAATGATAATATTTAAGTGTCTGGGACCCCCATTTTGTTGTCCAGGATCCCTAAAAATTAAAGAGTATGAGTCCAAGGGACCCTCAAATACAGGACTCAAGGTATATCCCCGTACTCTGATAATTATAAACACTACCATCACTGCTCGGGTCAGAACAAATTCTGACCACTCGAAAATGTATTAAAATTCAGCACTCGTGACATGAAAGGGACTTATTCCCCACACAAAAAGGAATGACCCAAAAGATATTTATTGAATTTGAGTAAATAAAGCAACTGTTTCCTCTTTTGCAAACTGAGAAGGAAGGGATTTTTCTTTTAGAGACAGATTTTTTGTCATAAAAACTTATTTTCTTAAGTTCTAAAGTTTCTTAGCATTGCATTTAATAATAAGCCTGCTTGAGCAGCTAGCTAATAAACACATAAACAAAGCATATTACATGTCAGAGGCAAACCAAGGGTGTTATAAAGTGTAGTGTGGTGGCATAGTGATTAAAGTGTTCGTCAAGCTGAATACCATGGTTCGAATCCCCACATGGGTTAAATTTGTAAAGCCATCTCTTGTGTCCTCCACCATGACAATACTGGAATATTCCTTAAAGCATTTTGAAACCTTATCCACTCAATGTGTCAAATTTTTAATTCTTAACTGCAATGGATTTATGGAGAAGTAAGTGGTTCAAGTCACACAGATACTAAGACATGGAAGGAATTGGTAACAAACATGTTGGCGCTATGAAAGACCCTGATCTCTTCCCTTTGAATCCCCTTATATCCTTTAACATGATGGCAGGATGACATTAGTTGTACCAAACATGCCAACCTCCTGTCCTGAAATGTTTACTTTACTTGAAAAGGTTAATTAGCTCAATTGCTAGTGTCACAAATTCAAATATATCTTCCATCTTAAGAGCTGAAGTCGGTTAAGCATTATGAAAAATCAACTGTGTCCTCTAGAGGTATCTACTTCTTCCCTGCAACAAAATTTAACACATTCTGTTTCCTTCAATACATGTTAACATCAAGCATCCTTTTTAAAAGATTCTTTTTATCAGGCAGCCAATTTCAAATGAAGTGCTACCCTTTGAAGTGACTTCTTTGAAGGGATTACGTACACCTGAAAGTTGTAGCCTCTGCTGTAGATGAGGATGGGATCAGGATGTGTATGTACAAAGGAAATGAAACCTTCAAGAAGTGCCATCCTGGAAGTTGAAGAACTTTTGACTAACGTGGATGGTTGTCGTTAGAGGGTAATACTTGCAGCCAACAACATTGCCTCATACCTTCTGGAATGTTTGACTGTATGGCTCAATTCAAGGGATCTAAAACTTATATGAGGAATTTTGGTTTTTCAGAGGACAGGAAGTGTTCTTTCAAATTTTCTGGGTTTATAGCTAGTTGTGCTTGAATGAGGAAAAATTGGTTGCTATGTTTACTTTTTGTTGAAGTATTATTCACTTCTATTTTGAACAGTATTGAAGCATTGACAGATGTTCGGAATTATAGCCAGCCTTCCAATGGTACTAGTCAGTAAGGATTACTGTCATTGGTTGTGGGAAGGGTTAGCTAGAAGACTACAGCCTTTTTTTCAACACTTCTTAAAATGCTAGACAATTGTATTATCTTGTTTTGCTGATTTTCTTGTCAATATGCCAAGATTCTTTTATAAAAAACATGAAATTTGGGTTAATTTGAGTTGTAGTTTTTTAAAACCTACAAAAACATTTTGTTTAAACTAAGAATTTTTTATCTGAACACAGTGTTTGTTTTACACTCATCTTTTTATTAAACTATTTTTGGGTAGAATGTTTAACAGGGATTATATTTGGGTGGCCCAATGAATGTATTTTAATGATGCACTTGTGTTGACAAGATATGATCAGTAATGTTAGAATGTTTATTAACACACGTTATAGGAATCTTGAAAACAGAGAAAAGGATATTCTACTACTAGTATTTGAATACTGTAACTTGTGATCATTGTAAATGTGTTTAAATCTTCATGAGCAGAGCACGGAGAAGCGATAGACCAGCTGCTCATAACGTTCATTCATCTTAGCAATTAGGATGAAGGTAGTTTTTAAGTGCAGTGCACCGTTGATGTGCATATAATGATCATGGCCAGTTATCTATGCACATCGGCTACACATCTGGCACTCAGTCATTTCTTTGTCTGTTCTGTAGGTGTACCAGAAGTTTTTGTGTGGGAAATGTCAGGAGGCCAAACGGAAGACAGTTTTATGTCTGTCTGGTGTGGCTGTTGGTAACCAAGCCCTGAAACCTCCTTGTCAGTACCTGTGAGAAACAGGGCAGCCTATGCTACATGTTCCTGCTAATTAAGGCACTGATGACTGTCTGTTAAGTGGATTGTCAGCAGTCTGCTACCAAGGGAAGGTGACATGTTGGAAAAACCATCTGTGAGACGAAATCTCATTACTGTCATTTCTTGAGAGGCACGAGAATTAACTTTTCAGAAAGAATTTTAAATGAGATTGAAATCTGTATCTAGTGGTAGAAAAAAATATTTATTTCATAATATTTGAAATTGGGTTTAACGTCGTACTTGAGAATATTTTGCTCATATGACGACGTGCATGCGTGTGTATGTGTATGTGTATGCGGCTGCTTGTACTAGCCCAAACTTAAGCTGGTTTTATAGCGCTAGTTCACTGAGATACCATGCTGCAGTGAAGCATGAATACCCCACTCAGACACATTATACTTACTCCGAGCCGACAAGTCCTTGTTGTACCCATAATTGCCGAGCGTCAGGCAGGGACCAACAAGTACCATATTTTAATGTCTTTTGGTATGATGCGGTTGGGGATCGAACCTGTGACCTTCCGCTCTCGGGCAGGACGCTCTAACCACTACACCACGGAGGCGGTCCCCTACCTCCCAGACCCTAGAAAATAAGAATTAGAGCTCTACTGTAATGATTTGGCAAGTATAGATTAGCTCACAAATGAATAATTGTTTTTCAGGCTCCATTTGTATTTTTGTGGATATATTTTTAAAAAGATGACTTTATATGGGGAACTTAATGACAGTCTAATGGATATGGTGAACAAACTTGTACAACAAACTAATGGACTTAACACTTTTAACTGTTAACAGTATAAGAATCTAGTTCAGAATGTTGCTCTATACAATAAACAGAACACTATATGCTTCATTAGTTTGCCTATTCACAAAATCCCGCAGGAGTATGTGAAAACCCTGTGTATAACTGAATTTACTGTTCCACATGGACACAAATGTCAGTAGATAATGATGTGTAGATCAAACTAGAAACACTCAGTGTCACTATTGTCCATGACAATTAACAGTGCTCATCTCAATTAGCAGGAAATCAGCGATTGTAAAGTAGTGATGACTGTTAGAGATGCTTATCTAACAAGTGGACTTACACATCAAATCTGGTAAATAGACATGAATACATACTCAGGGTTTAACCCCGACTCACAAAAAGTATTAATTTTAGGAGTCCTTGCAGACAATGTGAGGGTTCTGTGGAGTAAGGGTATAGACAAATGTATGTTTTGATCATTCTTAAGAGCCTGGAATGAATCATTGATCATATGGACTGATGGATGAAATGATGCACATAACTGTGTTGTTGGTACAGTGAATAAAATTGTGTGTCCCTCTGGATGCAGTGAATTTTTTTCTCCATATATTCTCTACATTTGTGTGAACTGGATGCAGAATGTGCATCACATAAAACCTTGCATACTTCTTAATTGCAGAGATGGTTTTGTGATATTTTGGTTCAATGTTTATTAATTCTAATTTTAATTCAGTAAGGGAGACATATTCTCTAGTCATTTTGAAGTATGGATATCATAGTGGTATTCATGCTTCCCTTGGAGTTAAGTATTTCCAAGTTTTACCTTTTTCTAAAGGTCACAGATACATGCTTATTTTTTTGAGTTGTCTCTAGATTACCACAGTTTCTGAAATGAAGAAAGTCTCTGTGCTCCTTTTCATTATATTTCATTATTATAATTCAGGAACTGTTGTTTTGTTGTTGTTGTTGTAAAATATGTTCATTTCAGAGACTAGATGTTAGTCCAGGGGTATACCTTGTTTGTTGTTTAATGCTGCACTCAGCAATATTCCAGCTATATGGCAGCAGACTATAAATATTCAATCTGGACCAGACAATCTAATGATCAACATCATGAGCATCGATATACACAGTGTGGATATGATGACATGCATGAACCAAATCAGTGTGCCCGACCACCCAATCCTGTTGCTGAAGACTAGTTCTAACCTGGCTGGATATGTGACACCATGTAACAAAAAAGATTTTCTGTCATGCAGTTTCTTCTGGCTCAGAACTTATCAATCAACCCTCAGATCACAGCATGTCAGCAGGATGTTGGAGGGATAGCCTGAGATGATACGGGTCTAGTCAGACCAGTCAAAGATGTGAAATCCACAATGAAGGATATGTTGCTTACAGACCTAGAAACATTATCAGAGCAAATGCATCTGGGTTTTAAACTAAACGTTATGTGAATTGACTGGAGTTGATTTTAGATTCAGATTACACATTTCCTGGAAAAAACGTTACAGATGTTTGGGAATTTCATTTAAATAGCTTGCAACGCTGTCAAAATTTGTCAACATACCATGTAAACAGCAGAATATTTCTGTCTCACATTAACCATATAGTATCATGATGTACTTGTATAGCCTTGTGAATGGGAACACGCTTAATGGTGGACATCCTTTATCCTAGACTAACACTCAGTCCCTGAATATTTATAATTTTGATAGTAACAAATAAACCCATTTAAATTGAAAAGGAGCCCCAGTTAGATGGAAGATCCTGAACCTGGGGAATTCTAAACTTGCTTCATTTAGGGTTTTAACATTGCAGGGAGGGCTACACAGAAGGGAAAATGATGTGGTTCAGGGACTGTGAGACAGACTAGCTTATCCTTGCTCCAATGCTGTACTGAATGAAAAGCCCATATGTAATCCTTTAAGTGATCTTTAATGAAGCAAGTCTAAATAAGCAGACAGTGACAACTTTTTCATATGATTTATATTATCTGAACTAATAATTATTGTCTCAGAGACTTGTGCGAGTCTAGACATAATTAGTCATGACTAAGCGATAATGAGTAGAAAGCAAGCCCAGCCTTCTTCAGTAGTGCGGTTCGTGGGAAAACCCATTCAGATGCCTAACTTATTTCCCAAGAATTTTCAACACCAGCAGAAACTAGGTGTTGCAAACAAAGAAGTCAGACTGCTGTCAAGTTCTTTTCTGCATCTTGAAATTACAATAACAACAGCGGCATTTTTAGAGTTAAAGGGCTCCAAGAGAAATGCTCGGTAGAAAACTGACATTATTGATATAATGTTGGGTTTGGCAAAGGTGCTTATCTTGGTGTTGTTTATCCCAACACTTACACAACCAGGAAGTCACTAGCTACTGTGCATGATGTAATTAGAAGGCGTGAAACAAAATAATTAACTGGTGATGTACAGATAGGAAATGTTATGAGATTGTAGGCTTGGTATCTGTTCGTGATTAGTCTGTGCCATCAAGAAGATTTCATTGGAATGGGAGTGTCCATATTAAATTGCCGAAGTGTTAAACTGTGGTGCAGTGGGTTTCAACGATTTTCTGGGATCCATATATATAATTATCGCTCGAATCTGTTTTACCAGATAGTTGATAATTATTCTTTGGTGTTGATGTTTTATGTTTTGTGATTGATAAGGGATGAGGAAGACCTTTTTGAATCATAAGATCTGCTTAGGAAATGAGCAAAACTCCAGAAATTGTTATGAAGTTTTATCTAAACATTCATACTTGCTTGGATGTAGTTCTTTATGTGGTGTAAATATATATTATGTATGGGGAAAAAATACCAGCACCTTGAGTAAGCACTAGTTGCCTGGATATGTGCGCTATATAAATATCGTATAATAATAATAATAATAATGTATAGTTTTTAAGTACCAATTATGTCGATAATTGATTGTACGAAGTTAATGTATGGAATAAATCCTACCGGTGTTGTGCGATGGATTTATTGTGTCAGCTATGACTTACTAAAAATAATCAACAGGAAACACATTTCATTCATTATGAGAAATGCCAGTATGGTAAAAATGACTGATTTTTATAAAACATCTGTTTTCACAGATTCTGCTAGATTTATGTCTGTTGTGTGGAAATAATGTTAATCAGAATCATATGTGCCTTAGAGCTACATGTTAGCAAGAATGAGAGGTTTCTAGGGATGGAACATTAGTGAATACTTGCTCAAACCAGAAGACATTCTGTCTCTTGGAAATCCATTGAGATATTGAATAACTGAGAACATACATGCAATATTAGATACAGACAAAAAAGATTCAGGGTTAGAATTGGTCTCCAACAACCAGTGCTTGTCATAAGAGTCAGGAATTGGGTGGTCAGACTTGCTGGGTTGGTTGACTCATAACATTGTTTCCCAGTTGTGTAGATTGATTTGACTAACAACTAGTCTCTGAAATGAACATATTTTACAGAAAAAAAGCTCATAGTAAAAAAAATAAAATATATTGAAAAGGAGCCCTGAGACTTTCTTCATTTTCTGAAGCTGTTGAAATCTAGACTTGCCATATTTTCTAGACTTGCATGGGCTTTCTTGGATATATTTGCTGCAGGGGCTGTATGACAGACTATAGATTGATGTGAGTCACTGGATTGTCTAGTCAAGACTCGATCATTTCTATGTATTTATAGTGCCATTATATAGCTGGACTATTGCTGAATGTGGCATTGAACAACAAAGAACAACAGCAACAAAAACAAACGTACACAAAAGATGGGCTTAGTCTAGTCGCCGTGTTTGCAATTTCTGTTGAATATGAACTTCCTGGTCCTTCAGCCTGACTGTGGAGTATTAATTTAATCAAAACCAGTCTTGATGATAAAAGGCAAGTGTTGGGTTTCAAGTTGTAGATAGTGGATAGCCAGAACACATGTTTGACAACATTGTTAGAATAAGTTAAAGCTTGCAATAATGATTGTGGTTTTGATTAAAATTATTTTTAAAACAAAGTAGGTAGACGTTTTTAATGATTTTTTGATAATAATTTTCAAGCAACTGAGTTGCAAAGGTGTTGTAGTTTTGGTTTCTACTTGTAGTTCTATGTGTGGTATTTGTTTCGCGACAATGAGGAAACGAATGAAGATCTGGGTTAGATTTGACCTTCAACAACCCATTCTTGTAATAAAAGATGACTAACAAGATCAGGTGGTCAATCTCGGTTAGTGCATTTCATTGTATTCCAGTTACATGTTCATGATGTCACTCACTGGATTGTCTAGTCCAGACCTGATTATTTACAGACCACTGTCATATAGCTGGAACATTACCGAGTGTGGTGTTAAACAACAGACAAACATACTTCCTATCTGTGAAAAAATGTTTCAGTTGTGTAATGGGAACTACCTGAAAACATTTAAATCTAAAAGTTGCTATGGTTGTAATAAGGAATTGATTACCAATCACCATTGTCATTAAATAGTTGGGAAGTCAGTTTTCAGATGATCAGCGACACTGGCCCTTTGAGCACATCGGTTTTGACAGAAACTAGATAGAAGAGCCTATGGTATTTTCATACAGCCTGAATTCCATTAGATATTTGAAACTTTTAGTAGCTACCTGCTGGGATCAAATTCTGATGCTGTCGAGGCATGCTGCATTCTTTTCTAATTAATTAAATGTGAAAAAAACATGTGAAGTCTATTCTTGATGCAGAAACTAACTACAGCTGCTTGTAGTTGGGTGGAAGGGCCAAGCAGAGTATAGTTCAAGCAGTGTAATTGGTAGAGAAGCTAGTTGTCTGTCTCAAAGTCCCTGAGCCACACTAATTTCCCTTCTGCCTAGCCCTTTCTACAATGCTAGAGCCCTTAATGAAGCAAGTCTAGATTTCCTCAGGTTCTGAATCTCCCTTCTCACTGGGGCTCCTTTTCAATATAAAAGGAATTGATTGTTTCTATCAAAATTATATATATTCAGAGACTAAGCGTTAGTCTAAGAATCTCCAATCTCACTGTAAAACTTTTCAAGTAATGATATTTGTGTTGTCCATGATGTTACCTTGAATTTGAACTCCAGTGAATTCAGAATAGAACATGGTGATTCATTAAGAACAGCTGAAAGGAAACATTTTGTTGCCAGGAAACGAAAAATAACATCCCATGGCATATTCTTCCGTTTATAAGCAACAGTGCCCTTTCTCCTGCTCTGCATGCATGAATCATTGTCTGGAAGGATATCTGTGTGAATGAAGCAAAAATATTACACATGACATGTCATAGGTTACAGGGAATTAACATTAGAATTATCATTGTTCATTGTTCATGTTGGTGAGTTGGGTTAAATCTTTGGGATTTCAGAGATTGTTTTGGGGATTGATACTTATCAAGTAATATTGTTATAGTCATTGTCAGGGGCATGGGGCACATTCATTTTAGATGTGACAGTTCACTCACTCACTCACTCACAATAGTTGTATTGTTTACTTAATGAGATTTCATTAGTTTCTAATCATGCCCTTTCATGATTCCATATTGAGAGCTGTATTGCATTACAGCCAGTGCTAACATCAATCAGATAGTAGAAAAGCATGTAGAATGTTTATCACTAGGTGTGAACCAGTGCAGGAGACTTCACAGTGGATGGTCACCAAGATTAAACTGTCATTTTTTTTTATTTAACAGACAGTACACTGAAAATACTATGGATGTTATCAAACCAATGGTGAAGGGTCCTTTTCATAACCCAAATATTACTAACATGATTTTGTGATTACTCATCTAGGGTACCACTGCAACTACCCACTATTTCTAACACTGAATGAATTAGCACATTTAACAGACCAAGGACACCAGGTGGTCACAAGCTGAATCAGCGCATTCAGTCAGTAAGGACACCAGACAGTGGCATACTGGATCAGTGCATTCAATAGATCAAGGACACCAGGTGGTCACACAAACATAACTGAATCAGCACATTTAATTACCAAGGACACCAGGTGGTCACAAAACTGAATAACTTAATCAACACATTCTGTCAGCAAGGACACCAGACAGTCGCATACTGAATCAGCACATTCAGTCAACCAAGGACACCAGGTGGTCTCAACCGGGATGAGTAGCTTCTTCTGACTGATGATTGCAGGTGTTCAATAAATGGATGCTGAACAGCCCCTTCCAGTGGTAGCCCAAATCTACTTGTGTACAGTAATGTCCATGATCACTTGGTTTCCTCATAGCTTGGCCTTGGGCTGGATGTCCTCTGATGACTTCATCTACATGGCTGCTTATTGAATTAATTACCTTTGTCTGGGGCATAGATTAACAGGTCACAGAAAACCAAGACAACAGAATATAGGTGCTCGTAGAGGTCACATGTGCCATTTTGAACACGGAATGGTTACATGGTTACAAGGCTTATCATGGTTAATTTCACATACATAAATCCTGTGTTATGCTTTGTTTGTATTAGATATTATATGTACAATCCATATTTATGAGTCAGTAACCTTTAAAGATGTCTATACCTATGAAGATCTGGGTTTTAATTGGTCTTCAGCAACCCATGCTTGTTGTAAGAGGCGACTAATGGGATCGGGTGGTCAGACTCGCTTGTTTGATACATGTCATCGTATCCCAATTGTAGATCGATGCTCATGATATTAGTCACAGAATTGTCTGGTCCAAATTCAGTTACTTACAGACCAGAAAAATAGCTGGAAAATTGTTGAGTGCGATATTGGACAACAAACAAACAAACAAAAATCACTATTGGAAACTCTGACACCATTCTTTGCAAAGGGAACATTAATCCAGCAATCACAACAATTCTTGTTGGGTCATTCAGCCATGCCATGATCCACAACTCCATAGTTTGAGTCCTAGGTTAGACCTGAATATTATCCTTGGTTTATCAGGTGAGTGGTGGTGCTCTCTGTCTTTTCTGTGTGGAATGACTGAAACACTATAGATTAACTTATCTTTATGAAAATATTTCATGCACAATACAGTTCTCTACACTAAATAATGTTTCTTCTAATTCGGTTTAGTTCTGTTAGACATGCTCTGTTATGATGTGGATTGGTTTTGGTGTCATTACATTTGTATATATTTCATTGTCCTGGTGCACGACTACAAGCAACTGAGCTCTTCTAACAGTCACAGTTAGCATAATCATTCGAAACAGAGAAGCACTGCTGTTATGTTTTTGCTCACATGCCCACATCAATCAGTCCTGTGTTTTGACAAACTGAGAACTGGTGTAATCATCATGTATTCTAAGGAAAGCACTACATACTCCAAAAAACCAGTCATTCATTACAATGAGAACTCATCAGTACAGGGATTGTGATGTTGACAGCAATGTCTTATATCAATAAAGATTTCAATTGTTTCAGGTTTTTGTTATGGGATTCTTCTCGTTGAAATAAATGGATCTGAATGTGCTTCTGGTTTCATTTAGGATATCCGCTCTCTCAGTTCATAAAGCTGGTGATGGAGCTATCATGTAGGTAGAATGTGTCTGCGTGTGATGGTAGAAAAGAAACAAGCAAAAAATACTTTTGATTTGCACAGTCAGTATGCATACTCTATGATTCTGTACAATACAGGTAGACTAGCGTATGGCCTCTGAGAATATATTATGTATAAAAAAACAAACAGCACCATCTAAATTGAAAAGGAAAACTTGTGAGATGGAAAATTATGATAATCAAGACTTGATCATTTAGCACAATAGCATTTTAGTAAGGGTTTAACAAAATCAAAAGTAAAATGGTTAAAGGACTGCCTTTATACTGCTATCCTTGCCTAGACTAACATTATGTCACTAAAAACAAATAATTTTGATAGACTGACTGACTGACTGAGTTTGGTTTTACGCTTTTAGCAATATTCCAGCAACATCATGGCGGGGGACACCAGAAATGGGCTTCACACATTGTACCCATGTGGGGATTCGAACCCGGTCTTCGGCGTGACGAGCCAACGCTTTAACCACTAGGCTACCCCGCCGCCTCTAATTGTGATAGAAACAGAATAAGGTCCATTTATTGAATTGGAGATTCAGTATGATGGGAGACTCCCCAAACTGAAGAAAATGTAGACTTGCTTGATTTAGGTCTTGCAATACAGTAAAAGGTGGGCAGAAGGGAAACTAATCAGGTGAAAGGACTGTTAGAGACTTGCTACTGTACAGTAGTCAGCCCTGTTTGTGTAAGTGGGTGTCTGGCAAGGTATGAGATGGCTGCCACCAACCAGGTGTCAGATGATTGGACTACAGTAAACATTATACAAACAGTCTGGAGTCAAACCAGGGTCAAGAGGTGCTGGTACACAGATGCTGGATGAACCTGTCCATCTGTGCTGTGCTGGGATAGTGTGTGGAGAATCATGAATTTGTGTGGAGTGATGGTGTTCTGTGCTGTGTAAAGAGTTCAAATTAATTATTAATTTTAAGGAATTGACATTTTAAAATATTCTTAATAATTGTACGAAATGGTAGGTTTCAATCTACGAAACTGTTGTTTGATGTATTGTAATTGTTTGCCTTACACTTGTACTGTAATGATAGGAATTAAAAATGATTAAGGAAAATTGATGAGGATGAATATATATTTTAGGTTTCTTTCTAAAAGTGAATTTAGTACCTGAATTGAAAAATTGTATGAGGTGTTTGGATTTAGAGCAAGGTTGAATTAGAGGATATTTTGAAGATAAATTTATACTACCTTAAACTAAAATGGTTTCGTGTATAAATACTCTGTTTAAATGTCACTTGTCATGTCTTGAATCATGGAGTCAGATGTATTCATTTACAACAGATCTTGTCTATCTGAACCTTAAGGGACAACACTGCAGGTTTGGGAACAATGCACTTTTTCGGATTTCAATTAGTGCTGTGAGGGGGATAGTTCTGATGTTGCCATACAGCTAGGCTAATGAGTTAATCTAATTAGCCAACACTTCACCAGGGGACTACAAGCACTATCACATATAATTAGAGCTCAGTTCCAAAGTGGCAATCACCATTGTTTATGTTCATGGACATTCTCATGCACAATAGCCATTTTACCGCAAAACTTGAAACTTGACAAAATTATATGGATTTTCTTCAAATTTTCATGGGATTAATTTCTTAAAGGAGATGCTAATACGTACACAAACCCAAAAATAACTTTGAGGATCGTGAACCGTTCCTAAGGAACATAATG
Organism: Haliotis rubra; assembly: GCF_003918875.1. Taxonomy (NCBI): domain Eukaryota; kingdom Metazoa; phylum Mollusca; class Gastropoda; order Lepetellida; family Haliotidae; genus Haliotis; species Haliotis rubra. The sequence continues at coordinate 2,108,010 of NW_025766968.1, read as the reverse complement.
AACCAACTCATAAAGTCTGACTACCCAATCCTGTTAGTCACTTCATATCCCTGTTTTGTTTGTTTGTTGTTTAATGCCACACTCAGCAATATTATATCTATATGGCGGTGGTCTGTAAATAGTTTAATGTGGGCCAGGCAATCCAGTGATCAACATCATGAGCATTGATCTATGCAGTTTGGATACGATGGCATGTGTCAGCAAAATCAGCAAACGTGACCACCCGATCCTGTTGCCTCTTATGACTAGTATGGGTTGATGAAGACCAATCCTAACCTGGATCGAAGTTAATGAAAGTTACAGAATTTGCCAACATTTCAAAATATGAAGAGGATGAATAACATGAGTTGTTATGACAACCTACATCTTCTTCGTTGTGAGTAATGAGTTATTTTGCCGAAACATTGTGAAAAGGCAGAATTACTGTTGGTGGGATGTAGTGAATTTGGACATTAATGGCTGTTTGAGCACAAACTCTGTAGAGATAACACATTTTGTTCTAGTTTTTCCAAGAAACAATAGAGTACCATACAGTACACACAGGAGGAAATCAGTACTCTGACAATGGAAGAAGGATGCTGAATAGCAACATGTCTGGACAGCTCTGATTTCAGTTAACTAATTAAGACTAAGTAGATATGTAAAGCTGTCCTACATTCTTGTCAAACTGTATCTATGTTCTAGTGCATCATATACACCATAATGAAGCTGATATCTGTGTATGTTGTAGCTAACTAATATGCATATTTTGCTGAATTTTCCAAAGAAATTACATTTCTAGTTCAACCTTAAGTCTAAGAGCAAGTCAGAAAGTTGCTGAGTTTTCCATAAGGTTCTCGACAAGTATAGTGAAAATATGGTGACTTGGAAAATATTCTGCTGGTATTGCAAAGTTGTTTTGAAGTACGACACGAATTTTGTGATGAACAGTTAGGACTTTCAATATTTATTAACTTTTGATAGCAATTTCTCCTAAAACAATCATAAAGACATTGATTATCACAAGCACTGTTCTGAAAAATGAACCAATCAAGTAGGAAATATGTTAATATTAGACTCCTGTCAGCTTTCTAAAAAGCTTGATTTGTCCTAGAAGTCAATAATTGTTCAAAGAACAGACAGCTCCAACAAAGTCAGTAATTGTTCAAAGAATAGACAGCCCCAGCAGTGAAAGAAAGTGAAACAAGTTCAGTGTCAACTGTTGGAAGATGGTAATAGGCACCATTTTGACAGCACTGACAGCAGTAAGCTGACAGATACCCCATCCTGTTTGGAGAATTCTGTACATTGCATCCTCCAACCTGAAACTGTGACTATGCTAGGAATCTCTGACAAAGCAATTACAGGCCGTGTCAGCTTGGCCCAAAGGTCAGCATATGCTGCTGAAGCTGTAGCTCTTCTCCAGGGATTTCAATGATCTGTTTCAAATCATCACTGGTGAGTTACCTTGGACACCTCATCTGCAAGAAACCAATTGGACTGGACTTCCCTTCAAAGGTATATTCAGGAGGATGGCCAGCAGCAGATATCGAATGAAAAGGCTAAACTGCAAACATGGAATGAAAAAGCTTAGCAGATCAGTACAATTATTGATACAGCGTGCTGGTATTTTTATGAGTCTCCAGAGCTCTGTTTGATTAAACGGAACCTTTGGGAATGTATCTTTGATACAGTTTGGTTCTGAGAAGAAAGACAAAGCTGCATGATATGCTGTTCTGAAGTTGATGACCTTGACCTCCCGTCATGGCAGGTGATTCAACAGAACAGGTTATGCTCATACATTTTCTCAGACCCATGTTTTTTATCTTTTTAAAATTTATAAGGCCAAGTTACAAATATGTGTGTTTATTTTGTTATGTAGGATATTCCAGTGTCAAAAGGCCAGCCAATTTGTTTTAGAATTTAAAAAAATAAATTTAAAGACACTTTGCATTGCACTCCGTTTACAGTGGTAACTAAAAGACACTTTGCATTGCACTCCGTTTACAGTGGTGACTAAAAGACACTTTGCATTGGACTTCGTGCACAGTGGTGACTAAAAGACACATTGCATTGCACTCCGTGCACAGTGGTGACTAAAAGACACATTGCATTGCACTCCGTGCAAAGTGGTGACTAAAAGACACTTTGCATTGCACTCTGTGCACAGTTGTGACTAAAAGACACTTTGCATTGCACTCCGTGCACAGTTGTGACTAAAAGACACTTTGCATTGCACTCTGTGCACAGTGATGACTAAAAGACACTTAGCATTGCACTCTGTGCACAGTGGTGACTAACAATAATTTATGAGGTTAGGTACATCAATTTGTCCTTTTACATGTTTCTTTTTACATTTTCTTTTGAAAGAATTATCCATATGAATGCCTAATTCTTGGACATTTGACATCAACATACTTGAGATGTCTAGTACAAAAATCTGAACCAGAAGCATCTGTATCAAGTAACCAAGATTCTACCCACTCACTTTAAACTGTCAGGAGATTTCCGCATAAAAATATCCAAGTTGCTTCCTACTCACTCTGCCCTACATCTCCAAACAGTGGATCTAGACACACTGAAATAGTACACTTTGTCTGCAATTGATGGGCTAACATTTCTCCGCAGTGAAAAGATAAGACATGGTTATGTAAAAACTGTCAAACCACGTCTGTGACCTCTTTCACTCATAAAGGCTAGATCTTACATTGGTATATGACAGCTGGAATAGAGGGATTTAGAAAAATGGTATGTAGGTTCTTATTTTGCCTGAGGATCATAGTTATTGATCAAAATAATAACGACCCTTCCATATGTGAGTAATGCGTCCCCTCCTCATAAAGGACCTTCCACAGGCAATGGGTCACTTGATCTGGGTATTCACACCAGTCTGATGCTGTGTGGCTTCGCAGTGTTTGATGATAATGTAGATGTGCATCAGTAACATCTGAAGTGACACAAACCATATACACCAAGCTGTTCAGACTGCCATATGAAATCTCTCATCCACTTGGGAAAGGTGTCCTGTCTCTGGAGGCCATGGCTGGAAGGGCGATGAGAGCGGCTGGTCGATCTCATTAACAGTTAAGACTGGGTCAGTGCACAAAGCCAAGGTCATCCGTCAAGTGGACAGGAAGTATCTTCAAGAGCTTAAGTGTCTTTACAGACTCATTGCAGACTTAACACATGCTGAGTCTGGGTTCATCACAATGTAATCTGACAGGCTGACTTGATGACCCTGGGAGACAACAAAACAATTTGAGATCGAATGTTTTTATTAATGGGGTTGCAGTAGACTAACATGGCTGGTAACTAGTGTATGTTATGATTGTCGACTGAAGGTTATAACAATATAGGCAGTATGTTTATATTTGTAGTTTATTGAATATTGCCACTTATCCATCATGGAATTCTATGCAATATCTTATCTTATCCTATCTTGTGACTGAAATAATGTTGATGTGACTTACATTAATCTCACTGAAGGTATATGAAGTCAGCTAAGTTTAATAGTACACATTCTTCAGTCCATCTTCAGCTGTCCATTTTGATGTAATACCATGTTTGGCATTTTCTTCATACGCCTTTGAGGCCACAATTACAATTGTATGGGGTTTTTCCTGAAGGTATCGGCCATAAATTGTACTCATTGGGCCATTGGTACTTGCAACAGACCATAAATTCAATAAAACCTTAAACTGATTCCAACTGATTTAACATTGAACATCAGACAATTTTTCAGTTATCAGCATATATTGTTGTGTTAACTTAATAAACAAATTGTAAATGATATTGTTATTGTAAGGATAGCCTTGGGCATTGATACATGCATTAAGAATGCAATGTAATCAGACATATTTTCTCACACAAGTTTGGATGACAAGTTTCAGTTTACATGAAATAGTTGGAGTACTACCATAAGATTAGTTAAGATAATCTTTGCATGGTATTCCATAAGGAACATTGGCAATATTATATAGACTACAGATATAAACACACTAGGTAAAAAGAAATAGAAATACATAGATACATTCCACATATAAATGAAGTACATTATATAATTTCCATTTTGAAAACATATAGTATGATGACATGGTAACAGTATGAGGGGTGAGGAGACTATGATGATGTAAGGAATTTATTTAAAAATGTAGATATGATGACATATCTTGGAGCTTCTGTCTGGACATCCGTTTGTAAGAATTGTTCCTTTTTGTAGAGTGATTCTTGATCATGTTAGACCATATGTAAGTAGGTATAAAGCATGTGTTCCTGCTTCTGATAATGACCACAGTCGCCAATTACTGTAATAGCCCGCAGATAACTGGAGATGTGATATAAGAGATGCTGGCATTAACGCCAAGGCAGATGGGCCAAGGCACGTGGTTGTGATTTTCTGCCATGCCAGATTTCTAGTTACCAATCTTCAGGCAGTTGATTGGCCATGGCCTTTTAGCTGTAACAAAACACTTGATGGTGCCCAGATTTGAACTTTCACAGGGGCAATTGAAAGTGTAATTAGTGCAGTGATTCAGTCTACATGGCCTATATTGTATATTGAGCATGCAACCAGGAATATCTATATATAGCTCAAATTATGGCATAATGGTAGGGCAGTGTTTATGAATGGATTTACTGCTTTCTATAATTGCTACGTAACTCAGGATAGCCTGATGCAAATTCTTAAAATAAACTATTTCCTTAGCAACCTTGTTCTTAAGTGATCATTCTGGAAACAACAAAATGTTGGTGTTTAAGCAGAAGTAGGATAGCCTAGTGGTTAAAGCATTCACACATCGTGCTAAAAACCTTGAGTTTCATTCTTCACATGGGTACACTTAAACTAACACTAAGCCTCTGAATACATGTGTATATATATTTTGATAGTAGCACATGAACCCAGTTAAATTGAAAAGGAGGCTGAACCTGAGGAAATTTAGTCTTGCTTCATTCATAGCTTTAGCATTGCAGGGAGGGCTTGGCAGTAGGGAAAAAAATGTGGTTCAGGGACTGTGAGACAGACTAGGGTACCCTAAGTAAAGCCCATTTCTGGTGTCCAGTGCTGTGATGTTATTGGAATACTGTTAAAATGCCAAACTCACACACTCACTCACTTCTACACATGGATTTTTAAGTTAAAGCAAACATGTTTCTTCTAAATAAGTAGTTTACTCTACATGAAAGAAAAGGTCTTCATGCCAAAAGAAAGGTCTTAATGCCAAAAGTTATCAACAGTATTTCATGGGAACAATAAAAGCAGAAAGATCCTTTCTATAACCATCAGTACAAACTCTTTGCTATATCTACAAATTAGGTCATTACATTTCCTTACACTAGTCCTTTAAACATGATATGGGAGAAAAACTTTAAAAATATGAACAAGTCAGACTCAGATAGTGAACTGAATCAGGGCCTTTAGCAGGTGTTAGCTATGATGAGAGAACAACCCCAACCACTGGGCTACCATACCATCCCTAAAATATGATGATAATTTGTAACATTTGATGTATACTCAACCTATTGAAATCATATATTTTGTCTATTGCAGATTCATCAAATTGCAAACAAACTATAACTTTCTAATGCTGGCTTATGTTATCATATCTGTAGGAAAGCAGCATTTTAAGGTGGGGAAAACATGAAACATGACCTTGAAATGAGTACGGCTTCAAACAGGCGTGACTCTTTTATCCTGCTGATCCAAACAGGAATTGTCAGAACTTGACTTCTCCTTGCTCTTTGAAAAAGGTTAATCTGAAAGCATTAGACAATGGAAAATAGTGACCTTCTTTGAAGCTTTTTTAGTTTGCCATGGAATGGTAGTGGTATTTAAAGTAGGTGGTAACTCGGTATGAAGATAATTGTTGATGAGACAACGTTGACATCATGTTGATAATCATTTCAGAAGGTGCATTTACAGAACCATTTCAAGTCAGCTTCAAAAGGAACATCCAAATGATGGGTTTGAGATGTCAGAGAGAGTGTTTGGAGAAAAAAGATTAGGGTGTTGGGTATCTTGATTCCTTTTATGATAATATGGTTGCTAAAAGCATTTTCAACTTCATATTGAAAAAAATACACACTTAACTCTGTTTGCTGTTTTTGGATCATATTTAAAACTGTTATATTGGCAATAGAAACACATTAAAAGTCAAGTATATTTTATAGTGAGTGAGTGAGTATGGTTTTATGCCACTTTTTGCAATATTACAGCAATACCACAGCGGGGGACACCAGAAATGAGCTTCACACATTGTGCCCATGTGGGGAATCAAACCTGGGTCTTCGGCGTGACGAGCAAACGCTTTAACTACTAGGCTACCCCACCGCCCCAGTATATTTTATAGTGATTAAGGAACATGACAGTTAGAAATGTACAATGGGCTCTGCTTTGATGGATTTCTTATTATTGTGGAATAGGTTTGTTTTGCTTTTATTTAGGAAAGGTAATTAAAATTCAGTACAATGTCATTGGGATTTACCATGTGTACACACGCAAATGAGATTACAGATCTCATGACAGTCTCTTGATAGTTTCAGGGCGGTGCGGTAGCCTAGTGGTTAAAGCTTTTGGCTGTCACACTGAAGACACGGGTTTGATTCTGTGAAGCCCATGTCTGGTGTCCTTGACTGTGACATTATTGTGATATTGCTAAAAGTAGCATTAAACCATACTCACTCACTATTGAAGTTCCAGCAAACATGAGACAGATATGACATTCACATTGACATTCCTTCTCCTTCATGCATCCCATTATGTGATAACGTGACAGTGATGCCTAAATATTACTTCACAACTGGTCAAAATGAGTCCAAGAAGGCTTTCTAACTTGTAAACATTTGTTAACATCCTTGGTATACTTGTCTATATCTGGTCAAAACCAAGAACCCATTTTGGGGAGATGAAAGATTCTGAATGAAATTGTATGGAGCCCAAACACAATGTTCTTGGAGCCCAAGGGCTCTTTGTTCAAGTAATTCTCAGATGGGAGCAGGAAACAGATTGGGAATCGATTTGGAATTACAGTATGAATTCATTTAGAAGGAATTTCAGCATAAATTATCTATTTTGGTGAACACTTGAATTAGAATGTTTCATATTTCAGTGTCATTAAGATAATAGAAAGGCTTTAAATTTCAAAAACAACCAGTGCCTTTGACTGTCAGGAGGTCCTGGTCAGTGGTTCAGGAAGAAAAGATGACCATCCATTTGCAAGAATTATGGGTCCCTTGGTCCTATATTTCTGAAATACTAGGCTCATATTTCTTACAGATAATATGTTACTATCCCCATAAATATCAATTTATATGAAGCTAATGTGTGATCTAATTATTTTCATAGGCTGTTATAAACAAGGCAGAAGCTATTCTGAATCAGAATTTATGTTGGTGTCATCTGAGGAATGTAGTTCTATTTCGTTGTGACTTTTATGAGAACTGTTTTGATCAAATCTGTAGAAGAACCCAGATGTAGTTCTACCATGCTTGTTGTGACTTTTATGAGAACTGTTTTGATCAAATCTGTCTGGTTTTCCTTTGTCACTGGCCTCACCATGATTCTTGAAATGGTCTCCAGATGCTGGTTCTACCAGACAGACCTCCACAACAATATGATGACCTTGATAAACTGACTTTGACAGTAGTGTGATGACCTTGATAAACTGAATACTTGTTTGTTTGCCGGATGGGTTGTAGGGTTGTCATATAACTTTTCACTACAGTAATTAAGATTTGTCAGCGTTTTAGCCTTGATAACACATGAGTTTTGTCATGGAAGCATTATCGTGTGCAGTTGTATTTACTGAAGATTTACTATCAGCATTATGAAATATTTTCAGGTAATGCTTCAAAACATTTCATGTTCCAATGAAGACTACATGTTTGTTCCCTTGTAGGAAAATGTATTGTAAAATATACTGATTCAGCTGTTTTGTATAGAGTACTCTAGTGTTGGTTTAACAGATACAAGTTAAACTAAGGCCAGACCAATTATATTTCTTAGTTTTACGGATCTGCCGGTCGTATTTTTTCAAGATTAAGACAAATAAAACTTAATTTTCCCCGCTCAAAAAATAAAATCCTAATGTTAATGGATACAAGTGAAATACTCTTGAAATCAGTGTGAAACCTAAACTCACTCAACTTATTTTTAGTTGATAGAAACAAACCAAAAGAGTTAACATGGAAACTCATGTGGGTTTTTGCTTTGACTGGTGATTTCTTTTAGTTATTTTCCCCTTCTGCCTTTAGGATTTCTGAGGACAAAAATCTGTAAAACAAGAAATAAAATTGGTCTGGCCTGATGATGTTTTAATGGATGCCTTGTCAGTGACTGGCAAATGAACATCAAGTTCTAGTTCATAAAAGAAATCTTGAGATCTTCATTCTAGACATACAAAATGATAAATGTGATAAATGCCTTCCACATTCAGAATAAGTCCTTGCCAAAAGCAAGAGTCAATAATACAATTCTGACTACATGCATAAATTATATGTATAAGTACTGTGACAAAGAGTATTGCCCTAGTTCTGTTATTCTGGACTCTAGTGACCTTTATGCTGAACTGTTACAATGACTAGGAAATAGGTATTCTAGGCTGTGCCAGGAATCAGCGAGCATGGTCTTTGTCACCATTAATATTTATTGATTTCACTGTCAGTGTTTTGGACATGTGAACTTCTCACATCAAGCTGAAATAATGTTCAAAGTGACACAAACCTAACTCACTCACCCAGTGCAGTGACCTTTACAATTAAGTAATCTAGATGCAAATGAGGCAATCGAGGTACGTTCATAATGAATGAATTCTCTTACCAATGAAACAATAAATGCTTATGTTTACTATGAATCAATGTTTGGTTATGTTTACAATGAAGCCATAAATGGTTATGTTTACAGTGAAGCCATGTACGGTAATGTTTACAGTGAAGCAATGTATAGTGACATCATGAAACTATTGGGTGACCTCTGGATGTCACCTTTGATTTCCTCCCTGAAGTTGTTTTCTCAGCAGTAATGTCTGTACTGTTTTAATTGTGGTCTCTTCAAACTTCAAGCTCTTGTTCTGGATGGTCATCGTACCAGATATAGTGGCAGTGAGGTGAGGTCATGTTCCAGACCGAGCCGGGGATAATGCCAGTTTAATAGCATGCTTGCAGTTTAACATGGATACCCTACTCACACACTGGACACTGATTCAGACACAGTACATGAACTGACCAATCCATGCTTTACTCCACTTATGCTGAGCTATCCGTGAAGATCTGGGTTAGAATTCATCTTCAGTAAACCATGCTTGACGTAAGAGGCGACTAACGGGATCGGGTGGTCAGGCTTGCTGACTTGGTTGACATGTCATCGTATCCCAATTGCATACATCGATGCTCATGCTGTTGGTCACTGGATTGTGGATTGACTCGCTCACTGACTGTGCTGAGCAGCATGCAGGACAACAACAAGTATAATCTTTTAATATGACATGACCACCGATTTTCCACTCTCAAGTGTGGCTACAGTGAAGTGATGCTGACTTTAAGATGTATGATGGGGATGGAGAATACCGTGGAAGGAAGGGAACTATCACTACATCTGAGCCTGTGGCTAGCTATTAGCCTGGATGTTGAGTTTTATCCTTCAGGTGAATGTTCCAGCAATCAGGGCACACACATCAAGAGCCTTGCAATCACATTGCAGAGCTGGGAGACTGTACTTATATGTTTATCTGCAAGGCCAGTCCATCTTGCATCCATCATGTTGGTCCCACTGAGGGCTTCAAAGGCAACTGAGATTCGGAACTGTTTGATGGAAGGAAGTTCGGACTTCTAACTCCCCTCCTCAATCACCCTTTGCACTACTACAACCTCACAGTATCCACACAGACGCTCACATCACTGTTATCTTTCTGAAGGGATGAGTGTTTTAGCCAGGATTAAGATCCTGCTTGAATGAATATCACTTTAAAGGGCAGAAGGCAGCACTGTGCTGTGTCCCCAAACGCAAATTACTTCTTGATAGTACGTGAAACCTTCACATGAACTTTGGAAGTATCAGACATGTATGTTATTACTATTAAAAGTGGTTGCAACCTGTTGATTATAGTTGAATCTGAATCTAAGTAGTTTATGGTATATATGATTGAGATTGGTTATCTACAACATGAATATTACAGACAACATAATGGTGAGTATGGTTTTATGCCACTTTTAGCAATATTCCAGCAATATCACAGCGGGGGACACCACAAATGAGCTTCACACATTGTACCCAGACAACATAATATAGGATTTACACATATGTTAGATTCTTCTTCAGGATTCATTAAGGAATATATTTGTAGGTATTCTGTCAAAGGGGGGGCAAGGATAAAAGAGACCATTACATTGTGGTAATTGGGTCGTTATTGAATGAAGGACACTCGTTATGTCTATAGTCCAGTTAGCAATAGAATGTGGGATTACATGCAGCTCTGATCTTGTTTGTCGATTGGGACTTAATGTTCTGAACTTAGGTACAGCCCTGTTAAAATGAAATGTGTTTACAAATGATTTAAAGATTATATACTTCTTCACCCATGAAGAACCCAGATATGGTCTTCTGCAAACCATGCTTGTTGTAACTAAGGGCAACTAAAGGGATCAAGTGGTCAGGCTCATTGTCACATGTCACCGTATCAACATTTGAGTAGATTGTTGCTCATGCTGTTGATCACTGGATTGTCTGGTCCAGACTTGATTATTTACAGACCGACACGATAGCTGGAATATTATTGAGTGTGGCTTTACACAACAAACAAACAATCTATTTCTTCTCAATTATGTTTGAGGTAAGTACACTAAGGGTTGTTTGTATTGTGACATTACCCGAGATGTAATAACAAAATACCAAGATGAAGGCGGGTCAAGAACAACTTGTCACTACCAAAACTAAATATCTGTAGGGGTCTTGATTAAAATGCAATAGCAGAACACCTCAAGTTCCTTAGAACATAATGCTATGAATCTGTTTCATTCTGGATTCTGGGTGACAGTATCTGAAATGTTTATTAGATTTGAAAATTCAAGGCATGTTCTCTTCCGTTGAATCCCCATAATGCTCATTTTGGTTGGCTCCTTCAACAATGATGAGATACTGAGAACCTGTCAACTATTCTGAATGAACTGTTGTGTCAGTTCAAGAAGGAAAGGTGGTAATCGCTGAATTGCATGCTCATATATGTTGAAGCCCCCATATCTCAACCTTCAAGTACTGTTTGAGTTGATGCAGCTTCATCAACCTGGCAGAAATATTAATTGGCACCATGGTCTGGTATCAGCTCTCTGCTGGACTCAAATGACTGTTAACTTGATATATTCATACTGGGCCTGAGGACTGAGTTAATGGGTATGATGGAGCACAACTTTCTTATTTTCCAGCATTGGCAGTTTATGTTTAAAGTTTTATTGTTTATGGTATCATGCAAGATTATAACTGCAAAAGATTACTTGTTTGCAGTTTTACGCTGATGTCAGCAATATTCCATAAATCACCACTTAAAATATCCCTGCCAGATAGGAGATTAATGTCCAAATCTATTTGGGTATGATGACACAATCAGACACATGACAGAATTATTTATTGGCACAGTGATCTGATATCAGCTGACTACTTGAATTGTTCTTGCTGGGTTGGAGAAAGTTGGAGAGTTTGTGGACATGAAGAAGCTTCACTCTGTTATTTTCAGGAATTGGTAATTTTTGTTTCAAGTTTAATTGTATAAAATCACATGCATGATCATAATTATGAAAGATTATTTGTTTGTTCTTTGCTGAACAGTATTCCATGCATCACCTCAGTCTCAAAACATCCTTGTCAGATATCAGATTAATGTCTCTGTCCATTGGGAAGCGATGACTCAATCAGTCAGCTCACAGAGCCTGACCTTCTAATAACCATAGGCTTCTACAACAGGCAGGAGATATCTGGGGGCCATTCTAGTCTGTCTCACTGTCATGGACAACAAGCAGGAGATATTGGGGACCTGCATGTCTGTCTCACAGTCTCTGACAACAAGCAAGGGATATTGGGGACCTGCTTGTCTGTCTCACAGTCTCTGACAACAAGCAGGAGATATTGTGTTTCCATGACAACAGCAAGAGATATTGGGGACTTGCTTTGTCTGTCTCACAGTCTCTGAAAACAAGCAAGAGATATTGGGGACCTGCTTTTCTGTCTCACAGTCTCTGAAAACAAGCAAGAGATATTGGGGACCTGCTTTGTCTGTCTCACAGTCCCTGACAACAAGCAGGAGATATTTGGGACCTGTTTGTCTGTCTCACAGTCCCTGACAACAAGCAGGAAATATTGGGGACCTGCTTTGTCTGTCTCACAGTCCCTGACAACAAGCAGGAGATATTTGGGACCTGTTTGTCTGTCTCACAGTCCCTGACAACAAGCAGGAAATATTGGGGAGCTGTTTGTCTGTCTCACAGTCCCTGAAAACAAGCAAGAGATATTGGGGACCTGCTTTGTCTGTCTCACAGTCCCTGACAACAAGCAGGAGATATTTGGGACCTGTTTGTCTGTCTCACAGTCCCTGACAACAAGCAGGAAATATTGGGGAGCTGTTTGTCTGTCTCACAGTCCCTGACAACAAGCAGGTGATACTGGGAACCTGCTTTTCTGTCTCACAGTCCCTGAACCGCATTATTTTCCCTTCCACCTAACCTTTTCTGCAGTGCAAAAGCCTTAAATGAAGAAAGTTTAGGTTTTACTCAAATTCAGGAATCGCCCATATATTTTCAGACAGTAAGCATTAGTCTAGGGACCTGCCTAATCTGCCTGTTATGTGAATTGTGAGTTCACAAGAAGTAAAGGTTGTGGGAAACCCACAGAATTGCATGTTCGTCTACTTTGACTCGACCATTAACTCGACCTTCAATTTACTAAAGTAATGTTTGAGTTGATGCAGCTTCATCAACCTGGCAGAAATATTTATTGGCACCATGGTCTGATATCAGCTCTCTGCTGGACTCATACAACCAGCAACCTGATGTATTCTTGCTATTCCTGAAAACCTAATGAGTTAATGAGCATGGTGAGGCTTCACTCTGTTTCATCAGCAGAACATCAACTTCCTTCTTGAAGGAACTCTTAAATGAGGTATATGTAGTAAATGCTAATTTGAATGATTATTTATTTGGCCAAGTAGAGTTTTAGTGTTGCCACAATATGTACAATGTTTTATGAATGGCAGTAAGTGTAGGAACAATCATGGAACATTCTTATGGAGGCACACATTCATCAAGAAACTCATAAATATATGCATGTGCATGATTGTGGCCAAAGTGAGAAGACCAATGACGCCTTATCATTACCAACTGATGGATTATGTTACAAGGCACCCACAATGTTTGGTGTTTATGTTGTTTGGAGGAGCCTTGTAGGAAACTGCTAAGAGTATTTGCCTACTTTCAGAAACACATATCAGTAATGTGTTGGGGAAAAGACACCATGAGATAATGTTAATGAGGATTTAGGCTAGATGTGTATCTTCACGCAAGGATAGCTCCTGCTTTCATCCACAGTTTTGCCTTATCTAGAATAAAATATTATCAGGCTACTGCCTTATTGTTAGTTGTAAAATCACTGATAAGTGTAGCCTTGCTCCAAGGCTGTACTGAATGCTAAGCCCATGGATGTATGGTAATTCTATCCTTTCAAGAGGCAAGTCTACAAAAGCCGGACAGTACGATCTAAGGACCCAGTCTGTTAGAGGGATATGTTTATATTTTATAGAAATTATCATTTTACAATTAATTACTACCTCAGAGACTTGTGTAAGTCTAATTGAGAAACATCAGCTTGAAAATGCCAGAATGTGTTCATCACGCGAAACAGGAGCATGTCTCGGTAATCAGGAACAAATCTGTACTGCTTGTATGGCCAGTGCCCCTCAATGTCAGGTGTAAATTGAAAGCAGACCGCATAGAGAGTTCAACCATGTCTAGAAATAGTACAGCAGGATTAGCCTTATGAGTAGTTACCATGCAGATCCTTTGATCCTGAAAAGTTCTCAATACACTAAGTTGAACGTTGAAGTATGATTGTAATCTTGATGCTTTGAGTAATTAATTCAGTAATTTAGAGTTAATGTCCATACCAGATTATGTATGGCAACTATATTTCATAATGCTCACATTGTCATTGGCAGATAGTGTTATAAATTTGTGTAGGTGTTCATGTGTTTATTTGGGTTCTTTCCTGATGGATTTATTTCTTAAAAATTGAGGACTGAATTACTATTTGTCCAAGGACTTGGTGTGTGGCAGTGATGAAGTGTGGACCAGACAGTTCAAGGAGGAGCGATGGTCCTTGCTGTATGGACATGATGAGCCATAACTGAACCACAACATTGTCACACTATGGGGAATATGTGGCACAAACATTGTGGTTGTGTGATTGATCATGTGTCATCTTGCTCCAATGGTATAGATCATTGATCTATCAATCAGTCCTTTGCCTTGATTATTCAAAGACTATCGTGATCTTGGAAACCTGACAGTGCTTGATGATTAACTGATCTCTACCAAAACATTGCTGTAACTGTATAATGTTGTTTATGGAGACATTGTTGTCAATAAAGTATGCCTACTTTGTCATCCATCTACTACTCAGACAATTCTTGTCTCATGGGGTTGCAAGATCCAAATAGATATTAAGTTAAACCCCATTCCTTCTTTCACTCACAAACATGACAAAAGTGTGTCATTAATAGCGCCATGTCAGCAATATTACAGTTATTTATTGTGACATATAAATAAAAGATAACAATAATTCATCACAGAGTAATGATTAGGAATGTTCTCGATCATCATTGCTGCCTTGTCAGGTAGAAATCGTGTTGATGTTGACATGTGTCATGTTGTTATCTTGTTAGTTCTTACAACGTGGAATAATTACCAAATTAATACTCATCAACTGGTGGCAGTGTCATTTAGCAGATGGTTCCGCCCAACTTGTCTAATCCAGGGTGATGAAATTCCAACATCGGGCTGATGAATTGCTGGGCTTATGGTAGAATAATGCTCTCTGAATATATATGTAGAGAAACAAATACAGCAACACAGGAGAATTCAAGCGTTCCTTTATATTTTCCAGTTTTCATCACCACAGCGCTATTCAAAGCTTGTGATGAAAACTAGAAAATATTAAAGGAACACTTGAATAATCCTGTGTTCCTTTATTTGTTTCTTTACGTATATATGTAATTTTGATAGAAACAAACAATTCCTTTTAAACTGAAAAGGAGACCCAATGTGAAGGGAGTTTCAGACCCTGAGGACATCTAAAATTGATTCATTTAGGGCTCTAGAATTGCAGGGAGGGCAGAAGGGAAAACAATGCAGTTCAGGGACTGTGAGACAACCTAAGCATACGGGTGCCTCCAATACTATGCTTTGTCCAGATTACTGGAGATGAGAGAAAATATAACCTCATAGGTTTACTGGTTCAGCACTGTGGATCATTACATATCATATTATTGTTCTGGTATCAGAAATACATCAAAAGTGGACTTAGAGCAGCTTGAAGAATGACAAGTCACTTGATTTATAGGGTGTTAGAATCTGTTCCATTATCTAGTGACTTATGATTTCTATAGGTATTGTCACAGATTGTGGAATGGACCTTTAAGCATGGAATCAGTGAACCTTTAAGCACAGAATTATCACGTTTTAAAAAAATATATGATGAAGTAATGACTTAAAATCCCCCAAAATATACAATTTCTAGGATTGCAAAGAAATAGAGTTTTTCAAAATATTTTAATGCAGTTTTGCTGTTGCATCTGTTTCTGTGAGTCTGTGAAAGATAAGGTGCAGTACATGGCGGTTGCTGTGAATGTGGTGACCTGAGGCGCAGCAAGCATCTGTATGTATGATTGTTGTGCAGAGGTCAGCCAAACATAACAGTCTCAAATGTCAGGACTGTTGATGAAGCTCCAGATGTGATAGGAGACAGCCGAGATGAAGACAGACGAGATGCAGATACTGCAGCCTAACATAACACTGCTTGTGCATCAGTGTGATCAGGGCATCCCACTGATTGAGTGAGTGAGTGACAGAGTAAAATCTAAACTGTGTCATTTAGGGCTTTGCGTAGACTAAGGCTTAGTCTCTGAATATATATAATTTTGATAGTAACAAACAAGCCCATTTATATTGAAAAGGAGCCCTAGGGAGACCAGAGATTCAGAACCTGAGGAAACCTAGACTTGCTTTATTTAGGGCTTTAGCACTGCAGAGAAGGCTTGGCAGTGGGGAAAATAATGTGGTTCAGGGACTGTGAGACAGACTAGGCTTTGCGCTACAGAAAGGGCTGGATGGAAGAGAAAATGAGTTGCTTTAGGAACTGTTAGACCAATGCTGAGTCTCTGAATATATATAATTTTGATAAAAAACAAATAATTCCTTTTAAACTGAAAAGAAGCCCCAGTGAGATGGGCGATTCAGAACCTGGGGAAATCTAAACTCGCTCCATTTGATGCTTGTGCATTACAGAAAGACCTCAGTCTTTGCCCAGTTTATTTACACCAACTCAACATGATAAAATTGTCACAAGATAACTCTTTTAGAAATAGTTTCTATGTACACCCTTAAGGTTATTTTAACAATGCCATGTAAAATGACTTGTGCTACAAGGAATTTCAAACCGTCAAGAAAATATTCCAGCTGCTAGGAGGTTCAACTGGATCTAGCTACTCAAATGCAACCATCGCTGTTGTACAAGATGAATTACCTAGCTGATAGTGCAACTCAAGTCCTTCGCATGATTATACTGAAGCATATGCTTATTTGAACTCAGTAGGACATCAGCTGGATTATGTATTCCATGTCCTGAGATAGCATGTACATTGCCAGATATTGGCTGACTCAGCTGGGCAAGGGAGGGCTATATGCCCAGGGGAGTCATCTTTCTAGAGCTACTGGCATGGCAGACGTGAACGGCAGACTTCAAAGAATACTTATTATGCTAGACGAACTTTGTATGAATCTTTGGGAAATGTTTTGTCTTTTATTATTTTGTTGACAGATCTTATGACTTGAGCATTTACTTGTTTGAGTATATTTTGTCCTGCTGTAATAACAAACATGCAAAGATAAATCAAAATAGTTTTTGTCAGGGCTCAAATAAAGCCATTCCTGATGAGATGTTTTGCACCAAGTTTTAAAAATCTACAGGGGTTACACTTTGGGGTTTAGGGTTCTGGGGTACTAAATTTTGACTTGTTCCAGCTGTAATTAATACTGCAGTAACTATTTGACTTGATCTGTTTGACTAGCATTTTAGAATGTTGCTGAGTAATATTAAGGGAGTAAGATTTTTAGAGAAATGTGGTTTGATATAGTGCCTTTAAATGACATGTCAAGTAGTTACAAGAAAGTAAGATATTTTATGGATGATAACTTCTTTATTATATATGATGCGACGTTTGGTATAGATCTTGCTTGACAACGGTATAAGAATCTATACCATCCATAAAATATCTTACTTTCTTGAAACTATTTGACTTGTCATTTAAAGGCACTATATCACACGGAACTTTCTCTAAAAGTAAATAATGTATTTCTCTCAATAATACTAACTATCAGAAATCAGGGAAGCTAACATAAATTATTCACAAAAAACTTAAGTCTTTAGAGTACAATATTACTTTAAAAAGTTTGAATGAATTAATGCAACATTGCATTACTCTCATGCGCTCGTACAGCTGAAGATTATTACAAGGGAACACCATAGAGTTATGTCTCTTGGAGCGCTCTTTACGAATAATCTACACACAACTTGTGTTTGAAACCAGTTCGGCAAACACTGACAAAACCGTGTACGACAGTGTTCGATGTACAGAGCAATTGTTTACATTCCATATATGGCAAGTGTTCTCTGTTTTGAAACTGTTCGCCACAAAGTTTCAATTATCGATTTCAGGCAGGTCGTAAAGTCTTTTATTGCATCAATAAGAAGTTAAAGTGAGTGCATATGCCCCAATATGTATAATATAGGCCAAAATATTATCGAAAATGTGTGATATTGTGCCTTTAGAAAAACACTGCCAGCAATGTTTCGAGCAACCCAACAGCAAATGTTGTTGATGAAACAATGACCCCTTTATTTTCTCCTCTCAGCTCCAAAACAAAGAGACTCAAAAGTTATGTAACTCTCATGGGACCTGCTGTTTATCACTCAAGGGTTCCGTTGTGAAATATATTTTTTTATTCAACTTGATGAATAACTTTATTTCAAGCCCTATCAGCTATGTTTCTGTCACTGTTTGTGTTTTTTAAACTTCATCAACATACCTTTTTTATGTTATCTTTTTATGAAGTATGTTCTGCCAGTTATGTTTATTTGTTTTCCAAGAATCTGTTCAATGTTAGGCTATCATGCAGATATGCACTGTGAGCTGTCCATAGCCAAACCTGAACATACAGTGAACGATTTGCAAACCTACATTTCTCATAGCTCTTGAAATGTTTGATTTTCAATTATAAATATGTGTTAAGTTTTTGATATTGTATCCTAAAACTGAACTGCAGTGGTGATTAGTCAGCATCCAGAGAATACTTCTTACCGTAATTTGTATACGTTTTTAAATATTTTGATTTAAAACACTTAAGATTCTGAAAAACAATTCTTTATGTAATGCACAACTGCTGATTGGCATCTTGGATATCTTATCAATGTTTGCTTTTTCAGAATAAGTTTACAAAACTTTGTAGGGTTCATGTGGTTACATATTCATTTCTTGCTCTAGTCTCCATTGAACCAGTCAAGTTTGGCTCAGAATTATTCAGCTACTGATTAATTTTTTTAAATCTGTTGAAGAAATGAGTGATGGTCAAATAAACATAGTCCAATCTAACAACACTTCTTTCAGCTTTCAATAACTTCAAAACCAAACTTGCTATATCTTCTTTTGCCTTCAGCTTATTTCAGACAAGGTTAGGACTTTAACCTACTTATTCAAAGACTATGAAGTCAGCAAGATGACCTTTGATAGCTAAATAATCTGAACTATTTCACTAACAATGCTCTATTATGTCAATAGAATTGAATACAAGTTATAATGGAGTATATGTTTAATTGTATAGTGCACAGAGGACAATAAGGAAGGTATGTGGATGGAGAGGAAGTCGGTTGCAGTAGGTTCAAGGTGGGTTACAACAATGAGGTCATGCTTAGCAGAGTTCGGAGTTCGTGATATGAGTAGATGGGGATGTAGGTACAGGAATGGGCTTATCTCATACAGGGATGTACAGAGTTCAACTATAGGTCACTGGTTCACTGTTTCCGGCCTGTCCGGATATTGATCTCTTATATGTATTGTGTTGCAGGTTATGTATTCAACAGAGAACACAAGGATGTTTAATTCAGTCTAGACAAAATTTCATATTGTACATTTCAGTAGACTGAAAAGAAGTTAGGGAACACCCAATTTGTAAAGACCGCTATAATTAACCTATCATTCTCCCAAGAAACTCCTTATTTAACTCCCTTTCCTCTCAAATTAATCATTTTCTATGCCTTACTATCACAGAAAAATTTAACCTCCTGTTTAGAAATAATGAACCAACTAGTATAGAAATAATTTGCTACCACATGTACAACTCTAAAGACATACATAACATCCATTATTATACACATTTGTCACATTATATGTTTTGTTACTATGATTCATTATATATCTCGTTTGTGTAGTTTATAGAATATTGTCACTGTTTCTGCATGGAACGTATGCTCAATAAATATATCTTATCTTATCTTATCTTACCTATGGCAGATTAACTGTTGTAACAGGGAGGAACTGTTACTTCTTTAAGTGTCATTTAGAAGCTAGCATGATGAAGAGGAACAATGTTTTGGATAGACAACGTCTCTGTTGCAATAGATGTGACGTTTCTGTGTAGATGCTAACACTGTTATTATAACAACAATTAAACATATGCTCCATGCTAACATCATGCTATCATCTAAACAGAAACGTTTTATCTATTGCATTAAAGAAGTTGTCTATCCATAAAACTTGTTCCTCTTCAAGGAGCAACTGGTATTCTTCAATTTCTTTTGAGTACTGGTAGTATATATATACTCAACCAATCTATTCTCAGTTGATAAGCAAGTAGTGAGCTTCAGCAAACATTATCACATTATATAAGTGGAATCTTTATAAACTTCCATAAGAATTGCTGCATGTCTGTGATTCTTTGGGTGAGGTAAAATGCCTTATGGAAAAGGATGCTGTTTGAAGCAGTATTAACCTCAACTCACTCATGCATTCACTCATGGTAAACCATCACACAGTAGTGTATTCTGATGTGTTTCATTGATTATATCATCTTAACAGATTCTTGCCTGTTGTGACCAGTCAGCACAATACTGGGTTTTTTTTAAACACAATGACCTGATTCACTTTGTTGAAAGCAACATTGAGCCAAACTTGCTCATTAATCACATAACTGGAACATGTTTCCTTTAATTACACTCACGTGCTTTTATGTGTTCAAGTGAAAATCACAAGCAGAAGAATTGAGTGAATTATTCATAAAATGGTATGAAAGACATGCTTGAGAGGGATGTTTAACCACAGCGTAAATGGGTTGAACCTTCATTTTCCATTAGTTTCTTTAGCCAAATACATTGTGTCGGAATTGCATTTTTAAAAGTGGTTTTATGGGGTTTGCATTCTTGGGTTTATTCTCATTAAGCAAGGACATCAGTATTGTTAGAGACGATTGGGTAATTATCTTTCATACGAAGATGTTATATTGTAGAAATCCATTTATTTCCATTTGCTGTCTTTGGATTGATTGATTTCTAAAGTTTAAATTTTAAAGTGAATCATAGCTTTATGACTAACAGACTAACATTGAGTACAGATGGTGCAGCATCTTAACTCTTGTTGCTTGAGGAAGTTGCTGCCACAGAACATTTGGGGAGACAGATTTTTGTCAATGTGTACATGTCAGTTCATAACACAAGTGAGTGAGTGAGTAGGGTTTTATGCCGCTTTAAGCTATATTCCAGCAATATCATGGTGGGGACACCAGAAATGGGCTTCACACATATTCATTTTACCTTTGTGGGAATCGAACCGGGGTCTTTGTCGTGACAAGTTCATGACAGGAAGAAAATAAATGCATAGTAAATGAGAGCATGTTCACAGCTTTGAGTTTAGAAATTTCACAAAATGAAGACAGAATATATACTCATGATATAGTCTCAATTGTACAATCAACTCTACTTTTAGCAGAGACTTCTTATGGATGTGGAAAGGGTTTTGTCACTTCTATTTGACAATGAAGCATTGTGTTGGAACTGACTTCAGTGATGCACTGATTCTGCTGCAGGATAATGGTGATGAGAGGAAAGCAGTGTATTGATAACAAATTAAATGTACATTTGTAGCCAGCAGTGGAAATTGCCTGGAGTGAAACACCTTCATGTTTGTCATTCAATACTAATTGAGAGCATGTGTGTACACATTGATAATGTGTTGTCTGTGATTGATGTTTCCAAGAGTAGCATAAAGTGTGTAGGTATAGCTTCTGGTTGTGAATAGTGCATCTGTCTTACTTTGTACAGGTGAGACATTAGGTCGTGCCTAACTGATTGTATCACTTGTTTCCATGGAAACCACCATATTGCACCATTAATATGATACACCATAGCATGCATGATGTCATATTCAACAACACAAGTAACTTTCATAAACAGTTACATCATGGTGACAGTCAAGGATATATCCTTGTATTTTGACTGGGCATTTGTCTTTCTCATTATCAGTTCTGAAAACAATCCTAGTACAATATGGATAGTATGGTGGATCCTAGTCTCTCTCACAGTCCCTGCAATGCATTATTTTCCCTTGTACCCAGCCCTTTCTGCAATGCTAAAGCTCTAAATGAAGCAAGCTTAGATTTCCTCGGGTTCACTCAGTCTCCCTTCTCTCTTGGGCTGCTTTTCCATTTAAAAGGAATTATTTGTTTCTATAAAAATTATATATATTCAGAAACTAGGCATTAGTCTAGGTGAGTCGTAGTATGTGCCATGACCAGTAGACATGGTCAGGGTTTTACCTCGACTCACAAACATGGGTGTCCAGGGACCCCCAATTATTAGTCTAAAGGGTACTTGCAGGCAATATATATGAAGGTCCTTTGAGGGAACAGTGTAGAAAACTGTATGTTTGATAATATCTGTAGAGCCTGGAATGAATCATTGATCATGTGGACTGATGGATGAAATGATGCATGTAGCTGTTCTGAAAGAAACGACCAAATAGCAAAGTCAAAAATGTGTTGTTAAAGTACAATGAATAATATTGTGCGTCCATCTGGAGAAAGTGAACTTTTTTCTGCATCCATTCTCTACTTTTGTGTGTACTGGATGCACATTCGCATGTCGCATAAAATCCTGCATGGTGATATGGGTGTATTCATCATAACATATGCCTACAGCACCAGGAGAACCTGCCGACATCAGCTTCACGAAAACATGCACTACTATCAGACAATGTACATCTGGATTGTGATGTTGAACTTTCCCTTTGTAACCTCACCATTACACCCTCCTTCCTACAGCCATGGTTTATCTGTTTCTGACAACTTTTGACTTTTTCACAGCAAGCAATCCTTTGTCTTGTTTGTTGTTGGAGACCCCTCAGTATCCCCTCCCTTGTCTTACAACAGATTTCACTGTGGGTGATGAGGCGGAATCACTGACATGCTCTTCTGCCATACACCATACTGCCCTGCTAAGCACTGGAGCAATTCTACATGAATGCTAAAGCTGCAAAAATGAGACTTTCATGCCTCATATTTTCCAAGATGGTAATAAAAACATCCCTTTTTCTTTCTTTATGACTTTGAAAAGGAGTGAGCAACAAATCATATGTTGTTTTCTTCACAAAACAGAAGTCTTGTGTGTAATTAGCAAAAATACTTTGACATTCATTATAGTCACTTCATTTTTGCAGTAGAGGAAAGGTTTTATTATCGATATCCCGGAGGTTAATTGTGTACTCTGTGTGTCACGTGTATGGTTTTTGGCTACTGGGACATGCAAATCATTTCTGATATGAAACCATTATTGTTCTTGTCCTAGAACTGTTTACAAAGTCATCAATTTACAACTCGGAGAAACAGCGAAATAGAAAGAAAATGTGTGTGACTGCATTCACGAGTTTTTAAAAGTCATGTTTTTCCCTGGGGGGTAATATTACTGTGTCAGGAGATGATGGAGTGATATTTATGTTGCCAGCATCACATCACTTGTGTGCTGTAGGTGGCTGCTTTCTCCTGTCAAGCCCCGCAAACTTCCAGGTTAGAATTGGTCTTCTGGAACCCATGTTTTCGGAATCTGGTGGCAAGGTAGCCTTGCTCTATGGCTGTACTTAGTGCTAAGCCCATGGATGTACAGTAATTCTATCCTGACTAAGTGAGTCTAGATAAAGATGCCAGTCCATTACAAGGACAATGTGTTCTTATTTATATTGTTCAGAAATTATCATTTAAACTATTCGATATTACCTTAGAAATATGTGGTAAGACTCATTGACATAGTCGATACATGTTGTTGATTCCCAACAGAGTTGACTGACGCTCATGGTGTTAGTCACTGGATTGTCTGATCCAGACTCAACAATTTACTGCCACCATCATATAGCTGGAATACTGATGAGTTCAACACAACATATAATCTGCCAGTGAGAAAATGCATATGTTCCAGAGCACAAACTGTTTTTCTTCTTTTTCTTTTTTGGGCAAATACTGATGGAGATAATTGAAAGAACAGCTCTTCAGGAATGCATGCACTTGACATTATATATCCCGTATCTGTCCCAAACAATTCTTAACTAAGCAATAGTGTCACCCAATATGTCATAATAATATGAAACATATGAATTATGACTATATGCCAATACAATTAATACACAATTAGTGCTTGTGTAATCCTCTTGCAGTCATTGATAACAATCCAGATTCCAAAGCCACCTCTCTGAGAATGTGTTCCAATTTGCTGTCCAGAGTACCTTCTCTTAGTTGTTCCAGGATCTGCTAACCATGGTTTCAAATTACAGATCCATTCTATCTCATACCTATTCTGAAGCCCATTTCTGGTGTTCCCCGCCATGATGTTGCTGGAATATTGCTAAAAGCGGCGTAAAACCAAACTCAGTCAGTCAGTCATACCTGTTCATTTCATTCAAGGAGTAAACAGTTATGGCCTGTGTCAGTTTGAGATTTTTCCTCACTTTTCCTAACAAAAGTAAAAATACTTTGATATAACCAACCCAGGTCCATCAAGAGAGATTTTAGCTATTTTTCAGCAATATTGCAACAGGGTACACCAAACATGAGCTTCACACATTGTACCCCCCATGTGGGTAATTAAACCAGGGCCTTCAGCATGATGAGCAAACGCTTTAACCACTAGGCCACCCCAGCACCACCACCCATCAAGGAAGATCGGATTGGTGTGTCCTATGCACTGACTACCACTTACTGTCTCTCTCTGCAAGTAGTCCCATATATATATGATGAAGGAGAGGTTATGCATTACGATGAAATCTAACTGTCTGGAATTATCATCACTACTGATAAAACTCTTTACCTTGATAACATTCGACATGTATTATCAGGAAGATTTTCAGACTTTTGAAAAAGTCTGTGGTTTTGCTGAGACACACACCTGTTGAAAGTTCATTTGAATAGTTTGCTTTAAAGGAAGCATTCAAATGCAGCCTTAGAACCAGATTTAGGGCACTGTGAAGACACAGTACTACACATGGGGAAAAAACAACAGGGATTTATCTAGTATTTCCTAAGTGCTCCTGGCAACAACAGTCACTACAGAAAAAGACTAAGAGCACTGTTAGGTTTTAAACTAATTAACTGCCTGTGCAGGAAGACTGGGAAAAAGCATTGTTTTGTTCACAATTGATTTTTTTCTGTATTTCAGAGGAAATGCAGAACACATTTTAGGGCCAAAGAGTTCAGTTATAAATATAAGAATCTAGGTAGACCTGGTAGTTTTTGTCGTAACATAGCAAATAATTTTTAATACATTCAAAAATGAAGAGGCACAAGTTGCCAAGTCATATTAGATGCTGCAACATTGCTGTGTAGAGTTTAATACTTAAGGTGTGCCAGGACTGATAATTATGGGTTTGAATCCCAGTCACTCTGATTATGTGTTAGGTATGTCAGTGACTGTGCTTCATGTAAGGCTTTCCTTCCACACAAAGGTAACACAGAATGGTCTCACTGAAATACTGTTCAAAGTTAAAGCAAACTCACTCACTCATAAGTGGTTGAAATTGACATTCATCTGTGCAGAAACTGAGGCAGAATATGATTCAAGTATTCTGCACACTGCAGCACTCTATACCCTCACAAGGGTCTATTAAACTAGGGATTTTATTGGTTTGAACATGTGACTTTGGCTTATTTGTATGTTATTGTACCACTGGTTCATCTATTCCACACTTGACTACTTTCAGGCAGCAGTGATGCATCCGATATATTGCTGACCATGGCATAAATAACACTCACTCACTCACTCACTCACTCACTCACTCACTCACTCACTCTGCTGAGTGTAACGTTAAACAACAAACACTCACTCTGCCATATAGCTGCAATACTGCTGAGTGCAGCATTAAACAAAACTCACTCACTCACTCACTCACTCACTCACTCACTCACTCACTCACTCACCAGTTCATGAAAATGAAATGTTATTTTTTAACTTGATAAATTGACAAATTTGGTAGCTGAGTAAGACATTAGCATAGTCTCCCTATTCATTGATATTGTCATGGAAACGAGTACCTTGGTGGCTCTCACCATCATCCACCACCAATACTGGAGTGATATATTATCACAGGAGAGTTGCTTCAAGCTACTTTCCACAGATAAGTAGAAATGAAGTCCTTGTAACATATGAAAATGTCATGGTTGTTTCAATCTGCATTATGGAAGCTTTTAACGGCCCAAGCACTTGAACACAGCAGAGGCTTAGAGGGGATAATTCCATCGTATACACCACTCCTCGAACCATGATAAGCTAATGTAAGCAACCCACACAAGGATGAATTATATGCTGTTCTACCCTCTCAGCAGATAGTGAAGCAGGGTGAGGGGATCCTCCTGACAGGGGGGCAGCCCATGATTCCACTCTCACAGCCAATCTGTCCGTCTAACTTACACCAATCAATGCCCAGGCCATGCCGTAATTTCAATAGTTCATTCAATTTCAGGAAGTATTGAATTCCATATTATGGTATTATAGCACATTATTGATATTCTAAGGCAGAAATTACACCTTGGGTTAATGTAGTGTCCTATCGCCATGTTTTTCAGGTCGGTCTTGAGTGTTGTTATCTTTCAGTCAGACAAGTGTGAAACAATCATGGTGAATGTGATTTATTTTAACTGTTTTTGTGTCATACTCTTTATGTGTAGAACTTTTTTGGGATGATTTATGTTTTCTATTAAACAGCCTTAATCAAATGGTTTAAGGTTTTTGAATTTGACTGCCAATGCAATTAATTTTTTAACCATGGCTTTTCTGGGATATATTAGTGATCTATCACGTTTCTTCTTTATAGCCATGGGAGTTGCTTTTTGACAATAAGGTCAAGGGTAAAGGAAATTGTCAAGGTCACCTGAAGAAAACTGTTGATTGTTTATTTCCAGAAGTATCTGCAGTAATACAGTGTCATCATTGTTTTCATTTGCACTAAACATCTCAGTTTCTTTCTAAATACTGTAAAATAAAGTGCTTGTATGATTGAATACTTGTGCATGATAAGCAATGAGAAGCTCTTAACAGTTCTAGGTCACTGTGACCTACTTTCAGTGAATAGCAATTGCTATGTTAATATTTAAATGAATTTAACCTTTGGGCTTGATATTTGCTGTGTATACTGTCAGCTGGGAATGATTTGAATCACTTGCCACTGATATGTAGTTCTTAGGTCTTATACTCAAACATATACTCATAAAAATGAACACAAAAGGGAACACATGAAAGTACAAGTGCTCCTTTATTTATTTCCAGAATTTCACTCACAGAGCAATACATACCTTGTGAAGAAACCTGGGAAAGAATATAGGAACACTTGTACTTTCATGTGTTCCCTTATTCGTTTCCATGAGTTTATCTTATGCTAAAATTATTATCTGTAGTCTGATCAGATCAAATTTACTTCCCAGCATTGAAGTTGTAAGATCCACAGTGCTCTGGAATAGTATTTATAAGGTAGGTCAGCTACTTTTCCATACCAACTCCTTGTAGTTGACGATGTGTTTGTTTGTGAGTTGTTCAGTGCAAATCACAAGAACAATGGCACTTCCAGGTTTTGGGCTTGTGCAGTGTCTTGAGACAATATGTATTGTTTATTAGACTCAAAATGCAGTTGGTTTTTCAGAATGTTTGCAGGAGCTAACATACTTCAAATTTTGAATGAGTCATATATTTACCAAAACCAAAGGTTATGAGTTTTAATCAGGACGTATGGTGTGTAATGATTACTACTACTAGCATGTCTAGTAATTTAACTGAATGGATGCATCCATTTTGTCAAGTAACTGCTGCCTCTGTACCAGTTCTGTCAAGATTTTTTAGAATCAAAATTCACCTTTGTGACATTTCGAATCATCTGTCACTCACATAATGACATGCAAATGTGAATTCAGTTATGTTCACTAATACTTTTTCTAATATGACATGAGACATGTTCCATGTGGGTTGCAAAGACAATAAACTAGATTTATAACAAGCACCCTTATAACAAACTGACAGATATATGATCCATGCCACTTTCGGTATTTATTATCCATGTGGAGAAACATAACCAGTGTCATATCTATCGTATGTGCACATGTGCATGTATCACTTTTGCCAAGCAACCAGTGTTTCTGTATTTCGTCGTCTGTGACGTCATTAAACAATTGAACAGGACGTCAGTGAACAGGGCAGTCACACTTGCTTAACCGTGTTTTACTGCACAAATGTACATGAATAAAATGGATAATAAAGAAATTATTACACTTGCAAGTCTGCCACACTCGTTTTCACGTGTAAGTCGTATGACACACTTGCTCATGTAATAATCTCTATATATTAGTCAAAATGCATATAGCAACTACAGTTACGATCAACTAAAATCTGTGGTCCCTATGAGTTCATTATAACCATAGTTTACTGTATGTGTTTCAATGTATGTGTTTCAGCATATGCATATCTTTTCTTTCTTTACTTCAATATTCAGGGCAATGGGATAGCCTAGTGGTTAAGACATTCGCTCATCACACCGAAGACCCATGGTCAATTCCCCACATGGGTACAATGTGTGAAGCCCATTTCTGGTGTCCCACACTGTGATATTGCTGGAATATTGCTAAAAGCGGTGTAAAACCAAACTCACTCACTAATTCAATTTTCCTCCTGCCACCAAGTTTCAGATGTCTTAGTTGTATACCATTGCAACTGCAAATTTAGAAATTGTGATGCTTCTACACAGACTCTTTACTTCCTTGGTACTAGCCTAGGACCTGTGGCAGGTCTTCAGTAACTATATGTATTCAGGTTGCCATTGTTTTGCACCATTGAGTAGGCAAGTATGAAAATGTTGCTGTAAGCACGATGCAAGACTCATAATTTGCCTGCCTTTAAAAACGTGTAATTGTTGTTATGACAAACATTCATACAATTACTTGCAAGGAAAAGACCTACTAGATGAGGATCATTATTTTCCTTGAGGAAGATGCCAGAGGATGAAGAAGAGTCGTGTTGTGTCAGGTCTATCGTTTACCTGCCGTTCAAATTACACAGGCTGTTGGCTGTTCAGGATACCAATGTTGATGTGGGAAGTTTTTAAGTGATCTACTGCGGTAAGTCACAGCTCTTTTACCACTCAGAGGAGAAAGTCAAAGCATTGTTTTACATCAGTAGCTGACAGAAAGAAGCAATGTCTCCTGTCAGTAGATACATTAAGGTTTTCACCTGAGGAAAGAATCGGGTTAACACCTGGCGAGGGTTATCATAGCATCTCCCAGGAATGGCACAAAAAATGAAATATGGGATTACCTGATGATTTACCTGGTGTTTTTCAGGAAATGAATCATGTCTACTTCATATCTTGTTGTGTGTTCTCTGATGATCATTTAGACATATACCAAAAGTTACCAATTCTAAGATGGAATCAACTTGGGTGTATTTAGTGATTTAGAATATGATTTGGTGATCATAACTTTAGATAAAATGTAGACTACTGCTACTTTAAAAGTTACAGAACAGACTGATATAATGTTAACTAAGATTCTTGAATGACGTAATTCTTATTGACTGTTGAGTTTATTCCAGGCTTTCAGGATTAATAAATGCAGGGCTTCCAGGCTATTAAGTCCAAACAGTTTTGAGGTTTTGATGTATTCTAATGGGTCCCAAGAAGCACTACTAGCTGCATGGAGATGACTTAATAAGCATTAGGCGCATCCTAGAAAGCAGTGAGTGGCATATGCTTATTATATAGTATTAGGCTCCGTCCGTCACTACGTCCATCCGTACGTACAAATTGGAATATATTAAGAACCGTTGACTAGATTCTTTTCATATTTGGTACCTAGGTTCATCACAGTATAAGAAAGGTCCAAGTCAGGTTTGGTGACCTTGACCTTCATTTCAAGGTCACAAGGGGACTTAACGTTTTACCTGCATGTTAAACTATCTCAAGAACCATTCACTAGATTTTCTTCTTATTCAATACAAAGCTTTATCGAGGTAAGGCGCAGGGCCCAGTCAATTTTGGTGACCTTCACATAATTTTCAAGGTCATGGCGACACTTTGAAGATTTCAGCATGTAAACCTGCATGTTAAGCTATCTCAAGATCCGTTCACTGGATTTTCTTCATATTTGACACCAAGCATTATCTAGGGAAGGCGGGGCCCAGTCAATTTTGGTGACCTTCACTTAATTTTCAAGATCACAGAGACACTTTGAAGATTTCAGCATGTTAAATTGCATGTTAGGATAGTCAGCAAGATTTCGCAAAAAAATATTCACTGGATTTTCTTTATATTTGACACAAACCTTCGTCTAGGGAAGGCCCAGGGCCTAGTCAATTTTGGTGACCTTCACATTATTTTCAGGGTCACGTCGACACTTTGAAGATTTCAGCTTGTTAACCTGAATTGTCAGCAAGATATTTCAAGAACAGTGCGCTGGATTTTCTTCATAGACTTTCACGACTTCCCTTAAATGTTTTTCAAGAAGCAATTTCTTTAGTACTACTTTTGCATATTTCATACACTATGACATTCATGGCAAGGTCAAAGTCAGTCTTGAAAATATGTGTGTGTTTGAACAACTAAAGAGCAAGATATCAAGAGAGGTTGACTGGCCATGTTTCTGTTGACATTTAACTTCATCTTAAACTTTCATTACTTTATAAGAAAGATTTGATCATTTGCGGCCGGGGATTATGTCACCTTAGTGACAATGCTTGTTATCAATACTTTTGAATGAATGTGGCCGTTTGATTTGCCAGTCAATATCTTGTGCAGGCCCTTTCTGGAAACATGCTTGATCTCCAAGCTAAGTGATGTCAGTTATTTTCAATATCATTTAAATTTTCATTGTTTTTGAATAGGATCAACATGGATTTTGATGTTGACAGAGATGTTAGTAAGGTCATTGATTGTAATGTCATTACAATAGACCATATCATTACGATAGATATCCATACGTGTGATTTCAGAGACCAAGGTCATGTTCGTGATCGGTAAAATCTTGGAGAAATTACGTCTTTCAGTTACACATCATATGTACCTAGGAAGTCTTCCACAGCATGTCCATTTGGAAGAGGAGCTTACATTATACATATTCTTTCTGACAGCAGAAAATATTTTTGCGTCTGCTATTGTTAGCAATCAACTGGAGTCCAGGTCCTTTCATTTGATTTCAATGGTTGCAGCAAAATCAGCAATTGTGCAAACTTGATGAAAATGCACATCTATCACACAAACCTTAGAAATAAGCACAAATTACAGCTAGTTTAAGAACTTGTTGTATACGGTACGTGCCACACTTTCCCAAAGTGTCATGTCTTTCTTTACATCTTAAAATATCAAATCAATAGTGTACAAAAGTAGAACATCGGTGATCGAAGTAGTTGCTAAAATCTAAAAATGTCTTTGTAGGAACTATTTTGAACATTTTGAGAAACCTGTAAAGAGGCTTGTTATGACTCATCTTCCATTATTATTTATAGATTGAAATTCAGTAAGGTATGAGTGAGAAAATATGGTTTTCCACTTCTTTGAATGTCAGAATTACTTCAGTAAAAACAGGGGTGGAAATAACCCATTGCCTGACGTCCGAGTCCAGTGTTTTTTTCTGTCGGGCAAGCAAATTTGTATATCACACTGTACCGGTGTCCAGTTGACTTTCCAATGTTAATTATGTTGTTTATTTAAAAAATTCAACAAGAAAACGGCTGGTATAGTGGAAAAATTATCAGGGCAAGTGATTTTACATGTGCCACTGTTCCGGAGTACACTAGCAATTTTAAAGTTATTTCCACCCCTGAATAAGATATTGCCAGATCAGCTTACTAAGGGAGGAATTATCAATCTTTAGGTAAGCACTAATATGTTGCTGAAGGATTGTAGTTGGTACCAATCTGAGAAGCAAGTCCACAAATCAGTAAAAGCAATTAAGCATGGTTGGAAAGTTCTAAGCCGAACTGGGGCAGTGGGGTAGCCTAGTGGTTAAAGTGTTTGTTCTCAAGCCGAATACCCGGGTTTGATTCCTTACATGGGTACAGTGTGTGAAGCCCATTTCTTGTGTCTCCTGCTGTAATATTGTAGGAATATTGCTAAAAGCAGCGTAAAACCAAAATCACTCACTCACTCACTCTAAGCCCAAATATTATAGACTGTTTTGATGGAGTTTGTTGACGATGCTGGAAAACCAGGATTCTGGTGAAAAAGGCTTTGTCCCTTTACTGATGGGAGACATTGCTCTCTCACTCCACTACTGATGTAAAACAGTGCTGTCTCTCTCTATTAAGTGGTAGAAGAGCTGTGACTTACTCCAGTATGTCTTGTCTCAGTGTTGTATACGGGTAAGGGACGGTTCATAATTTATGGGTAGGGGGGTGATGATGATTTTAAGGGTGGGGTCACCCATTTTGTTCTGGGGAGGTAGGGGTTCATCAAGTTTGTACACATGTTCTAGGGGGGTTCATCAAGTTTGTACATAAAAATATTTAAAAATTAGGCTTACAAAATATGGGAAGGGGGAAGGGGGTCATTGATTTTGTACATAACATGCAGGTGGGTCACTTACTTTGTCCATAAATTTTAGGGGGGGTCAGTCACATTGTACATGCTTCTCCATAAAAATCATCATCAACCCCCCTAGTCATAAATTATGAATGGTCCCTTATGTTTTAATGAAATATGTCTGTTTCAAATAAACCAATCTCTTTTCATTTAACAGTGTTAAAACATTTAAATGTATCCATCACACCACAAAAGTGATCCACTAATTTAAGGCAGGGTAAAATGACATCATCATCATTTGCATAATGCTTGCCAGACAGTTCTTTCTTTGGGAAGAGCTGGAACTCTAATGGGGCCAGATCTTGAGAATAGGGGCTATGTTCAGTAAGTTCTGAGCCACAGACATGCATTGTAGCCATGGCAGCAACAGACTAATGCATGATGCAGTGTCCTGGTGGAATGACTCCTGTAGTGAGTGTTCCACCATATTTAGACCCAATATTCTCAAGCAGTTACTTCAGTAGATTAGCATAATATTGGTCATTAATAGCCAGGGCCCCGGTTCACAAAGCTCTCATAAGTCTAAGATCTTGTAACTTTTCTCGTAGCATTCGTACCTCCTATACTGTAACATAGGGACTATGAATGCTACGAGAAAAGTTACGAGATCTTAGGCTTACGAGAGCTTTGTGAAACGGGGCCCTGGCCTATAGGAAGGGAGTCCACTAGTGGGATTCCTTTGGAAGCCAAAAAAGTAAAGTAGACTTTGCCTTCTTTAGAAGAGGAGATGTTGGATGGATCCACTGTTGTTTAGTGTCTTACTGATAGTGTTGAGTGGTAATAAATTACTCACTAAAATTAGGTGGGTCTGCTTGACAACAACATAAAATCTAGTGAGAGATGATGAAGCTGGGACATATATCTTGCCCAGTTAATCCCTCAGAGTGTTCGGGGTGGTGGGGTAGCCTAGTGGTTAAAGTGTTGGCTCGTCACACCAAAGACCCGGGTTCGATTCCCCACATGGGTCCAATGTGTGAAGCTCATTTCTGGTGTCCCCCTCCGTGATATTGCTGGAATATTGCTAAAAGTGTCGTAAAACCATACTCACTCACTCACTCAGAGTGTTCACATCTACTGTATTGCTTATGTGACATGAGGTGAAGGCTGGTTTCTGTTTGTGCATGAGGGAGTGAAAGGCTAAATTGGGGTGGAAATTATATGAATGAATCACTGAAAATCAGTGACTCCAGGTGCCATAAGCACTTGCAATTCACACAAATCTCATAGAAAATATGTTTGTTCGATACCTTAATCCAGCAATACTCCTGATCCAGTGTTGGTATGTTATCCATGTTATGGGGACACAATGCCAATCTGTCAACCAAGTCACCAAGCCTGACCATGCTATTCACCAGTTTTAAGTACCAGTGAATAAACGTCTGAAAACTCCCTGTATAGGAAAGTCTGAAAACTCCCTGTATAGGAAAGTCTGAAAACTCCCTGTATAGGAAAGTCTGAAAACTCCCAGTCTGAAAACTCCCTGTATAGGAAAGTCTGAAAACTCCCTGTATAGGAAAGTCTGAAAACTCCCTGTATAGGAAAGCCTTGAGCTGCATGATGACTAGATTAACACTTAGTCTCTGAATGTATATAATTTTAATAGTAACAAATATCCCATAGAAAAGGAGCCCCAGTGAGATGGGAAATTCTGAACCTGAGGAAATCTAGACATTTAGGTCTTTAGCATTGCAGGGAGGGCAAGGCAGTAGGGAAAATAATGCGGTTCAGGGACTGCAAGACAGACTGCATGATGACAAGCAACATGTCATGTTTTATAAAGTCCTCTGAATGTCTACCATGAAACATGACCAGGGGCCCGTTTCACAAAGTGATCGTAGCGATCTACGGCTGTCGTAAGTCTATGTTAAAGTATGGGAGCTACGATCACCTTAGCGCTATGATCGCTATGTGAAACGGGGCACAGGTGTATCATACTGATCCTTGACTAAAATGCTTTTGTAGATGTTACACAAAAATATGTATTTGAAATTGCAAAGTATGTTTCCACAAGAGTGGCAGTGAAGGGTATACTTCCAATGGGCAGTTCACTATGTTAGCTTCATATCATGCATCACCACTTAAAGCCTTAACCCAATAGTGATTTTGAGTTTACAAATACAGAGGCACATCTGTCTTCAACAGCTATTACAGGGATATCTTATGTGGTAAAGAATCATGTTGATAATAGCATAACTAGTCTCTGTTTACAGAGCAGAGGAAACACAACATCTGTCTTTGTACCTGGAAATTGTAGATATACAATCTAGGGTACTATGAACTTCTGAAATTATAAGGAAAGGGGATATTTGGGGATTGTACAGTCAAGTCTGTTGATATTGTGTATCAATAAATGTTGTCATCTCCACATGGCTAATGTAATCAATTCTGATGTGTGAGTGAGTATAGTTTTGTGCCACATGACCAGTATGTCAACAACATCACAATTTGGTCACCAAAAGTGATCATTACAAATTGTACCTATGTGGGAAACTGAACTCCGATTTTCGGCGTGAGAAGCAATGCTCTGACCACTATGTTACCCTACTTAACTTATGACTTAGATGACAACATCCCAATAATATCTTTTGCCTAGGACAAGAACCTATGAAGAACTGGGTGAGAATTGGCCTTCAGTAACCCATGCTTGGCATAACAAGAGACAAACAGGATCAGGTGGTCAGGTTCGCTGACTTGGTTGACACATGCCATCATATTCCAATTGTGTAAATCGATGCTCATGCTGTTGATCACTGGATTGTCTGGTCCAGACTCAATAATTTACAGACTGTCCCCATATAGCTGGAATATTGTTGCATGTGGCGTTAACAACAAACTGACAAAAGCAAAGGGCAAAATCAGTCCTTTTCCATTTCAACCTGTGACATGCTTTTCACATGGTAAGTGTTTTTTACCTCTAATTTGCCCGTCACCAAAGTGACCTCAGCAGGAGTTTATGATTGTTTCTACAAATTAATTACAGAGCTGATAATCATTCTGGTCATAGCTTTAATGGTGAGTCAGCCTGGTTCCCGGATATGTAGTTATGTTTTTGGGCAGACCTGATATCCTGTTTCTTCTGACATTTAGTTGTACAGGGATCTCGGTGCACCCACTCATGTATGTGACATATATCTTGCTCCAAGAATAAGTGAGTCATCACTAATGGTCAAATGTATTTGGAGCTGTGAGTTTATTATAGGATTGGCAGCTAGACTGCCCAAAATAATACTTAAATGATATCACATATCCGTCTTTCTTGTAGACTTAAGATGCGAGAGGAAATATGTAGAATGATGGTATGATTTGATAACAGAGTATTGTTTATAAAAAGTTAGTTGAACAGAGAACTGTAATTATAATTTAGAATGATAATATGATTTGATAACAGAGTATTGTTTTTGAAAAGTTAGTTGAACAGAGAACCGCTATTTGTGATTTCAGACAGATGGTTTGAGTTTGGAAAGAAAATAAACGAAATAAAACTTTATGCCAGTATCTGTGATTAAGAGTTGATTGTTGATACAGTTTGGACTTGTTGCTTGTTCACTGATCACCAGTGTTATTAAAAATGTCAGTGCCAGAGAAAAGTCAGCCTCAGTTACCTGCCGAAACAAATTCCAAAGGGTGTAAGAGACACATGAATAGTGATAAACACAATGCATATGGATAACTGAAAAGCAGTGTTGACACCAGGTGTTCATGCTGCTCACCAGGGAGCAACCACCACCCAATTTCCGTTTAGAACATAAGTGTTTGCTGTCCATTGCCACAGCCAACAATACATCTGCCATATTATTGTTGGAGTCTGTAAATGATTGAGTCTGACCAGACAATATAGTGAGTTAAGCTTACAGGCAGGTCTGTCCAATAGCCAGGAATCCTGTTCAATTTTTCTTTCATTTCACACTGTACTTGAATAGAAGGCTCCGAGTTCCCAGTCAATTATTGGTAGACCCTGTGGTCATTGTTATGACATGATTCCCAGCTCCGCCACAGATTGATGTGTAATGACTGGCTTTGATGAAGGCTTCAGCTTACAGTAATCTAAAATTGTGGCGTGGGAACGAAATTATGATACTAATTGTATTGGTGATGCAGTCTGCTTATATAATCAAGGTTGGAGTCTATTACATGATGACAATAGCATAAGCTTGTGTCTGTCTAGGAATCACTGTCACATAGTGATGATATCAGGTGTTTGTGAGAAGGTAAACATATCCTGCCCCTTCGGTACCATCTATCATAAACACATGCAAAGGCAAGTGTATTGTTCATTGGAAAAAAGAACCCATGAAGACCTAGGCTAGAATTGATCTTCAGTAACACATGCTTGTCATAAGAGGTGACTAACAGGGTTGGGTGGTCAGGTTCGCTGACTTGGCTGACACATGTCATTGTATCCCAACTGCGTAGATCGATGCTCATGCTGTTGATCACTGGATTGTCTGGTCCAGACTCGATTATTTACAGTCCGCTGCCATATAGCTGGAATATTGCTGAGTGTGGCGTAAAACTAAACTCACTCACTTGAATGGAATTGCATCAAATGTAATTTTTGACACTTATGTGTCAAATTTAGAAATGTCTGCTATTAATCTCATTTAAATCTTTACTTTGAATTTTGTAACCTTGATCTAACAACTTCTGAGTATAATTTGTATGATGCTGTGTGAAATCTTCATAAAAAGAGTGCGCTTTGTACATGAAAAAATGTGAAATGTAAACACCAAAGGCTGGAGCTGATGGCATATTGCTTCATATGAAAGGACACATGACAGTTGAAAAGTTGAAGTCATCCCTCCGGTCATTTAGTCACAAGGCTTTTTACTGAAAGATGAGTTCATCTCTCTTAAGAGTTCTTGGAAGGATTGTCTTTTCGAAAAAAAATGACTTTTTTTGCAGCTTGGTGCTTGTTTTGTTACGCAAAAGATTGCCTTTTACTCTTTTTATGAGTCTTGTCTTGTCGCGATACTAGTTTCCTTGAAAAATACATTTATTTGAATTTTGTGAATTAACAAAGTAGTGTATTAGACCTGCACTAATGATGATGGCCATCTTGCGTGCCACTATTCTTTTATAGTTTATGTCTGTTTTCTGCAATTGATGTCTGAAAATAAAGTCAATCATGAAACATATTGATATTTTTCTAGTTGAGGAAACTGAAGAGCAGACAAATGGGGATGAAGTTATTTTTCAGAATAGCAACAGAATTGTCACCTAGCAACTCATCAGCCATTTACACAATGATAGCCAGGAAGAAATTCAAACATGTCCTTGATTGATATCGTAAAGTTGATTCCAGAGCTATTTTCATAAAATGAGTATTGTATTACAGGATATTTCTGAACATAAGGAACGGCAATTGGTAACATGAGTTAGAATAAAGTTACTTAAGACCAGCTTCAGATAAAATCAACAGCCATTATGCTGTATATGGTGCACAGGGGGACTCCATATGGTAAAGGTCTTGGTAATAATATACTGTTGAGATGGGTTGTAGCAGATACACAGACAGGGAGCGTGGACACAGATAGCAAAACTGTTTTAGGGATGTCTCTGAGGTTCCCACAAACTGTTTTTTCATCTGCTAGACACACATTAATATGGGCACCTGGGAACAATAGCACTTGGAAATACACTGGAATTGATGGTTTCAATCATTTCAACACTAACCATAAAATTCCAAAGCTACCCTTTGACATTAGCTTCTGCTATTTCATTGATTCATTTTAGTTTGGGGCATGGCATGCTTCATAAAGAAAGCATAAATATCAAGTTGTTATTTTAAACATTGGGAATATACTTGAAACTGTATGTGAAAAATCTTTGCCTTTAGAATCAAGAAGAATTACAATGTATCAAGAATACCAGTTCTAAGAAACATGAATATCTTTCGGAAAAAATAATTCTTATTGCAAATTTTAGAATGGTATGTCTAAGGCACTGTATGGAGAGAAGAATCTGTTAATCTTTTTGAGCATATAAGATTTCTTTTGAAATACAATACATGTACTATGCTTGATATGTAGATCTGTTTATCAAAGTTACTAAGATAGAGTATTTGAATAATGAGCATACTTGCTGTCAAATCACTAAAGTTCTGTAGAATTCCCCACTGGTTTATATATGCCCATATCAACTGGGTCACTAGAGTATCTGCTATATCTCCCAACTTC
The DNA here is from genome assembly GCF_003918875.1 of Haliotis rubra. Classification (NCBI taxonomy): domain Eukaryota; kingdom Metazoa; phylum Mollusca; class Gastropoda; order Lepetellida; family Haliotidae; genus Haliotis; species Haliotis rubra. The sequence goes on along the minus strand of NW_025766968.1, from coordinate 2,069,465 downwards.
CGCCTCCTTATTGGAACCATGCAATGCGTGTCATGGTTATGGCAATTTTTAACATATGGCGGGTCTGTATGGGGAAAGAATCGCAATGTTGTATATATGTTGCTCATGTAACTACAATCTTGAGGAAAATTATGTATCTGTGACAAGATTATTTCCTAACAGCCTGCATAATTTGACAACTAAATATGGAAGAACCAAATTATCAGCTACAATAAAATAGCATGGAAGTCTATGAGAATTTTGCCGACTTCGGTATATTTAAGTCCCTGACTGGCAAAACAAATTTACCATGAACTATTTTCAAAGGATGGTGGGCAGAATAAATCTATCGAAAAATCCGCCTATTACGGAAAGACATAGCAAATAGGGTGTATATTAATTGATTTAATTTATCCATCAAGGCATATTGAGAGAAGCAGTCTTACGACCACTCTTGGAAAAATCACTATCTCTAACTGAAGGTATGTGTTTATGGTACTATGAGAACATAGGCGTAATTTCACTTTGAATATTTTGATTATTAGCATGCTTCCCTAGATACATTTTCACAAAATGAACCATGCTCAAGGATTACATTTATAGATAGTTTGAATAACCGATAACTTAATCATTGATTTCAAAGTGGACCAAATAAAAGCTTCACACCTGTGTGAAATGGCGGTAAAAACTCTTATTTTTACAATGCCGTAATTACTCCAAGGTTATGTCACATGAGATAACTGAACTTCATTCATCAGGATGTTTATGTCCGGGCGTTCACTTAGGCTGCATGGCATAAAGATAGATCTGTAGAATGCTTGTTGGGCCTAAGAAATGTAAAACAATTCTAGTGGAACTTTGTTAAACCTCAAATGAATGAATGGAGAAATGCAAAGAAAAATAGCGTGTTATTGATTTGCACTAATTTTAAGCTAAATTAGATGAAGTCCAAGACTGTATAAGAATGACCATGGAAGTGGTCAGCTGAAGGCAATATTGGTGGTATTTTGACTTATCTGTAGTGACTTTCATTATAAGAAGTAGGAAGTGCCTACTGCTGCCAACATTGCTAGAATGTCAGGGTTGAAGGTCATGCTGTCTAAATATCATCTGGAGGGGACATGGTAAAAACAAAGTTAATGAACAAATATGGAGTAATTAGATAACCTTAAAATCCTAATTAAGCAGATAAAAAATATATACTATATATCATTATCTATATTTATGATCTTGTTGTGGAGAAAATAATTATTCTGTCAGGTTAAATCAACCCTGTGTAGTGTAACTTGTTTACATAAACATAACCGTACCATTATGTTCGAAGAATTCTTTGAATGGCATTGTAGAAGTAGGGAAAGTACAATACTGACAAATTTAGGGATAATTTTCTATAACAAGTTCTTTATTTTGCGAGTGCAACATTTAGGTACAGATTCCTGCTAGACAAGGTGAAAAAAGAATCTGTACCAAACCATGGCATTCGAAAAATAAAAGAAGTGGTTATATATAAATTTGTCAGTGTTATGTCTGAAGACATTGTATTGCATCCTAATAGGAATTATTATTTAATATATGAATTCAACTGACATGAAGACATATGGATGAAATATAACACAGAAAATTGTGTGAAGAATGATACAAGAATTTGATACAAACAAATCTTCCTTACAATATATACTCAACAGAAATTTGTTTTATTTCATGAAAGATTGAAATTTTTACATTATTTTTCAGGTTGCTGATGTGTAATGCAATTCGATCAGGGCGGGTTGTGATGACCATCCGGAGACGCAGAAAGAGGCCTGCGCCTCCACCACCACTGCCCATTAGACACACACCTTCCCTCCAGGACATGCCCTCGAAACCTACAGGAGTCACTGGACCCTACTCCCACGGAATCTCCCAGTCTTTCACCTGCCTGCCTACAGAGTGCAATAGTGACAATGGCGGATATGCGAACGGTGGAATACTCCTTAACAGCAATTTGTGTACGTCAAACAATGAACTCAGCATCTCCAGCGATGACGTCTTTGCTGATTCCTCAACACCAGATGATAGAATAATTTATGTGAATTTACCTCAAAGTAGATATCTGAATGGTAGACTGAACCACAACATTCGGAGGCCTGCTGCATCTGTTAATGATGTTGATTGTTATGATGACTGTGGACAGAGGACTCAAAGCACATCGGCTGTGGAGGATGTGGTTAATTGGTCTTCTGATCCAAGGGCAAAAGGACATGTGACCAATGGCCATGACATCATGGACCTTCAGCGCTAAAGCTCCACATCTACCTTGGTGCCAGATAGTAGTATGTATGGTGGCAGCACAGACTCTCTGGCCATGCCACAGTACCAGCAGCGCCAACATAATGGCAATGTGACGCCAATCAGACGATTGGTGGAACGTAACCTTCTGAAGAACTCGGGACTTTACAACCGATCTGATTGTGCATCCCCATCCTCAGGGAGCCTCTGTAGCTGTAACTCTGAAGGCGGAAGTAACAAGTCTTCTCCTTCATCAGTAGGCAAGGTGAGCATCGCTTTTTGTTTCTTAGACTAATGCTTAGTCTCTGAATATATATAATTTTGATAGTAACAAACAAGCCCATTTAAATTGAAAAGGAGCCCCAGAGAGACCAGAGATTCAGAACCTGAACCTGGGGAAATCTAGACTTGCTTCATCTAGGGCTTTAGCACTGCAGAGAGGGCTTGGCAGTGGGGAAAATACTGTGGATCAGGGACTGTGAGACAGACTTTTGTTTCTGTAAGATACAGTTACTGAAAGGCATCGCAGTCATGGTGAGTTGTGACACCGAAAAGTTACACAGTTCTTTCAATAACAGAACAGGCAAAACATTTCCCAGGTTATATGTTTGTTATGAATAGAAAAATGGCTTTGATAGTTATTTTGAAGACTGACCAGTTAATCTTCAGGGCTACCTTACGGACATTTTAACTCTCAAAGGACATTCTTAAGTCAACCAATAATAATCTGGATATTTATGTTGTTTAACGCTTAAATATGTTCAGATCACGGGCAGTCTATTAATTTGTTCAGATCACAAGCAGTCTGTTAGCATGTAAATACAAGACATCAGGAAAGCAAAACATATATTTGTTTTATTACTTGGACCACCTGGTCCATCACCACCATTCTGCTGCTGTAGATTAGGGAGTTTTCAACTCTGGAGTTTATCTTGTAGAAAAGGCTGTAAAAAGCACCTTGATGAATTGAGTGCTGGTTGATGCCCAACATGCCATTCTTGGAACATGATTATGTGGGACTGGTGATGTGGGACCTGGGTTACTTCAAACAGCAGAAACATGTCAGAATTTTACAGAAAATTATTCCTGTATGTCAACTGCCATTAGTGCAGCCAAACAACCACTGCTGGAATCCAGAATGTCCAGAAAGACTGGCCTAATTGAGGTTCATACTAAGGCAGTCCATGGTGGGGCTGAATCAAGGCTGTGAACCAATACATGCACAGGCATGATTCACAGGCAAGAAAAGCTAACTGTGTCATCTTGACACTCTGAACAATGTATGTCCTGAGAGAAATTTGAAAAAATACATTTGGTGAAGCTGTAATCATGTTCAAGCTAGTTGAAATATTTTTTGTCCTTTGAACATGTCAAGCCTGATGATTGATACCTTACAAAAGCAGATGTTAGCAAAAGACAAAGTGTACATGGTAAAGAGTTTAACTAAAAACATGCATTTTCTGCACCTAGGGAATGATTTGGATTTGAGAAAGGCACGATGATTTCCTTTGTTGCCTTTAATTAAAAGTAAGCTAACAGGATCAGTGATTATGAAACCTTTAATATTAAACTCTAGTTGTGTCATTGTAACAGTGAGATTTCAGATATTCACAGTTTATGCCATATAGTGTAGAACCAGCTGTGTCAAAATGACGATGGTATCAGTCACAGAAAGTATATCCATTTGGTTTTTGCTCACCTGATCAAATATGGATGTTATGATCACTCTCATACTGGCTGGCTTCTTATCAGAAGATCCCTGTGGTGTTATGTTATAATAAGCTCACACAACTACAATTTTCAAATTTCATATGGACAAATATTATGGATAACAATGTGAATGAATGGCATGTGGAAAAATAAGATTTGTTTATATTACTTGAGCACTTTAGAAACATCTCGTGTATTGCTGCTTTGATAAAACTTCAAAAGCTGGATATGTTGGAGAATACATTGTTGGCTTTTTATCAAATATTCCTCAGAGACTTTTTGTAATGAACAATATATGTGGTGAGGATTTTGACAATATAGGTGAGCTACAAGGTTTTTTAATCTGATTGCTATGTTTATCCTGCTCTGTATAAACTTGAGAAAACATAACGTGATAATCTTTATTACTAAAATACACATGACTTTCCTAAAATATATATTTTTGTAAACACGTTTCATTGAAATCACACAGTTTCAAACATAAGCAGTTTCATGTTTGCCTGAGGCATCCTGGTCAGCAGTTTACAGTTCATTACGAGATGGCTGAATCACTGTTTATACAGTACAATGTATTTAATTTAAAACTTCGTCTAAAAAGTTTCCATTTCCTGCCAAATTCAAAGGTGCACAGCAACATGGACATGTGTTACGATTCAGGAGCGAAGGCATTTGAGGTCAGTAAGAAGGTTGGCTTTTAACACTTTTGTACAGCATAGCCAGAAATATGTTATTCTTACAAATATGTTAGGTACATCACCATGATCACAATTTCCTGTAGCCTGTCATACAGACCCTAAAACAAATATTCCCAATACAGCCCATTCAGTCTAGAATATGTGACAAGACAAGATTACCAAGTCTCTGTGCTTCTTTTTATTATATTTTATTTAGGAACAGTCTTTTTTCTGTTAGATATGTTCAGTTTGGAGACAGGATGTTAGTCTACATGTCCTGGAAGTAAGCAAGTGTTAACAAGACATACGGGGTCAGGGAGCATGGGGATTGATCCACACCATTTGGGATATGATCACAGAGAATTTTGCAGGTTCTACATTATGAATACCAGACCCTGATACTTTCAGCACATTCTTACAAAAGGCAGGGGCTACTCAGCCCAGAAATTCCCGAAGGGAGCAAAAACATGATGTATATTTTGCCTTTTCAAACTCTTTAAAATATCTTTTTAAAGACTCGTTTAAGGCCATGTTTATCCTTATGCAATACTCCAGTAAATGTTTAGCCCTCAAGTATTAACTTGCATGTTATCATTTAGGTATTGCTGTAGTTAGTTTTGGTATTGTTTATTCAATATATATTTACTCCTTGTGGTGCAGATGATTGGGTAACTTTACATCAATCAGTAGACATTAGAAAACAGTTTGCTTCAAATGCAGTTTCAGATGACTTTAGTTTGTATCTGTTACTGTGCTGTTCCAAGTGCGTAACACATTGCATAAATACCTAGAAGCAAGTTATGGTGCCTTTTTATGCATTTCTTCAGAGAAATCACTTATGTGTAATGCCTGCTTTTGATCAGCAATAGATACATCTGTAAAAAACACACATACCTATGTTGAAAAGGATGTATTGTGGGATTAAGTAGATTGTTGTTCTGTCAGAAAAATATCCATGTATTTGTACGCAAGTGATTCAGAATTAATTGGGTTATCATGATTTATGGTGCATATTTTTCACAAATATGCAGTTTTATCTGAAGCTGTCACCGTTACTGTGGGAAGGACCCTGGTTAATTTCTCTTTACATGTATTTCATGAGCATACACCTGATGACTAATTCCAGTTGCTGAGGTAAAGAACGCAGCAATACAATTAGGCTTAAATGCTTACCCCATCATGTGTAAAATAACTCTCTGTGTTCTCAATTAACTGGCCTGGGATCTTCTAATGGGCTTCTATCATGGTTATGCATCATTGATTAAGTGTGTAATTCAATCCTGCCTTGGAGACTGAATTAACATGTGATAACAGCAACAGCATCTCCTTATTAACAGGGGAATATATGTCAGTTAACACATGAGCTATCCAGAGGATGATTATAAAGACCAGGAGATAAATATATCATATATTGTGTTTACTTGATGATACTTATTTGATTGTTGCTAATATGGAAACATCCAGTTCCTTTGGTTTCCCATGAGACACTGTTCAATGCTTCTCACTTTATTAATGACTTTCTCTACATCATTCATCAAATAAATTACCTTTATCTCCATACAGCGCCACTGATTAAATGCAGTGAAATCCCATTAACTTATGCTCGGTTAACCTTGATATTAACTATATGCTCCAAGCAGAAACATTATTGGCAAAGTGGTGTAATGCTTGAACTCCTCTTGATTCAAACTATGGCTTAATATCCATGCTATGCTCTTGAACTGTGCTCTAATACTGCCTCTCTTCTTGTCTTAAAACTGATGGCATGTTTTAATACTGGCTCTCTGCTTGACTCTGAAGTACCAGTTAGTTTTAATACTGGCTCTCTGCTTGTCTCAAACTATCAGAGCTACATATATCTTTTGGGTCATTGAGTTATGTACTCGCTTGTCTTCTTCTCAATTGGGTATCCTAATTTTGCTTTGAGTAACCAAATAAATTGTACTCACCTCACTCAACCTCAATTGGGTATTTCGCCATTATCCATTAATTTTGAAAATATAATAAAGTTTAAGTGTTAATGTTTGTGATTTACATTTGATAGGTAATATGAGAAATGATACGAAAGACTGCAAGTTGTCAAGTTCATGTCCTGAGATAGAACCTCTCAATATACCTCAGTTATTTTATCTATCCACCGGTACGCAAGCTATGATTTGACATTTTTGTGTGTACACATGTAAGATCACATTTATTGAGTATTTACAAAACTTCAAGCAAACTTGTATAATAGGAATTGAGTTTTCACATAAATATTTGCTACCCCACCGCCCCTATAATGATACGAATGGTAATCAAGTCAGCAGCTAATTCAGGTAATGATCACCATCTCAGTTCGACATGACAAAAGGACTATAAATATGTTAAACAAACAATACACATGTGTTTCAGGCTGTTGTAGACGATGCCCGTGTTGTAGGGCTGATATGACATGTTGTAGGGCTGATATGACGTGTTGTAGGGCTGATATGACGTGTTGTAGGGCTGATATGATATGTGTTGTTGTGTTGTAGGGCTGATATGACGTGTTGTAGGGCTGATATGGCGTGTTGTAGGGATTGTAGGGCTGATATGATATGGCGTGTTGTAGGGCTGTGTTGAGGGCTATGGCGTTGTAGGAGCTGATATTGTAGGGCTGATATGTGTTTGTATGGCGTGTTGTAGGGCTGATATGACGTGTTGTAGGGCTGATATGACGTGTTGTAGGGCTGATATGACGTGTTGTAGGACGTGTTGCTGTGTTGTAGGGCTGATATGACGTGTTGATATGACGTGTTGTAGGGCTGATATGACGTGTTGTAGGGCTGATATGACGTGTTGTAGGGCTGTGTTGTAGGGCTGATATGACGTGTTGTAGGGCTGATATGACAGAAGTCATGTTAAGTATGCATGGCAACACCATGTTCATAATGTGATCATGATCATATTAGACATATGCAGTACAGCGTGTGGATGTTGTAATGTTGATATGTAATACATTCATGACATTTCATCACTGTTAATATCTATCAGACAAATAAGCTTTATATCATGAATATGAAAATATGGAGCACATGTGCTTATGAAATGATTTATGAAACATAATACAGAATGAATGTTAATGTTATTCTGAATAACAACAGTGCACTGTGTTACAGTGTAACTATTGGCTAAAATGACACTGTAACATGCATGGGAACTTATCAAACCAACAACAAAATTATATGTACGAATCCACAGATATATCACCTCCTTCTCAAGCTTCATATCATGAATATGAATATGATGAACATCGGATGCGTATCTATAATGTTTTGTGAAACATGGTACAGAATGAATGTTGATGTAATTTTGAAACAACATTGCAGGGGTGAATTGTTTCAGTGTAGCTATTGGGTAAAATCAATTGGAAAACAACAGAAATGATATCCACAGTTAAATCTTCTCTTTTCTACAAGGGGCAGTGGGGTAGTCTAGTGGTTAAAGCGTTCGCTCATCACACCTCAGACCCGGGTTCAATTCCCCACATGGACGCAATGCGTGAAGCCCATTTCTGCTGTCCCCCGCCATGATATTGCTGGAATATTGCTAAAAGTGACTTAAAACCCCACTCACTCTTTTCTACCACCTGCATTACAAGCCATGGCATCCACTGAGCACAACAGCTGCAGTGTACAACACAGTATGTAGACAGCTTCTGTTGATCTCCTCAACTGTTTACTGAAACGGTGTCGACTAACATGCCTATATTACAGTAGGGACATGAGGCTTCATAATGGACCTGCATGCTAATATTGATGTTGAAATATATCAAAGCCGTGATGGTGATGAGAATGATATTGCCATGTTCCTCTATGAGAAAGTGAGCAAGTGAGTGAATATTTACTGCTGCATGATCTGTTTGAAATGGGGCGGTGGGTTAGCCTAGTGGTTATAGCATCTGCTCATCACACTGATTTAGGCCCGGGTTCGATTTCCCACATGGGTACAATGTGTGAAGCCCATTTCTGGTGTTCCCCCGCCATGATATTGCTGGAATATTGCTAAAAGCAGCGTAAAACCCAACTCACTCACTTACTCTGTTTGAAAGCCATATACCCACAAACACAATTTTAAAAAAGGCATGTATATGAATGCTGTAAAAAAAATAATTGGGAAGTGTGGTTGAAAGGTTCATTAGTTTGTTGTGAGAACTCATTGTACGATGAAAATGAAACTGCTTAATCTGATAAATTGTTTCCTGGTTTTGATAATGCCTGATACAAACATCTTGCTTACCTGACCCGTGAAGTAGTGAAATAAAGAAGTCCAGTAAATATATTCAAGGTATCAATTATTCAGTTTGAATTAGCTCTGGAAGAAGTTAATTCAAGTTCAAACTTTTTCCACCCTGAGCATACCCCAAAACAAATTTGTCCCATTTTATCGGTTGTGCTTGTGAATGGGTGCCTGAACTCTTTGATGAGATGATGGCTGTTTACCTGGAGCCTCATGGGCAGCTTGGATTGTATGTTCCCCAGGGAGCTGATAATGAATATGTAGAGTGCACTGATCCATTGCATCAGATAAAAATGTAACTCTTTGGCCAGGCTTTTGGGTGTGTCTTTGGAGTGCACATCGACCCGTGAAGATCCGGGTTAGAATTGGTCTTCATGAACGCATGCTTGTTGTAAGAGGCGACGAACGGGACTGCGTGGTTGACTGACACATATCACTGTATCTCAGTTGTGTAGGTTGATGCTCATGCTGTTAATCATTGGATTGTCTGGTCCAGACTCCAGATTATTTACAGACTGCCTCCATATAGCTGAAATATTGCTGAGCGGTGCATTAAACAACAAACCAACCAATGGAATGCACATTAATAATATTATGATCTGTATTATTATGATTGTAATTTGATTCTCAGAAGGCTGCTTGTGTTCATGAAGCTGTTTAATGTTGAGTATGACACATCTGTGAGTAAGTTAACATATGTAATTTAGTGACTCAGTACCACTGTGTGTGTTGGAAACATCTGTACATTATATGGAATAGATTAAAGTGCAGTAGCTCTCATGCAACACTTGCTAGCAAGGCCACAAGATATTGATTATTTTGTCCAATTTTTTTTGTAAAATAGCAAATTTTTCTTTTTTGTGTGAAATGTCAAAACCTATATAGGAATGAAAAATAACATGATTTCTTATGACATATGTTATATTTAGCATTACACTTTCTGTAGTTGTGGAAGTGGCTGAGTGGGTTAGATCACTGGTTTTATTTACTGTCAATTAGGTGCCTCAACACCCAGAAGAACTAGAGGCTGTACTTCACTGAGAAAGTGTAATCTGAAATATGACATGTTACATTTGACCACTTTCTAAATGAAGTTTTGTATTCATAACATAATTTCATCAATCAGTACGTACTTGTTAATAGGACTGTGCTTAAAATATTCCCAAACCATAGTTCACATGGTCAGCAGAGCATCGCAACAACTTTGGGAGGTGTCATTCTCTTCTCTTCTTTGGTGGATCAGCTTGTTGTGACTTATGCTCTGTCCATCTATGTGATTGCTGTTTGTATATCAGTGCCGGGCGGTGGGGTAGCCTAGTGGTTAAAGTGTTTGCTCATCACACCGAAGACCTGGGCTGGATTCCCCACATGGGTACAATGTGTGAAGCCCATTTCTGGTGTTCCCCACCGTGATATTGCTTGAATATTGCTTAAACCGGCGTAAAACTATACTCACTCACTCACTCACTCTGCCTTGAAGGATTATTACTTTTGTCATTACATTTGAAGAATAAGTTGTTCCAGATCACCTTTAGGAATACAATGAAAGACATTACATACATGACCTCACTTGTATTTGTACATAATGCAGAGATTTCAGAATAATTTGTATGACACCTGCACATGTTCTGTGTGTCGAACTTCTCAGACATATTTGATCAGGAACATCTGTAAAAAGAACAGTCAGCAAATATCACAAAGGATTGCATGTTTCAGCGTCGCCTCATCGCCAAGCTGCACCTCCTGAAGGATGCGAATGGTCTGGGCATCCACATTGCAGGGGGTAAAGGGTCCAAGAAGGGAGACATTGGCATCTTCGTAGCAGGGATCACAGAGTCGGGGGCTGCTCACAGGTGGGTACAAACAGTCTCACTGAAGGACAGCGGGTTTATGGTGGTAGGTATGTTTAACATGATGATGATGATGATGATGATGATGAGTCGGGGGCTGCTCACAGGTGGGTACAAACAGTCTCACTGAAGGACAGCAGGGTTATGGTGGTAGTTATGTTTAAAATGATTAAACTGATGATGATGGTGACCAAGTACTATTGATGATGTTTATGACAAAAATGATGCCAAACACACAAATGATTATAATGCTTTCGAAATGTGCAGTTGATCATAAGTTTTATTGCTAAAACATAGTTTCTACTTTATCTTATTGCAAAAACTGACACAAACCCCAACATTTTCCCTTTAACATGGAAAGTGCTCTTAGCAATATTTTATTTGATGATTGCAAAATCACTATTATTACCTCAAGTGGTTGAAAATATATTGGAAACTGGAGAGAAGTGATTTACACTGGTAAACACTGTGCTGTCTTTGTAGGATTGATGCAGCCTTAGCTCTGATATGCTCATTAAGTGTCCAACAGTACATGCATACTGTTCTGTAAATCTGTTACATTATGTTGTCAACCCAACCACAAGTCTTGCCAAATATATATGGTTTAGGGATGTATGAATAAACATGATACATGATGGTGACATGTCTGCTTATTATTAACAGATACCAGGTGTGCAGGGGATTTCTTGTGAATCTTACAAATGATATACATCGAAACCCTGTTAAACTGCATGGTACAGTTCCCAATGAAATAGTCTTGATTAATAAGCATATAAGCTGAAAACCCATAGGAACATAGTACTAGTCATGTTGTTGGGTATAGACAGTTTCAGAAGTACTAGTACTAATTCTGAAGATAGGGGAGTCCAGACTAACAGGGTTCGCTGTATTCAGATGTGTTATGATCCATTCACAGAGATGGCCGACTGAAACGTGGAGACGAGCTACTTATGATCAATGGAGTGAGTCTGATCGGGATGATGCATCAGGAGGCTGTTGACTGTCTGCGAACAGAGCCCAGACTGGTACAGCTGGTCGTGGCCCAAAGACTGGTACAGCTGGTCGTGGCCTCCAAGGTAAATTGTCCTCATGCTAGGTCTCTGTGTCTGTAGGCAGCATTGTGCAACCTGCTGGTGTCTGTCTGTAGGCAGCATTGTGCAACCTGCTGGTGTCTGTGTCTGTAGGCAGCATTGTGCAACCTGTTGGTGTCTGTGTATGTAGGCAGCATTATGCAACCTGTTGGTGTCTGTAAGGAACATTGAGCAACCTGCTGGTGTCTGTGTCTGCAAGCAACATTGTGCAACCTGCTGGTGCCTGTCTCTGCAAGCAACACTGAGCAACCTGTAGGTGTCTGTCTGCAAGCAACATTGTGCAACCTGTTGGTGTCTGTGTCTGCAAGCAACATTGTGCAACCTGCTGGTGTCTGTGTCTGTAGGCAACATTGTTCAAACAGTTGGTGTCTGTGTCGGCAAGCAACATTGTGCAACCGGTTGGTGTATGTGTCTGCAAGCAACATTGTGCAACCTGCTGGTGTCTGTGTCTGTGGTGTTATGGTGTCTGTCTGCAAGCAACATTGTGCAACCTGTTGGTGTCTGTGTCAGCAAGCAACATTGAGCAACATGTAGGTGTCTGTGTCGGCAAGCAACATTGTGCAACCGGTTGGTGTATGTGTCTGCAAGCAACATTGTGCAACCTGTTAGTGTCTGTGTCTGCAAGTAACATTGTGCAACCTGTTGGCATCTGTAGGCAACATTGAGCAACCTGTTGTGTTTGTGTCTGCAGGCAACATTGTGCAACCTGTTGGACTCATCAGTATCTGCAACATTCCTGCTTACTGTAGGCTATAAATGACAGATTAGTGTGGATGACTACACATCCCTTTACCTGTTACAGCTATAATTCAAATTAGATAGGATTAAGTATGTGATAACAAATTTATATGCTAATGTCTCGACACCCATAATATCTTGTCATTAGTTACATTTCCAATCTGTGATTGCCACTCAAAGATCTCGTTTCTCATCTGTGAGGGAATATTGATATATGAGCTATAAAATTCACTAGAGCCTGTGTATATTCGTAATTGAAATAACTCAGTTAACACAGCTAGATTATGTGTGGAGAAATGGAGCTACACAAGATTTAGATTTATAAGAAGACACGACTGTTATAACATATGTCTGTAATGTAGAATAGGCACCAGCTGTAAAGAAAGACCTAGTTGATAGTATGTTAGCATACACCAACAGCATTGATCAGTGCTCTTACTATCAACCTGGTCCATACTTGAGTATTTACAGCTGCTGTGAACCAACTTGAATATCGCTAATTTTTGCAAAAAAAGACATTAAACAATTGACTTGCCTGTGCATGTGTTTTGACTGGTGCCTCTGTCATACAATAAACTCTGGTAACAGCAGAGATTTCTTATGAATTTGAAAAGGTTTTACTTTTTCTATTTACTTGACACACAAATGAATGTAAATGGAATAGTGCTTCTAGACATACGGAAGGCCAATAAGTCTGGGATTATAGTCTGGGCTGTCTCATTAATGCTAATTGAAGGCATACAGGATAATCGCTGAATATGGTCTTAAACCAAGAACATAATGGACATTTTCCAAAGTAAAACCATTCAACGGCTGCATTATAAGTGGTTCATTATTCTGCATAATATATAAGGTTTCATAGGAATCCACTTTCCTTGGAGCCAGACGGGTTTTAACCAGAAGGCACATAATATGGTTGACCAGGGTCTTGTCATTCAGAGCATTATCATCCATTTGCATTCAAGAAATCTGGCGGTGATGTCAACAGTTGTCAAGGCTTGATATTGACGTTATGGCCGCGATACCTTTAGGTCAATTATCAAAGGTCTGGTGCCGCACCTCACATTGATCCCATCAGACAGGGGCAGACAATCTGTTAGTGGCCACACATTTTGATAGTCGCATACCACAAACAATTGTTACCTAATTTGAAACTGAAACACTCCTGGAACTCATTTGTTGAAATTACCCAATGAACTGTTGAGCAGAGGTGATGACGTGACATCTAATGAGAAAGATTGTAAATCTTGAGTGTGTGTCCTTGTCCACAGCGACATTTCTCAATATTGATTTTACATAACATGGACATGCAACTTTTCCATCTGGATTACAAACATTTTGCTGTGTAATAAATCTGTGGGGATTTTCAGTGACAGGGGTATTTAGAACTCTTGTAAGCTTCCTTCACATATTTAATGTGCCAGTTAGTGATGGGTTTTCTGTACATTTAGGCATATACATTTGTCATACTTACAAATACTGTTTTTACATGTACCAAGATTCCAGAGATAAAATGAAGAAGAATTGGTCATGATTTATTTCCCCTTGAACTTTTGAAGTAAGATTCTAATAAACATTTTAAACAATAAACATTTAATTTGGCATAATCATGTTTTCAATTTGACATTGTAAGCATATTAATTTAATACTTTAAAACAAAATTATGTGGTTATGCATACAGAGTCTTTGAGATGTAACTTTGCTATGAAATGCTTGATTATGTTGCTAATAACTCAATATTAAGTAGGCGTCTTACGCCATTCTGTAAATATCTTTAGTGCCCATATTAAGTTGAGAGTCCTTGAATTATGAATTAAATTATTGATTTTTACAGGAAATATGGAAGAGGTATGTAATTGCCTAGTATGTTTTTTTCAAAACCCTTTTTTGATGTAAGAACCTAGTTTATTTCATACCACTCCATCTCAATTTCAACATGTAGTGAATGATTTAAGTAAATGCTCTCTGTGCCACCTTTCTAAGTGTCTAAGCTGCTTATCACATCGGATACAGTAGGTCAAGATAACATTGCCTACCTTTAGATAGACCTGCCTTTCTGTTGACCATCCCACTCAAATATTTATGGAACAACACTAGACATGTGTTTGGTCTCTGAAACCCTATAATTTTGATAGAAATAAACTAGTCCATGAAAGCTGAAACTTAGCCCCAGTGAGATTGGAACTTCTGAACCTGAGGAAAATCTAGAGTTGCTTCATTTCGGTATTTTTCATTACAGGGGTGGGCGGAAGGGAAAAAAATGGTTCAGGGACTGTGAGACAGACTAGAATGACAAATACAGCACTGTATGGGGTTGACAGTGTGTAGGTTAGTCATTGTTCCTCAGTGAGCTCAGATCATATTTACCTTTGACATATATCAGCTGGGACTGCTGGTGATAAAATCATTGAACATTCACACACTGACCTTTTGGGGAGTGGGAGGGGGGGTTGACTGGTGTTCCTTCCATGTGTGCTCTCATATCCAGTACTTTGAACTAGGAAGCTATTACTGTCACTGAAAAGCTATCGCTGTCAGTGGAACTGTATGTGTATGTACAGTATGCTTCAGCTTCAAGAATGTATTGTCCACGGGTGACACTCCTTACAAAGGATTAAAGTCAGTCATTTCAATTAGGTTCTGCAAATTGAGATTCATATTACTTTTGTTTCAAGCTACTCATTTTGATCATCTCAAACTCTAATTTTGTTGAAGTATATCAGAGGTTTATGATCGCTATCTTTGGATGTGATGAATTATGCCTCAGAATAGACTAGAAATGGATCTTAGAGCATTTTTTTTCCTCAAATGTCTCATGCTTCAGATTCTGCTTTGATTGATCAAATATTTACTGAGTAATTTGGATATATTTTTGTCTGCAGAGCTAGTTGTATAAAGATATATACATTGTAGTAAATAAACATCATCTCTCTGTAATTCCGGTATGACAAATTTGGTTTAATAGATTATTACTTTTATTGTTAGCTTAGGTAAAAATTTAAAATGAAAAGACAAGCTGAAACTATTAAACAGAACAATTCTAGACACCAACTGATAGAGTGAACACAATGTGCAATGGTAGAGAGCTATTGAAAGCATTATCACAGGCAGCTATGGAATACCGGTACATTACATTACAAAATTCACAGTCCTGCGTGATAGAGAGTAATTGATAGCATTGTAACACTCTAGTCTACAATAGAAGACTGTGGCAGATTAAAAATCTTATCACCCTCTACAATAGTAAAGAGAAATATTAGTAGTCTACTGTGATGCACTGTAACTGGAGGTATTTTCTCAGGTTGTCATGGAATACAGTAATTGATAGCATTACCACAGTCTACTATAATGGACAGTTATATTATCACAGGTTCCTGTGGAAGACAGTAATTGATCCAGCTTTGTTGCATTGACATGTATGTCATCAAAATAAGAAAAGTTCCAAAGGACATTTCATATCAAGTTGCATAGAACACCTGGCTTGCTGCTATTGGAACAGTGTGGCCTGTGCATGCTGATCTGAGGCCTCTAAATCAAGGGCTTCCCTGTCTGGGTTACAATAATGATCCTCGAGACCACAAAACCATGCATTTCAATCGTTGAGTGTGTGCTATTATCTGAGTTATGAATGTCATAAATTCTACCATTCTCTTGAATTCAATCAATTTCAAGAAACTGTTTAAGAAATGCTATTAGCAGTGATAGAATGCACTGTTGAAGGGAGATTAGGGACTATGGGCAACTCGAGTAGAAATCTTCAAAATGTATGGTCTCATTGACAACTGAAAAAAGACGAATGAAACTGAGCCTAAAGCATGGATATTTTTCAAAAATAGGTAAAAAAATGTTCTTAAGGAAATTTCCTGAAACCATTGCAGCTATTGATTTTTCATCTGAATTTGTTTTTAGTAAATATTCTTGCTTGAATAAGCGATTGTATGGCAAAATATGATATTATGTTCTTGTCTGTTTCCATTTATGCCTACGGTGCTAGTGCCTAATCAGATTTGTCATTTTGTGAAAGGAATATATGTGTGATAGTCAATAGCAGTTCAAGGCATAGTGTGCAGGACTGCTTCATCATTCTGTTTTATCTTCATCAAAAATAAAATACATTGATATCTGAAATAAACAGTACCAGTGCTATGTATTACAGTAAAGTATGTTTGCATGTTTATTTGTTTATAACAAACACACAACAGACTGATGGATAGAATTAACTTTTTTGTTGTTGTTTCTGATGCTTGCAGTCTTCATGTGTGTAAACAAACTGTTTATTATCCGCCGCGCAAGTCAGGTTTGGTGACCTTGACCTTAATTTGAACGTCACAAGGGGACTTTAACGTTTTACCTGCATGTTAAGCTATCTCAAGAACCGTTCACCGGATTTTCTTCATATTTGAAACCAAGCTTTATCTAGGGAAGGCGCAGGGCCCAGTCGATTTTGGTGACCTTCACTTAATTTTCAAGGTCACAGAGACACTTTGAAGATTTGAGCATGTTAACCTGAATTGTCAGCAAGATATTTCAAAAACAGTTCACTGGATCTTCTTCAAAGACTTTCAAGACTTCCCTTAAATGTTTTTCAAAAAGCAATTTCTTTAGTACTATTTTTGCATATTTCATACACTATGACATTCATGTCAAAGTCAGTCTTGAAAATATGTGTGTGTTTGAACACCTAAAGATCAAGACATCAAGAGAGGTTGACTGGTCATGTTTTTGTTGACATTTACCTTAAACTTTCATTACTTTATAAGTTTGATTTGATAACTGCGGCAGGGGATTATGTCACCTTAGTGACAATGCTTGTATATATTTATATATGTTTGATTGGCATTTTAGAAGTTGATGGATAATAGAAAAGTATAATACTTTATGGATAACAACTTCTTTATTTATAATGATGCAACGTTTTGGTATAGCTTCTTATACCGTTGTCAAGCAAGACAGCGGTATAAGAAGCTATACCGAAACGTCGCATCATAATGATTAAAGAAGTTGTTATCCATAAAGTATTATACTTTTCTGTTTATATATAAACAAAATGAAATTAGTGATCACTTTGAATTTGTTATAAAAGTAGTTTACTGCACGTATACATATCATTCAATTTATGATTTGTACCAGATCTTTGCTTCTGACCTCTTTTTGGACATTTGGAGAGAGAGTGGGCCTCCCTTGCTCTATATTATTATAGGATATTTATATAGCACATATCCAGGCAACTAGTGCTTGCTCAAGCGCTGATATTTTTTCCCTCAATCATCGGATGTCAATCTCAATGGCACATCGTATTATCAATCTCAACTCCCTGGGGAGTATACAACTCTTGCAGCCACTAGGCGCACCAAGTTTTTGTGGCTTTATCATCCTAACGAGGTACCCATTCACAGCTGGGTGGACTGGGACACATAGTCACAGTATTTTGTCCAAGTTCACTGCACGTTGCTGTACCCGCAACTAGGTGTTTGCACGTATTCATGTGGCCACCATCTGGTCACGTACCAACGGATTCGTGGGTTCTTTTAAGTGCACAGGGTTGTTTACTGTACACTAGGGGTTGTGACAACACTGAAAGAGTCTGCACACAAAGTTGACTCCAAGGTTTTAACACCCGGTCACAGGTGGGCTCGATCCCGACACCGCAACCTCGGTGGATCACTAGCCTGGCGCCTTAGCCAGCTCGCCCACCGCGCCCCCACCAATATATATTGAATAACAACTCTTGAATGAGTGAGTTTCAGCAATATTCCAGCTATATGGCGGCGGTCTGCAAATAATCGAAGTCTGGACCAGTCAATCCAGTGATCAACAGCATGAACATTGATCTACGCAATTGGGAACCGATGACATGTGTAAACCAAGTCAGCGAGCCTGACCACCAGATCCTGTTAGTCGCCTGTTACGACAAGCATGGGTTACTGAAGATCAATTCTAGCCTGGATCTTCGAAACAACTATTGAAAGGATTGGAGGGATAAATGTATTATGTCAAATGTTTGTATAATTCATTCCTCCAATATGTTAAGTATTCTATACGTATGGAGACAGATGTGTCAGAGAAACATTTATACAGAAATTCACTTTCTATTTTCTGACAGATTCGTAAATCAGCGTCAATAGCCTCAACGTTGTCATCCCAGCTTCCAGGAAGTCCAAGAGTTCTGTCCCCTGTACCTCAGTCAGACAGTCCCACCTTCCAAGCAGAAACCCCAGCACCTGTGCCAGAGGTCATCGCGCAGACTCCATCAGGGACTGTGTTAAAATGGGAGGAGATGTTTGATGTAAGAATTGTTGATATTACTGATATTTTCACTTATGATGGGTATATCTTAACTATCATACAATCTATTGTTGTCAGTGATGCAGTTCAGTTATGGTATGGGCACTGTAAGCTTAGATTTATGGTAATTGGATTATACATATTTATAATACATAGCACAGTGCATCAGCTGTTGAAGTATATGTGTGAAAAAAAATTATAATCAATAAACATGGTAAATATTCCATATTATATTACCTTTTATGCAAATAACATGTGTTCATAAGCATTAAGATTAATATTTATTACAATAAATATTGAATTAAAGTATATTAATATATATGAATAATATTTATAATAATGATATTATAAACTGCTTCTGTGGTGAACAATACACTGATGCACAAATTGTTAGTCGAGAAAAAACAGTAATAGCCTATCATGAAAATATTTTATCATAGATAAGTGTGTGAGACTGCCAGCGATGTGTTGGGCATATCAAATGGCCCCGTAAGCCACGTAAGTGACCGTTTAATACATGCAAATAATCGGGCTGGGGCCATCAACTTTCACCTCAAGTCTCGAGGTGCTTTCATATCAGCCATTACCATTCCTAGGGTTCACACCATTCCTGTCCCTATAATGACAGGTTAATTTTATTTTCTTATTCTAGAAGTTCTCCAGGCCTGGACAGAATTCCCAATCACCTGATAAATATCGATCCCCAAAGTTCGGTCCCGAGCAGATATTGACAGTGAACAAAGGTGCCAAGGGGAAGGGTCTGGGATTTAGCATTGTGGGAGGAACCGACTCGCCCCGAGGGAGGATGGGGATCATTGTAAGGAGGATATTTCCCAACGGTGTCATCGCAGAGGATGGCAGGCTTAGAGAAGGTATTTGGGAGACGATTTGTTTGTATATAATCAGAGCAGAGAGTTAGAGTTACAGGTTACATATACCACCCACTTGAAGTTATAGAGCACTTAACTCTACCATATCTATCTGATTCTTTCTTCTTGTGATTTGTGTATGAGAAATATTTTTGTTTATTCAACTGTCATTATTTCAAAAACATCTAATAGATGTGTTAAATGTGTTCCAAGTTATTATTAATGTTTTCAGATAAGTATACATATGCAGACAATGGTCTCTCCTTTCCTATTTAGTATAATCCCAGACTGAACTTAGAAATTCAAGGTTTCAAGAGTTGTGTCCCTTTAGTTTACTCTCAGCTGATGATCCTTGATCACTGAATGTAAAGATTGTACTAAAATTTGCAAAATGAATTGAAATTCCTCCAATTTATTCTCTTTGTTGTTGTATCAATGGCCTTAATATCGTATTTTAGTTATGACTGTAGTCTGAAAACACATGACTGTAAATGCTATCACCTTTTTGATGGATGTTATGTGTGTCAAGAAGAGTGATATATTTTGTACTTACTGGTAGCAAATTTTTAGTAAAGTTCTCATTGGATTTTTTGCTGATATATTTAGTATAGTGATATGGAAGATATGGGTGTTCTTTAACTACTTTTCAGTAGTATATATGTTCATTCCATAAAACCTGTGTATGATGTTAGTATGTTGTTGGTTCAGGTGATGAGATCGTTGAGCTGAATGGAATACCACTCCAGGGCCTCACCCACAAGGATGTTCTGTCCAAGTTCCGCTCTCTCAGGAAGGGTCTAGTGAGACTTGTGTACAGGAGCAGGCTCTCCTCCCCAAGTTCCAGGTCAGTCATAAAAACATCTTTACATTTATCTCTGCTTGGGACATATTACAGTCACTTGTCTGATCAGTGTTTGAGGAACAACCTTAGTGACAGGCCAAGTCTGTTTCCAGTTTGGTGAAATCCACTATAGAACAGAACATGAGGCCTGACTCATACTGGCATGGATGAGGATACATTCAGAGCACCTATAAGCATTTCTAAAAATTGTAATGAAAGAGTATGTTAAACTCGTAACTGTCAGTCTGGATAATGAAAATCATGTTTTAAGACTTGATTTCTATTGTAGACTTAAACACTTTAAATTTAAGTTTGCCATGAACGGAATTTGTGTCATTTCACATATATACTCATGGAAAGAAATACAGTTATTAACACGGAAATTATGTTAACAACATATGACACAGTGAAAAAATAGTATCTGATTTGTCATAACACTGACAAATACTGTGGGTATCTTTGGGTTAAATGTTTAATGCCTAAATACATGTACTTATATTTCTCTCTGTACTCGTTTCTTTCTATCTCAGTATACTCCACATGTGATGGGATTTTTTTAATCACGTTGTAGCAAATAGCTTTATAACTACAATCATATATATGTCAAATATGATCTCATCTTGCCTGTTGTGTCAATACCGAAGTTACTATGTTTGTTCCAGTCCCCACCTGTCACCGAGTGCCTCAGCCCCGAGAGTCCCCTGAAGGTAGTCCCGTCTCCACCCCTGGCCACTCCCCACGCCACACTCCAAGCAACAGTATCTCCGACGCCTCAGTCTTCGGCATTCTTCCCAACAACACCCTACCACCTCTCTCACCCCTGGACAGGGCATCCTTTCTCACAGCAGGACTGATGTCTCCGTTGTCACAGATGACAGATCGAACACAGACATTGCCACATAATCTGAGAACGCCAGGAGTCAGGACCAATCTCTTCCCCACGTCCCCCATTCTGCACTCCCATGGGGACAGAACCAACTTCACCATATCCAGACACAACACAAACTTTATGCAAAGGGAGGCAACTCATACCTCCTATATGGGCCAAGAAGTTTCTCAGCAGAAATATATGAGTACAGAGCTGGGGCATTCATCTCATAGAGGAATGGCAAATACTCAGTTCCGGACTTTACAAAGTACAAATCAAGGAGTTAACTTTATGTCTGTAGTTCAGAAACTGGAGTATTCTCAAAGTCAAGTAAGCTCTAACATGAGTTCCGAGAATGGATTCCTGTCTAATGGTAGTGTGCTAAAGTTAACAAGTGAAATTGGCAGTAACAACCGAATCTTTGAAGTGGATCTCCACAAAGGTAGGAATACAGTCTAATACATGTGGATACATTTAGGTTACAAAATTAACACAAACCTGCAAATGTTAGAATCAGCAAGTCTGAATGTTAAAAGCACTAGTTGGTTGGTGTTAACAACTGCACTCAGCAATATTCCAGCTATATGGCAGTGGTCTGTAAATATTAGAGTCTGGACCAGACAATCCAGTGATCAACAGCATGAACATCGATCTACGTAATTTGGAATTGATGACGTGTCAACCAAGTCAGTGAGCCTGATCACCCGATCCTGTTAGTCGCCTCTTACGACAAGCATGAGTTGCTGAAGACCAATTCTATCCCAGACCTTCAAAGTGTGCCTGGCCCACTAAGTATCTAGGCATTATGATTGTCTTCAGTCGGTGTTCGAGTATTGACATATGATCATTTTAAGGCCATGGTTGTTTAGTGAATTGAATTCCTGGTATATTCTCCATCCTGTAGAATTTTAAGATGCTAAATATTTGGGCTGGTAGACTTTTGAGGCTATTTCTCTGCCCATACAAGATGTAGTGAATTATGCATTAGCATTGACTGATGCTGTTTATGTACGATCTGTGACAAAACAATCTTCATTTTGGTCAAGTTTCATATAGGTGCCAGTGATCTCTCCTTCCTTCAAATTGTCATGAAGTAACCATTATTGAGGGACTGCAACAAGGAAATACTAAAAAAGCAGTTAACAGTTTACTGTGAACCAGGAATTAATTATTCTGAACAAATTGTACATGTTTCACATTCTCCCTACACTGTATTATTAGTTGACATTTATCAGTTCATGTCTGTATTCTATATGATTGTGTGGTACTGTCATGTCAGTTTCCATAATTTCAGAATGTGGACTAAGTCTGGGTATTAATGTGGTTCGGAAGACGATCGGCGGCATCAGTAACATCTACGTTCAGGACATCACCCACAACTCCCAGGCAGAGAAGGATGGACAGCTCAGGTCAGTTGTGTTTATGCCCCTTAGTAGACAATTTTTAGCATTGGTCTTACTGAGCAGAATGCCTGGACTGTCAAAATACATTTCATGCACTGAAGTTACATATTTATTCCGTAAACTTCATAATTGTTCAAGCATATAATGCAAATGCATATAATGGGATAACACCTTGTTTTGTTGGTAATGGGGACAAGAAAAGGTTAACCTGCAAGCTGCATTAAGTGTTTCTTTGAATGATAGAAATATTGAAGAATTGGTATTATTACCTTTTCAGTCTTCCTTGGTTTGTTTTTGTTCTTTACTTACAATATATTATTTAAGACTGTGAATCAATATTGTGGTGTTTTTTATTTTGGATTTTAGTCTACATTTATGTAGACAAAACATTAGCCAAGGAATTAATTTTAAAGTCTCATGATCCTCTATTGTGATAGAAAAGTTATATACAGTAAATTACTTTTAAAGTGAGCATGCTTTTATAACAAACAGATATACTACATTGTATTGTTTTAGTTGAAATGTGTGTAAAGAACTGTGTTTATGTTGATCTAAAATAACTGGTCCCTTTGCATTCATTATAACCGTAATAAATATCTGTTTTGTAGGA
Source organism: Haliotis rubra (assembly GCF_003918875.1). NCBI lineage: Eukaryota > Metazoa > Mollusca > Gastropoda > Lepetellida > Haliotidae > Haliotis > Haliotis rubra. Next base: position 2,046,022 of record NW_025766968.1, on the reverse strand, counting down.
AGGGTGACCTGTTAGTCCGAGTGAACGGAAAGCCGATGCATGAACTCACACTCCTGGATGCCTACCAGCTGTTCCGCAATCTGCCACCAGGGCCTGTCGTCATCTTTGCACAGAGAGATGACAAGAGTCTGTCTCAGGTCGGTCAATACCCCATGTGATATCAATAGTCAATATCAGTCACAACATTGCTGCATCAGAACGCTGATCAGGTGATCAGGACCTCATGTACAACAGTAGGATTCCAGTTTACAAGCCATATATGTTATGAGTGATTAATTCCATTGTATTCATCAACAATACAGGGTTTTACAGAGACTTTGGAAAATGAGAGGCATGCTAAATGTTTTGGGGAGTAACCTTTATATTTGTTTAGTCATGAAAATGTTTTGTATACATTCCAGGAAGACTAGGTTACCATTAATCCCATGTTTGGCATAAGAGCCATAAAGGGGGTGAATGGTTGGCTCAGTGACTGATGGCATGTCATCATGTCGAGATGACATCAGTGTTGTTCATGCTATCATCCTCTGGATTATCTACAGGCAGCTGTGATTTAGCTGACTGTGCCATTAATCGACATGTAATCACTCATTCACACACAGACTGTTGTGAACAATCACATCACAAAGAATGAACAAATGTTGATAATCTTCTCTTATAGATATGCACCCTCTTTAAAACTTTGAGGAAATAGATCAAAGAACATATACATAAATATATGTATATGAAACCTATTTAGAATACCTAGGCTTTAAGACATTTTCTTTTTCTTTGTGATAGTTGGTGGTTTTCGTCATCTGTAGTCAGTCTGTTTGGTGTTTCATTAATTTATACAAACTTGACAGAATAACCACTTAAAAACTAAAGGTATCAAACTATTTTCATTTTGTTCAAGTATTAGTTTATAGTCAGCTGTTGATAGAAAGAAATTTTGTTTGTTTTTTCCAAGTAGTTACAAGAACAAAGATTGTGTTTGGACGGTATTTTGTTTGAAGCAGAAGATGAATATAGAGATTAAATTATCTACCACATAAATTCTATTTGGACTTCTTTATATAATGTTAATGTTTTGATGGATTTTACTAATGCACCAACTGTTAAAAACTTATCTACCATTACTATTGTGTAAATAACATATATATTGTTTCCTGCACATTCACATATATCTCTCACTGTATAATATAGAATGGGCCTACTCTTCTTGATGAATTTAAATATACAGATAGTACTTGCCATAGAAGTTTTCTTTGTGCCCAACAGTGAATTAGTAAGGCAGCCACAGTTTTGTTTACTTCACGCTTCATGTGTATCTTGAAACCAGAAGATTTATTCCCATTCAGTGGTTATTGTGTCAAGTTTAGTATCTGTTCTTATATTGAGTAAACTGTCTATAACTTATCGTGAGAGTTGTGTCCCTTTATTCCAGCTCCAGGCATTTGTTTAGTGTTCAACCCTCTATCCATATTTGGTAATTACAGTCAGCCATTTTCACTAACTTGGCATGGTTTGATGTGTTGAGTGGTGTTTGTCTCAGTTTATGTGTTGTGTGAGAATAATCTCATATATGAATGCTACGTTTTGGAGAAAATATTTATCTAAAAATTAGGACTTTTTTCAGGGAATGACATTTGAAAGAATTATTTGTGTGAAATATCATTCTTTTTGACTTGGAATGGTGACTAAGAAAGTCCAAGAATGTTTGCTGATCCTGTTATTGTATTGTTGTGGTCATAATTCACATGTTTGATTGGCATTTTAGAATTTGGCAAGCGATAGTAAACCAAGATATTACATCTATGACATTTTTGTCTATTTCTATGTTAATGTGACATATTGGTATGTATCATTATGTTGTTGTATACAAATGTCAAAGAATGTCACAACTGTTGAACATGGTAGAATAAAACATACCGTGCCTTTACTGTCCTCAAACTGGAGAATAATCAACAAGCTATAAGGAATTATGGATTATTTTCCTGAGTGTCAGTGAATGAATGAATGCTGTAAGACCAGTCATCACCATTTCTCTAATTAAACACCTCACAGTATTCATTCATAAGGGACAGATAGTTTGCAATTCTGAGTTTCACGCTTACTATTATGTATATTATTAGTCACTGACATTTTAAGAAAGAAAATTGGGGAATATTGTATGAAATGTACGTTAAACCTCCAGAGACGGCCTATTGTTCCGATGACCTAAATGTCATCATTTGTGATGTCATGAACAATGGATGATGTCATACCTCAGTTTTGTTTAACAATGGAACATTGTGTCATACAAAAATGACACATGGCTTCAATTAACTGCTTACAGAATGGTAAAATGCACATTTGCAGATATCAGGAAGTTTTCCATTCACCATTCTACTCTTATGGGTAATGTTATTGTGTTTCACTGCTAGTTATAAAGGGCATTGCAAGATAGGTGCCTCCTGATACAGTAGAAATGAATGTAATATACATTGGAGCTGTTTTTGTTATACTTATGTTTAGATAATTTTACATAATTTTATTAATGTTCTTCAGAATTCTAAACAAACTATTATTTGAGGGGATAATTGTTATATAATAATGTTTTGTTGTTTGTTTTTATTTAATAGATGCTTTGTGTTTGTTGCATTCGTTTACTTTGATGAAAAAAGGAGACAAAATTGAATGTCCCAAGAGACTTTCAGAGTTTGAAATGTTGTTTTTCAATATGTGGAGCCATCTTTATCCCATAGAAATCTGTGCACTAGTATCATTATGAAAACAGTGTGTTCATGGATTGTTGTTATTTTGCATGCTATATGTTTGATGTGTGCATCTTCATTCATGTACCAAAACTGTATGAGCACTAAGGTAATTGTTCAGATGTTTTTTATTGGTATTGTTGCACTTGGCTTTTTCACATGGAAATGCAGTTTGCTTTCTTTTACAATAAACTTACTTGTGTACTTTCTAAATCATAAGAAGTCATTACAAACATTAAGACCCATGTATATCTGGTTAGTTTTCTTCATGACCTTTTCATAACATTATCAGCGCACTTTATCCCTGGTATCCAAGGGTGGAATTCATGTTTTACTGAAAGAGCCTGACTGAAAGGAGAATCTGGTGGTCAGTGTATTACATTATAATCTGACAGTGTGGAAGATTTGCTTATGCTATCAACCACTAGTTTGTTGAATCAAGAGAAACCCCATGAGTTAGGATAGCTCCCCAGCAATCTAGGGTGGCTGTAAGAGGCTACCAAGTGGGTGGTCTGACTCTGATTTGGTTTATTGAGAGTTATTATACCCCAACTGTTTGGATAGTTGCTCATAGTATCGATCACTAGATTGTCTGGTCACTCATTTATTTAAAGCAACCAGAAAGTAGCTGAGATATTGCTGCATGTGATGTTAAAGAAGAAACACAGCAGTCATAAGAAAGCATTAATTAGCTTCTCTATATTGTTGTTGTTGGTTTGTTGTTTAACACCGCACTCAGCAATATTACAGCTATATGGACCAGACAATCAACAGCATAAGCATCGATCTACGCAATTGGAATATAATGACATGTGCCAGCGAGCCTGACCACCCAACTCTATTAGTCGCCTCTTACGACAAGCATGGGTTACTGGAGATCAATTCTAACCCGGACCTTCACGGGTCCCCCACTATTATCCTGGTGGTGACATACTTATGTGTACAATGTACTTACTTGTCTGTTCTATGATCAGTTTTTTCTTCTTAAGTGTCACTCAAAGCATGTAATTAATTTTGGTGAAATGTACCCTAAAGTGAACAGTTTTTGTACAGTATTATAATAGTTAGATTTTACAAAAAATCTATTTTCACGTTGCAGTCCGAGTCATCTGACACCTCTACCACGACAGATGGCAGTGCTGGAACCAAGAAATCAGAAAACAAAACTACAAAGTCCAATGTGTCATAGGTGACAATTGTTACCTCACTTCCTGTCAAGTGACTTCTCGGACATCATCCGCGGTCTTTCATATATAGTGACCATGAAACCAAGATGGATAAGTTGTTTCATGGAGTTAAAGTGGTACCTACTGTTGTTGAAGATGGAGCTGTTCCTGATCCAGCTGCTTGGAGTCTGATTTACGTATCTTGTTGTTTGTTTTGTTGCGTGACTTTGTATCAATGGCAGTGCATGCGTTGTATCACAGTTACATGGACAAGGAATGGCTGTATGTCACTAAGGGCAACTTGACCAAAAAAATTCAAACTGTTAAGTTTGTTCTTCTATATTTTTAAATAATAATGGAATAATTACATATTTTTTATTTAGTAATAAGTGTGTTTGTTGAATGTTTAATTTGAAAGCTTCTACAATTTACTTTTGAACTTACAACTTTGTACGCAACGTAGTGAGCATTACAAAGGACGTCAAATAAGCAGTTTGGAAAATGAGTTTGGATAATGAATATCCTATCCATGTGAACAAATTGTTTTTATGATGAGGTAACTTTAGTGTAACGTGGTGACTAAGTGACATCCCTTGGTCGGCTGTATGGGTAAAGAAGGATGTAAAGCTTATAAAGGTTCATACTGTACACAGAATTCATATGCATGGAGGGGCGGTGGGGTAGCCTAGTGGTTTAAGCATTCACTCGTAATGCTGAAAACCGGGGTTTGATTTCTCACATGTGTCCATGTGTGAAGCCCATTTCTGGTGTTCCCCGCTTGATATTGCTGGAATATTGCTAAAAGTGGTGTAAAACTAAACCCACTATTATACATGGTAGAGGTCGGGGAGGATGACATGTTGGTTTGTGATTACTTGTGATGATGTTCAATTTTGTCCGAAGTCTCAACTAAACAGTTTGTCCTGACAGATATTGTTGGTATACACTATGAGGAAAGATATAGAAAAATATCATGTGGTGAGCCTGAATTTGCAAAGAATCAGCTATATATTAGAGGCAAGATTGGTTGTAAGAGTTACCTCCCTTCAACTAGTTTTAACCTTCTGGTAAGAAAATACCATAAGGTATAAATCAAGGTACAAGTGTTAGCAGAATTAGAGAGACAAGTAAACACAATGACGACTTTGAAATGATATGTTTGTCAATTATCAAAAATCTGGAATAATGGAACTATGAATATTTTCTTTCATAATAAATAATAATCATAATAATTTATGTATTTATAAAGCGTCCAATATCCACTGAAGTGATGCTTGGTGATGAAAACGAAATTCCCACTACCCATTTTTAGCTCACCTGACTAAGTCAAGTGCACTCATGTTGTGACATGTTTGTCCATTGTCCAACGTAAACATTTTCTCAGAAACCATGTACAGGGCTAATGAAAGCCGACATTCATATGCTGGTTCCCAAAAGGCTGACGTCCCATTTTGTTGAAGAGTTTCAAATTAGATCTTCAATATCAGTACAATCATTTGAAAAACAAATTTTTTTTGCCATTTCTCAGTCAAAAAGACTTTCAAACTTTAATTTCATAAGGTATATTTGTAGTTTGGTAGTAGGGCTCAAGGCAATGTCATTTTCAGTTTTTCATGATATTTTAAATTTTGACGCTTGTTTCACCAACTTCACGTTTTGGCATGATCCTGAAATCTCACAATTTCCTCACACAGTAAACATTATCTCCTAAGAAAATAAAATCCAATGAAGCTTAATGATACCATTTCAAATGGTATTTAGTCCCCTTTTCAACCAGATTTTGTTAATATCAGTGCTGTCAGGAACTTATTGACAATTTCAACTTTATACTCAGGTGAGCTACAGTGCCATGGCAAACTTAATACTGTGAGTTGCCATAAGACTGTAAGTTGCCATGACATAATGATACCCATGCACACACCTTGACAAAGATTGTCATGTTACTCAGCGTACCATGACTTGTGATCTGCAGCACCATGTGTATTCCATGGTATATTTATTGATAAGTGATCATTGACATTCTTACTAATGTATGTACAGTTATGCTGATTTATTAAATTTCAAATATTTGTGTCCAAAAAGTTTCAACCAATCAGAAGAGTAAGTGTACATTTATTTAGACCTTTTGGACAGATGATACGTTGTATGACCTGACTGGTTGTGTATTTCATCATACACAGAAAATATGGATCAGAGCTAATGATACGAATCACTTGTTTGTCTGACCCAGACATTTACAGAGTGCTGTATGATATGGTTTGTTGTTTAACGCTGCACTCAGCAATGTTCCAGCTATATAGTGGTGGTCTGTATATAACTGAGTTTGGACCAGACAAACCAGTGATCAACAGCATGAGCATCGATCTACACAATTTGGATATGATGACATGTGTCAAGCTACTATGATATGGTTGTAATGCTGCTGACTGTAGACCCAAGTTCAGACATATTTCATTCACACATGTGTATTAGATTGGGAATAAACTATACAAATTGGAATTAGTGGTTAGTATTAAGCTGTGCCTTGATCACACTTTCTCCATTTTTAAAAAAAATAATTTTCAGTCGTACAATTTCTAAATTTGTCAAGCAGATGGGAAGAATACATTACAATACAATCGTAGAATACATCCTTTTTTTTCATTCACATATTTTAGAAGTGTTTTCCTGCGATATGTATATGGCTACAGTTTGAGTGGTGTGTTGTAGGTGCCGTGTGGTGGCAATAGGTTGTATATTAGGAAACCACTGGCTCAGGTATGTGGGTGTTTCCTATCAATGCTTCACAAAATAAGCAGCTGTTCAGATATGGTATTCCCAATGGTCAGGGATAGGTGATGATGTGAGTGGCTACATATATACTGCGGGAAACAAATAAGGGAACACCACTTCATGGCAGTGTTCCTTTATTTATTCTCAGATTTCCTCCCACAACGCTGTTCAAAGCTGGTGATGAAAACTGGAAAATATTAAAGGAATGCTTGAATTTTCCTATGTTCCTTTATTTGTTTCTGTCAGTATATATCAGTAATGTTACTATGTATCCCTAATGGACATGCCTGTATTTAGGTGTGACTAAAATAGCTGCAAACTGTGGGTAATCCTTAATACAAACAAATATTATTTAATACAAGACCGATGGCCTATGTGAAGTTATATCATGGTTGTGTGACAACTGTGCACTTCTCCTTCAATCCGAAACTGATAAATAGATTTATTCTATCTGAAGTTGGTGCATATGACCCTGGCAATAGGTGTTGTTGAATGGATGACAGATTACAGACGGGGAAATAATTATTGTTTTAATGATAATAGTACTTTTGACTTAATTATTAAGCCATTATCCTAACTTTTGTGTTTGGTGTTATATATATATTAAATTATTTTTATTTAAATGGTTCACAAAGTAAACTGAGTGGAAATACGTGGAATATTGCCTTGAAATTCTGCAACTGAAAGTCAGATTTAAAACCAATCATCTTGGTAAAAACCTAAGCTACAAATGTCAAAGTATATGTCGGGAAATGTTGTAGAATGGATGACAGATTACAGACCAAGACATAACAGAGGTTTATTATCTGTAGTTATTTTCCATAAACATTCTTTGAAAATAAATTGATGGCAAATAATCTCATTACAACCATGACAATCTGATACCAGACCCAATTCATATTAATCAAATGGCAAAGAACATTCTTGACATATACATTGACATTTGTGGTAACATAAATAAATTTTGATTTATATGATTGGAAAGTCTGACTTGCGGAATTAAAAGAAAGCAATATTCCATTTATTTCTACTCTTCATATTTCAAGTCAAACAAACAAACTTAATATATATGACACAAACACTAAACTTAGGATAATGGCTTGGTAATTTAGTCAAAAGTACTATTATCCTTAAAACTATCATTTGTGCAGTTGTGTGTTAACCCCTACCAAACAGCATAATATTTTGAGTATTATTTAAATCAGTATTAGTACCAATGTATTTCAAACATTGTATTTGTTAATGCTTCAAAAAAGTATGTATATGTGGTCTAGGTATTTTAAATAATATTAAATAGATGACGATCATCATGTAAAAGAGGGGCGGTGGGATAGCCTAGTGGTTAAAGCGTTCACTCGTGACGCCGAAGGCCCGGGTTCGATTCCCCACATGGGTACAATTTGTGAAGCCCATTTCTGGTTTCCCCCGCCGTGATATTGCTGGGCCTAGATTTTCGAAGCTCTCTTAGCGCTAAGATAGTCGTACGTGCCATACATTAGCATTAACTTACGACTATCTTAGCGTTAAGAGAGCTTCGAAAATCTAGGCCCAGGAATATTGCTAAAAACGGCGTAAAACCATACTCAGTCAGTCAGTCAGTCATGTAAAATAAGTAGAATGTTACGGTTTTCTAAAATATCCAATAGAATCCTCTGAATTGACAGCTTGACCAAATAACAACTAGGAATAGGCAACATTTCACAAAATTTCATACCTTTTCATCATCTTCAAAGCTTAAATGGGGGCTAGGCCTGGGTCAGTTGGCAGGTAGACTGATGTCAGTACAAAACAGCTTTTTTACCTTAAATTCAAAAGTTATGATATATGTGTATATCAACATAGAAGTGAATGATTACTTAGTTAAACAATGTCTCAGTATGAACTGTGGATCAAAGTCCCCCTTTAAAGCAGGCTTATGACAAGATCTGTCTGTGTACTGCTGTGTTACTCATGACCTGTGCTGAACATGTTCCATGAAATGTGCTGTTTTGTCTTTTACATGTATGTAAACTCAGATGCTGCAAATCCAGACATGACCTTAACCTATATGTTGTTTATCATATCTTTGTGATGATATATTTTCATGCATGCAATTTAAATATGCCGACTTTGCCAAAGCTATACAATAAATGTAGTTATACTGTTACTCTCCACAAGTGCAATTCTTTCAGTGTCAGCAGATTGTGGCATTTTCAAATGTATGCAATAAATGTTAATGTATTTATTTATGAATCTGAACTCCGAGTGATCTGTTGTTGGATGACAGTGTTTGTTTGTTATTAAATGCTGCACTCAGCAACATTCCAGCTATATGGTGGCGGGCTGTATATAATCGAGTCTGGACCAGATAATCCAGTGATTAGCATGAGCATCGATCTACTCAATTGCCATTCATAAACATGTGTCGACCAAGTGAGTGAGCTAGAGGGTTCTAGGTATTCTTAGTACAAGTGAACGAGCCTTTCAAACCAGCATATCTGATCTAAAGAAAACCAAGAATTTTAAGATACAATGTCATGATGTAATGTTAAGGATGTTTTGCACCGACGGACATTTCCAAGCACATTGGCATCTACACACTAAATGGAGTACCGTTCTGTGTGGATTTAACTTTATACACATTTGAAAAATAGTGAGTGAGTGAGTTTAGTTTTATGCTGCACTCAGCAACATTCTAGCTATATGGGGGCAGTCTGTTAATAATTGAATCTGGACCAGACAATCCAGTGATCAACAGCATGAGCATTGATCTATGCAGTTGGGATACGATGACATGTTTCAACCAAGTCAGCAAGTCTGACCACCCAATCCCATTAGCCGCCTCTTACGACAAGCATGGGTTACTGAAGCCAAATTCTAACCTGGATCTTCGCGGGATAATTTGAAAAATAAAGGTGATAACAAAATTAAACCTACCTGTTTTAGAAAGCTGCCTTACATTGCCAGAAGAACTCATACATATTTATGTTATTGGTCAGGGTTCACCTCAGGCCACATTCTTTGGAGATGCACTGAGATCTACACAGAGAGGCTTGGTATTGAGTAGAAGATGTGATTTTTATGAGATTAATGGAATAACAGTTTAAAGCAATTTTCGATTTGTTTGTGTCAAGGCCGGCTTTGTGAATTGAAGATAGGTTTCAAGCGGCTTGATTTTGGTCATGGCATGTACCTCCACTGAAAGCCAACAGTGTGTGTCATTACTCACGCTATATATACACAACTGGTTGGTCTAGTCTAGACTCCATTACTTACAGGTTGTTGTGGTCGAGCTGACAAACAAACAACAATCACGCACTTCACACTCTAAACATATTGTATTCACAGCGTGAAAGGGATTGGGAACAAGTTCTCGAACTTATAACACCTCCATGGTATTTACAAAGTTCATTTACTGTATAAATACATCACAATTAAGAAAGTTATACTGGACAGATATGAAATCAGAAAGAAGGCAAGGAAAGAGAAGAGATTTTACAAGGTACATTTCACTCAAACTGTTTTGTGCTACATATATATTGCTCCACTGCCTTATATACATTTTACCTTTCACAGTGCACTGAGTATATCTGTACAGCATCAAGGACACATGTACTGTTATGTTATCCTTCACTTTGTTTCAAAGACTCATAAATAACATTTCTCTTTGCTGAGTATACGATATATATCCATGAAATAGTTATGAACATTTTTGCAAATATTTCCAGTGACATCTTGTACACTCCTTAGTGCCAAACCTGGACAAGTCATAGTTCAGTTGAATGGTCACATACTGTAACTTTGTATCTGCTTTATTGTCTTTCCTAATTCCATGGTCTGTGATATTGATTTTGAAATAGTTTTTCATAAATTCCAAATTGCCCAAAACATTTAAAATCAATCAGACAACCAGTAATATATAGTGACCTAATGATATTGATCCATAAATAGAACCATGTCACTCACAAGTTCGGAAACACTACCAAAGCACTGAAGTAGATTTAACAGGTAAAGGAATATCAGAAATAGTATCTTAGTCTAGAGGGAAAGATTACAATGAGCACAATAATCAGTGAAACATTTAGAATTGGTCACTGAAAGTTAGTGAAGACACCATGTGTTCACAAAAAGGGTAAGTATATAAGATTGTTTTCGAACTGAAGACAGAATGAACACAAGAGATTATCCGACTAATTCTGAAAATGCCTGCATGGTATACAGACCTGACATTCGGTAAACACAGTGTCACCGAAGACCAGACCCAGACACTGCCCCCTACACAGTGTCTATACATCTGTACATTTGAATAGAAGCTCAAGGTGTTGACTCAGCCACACACAATTGCTTGCCTAAATATCCTCTAGCATGCAGCCAATCAATTGAGTAATTAAGGCTCTAATTCATTAAGAGGTCGGCTTCCAGGCATGTGGGCCATAGCTAACCTCCCAGCGTTACTTCATGGGGGTGTTTTTAACTAAATGCAAGTGAGAGCAGTTGTTTGGTAGACGATTAGCTCACTCATGCTAATCGTGCTTGGAAGCAAGGTTCTCTGTTTAAGCCAGGAACAAAATATTTGTGGGCCAACATGGTCAGCGAGGAGAATTTCAACAATTTGTACGGCTATACCGTCCGTCCATCTACCAGGAAAGGAAATGGTTCTTGTGCACAGTTTATCTAGAAGGAAAAAGTGTATGCTTTGTTTTTGATTTGTCAAATTCTTTCATGGAAGAAGTGGAGTCAAAAACTAGCTTCCGTGTACATATTTTGTTTGCATCTTTGTTTGAAATCCTTAAGAGCAAAGATTAGGAATGAATAGTTTTGAAATATTAAATATGAGGAACCATGTATTCTGTATGTTCGTTTTTGGAGATATCTGCTTCATGAATAAACTATCAGTATAAGTATTTCACGTCTAAATCTCTATATTTTTGTATAGCATTCAGTTGTGTGGGGTTATAGCTACCAGTATGTAGTTCCATGGATAATACTACATAGGGTATGATTTTGGCATTGTTTATCAAAATGGGAAAGTAGTTTTAAAACTACAACTGTGCAGTAAGTTAAATGACAGAGGTCACAACTGATTATATGATTAGCATCTCAAGGTTTTGCATTTAGTGTAGTTCATCAAGTCATGAAATAAAGAAATGTACATTGTGATTTGCTCCATCTGTCAGGGTGTATAACATTGAGTCAATCTTGAAATGATTTTGTTATCTGTGGGGATTGTTTGATAACAAGGTCCTCTCCCAGCCACCCCAATGGTGAGGATAAGGTGGATTAATGAGGGATGATGACTGTGTGTCTTATTTGGCATCGGTCATAACTCATGGTATTGACCACTGGTCAGATTGGTTCAGACAATCAGATTATTTACAGATCACTGCAACATATTTAGCAGGATTATTGATGGTAGCCCATAAAGTATCTCACTCACTCACTCACTCACAACATGGTACTTATGACAGAGGACAAGATTCATATAAACACCCATTTGTCAGATTTCTTCATGAAATCTGTGAGTGAATGAGTTTAGTTTTACGCCACTTTTAGCAATATTCCAACAATATCACAGAAGTGGACACCAGAAATGAGCTTTACACATTGTCCCCATGTGGGGAATCAAACCCAGCCTTTGGTGTGATGAGCGAACGCTTTAACCACTAGGCTACCCCACCGCCCCTTTTCATGAAGTGAAAAGGATCATGACAAAATAAACCATACTGAGAGGGGTTATGGATATTGATGAATTAAATGAGTTACGTTTCTCAAAACAGATCGAGCCTAAAAACAAATATGTGAAAGGAAGTCTACAATACTTTGGCAAATGTAGATCCCTTCCGGAAATTAAATTATTTTCTTAGCCACTTTTGGTTATATTTTTAAGATAATTTATAAAACAAATTCATTTCAAAGACTAAATATCAGTTTCTAATGATTGATGAATGAAAGAAAATGTGATTTAAAAAAAAGGTTTGCAAGGATCATGAAAAAAGGCCCAGTCAAACATTTTCCCATGTCCTTCAAGATTACAGAGCTGGGTACCTGATAAATTTACAACCTTGTAGCCATCTAGTGTTTTTCACTGTCCTTGATAACTCACATATTTTCCCTCACCCTGCCCTTCTCATGTGCCCAGTGGCCTCAATCCCTTCCAATCCCCCTCACCCAGTGATGTGTATAATACCATGTGGTATGCAAGTCCTACTAAGCCCCTAGGCCCTCATTAAAGACCCATCAGCACCTAGGTGTCAGTAACATGGATTAATTGGCCGAGGACTGACAGTTCCAGGGGGGTGACAAGCAGCATACCTGTGCCAGGTGTGAGACATTTGGATGTCCACATGGAGTCTTGCCTAAATCTAAAAGTACATGTTACAGTAAAAACAGATGTTTACGAACATGGAAGAAATTGATATTAATCTGAATTAGATGTTTAAAAATTTGTTTGTTTGTTTGTTTGTTTTACGCCGCACTCAGCAATATTCCAGCTATATTGCGAGAGTTTGTAAATAATCGAGTCTGGACCAGACAAACCAGTGATCAACAGCATGTGCAACGATCTACACAAATGGGATGCGATGACATCATGTAATACATTTGTAGTTTGATTACAGATTGTAAGAGTGATCATATGCTTCATACTATCTGTTTGGTGTAAATGTTTACACTTTACAACATCTGACAACTCAAGGTCTTTTAAGTGTGAAACTTGGCTTGAACCTAGCCTTACAGGGTACCAGCCTTTAAAACTTTGCTGTTACATAAGCTGATTTTAAACTGAAATCTTTCCTCATTAACTCCTCAGCCATTTTGTACCTGTGTGAAGTTGCATGATAGTTCAGAACATATATTTGAGGAAGTTTGTTCTGCCTTATGTTCACCTGGATTGACAAACATTGTTCACAAACATTAGCTGTATCATATGATGATGATTATATCAAGTATGTTTATGATATGTTTACAAAACAAACAACCCGAAAAACATTGCATGTGGTGTGGTATGATTCTTTAATGTCAATATTTTGAAGAAAAAAAACAATAAAAAAATGCTAGCTTACAGAGTCTGTCAATTTAAGTATCAATTACATTAAGTAAACTTTATGATAATAATAACTCTGAAACTGGCCTACCACCACATGGCTGATAAATTATTGATGATGTCAATGTATGTTTTTTATCATACATTGTACTTATGGTTTGGTTCATGCACATGCGAGAATTTTGCTGAAAAATCCATTTTCTTAATCAAATTAGATATTTTGGCATCCATAATGAAAATGTATTGTTTATTGTTTTGACTCTCATTTACTGCACAAAAAATGTGCTCAAATATTCAAATATATTTAGCATGTTCTCTGGGGTGGTGGGGTAGCCTAGTGGTAAAAGTGTTCACTTGTGATGCAACACAACCGGGTTCATTCCCCAACACGGGTACAATGTGTTAAGCCTATTTCTGGTGTCCCCTGCTGATATTCCTTGAATATTGTTAAAAGCGGAGTAAAACCATACTCACTCACTAACTCTTATTCTCATCCGTGTATAACCTTCATGACCCTTGTCAGACTTTCATCTTCAATAAATCAATCACCTGGTAATAATCCACATAATTCTCAATGTCAGCCATGTTGAGATTGCTACTTTGACTCATCAAACAGCAGACTTTCTCATAATATCGACATGATACCAATGCTTTGATGTGTTGATGAACTGGTGATTGATTTATGTGTGTTTGTGGTGGATATTTAACAAGTAAAGTGACAACAATACTGTCAATTAACAGTCTGGTAATAACGAGAGGTCAGATAAGATACATAACCTAAAGCACACCAAAAACTTAGGGCACATAAATTTTCAAATGACAAATCACATGACCGTTTCTGATGTACTGGTATTCAAAGCTGATTTTAGATCACATAAAAATACATGAACTATGGATTCCTGGTTTTCTGATATTATTTTCACAGGTTTCTAGACACAATATTGACACTGGAACATGTTGCCAAAATATTGACTCAGGAACAATCAACACAACTCGAACCTGTAGGAGGCTTGAACATGAAGGAGTCCCTATGTCCAGCTGATATACTGAGCTGACAGTGTATTATTGAAGGATTAATTGTAGAGTATATTCTCAGTACAACAGTTTCGAAGTCTGTCCGTCAGACAGGGAGTGATACGGTATATTATTCACTTGCATTCAAGCAAGGCAATAAAAGTTGCTCTACAATTTGTGCTCTTGGGTTAAGTGACCAATAACCTATTCAATGTGCGTTACTGATAAAAACTGCATTGTGCTTTTGTCACAATGTGTCATGAATCCCTGTGTTGTTTAGTATTGAGAGGACATCACATTTTGTATGATGGAATGTCGAGGATTGCTTGAAGGAGATTGTCTTGTGAACGCTCGACTGATCTCAACTCAGCTTCTTTAGCTAAGTGAGTCTTGTGTACAAACACAAGGATCTTCAAACAAGTTTGGCCAGTTCCACACCTTCCTTCCCCATTACATTCAATAGACTCAGCCATATGTGTGTGTGGACTTGGCTACTGTGTCAACAGAGGGGGAAAGGATGTGCACATGTGTGAACTGACATGAGCCACTTTTGATGGATGGGTGAATGTATTGGGGACAAGCTGTTTTGGATGAGCTGCATGTCCTTGGATTTTACACAGGACAACTCTACCCATGGTCATCCTTCATTCTGTATTGGATTATAACAGTGTGGCGAAGGAGGAAGGTGTATTTAGTTCAGTTGTGCTATTCATCATCACCGGCCTCTCACCTGACGCAGGTAACGACTTTCAATGCTTGATACAAGATGTCTCGGGATTAATCACCCAGTGACATCTTAGTACATCCTTATCAGCAGGAGTACGACAAACACAGTATTTTTCTATGTCTACCTGTGACCACAGCCAGCCATTCATTTTCTTCCATTGATCATAAAATGTGTTGAAAGACATGTCAGTCTCAGCCCTGTGTTTTTTCCATGCACACAAAAGAGTATCCACACATTCTTAAGTCATTCAAAAGCATCACTGCAGTGTTCATCAAGGTGTATAAGTAACAGGGGCTAACATGTCATTACGAGCATGTCATTACATTGATGAATCTGGGGATGTATCTGAAGATGATGTCGGTTGTTGACTTTCCTGTTTCTTATGTTACACTGACTGACAATATTTCAGTTCCAGCCAACCAGTCTGTGTTGGCCCAAGGCTTTAAAGTATTAATGATTATCTTTGATGGGTATTTTAGACGTTGAGTTGATGAAGAATGATGATATTTTTAATGAATATACAACTTCTTTATTCTGTGAGAGCTTAATGTGAACAGAATAAAGAAGTTGTATATCCATAAAAATTATCATCATTCATTATTCATGATTATATTATCATTATGGAGTATGAGAAGAAAATTGGGACTGATTGCCAACATCCCCTTCCCCACATCATTAATACCAGTTATTTTTTCACTCTGAGTGTTATTGTCGAAGTCTCAAATATTTATGACCATACATTGGAAAAGCATTGATTGAAGAGTGCAATTTAGATTTACATTGCTAAAAAATATTAAACAAATATTATTCACAAAGGAAAATTTAACATACACTATAATGACTTTTTTAAATGTTGAATCTATATTTGAAAAACATATTTATATCTGCTTTTTGACTGCAAAATGTCTGAGTTCCAAATGGCCTCTCAATCAGTATATTCAATGATAATAATATACCTGTTTCATCACCAATTGATAATTTATCTGAAAATCAACAAATAATTTGGTTGTTCGGAGGATACCAATACTATCCAGCTAGATTTAAGAAGGGATGTTTTTCTAGCTGAGAACATCATTGTTTTTTCTTGTTTATCATTAGCAACAAAGCTCTTTCCGTAATAATATGATAGTTCTATTTATGATTCTGTGATAGACATGTGTTTATGAATCACTATCAAACAGTGATGCAAGGTGTTTCCGTATCCTGCCCCACTGGTGGCACCATCACAAACACATGCAGAGGCAAGTAAAGTATTCATCTGCATGCCATTTAAAGATTTTAGGTGGTCAGTGAACATTTGCCTATTGCTGTTATCTTTTCAGTAATTTTAAGAATAAATGGTACTTAGTTTTCCCATATTAATGAATACAATTACACAGAATGATTTTGAAATGTATGTAATCATTTTTGGTGAATTTATTGAAAAGTCAGTGTACCATTTGGATGATACCCTTAGTTATTTTAGGTTTCATTTTTCAACATGTCATGAACAGTTTAGTCTATTTCTAATTGGTAGGTTTCTTCCTTGTGTATTCTGTCCTTTCATTAGAACTGAATGACCATAAATTGGTGCTATGAATGTATTAACCCAAATGTTAACAAACAAGGTAATTCAAGGAAATATATTGAAAATAACTCTCAATATCAAGTTTGAACAGGTATTGGTTCAATATCAGTCTAGTTACAAACTCTCAATTGAGAATGCGTTAGGGTTTATAGTCTGTTTGCAGTGAAAACATACCTATGGATTTCACTTTAAACAAAAAAGGAAATCAAATAAAGTGAAATTAAGACTTCGAATCCTCATAATTTTACCTTGCCAATTGAACATTTGAATCTCAGAATTTTATTCATTTTAGCATAAAAGTTGTTTAACAAACGATCACAGATTCAAATCAATATTATTGATTTGTATTACAATTGGTTTAATTCCCCATGTGTGCAATGTGTGCAGCCAATTTCCAGTGTGCCCTGTCATGATATTGCTGGAATATTGCTAAACTCAGCATAAAACCAGACTCACTCACTCACTTTGAGGTATGTTTATAATTATTTACTGTCAGTTTGATGTGTAATCGAACATAGTTATTCCATAATGGAAAAATCATAACAATCTGTTGATTCCAGGTCTAGAATCCCAGAGTTTTAAAAGGATATTCAAGTGCTTTCTCTGACTTCAACCATGTTACAGGTGATGTAGAATTTCTATGAATGCACATTCAGAATGCCCAGTGAATTCCTGGCTAAGAATCAATTATATAATGTCATCATAATGGTTTACATAGCAGAAAATATTCAACTCAATAAGTTCCATTCTCTTTGTTATAACATAGCCCACAATCATTTGTTATACAAAGGATAAAAAGTATGTCATAAATGAGTGCACAAAACAGACCCACATTTTCCAGAGATGCGAACTGCTTGACCCTCCAAATCCAACATGTAACTGCATTAGAATACACTAAACATTTCTAATTAAAGTATTTAATAAATCATGGCGACTCCTTGGTAGTTGTAAGATCTTTGTCTTCTGTTGATGAAATTAGAAAAGATGAAAAGGAAAAACAAACCCATCCATTCTCTTCTAAGTAACAGAAAAATCTTTTAATAAATTTGTCATTGCCTTAACATGAGTTTTTCCTGGCATAGCTATGCCAGTTCTGTTTATAATGTTAATATGCAGTGTTTGTTCCAAGTTTTGTGAGGGGGTAAAGGTGTGAAGATCGCAGATAGTAAACACAGTAATCCTTGTCTCACAGTCAGTGTTTGACAGGATCAGCCCCTGCATCAGTAGAATAAAGATGCTGCTCATCTCTGTAATTGTCGCAGTATCCTCTGTGCCAACATTGGCAAAATACAGCATTGTCGGTTTATGGATTTTTGTGAAAGAAGCAAAAAATTTGTTTTCTCATCCCTTCATTTACAAGCTTTTCTTGAACAAAATCTTTTTTGCTAGGATGTTTCAAACAATGTGTCTGGATTTAGTGTCGTTAAGATGTTTCTATTTTTCATCCTTGGTTGATGATATTAGTGTATAATTGAGACCTGTGTTAAACGAGAGGTTTGTCATGGCCCGTTAGCAAGTGAGCCAACAGTGTTTCTTCTATTGCCGGTCATAATCTGTCTCGACTTTGAAATGAACCAGATTTAGAGTTAATGTTTATTGTTCTCTTTCTTCAGTTATAAAATAGAATTCTATTTTTCATGGAATACGATAGTTTTGCCAAATGGGGAAAAAGTACTGACAATTTTTAGACACAAAACTTTTTCAAGAGAATGTGGGAAGTGGTTTGTCGTTATTGTTCTTGAATGGTGCCCAATTCTCTGGAAACCGGTCTAAGAAAACGAATGTTAGTTTTGTTGCTGTAGTTTTGGACCTTATTGCATGTTACCTGTGTCAGTCAACTAGAGACCGTTCCTGTCTACACCACTACTGTGGTACACAAGATAAAGAATCTGCCCAGATACTGAAGGTTGGTGGTTCAGTTTCTGGCTAAGTCTTACCAAAAGATATTACTTGTTACCCTGCCTGGTTCTTGGTGTATTAGGGGCGGTGGGGTAGCCTAATGGTTAAAGCGTTGGCTCGTCACGCCGAAGACCCGGGTTCGAATCCCCACATGGGTACAATGTGTGAAGCCCATTTCTGGTGTCCCCCTCCGTGATGTTGCTGGAATATTGCTAAAAGCGGCATAAAACCAAACTCAGTCAGTCAGTCTTGGTGTATTATTGCTAAAAGTGGTGTAAAACCAAACTCACTCACTCTAAGTGCAAAAATCTGGAACATGACTTTAAAACCCATTCAACCTCACCTCACCTGTTCCTGTTTAAAGCATTTTTGGCAATAGCCTCTAGATATGGCACAGTTTGTATATGATGTGAAATATAAGATTGATGAATAGCAGTTTCTGTTGCATATGTCCTTAAGTTATTTATTGCAATATATTTTTGTCTCTTATTGTTGATGATGACAATACCAAATATTTATTTTGGACAAGTATGCATGTTTTAAAACCTTGCAAATCATTGTATTACTGTGTCCATAGATGTTTTTCAAGTCCAAGATTATGGAATCTTATAAAAACTAACAGTTCTCTTCAAATTTGGGTAAAACATTGTGTCATATTTTTATTTTATTTGTATCATTGTACTGACTGTGATTTTCTTAATGGCAACATGTCATTTGTAACCACTTGTTTCTTTCCCTGAAATATAATCCTTCCTGAAATATCTCATAAATATGGAAGAAGTCAACCATTAAAGGCCTTTAATGTCAAATAATATAATTTTACTTGTTTGAGGTTAAACAATGATAAATATTTCAAGAATTATTCAAGAAACAAGTCTGATTTATGGTGACAATCTTTCAGTCAAGAATGTTACGTCATGATAACTTTGAAGGTGCTCTTCCCTTCAGTGGGAAACTGTGTAATCAACTTAGGACAAAGAGATCATTGGTGTGGCTCTTGTAAGTGACCATCATCGTAATTGAAGGTGCTGACCCCTTTTTCCCAGATACTCACTGTTTATATTAAAAAAGATCATATGTGAAAATATTACTGAACACTGTTAATTTGACAGTAATTGTAAGGGAACTAAGAATGAAATTATCATAACCGTCATTGCCATCATTACAATTTTGATAAAAGTAACCGAACCATTTTAATTGTCTCAAGAAAACTCTGCTAAAAGCATAGTCGATAGTCTGAATCTCCCATCTCACTGGGGCTCCTATTTGATATAAACTGTTTTTTTTGTTACTATCAGAATTATATATATTCAGAGACTAAATGTGAGTCTACATTGTTGATTGTATGATTCCAACTGTATTATGATCCAATGTTTATGAATCAATATAAAAAAGTGATGGTACCAGGTGTTCACGAAAGCCACCTCAGTGGCACACATCACAAACACATTCAAAGGCAAGTCAACTTTTTACCTGAATATCATGAAAATACCAAATTGCATTGAACAACATTTTTGTCATTGATGCATCAAAACTCAAACGTTTTGCAGGATTTACTTTAACATTTAATGTTGTAATCTTAATAAAAATATTTTCAGTAAGAGTCATATGATGATGATGATGATAGGATAGTTATTCAGCGCACATATCCACGCAACTAGTACATGCTCAAGGCACTTGAGTGTTCCCTTGATCAACAGATGGGTTTTTTCCGACATTCTTTCAAACAACTCAACTCCCTGGGGAGTATTCAACTCATGCAGCCTGTTAAGTGCAGCGAGTTATCACACAGCCTCAGCCTCACAAGGACATTCTTTGAAATCGTCATAGAATGTCCATACTCATACTAAAAGTTTAGACAGAGGAATACTAAGCACAAATTTTATGTTGTTAATTACAACAGAATACTTGTCAAATCGATATTTTTAGCTTCTTCATAGATTTGTTCAATGTGAATGCCAGCCAGTCCTTCCCAAGTGTACCACTATACCACCCTATGTATACACAAGACAACTGTAAAAACTTAAAGATTTTTCTACAACTAAACACACAAGTTAGGTCTGGGGTCCCAATGGAGTAGAAAAGACAGGTTGCTTATACTTGACGTTTGTTTCATTCAAGCTGTGTGTGTCAACAGAACGTGTCAAGGTTGTTTGATGTCTCCAGGGAGGGTGGACAGAAGGAGATGCTGTGGGTGATAGGGAGGATTGGCACACCGTGGAGACATGCGTCCTCAACTACACACAGTGTGTTACAGGCCGTGTAGCACACACTACACACCTACACCTACACACAGTATGTTACAGGCCGTGGAACACACACTACCCTCCAAGACATGTCATTGTGGCTGCAGTCAATGCACAACCTGACTTCTATACCTTAATTGTATAGGCTGCATTCCTTTCAGTGAAGAGATGTGACGCTTCCACTTCAGAAGTCACGTGATGACATGAAGTGCATTTTAGTAGATATACAATCAGGAGTATAGGGAGTTCCTGTGGAGTTCCCGTTGAGCTCCTGTTGAATGGTTTCACATGGTATTTATATCACACCTAGCATTATAACTCAGGAATTTGTGTAGGATGTCAAACCAGGTGTCTTTGGCAGTTCAGTCTTAACAAACATGATATTTTCAAAGTTTTATTCGTTTTTATATTTCTACCTTTATAAATTCAAGGGCGGTGGGGTAGCCTCATTGTTAAAGCATTCGCTTGTCACACTGAAGACCCGGGTTCGACTGTCCACATGGGTACAATGTGTGAAGCCTATTTCTGATTATATTGCTGGAATTTTGCTCAAAGTGGCATAAAACTAAACTCACTCACTTTATAAATTCTGAGAAAATGGGAAAATTTTAATTAATGCAGATTTTGGGCAGAATATCAGTGTTTGAGCAGGTCTAGATTAACACCTGAAGCTTTCACTGTAGTTACAATAATATGAACTTGTGTATACTTACATGCATATACACATTGAAGATGATCAAAGTTAATTTATTTCCTTTCATAATGAACACTTGTTTTACCTTTGCAGACCCGTGAAGGTCCAGGTTAGAATTGGTCTTCAGTAACCCATGCCTGTCATAAGAGGCAACTAACAGGATTGGGTGGTCAGGCTTACTGGCTTGGTTGACACATGTCGTCGGTTCCCAATTGCGTAGATTGATGCTCATGCTGTTGATCACTGGATTGTCTGGTCCAGACTCGATTATTTACAGACCGCCACCATATAGCTGGAATATTGCTGTGTGTGGCGTAATACTAAACTCACTCACTCACTCATTTTACCTTTGCATGTGTTTATGATGGTGACACCAGTGGAGCAGGATATGCTGTCTACTTCATGAACACCTGGTGTCTTCACTGTATAATAGTGATTCATGTACATATGACACAGTCGCAAAATGGAGTCTTGTTTTCAGCTGATATTTCTAATAGTAATGGAATGTTTTGCTGCTTTTATTTAGATATTTAATTATAAAACAAATTGTGAAACGAAACAGAACATATTCGGGTAACATGACCATTCTCACGAAACATTTCAAGCCTTATGATGTACTATGCCTCATCTAAATCATTCTGATGATGATATTGAACTTGAGATGATTTCTGAGCCAGGAATTCATTAAGAATGTGCATTTTCAGCAGGTAGAACTAATGCAACAATATATCATTTTTTGCTGAATTATTGTAAAATTACATGGTTTCATTCGAGAGATCAAATACGTTGACTACCGAAGTAAAACAACTGCTTTCTCATCATCAGATTTCTCAATTACAAATTCCTCCAGTTAAACAGGTGTTTGAAACTGCATGTAACAATTTATCCAACTAAATGACAAGCCACACTGATACTGTACTGGGTTGTGAAGCAGCCTTGTGATGCAACCGTTGGCATCTGGGTTAATTCCTGCTGTTCGTTGGATGTGTGAAGCCCCGACTCAGTGTCCTCAACTATAATAGGACTTGATGTTGTTTACAGGGACGTAAAACAATAGTCACAGAGTCTCTCAGCAATGTCGCAGAGTTAAGAAAGGATACCAAACTATTTGAGATCTGCGTGACATGAAGAGGGCTCTCTTTGTTAAAAAAGTCAGTCTGGATGTGTAGACAGAGGGTCTTGTTTCCAATACTGGTGACTGCGTTCCTGTTGGCACTCAGGTGTGATAGCTAGTCAACACAAACATGACCTTCTGCTAAAAGGTGCACATTCTACCCATGTTTCTACAGCTAAAAGCACATGATATTACCGACCCATGAAAATCTGGGTCAGAATTGATCTTCTCTAACCCATGGCCTGGTCGTAAGAGGCGACTAACAGGATTGGGTGGTCAGGCTTGCTGACTTGATTGACACGTCATCGTATCCCAATTACGTAGATCGATGCTCATGCTGTTGATCACTGGATTGTCTGGTCCAGACTTGGTTATATACAGACCGCCACCATATAGCTGTAATATTGCTGAGTGTGGTGTATAACTCACTCACTCACTCACTCACTCACTCACTCACTCACTCACATGATATTACCAAATACTAAACCCACACATCAGTTTAGTAAGGAAGGGTGATGGGATAGCCTAGAGGTTAAAGTGTCAGCTTATCAAGCTGAAGGCCTGGGTTCAATTTCCTACAAGGAAAAGATGTCTGAAGCCAGTTTCTGGTGTTCCAATGCAGAGGTGCCCAGCTTCCCTACATTCAGTCAAACATATTAAATTATACTCTAGGTGAAAGCTATTACAACCTTAAGTAACTATTTGGTTATAACTTTTGTAATTAAGAAACAACATGGCTACCATTTGCAAATTTGTAGCAGATTATTTTTATTATCTTCTACCACTTGTCAATGTGTGATGATAAACAATTCCCAAAACTAAACTAAATTCTTCACCAGTGCTAGTAATAATAACTAGCCAAATCCAAACATTTTAAGTCAGATGAACAGAGTTTGTGCAAAGTTGAACACTGGGAATTACAGTGTGCATAACTGTACTCAAGCGTTCATCTAAGTTGAAACTCAAGGTCAAGGTTACAGTGGGTTAGGTTAAGGTTTTGCAGTGAGCTAGTGAGTTAATATTTAACATCACATTGGCAGCCTTATCATGAACCTTTTACAAACGGACAGAGCAGAAGATAAACTTGTATGTGTCATGTGGTTTAACACCCACACAAATACAAATATGTAGTTAACACATGCAAGGTCTATTGTTCAAAAGTTGCTTTAATGCTATAATCACCTGTATCAAACAATAGAGCCAGTGTGTAAACATTGTTACAACAGTATATATCTTTATGGCTTAACTAGCAAGGTCAAGGTCAATTAATATGGCTGATCAAGCAAGTCTGACTCAAGTCCACTTCATTTGTCTGTTTACTTCCATTTAATGATGTGTGTTAATCTCTCACAGGGACTTCATGATTACACAGAGACATACAGTTTCACATACAGTACTGAACAGATTTGTCTTAACGACACAGAATGTGGACATAAGACAGTAGAACATGGTCCCTTTAAACTATACCACTCAAAAGAGGTTAAGGACCGCCCAATTCTTTCATCTTACAAAAGCACTTCTATCATGACATGAGCACTTTTTTAATATTAAGGTTATATTAAAAGAATTTGGCGGTCCTTCATATCTTCTAAGAAGCATACTTCACACAAACTTGTATACTAGTATTTATGTTGTTCAAAGGATGTACATATGCATTGTGTGACCAGCATGAAGCCTACCTTTATGCAGTTAGCTTTAAGTCCTGTGGCACGGTAGTTCTTTTGGAAAAGCTTTCAGCTAGTGAACTATAATGCTGTGTTATGTAAATTTGAGAAATCACAACCCTAATCATAGGCCTGGTCTAGCAGGTATTCTAGCACCAGCAAAACATTTACACCAAACGTTTTACGTGTAGCCATACCTGTTCTTTTCCAGTGCGATACTAAAGACTGAAAACTCCATGTGAAACAGGTTAATATAACCACATTTCATGATCAAATTTTATAGAAAGAAGGGATAAGATGAAGAAAGCCTTATTAGGTACATCTGTCACATCCATGCTATAAGTTGACACACATTGATGTTAGTACAACGTTCACTTAAAGGAGAATACGAGAGAATTGCAATAATTTGCTGGGTGAAAGATTACGTCATCAGAAACATATAGCCAAATTTTTAATTAAAAAATATGAATATTTATGTTTTAATCGCGAAAACAGTTTCTGTTATCTGAGCTTCGGCCATTATGCATATTCTGCTGGAACTCACGTGACCTTTCTGCTCGTGACGTCATATGTGACTAGAGTCCGCCATATTGCCAAAGACCAAGCGCTTCAGTAATACAAATCGTGTTGTTTCTGTCGTTTTTGTAAATGGTACAATGGATTTTACAAGCTTTTTGTGAAAGTTTAGTAACGGAAGCTGACTTTTAGGATGTTTTTTCACAAATATCAAAAAAATTAAATTACGTTAGTATTCTCCTTTAAACACAACTCCAGCTCTCTATGTTTTGATGATATGGAAAGATTGATTATATTTTATACCAATAAAACTATACCCACACAGAGAAAAGTCACATGACTTTATGCCTTGATATCTACAACAATGAAGTGTATTCAAATTCAAATTTTGTGAGGTGTTCTCAAATAGAAAAATCTACTAAAAAATTATGATGCATGAAATTATCTTGCACCTTTTAAATTCAAGAGCAAGACCAGATCCAATTTCAAAATGTAATCTGTATTTGATTCTCTGCAGCTATGCATGTAAGAGTATCACAAAAAGGCAATTTGTATGGAGCTGACGAGGAAAAACTTGGAGTGAAGCCTGATAACTTTCTCATGTAAACAAGGAAAATCTGGCAGACAACAATGCGTGTCCACTCATAAGGAGCAGGTCCTGTGCCAAAACAAAGCAGCACAAAGGTGACAAGATGAATCCCGAGAATTTTTATATGAGCAAGAGAGACATTATTTGCATATAGGGATAGCCTGTTGTTGCAGGCTGGGTCTCAATACACAGCATGTGAGATGGCTGATATGACAGGTATGTAGGTCAATGGAAATCTTACATCCACGACTTCATGCATATATTACATTAGTGTCTGTGTCACTCATGCATCAAGATTATCACAACCTAGTTTTACATGTTAATTACATGACATACCATATCATAGGGCTTTAACTGTTCACAAAACTAAGCCTCACAATGAAATGGTTGTGAAATATCGGATTTAGTTTTGTCCGAGAGGTTGAGAAATGGGGAAGTGTGATTAAAGGTCTTATTTTTCACTTTTCTTCAGAATTGTTATTTTCTTGTGCCATCAGTTTCAGTTTTCTTTGACCAGTCATCTTAGGTTCTGTAATTTGCTCTGCGGAGTTGCTTCCCTTGGACTCACCAGAAAATTTGATTATTGGATCCACCTAGCCTTGCTTCAAGGCTGCACTGAAGGCTAAACCCATGCATGTATAGTAATTCCATCCTTTAAAGAGGCAAGTCTAGATAAGGGGGCAGTTCTACTACTATATAAGGATGCCAGTCTGTTAGAGAGATATGTTATTTTTTAGAAATTATCCTTTAAACTATTAATTATTACCTTAGAGACTTACGCAAGTCTAAGGTACCACCCAACAGTTCACCATGGTTATGTTCATGGTTTGTCAACACCATGCCAATGTTAACTGATTTCACTGAGCTGTAAATGTTGTCTGCATCTCCACTGTCCTGATGCATTAAGATGACATGCAGTGATATATGTCTTGGGAGTGATGAGTGAATGCTTTGACCACTAGGCCATAGGCGGATCCAGAGAGGGGTGGGTGGTCAGGGGTGTGCACCCCCCCTTTTGTCCTGAAAGTTTATTAAATGACCATTGAAACTCGGGTGAAAATGAAGTGTGCACCCTCCCTTTTCTCAATAGTGTGCACCCCCTTTCTCAAAAAGCTGTATCCGCCCCTGTAGGCTACCCAACCACCTCCAGGATAAGAACTTAGTTTGCATCAGAACCATAATGTATTCCCTTGCAAAATCAACAATCTGCTCAAAATCTAACTGTGACCAGGCACCTTCTGACCACAGAGCTATGCAGTGGATGACCTAAGGCAGGGTCTATTAGATTACTTGATTTTCACACACGTTTGGATATTTCCACACTAGTAAACCCCAAGGAACACACTAACATGATCCCTAGGAGTGTATTACTCACCTCTCCTGCTCACCTTCTTCATGAACACCTGGTGTCCACACTATGTAACAGTGATTCACAAACACATGCCCACGATACAGAGTTGTACAATAGCCTTGTCGATAGGGAAAGGGCTTTGTTGCTGTAATTATTAGGTTGGCATAGAAGGTATGCTTGATTTGGAGTCATAAAGTGCAATCGAAGCTTAATATTTAAAAAATAAGCAAAATGCCACACTGTAATCCTTTATTAGATTCAGTAAATAGAAGTTAATCTGGAATTGTTGAAGCCAGATTCAATCTATGAGGGAGACTTTATATTAAACTTGCTCTCACAAGGGAGTTCTTCTTGAACTGAGGTATTCTGTTTCATATGAAAGAAAACTTGTACAGTTGTAAGAATGGACTTGATAGTGTAGATCATCTGGCTTGTTATCACGTGTTATGCAATACTACAATGGATAACATTGTTATGATAACATATAGTTATCGACTGTATGAGGACAAAGATGGCCTACTTTCGAGGGATATTCAGAGCAGACGTCATTTCTGTGAGTACTGGAGGAAGGAATGTATTTACTATTTCAAATTGTCAGGGTTGAATGTTTCAGTTTGTAGCCAATGATCTACAAGGAATTACAGTTAACTGCCAGGGCCATTGAGTGTGAGACAGTTTTTGTTTACAAAGAAAGAGATATTCTTACTTGAGAGCTTAGAAGCTGGTTAAGCTATATGTTATATAGTGTTATTTTAAGGAAAGAATTAAGAAAATGTTAAGAAATTTCAGCAGTGTTGGGAAACTTCATTTAAGATATCCAATATTGTTTAAATTATGATGATGTTATCAATTTGTAACACTTCAAACACTGAAAGACAAATATTGTATTGATGTCTACAGTTAAGCAAAGTGACATCATATGGCTGCACCTATCAGATCAGGTGCAAATATCAGAATTCATTTTACCTACTTTTATGGATAAAAACAGATTTTGTATCCCTGAGTATGTTTTAATTATACCCCCTAGAGGGAATATCAACACACAAAAAATTGTTGATAGCTATGATTCTTCACAGAGACACGATAACTGGATTGTAACTTTTGTCTTTACACACAATGGTTACTTCTTGTTTTAACAATATTTTAATGTCATTTTAATGTCAAAGACATACAGTTGTTTTATTTATGAAATTCTCTATTTCTTCAGTCCTTTATAGTGGTTTGTGACATTAAAATGATGATTACGATCTTGTTATTTTCTCTGTACCTTCCCAATAATTTTATTACAAATGAAGGATTTTTC
The DNA here is from genome assembly GCF_003918875.1 of Haliotis rubra. Lineage (NCBI taxonomy): Eukaryota > Metazoa > Mollusca > Gastropoda > Lepetellida > Haliotidae > Haliotis > Haliotis rubra. The sequence goes on along the minus strand of NW_025766968.1, from coordinate 2,017,644 downwards.
TGGAATATTACACATGTTAGTTAGTAGCAATATCAATAGTTGTTTCTATTTATGTCAGTGATTGGTTATGCATTCTTTATCAAGTGTTTAAAGTGCCAGCATGTCGCACTGAATTCTTATCAAGCAGTTGGCTTGCCATGCTTATGATACAATCTACATGTATGAGAATTTCATTATATCTAAAGAGTGATTTACCGGAAATTCCCACTTCCCATACCAATCATACAGGTACTTGGTCCAATACTCCCCTGCACTCTGAGTCCCGAGTGTTGACTGAACATTACCTGTGGCGAACAATAGGCCAGCTTGTTTACCTATGTACATAGATATGACCGCCTGGTCATCCCAGTTGTGTAGATAGTGTCAACCAAACTGGGCAGTAAATCAGGCATGCCACAGTTAGCAAGACAAACAGGTGTCTGGGAAGAATGTTTGGGTAAAGTGTAATGAGTGAGAAATATGTAAGAAAGGATATTTTTGATGCAATTAACAGCGTTTTTATGACAAACAAACACTTTTGATGTGAATCTCCAGTGTCATTCATGCATATATAAGACACAGGAAATGAGTTTTATTGCAACTGATGTGAAGTGTGAAACTTTTGGTGTAAAAACAGGTGTCCATGTGATATGGATCTAATAATAATAATAATAAAGATAACATGTTTTTTATTACACGCATGTTTGATGTGATTATCCAGTCTCAGGCGGCACTGTTGCTTTAGGAGCTATACCATCTTTTGGGTGAAAGTAAAATTAAGAGAACCTGTTTCTGACCTCTAAAGGGTGTTGGGAAGGAATGTTTGTGATATAATATTATTGATTATAATATGGTATAGGTATATATTATCAAAAAGAGAAAATGATTGTATTTCTTAACAATGGATTTATGAATTGAGTATTGACTTGAATGAAATTCAATTCCTCTTGCTCAACAGGTTTTATCTTTTCCAAACAAATCTTCTATTTGTTCACTCTCCCTGACCTGCAAGGAATTCATTTTACATATATAGCAGTGTTTGTATAGGTCTGAAGAATGACTGAGATTCAGTGTGAAAGGAACTCATATTTGATATTACAGTGAAGTGTTTGACAAGTTTCTGGATTGTTGAAGTAAAAATATAATAATAATAATGAACTCACACACAAATGAATACCACTTAATTCAGAATTCATTCTTCTTCATGCTAATTTCAAAATAGGTAAAATATCTCTGGCAGCTATGTTAAGACAAAATACTCATTCATCAAATTGAAAGATGTCTTCAATGACATAGCTGCATAAGTGTTGTCCTGCATGAGATGTCTATATGAGATAACCTGGATGAGAGATGTCCTGGATGAGATGTCTTGGATGAGAGATATCCTGAATGAGACATACCCTGGATGAGATGTCTGTATGAGATGTCCTGGATGAGAGATGGTTTGGATGAAATGCCTGGATGAGACGTGGTGGATGAGAGAAGGCGTGGATGAGATGTCTGTATGGGAGATGTCGTGGATGAGAGATGGCATGGATGAGATGTCCTTTATGAGAAGTCCTGGATGAGAGATGTCATGGATGAGATGTCTGTATGAGATATGACCTGGATGAGACGGCCTGGGTGAGAGACCTTGTAGATGCAGATGTCTGAATGAGACTTCCAGTGTGAGATGCCTGTATGAGATATGACCTGGATGAGACGGCCTGGGTGAGAGACCTTGTAGATGCAGATGTCTGAATGAGACTTCCAGTGTGAGATGCCTGTATGAGATATGACCTGGATGAGATGGCCTGGGTGAGAGACCTTGTAGATGCAGATGTCTGAATGAGACTTCCAGTGTGAGATGCCTGTATGAGATATGTCCTGGATGAGATGTCTGTATGAGATGTCCTGGATGAGATGTCCTGGATGAGATGTCTGTATGAGATGTCCTGGATGAGATGTCTGTATGAGATGTCCTGGATGAGAGATGGTGTGGATGAAATGCCTGGATGAAACGTGGTGGATGAGAGAAGGTGTGGATGAGATGTCTGTATGGGAGATGGCATGGATGAGACATCCTGTATGAGATATGTCCTGGATGAGATGTCTGTATGAGATGTCCTGGATGAGAGATGGCAGTGTAGGAAAGATGTAGAAAATCTAGCCTGTCCACAGGACTGGCAGGTCAAATTTTTTACCAGTCCTGCCAAAATCTAGCCTGTCCTCCAAACATAAATAAAACACCTTCGGCAGTAAATATTCAAAAAGGTTATAATCATTATATATATGTCATTGGTTTGCTAAAATTGACCGACATGAGGACGGACTAGATATTTTTTTAACCCATCCTCCACAAAATTCACCCGTCTCGGACGTTGGGACGGGCTATCTTTCCTACACTGGAGATGGTGTGGATGAAATGCCTGGATGGGAGATGTTGTGGATGAGAGATGGCATGGATGAGATGTCCTTGGTGAGATGTCCTTTATGAGATGGCATGGTGAGATATGGCATGGATGAGATGTCTGTATGGGAGATGGCATGGGTGAGATATCCTTTATGAGACATGGCTGTCTGTATGGGAGATGGCATGGGTGAGATATCCTTTATGAGACATCCTGGATGAGAGATGGCATGGATGAGATGTCTGTATGGGTGATGTCCTGTGTGAAATGTCTGTGTAAGAACAGAACACAGACATCCATGAACAAATGCAGAGGACCTACACTACTTAAACTTTACAAATCATCATATATTAATGACCCATAAAGCTGCACCTGGTTTGACTATGTCCTTAATGTACATAAACATTGAATGAACTATTGTGTATGCTGGGGACAAAAGGGGTCACACTGAAAAAGTCTTACTCTACTTGATCAGATGAATTGGCAATATACATTCCCCAAAGTGGATCTCCCTGACTCACCCCTCTAGTCAGGTGTATATCAGTAAATTAAATTAAGAGTATCTGCAAATACCAACCAAGGTCCATATATTTAGATGTTCATTCGGGGGCAGTCACTAAAACTGATGATGATAATCTGGGCCTCCTTTCACAAAGCACTAAGGTGATCGTAAGTCACTAAGGTAACCTTAGTGCAATGTTAAAGAATAGGCGTTAAGGTTAACCTTAGTAAAGGTTGCTATGTGGAAAGAGTCACAGATATGTTGCTTCAGAACTGCTCCGCTGACATAAAATGACAATAGTGAACTATTACACACAGACCATGGCAGTCTGGTTTACCATTGAAAAATGAAACATCACCTACCATGGCAGAATTCAAACCTGACATACCATGGTCAATATACCAGGGTACACCACGTCGTAAATAATACCATGGTTTACCATTCTTCAATAGTAAGACTGTGGTCTCTAATTATGATGTACTTTTCCTCCTCTTCTGTATTTTGTAAAATGTTAAGGACAGAACTGTAGCCAAGTGGTTGAAGTTGCAGCTCATTAAACCAAAAATCCAGGTCCAGTTAAATTCAGTTGCATCATATTAAGCTGGATATTATGATATGTTCTGGTACAGTATGAACAGGATCATGAAGCACACATAAAATCTTTGTTTGAACACCTGAGACTTGCTCTGTAATCAGAAACAGATCCTGATATGACCAGGGCTCACAGCAAAGACAGACAAATTCCTAAATAAATTTAAATTTTAGAAATTAATTCAGTGGGGTCTACTGTGTACCAAGATTGTATTGGATTGATGGGAGATCCTCAACTGTAATAAGTCACACAGGTGATACACTGACTAAATCTATGTCATTAGAGGACTACAGTTCTGTGGCTGGTTTAGTCTGTCTCACAGTCCCTGAACCACATTATTTTCCCTACTGCCAAGCCCTCCCTGCAATGCTAAAGCCCTAAATGAAGCAAGTCTAGATGTCCCCAGGTTCAGAATCTCTGGTCTCTCTGGGGCTCCTTTTCCATTTAAATGGGTTTATTTGTTACAATCAAAATTATATATTCAGATACTAAGCGTTAGTCTATGGCTGGTTGTGCACTGAATAAAACCATAGTCAGGATGAGGACAATTACACAGATCCACAGAGATAATTTGAGGAGTTAATTAATTTCCTATGCTTTTGCTCACGTTCCAGTAAAGCTGCCATCATCATCTGTTGTGCAAGACAGCATGGAATGTTACTCTACCTGTGACAGCTCCTCTTTAAGAATGTTGACAAATTGTCGTGCATTATTCATGTGGTATAATTGCCATACCACATTCTGCTGCATTATATTAACATGTCATAGATTAAGTGTGTTGTCTTGTTGTGCAGGGAGTGAGATGCCAGTGTAGAGACCGGCCAGTGTAGCCTAGTTGATTATTCAAGAGGAACATCCCAGAGCATCTCACCAAGATGGAGGGACAAACTCATCTGCAGCAGTCTCTGGTGAGTATTACTGGCAAAGTCTGCAGATTATAGTGTAACCAGGGCCTAGATTTTTGAAGCTCTCTTAGCGGTAAGATAGTCGTAAGTGCCATACCTTAACATTAACTTACGACTATCTTAGCTAAGAGAGCTTCAAAAATCTAGGCCCAGGTCTGAAGGTTTGTTGGATCATGTTGGACCATGATACTGGAGTATTGGACGGTAGGTCTTCTGTATGTTTCAAATTAACTTAACTACCTACCTGGATCCTTGGATCTTGTTAAAGCTTGCTCATCATGCATGAGTACAATGTGTGATGCCCAGGTCCCAGTGGTAGTAGTGGTTAAAGCTGGCTCATGCCAAACATCATGGGGTTTGATTCCCAACATGAGTACAATGTGTGATGCCCATCTCTGGTGTCCCATGCTATGGTATTGCTGTAACATTGCTTAAAAATGCATAAAACCTTACTCACTGACTCACTATTAGATTTGCTATGGTTTGACCATTTCTTCTTTCATCCTTGGAATTGAATTCCTTTCACAACAGAGGTCGTGTATCACATTGTGTATCATGTTATGGAGATACATATTGTATCACAAGGTGTATCATAAAGCCTTGAGGTTACACCAGGGAATCATTCTTGGCTCAAGGACCATCTCCTTGGTGTAAAGGATAAACTCTCTGTTTAGAAAAAGTGGTGGATGAGTGAGTGAGTGAGTGAGTGAGTGAGTATATTTTTCATTGCTTTTGGCAATATTCCAGCAATGGTATGTTTGGGGACACCAGATGGCCACATTGTACCCATGTAGGGATTCAAACCCAGGTCTTCATGGTGATGACCAAACACTTTAACCACTACCCCACTGCTCCGGTACAAACAGCACTCACACATGTTGCTATGTATCTACAACGATCTTGAATGATTTGAGTTATCCCTGTTAGACTCAACTTGTCACTAAACATCACAATAATCTGTACTGACAAACCTTATAATGTCTTTCAAAACTTTGCTCCTGGTGTTGTTATTTTTAATATAAATGGGGGGCGGTGGGGTAGCCTAATGGTTAAAGATAAAGACCCGGTTGAATCCCCACATGGGCACAATGTGTGAAGCCCATTTCTGGTGTCCCCCACCGTGATATTGCTGGAATATTGCTAAAAGCGGCGTAAAACCAAACTCAGTCAGTTTAATATAAATGGGGTGGATTTAAGATAAAACTTCATTATCCAGAAGGACATTGGGATTACATTAGCATAAGCCTAATGATAAACAGACATCAAGCAAATCAAAACATCACAAAGTCAATTTACGCTAAATGTGGCACTAGCAAATAAATTTCCACAATTATTAATCTCAAAACTTTAAATGAATACAAGTATGAATGAATTCTCGACCCTGTTTTATTTTGTATAATGGTATTATGTGCCTCATGAAAATGTATTCTTCAGACATATTTATGCCGCCAGTCTATCATGTAGGCAGGATAGCTGCTGACTTTCCATCTTTAAACTCTGTAATATGTGCCTAGGAGCAATATCAACTCCTAACATGTGCCTCGGAGCAATTGTAAGTCATTTAAATGCATGTATTAAAAGTCTTAGATGATTAACTGTAAAACTGCTAAATTGAATTTTGTATAATGTAATTTAATCTTTTTGATTGATTGTCCTTCAGAAAAAGATTCCTAACATTACCGCACATGAGTTTGAAATTCTGAGAATGTTCTGAAAAGGAATAATTTATGTGACCCAATAAAGTGGAGATACCAGTACTCTCAGGACCTCAAGTCTCAATAAATGTCCCAAGGGTCATCTAGTTCACATGCCCACACAATTACCGACATACTTATCCCTATCTGCTGGTGTATATAGCATGATATCCCCCACCCCACCACCAGACCCCACCCACAGGCTACAGGGCATCACAGGTGCTGGAGGGCGTTCGGACCCTCCCTCTCCTCTATCAAGGATTATGACAGATATGGCCCAGGGGAGTGTAACACTTCCTCAGATCCTACGTAAGAAGCACATACCTGTACCTGTACATACTACAGTTTCATCCTGAAATGGACATGTCGAGTTAAAAAATGAAGAATATGGTTTGTACTTCTTTATCTGTATTTTAATATTTGATAATAATTTGAAGATGAAAATGTTTTCTCAAAATGCATGAAACCATGACATCTCATATTGAAAGGAAGGTAGGTTCTCATAAACTGTGTGTACTGAAATATTGCCAATTTCCAGCTGTGAATATATATTTCAACCACATTTTCAAGGAACACTGTCTCAATTAATTTTTCAAAATCAAGAACAAAAATTATGGGTTATTGTCACAGTTATTATTTTACTCCCAGACTCTAGAAATATAAAAAATGATTCCAACTCAGTTCCAAAATCATCCGGTACGGCTAGACTGCCATTGTGATTGCTTGTATATTGTTTAACTTTGTAGATATACATATTTTAGCAATATAACATTATTTCTGTGGCTTAATGGTAATCTTTCCTTATGTTAGCAAATAAACATAAGGAGAATGCTTAGAAACAATGATGTAGTAGGACTTTGTTTAGTATCTTACACTGCATACATGTACTCATTAAAGGATGCTCTAGCCTTGCTTCCAAAGCATTGTTTAGAAAAGTATTGCATGGTCTCTATGCCAATGTCTACATGTTGCTGTCTAGATCCTGGGTAGAACAGAAATACAATGTATACAAAGACTACCCAGAGTTGTGTCCCTTGCAGCATAGGCCATGTACGTGTATTTCCAACCGTAGTCATGTATTGCTCAGAACCTTATTGAAACATGAAACATTTATTGCAGCTTCATTTTGTGTTTCCATATTACTCACATTTGTTGGTAACCAGGATCAGTGCATCATGTGAAACAATAAATCTACTGGTTGGAAGAATTGTCTCTGATCATCTGTGGAAGACGTGTGACCCAAAGGGGATAACTTGTCAGTCCAAGCAAATTGGATTCAAGTTGTTAAAACTACTTTCTTTAACTTCAAGATGAAATATAATGATGTTTATCAGCTTGTCACTGATTGTTATTGATTAGCGTTATTACACAGATAAAAGCATCAGTTTCACACATGGATCTATTCTTTACCTACACTGAAATTGCACAGTTCCTTACCTTACTTGAGATTCTTTATGCTTAAACTTTCATATGTTTTAAACAGTTTAAAATTAGATGGAGAGGACTCATTTAAACTTCATTATCCACTTGCCATGGAAGTATTATTCAATAATGCATGATTCCTTCATTCCCATTGTTTACATAAAATATTCATTGTGTGCCTTCAATTAAAAAAATACATGCATTTACACTGGCTATAGTTTTCATCTTTCACAATTATAAACAAACCCCAAATATTTCTCATATCTGCTGGCTGTATTTTATTCCAATGTTGTTTCAAATGCACTATCAAAAGGACCAAGAACACAGAAATACTAATGCTTTGTTCCAAAGTTCAAGATCCCATATGAAAGAGAATTCCGAGCAGGCACAATATGGGAATTGGACCAAAATTCCCTGCCAAGTGTTAATTGCATGCTTGAAATGCCCCCTACTGCAGCATTCCAGGGGCATGTGCACTTGAGTCTTTCCGTAGTGACATTTTTCCAACATTGCCGCAATATCAGAACATATGGCAATGGTTCGAAGGGTTTTATTCGTAAATGTTTCCATACGACAACTTCTAACTAGCTGAACTGAATTGTTCCATTGTTTACAGCTGAGGTTTAACAAGCTTGGAATTTGAAAACAAAATCTTTATTTGAGTTATTAAGATCGCATTTCAGTTCTTTGTCCGGTTTGTGAATCATTAATTGCTAAAATAAATTATCTGGTAAGAACAATCTTAGACTCTTTCTGGAATGAACAAGAAAATCCATTGTGTGCAAACCAAAGAATACCCTCAGGGAAATATTTCTGCCTTAAGTTTGTACTTCAAGTGCTGATTGTTTATTTATTTGAGATGTTTTTTTCATATTTGTGTAATTCAAGTAAATTCATCTAAGTAAAGAAAGATGTTTTTGATTTAATCTTATTTGTTTAAAAGAGAGCATTTCCTCTGGAGTTAATACATATGATTTCATTACTTTGTTTGCAAAAATGTTCGATTTATGAATGAACAGAACAGTCAGAGGACATAAATGTCTAAATTCTAAGAATAACGTTTTGTCTGGCACTAGTCTAGTCTAGACCTAAACAGCATTATCCAGGAACTCCCAAGTTTACAATACTTTGGCAAGCCTAGACTCTATTAAAAAATATCTCTGGTTCCTTTTCTAATATTAAAACGTAATTTAGCCAAAATATAGTAAGAAAAGCTTGTATTTCAGAGACTAAATCTCAGGTCATATTGAGAGTATTCTTAAAGTGACACCAGTAAGAATGTTTTGATGATAGGTCCAACTTCAAAGTCAAGTCCTTGCATATGTCTGATAAATAGCTTTGTTGTTTAAGACCAGCAACATGTCACAGGAAGTGACCCATGTGTTTAACATTGTTTTAACATTGAATCACTGCAGGGCTATATTGCATTGTAGCATCAAAGGTCAGTATAAGCTTTATCACACATTTGGAGGGTTGTCGCAGAAGCTAATGGGGGATGCTGAGGTCACTGCCTGCTTCTTTGATGGGATTGGTGTGGGATAGTCCTGTATTGACTACAGTTTCTGTATATGAAGATAAACACAGTTTAATTTTGGAATATTATCTGATGGTTCTGTTATTAAGTAGGGATGCTTAGTTTGAGAGGTCATAAGGAACTAGACTAATGCTTAGTCTCTGAATATATATAATTTTGATAGTAACAAACAAGGCCATTTAAATTGAAAAGGAGCCCTAGGGAGACCAGAGATTCAGAACCTGAGGAAATCTAGACTTGCTTTATTTAGGGCTTTAGCACTGCAGAGAGAGCTTGGCAGTAGGGAAAATAATGTGGTTCAGGACTGTGAGACAGACTACATTGTAGGGAGGGCTTGGCAGTAGGGAAAATAATGTGGTTCAGGGACTGTGAGACAGACTACATTGTAGGGAGGGCTTGGCAGTAGGGAAAATAATGTGGTTCAGGGACTGTGAGACAGACTACATTGTAGGGAGGGCTTGGCAGTAGGGAAAATAATGTGGTTCAGGGACTGTGAGACAGACTACATTGTAGGGAGAGCTTGGCAGTAGGGAAAATAATGTGGTTCAGGGACTGTGAGACAGACTACATTGTAGGGAGAGGGCTTGGCAGTAGGGCTTGGCAGTAGGGGAAAAAAAACCGTGGTTCAGGGACTGTGAGACAGATTACATTGTAGGGAGGGCTTGGCAGTAGGGAAAATAACGTGGTTCAGGGACTGTGAGACAGATTACATTGTAGGGAGGGCTTGGCAGTAGGGAAAATAATGTGGTTCAGGGACTGTGAGACAGACTACATTGTAGGGAGGGCTAGGCAGTAGGGAATATAACGTGGTTCAGGTACCGTGAGACAGACTAATAAGGAACCTGTACTGGTCACAAGAGGTGACTGAATGGCTTGATGACATGATAGATGGAGTGTCAACATATACCAGTGGCATGGACTGTTGCTCACATTATCAATCCCTGGGTTAGTGGTTATGTACAGGCACCCATGCACACACACACACACACACACACACACACACACACACACACACACACACACACACACACACTCTCTCTCTCTCTCTCTCTCTCTCCTCTTTTGCACACACACACACACACACGCACGCACACACACACGCGCACACACTGGAGATGAAGAAGCTTATGTTCCCGAACAATACTGAGTCGGTCAGATCGCTGACTTTGTGTGCTTTGAGAGTGTGGGTTCAAATGCCAGATGGGACTCATCCTAACAAAATTACTAGAATCTGTATTTTACTGAGAAAGTGTAATCCCACATATGATGCATATTGACATTCTAAATGACACCGTGTATTGATATTGTTTCACTCTCAGGATGCAGTGAATTTTTTTTTCTGTGTCCATTCTCTACATCTGTGCGTACTGGACACACATTTGCATGTTTCGTAATACCCTGGTAACATACTGTAGTGATAATACCTGATGTTTATATAATTAGTGAGCCTACACTGGTATTATCCATCATGCACTGTGTGCAAAGATGTTGTCTTTTGATCTGACAAGTACAGAAAATGTCATTTCGGACATTTGTGAGTGACAGTTATATGTTGCAACATTCTAGAAATGCTATGTCATTACATAGCTGCATAGTGATGTCAGCATTGAATGAAATATTGGAGGAATACTGATGCTTGACAATGCAGAGGGAAAATAAAACTTTCAGCATACATCATCAATTCCTTGTGAAATATCCGTATTATTTCCCATGTATATTTCTTACATTTTCAAAGCATGTTTCTGAGTAAGTAATGTAATGTCTTAAGATATTGGAAGTATCACTATCAGTTTCTCCAAGAACTCGTTATCTATTTCTCTAAAATATCCATAAATTTCTTCAAGATATCATTACCCAATTTTCCAAAATATCCATAAGTTTCTCCAAGATGTCATTATAAATTTCTATAAAATATAAATGATCTGTAACAGTTTCTCCAAGATACCTTTATCAATTTCCCTAAATTATCCAAAATAGTTTCTCCAAGATATTTCATATTTTTTTCTGAAATATTCATATGAGTTTCTCATAAATAGCCACTTCAGTCACACCACAATATTCACATCAGCTTCTCTGAAATATCTACCGTACTTGGACAGTTTTGATTTCTGTCACTCACTATGAGTGAGTGAGTGAGTGAGTATGGTTTTACGCCGCTTTTTAGCAATATTCCAGCAATATCACGGCGGGGAACACCAGAAATGGGCTTCACACATTGTACCCATGTGGGGAATTGAACCTGGGTCTTCGGCTTGACGAGCGAACGCTTTAACCACTAGGCTACCCCACCGCCCCCACTCACTATGAGACACATTTCCACTGCTAGATAACCAAAGTCATAGATTGTTCTTCACTATCAATGTATATTCTATGCATTCCTTATACCTTAGCAGAGAATGTGATTACGCATGTAAACTGATGCAAAAAAGAAAGCACGCAACTGGTGTTTTGGGATTATTCAAACAATACCCAACATAATATTTTGAAAAGTGTTTTGATTGTGACTTGCAAGTCACAAACATTGTGTACTCTGTCACACAGTTTAAGTGTAATCTCGTTGACATCCGATTGTCTACCTCAATATGATACCTATCACAATCTGCTAATTTCAACACAGTAGGTCATGTCATGTAAACCCTGAGTAATCTCAGTGAAGGATATTGAGCCAATCACATGTCACCCCATCACTAATTAACCTTAGTGTATGAAAGAATTGGGTATTTCCTGTTTCTTCACTCATGTATTTCTGATTTTCCCAGCTATTTCTCCCTTTACACCAAGGGGAATTTGGTTCTTAGGATAGTCAAGTCTCAGTTGTCTTTTGTACTGAAATTTTATATTATTGTCATCTGAAAGAAAAGAATAATTCTTAACCCATTTTTCAGTTGTCTATCATTAACATAAACAGGCAATACATATCTTGCACAATACACTTGATAAACAAGAAACATCAATATTACTGATTAGCTATAGCCATATGAAAGATCTGGGTGATAATTAACCCTCTTTGATTTGTACATAATAAACATACAGCAGAACATATCTTGTACTACACAATAAACATGAACATTACTGATCAACTTTTGTACTACACAATAAACAATAAACATGAACATTACTGATCAACTTTTGTACTACACAATAAACATGAACATTACTGATCAACTTTTGTACTACACAATAAACATGAACATTACTGATCAACTTTTGTACTACACAATAAACATGAACATTACTGATCAACTTTTGTACTACACAATAAACATGAACATTACTGATCAACTTTTGTACTACACAATAAACATGAACATTACTGATCAACTTTTGTACTACACAATAAACATGAACATTACTGATCAACTTTTGTACTACACAATAAACATGAACATTACTGATCAACTTTTGTACTACACAATAAACATGAACATTACTGATCAACTATAGTCATATGAAATAATCCAGACATCCTTAACCATTTTCAGTTGTAAAAATTGATATGAAGCAATACATATTTTGAAGTATACTCATGATAAACAGTAAACTTGAATGTCACCTGGACTATGTGTACTGTTGATATGGGAGTTATGCTATCTATGTAGAGTCCTGTATCAACATGCCATACTCGATTGTAATGCTGGTGTTGGTGGAGATAATGTTACACCTGATATGTTTATTGTCAGTTGTAAGCCACTCTATAACATTCACTCATACTGCGACTCAGACAGTAACCACAAATACAAGGGGAGGATCCTGGCTGGATTTACAAAACATCTTCAACGAAAGGGAGCTCTGAAGGTCTGGAATTGATTTGGTATGTCTTTGGAGTGAGTGAGTAAGTGAGTTTTTTATTTACATACTTTCATATCATTCTATGTCTGTGTGAGAACTTTGCTGGAGGTTTTGAATCATGTTCATAAAGGTTTATAATGGCATGTAATTATGAACTTCAGGAGAACTACACAAGGGAAGGTATGTAATGCTGGTTACCTTCGGCCAATACTTGGCATCTAACAATGTAACTGTACCCAAAATAGGATCTGTTCTATAAACAGTTGGTAAATCAGTGGGTAAATTAAATGGATAAATCTTTGTGATCATTCAGAAGATGTACACTTGGATTACTCTCAGATTGTTGATTTGAAAACCATGATATGGTAAATCCTGAAATTAGTGCTAAAATGTGTGTCTCTTTCAGTTATGTCAATAATGTGACACATTTTTATCCAGCCATATTGGAGTAAATCTACTTTCTTTTCTTCCTGGTTAGTTATTATAGTAAAGAGTTTTTGCTTGCATAAATTTCATGATTTGTTCATGTAAATGACCTTTAGCAGCAGAGTCTCTGAAATGAACATATTTATAAAAACAACAACAGTTCTTCAGTTATCTTAGTATAATATAATAAAAAGGACCAAGGGACTATTAAAATTATCAGAAACTGCGGTGGGGTAGCCCAGCGGTTAAAGCGTCCCAGCTCGTCACGCCGAAGGCCCGGGTTCAATTCCCCACATGGGTACAATGTGTGAAGCCCATTTCTGGTATCGCCTGCCATGATATTGCTGGAATATTGCTCACTGACTAACTCACAAACGAACGAACGAGTGTTGAAAAATCCCCATTTCCTGGTGCCCATGTAGACAGGTAAGTCACCTGAGCACACACACCACCTGACTGTATTGATCAGTGGCTGATGAGGATGACAAACTTCCAGCAGCCCATTTTAAGTTTCAATCAATGCCGAGCCTTGACATAAAAGCATCAGGTTACTGCGTAGTCTTGCACCGAGGCTGTACTGAATGGTATATTCATGGATGTGTAGTAATCCTCTCTATAGCATCCAGTCTGGACAACTGGACAGATGACAGTCATTACAGCGACAACCTGTTCTTATTTATTACATAATCTAGAAACTATGATCGGACTTGATAATTACAACATTTGAGACTTGTGCAAGTCTATGATATTCAGTGCCAGGTTCTGAAGCTGTTATTTCTGTTGTCTCCAGCTGTGCTCCAGCTTGTCCTTGCATCCATGCAATGTCCCAATGATGCTTGTAGAAGGAAGATGATTTGTCTCCAACACTACAATACAAATTTCCATGCTATTGCTAGAATGTACTTTTTGTAAAAGGTGGGTACTGTCTACATTTTAATTCCATCGTTAGTCTGTAAGAGTAGTATGGATAGGCATGTATGTTGTTTCAGACAATGTTACTCATTGAAGGTACGGCCATTCCTCCATCTGTAGGGGCTGTGGGATGACCACAGTTTAAGCATCTGCTCGTCATGCTGAAGACCTGGGTTTGATTCCTCACATGGGTACAATGTGTGAAGCCCATTTCTAGTGTCCCCAGCCATGATATTGCTGGAATATCGCTATAAGCGGCATGAAATCATACTCACTCACTCACTCCTCCATCTGTCCTAAAAACAATTATGTGATTCACATAAGATTACAAGCTGTGATTATGTGCCAGTGAAATTTAATTACCCAAATTTTGACTCAGTTTAGCAGTCATGCAGCCTAGTAGTTTATGTGTTCACTCATCATGCCAAAATCCCAGGTTTGAGTCCTCACGTCTGCACAATGTTTGAAGCCAATCTCTGACATTCTTGGATGATATATTGCTGGAATACTGGATAAAACCAATTCACTCACCAACTCTGCACTTGAATAACAATGATTTATTACTGTTTTACATAGCATTTAGCAATATTCCAGCAATATCATTACAGGGGACACTAGAAATTGGCTCCACACATTGTACACATGGGGAGTCGAACCGACGCCATTTGAATATCCAGAAACATCAGCTCATTAGACAGAGTGTCTCGTGAAACATACTGATCAACTTATATAATGGTATTTTGATTCACTCCAGGGCAAGTAGTTACATACCTGTAGATTAATACCATTACGTGGAATAACTGACCATTAATTAACCCCATACCTGTGGGCAGACACTGCACTGTGGACACCCACAACAGTCAGCCCAATTAACTCGGCAGTAGTCACTACGAAAATGAATTTTTAATATGAGAACACGAAGAAAGGAATTGATTAGAAGCCATTGTTTCCAGCCAGGGCTTTATACTTAATAACCACCGTGTGATATGAACAAGGGTTTGTTATGACCGACTGGACTCTGGTCAGTGCACAACCTTGGGCTGTTGTTGTATGGAATATGGACCCAAGGACCGGGACTAGTGAAGGGAAAAGTTCAGCATGAGGTTGGTGTTTTGTGTGTGTTGGTTGTGTGTTTCAGTGGGTTGCAATTGGTTTAGTCCAGAGGATACACATGTATAGCGCCATGGTAGTTGGATAGATGGGCAGATTCATCTAAGAATAATACTCAGATTGATATGGTTATTTATTGTTTCATATTTGTCTCTTGAGTGATGTTTATGTTTCTGCACTTAAGGTTTGAAACCTGAATTGTTTCCTCTTCAAATTAGGTCTGTTGCTAGTCAAATATTAGGTCGTTTCCAGGGAGATTGTGTATCATCCTGTGTTGATTTATGACCTCAACAGAATGTTAACCAAAATTCTAAAAGCAATATCATAATCAAATATTTAAATTTAGGTAATTAGAATATTACAAAAAACCCCACAAACAATAACTCAAATCATCTGCTCTATATCAGCTGTTAAAAGAGAGGGTTGTCCAGTGGTTCAAGCATTTTCTTCTCAAACCAATATAGTCCACTTTTGATTCTGAAGGGTGAAATATACAGTCCCCTATAAGATATAAGTTCCCTTTTACATTTATTGGTGGAATATTGCTAAAAGTGGCATAAAACTGTACTCACTCATCCTCTGAAGAATTATGATCACAAACTTCTTAATTGAAATTGAAAAAAATAATGATTTCATGCAAATCTGTAACAGTGGTCCTTTGATCACGTAGCCATGTGTATGTTCCTTGCAGGACAGGTTCCTCACATCATGGTGTGTGTGTGTGACTATGATGTAATGGTGTGTGGATGTGTGAACAGATTGCTGGGTAATACAATCAAGTCAAGATCATGTTGATGAAAATGTATTGGATATTCCATGTGGTGCTAATCATGGCCTTGAAGCTAAATGACTCAGAAACTTGTGATGAGACCCAGGAAAGGATTCTATTTTTTTAAACACAGGTTCTGAAGCGGTGTGTAGGGTGTATGTCTGTCTTCAGAAATTCCATAGTTGAGATATATGGTCTCTGGTTTAATCAATCTGTACATCGCCACATGCTTGATGAACATATGTATCATGGTGTTACCACATTGATTTCAAGGCTGTTCAATTTGTCTCTGTGGAATAGTTCACTCTGACAGTGTTGAGATACAGCAGCAGACCTGAATCTAGAGGGGGAATTCATTTCTCTACTGTTTCGCAAGCCATAGTCTGTCTCACAGGCCCTAAACCACATTATTTTCCTAACTGCCAAGCCCTGCAATGCTAAAGCCCTAAATGAAGCAAGTCTAGATTTCCTCAGGTTCTGAATTTCCCATCTCACTGAGGCTCCTACTATCAAAATATATATATTCAGAGACTAAGCGTTGGTCTTCGCAAGTCCCTCCCTCACTTTTAAGCATGTCAAAATATACAAATCATTTGGTGACATGTTTCCAACAATGACATTTAATAGTCCAGTTTTGACCAACAAGGCACAAATTATCTGTTTCCTTTTTCTTACAAAATTAATGCTCCGTTTAGCAGAAAAAGTGATGATGATGATGTAATTCATGATCGATGGTAGGATTTCTTACCTGAATTTGAATTTCTACAACTCTTTATCATGCTCCAACCTACACTTAGAATAAAAGCCAGACTAGGTCCTCAGTGGTTGTTGTAAGAGCTAAACGCTGGTCTGGTCATTAAAAGGGGGTGGGGAGATGTCATAACAAAATGTCACATGTATTCGGAGTACCATGAATAAATGTTACATACAATCAGCAATGTATGCTACAGTCCAAAGACTGATATGCCCCAGCTCCAAGCAAACATGTGAAAATCCAGGTTAGAATTGGTTTTCAGTAACCCATGTCGTAAGAAGCGACTAACTGGATCGGGTGGACAGACTTGCTGACTTTGTTGAGACATGTCTTCACATCCCAATTGCATAGATCAATGCTTATGATGTTGATCACTGGATTGTCTTGTCCAGACTCGATTACTTACAGACTGCCACCATATAGCTGGAATATTGCTGAGTGCGGCATGCAAACAACAACCAATACCTGACTGAGGCCTAAAACAGCATTCATTCACTCACATGTAATGACCATGGAGATAGAATATACATTTTAATCCAGAATTTGGGCTTTCCTCATTAGCTGATATCACGTGACTTGGAATACTGCTTAAAGCAGCATTAAACCAAAATTATTTCAACCACATATTCATAAGTGAAGAAAGGTAGATGATGATAAATCCTGTCAGTTATCCGGAAGTGGATGCCCCAAGGAAGGCCATTCTGGGTCATTGTTTGAAACTGGAGACACCTGTAGATCCCCTCATCCATGCATCACTGGGAATATCTATTTAACATACATCTATACAGGGCAAGGATAAAGGTATCCTTGTTTACTAGTTAATGTTTGCTGCAGATATCAAGACACAACAACAAAGTGATTATTCAAAAACTTTAAAGGTATGTCAAACCAAAGCCAAAAATAGATTCCATTTAATACACAACCTTAAACTGAAATGGGAAGAATGCAGACCTTTGTCCTCAACTATGCAGTGAGACCTGCTATCTTATGACAGGAGTTGACTTTAAAAAATTCCACAGGCAGAGCTACACAGAGGTGGCGATGTTGAACATGGCCTTCATGACAGCAACATGACATGACATGACATGCAGACTGAGATCCCACCTGACTGGGACCAGGGATGGTATAAAGGTCATCGTGGTACAATGACAGATGGGCATCTTCATCCCTTACCTTTGGGAGTTTTCTTTGATTTTTGTTTCCAAGGAAATATTCAAAAGAATTCCTCAATGTCTAAATCCTGGGATTTGTCTGCAATATGCCTTTATGCTATCTCATTACTTACAGTCAGGCATGGTAGTGTGTGGTCTTTATATTAAGGATGGCTGATGAATTGGTTGTCCTCTGGGTAACCTCTGTCGTGGGACATCTGTTGTTGTCATGAAGCTGTGTTGCTGAGAATAATCATCAAAGACGCAAATTAAATGTTAACCCTGAATCAATGACTAGACCAAACAATTCACAAACTGCCATCACATTTTAGATGTACAATAATTTTAAGGACCCTAACCATGCCAAGATCTGAAATCTTTTCATCCTCCAGCAATCCAAATCAGGAACATTGCACTACATTTTGTTCTATTTTTTCAACCTAAATGTACCATTGAAGGTTTCACAGCCAAATATCCATTACCACAAACTCTTGCACAGATATTAGGTCTGTTGTGTGAGATTAGTATTACCACAAACGTTCTTCTCTGTAAATAACTACTATGCATAACATGCACAAAGAGGAAGTCTACACTACTGCTTAGTCTCTGATATATATCCTTTGTAGCGAAAAAAATAGAGGAAATATAGACTTGCTTTATTTAAGGCTTTTGCATATACAGTATGGGTTGGGTAGAAGGGAAAATAATATGGTTCAGGGACTAAGAGGCAGGCTACCCCTGCATGTAGGCCAGTGTGAAAAGATTTTAGTCTGAGGTAGAATTTCAACAACTAACTCTCTTATTTCAAGATGGATACTAAGCTTCTTCAGCAAGGATGAAGATTTCCCAGGGAGGGATATTGAGATAATTGGAGCATAACCCTCAACCTATCTCATGATGTGAGACAGGAATTTGTCCATGGATAACATCATTAGTCTTTGTTATGACATTTCAGGGGTATTTCTTGTCCCATCATCAGGTGAATGGATGCTCCATCAACAAATTGTCATAGTATTCAAACAGCTAAAACATCTCATCTTGTTCCCATTGTTGACCCATATCAATACTTAATCATTTTCAATGTTTGATTTGTTATTCTGCACTGTAGGACATTTATGTGTACATTTATCTAAACAGATTCTCATAGTTATATTTACATATTATTATTTTATGAAAAAGATATTCATATTTTATGAAAAAGATATTCAGTGTTAGCCCTATGTCAACAGCACTGTGATTACTATGACACTATCACAAAACTCTCATAAAAATGTAAATTAGAGCATCACAGAATGATAATGATATGGCCTTGTCTGGAGTGTACACTCTGATAGGTACATGGTTACAGAAAAGACATTGCCTCTTCGGACAAATATGTTGCCATTGTTTGAAGTTTGCTTTGACTAGAAGATTCTGCTCTTACAAGATGTAATGGAACCAGTGGATTGTGAAGAGTCATGTGGGCTTTGGTATAAATATGTCAGGGTTGTTTTGAGGTTAGGTGTTTCCATAACAACACCTTTTTGAATAAAGGGCTAGCAGAAATGCAAAAAGATGTCAACATCATCAACAAATATATTTTCAACTGAACAGCATATAGTGTTCTTCACAAAAGTTTAAGAAAGAATGCAGGGTAAAGCTGTCAGTAACATCAGAGACCATATTTGTCAATGCCAAGGGGCAATATGTCTTGATTATCCGATGAAACAAATTCCATTAGGCATTAAAGGTATGATAGCATTGAAAGGTATAGTGAGTGAGTGAGTGAGTGACTTTTAGCAATATTCCAACAACATCAAGGCGGGGACACCAGGAATGAGCTTCACACATTGTACCCATATGTGGAATCAAACCTGGGTGGTCGGCGTGACGAGTGAACGCTTTAACCACTAGCCTACCGCACCACCCCTGAAAATTACATGAATGGGTCCCTGAAAATTAGTGATGACACCAGGTGTCTGTAAAAATATCCCTTACACACAAAGAACTGGTCTGGTCTGAAGAACAGCTCTGATAAGAAAAATATTGTTTTGAATCCTGAATCATTGATGTGTGTAGTTCAGGCCATGATTCACTACAGGGATATGCAGTAATTGTCAAATACTTACCAGGTATGTATATGTAAAGTAGGGGTTTCAGTCCATACATGTACAGTTAACCCTAATAATGTTGTGTTATTATACTGGAGACTGGTGGACTGTGGCCTTCCCTTTGTTTCCAGATTCCATTGTGGAGCTCCTGTGTGACTTGCACAATTTTGATGGATGAGACATGAATAGGTGTTTATTTACCCACTGATAAATCCTTCCTTTTATATGAGACAGTCTGGGCAGGCTGAACTTATGTCCATGGTTGCTGTACCCAAAAAGTGTATTTGACCTCTGTCCCTGTCGGACTTGGGATTTGTGTTTAAAGGCCTGAGAAAACTTTTGAAACGTTTTATGGTAGACATGTGGAGGACATTTCCAACTTTAATGCATAAGTGTCAGATGTCAAAGTTTGTATTTTGACTTTAACTGTTTTCATGGAGGATTTCACTTGGATCTGCATGTGTTTGTGATACTGATTCATAAACTCATGCTTATGATACAGTGAAAATGGACTTTGCCTTTTAGAAAACAACAGGAGTTGGTTGTTTAATTAGAAAACAGGTGCACATTTTGTGATCACAGTATACAAATGGTAAACAACTATAAATTTGAAGGACTAGGATTATACTCTGAAATGTTGTGTTGACATTTGTAAAATTTTCCCTCTTTAGGTCACAAGAGGTTAAACTGTGTTTGACACACCCAGATCCCAGGTTCAGTGCTCTACATAGAGACAGTGTGTAAAACCCATTCATCCTGTACCCTAGTATGTCTCACAGTCCCTGTTATTTTCCTTACAGCCCAACGCTCCCGGCAATGCTATAGCCCTAACTGAAGCAAGTCTAGATCTCCCCAGGTTCAGGTTCTGAATCTCTGGTGTCCCTGGGGCTCCTTTTCAGTTTAAATGGGTTTATTTGTTACAATCAAAATTATATATTTATTCAGAGACTAAGCGTTAGTCTACCTGTATCCCAGTCAGATCCAGTCCTAAAAACTGCTTGGATTATACTAACTGCCAATATTGGAGGCGTAACCTTGACCTCATGCGCTCCCTTTAATCCTATCTCCCTTGATACTAGGGCACATTTGTATTCGAGCAAGAATAATTGCACAACATGGAATTACAAAATTTCCTAATTAAATCAAGATTTCAATTACCAAGCTGGAAAATAATCAGGTTTCATCAGATGGATGTTATGGGACATTCCAGGAAAAGGAAAACATATATAATGTTCACATCTGTGGAACAAAATTGAATGAAAATGAAATGATTTGTGTATGACGGTCTAATTGCGATTGCTGTGTTATAAGTCCCCAATGGGTTCCCAGCATGCAGTCAATACGCCATGCAATGCATCAACAATGAACAATGCTTCTGGGGTCCATACGAAAGCAGTCACACCTCCATACCATACATTATTATTAATCATAGAATAAATTGATGCAATTAGTGTTCTTAATGGACTGATGAAGATTGTTCCAGTGTAGGCCACCATACAACGGTTACACCTTGAGTGTGCAGGTCCTGGTTTTTTTGTGTTTTCAGTCGTGTTGTTGTTTGTTTCTAGGATACAGTCTGCAATATTCTATCTACAACACAGAGGCATGAAAGAAGATATACTTTGTCATATTACGGGCAAAATCCCATTATTTCAGGGTCCATTGACAGAAATTCAACAAATTTGCATGAACACCTGGTGTCGTCACCTATTTTCCATAATCCCCTCTTACAATTTTCATCAAAGTGTTGGCTATTTATCCCTAACTGAATCTAATTTGGTGGATTTTCAGTACTTGTTTTTATCTGTTGTTGATGTTTCACATTAGGTAATTGAATCTGGCTAATTGATATAATTTTAGTTTCCACCAAATAATAGGTTCCTGGGACCCATTTTAAACCAGAATCTCCATGGGAATAAGTTTAGCACTATTCTATATGCATTGATGTGACATAATACTTTAGGTAAAGGAACGTTTACAGATATGGATGTCCGAATGGCAAACACTGGGGTTATGATGAAGCAATTTGCAAAAAAATTACAAACAAGAGGACAAGTTGGTTATATTTGGCTTAAAATCTGAGATATTGTGGTGAGGCTTCAAATACCTGCTTACTGTACCTGTGAAGGCAGATGAAATTGACTGCATTGATCTATTAAGTTGAGTATCAATATGTATCACATCTTTGTCAGCATATTTAAGAGTGACCAACATATAATACACAATGAATTCATTACTGTCCCATACTAAAACCTCACCAGCAGCAAATATTAATATTTTATCCTTAAACTTTATATCTCTTGCAGCAGCAAAATATGGTTTTCAAAAATTCAAAATGGCTGCCATTGTGGCCTATTTGAATCCAGAGTATTGCCTTCATTCCCAACTCTTGTTCTCAGTACCCTCTGGGGTAATTGTTTTGGAATTATCTGAGGTGTTATACATGACCTTTATCAACATAAAATGAATCAAAGTTTACATTTTGAGTAAAAATATAAGCTTCCATGACACCATTGAAAAACATGCATAATGAATCTACAACACATCAGATGAAGCACTCATAATATGTTAGATCACATTGGTTCCTCAATCAAACAGCTGCCAATGTTATAGATAAAAATGGAATTCCATTCTATATCTGAATCAATGATTTATAAACTTTCACTCCAATTCCTTGTTGCTGAGAGTCAGGTACCTTTGTTTAAGGGAAATACTACACTGAGGGGAAATTTTCATTTCATATGGTACTCTATAGATTTACACCTTCTTGCTTCAGAATTTACCTCACTTAATAGTAGCTGTTGCAATTGGTATATTTAGGTTCATCTGTTTGCCTATTTTGTGTTTGTATCTTCAGTAAAAACACCATACCTGTAAAGCTACAAGATTCCATACATCTATAGGGATGGTGGGGTGGCCTTGTGGTTAAAGCATTTGCTTGCTAAAACAAAGTCTTGGGTTCAATTCCCAACATTTGTGAAGCTGATGTCCCCCACTGTGATATTGCTGGGATATTGCAAGAGCAGCATAAACAACCAGCCATACATCTACAAAATATGACATGAAAGCCATTATTGAAAATGAAGGGATACATTATTTGTGAGTGAGTGAGTTTAAGTTTTATGCCACACTCAGCAATATTCCAGATATATGGCAGCGGTCTGTAAATAATCAAGTCTGGACCAGACAATCCAGTGATCAACAGCATGGGCATCGATCAGCACAACTGGGAACCAATGACATATGTGTCAACCAAGCCAGCGAGCCTGACCACCTGATCCCGTTAGTCGCCTCTTACGATAAGCATGGGTTACTGAAGGTTCATTCTAACCCGGACCTTCATGGGTACATTATTGTGAAGCCACAAAGCTTTATATTTCTGTTATCAAACATCACCTCATTTCTTAACCCACTTGTATCCAGCAGATTCTGGGAGTCCCTTCCCTCCAACATTACACTAACACGCCATGATATATAAATTACAATACTGCTAAAAGCAGTGTTGATCTCAACTCACTCAGTACCAAGCCAGTTGACCATGGATGTATTTTGGCCTACTCACACTAGATGACAGTATTGTGTTACTAAACCAGTATGTTAAATATGTATTGAGAAACTGTATCAATCTTCATTCTCACATCAGCTGTAGCCGTACTATAATTAACCTATCACATTTTGCGTGATTCATGTATGTCTGGTATCAACTGACGTCTATGTTACCTGTAATTATACCACATACTGGTCGTCAGTAATGTGGTCAATTAGGACAGATTTGTCTGATTTAAGTCTGAGTTAGAAATCTCCAATTTGTAATAATTTGTGTATGAATTTAAAGTAGCAAAGGTCAAAACTCAATTTTCAAATAAAGTGAAAATAAAATAAAACCAAAAAGCGTTTTAGTCTTTAATAGGTACATGTATTTACTTAAAAGAATGTAACCATATGATAGATTTGACTGATTTGATAGAAACCTCAGATTTGTAATAATTTGTTGAATTAAAATAGCAAAGGTGAAAGCTCAAAGGTCAAAATAAAATGAAATTTATAAAAACGAAAAAGCATTTTAATCTTTAATAGGCATTTAGTTAACAGAAAATGACATGAAAGTTTTATAGATAACAATTTGTTTAATTTTTGAATAATGTTATAAAATGATTTGAATTGTTTTTTAACAGAATTGTTTAACAAAAACAAACACTTGTTTTTAAGACATGTCAGTATTTTGGTAATTTGAAGTTTATTGTATATTCAACATTTACAAAGATTTTGGTTTGGTAGTGGGGTCATGTAGCCATAAGAAATAACATACTGGCTATGGCAAATGTATGGTGGATGTACGTGAAACAGCATGATGACTATATCACATATCATGAATGATATAACACAGCAGGGAGATATATAACATGGGGGGTGACCTTTTCTATAAGGTGCGGGGGTCATCACGATACATGCCTCGCACAGAGGAGGGTCAGTATAAAAACACTGTTAAGGGTCATCAAAAAAAGGACACCATTTCCCCATTACATTATTGATGATGGTTTTGTGGTTTTCACGCTGATAAACAACTTTGGTAATTGGCATCCTGGGAAGAAGGATCATAAAAAATATGGTCAAGTATTTCGGGTGGTCTCTCTACAAGAAACATACTTCATGGAAAGATATTTGTTTGGTAGTTATTGATTCAATCACCTGTCTCCTTTGATAAAAATATCTTTTCCAATATGTCACATTGTCAGGTTTGAAATAGCTTAGCCCATATCAGCTGCTTAAACCTCGAACCTCTTAAAGTAAGAACTCTTATGACTGCCAAGAATATCTATCAAAACCAGTTTCACATCTGGAACATCTCGTTGATAACTTTGATAAGAGTTGATCATCTGGTTAAAAAAATGCAAGAATGTTTTTCTGTCACGATAAGTTATATAAATAAACCACTTAGAGGCTGCCTTCCACTCCAACCCATCATCTGTTTGTCAGTCACATAACGATGTATATTGGGAATTCAGGATGCGTTTTCCAGTCTTTGGTTAGCTGATCACTACCTTCCAGCATTGTAGATACTGAGAGACATGTTGTTCCAGTACAAACAAATTCGTGTGTTTTTGGATTGTGCTATTTGTCCTGTGACCATTGGCTATCCCTTGACCCAACTGATATTGAGGCAGTGTTTGAAGTCAAGGGCTTGCAACCCTGTTAGCAGTTACTGAGTCATAGTCTTGTTAAGGTGAATGGAGCCAAGATTCTAACCGTGTGAATGTCTGCTCCATTTTTAAATGGGAATTTTGAAAATAAATAGTCTTTTTCAAATACCATACAATGAGTTGGTGTAGCCAGATAATGTTGAAATTATCTATTACTTCAGTCTGTATTGTGAAAATTGGAAGATTAGAAGTGGTACTCTTGAAATTTGAAATTTGATATGACAAATATAAGATAAGATATTTATCCTTATATCCTTATAACATGCTGAGGTGCAGTGAAGTAGCCTAGTGGTTAAATTGTTCGCTTGTCATGCTGACTCAGGTTCAATTCTCTTTATGGGTACTATATGTGGAGCCCATTTCTAGTGTCCACCACCATGATATTGTTGGAATATTGCTAAATGGGGTGTAAAACCATACTCACTCACTATATGTGACCTAAATTGTAATTGTGAAAACAAGTCACTGGTCTACTGAACCTGCCTAAGGTGGAATGTGACCTTAAAAACACTTCACAAACTGACCAAGTGAGATCTGAGGATGGTGCTCCAGGGCACCGCCATGTGCTGACCAGGCACATTGTTGTATATCATTGTTTACAAAGTCGGTGAACTCTCCACCTAATATCCTATCTGTTATTGTTACATTGTTGTAAGTAAACATTTATTTTGAGTCCATAATCAACAGTAGTTTGAGTCTAGGATGGACTGAACTGTACTTATGTGTTTGACTTACACCCCAAGGGTACTTTATGTTCATTATTTTCAGCCATATTTTTAGCCCATTTTGCAAAGTCTCCCAACCATGAAGGTATGGGTATGTGTTTTCCACAACAATGCAAACCTGTGAACTGAGGCTTGCTTCTCTCCAGTCAGCATGTGAGTGAGTGAGTTTAGTTTTACGCCACACTCAGCAATATTCCAGCTATATGGCGCGGTCTGTAAATAATCAAGTCTGGACCAGACAATCCAGTGATCAACAGCATGAGCATCGACCTGCGCAATTGGGACACGATGATATGTGTCAACCAAGTCAGCGAGCCTGACCACCCGATCCCGTTAGTCGCCTCTTACGACAAGCACAGTCAGCATGTACACAGTATAATAAAATATACTACTTAAAAAAAGTTAAATTTATATATAGTTGTGATGAAATCAGCTGATCTTCAACATCTTTTGAGTATGACATGTTATTAGGACATCAAGAATAATATCAAAGTGCATCAATGTTTCTGTTATTATGTGATTAAAATTCCAATGGTTGAATAACCGAAGACCAGTCTCTTGTAGAAACCTGCAAAGAGTAGTAGTCTGATAAGCTTCTCACAGTAAGCCAAGTCCATGATGCATGAAACATTTACCCCAGACTGTAACTTCTGCTGTATGTAATCTGCCACACAATGTTAAGTTACCCAGTAATCTCCCATTTGTTTTGTTTAACAATTTTCCTGTCAGTGGCCTGTGTTGATCCCAAATAATAATGTCAGAGTTCAGATGTAACCTTGTCTTGTATTCAAGCAATGGTAGACATTAGTCCAGACTTAGCCTACGTAAGGCTTGTTGTATCAATTTCCTTGTTGTTCATGTCCTGCTGACCCTAAATTTGTCCAGTTTGTTTTTCATTTCCACCTCTAATTGTTGGGAAATGAATGTTCAACTGAAATTTAGGTTTTGGACATATTCCATTCTATGTCTCTATCTCTGTCTCTGGCCAGACCAGCCATAGTGTGTCAATGGAACCTATTCTTTTGTTTCCTTTTATTGTTGTACTCAGCAATACTGCAGCAGTAAGGTCGCAGTCTGTAAATAATCAAGTCTGGCCAAGACAATCCAGTGGTTGATAGCATGAACACAATTCTATGCAATTCAGGTACAATGGCACACATCAGCCAAGTTAACAAGCCAGACCACACTTTCTGTTTCATCACCTCCTACAACAAACAAGGATTACAGTATACCAATTTAAACCTGAGTCTTTATGGAGTAAACTAGTCATCGTTACCACATCCTTGTGCCTAAGTTCAATATCAAGTCAAGAGGTCTGGCTAAAGGAGGTCACATGTTACACTGGAACCATGTCGACTTTCCTAGATTTTTAACTTACTGAAAAATATAGTACATAATAAAATCAACCCTCTCTAACACAAAACGTAATGAGAAACAAATATTAAGTCAACTGACCTAAGCTGTATCAAGTTACTGGTCTACTGAACCTGCCTAAGGTGGAATGTGACCTTAAAAACACTTCACAAACTGACCAAGTGAGATCTGAGGATGGTGCTCCAGGGCACCGCCCTGTGCTGACCAGGCACATTGTTGTATATCATTGTTTACAAATTCGGTGAACTCTCCACCTAATATCCTATCTGTTATTGTTACATTGTTGTAAGTACAGACAGAGTGACATTTGAACTATCAACAGTAATCTGACTCAGTCTAGGATGGATTGAAAATACCTCTTGTGAAGGAGGTTGATTTATCAAATTTGAGTACAATTTTCACTAAAAAAAGATATTTAATCATTTTAGAAATTAAACCATTGGAATTCCATTTGTGTCTTTTCATTTTTCTTACTCATCATGGATGAAGGATGCAGGTGAATCCATTAAACTATTTAAATATTTTCCTATCATTAGATGTACTGGCTTTTGGCCATGTTTGGCAGACTCCATGATCCCGAATTTCAGGTTAGAGTCACCATATCTAAATCCTACATTAAGTCGCAACAGGGTTGATCTTTACATCATCATGTGAGTGACTTGAAGTCTATTGTTTTTAAGAATAATTATACATTTATTCACATCTCATGGGTGTACAAAATACATTTTGTTTCTTATTCATATGCAGAAAGGATTTACAAGAGCTTCAGTTTGGGTCATGAGAGACCAAATATATATGTCATTGGATCTCTTTGTATATTTTCACCTTTGACCAGAATGAAGTTGAACATAGAGAATTTTCTGGGTTTCATCTGCTTGTTATTGTTTGGTTCTACCTGATGATGGGGCCAGAACAAGCCCTGAAACGTTGTACCAAGCAATAAAAAGAAGATGAAACTCAAAATGTTCATCAAATAGCATCTTCTAAACTGCCAATCAAACACAGAAAGAAGTTCTTCAAACATACATATCATATGATATAAAAATCCAAAAACATTTGATGCAGTTTTAGGGCTATTGTATAAATTGCAAGCACAAATGAAACAGAAAGAATAGTGATTTGAAAAGTGAATGTGTTTTGAAAAGTATTTCAACTTGATGTAGGAGAGGATGTTCAAACAAGACGATGTTATTTCAATGACTAAATGTCAGTGTAACCTAGAAACACAATCAGGGTTAACTTGAATATCAAATTCATAGGTAGTGGGGTAGCCTAGTTCGTAAAGCGTTCCCTCGTCACACTGAAGACCCGGGTTTGATTCCCCACATGGGTACAATGTGTAAAACGCATTTCTGACGTCACCTGCCATGATATTGCTGCAATATTGCTAATAGCAACATAAAACCAAACTCCCTTACTCAAATTCAGGAATATGTTTCCTGGCATGTAAGGTTTCAGATCGGTAAGGATTACGGTACCTTCGATGCCTGGACCAGCTGTGGCCCTGACATACTTAAATTAATACTTCTATCTAATCTGCGATACAAAAATATTCATACGCTGTAAATGAAACATGGTAAACTTACGCCAATGTTTATACAGACAAGCAAGTCAGCACATTTTAGGATGCACACTTATACCTCTGGTTTTGTTCCATCTTGTAAACCAAGACTGCGATAAAACCAGTGTATAAAGTATGTGTCTGAGTAATGGTGTGATGGGACAAACTCAAGACACTAACGCTCGCGATATACACAACGGTTCCTGTTATGACTCAAACAACATTCTGTGGGTGACGCATACTCCTGTCACTCAAACAGGATTAAACAACAAATTCCTAATTCCTTCAGTTTCTGGATTGTTTCAACCTTAGTTCTGACATCTGACACAAATGACTTAGCTTCTGTGTAAGACTGTTTTATCCCAACATTTGGCCAAAGGCACATCAGGATAATAATCTTTATCATAGATATGTTATTTTTATCCTATGAATAATATCTATGTCATTCTCACAGTAATAATTGTTTGAGTTGTAATTTCTCTCAATGAAGTAAACTTTAGAAAATGTGTAAGAATACAGTGAGTGAATCGCCCCATTTGTCATACAGTGTTATTCTACATAATCATCCATACCTTAGAAAACACCTATCTAAACCTACTGAATGATAGTATGAAAATTTAAAGTAGTTTCTACTAGGTCCTCTTATTTGAATATTTATTGCATTATGATGCCAAATTTACCATATCCGTGTATTCTATTGATAACACTATCCAGAACATTATTAAATAACAATCTACCATTTAACAGAAAACATAATTTATCCCTTTAGATATACACAAATGCACACAATATAGCAAAATAACTACTTTTTAGTAAAGTATTCAGATACCAAGAAATATATAAATGTGTCAGGACACTTTGTAGTCTGTCTCATGATCACAGTCTCTGAACCACATTATTTTCCCCACTGCCAAGCCCTCTCTGCAGTGCTAAAGCTCTAAATAAAGCAAGTCTAGATTTCATCAGGTTCAGGTTCTGAATCTCTGGTCTCCCTGGGGCATGGGCTTGTTTGTTTCTATATCAAAAGTATATATATTCAGAGACTAAGCATTAGTCTAGACACTTTGATGTGTGCAGTCTTTGTCAGGTTCAGTTTCAATTAAATGTTTTCAGTTTCATTTGTCATTTAATGTCCATATATACAGTGAACTTTATAATCTTTCTTAAAAACTGTATAAAACTGTTTGACACATTATGTTTACCCTTTGATGAGCTTCCCTATAAAGGTTCAAGTATAAATATGCTTGTTGTATACGCCTATTAACATAAGGATGGTTGTGTGACTTGACTGCGGATTGCATGACATCACATCTACATTCTATAGATTGTTGCTCAGGCTATCAACCACTGGTTTACCAGACTGGAACATTTTCAGGTTGAAGTATTATGCCATAGCTTGAACATTGCTGACTACTGAAAACAACATTCATTCAACTGTTTATTGTATGAGAAGCCTTTGGCTCAGTTCAACAGTCTTGACTCAGTTATATACAGACCAACTGCATATAGCTACAATATTGCTGAAAGTGATGTGAAACAAACAAACTCAAGGAGTGAGTGAGTGAGCTCAGTTTTACGCCGCTTTTAACCATATTCTAGCTATATCACGGCGGGGGACACCAGAAATGGGCTTCACACATTGTACCCATGTTGGGAATCGAACCCGGGTCTTCGGCGTGACGAGCGAACGCTTTAACCACTGGGCTACCCCACGGCCCACAAACTCAAGGAAATGGTTTAGCATATGCTAAGTTGATAAACGCTGGTATACAATACAATCATATACAAATATTTCTCACAACTTAATTCACCAGTTTGGAGAAAAAAACATCCATGCAAATTTAATGTAGTTTGGAGTAGTAATTTAATGTAGTAATGTAGATAGGGAAATGCCGAATTATAAAAAACCCAAAACAACAACAATAAAACACACAAATTAAAACAGAAAAATATAACGCAGACAAAAAGTTGTTATTCAGGAAAAAATGTATGTAAGCCTGAAACCATATATCAATAATAATGTATTCCTCACAGGAAGCAAGGCTGCCAGATCAAATCTTCCATGAGATATTTTGTGAAGTCCTCAAAAAGATATCATATGTCCATCAAACTGATCGTTTATGAAGACAGTACAACCTTGAAAAAAAAACCAGACTCTATTGGGTATAAAATATGTCTCCCATCTTTCCTGTGTGCATGGCCATCTGTTGCATTGGGCTTGAACACAACACAGCTCCAATCAATACATACACATTGTATACTGATGCTTGGTAATAGTCGACAGGACGTACCACAGGTATATTCACATGATCCGTTTGATGCCATCCCTACAGTGAGGAATACTTATATTGGATGACCTTAATCTGGTGAAGTAAGTACCTGGTATTGTTAGGTCCTGATAGATTTGTCAGTTAAGTTGTGTTATCTTTGTCATACAGGTGTATTGACTCTGTTATGTTCACAGCAAGATGAAAATTTTATTGCTGATATTGGCTGTGTCTTCTTGATGATATGCACCCTGTTTGTATGTAACACTGCATGAGTGCCGTGGACATCTTCATAGACATCTGCGGTTAAGTCAAGACTGATTCTTATACCATAAGTCTATGCATATGTGGAGCTTTGGATAATCAGTTTGTTGAAATGGTTCAACATTTATGGTAGTGCTTGAAGGTTATGTGTTGGGAGAATGGCATGTACTTTTTTGTATTCTTTATGATACCTGTTACACTATGCGTGTGTTTTGTTCCGATTGTTGGTCATTATGATCAGTATAACAATTCCCCTGACACATTGTTATATAACCCCCACCCCCCGCCCCACACACACACACACACACACAAACACACACCTTCTTTCAGACAACTTTGACTCATCCATGACTCATCTTTGACACTGATTTGACTACTTTAAATAAATTTGAGACTTATGAGTGAGTGAGTGAGTTACGCGGCTTTTAGCAATATTCCAGAAAATATCACGGCGGGGGACACTAGTCATGGGCTTCGCACATTGTACCCATGTGGGGAATCGAAACCCAGGTCTGGCATTATGAGCCAACACTTTAACCACAAGGCTACCCCACACCCCTTGAGACTTTTGAGTGAACATTATCAGGACATGGTAGTACTACATCAAGGAAAAAGGCTAGGTTGCACATTTATTCAGCAACCATTTATTCACCCATAATTGGTCATCCGTTATGGTATCACCTTTGTGGTGTAGTGGATAGAGGGTGTGACTGGATAAGGGAAGGTTCAAGGTTCGAATCACTGGCTACATGCTAAAAGAGATTAAAAAAATGTGCTTGTTATTATCCCGTCTGGCACTGACATAATAATTCT
This sequence comes from Haliotis rubra, assembly GCF_003918875.1. Classification (NCBI taxonomy): domain Eukaryota; kingdom Metazoa; phylum Mollusca; class Gastropoda; order Lepetellida; family Haliotidae; genus Haliotis; species Haliotis rubra. The sequence goes on along the minus strand of NW_025766968.1, from coordinate 1,985,420 downwards.
GATTTGTTTCTTGCACAGAGTTGTGTCCCTTTACAGTGATAGGATCCACAGGTCTGTTTGCATCAAGATATGGCCTGATTATGATTATGAATAGTCTGTATGCACCACATACATGCTTGTTGGTTACACCACTCTGATAAGCATCTGTAACCCACATCACTTTAGATGCCTCTGCCTTTAATAGCCAGTCAGGCTGAGACATTAGAGATTACTCTTCAGAGCTTCACAAAACCCAACCCTCTAATAGCATTGGATGTAATTGCTGGTGAGAGATAGTCAGTGAATGTTTACGAGCATTCCTGAATTCGCTGTCATCCATTCATGGTTGATGAGTCTGCATAGCCTGCTACTGAACTGTAGACCAGTTGTATTGATCAGCAGTAGAATACAGATCTATTATTGATCACAGATCAGGCCACAACATAAACAGCGATCATACAATACTTTCCCCTGACACAACAGCATGTGCTCTGGGCCTGCCTGCTCAAAGCAATTGACAATCGGAACTTCTACACAGCAAAATACACTTACAATGACTATCATGACAACAGCCCTGGTTTGTTTGTGAATTTCTTTACATGTAGCAACAAATTTATCAGCTAGAAACCCTTTGATCTATACATTTGTTTACAGAACAAGACAAAAGTATCAAAGTAGATGGACCAAAAAACAATCAAACAAATAAACACTAATTAATTGTTCATTCTAAACAGACTTTGTCCACATGACCTGTTTGGTATACCTGATTGGTATTATTATAGAATTATTATTATTATTAGAATTCCTGATATTTTATTTAACTAAGATTATTGGTATGTTACCATTGTCAGCTTGAATCAAGCTCATTCTTTACACCCTACATATTAAACTGACACAAGACATCATTCTAAGCCTCTTTGTGTTTCAGGATTCAGAAGTAGGAAGCCATGATGGAGGTTCTGAAGGACCAGAGACGCAGACATCTTGTCCTCAGATAACATTTTCCCTGGATACAGGAGCTGGTGCTCACACTCCTCTTACACTGAAGGTGCTTGCCAAACAAACACTCATCATGGATTCAGATGGAACAGAGTCTGACTTCTCTGATTATGACGTAAATACATTTGCCAAAAGAAACCTCCGTTCTCCAAGACTGCATCAGAAGTATAATGAAGATTCAGAGGATGAATCCCCCCGAAGTTGGAAAGATGATGGAGGTAGCTCTGACTTGAAACGAAAGTGGGATAATGAGGGTGACTGGAGGTCTCCACAAAGTCCCACTAAGAAGCAAAAAGATTCGGTCTTCCAACAGACCACTGATGAAAGAAGTGATGGGATAAAGAAGTTGGATCTGTCTGTGTCGTCAGTTGACAGCGCAGTCGGCGTCTCACTCAACAACACACCTGGTTCTGGCGTGTCTGACACCTCCAGCTTTGACAGCAACACCGACACTGATGACTCCGGTTCACCTGTAGCAGGTTTTTGGAGGCACAGAGGGTACTTATCACAGAATCAACTCCTCTGGCCAAACATTGCCACATTTGCACTTCTCAAATGAACATGTTTCAGAACAATTCATAAAACTTGCAGCAGACGTGGATTCTGTGAGATCCTTGACCTTGTCAAATGGAAATGATGGTTTTGTGGAGAATCTGATCCTTCATCGGCTGGAGGATGAGAATCTTGGCATGAGACTGAGTGTGGAGGGAGGTAAGAGTAGTGGATATGTCAAAGCTGTGATTGTCAAGAGTGTTGTGGAAGAGGGTGCAGCATACCGAGCTTCAGGTAGTTCCGTTGGCATCTGTGCTGGGGATGAGATTCTTGAAGTCAATGGCACCAACCTTCGGCGTCTGAACCATGATGACTGCATTGCTGTGTTCAAGAATATCCCACTCCGTGTGCATCTGGTGGTCAAAAGAGCTGAACCACCACCTCATCACAGGATGTCTGGCCAGGGAGGGATAGTCACTGATGTTCGCATCTTGTCTGGATCAGAGATGCCAGAGCTAGGCAACCTGGATGGATTCATCCTGCAAGATGTGACCATCAGGAAGACAGGAGAGGAGAGTCTAGGTATCAGCATCGTACCAAGCTATGGAACAACAAGGGATTTCTACCAGGTGAGTCACTCATTATTAAAGACGGTTTTCTTTCCAACCCAAGCATCATTGTGCATTTTATTTGTCATTTATTTTACTAAAATAATTCAAGCATATATGCTTTTCTAATTTTTTTCTATATCCCTTTCAATAGTCTGTATTGTCTTCTTTAATAACCAGGTCAAGCATCATTGTCACTAATTATATTACTAAAATAATTCAAGCAAATATGCTTTTCTATTTTGCTTTTTATCCCTTACAATAATCTGTATTGTCTTCTTACCAAGTAGTGGTGGTCCGATTAATTGAAATAACCAAAGATTGGTCGCAGTGACTAAACGACCAAGCAATCGATCATGTTTTCTCAAAACAAAACACAATTTTGGAGCACTTGTTTGCATTATCGATATTTTTCACAAGGTTAGTTTTGTCAGTTACATTTCATGAGCACTACAAGCTCGTTCCAAGTCACGATTGAATTTATCTTATAGACTCCAGGAAATTTGTTCCTAACATACTAGTCATCATTTAAAGATGTGAAATTTGCAAATGCATTTTGTGCAGTTTGAAAAAAAACCAAAAGAACTACATGTTTTTTCTTTGTTTTTTGTGCATTAACAAATATAAACAGAAAAATTTGATACATGATGCTGACCAATTATTTTCGATGATTGATCGGTTGTAATGAACCAATCATCAATTATGAGATTTTAACCAATTCCCAACACTATTACCAAGTCAAGCATCATTGTCATTGTCATTAATTTTGCTGACATATTTCAAGCACATATGCTTTTTCTATTTTTATTACATATTCATTTAACAAAAATATCAAAGTAGCATGTTTGGTTTGTTGAAATCTTGAAAAATGATCACATGAACATTTGGGACTTGATCAGTCAACGGTTGGTTGGTTTGATGTTTAACGCAGCTCTGAGCAATATTCCAGCTATATGGCGGCTGTCTGTAAATAATCAAGGCTGACTATATTTGACAAGAAAAGAATGTTACACTTATGCTGCATTAAATAAGAAAAGAATTCTTAATTTGTATTGTTGTGATATTGTTCCTTTGAATCACTTTGATGCTAGACAGGCCTTGCAAACAATATTCTATTTGTAACACAGAAAAAGGAAAACAGCTTTCACAAAAGTGTGTCAAATGATTAAATTTCTACCAGAAACATTTGAATGATTTGAAAATGACAGAAAAATCATTTGTACATTGTATTTGATTGTCTTCAGTATTTGTGTGTCCAGGATGTGTTTTTGACATGACAACAACAACTATGCATTGGAAAGTAGCAAGATATTAAAGAAAATCAAAACACAATCCTATTGTTGTCACATGCTCAGTATTGCAAGCTAAATGAGTGAGGGGCTCCACTAATATGACTTCAGTGCTGCATGCTGTAGAAGATTGGATAGAAGATAACAACCGGTAGATATGGACAGCTGTGAAGCTGTTTCCAGATCAATTTGCAAAAACAACCTATATAGTATTACATAGGATTAGATGTATTTAATGCCTTGATTATTGGGATGTCATTTACATCAGTCAATGTGTGGCATATGTGATGTTTGAAATTAACCAGTTTGGAATTTTATCTGTATGTAACCTTGTCATAGATGAACATTTTAATATTAATAATAATAGAGAATTTCTGTCCAGCAGAAAAGCATAAATTTTCTTTATAGAGCTTTTCATCTAGATGAGTGATGGTAAATAGGTCTTTCAAGAACAAGTATTTAGATTGTTATATGTAAGCAAAGCAATACAACAGGTATATTGTTATTCGGAAAGTGCAGTTCCTGAATGCAAATGTTGCATGCAGTCTACAGTGAAATAATTGATAACCCAGCATTGAGGTTATATACAAGCCATAATGTTTATAGGGAATAACAATTTTATATTCCCTGGAGTGTGTAGATATTTCAAGAATTTCCGTTTCAATGTTAATAATAGAGTATTAATACATTCCTTGGATCTGAAATTCTGTGGATGTATTGTAGCCAATGTTGTCCTTAGTGCCTTGTTTTGTGGTGACTTAGTCGAGCGGAACCATCTTCTGTTGGTATCTTATTGCTGTATCATCTGGCGTGATGTATATTTATATTTCATAGAGATCTTTACTTCTGTGTTCGTGTACAGGAGCTATGCTAACGTGTATGGATGGTTGTGTCACTTCACTGACAAGCTTTAAACTTCATGACCCTGGAACATCGAGTAACCTTTATGGAACATTCATAAGGATTTAGTCATGTCAAATTCCTTAACGCGACTGTTCCAAGTCCTTGCACAAAATGATTACAAGGCACTGTACATAGTCTTCATAATACATACCTGTTGAAGTATAGGCTGTTCAGCTGTGGCCTGGTAACATTGCAGTGGGGTAAGTTTAGATTAGTTAGATTGTTTGACAGGCTATTAGAAGTTGGTTGAATAGGAGGATGTGAATGCTCTGGGTATCCACTTTTCGAATGAGTTTAATATTTAGGGATATTTAATTATCCTTCACTTGATAAATGAAAATTGCTCCTGACTGAAAGTGCACCAGAACATGCTCTTGAATGTACACCAGAACATGATCCTCAGTGTGCACTGGAACATGCGCCTGATTGTGCTCTGGAACATGCTCCTGAAAGTGCACCAGGACATGCTTCTGAATGTGCACCAGGACATCCTCCTGAAAGTGCATCAGAAATACTTTCTGAATAACCACCAGAACATGCTCCTAAAAGTGCACCAGGACATGCTCTTGAAAGTGCACCAGGATATCCTTCTGAAAGTGCATCAGAAATACTTTCTGAATGTCCACCAGAACATGCTCCTAAAAGTGCACCAGGACATCCTCCTGAAAGTGCACCAGGAAAGTGCACCAGAAATGCTTTCTGAATATCCACTGGAACATGCTCCTAAAAATGCACCAGGACATGCTCCTGAAAGTGCACCAGGACATGCTCCTGAAAGTGCACCAGAACATGCTCCTGAAAGTGCACCAAGACATTCTTCTGAAAGTGCATCAGAACATGTTTGCGCGAATAAGATTGGATCAAAAATATTTTCCAGTAGGCACCGTTTGATTCAATCCTGAACATCTTTTTGAGCACATTATGACACATGTAGGAGAAAAATATATCCCTGCTGTAGGTCTGTATTGTGAGAACAGATAATTCCAATTAGGTCATTTCTATGAGATCACTAACTTGTATGATTATTTACAAGCTGGTGTTTTTCTATGAACATGAAGATAATCTTAAAGATAATCTAGTGCAGTGATTCTGTTTCTGCCTGTCTTGCATTCATATCGCAATTAAAACTATATAAACTAATACCTGTTTTTTAATTTACTCAATACTTGCCAAACAAAAATTACATTGAGATTCTGTAGTTCAAACTTTAACCTTTTTTCGTAACCTGCAAATTTGAAACATCCAGTTTTTCAAGAAAATCAAGCAGTGTTGCCCTGAAGGGCCATGATTACAGCATCCATTATTTGTGAAGTGTGCACACTGGGGTTAGGTGAGTTTGTGAAGCTAAATATTGTATACATGCCTGGGCTGTTGGCTAAATGAGGCAAAGAAATGGGCTGTCACTGTAATATTGCACTTTACCAGCTTGATCAGACTTGATGGGGATAGGTGATCGGGAGACACTTTTAAGGTAACACACTTCTTTTGTGAGGCTGCAGCAATCACTTTGTTGTTTTGTATTGTCTGGTTGAACCTGTCTGACTTCAGAACTGTGGAAATTGTCTTGGTTGTATCTAAAGGTGTTGTTAAATTAATGGTGTCATGGAGACATCAAATGTGTTTGATTAAATTAATGGTGTCATGGAGACATCAAATGTGTTTGATTAAATTAATGGTGTCATGGAGACATCAAATGTGTTTGATACCTGAGATATGTTTCACAAATGAGTGAGTGGGTGAGTGTGATAGTGGGTCGGTGGATAGGAGTGAGTGAGTGAGTGAGGGGATATATTCTTGAAAATGAGAAAGGACAAATAAAGTTGTGTATTTTCAGTTAAGTCAATAATGAATTATTACCTATGCATTTGTAATAGTAATTGACTCACTCTTGCTTTAGGTCTCATGCCATTTTCTTCAGATGCCAAAATATATGCTTTTTGACAAAATTGAGTGATGATCATTTTGTAAGATAAAAGAAACAGTAAACACATAAAAACTATATATTCATTATGAAAACATATCTACAAGAAAATTTAGATTTGAAATAGGCATCTCTTCAATGGAAAAGAGGTCAATGATTTATGTAGGGATGGTACAGTAAAAACCAGAAAACATATGACCTAAATTGCCCACATTTCGACTAGGTATGTATAATTCTGATAATGATATTGTAAATCAAGATTAGTTTGTAACCTTTCTCTGACTTTCACAAGTGTCTTCTACATCAGCCCTGAACATTTCATTAATAAACACTCCACATAAGAGGCTATAAATTTGGGTGTTAAGTGGATTGGATTCTCTATCTATGAAAGCAATAAACTCCATATCAAAATATCAGAGTTGTGGGGCAGGTACAATTTAATATTGAATGCGTCATCGTGTCACCACGTTACACTTGCAGAAAGCGACTTCTTTGTGAAATGAAATTTGACAAATTGTGAAGGTGTTTATCCAGGCACAGAGGTACACGGACACTGTAATTTATACCAATCTGGAGTGATTGTGTGTGCATGCAAATCGGTAGTGTGTTCTCTGACAGATTTATGGCAGGAATTCCAGTCCAGCTTACAGACTTATCGCTCAGGTAGAGATTTACTATCATCATTAATGTCAAATAAATATTCATAACCTACATGAGGGTATGTGCAGATTTGTGTCAGAGTGTTTGGAGTTATCTTGTGGTTTTACTGTCATGTCCTGTTAGGAATGTTTGTAAAGTTTACTGATATAGGAAATACGATACACCGAGGAGGATATACCCTTCAGCCATAGGGTCTGTTGTCTATGCTGTTGGACTGGAAGATGTCATTCAGTCTAGCTTGGGCTACGACATATTTTTGGAGGATTGACCTTCTTTTTGTCTCAAAGTGGTAAGTAATAATTGATTGAAATGAACATAATTTTTAGTATATGACATGCATTGAGATTATTTTGGAAAATCGTGTTCCTCATATTCAATGAAGAATATTTATATTAGTGATAAATTTGTTGTGATCTGAGAATGACTCAGTGGATTCCATGTAACAAATTTCCAGAGGTGTCCATTTAGGTGTCATGTTTCGATTAAGCATTCCTTCCGTAAGAAACTAGAGGTTCATTGGGTAACCCAGAACTTGATGTGCTGTACCTCAATGAGTTGTGTCCGTTATTGTTCCAGGAGACACTTATTTTGAATCTCAGATTCACAGCAGATGTGATCATTGGCTTCTCAGTAGCCTTGCTCCAAGGCTGTACTAAATGCTAAGCCAAGAATGTGTTGTAATTCTATCATTTAAAGTGGCAGGTATAGATAAGAGGACAGTACAGGACGCCAGCCTGTTATTTACATTTTTTTAGGAATTATCATTTAAACTATTTATTATTACGTTAGAGACTTGTGCAAATCTAGCTTCTCAGCTCCATAATTGGTTTCCAGCTCTCGAGTCTCACTTTCTCTAACTACTCTCTACTTTTCTAAAATGTGTTATGGTAAATACAGTCAGTGACTCTTTCTTTTAGAAACAGAGTTTATGTTTTTAAATGATGACCTATTGATATATTTCTTGATTACATCTCAGCATTTTGTCAAAGAGGTTAAATTTGACTTCAAAATGACAACACAAAAAGTTAGCTTAAGATTTAATCTATATTTCCATACAAATCATAACCCTGATATGGGACAAAGGAAGGCTCTTTAAACTGCAATAATGCTTTAAGTCGTTCAAGGTTGCTGCTAAACATGAATAGCACGCACAAATTGTTGGATTTATTTCATGTTGAAATTAAATCCCAACTGGAAGCTTGACTTGAATGTCACACAGTCTGTTTATAATAGGTTGCTTGAGGGAGCTTTTTTAGATACCCAACTTGTGATAAGATCAGGTGTTAGCTTTAGAACCACCTTGTCCATATTCACTTGGGAGAGCTGATGGGGAATAGCTGAGAGTGTACCATAGCAGACGTCATGTCTGTACATGGAACTGGCAGCTACTGCTTGACAAGGGTGTCATTTTCAAAACAAGTTTTGATTTTGTTTGACAGAGAATTTGTTTTTGGGTCAGAGTTTTGACTCATACACTTTTATGTACGAATGAAGTTTATTCTAACCACTTGTCATGAGAGGCGACTAACCGGATCAGGTGGTCAAGACTCGCTGACTTGGTTGACACATGTCATCGGTTCCCAATTGTGCAGATCGATGCTCATGATGGTGATCACTGGATTGTCTGGTCCAGACTCAATTAATTGCAGACCGCCACCATATTGCTGGAATATTGCTAAGAGCGGCGTAAAACTTAACTCACTCATTATTCTAACCAACTACACTCACCTTTTAAGAATGTTCAGCATCTCCAGGAAACAGTTTATGTACTTTTCTACAACACAAGAACAAATTACATGTATTTACAGTATGTTCTATTTGGTTAAGTACAGACTCAGGTATTTTGGGGGGTGAGTACTGTCTACGATTCAAACCCATACCCTCACAGTTAGGCATTTAATCGCCAGCACACAAAATCAGCGATCTAACCCACTCAGCATTTTTGTGGAAGCTGTGGTACCTAAGTGGATTAGTTCGTTGACTATGTCTGCTACTTAAATGGTTTATAATAGTTTAAATAAAGCTTGTTACATGAGATATGGCATACCATCTAACCATGTAATCAACCAATTGAACACTTTTAAATGTTAAAAGAGCATCGTCACGCCGAAGACCCGGGTTCGATTCCCCACATGGGTACAATGTGTTAAGCCCATTTCTGGTGTCCCCCACCGTGATATTGCTGGAATATTGCTAAAAGCGGTGTAAAACTAAACTCAGTCAGTCAGTCAGTTAAAAGAGCATTTGCATGTCCTTTCCAAATTATATAATATACCAAACTCTGCCAAACTTGAATCTTCAAATACAATTGGCAAAATAAAATTATATTCTTACCTATATTAATTTGTTATGTAACAACAGGAATATGTGTTCTCTATTTTCTCCTCTATATTTTGTTGTGGGAAACAATTGATTAAAAAAACCTCCATGTTCAGTCTTGGTCCAAATTCAACTTTTTACACCTACCCATTTAAACACTGCTTGTCTAAAGTTGCAGGGGAACTGTCGGTGATTTAGCTCTAAGTAAATAAGTCCAGCAAGGCTGCAATGATTAAGTTTCCCGGCACACAAATGATCTTAGGGCTGTGGTGTGATCAAAGTGGAAGAGTGTGGTAATACCGCCACTGAAATAGTGTAAACTGCCCCCAGGGTAAACTAAGTACAATGATGAGATTAGCCAACTTACATCAGTCTGATTGCTTCATTTGAAGAAAATATTGAATCGGAAAACACATTAGGACCCGCAGACCTGCTGATATATAGATAATTACAGGGTTCGAGACATTGAATTGGATGGAATTTGTCTCTTTGTAGGTTTGTTGAATAGATTAGTTTCTTTATCAACTTCATGGAGACTGATATGATGGCTCAGTTTGATTCCTTATTTTGGGGAAACCGATAGAGAAACTAGATGAAGGCTTGGATTGTTTACATGAATGTCAGATAAGAAAAGATTTTATTTAAAGATTCTATTTTTGCTATGTATTGTAATGAACAGTTTTGACAACGGTATCAAAAGATTTGTATGCACCCCAGGGAGTTAAGATTGAAAAATATGATTTGCTGTTGAGACTGACGTCCAATGATAGAGGGAAAAACAAAGCACTTTGAGCATGCATGTATAAGGAATGGACTATAGCGCTATATAAGTACCCATATAATAATTAAAAAGAGATAGGAAAATAATAGTTGCTTTAACATAAATCGCCACTAGCAAAATGTTGAAAACATTACTTGGCTGAAAACAGGCATGGAAACACTGTTATCTTAAGGTCCAACATAGAGCTGTGATACCCACATCAAACACATCACTATTGAATAAAATGTTTTTTGTTTGTTTCAGTTTCCTCTTCCTTAAACATGGGTCTAAACATTTCTTTGTCAGGTAGTTTATATAAAAATATTCTGTTTTTTTTCAGTATACCAGTAACACTAAAAGATAAGTTTACAAGAGATATGAAAGCATATCTGTTTGAAGGAAGTATAATTCACTGAAAAATCTGGCATTGATTATGAATGACCAGAAGTAACATCAATAGAACTATGTCAACATTCTCAGTTGTCAAGCTGGGAACTATTTATTTTTTCAATTGTGATTCTAAAAATGTTTTCATATTGAGAAATTCTTTGTGGCACTTGCCTGTATCCGTGGTAACTGACCTGGCGTTGAGTGTGAAGGTAGCGCCATCTGTACTGGTCATGTTATTGTAAGATGTATGGAAACTGTTACCTCTCTCTAATTCTCGACCCGGTCAATTTGGAAATAGCCCATGTGAATATGATTATCATTAGGACCTAGTTGAAATACTTGAACACGTGGCAACAGTTGATATATTTGAGTGCTTATATGCCACATGTCTGAAAATTTGAATCTTAAAATGTATGGTTTAGCAAAAAATACATTTCACATAAATTGTAGAGTTTCAATAATCTGACAAAACACATTCCACAAAACAGTAGTGAAATTTAAGCACAGATTACAGCAAATCAAAAAGTCTTACAAGTCTCAAATGACACATTTGAAGTCATGCCTAAACATGTAAATGTGTTAATCACTGATGCTTGATGAAAATATTGATATGGACGCATCAGTGATTGCTTATGTAAACCTATACATGCTACATGTGAGACTGAAGCAGAACACGGCAATGATTTGACATTATGCAACATAATATTTGGTAATATTACAAAACCACTAATTCAGCATTACAACCATGACAGTGGAATAAGCTTTAAAGCCAACAGGATCTCATATATCATAACTAGTTGATATAGAAGGGAGTAAATAAGGCTAACTGGTGAGAGTGAGTGAGTTGGGTGTTACGCCACTTTTAGCAATATTCCAGAAATATCATGACGGGAGACACCAGAAATGAAGCTGGTTTAGAAGACAATAAATAAGGCCAACTTGTATCGAGGACAGTAAATAAAGCAAGCTGGTTTAGAAGACAGCAAATAAGGCAAGCTGGTTTAGAAAACAATAAATAAGGCTAACTTGTATTGAGGACAGTAAATAAGGTTAGCTGGTTTAGGAGGCAGTAAATAAGGCAAGTTGGTTTAGAAGGCAGTAAATAAGGCCAACTTGTATCGAGGACAGTAAATAACCTTAGCTGGTTTAGGAGGCAGTAAATAAGGCAAGCTGGTTTAGAAGACAATAAATAAGGCTAACTTGTATTGACAGTAACTTGTAGCTGGGTTTGAGGACAGTAAATAACCTGGACAGTAAATAAGCTGGTTTAGAAGGCAGTAAATAAGGCTGGTTTAGAAGACAATAAATGGTTTTAGAAGACAGTAAATAAAAGCAGGCAGTAAATAAGGCTAGCTTGTACAGAAGACAATAAATAAGGCTCGCTGGTTTAGAAGACAGCAAATAAGGCTCGCTGGTTTAGAAGACAGCAAATAAGGCAAACTGGTTTAGAAGACAATAAATATGGCAAGCTGGTTGAGGAGGCAGTAAATAAGGCTAACTTGTACAGAAGGCAGTAAATAAGGCTCGCTGGTTTAGAAGACAGCAAATAAGGCTCGCTGGTTTAGAAGACAGTAAATAAGGCAAGCTGGTTTAGAAGACAATAAATATGGCGAGCTGGTTTAGAAGACAATAAATATGGCAAGCTGGATGAGGAGGCAGTAAATAAGCATGTACATGTCCAAACATTGTGGTTTACGAAAGATTTGTAGATTAGTGTACATTGCTTTGATAAACATCTTCTAGCACAAGTGGTGGTGTGATGTTACCCCCAGATACCTCCTAAACAGCTGATATTTAATATACAATGTCCACAGGAAGCTGGTGTGAAGCCAGTCAGCAGACAAGGCTTTGTCCTCAGCTGTTGGACGCTGAGATTAACTCAAACAGGTTTAGCTATACTGGAATGTGTAGGCGAACTGGGTTTGTAAACAACTGGGAAACGGTTCCTTACTAGGCGGGAAGACTCAATGGGATGTACGTATTTAGGAATCAGTATTAGTGAATATATAGTTATTAGTTGACTCCATGAAAAGTTTCACCTTTAGATATGAATTTGTTCAGTAATCAAGAAGAAAAAAGAACATTTTTTAATATGAACAATTCCTGATAAACCGGTGTTTAATGATACAGTTCTAATCATATCTCAATTGATCTTTAATAAGTATACCCTCTGGTACCCATTAGCAGCTTGGGTGGTATACTCCAAAAGGGTTTAAAATGTTTGAATGCGTACAGTATGCACTGTTTGGGAAACAAATATTCGACATTTGAACAGATACTTGGATAAGTGTCATACATGGCATTGTTTGGGAAACAAATATACGACATTTGAGCAGATACTTGGATAAGTGTCATACATGAGTGTATGAAATAATAAAATATTTGAAGAAGCTGATATTGTGTGATCATCACTTTAAAAAAATCAGCTTGTGAAGGAAATGTGAATTGGGTTTAAAATGAAAAAAATTATCAAGAAATTTGTGATATGCCAGATATCTGGATAAGCGTGGTACACAGGTGAATAATATAATTAAACATTTTAGTTAGCTAATTTTGTGTGAACATCACTTTGAAACAATCAGCTTGTGAAGGAAGTGTGAATTTTTTAACTGCAAAAAATGATCAAGAAACTTGTGATATGCCCCCCAGCTAACAGTACACCCAGTAGTTGATCAAGGCTTTCAATGAGGCTCCTGTAAGCCAGCAAGCCTAGGCAGTATACAAGGACTGAGAGAGAGACATGTCATGGGTCGCTACTTGCATGTGTTTTATCAGTAGGAGCTAGACCTGTCCACATTTTGGTGCTCATGTAATTAGCCAGTTAAACCCTAGCTATTTACTGGATTGGCCTGTCTGTACATCCGTCTTCTTGGATCGACCACATGAATCGGACAACATCCTGGATTTACTAGGTAGATTGTCATTAGGCGTTCTGTTGCTGTGACAATGCATTAACAAGCTGAAAGGTGAGCCTTTTCTGTTTTAGTGTGAAATTAGTATGGATGTAGATTAACATGTTGGTGTTATTGTCACGAGCGTAAGGAGTGTCAAGTCGTTACAGAATTGGACGGGACGCTGTGGACAAATCAATACCTTGGTGACAGTTCAATAGCCATATGATAATTATGTCGGATACAATGGGTATTGCGCTGAAGAGCAAGGGTACATGTGGGGAGATCTAGTCGCCAGTCAGGTCCTGGGCTGTGTCAGAGGAACATAGGAACATAGAGGAACGTTGGGTGTATACAGGAACACAGAAGAACATTAATAAGACTCTATACGGGACGAATGAGGGCAGTTAGGAGTCAGGCGTATTTTGCATCTACCCATATTCATTCAGTGACACCCGTTCTGGATATGACTCATGATATCAGATTCAGGTAACATTCTGTATATTTATAACCTCGACCTTCAGGTACAGGTACAACCTGTCCCGACACCAGGTGTTATTAATTCCTTTTTTCACAGAAAAAATTTGAAACGTTCGTTCTGTTTTGTTCAAACACAGATCTTGAAAAGTGGGCTAACCAGTTTGGATACCCACGGAGGTGACATTTTTGTGAGCAAATTTATCGCACTCTTATGACTGAGCTGCTGAAGTAATAAATCATTTGTATGTATCAGTAATTGCCAATAATAATGAATATGTATTCTGGTATCAATGTTTGCCCAGGTGTGACGTCAGTATTTCTTGAACACATGTACAGTAGTGAAAGGGTATAACCAAGGCTGATATTTGTCACCTTTATATTCAATGTGACCTAAGTGTGTATAAACTGTACTCAGACATCGCTATGACTTGTTTCACCTTGACATTCATGACACAGCCTGTCTCTAGGAAATCAATGATCTGTATCGACGACTTCCATTTCGCATTCCGGGAGATCTACAAGATTAACGACAAGAAGGGAAATGTGTCTCGAAAAAGAGGTTCCTGCTTTGATGAGGGTCTCAAATCAGGCAATTACATATATCAAGGCTTTGGGAATGCTCTGTTGACAGCCATTTACTTTCCTGTGTTGAAATTATCACCATGGTGATTTATTTCAGGAACCCTGTCATAGATGCTATTTCTGGTTCAATGAACAATAAGTGACAAAAATATTGAAATTTCATACTGAAAATATATATCTGAAAATATATAAGATTGTGAAATGACAAACTGTGTAATGTAGGTCAACCTATGTTAGAGACACCTTTGATGTAAATCTTGCTTATCATGATGTTGGATAGTATAAAGTTTGTACAGGTTATTATGACTTTATATCTCAGTAAAATCATGTCAGTTGCCATGGATACAGCATCAACTAGATGGCAGGAAAATGGTATCTTTTACAAAGGTTTTGTATTGATAAATAGCTAAGTGCCTGGAATGTGGTGTATAGTTGCACCTAGATTAGTCTGTCGGAACTCCTGAGATGATGTCAAACAATTCTACTTAAAGGTTAATGATTACCGGTAGATGATTATATTCACATCATTGTCATAATTGTATAAGCAAAATTAGGTTATACTGACAGTATTTTTTGTTGGTTTTGTGGCCAAATATATTCTTAATTTGGTGAATTAAAAAAGAAGAAGATAATTTGCTTTTCTTTTAATCCGCCTAATGAAAACATTTTTCAAAGATGTGTTTTCAGGAAACCATCCTCAAAACAAATAAAAATTCATTTGATCTTTTAACCATCATCAAATTTCTATTAGAAGCTCTGTAAAGCAAAAACTTATTTTGATCTGTCTTTAAGTTCCACAACTCAATTTGAAAAGAGTTAGCCCTATCAGATCTTTACTAGCCTCAAACAAGCAGACTACAGGTTGTGTTTAACCTGTCAAATTGTCTTCTACCATCATATCTTACATCACAAACAGTCAAACTTCAACCTTGTGTCACCTTAAGAGGTCAGTGGTTGTATCTGACAATACAAGTTCTGTTATGACTCAATGATTATAGAAACATATTCACAGTTTGAAAGTTTATGTGTACTTATTTTTAATAAAAGAAGCCAGATGTAACATGCTTATAAAATGTACAAATTTATATGGCCTGGGGACAAAATCCTTTCTCGATTATGACTAAGAATTAACAGGGAAAACATGTGCATGTCAACATGGGTGTTGACGAGTCATTCATCTCGAGGGCTTGGCTGTCTGTATGATCACGTATGAAGCATATATCAAAACTAGTCCAGGTAGTCAGTGAATATATGTACACTGATAATATGTTTTGAATTCTAGGAGTGACTCTTAAATCTCAAGCTATCTTTTCAGTTACCGGTATTTGTTTAGATCCTAGTAAGCTGTATCCTGGTATCATGTAACTTTAAATCATCCGATTAAGTTTAATGATATTCCTTCTCTGCATAGTTGATACAAAAAAACAAAAAAAAGAACAGCAATTAAATTTTATTTGTTTATAGAATATGCACTTTATTTTAGTCTTTCAAAAGTTTAACATTGTTATTTAAACAACTGATTTGTTTTACTATGGGATGTTATTGTTGAATGAGATTAATGATTGTGTAAAGGGAAGAACTATGGGTTTTTTCGACTGTTAAATCCTGCTGAAGTATTGCAAATAAGTCTGTTAACTCCACATGAGTTACAGTATACGCTGTATATCAGGTCGTGTAAACTGTTTACATTGTTCTGGGATTAACCTCTTGTTACTGAGTTGGATCATAAACAGTGGAATTTGTTGGCAGGCTAAGTAGGAGAGGCATGACTCACATGCAGCCACATTTAACTCACTTTATATTCGACTCAGGTTATTTGAAATACGAAGATGGTCAGCGTCTAAACCGTCAAAGTTGGATCGTGAAATAAGACACGACATTCCAAGGAGTAGAATTATTCTTCAGGAGATACAATCGATGTAACTTTAGAGTTTAAAGTTCTATACTCTACAAGTTAAAGTTTGAGTTAAATATGTATTGAAATTAGTTTTGTTTATTCGTTGTTTAAGGCTCCACTCTGCAATATCTAACCTGTATGAAGGCAGACTGTAATAATCAAATATGGAAGCGTAAAACTAGTGATTGACATAATGAGCAAACATGTTGGGGTACAATGACACACTATCAATTCAGACAAACAGTCTGACCACTCGAAATATTTTTTATCTATCTTTTCACCTCTTAGGCATAACTTAATGGACCACTTAACCCCAACAAGGACAGTTCAGTAGCTTTACCAAAAACAAAGGGTAGAGTCATCTGACCACATAAATTTGCTGTGGAGATTGCACCCCCATGAACCTATAATGCTGGGTTTTCATCCTGGGGTAATGCTTAAGTTCTGCATCACTTCAGATTTTCCTTCTACATCAAGTTGACAATCGGTGATTTAACTGGAATATTGTTTGAACGCAAATAGCTCAGAAGAAAGCCTTTGATAAGCCACCATTCCTTATGAAATGAAAAAACTACTTTTTCAATGAAACAATACCTTATGGGCTCATTTTAGTTTTTGAAGTGAAACAGGATATAGAATTACTCACACCATCTTAGCAATGTTGTAAGAAAACGCAATCATTTGTGCATTGTTGTATTAATTAAATATTTTTATATAATAATAATGATTTTTAAGGTCTATCGTGGCCTCTTTAATCCATTCACCCTTGGCGTAACCACATCTAAATTAATCCATCATCAGAATCCAACTCAGAAATCAATTTCTCTTTGTTTACACTCAACTTCGATAATGCAATTTTCATTGATTTTAACGTAATATAAAACACAAGATGGTCCGTTTTTTGCTCTTCATTCACGACCCACTGAGGTGTGACTAATCACGAAATCCAGACTGTCCCAATAGCTTGCACTCTGCTGTTGTAAAATGAGTCTATTCTTGTTAAGCTGAGTATGACTACACAAATACATCCTATGTCAGTTGATGTTGACGGTGCAAACAAACTAGTGATGGGCATGGATTCCGAGAGATGGACGAATGCACAAAGGAAAGCATTTCGTATATGGGTTAGTAGTGAGATTAAAGCTAACACTTAGACTCTGAAAATATTTTTTAATAATTGATATTTTTTTCAAAAGAACCTTCCCTGCTCTGCTGTTTACTTATGGAATTAGGGAACTAAACATAGCGATGGGTTAATACTTTAACCACTAGGCTAACTGCTGCACCTGTTTGATGACACCACTAAATAACAGCAATCATTCAGTCGGCGCCAAGTTGCATTGGAGTTTTTACTGATAATCAGGCAATAAGTAGGGATATCTCATTATCTTTGTTTCATGGATAAATCAACAGAAAACATATAAGAAAAAAATCAATAAAAATCTATGCTATTACCAAATAGAAGCAATCAATGTCTCCAACAAACCTGCAGCAGCATTTTGACCGATATCGAGGTAATCAGGCAGAAAGTAGGAAGAGGACAATGTATGTTATTGGTCCATGGATACACCTACAGGGAAAATATAAATGAAAAAAAATATATTCATTAATTTACTAAATTGAATGCTCATGCTGCAATCCGTTTCGTAACATTTGTTTATGTTTTTAAGTTTATTTGGTTTCCTTACAAATGCTTCCTAGGTCAACTGTGAGGAAGAAAATATCCATATTTGTGAATTTACAAATTAAACATACAGCCATGTGGGCAATGTTCACTCCCTGTTTGTATATTAATCTTCATTCAGGCAAGGCACGGGTGGCCCAGTGGTTGTTTAAAGAAGTTTCATCCTTTAGCAACCAGAAGATGCCAGTCATGGGTTTGAATCCCAGTTTCATGCGGATTATGATGCTTGGTTTATCATCATCATACCTCATGGGTTTCACCAAGCTTACCTAACCATTAGACTGAAATGTAGATTAATATGGAACAGGAGGGTAGGTTAGTGGTTAGGTGGCTCATCACACCAAAGATCCAGGTTTGATTCCCACCTGGGTAGTGCTCTTTTCTGATATCCCAGCTATCATATGGTTCAAAGCAGCAATATATCAACCCTACTGACTGACTCACTCACCCACTCATCAGTTGGGATACTGTGTGAAGTGGAAATTAGACACAACTCACTCACACACAGTACATGACACTGTTCAAAGTGGTGTTAAAACCTGTAATACTTTATTCAGCATCTCGTAGCTGTTTATTGCCACAATCACAAGTCCAGGTGAATAATACATGAATACATATATACCTACAAGGTAGTGGAAGGAGGAAATCGATCAACAACTGTGAGAAATATACACGACAGACTCAGCATTGTTTTCTGTCAACAAACACTTATGTGATTGTAATTCCTGTTTATCTTGGACTACTACGGCATGTTGCCATACCACATCAGAATTGTCAACAAAAATATACAGTTTCAATTCCCACTCACTTAAGTGACTAAAAAGAATATTGTCACATTTCTTATGTCATATCTAATATGATATTCAATTTTTATCTATTTTCTTAGCTTACATGACAGAAAATGAAGTGGCACTATTTCTTTATTATTGTATATTAAATGATTCATTATAAAACAATATTCAATCAATCTTAATCCTAATAAACTTTTCTCTCTTTCTTATTCAGCAAATATGTCTAAAGAAATTGTTTCCTTCATTTTGATAAATAAGCTAATTGATTTTTCTTATGTGCATATCTATTTAAAACCATTTTAAGTCAGAAAATCATGAAAAGGAAACTCATCAATGTCATAATATTGACATTCATAACCCTAAAAAAAATTAAATAGAAATTTCCACTTTGAGGTTTACCCTTTAGGCAGCAAGATATGATTCTTGGACAACTAATTATTGATAGCTGTCAGTAAAGAGGACTTCTGTTTAAAATCTGATTTTTGTTGAAGTATTGAAAGCTGCCAAAATACAAGACTTATGGCAATGATGTGAAAGATGTAGTATTCTTAGGATTTTTAACAATTATAACTTTTGTTGCATTTGCTAATTGTGACTGAGATGATAACTGATTTCCTGAGCAATATGCACATCTATTTAAAACTGTAAAAAAGTCAGAAAGTCAGGAAAATCAAACTCATCAATGTCACCATGTTGACATACATATCCCCTCAAGAAATTCCATCTGTCATTCAACTTTGAAGTTTCCCTTTAGAAGGCTGAATGAGAAATACCACAAGAGATAAAAAATTGTATATTTATACAACCTTTTCCTAATTGAAATACAAGAACTTGACTTTCCTGTGATAAGAAGTGTTGATATTTAATTTGGCAGTTTCCCTTTATCAGCTTGTGAAAGTTGGAAGAGAGCGGGCCATTCATGGCTTGAGGATAACTAGTTATCAAGGCAATTAATCATAGATTTGTTATCTCACTGCTACTGTGCAGCTTGTCTGATGATAAAGCAGGGTATGTGATGGAATGTTTGGAAAAAAATTCACGAGCTGCTTGATAAACTGGATATATTTATCACACAAGATAAACAGAAGTGTCTGGACCTTAACGTCACTGTCCACTCTGACCGATGTGTAAGTTGTAGGGGTCGGAGATGTCCCCGTAGGTAATTTCATACTGTTATTTCATTAATAATGACAAATTCCTTGATCTGAAGCAATGTCATTTATCTGAAACATTTTCCTTACAGAATCTGAAACATTTTCCTTGAACTGAAACATTTTCCTTACATGATCTGAAACATTTTCTTCAATCTAAAACAGTAATTTATCTGAAACATTTTCCTTACATAATCTGAAACATTTTCCTTGGTCTGAAACATTTTACTTGATCTGAAACATTGTCATCCATCTGAAAGATTTTCCTCAGTCAAAAATATTTTCCTCAATCTGGAACATTTTCCTCAATCTGGAACATGTAGTTTTAGTGTGAGTTTGCTGTGTTTCATTTGAAGCTTGGTCTGCTTGAAGGTCTGGGACATAAATAAATAAGGATACTTCACAAACTTGAAGTTCATGGTTGTGAGCAAATGAAGTTGTTGTGGCACTAGGAATCATGAAGGTGTTCAGGTATTTACATTTATCTCCGTCACATGATTAGGAGAAGAGTCAAGTGGTTGTATCAGTAGATGTATATCAAGATATCAACAGTACCATCATAGACTTGAGCCTCGTCTTGTTTCAAAATTTCAAAAACTTAAAAAATATATAAATAGGTAGTGTACCCTCTTCCTCTGCCTGAATGCATAAAAACATTGGTAAGAAAGTTCCTGTTTCATCACATTTTTCACAATGTATCAGTTACATTTCTTTTTCATTTGTTTTGGGGTATTTAAAATATTTATATTATTAGCATGTTATTATAATAAAATGGAGACTACTCCATTCCACAAGCAGCCATGAATAAACAAAAAGGTTTGTTGCAATGATCTTTCTGATTACAAATGACGTTAAAAATAATGATAATCAGTATAGGGTCTACACTGAGATTCCATGTATATATATATTTACAGTAAAGCATGTTGTTTACAGTTCATTTGTTAATTATTATCCTTAACTCCATGCTTCCATGTGCTTGGAACACAACGCTTTTCTTGCAAGTAAATATACACACCCTTGTTTGGGAGTTTTTCTGAAAGATATCATGATATACTTCCATGGCTCAGTATTTTCCTCTCCGGTCACTATCTGTGATGTAGTAACATGATATACTACCATGGCTCAGTATCTGTGATGTAGTAACATGATATACTACCATGGCTCAGTATCTGTGATATAGTAACATGATATACTACCATGGCTCAGTATTTTCCTCTCCTGTCACTATCTGTGATGTAGTAACATGATATACTACCATGGCTCAGTATTTTTCTCCCCTGTTACTGTCAGTAACATAGTAACATGTTATACTTCCATGTCTCAGTATCTGTGTGTAGTGACGTAGTAACATGATATACTTCCAGGTCTCAGTATCTGTGATGTAGTAACATGATATACTACCATGGCTCAGTATCTGTGATGTAGTAACATGATATACTACCATGGCTCAGTATCTGTGATGTAGTAACCTGATATACTACCATGGCTCAGTATCTGTGATGTAGTAACATGATATACTACCATGGCTCAGTATCTGTGATGTAGTAACATGATATACTACCATGGCTCAGTATCTGTGATGTAGTTACATGATATACTACCATGGCTCAGTATTTTCCTCTCCTGTCACTATCTGTGATGTAGTAACATGATATACTACCATGGCTCAGTATTTTCCTCTCCTGTCACTATCTGTGATGTAGTAACATGATATACTACCATGGCTCAGTATTTTCCTCTCCTGTCACTATCTGTGATGTAGTAACATGATATACTACCATGGCTCAGTATTTTCCTCCCCTGTTACTGTCAGTAAAAAATAACATGATATACCACCAGGACAGTATTTTGCTCTCCCCGGACACATTCAGTAACATAGTAACATGATATACTACCATGTTTCAGTCCTTTCCAATCCCACCACTATCTCTGGACATCATGACATGTCCTTCAAGAATGTTGCAGGTTCAGTGAAAGCACAAGAAAGGGAAACCTTTGTGTAAACTTGACCCCAGATACGATAAGGGGAAGGGGTGTTGAAAGGAATGCTAAGCTTACATAGGGCTACTGTATTGTCAGTGAAGTGTTTAGATAAAAGTCTGGAAACAGTTGTCCAGCCTACCTAGCCTCTCCAGGTCAAACCCTTCAAACAACAGGAATCTCGGCAACAGAGAGACAGACGTCAGAACGTGGGTACATAATGTGGACCTATCCTGAAGTCCACAGACCCGCCCGTTCTCAGAGACAGTTTGCTCACACAGGCAAGGGAAATACTAAGTATCATCATGTACAAGTCATTAGAGAACCTTCTTGCTTGAAAGGTAGTTCGTCATTTTCACATCCATCACCTGAATTTGTCATGAGGATGGCACCCCATGTCTTCTGCCCAACCCCCAAGCCAGTAACGTTTCATGTCGGAGAGCTAAGCCTTTATGTACAAACCATTGGTGACATCTCTCATCTGTATGGCTTATGGTCTGTGTCTGAAAATACACAAGAACGTCTCTGTTTACAATGTCATATTTTGTAATAATTGTATGGAGAGATAAAGACTTATAGTCAACAGGTTTAACATACAGATCCTTATAATAACTCACAATACTGCATAAGTTGCAGTTACTAGGATACAATGGACCCTTGTGTACTTAAATAGGCATAAAGAGAGTGCATAATGATGGGGAAAAAATAACAGTGTATGATTCTACGTTATTCACTGGACCCCTTGTGCATCTGAAATGTTATTTCTTGTCCTAGATTACATAACACCTTCATAACTTTGTGTCGGGTTTGACAGATGCTGCTTTGTACAGTATTTCAGAGGTTGGATGGGATACTAATTCGTACAGTGAGTGAGTGAGTTTAGTTATATTCCAGCTATATGGCAGCGGTCTGTAAATAATCAGGTCCAGGCCAGACAATCCAGTGATCAACA
Organism: Haliotis rubra; assembly: GCF_003918875.1. Classification (NCBI taxonomy): domain Eukaryota; kingdom Metazoa; phylum Mollusca; class Gastropoda; order Lepetellida; family Haliotidae; genus Haliotis; species Haliotis rubra. The sequence continues at coordinate 1,962,692 of NW_025766968.1, read as the reverse complement.
GCATTGATCTACACAATATTGGGATACGACGTGTGTCAACCAAGTCAATGAGCCTGACCACCCGATCCCTTTAGTCATCTCTTACCACAAGCATCAGGAAGTCAGGTCAATGTGGGAGGGGAGCCTGTAGTGATGCAGGTCTCAGATGTTTACCACTTTTGAGAACCGTTGGTCATGTGTATGGTGCTGAGAAACTACAAACATGACTGTGGTCAACTGAGATTCAAACCCATAATCATAGGTTTCTGGATCCACTCGCACAAAGTGATTTCAGCACTACAATAATCATAAGCCTATATTAAAGTAGAGTAGTTATGATTGTCATACTGCTGAGATGGCTTTGTGCAAGCGGGCCCTAGCGTGCAACTCTGCTAAGAGCACTGAATTGCCTCAGATGACATGGGTCCCCCTCTACACAATTATCTATTCCAACCCAGAATCCCAGCAGGATCTTAAAATACAAGTAGCTCTGTAAGTTCTAGTTGTCCGGAAGATTCTGAGCTATGACAGTTTCACTTTACCCAACATTCAGAACAAACCAAGCCATGATCCTGCAGCCACACACTTCCAGGAACTGGGTTTAACGCTGTGTTCAAGATTATTGCACTCAAAGTGACATACATTGATTTATTTGTGCCACTTGTTCTACTAATCCTGACTTATGCTGTATTTTAGGGCTAGTCCATGGAGATATCATGCTACAGTTGTCCACTGGTTGGTTGGTTGGATGTTTAACGCCATTCAGCAATATTCTAGCTAAGAGGGTGGTCTGTAAATAATCGAGTCTGGACCAGACAATCCAGTAATCAGCCTCATGAACATCTGAGCACTGGGAAGGGAATGATATTGTGATTTAACTTTCGGTGTTTAGACATGGCCAGGAATCAAACCACTCATCCACTAGACTACCGAGGTGGTGGTCTCCGGGGACATGAGGACAGAGGTACACAAATCACTGTACCACCTGTACAGTACACTACCTCCATCACTAATTTGTTGGGAGGTGTCTATCAGATGCTTTAGGGGTTACACAGGTAATTTGGCTGGCTTCAGTGAACCACTTGTGCTGCTATAATACTGGAGTCGCTGGGTAGACATGTATATTTGCTCTTTGATATGTTAGCACCGGTTGCCCTTTCCATTGTTGACAAATGCAAGAGGGTGCAGAGGGGGCGCCAACAACCGTAATTATATGTTAGTCTGTCATGTTATTTGTGACTCAATCTACTGGGTTCCCATTATACAATTGTTGTATGATCAATCTTACATCAGAGTTTATGAACATTTGTCTCTGAAATGAAAACTGTTTCCAATTTGTGTTTGTCAGTGATTTTATTATATAAATAGAAAGTTACATAGAGAATATCTGAACTTTCTGAATCTAGATGCCAAAGAATTATACATTTGGCGGGATTTCAGTTTTTGTGTCAGGGTCGGTCACAGAAGAGATAAAAATTCATTAATCTGAAGATGTTTTGAATAATATTACCATGACAACAGTACCAGTGAATGTGATGGTTATCTGATTCACAATTACTAATGGACTCATGATTGTGTGGACGGCCATAGATGTTTGTACTAAGGCAGGGGCACTGCCATTCACTGTTTGAGTGATGTGATATTCTGGTAAGATAGTCTATTTTTAGAACAGCCTGCAATAACGTGACACTGAAATATGTTATTAAGAAAGTATAATGAACTTGACTGGCTACCTAAGGAATAAAAACATATGTACACATTTGTACCTTGTGAATCGTAGATTTATGAGACATGTAGATGGGAAGTTTCTGTTAACAGGAGAGCATACAGGGCTTTAAGATTTCATAAACTATCTATAATTTAGAGCATGTTATGTACTATTTTATAATGAAACATACTTGTACAAATAAGTTAATAAATCATCTATGCCAATGTATAACCACTCCCGATTATTTGCTGAAATAGTTTTATTGGGTGTGAACTGCAAAGTAGCTGTGAAAATTAATTGAACTGAACCCTGAATATCTATCATGACACCATTCGTGAAATGGGTAAGCATTACCTGCCCCACTAGTAGCATCCCCATTCTAACAATTTGCATAATAAAGTAGGTGTTTGTTGGCAGGCAGTCAAGGGATGGACCAGACAGAAAAGCAGACAGAAAATCCAGTGTTACAATAGCACATTTACTGATTTTTTTCAAACTGAAAACGATATGTTAATTTTGCGCAATGTCTGCAGTGTACATCTGAAGAGATTCTTCTGCTTATAAGTAAAGAAAAACATGTAAGAAATATTTTCATTTTGAAACACAGTGGGTGGTAAAACCTAATACAGAATTCTTCACACGAAATGACTTTGCAGTAGTTGTAAGGACAAGAGTACATGCAGCAACCACTGGAGAGGGACCGTATCACAATTGAAATTTGTTGCAAGGAATATGTAACAAGCAAATGAGGCAAATCAATGTAATGACTATTAAGGCAGAAAAGGACCTGAATATACAGTTTCATTTCCCATCAGCTTCCCACATAACTAGAAGCTTCAGTATAAGCTGGTCCATTAATATCTTCTCAAACATCCTTGTCGCTTGTTGTATTGTCCTGGCAAGACTTGCTTTTCTTGCAGATCCAGATTTGGGTGTAGCAGAGAAGGGTGTCTTTATCATAGGGATTGTTGTCATTCCTAGTGGGTATATCATTACACTATATATAGACATATACTGGCCAGCCTGGGAGCTGTCATAGTGTTTAGTGTGTCAATACCTTTACTGTTTCCAACAAACAGTATAAGTGAATTAAACACAGACAGGATACATTTGAATTGAGTTGTGTTTGGGCAGCACATTGTTTTTTGGTGGGGAATTGGTTCAAGGTGTGTGATGTGACATTCTCAGGAAAGTTTGTAATAATTTTGTCACACTATGTGTGAGAAAGATAATGATGTTTCTTTAACAAGTGACTTGCAGTTAATCGTGTGTGTATGTGTGTGTAAAAGGTGTGGTTGTGTGTTGCTGGGATAGTTTTGAGGCTTTATTCCGTTCAATCATGGTTACACTTTACGCTGGAGGTGAGCGGGTGCATGGTGTCGAGTAGAATCAATATTAGTACTTTTGTTTGAAGGGTTAGTGACCATGTTTTTGTGGGTGTTTTATCACCATCTATGGATTATTTATAAATTTTTAATGCAAGACATGGTTTTTATGTGATACTGTATGAATAAGTGATGAGTGGATTAATCTCGGGACACTTAATTCTTCAGCGTAAAACTTTCCAAAATTATTTTTTGAGAAGCTGTTGACATCAACACAATGACAAGGTATTATCATGGACAGCAATAATGCAAATAGCTCATTTGCCACTGGCTACTGTCATGCAACCTAAACTAAGGGTATCCGTTTCTACAGACACACCACATGCTAGACGTCATAAATATATCAACAGCCCCATGTAACATGATGCCCCACCAAAAGGTATCTCTACCTGTCCACTCAAATTCTGAAGACAGGTGCTTGCTGCCCTTATCCTATTCGTTAACAAAGGTGCGTACAGGTAACACCCAACGACCATGAGTCTAAGCACCTGTAGGTGTTCCTCAACTTACCTGATCTTACCTGGACTTACATAAGGTGAGCTAATACCTGAATGAATACCTGTTGGGCTGTCTGGAGGGGACATTTCTCTCAGATCAAAGCCTGATATGGACATGGTTAGGGAACACATGAGTGAATATGTATTGTACTGCTAGAAGGTTGGTGGTGTTGAGTTGGTTGGAGGAATGTGTTCATGTTATCTTCCACACAACTAAGATCATGATACAGTTTCAGAATTTAAATTCAAGTGTGTTTTAAAGTTTGGAATGTTCGTGCCCAAAGGAATATATGTGCATTTCAATTTTGGGAAGGAAGGTGATGTATATTGTCTTTGATAAGCACTGTTACTGTTAGTTTTTAATCAGATATGGTTTTATTTAGAACACAGTTGTGACATTAATGATTGCATGTTATGAATCATTATTTGGCATAACAGAATTTGTTGTCTGATGAAATTATAGTTGACAATTTTATGTTTTTGTTATCTATGGTTTTTTCTGTAGCATATTTTTATTATAGCAGTCTCAGATTGTCAGAAACTAGTCATAATTTTGGATCATCATATAGTGTGTACAATGTGTTATCATTTAATTCTTTAATATTTAGAGATCATTAGCTGAGTGGATTTTCAAATTGTGAATATCATATGTAAGGAGTATATATGTCAAACTATGTTTTCAATAGGTAGGATATTTTATGAATGACAACTTCTATATTATATTATGATGCGATGTTTCGGTTTATATTCTTATACCGTTGTCAAGCAAGAGTGACAATGGTTTAAGAATCCATACCGAAATGTCAAATAAAATATTAAAGAAGTTATCATCCATAAAATATTCTACCTTTCTTACCACTCATTAACTTCCAAAATGCCAATCAAACAGATCATATGTCTTGGAGCATATTGGAAAATCACTTTTCGTAGCAAATAATTGTTGGGAACATTAGTCAAGTGTGTATTGATAGAGAAAGCATCCCATTAATGTATAGAGCTTAACATAAGGTCTTGCTAGGTGACTTTATCTGCATATTTCTTGGATCATGATACCAACCTTATTGTTGTTAATCACACTGATTACACATTTTAGCCATTTTGTGATAATATGTTTCACGCATTTCATTATAGAGCTAAAAGGGCTACTGTGGCTTTACTGTTACTCCCCAACCAAATGAAATGAAACAAACAAAAGGAAATAAATAACCTAAGTTTGGCAACATATGAACCCGGATGAGCCTAATCCACAGTGCATAAGAGGTTCCTTTAGACTGGCAAGGTATAAACCAGTTTGCACACTGTGAGATCATTATTCAAGCATGCAATTTACCAGTTTATGGTTCTCTATCCAGATTCTGGTTTGGGTGCAACAGAAAGGTTGGTCGGTTAGCCGCACTCAGCAATATTCCAGGTATATGGCATTAGCTTAAACAGAAAGGTATTTGGATACATATATCTTGGGGACGCTACAAATGACATATCAGCCATGATAGTACCGACAGTAAGATAACCTTGATATTCAGATGTTCCTCAATGAAGACAACCCTCATCCACACATTGTGTGATGCCTGTTCTTGAAGGATCTCTATTGCTTACTGTTACGTACATCATGTTAGAGGTGGGAAGGACATGCTTACCCTGTTCAACCGCCTCTATCATCACTGGTGTTTGATGAATGATTGATATGATGTTCACAGCTATTTGGCATTTTACACTCACAGGAATCAAATTCTTTGGATAAATGAGACAGGTTCTTTTCTGGCATTCACATTGTTTATATACAATGAATATTGCTAAAAGATGCATAAAGACCTCAATGCCTTCTTTTGTTGAAGTTTTTCAGCTGCTTGACAATATGATATAGAAAATGATATAATTCATTGATTTGATGCTAACTGAGATAGTTTATGTGTGGATTTTCCATATTTAATATGTTGTTAATTAGAAAAGACAACTCGAGGATGAATTATTTCAAAAAGTAAAATACAGTTAGATCTGGTAATTTGGATGATTCTGTTCCACATGTCCTGATTACCAAATTCTGGGTATCCTGTCCTTATGTTCTGTTTATTTACAGGGGCAATCAGTAATTGTCATGAAAGTAGGAATTATGGATTAACAAATCAGATTTCACTTTAACATATCTATAAATGAAAATATTCATTGTTACAAGGTATATTCTAACAACTGAACATTTATCAGTTTTTGATAATTTGCCAAATCCCATTATAGACAGGTGGTATATTTCTATCTGTCCATTCTTGCGAGAAATTAAATTGAGGCAACACATAAATTTCTTACCCATGGAAAATTATTTTCAACTTTAACCTGGGGGCATTAAGAGTAAATACTGGAACATAATCAACATAATAGGTATTATACAACTGGAAATCTTCACACAAATGTTCTTGAAGAATGGTATCATCACACCCCTTAATCTGTGATGTCACACAGTCAAGCAGATAAGACCTCGCCTCAGGTGATTGGTTGATAGATGTTGTCAATAACACCCCACAGGCAATACGGGCAAGTAATCTGTATGGGGATGTTCATGTATATTTCCATTTTATTACTTCCTTCTTTTGGTAGACATTATTTAAAAATTATCATAACTTGTGACGTTTTATGAGCCTACAAACTTATAACTAATATGACTTTGAATGTACATTCCAGTAGGATTTGATTAAATTCAGACTTATTTATAGTCAGTGAACTCTGTTATTACCTATTTTTACAATGTTATTAAATTTATCTGGGGTATTAACGTAACAGGGTTGCCATTTTTATTATATATTTTTCTTTAAGAAATGCAGTTATGGTGCAGGGGCGATGGGGTAGCCTAGTGGTTAAAGCATTCGCTCATCACGGCGAAGACCTGGGTTCAATTCATCACATGGGTACAATGTGAGAAGCCCATTTCTGGTGTCCCCTGCTGTGATATTGACGAAAGTATGTACATATTAGAAACACAACAACCAGTGATTTATGTGACGTCACTATGAGATCGTTTCCAATAAGATCTCTTAGAAAATAATTCTACAATAATTACATGTTCCATAATCCCATTGATATTTATCACCTACTGAACATTATTCAAAGAGTTATACCATGCATGTTAATTCATGACAAAGACGTGAAATTGGGAAACTCAAGCACCATATAATTGCATTTAGGCCTCATCAGTTCATTGTTATTCAGATCAACCAATTACAAGATTCATTTCCCCTTAATTATAGGCCATATGGTCATTGTGGCAGTTGGGGGGATTATGGGGAGGTGCAGGGGGTGGAGGGGATGTTGGGGATGCTTATGCCTGTCAACTTGCAGAAAGATAAGAAGTAATGGTGAAATTTTTATGTAGTTTGGCCGGGTAAAAATAAATATGAGGGCTGTGTGATCAGAAGTTACATGGATTGATATCTTAGTGGCTATCAAAGACACTCATCAGTACTTTCTATTTGGATTTAAGGTAATAGATTTAAGTCTATAATTTTAGCAGTGATGACAGTTTCAAGTCACAGGACCACCCTTGTTGCGATGGAGAATGGCCCCATTTCCTTCATCCTATCACAGCAAGTGTGATGACGTCATCAAGTCACATCACCTCCTCAAACTACCCCTTCCATCATTGATACTCTTCACACCAGCATTAAACCCTGCTCACTCACTAAACCTCAGTTATCCAGTATATTGCATCTCTATTCTATTCTGACAAATGCCATGGGCCAATAGCTTTCTTCCAGAAGATATGCCACCAGATCCGTATCATAACATTGTACAGATTTTCTCTTGTTCATGAGAGTTATTTCATAGGATTGATATCTGTGAAGAGCCGGGTTAGAATTGATCTTCAGTAACCCATGCTTGTTGTAAAAGGTGGCTAACAGGATCGGGTGGTCAGGCTTGCTGACTTGGTTGACACATGTCATCGTATCCCAATTGTGTAGATCGACGCTCATGCTGTTGATCACTGGATTGTCTGGTCCAGACCTGATTATTTACAGACCACCACCATACAGCTGGAATATTGCTCAGTGCATTGTAAAACTAAACTCACTCACTAATGGGATTGGTGATATAGCATCACATCATTCAGGTTTAAAATTAAGTTGTGAAAAGGTTAGGGAATTTGTAACAGAACAAAGAGATAACCAACTTGATAATCAAGGATGATCCTACATTTGCAACACTTATAATAATGACATACATTATCATAATGGATAAGCGATAATACACCTGAAAGTTGATAATGATCGACTCGAAGCACTCCATCCATCAAGCCTTGTAACCCAGTGAACCCTGAATGTAGTGCAGACCTTTCCCCATAAATGTCACAGGAGTCGTAACCCAATTACTTTTTATGATCAAATTGACAAAACCTCTCACGTTGTGTGTCATACACTAATGGACATCGCTTGTCATCAGTATCCAGGTCTGTGTCTTTGCCTCAGAAGCATGTCTGGACCATGACAGTGTTTATGTTACAGTAATCACATGTCGTCCCTGTAGGCTTCTGTCAGCTTCAACCCTTTTAGTGATAATGAAACCATCTCTGAAGATGAAGTTTTGACCTACACTCTCTTCCTGTAGACTCCATACAACAAGTCTACCCTCGATATGAAAGTGTCTTATTTAATGCAGTAATGTACAATATTCTTCTATTAGACATCATTCTCCTCGGCTTTGACATCCGTATGATGCTTTGTGCCCAGAGTCACATCTAGTCTATCAAATCCATTATTACACAATAACTTCTTCTCTTTAAAATATCTGTTGCAGACTGGACATGATTTTATATGATCTAGACTTGGTTTGTTTCTCTAAAATGCATATATTCCACCATCATGGTGCAATATAACCTAAACTAATGCTTAGTCTCTGAATACATATAAGTTCAATAGTAACAAACAAGCCCATTTAAATTGGAGAGGATCCCCCGGGAGACCAGAGATTCGGAACCTGATGAAATCTAGACTTGCTTTATTTAGGGCTTTAGCACTGCAGAGAGGGCTAGGCAGTAGGGAAAATAATGTTGTTCAGGGACTGTGAGACACACTAAGGATAACCTTATGCCTAGAGTTGCTCCCAGGCTGTACTGAAGGCTGAGCCCCTAGATGCATAGTAATTCTCTCTAATTCAAGTCTAGATAAGTGGACAGTACTCAGGACCCAATCTGTTAGAGGGATATTTATATTTTTGAGAGATTATCATTTAAACTGTTAATTATTACCTTAGAGACTTGTGCAGGTCTACCTTTTGCCTAACTTACTAACTTGTGATAGAGATTTACAAGTTGGAGTGACCAGTGTTGTCTAATATTCCAGCTATGTTACAATGGCCTAACTGAATATAGTCAATGCATATTAGTGGTTCAAACAGGAATATCCAAAATTGTGACTATCCTTACCTTCTGAAAAGTGAGAGCACTTGGGTGAGTTGTATGAGGGGAATGTTGGATAGGGTGTATTGGACTTCTATTGGACCGTCGGGAAGGTGAATTTGAGAATCTGGCAGTCTGTGTTGAAAACAACCCGTCCTGGCCGGTTGGACAGGCAGGTATTTCAAACGCTGGTTTAACACAGATATCCCACTTAAGACTCAGCATACTGACTCAACCTCCAGACATTGTGCCATCCCTTTAATACCAGATCACAGCCAGGGCAACAACAAGTGCCATATTGTAATATCTTTTGAATGATTCAGCCAGGAGATTGAACCATTGATTTTCCGCTCTCCTGACAGATGCTACAATCCACAAGACCATACAGGCAGTCCAACAGTACTCTGGACCTAATGTGCCCAAGATGTAACAAGAACATCAAACAGACCGTATTTCACACATAGCAATATACCTAACCTCACCCAAGGATGTTTATGGTTCCTTTCCTTGCCCTAAAAGTGACACCCTCAATTCACACTTCTCCCTCACTGACCCCTCCCCCATTGTCTTGAAGCAGGCCAGCAGGACACCATGCTGATGCCTTAACACCGGAACCCCTCCCCCTCCCAGACCACGAGCAACCCCCCACCCCTGTCTGCTGTCAGCCAGTGATGAAGACAATGCCAAGCTGTGTCTGACTTCTGTAAAGACTGAGTCAGTTTCTGGTGTGAAAATATGGCAGGAAGTTGGACCCATGTCACGCTGCCACAGACAAATTACAAAGGCTCTATACATTTTCCACTGCTGATTTGTCTTTATATGATAGTTTTACATTTGTCGGCACTTGTCATATGCATCCTGTTATGAGCGCTATGGATATTTCAGCAATGATTTATGTAATATATGAAATAGAAGTACTGCATGTAATGCAGAAATTTTTTTAGGTAAGATGACTGAGGGCATGGAGGACAAAATAATTTATTAGCATAGTATATTTGACAAAAATCCTTTACATAAAGTTGGGCCTGATGTAAATTGAATGTGGCTGTCAAAGTTTACTTTATTACATGAAAGTTTATCCTGTTTGGTTTCATATTCTCAAGGCCAATTTTATTTAGTACCGTGTGTGGTATTGACAATAATTCTAACACAATCCCTATTATATCAGCACCATAAATCCTGTATATTGGTTGCAATTATTCTGGAACTAAACTTCATATCTTCCACAGAAGTCCTGTGTGTGGTTGAAATATTTTATGAGCAGAAGGTAACAGACAATCTTCAAACACATGCAAGGAATCCAGATTGAAATCTGAGCCAGAACAGATACACGCCATAATAACCAGATCATGTATGCTGAAACAGATCCTCCTCCCCTTCCCCCTCCTTCCTCCCCCTAAACTGCTGAGAGGAGAATCAACCTGGCAGGCACAGAGCCATTGTTTTGTGACTGTCCAGCCGATTGATTCCACATGTAATCCTCCGAGCACCCCCATACAGCAGCCCAGCAGCAAGTACTGGTCAGTCGACTGGCTGGGATACACAGGCCAGACCTTCCTCACACTAGCCACGGACTTTACACCATTGTTTCAAGGATTATTACCTAAACAAAGGCCTCACTCAAGGTTTGTACCTTCAGGACAATATATTCCTCGAGAGAGGGCACATGCCTCTGGATATCTAAGAGATCAGATTCTGTAAACGTGTTCAGCTTACTTCAATGAAAAAATGTAGAACTATTCAGACACTAAGGGTTCTTCCTTACAAAGAAGATTGATTTTCAATTCATATTGCGAGACAGTTTATTCATGTATTGCATGTTATAACCTTGTTTCCTGATTTTGCTGATGCTTCATTGATTAACATTATGAAGTGAACAAAACGAAGATGCTTCCTTCGTCTTCATATTCAGACTGAAACAAATGCAAGATAAAATGTAAAACAAAGACAGATATCTCTGGCAGTGATTATGATTTTTAAAGATTTGTCTGTTTCTGATTATTCTTGTCATACTTTGACACTGAGGCGTGTTCCATTAAATATTTAGTATGACTGATGGTCCAGCAATAAACATGCAGAGATTAGGAAGCTCATGTTGTCTGATATCTTTACTTGTAAATTGCTGTTAAATTATTGATGTTGATGAGGCTGTTCAGGAAATAGCTCCATGTCAATGTGTGTTGATTGAGGACTCACACAATGTGACTCATCAGTATTTCTGATGACATGACACACGCTATCCTTGTTTGCAATTCAAGTTCATGTATTGATACAAGATGATGTTGCCGCAGTTATGTTTGTCATACATAAGAACTGAAAGATATTTATGTGAAATAAAAATCAAGTTAAATGCAGTGTACTCAAGCCAGATCAAACTCTCAGGACTAAATTATCAAAGTTCATTATCCACATGAACAAAAACATTAATTACTTCTCAGAGGGATAAAATTAATCCATAATATGGGTGTACTGCACTTTACCGGGCGCACTTTTTAAGATTAATTAGCGTTGCTGGGGTTCCCTAACCCTAAGGATCGTAAAGGGTGCCTAACCCTAAGGATCGTAAAGGGTGGCATACCCTAACCCTTATGATCGTAAAAGGTGGCATACCCTAACCCTAACCCTTATGATCGTAAAGGGTGGCATACCCTAACCCTAAACCCTACGGAATGTAAAGGGAGCAGCGAGGGCTGCGCCCGGTTAAGTGCATTCTAGCTCATTATACATTTATCCATTTTGTTATACAAGTATATGTTTTATTACAGGAGCTGTAAGTATGTTGACATGAGAAGTTAGCCACATCTAATATGTCAGTATCACAATCTGTAAGGTTTGTCAATAATATTACATGACCCCTTCTAATTAACTTAGATCAATTGATGTGATCAATGGGACCAGGCAGCCAGGCTTGTGGCCTGGTTGATGCATGTCAGTGTATCTCAACAGCACAGATTCTCATGAGGTCAATCACTGGATTGTCTGGTTCAGAGTTGAATGCTTACACACAGCTTTTATAACTGAAATAGCACTGAAATGAAACTCAGGCTGTGATGGCTGTAGACCATAGAACACAGTCACTATAACAACTACCAGTGGTTCCAAATATGTTCCTCACATGTGCCTGTTGTTCTGATATCAATTGGGATTAAATGTACCAGGTCTGAGCAAAGTGGATCTTCCAGATGACTTGTCTTAACGATGAAACTTGCAGTCAAGAGTGTTATTTTCTCACCCTCCTCAATACGAGCGTGATCGTGAGTCACATGGTAAATGTTCCATTATGCCCACAATGGAGGTAACCAGCCACACTGTCCCAGTCATTCCACAACTTATTGTGTTTCATGAGATACTACATTCCTACCCTAGACTGTGATACTCAACACTCAGTCGAACATATGTTCAGATTCTTTTCTCTAAAGCAATGGTGTAATCAAAAAGAAGGTGATGTGTTACTTACGTAATCCGAACTTTAAGAATGTTGACCTAAAATATCTAAAGTGCAACTTTTTTAAAACACTGTGTTAGGAAAATCAGTTCTACAAATACATAAAATAAAAAATTATCCAAGTCTGCTTACATGCATATGGTAATGGTTATTTTGGTATGGAAGGATCAACTTATTAATCTCAAAATGTTTTGGTCTGACATTAAACTTTTTGAATCACAAATACATGGTGATAACACCATGACACCAGTCTTAAGCCAAGCATTCATTGATATTACATTTTTGTCAGATTGGAAGTGACACCACACATGTTATGGAGCCATTAGATTCCCAAGGCAAATAAATCATTCTGAAGTAATTGGTTATGTTAACACCTGAATACTATGATGCTGTCTGACGCATAGAATTCAGCTCACTCAACCACAGGGAAACGAGTAGATTTTCAATAGCAGTAGGTCTTGTAAATAACACTGGTCCCCAGGCTATCCGGTTTGCTGTATTGTTGAGTATTAATAGACGATTTCTGTATATCCCCTGGGAAAGTGTCTGTCAGATGAGCCTATTTAACAGATAAATAAACAGGAAGGGAAGGAAATAACTTGAATAGATAAAAACATTCCGCTTAAAATCTTCAATAGGTTGTGTGGTTGTTACCTGTATTGGATAGAATTACCATGGTGGGATCTCAAATATTTTTAGGGTATTATTTCCAGTAGGACGAAGCTGATATTGTGTGACCTAAAGGGATTGAAAAGATGGTAGTATTAGCCTATTTGATTGGTTGAGATCTTTCATTCTGCTTTTTGTTTAATGTGGCATTCAGAAATATTCCAAATAAGTGATGGTGGTCTATCAACAATGAATCTGACATCAAATGTGTCACGACCATTCAGTTGCCCCAAGTACTGGTTGCTGGGAAACTCTTTCCTCAACAACCTGTATGAGTTTAGGTTGATCAATGTGTTACGGTGTAGAACTGTCCTTAACCAGTATACTGTCAGAATGAGCTTTGTTTTTTAATGCTACACTCAGCAATATCCTAGATATATGACCACGCTTGTAAATACTAAAGTCTGGACCAGGCAGACCAGTGGTTGATATTGTGAACCACAATCAACACAGCTGGGACAAGAGTCTGACCACTGGACAACCTCCAATGACCAGCATACCTTGTTGGGAACCAATCTAACCAATATTCCCAAGAGGACCTGAGTAAATGAGTGTTTTTTTAATGTCCCAGAAAGGATAGTCCCCCTGCTTAAAGACAGCCTGTAAATAATCAGGTCTTGTCCAAATGGAGTTTCTACATCATTTTTGACCATCCAATTCTCTTTTCAGTCAGCTTGTCTATGTTGAAAATTATACAACCAGGGACAAGTACAAAAATTAAAATACCAACAAAGACAAAAGGTTGACAGCAAATATGTATTGCAGTCATGGCTATGTTACACCTGGCTGTTAATTAATTCAGCCCACCTGAGATTCGATTGATATACATTACTGTGTTACCTTCACAAGATTCTCCAGCTTGTGAGAGAAGTTGATGATGGGTGTAGCTGCCAAAGTCAACACGAAGATGGCCTGTATTGGGCAGTGTCTATGTACCTCACAGATGGGGTGTGAAATATTTATGAAGGGAGTTGAATCTGTAAACAGTTTCACTAGATAGGATTACTCATGTTTACAATGAAATTCAGAGTAAAGAGATTCTGACGTTTAATACCTGCAAGGGATTAGTTGGTTTACACCTAGCTGTGTGGATGATACCTCTCAGATTCTAACTTGGCAGAATGTTTTATGTTTGCAAAATATACTGCATGGTTAAGGGTCTCATCAAGTTGATTTTTGTGTGCTTGTGGTTTGTGGTTTGTATAGAGGATAAAGGTGCATGTATCGAGGATAAGGATAGAGACAGGGATTCTGTATTGATAGCATAGTGATAACTGATTGTGAGATTGTCACTGGCTACCTTTATTAAAGAGAAACACCTGATAAAGCATACAGAAGGTGCATTGTATACATAATATAGTGATCTCTGAAAGTAGCCATCACTGATGGCTTGTACTAACGAGAAACACCTGATGGAGTATACAGAAGGTGTATTGTATACATAATATAGTGATCTCTGAGAGTAGCCATCACTGATGGCTTGTACTAATGAGAAACACCTGATGGAGTATACAGAAGGTGCATTGTATACATAATATAGTGATCTCTGAAAGTAGCCATCACTGATGGCTTGTACTAACGAGAAACACCTGATGGAGTATACAGAAGGTGCATTGTATACATAATATAGTAATCTCTGAAAGTACCTGCATTAACGAGAAACATCTGATGAAGGAGACAGAAGGTGCATTGTACCCATGTAGGGAATTGATCTCTGGAATCGAAACACCCAGGTCTTTGGCGTGATGAGTGAATGCTTTCATTACTCAAGACTACCCCACCGCCCCTGTTCAAGATGTCACTGACCACCTGTATTAGAGAGGAGAATCTGATGGAACAAAGAGAAGGTGCATCATTATAATACATATGGCCACATGGCTGGAGTGACCCTATGAAAGTGATAATACTAACCGTTTATTCTCTGACACACTGACACATGATGTCCACCCACATGATAATGGTCAGCTAATGAGTTAAGGAGCTTTCAACATGGTCAGTAGAACAGGACGTGATGGACAGAAAAATTACCCCTGCCAACTGTTATGATCTCATTGAACGTGTTCCAAAGACTGACCCCTTTAGTCCCAGAAAAAAAGCTATCTTATTTTATAATTTAAAAAATATACTTATCTACAAAACAAATCCAAATGGATCACAGAATAATCCTTAATTACTGAGCTAAGGCACTCTAGACTTGCCACATCATTCTAGACTGGAGTCAGAGTCCTGTTTCATTTATTGTCTAGGGACTGGGAGACCCGACTACCATGTTCAGTTAGGATGTGTTTATTTGGGGCAAAGTACACATCAAGTTGATCCAATTTCAATCTGATAACATCAGACGCCAAGTTTGAAAATGGTTCATGACCCTGAAAACAAACTGATATAAAAAAATGACATGGAACGTTCATATTCACTTGCATGAGAAACAAGGCTGACATGACCTAGTGTAGAAACAACCACACTGGTAACCATTGTAGCGTTGGTGAAAAGCCAATAAGCTACAAGGAATTTTGGATTATCTCTCCAAAGTGAATGAATGGTGTTAATCCCCAGCCTTTGGCAAGGACTTACAGCATTCATTCACAAGGGAAAGATAATGTTTAAATTCCAAGTTCTGAGGTTACTCCAGACATAATTCATTGACATTTTTAGTGAGAAAATGGAGAAACATTGTGTGAAATGTCAACATTACAGAAACACTTCACAGGCTTCCTATTGTTTAGGTGGCGTCAGATAATCGATTTTTGACATCATTAACAGTGGCAGAGGTCATATCACACTTTTCACAAAGCACTGTAACATCATATGGCTTCAGTTGGCCAATGAGCATTGAGAATCACTAAAATGTGCACATATGCAGACAACAGTTACAGACAGTTATTCCACCCAATAATTTGGCCATTATATAGTTACAGGTGTCATATTTATGTATAGATGTCAGAGTTAACCAGCTGACTTTCATCCAGCCACCGAGCTGTATCATAACATAGCTTATTAAAACATATATGACCAAGGCAAACAATACTTGGGTCACAGAATAGACACAGGTTCTTGTCCAACAATTGATCTTCAGTAACCCATGCTTGTCGTAAGAGGTGTAAGAGGTGGTCAGGCACGCTGACTTAGTTGACACATGTAATCGTATCCATGGCCAGTTGCGTAGATCGATACTCATGTTGTTGATCACTGGATTGTCTGGTCCAGACTTGATTATTTACAGACTGCCGCCATATAGCTGGAATACTGCTGAGTGCAGCATAAAACTAAACTCACTCTTGTCCAACAGATGAACTAACTTCTTCCTAATAAGGCAGATCTTAATATTTTGCAGCTAAGCCTTTTTAAGTAACTACTGTGCGATCTTCACTTTAGGTGAATAATGATTTGAAATGCCAGTATGTGAACAGTGGAGATTCCAGGACAATGTAAGACTGAAGTGCCTCTCTTGACATTTGGGATGACTGATGAGGATTGCGAGCATTTAATTTTGATCTGGCTGGTTGTGTGTCAATGTAACTTAACAGAGTTGATAGTTTAAAAACCAAAATGTCGCCCCAGACTTGCCTATTATGCGCTACCATGACATCACTCAAATTGTGCTGACTACAGTGTAAATAGAAATGTCAACAGCAGAGAATTATCATCTTAATTATGTGCTGAATGAGACTGGGCTTAAAGAAAAAAGAAGAATATTATGTGAATGGATCACTGAAAACCATTGCTGACACTCATTTTGTTAATGCTAATTGTTCCTTTAATAGCCTCGTCCAAAATACATGTGTATCAGTACCTCATGACATTTTGTGACAGTGAAATCTTCCCAATATCCTCCATCAATGTCCAGCTTAAATGTATTGTTAACATTTATACAGTTGAAAAACATGTCATCTAACTTTTTCATCAAGATTGAAGAATGTTGTTAGTTCTTTAGTAGGGCTCACTGTCTTGGCTGATGCATTTCATTGTATCTCAACTGTGGAGATAGATATCAATCACTGGATCATCTGGTCCAGACTTGATTAATTACAGACCGCCAATAAATTCCTGGAATACTGCTGCATGCAGCATTGTACAACAGAAATGAATTATATGGTCTGTCTCCCCGACCCTAAAGAAAATATCAAATAAATGGACCCAATTCAAGTCCTTATGGTCATGAAATTAAGTATTGTTCTAGGTCCATGTGGACTTATGTGTAAGTATTGTAGACATATATTCTTTGGAACTAATTAAATCCCATGAATGCTATGTGACACAATATCTCTAAAACAGCTGACTTGTTTCCAGGTAAAGAGACTTCTGCCAAGTGGTGCGTGTGCCAGATCGGGCAGACTCCAGGTTGGGGACAGGCTACTGCAGTGTAACGGACAGCTTCTCAAAGGTCTCACACAGGCACAGTGTCTCAGTGCATTGAAGAAAGCTGGGGATAATGTGACATTTCGCATTCTTCGACAGGAGGAAAGTGATACATCCTTAGAAATAGTCTCTGACTTGTCAAAACATAATCAAACAGCTTCAATTTCAAGTTCGCTTGATTTGAAGGAAAGTGACAGACTGACGTGCCAGGAGCGCATATCGAGCAATTTAGGTGCAGTGCAATCACAGAGGGATACATTGAGTGAGTCACAAGAGGATCAGCCAAGCATTAACGAAGTTTTTGCTCAACAAAATGTGAAGTTAGCTTTCAGTCAACCTTTTCCACCTCAACAGTTTTCAGATGATTCAGAATCTGTGACGGATTCCAGTATGTCCAGTCCAGTAAAAGAAACGAAAGATTTGCTTGATATGGATAATGAACAGTTAATTGATGTGGGTGGTTTCGAAATAAAAACAGACTTGTCTGGGCAGTTGGATAATACGTATGTTGTTGATACCCCAGCTGTTGACCTTGAATCAACTCCAAGGGATTGGGAGATGGAGAATGATGCAGAGTATCCACCCACTAGCAGGCCTCTAGCACCTATAATTGAAGGTATTCCCCCACCAATGGAGTTTGCAGACATGCCACCTGATATTGTGTCTGAGCCTCCCCAGGAGCCAGATCAAACTGTGCCTGTGACAAACATTGATGACCTTCTAGGACTTTATGATGAAGACTCAGCCCCAGAAACAAACCAACAGGAAACAGTGCAATATAATAGCCAACCTCTTGATTTGCTCCTAGATGTTGGTGGAACTGATGCTTCAGCTATATCTCTTGAAGTTGATGGTGAAGTGTCAGAAAAGACAACAGATCTCTCAGGTGTCTTGTTAGTGCCAGATATTCATGCAGATATTTCAAACAGTCATTCAAATCAGCATGAGGGCAGATTGGAGAACTCTGTGGAAGTGGGAGATCTACTGGGAGGTTTCAGGGAGGAAAATGTTACATCTGTGGAAAATACTTCAATTGATGAGTTTATTTCCATAGGAAATGTCACCCAGATTCCTGTCTCAACTGATGAAGATGTAAATACAGAGAAGGAAACAACTGCAGATGTTGTTCATAGGACAACTAAATCTGTGAACCAACATATTGTTACAAAGGTAGATGTGGCAAAGGCTGAAGATGTTAAAACACCTGACAGTCCTGTTTCAGCTTTAATCAGTTTAGATGATCAGCCAAAACTGAAGTCTGCTGTCATTGAAGTAAATGGAAACACTTCTCAAAAACCAACCATGATTCGCATTGACCAGGGTCAGAAAATGAAAAATGCATCACCAATTCATTTTGTTCCACCAGTGCAATCAGCATCAGTAAAGGACTCGTATGGTGAGGATGTTATACAGCCAATGAAAATGAAGCGGGAGATGGGAGGTGTGCGGTTATTTGAAGAAGGTGCTGCAGAATCTACTGCCAAAGCTGGTCAAAGACAGGTTGATCCGGAAGCTAAAAGAGACCTTGCAGCAATTCTTGTTGAGTTGACCAAATCATCAGGACATATCAAGAAGAAATCAGAAACAAATTCTACCTCAGTTACAGAAGAGGACATTGTGCCCACAAAAATTGCACGTGAAGATGCACAAAAGGTGCTTGGTGTGTTTGAACAATGGCTATCTGGAGGGCAAAAAGCTCCTGTTTCTCCATTCAAGAAAATGGTATCGAACATTATTGAAGCCAAACCTAAGGTAACCAAGATCAGAGTTGGGAGCACCATTCCAATACATGTGATGCCTCCAGTCCAAAGTGGAGGTACCAATGATTCTGGAGAGGAGGAAGTTATTACACCAATTCTTGTGAGGAAGGATAAGCAGGGAGTCCGAACATTTGAAGAAGGGTCAGCAAGTAGCTCCCCTGTACATAAGCCCAGAGAGATTGATGAGGAAGCAAGGAAAAATCTTGCCGAAATATTATCAGGTTTGACAACATCATATGGTCAGAACTACACAAAAAAGAAATCTGAGAGCTCTAGTGTAGATGAGCAGGAGATTGTACCATCTAAGGTGTCGAGAGAGGATGCTCAGACTATTATGAATGTGTTCAGAAACTGGTTGAAGAGTGATGAAAAGCCCAAAGCAAATCCTTTCAGGAAGCTGGTCTCAAATGTAATTGAGAGTCTTGACGAGCCAGAAAATGAGGACATTGTAACCACTAAAGACCTGAGTACCCCTGTGATAGAAAAGGTCATAAAGACAGAAAATAATAATGTTGAAAGTGCCTTACCACAGAAAGGTGGTATGGAGCCAGATATTATAGCATCTTCTCATGTTTCATCATCATTTGCACCACCTAAACCAGCAGCCAGAGTAACAAGATCACCTCCAAAAGAAACTCCTTTAGAGGTGCAGGAAGATCCTCCAAGAGTTCCTCCAACACCTGCACCAAAGCCAAGTTCTCCAAGAGAAACGCAGGTCTCAATTCAGAAGCCAAGCAATCCAGAGGAAAAAAATGTCTTATCTCAGGAACCACGGTCAACTCCAACACCACCTAGCCCAAGACTGAGTCTTAAGTCTACCAACAGATTCAGCACCGGGTCAGTTCTCCCACCACTCACAGTGTCAAGAGGGTTACCTAAGATGGGAGCATTGAGTACAACCATTAAAACTCAAGGTCTGCAGTTTTCAACAACCAAGTCTTCTAAGCAGGAGTACCAGAAGATGAGGAGGGAAGATGGACTGTTCCAGGTTGATGTCCTGAAGGGCATTGTTGGACTGGGAATCAAGATACAGGCAGACACAGACAGATTTGCCAGAGTATCAGAGATTCAAAGAAACAGTCCTGTGGACAAGAATGGACAGATCAAGTAAGTTATTTGTCATTTTAGCAACTGAGTTTGTTACCTTTGCGGAGAACATTATAACAAACGAATGTGAAGCAGCGTGGGTTGGAGGTGGTAGGGTTAAAAGTGTTTGCTCGTCACGCCGAAGGCATGGGTTTCATTCCCCACATGGGTACAATGTGTGAAGCCTATTTCTGGTATCCCCTGTCGTGATGTTGCTGGAATATTGCTAAAAGTGGTGAAAAACCATACTCACTCAGCATGTTTTGTATATTCCCAAGGGGGCTGATAATGAAATTCCCCTGCACACTTCAATGACAAGGGTAATAATGTAGCATGTTAAACATGCACATTGTAAACTTTTGAAATTATTTGCTTTTGAGAAGACATTTTGCAGACATGATCATGGATACATAATTAGCATTTGCATTAAGATGTTTACCGAATTTATAGGTTTTGAGTGGCCTGTATCATTCAAATGAAGGAGTAATCTGTGAAATTATATTCTATGTTACAAATGTATCACCTTTATGTATCACACAAGCATCTTACTGAGTTCCAATTGCTGTTGTTTCAGAGTTGGAGACTATGTTCTGTCCATCAACAACACCACACTGACAGGGCAGTCTGATGCCAGAATACAACAAATTCTGCGACTTCTTCCTAGAGGTTTAGCTAAGATTGTTGTATCAGCTGTACAACCATCTGAAGAAGACTGCCAACATTGTAAGTGTTTCACCTAGGTCTTTTACCCACTTACCCACTATTGATGAATATTATATGGCGCTCAAAATATCAATTTAAGTAACTCAACCAAGTCTAAATACCTTTCATTTATTCTGAATATCTTAAATAACTGAATATGTTGATTGAAAGAATCATCAATAATCTGTAAATATATTAGTCATGTAAAAGAGGTTCTATCTGAAAATATTACACATAATGGAACAGACTAAGCATGGAACTAGAATAATTATAGCTGCCAGTGGCCTACAGACTGTATCTTTCCATCTGATATGCTGTTATTTATGATTTCATCACGTCCAAATTTACCTTTCATATTTACTATAACCTCTGGGGTAACAAAACATCATTTAGATCAAAGCCAAGGCTAAATATTGTTTAGTGATCAATAAATATATCATAGGTATCTACTGTTTAATTATGAATCATTATATTAAAATGTGATACTTCTACTTGTTTTCAGCCACTGGAAAATCAGATACCCTCCTTACATCTGCTGATAAACCCGCTGGACGCACATCCCCTTTTGGTGTCAGGTTAGGTGCAAAGCCCTTCAACACTGATGAAAGCAAGTCAGCTACAGTTACTTCCCCTTTAACAAGAGACTCTGGATTTTTCGAGTCAAAAAGAAAGTCTTCCTTGTCACGGCAGGACAAGCAGCCAGCTGCAGTGGACACTTCTGAACAGCCTGCCCATGTATCTACAATAGATGTGACAAAGAAAGTGGTGGAAGTGAAACAGGGAGAAAAGAAACCTGATGATAAGCATGTGTCTACCATAAATGTTGTGAAGTCCACAGAAATTGTTACCGACAAGAGTGACATACCCCTCAGAGAAACATCTTCAACCAAACTTGCGAAAAGTACAACAGAAACCTCAACGACAGTAACTGAGGTGTCTGTTGACTCTGGTGTGAAGTCACAGTCACACATCCAAGAAACTGTTGAGACAGTGCCATCAGCAGATAATAGGAAGGTTGAAATAACAACTACAGTTACGGAGACTGAGGTTGAGATGGAAACTAATCCTCCTGTTGCTGCTGAAAGAAAACAACAAAAACTTGAACCTTTGAAGTACCAAGGCCTGTACCAAGGCAAGCTACGCAAATGGAGCAGAAGGTTGTTGTCAGTGAAGAGGAAAAGCCAGCTG
Organism: Haliotis rubra; assembly: GCF_003918875.1. Classification (NCBI taxonomy): domain Eukaryota; kingdom Metazoa; phylum Mollusca; class Gastropoda; order Lepetellida; family Haliotidae; genus Haliotis; species Haliotis rubra. The sequence goes on along the minus strand of NW_025766968.1, from coordinate 1,940,534 downwards.
TTGGTGAGCGAATTGAGTCTATAAGCAGTCCTGTATTGAAGAGCCCTCCCAAGGTCCCACCTAAACCAAAGGCAAGAGCATCTTTGACTGATGCAGCTGCTCCTCCAGCACCAAAGTTTGAGGAGACTGTTGTCAAAAGCCAGACAGAAGTGAACGAAACTGTGAATGTTGACACCAAACCCAAATTTGTTTCTAATATTTTGGTAGAAAAAGAATCTTCTCCACCGAGAATATCAACGAAATCAATGGTAATGGATGAAATTGATGAAGGTGTTGTTCCTGATATTAAGGCAAAGCCTCATGAGAAGACCCCTCCACCTGTGCCACCTAAGCCACGACGTACATCTTCTGCTAGCTCAGATGTATCATCCGTCATATCAGATGACTTTCACATAGAAAATGAAGTTGAGTTTGGTCAGAGAAGAAGGAGACGATCATCTGCTAGTTCTGAAAAATCCACAGCATCTGTCAAATCTGATGGAAGACCTGAAGAAACCTATGTGCCCAGAAGAAAAGATGAGCATGCTCCAGAAAAACGTTCTGTCAAGGAAAAAATGGCTGCCTTTGAGGCTTTCCAAAAAGTCGATGAAACTGACGTCTCAAGGAGATCATCAAGCAGTTCTGTTACATCAGTCAGAAAGATCTCTAGCTCAGGTCAAGGACACGAGGTTCCTGCACTCAAAACTGTTGACCCTCCCAAACCAAAAAGTAGAACTGATCTTGTGTCATCTCCAAAGAAGAATGGGCCTGAAGAAGATGGTGTGTTTATTGTATCTCGTATATCTATCAAGTCTCAAGTTCAATCCGACAACAAGGAGGAGAATTCCTCACCTGTGTCTCCTACATCACCAACATCTCCAAAATCGCCCGATGGTAAGGTGAAAATAAATTCAGCACTAGCTCCTAAAAAGCGGACAGGACTCTCAGAGCCAAAGACAAAGCCTGAGCAGGGTCATTATCACCATGCTGTTCCCAAAACCTCATCCTCCATCTTCAAGCCAACAGGACTTGAGCGACTGAAAAACATTACTGGTCATAACACTGATAGTGGTGAAGTTGCTCACTCATCAAGTCCAGATGGAACATATAAAATTGGCCAAGTCAAAATGAATAATGCTCTATCTCCTAGAAGAATATCAACAGGGGAACCACCGTCTCCAGTTGGACTTAAGTTTGGTTCTTCTGCCTATAAACTGCATGCTGGAGATGGAAAAAAGATAATGTCAACATCTAAATTGTCAGGTAAGAAATTTGTTAGCACCAAAGACACACACAGCAATAAAGAAGACACCACTGCACTTGTTACAGCCAAATTTGTGCACATAACTGAGCAATCTGGAATTGACACTTATGTCAAAGACAGTTCTGCATCTTCACTTGAAGCACCAAGTTCTCATTCAGTTGTTAAATCATCCTATGTTACAGATCACGAGCATGTTGATGTTTCACAAATTGTACCAGATTCAGCACAAGACACAGCACAGCAAAGACAGGGACACAGATCCATCAGGGGTGTTACTGAGGATGTGTCCACAACTGACAACACTGAGTTTTATGCTCAGAGTTCAATGCCAGATACACCGCTGCACAAAGATGTTACATTAAAAGTTGACCTAAATTCAGGAAGTTTGATTATTGATGGTGCCACAGTGAAAGATTCAAACACTGATGAAACAGTAGGTACAGATAGTGCTGAGAATGAAACTGAAATTGACAATGTTAATTTCAAGACTGAAGAGGTTAAAGAACAAATTACTGTCCCATCAAAGAAAATAGACTATGAAGAAAAGGAACCAGTTCCATCTAAGCAAGAAACAGTGACAACTGCAATACAGGAAGAAGTGCCTAGTCCTGCACACCAGGAGGAAGTGTTGACCTCTGAACAACAGCAAAACGTTTTGACTCCAGAGCAGCATGTGGAGAAGTTAGTAGATGGAAGTAGTGGTTTTGCTGCAAAGATTGTGGCAGCTTCCCTCGAAGCAGCAAAAGAGCAGCTGAAAGTAGAAGCAAAGGTCAAGGTTAACGAACCTTCAGATACCGTGCCTGAAAATGCAGAAATTCAAATAGCTCCTGTTCAGGCAGCTAGTGCAGAAAGGGTGACTGACAATCAGGCAGATGTACCAATAAAAACATTAAGAAATGAAAGATCTAAACATGATCAAGATACACAAAAACAACAGCCTGTGTCTAAAAATGAAATCAAGGTAAATATTGAAGAGGAAGTGACAACAACTGCTTCAGCAACTGTTTCAGCACCACCAAATTCAGTAGATATAGCGGATGAGGATGAGCTTGAAACCAATGCATCTGAAATAGTGGCTGCTACATTAGAGTCTGCTAAAAACCAGCTGGAACATGTTGAACAAGCAACTGTTGTGTCATCTCCCTGCCCCTCTCCCCCACCCTTGCCAGGCTCAGCACCTCCTCCACTACCTTCTGGACCTCCTCCTCCAATCCCAACAGAAGAGCCTGCTGATGATTTGGTAGAAACTGATACACATAGTGTAATGTCCAGAACGGTTACTGAGGTAGTAGAATCAGTTCCTGTGTACATCCCAGAACCTGAAGTCAATGTTTCAGTCCAGCCTGAACTGAAGAGCAAGCTTAATGATACAGATGATGCCCCACCTCTTCCTCCAGGGCCCCCACCACCAGGACAGACTCTTCTGGGTGGTGATACAGATGTACAGTCAGTGGAAGTGACAGCTGTGGCATCTACAGACATCAAATATCAACCCAAACCTAAGTCTAGAACCACAGTTGAGAAAACAGAGGAAAACAATGAATGGGTTGAAGAGATTGAAAAGGTTGCAGCTCAAGAGTCTAAATTTGATTTGTTGATAAATTTTGATTCTCAAAAAATGCCCAAGATTGAAAATACTGCTACCCTGATTGAGACCCCATCTTCAGATACCGATTCTGGTGTCAGCTTGCAGATGACCTCTCCAACATCTCCTAGTGCAATAGAGAACGGTGCTGTGGAATTGCCAGGTTCTTCAAATATATCTGATTCAACAACTACAGAGGTGCAGAGTTCTCTACATAATACAGTAAAGCTGGTATCAACATCGGTGGAGCCTGTAGTAGCTTCATCTGTGAGTAGAAATGACATTGAATCCATGACTGAAACTGGTCCAGGATCTCTTCAAACAAGTTCTACTAAAACTGTCACTGTGCAATATAGTTCAAATATTTCTTCGCATGAACAAGATTCCTTTAGTTCTGTTGATTCACTGCATGATAACACACCTTCAGTTGTGCCAACCAAGACCCAAGTGTCGGTCACTAACACAGACTCTCGTGATAAAGAAATTCCTGCACCTGTGTCACACGAGTCACAAGTTTCAGCATCCACCGAAATCTTGTCTGATTCCAGCAATGCTTCTATCTCCCAGGTATCAAGCTCCCGAGAGTCATCTCCAAGCGACGCTCTCAAAGATTCTAAATCATCTCGCTCTTCATCCAGTAAAAAAGTATTTTCATCTACTCCAACTAAAGATATTGCTAACAGTCAACATTCTGTTTTTGAACCAGATGTTTCAAGTATCCAGTTTAATTCAACAAAGGTAAATACTTCTAGAAATGAACCGCAAACAGAAAGACTGTCATCTTCAAGTGTTCTGAACAAATCTTTAAATGTATCGACCAAGTCAAGGACGTCCTCAACCAGTGGAAACAAACGGAGATGGAAGATGGTTATGACTGGTGGGGATGCAGTGGATATGTCCATTTCAGATCTGACGAAAGTCTCTGATACAAGCCTCATCTCAAGGGATGAACTCTCCCGTATGATAGACTTAGCTAATCAGAGAATGGATAAGACAGGGATTTCTTTGGAGGATGAAATTGTAGTTGTGGTTTTGACAAGGGACAATCAAGAGCAGGACCTTGGGTTTGAACTCAGAGATGGTATTCTCAGATCAAAAGTGGTGAGTAATTATTTATTTTACAAACTAGCATTAGTTACATACAGGGATTTACAGAACGCGAATTCCTGCATCCTATACCCATAAAAATTAACACTGGACGCAACAAAATTTATTAGCGCATCCACAGGGACACAGTAAAAGTCCAAATACTTTTTTGTAAACATTCCAATCAACTAACAATAAGTTATCACTGAGTTTACTACTAGCTGGGTTATGGTATCATTTGCAATTTAATTACTGTAACAATGTGATGATCATGATACACAATACAATAACAGTATTAATAATAATATTTAAGTGTCTGGAGCCCCCATTTTGTAGTCCAGGAACTAGATTTTCGAAGCTCTCTTAGCGCTAAGATAGTTGTAAGTTAATATATGGTACGTACGACTATCTTAGCGCTAAGAGAGCTTCGAAAATCTAGGCGCTGGGATCCCTGAAAATTAAGAGCATGATTCCCAGGGACCCTCAGATACAGGACTCAAGGTAAATCCCTGTACATATGACAATAAGGTCTCATTAATGTGATGTTCATGAGGCCATCAAATGTATACCGAGTTATCCATGTTTTATGTTTTGAATATAATTTTACCTCCATGACAATAAATGAATACAAGACACTTTGCCAGAAAATACTCATATATATGTTAGATACAATTTAGTGCTTGCTTACAAGCATGTACCCTTAATTTGGTGACTGTACATACACAATAAGTTTGATATTTCTGCAAACAATCAATAGGCTGCAATTAAAATAGAAAACAGATTGACTAATTTGGTACCTCTACTATCAATATTGTACTTTCTCTAATGACAATGACAACGACAAGTCTAAACTGCATATGGAAACTTATGTATAATTCCTGAAAATGTCATTTGGTCAGTTTTAAGTCTGGATAGAAACTGAAAAAGGTGGAAGCTGTGTGATGTTTAGACATGGAAACTTTGCTTGTGGTGACAACAATTGGAGGCACCAAATGTTACTATTTTGATGATTAAACTTTGCTTTGATACACAAAAATACATACATACATAATTTTAATGAAAACCAAAAAATAATCCAGAAAATAATTGTGAACAATCTTAATTTTGGTGTTTAGGTGTGCGGATTAAAGTCTGGGGGCCTTGCTGAGAAGGACCAGCGTCTGCAGCTCAAGGACAACCTGTTGTCGGTCAATGGTAGCTTGGTTGATGACCTGTCAGCGGAGGAGGTGATGAAGCTGCTGAGTCAGCCCAGTCAGCATGTGACGCTGGTTCTGGCTCGAGAGGGCACCAACACCAGCAGCAATGGAAAGACTACAGCAGACACCAGTGTCAACGGAAATGGTGAGATAAGCCCACATTCATGTGAGTGAGTGAGTGAGTGTATTCTACTTTCACTAGTATTACACTGACTGAGTTTGGTTTTACGCCGCTTTTAGCAATATTCCAGTAACATCACGGCGGGGGACACCAGAAATTGGCTTCACACATTGTGCCCATGTGGGGATTCGAACCCGGGTCTTCGGCGTGACGAGCCAACGCTTTAACCATTAGGCCACCCCACCGCCCCACTAGTATTACAGCTTGAGGTGTACACAAGGTGGGGGATTAAACTAGGACTTTAAACATGTCAGTGAACATTTTAACCAGTAGGCTACCGATATGTTTTCAGACAAATTTCATTCAGTTATGATTATTGGGTTACTTCTAAGGTTATGGGTGAAATAATAACCGCCAAGCGAGTGGTTCGCTGTGATAACCACCTCGAGGGAACCGAGAGGTGGTTATCGAAGCGAATCACGAGCTGAAGGTTGTTATTTCGCATATACCACAAGGTCAAAAACACTCTTATTTAATAGAATTATTATTAAGTGCAATGTACAGATGTTACAACAACAAAAAATTTAAAAAATACACAAATGTTGTAAAAAAATCTTTTGGGAATGGCACTGTATTTAGTTATTGATGATGTTTCCAACAAAAACATTGAGGTGGAGGCATAGGGTTGTCAAACCCGATCTGCAAAGGGAAAAGTTCTTCTCGAGGTGCGATACCGGGAACAAGGTGAGGCGTGGTTATATAGTAACCGACCTCTCGGAAAGGTTGGTTATCTGATAACCAACCCCTTGAGAGGTCGTTCATAAAAATTAATCACCTCATATATTGACTCGATAATCAACCCACGTGGTATATAAGGTTAAAACACACCAGTGCAATTTCAGTGTCCATATTGTGGGCAAGGGTGGCCCAATCTTCTCTGCTGCACTTCTTTAGTTTTAATACAATGAGCATGTTTTCCCCAGGAACAGAAGCCCCCGTACAAGAAGGCCCAGGGATATTTGAGGTGGTGATGAAGAAGGGGGTCACAGGTGTTGGCTTCTGTCTGGAAGGAGGGTTAGGCTCACCTAAGGGCGACATGCCCATACTCATTAGAAGGATATTCAAAGGTAAGACACGACACTCTGGAAAGCCCCAGGCTGTATCATGCCAAAATGTGTTAAAAATAGTACTTGCTGTTGCCCTGCCTCCCCAAAAAAGTCTGTTTTAACCGACCTACCCCATCCATCCATCTAACACCCGGACCCCAAACCCTATCCAAATCAATAAAGTCAATTTCATGACTGGAATGCATTTCATCATTTTCATCCAAATCGAGTATGATATTTTCATGTTTTTCAGTGTACGTAGGGCTAAAATGAATTGCATTGAATTGGCATAATAGGTCCTCACTGACCAAATCTGCAAATAAATAACATTAGTAATGATTTGATATAGAAATCTTTCAATGTTTCATCATAAGGCATTGTCACTACATGATATGGTACTCTTGAAGACCTCAGGTGCCTACCTGGTGCCACTATAAAATTTAAAAAAAGTGAAAAAAAGATTACAAAAAGCATAGGTTAGTAAAGATCAGTTCTAACCCCGATCTTCATGGACAAACTGTCAATAAAATGAGCACAATATATATTATTTAACTTGTCTGTAACTTAGATTGCATGCTGCAGATGAGAATAGTTGTGGTATGATGAGAGGTACATGCGTGGTCAAGGGGAGATAATTGCCATAATGTACAGCTCGGACATGGCAATGCCCCTGAAGATAAAGCAATTTCAAAGGAAATAATTGTAAACATGTACAGCAGCAGTGACATTATCAACTAAAAAAATATTTTTGGGGTTACATAATGTTGTAATAAAATTGTTTTGAAAAATTGTTGGATTACAGAAATGACAGAAGTGTTTTTTTATGGAAGCTGTACAGACAAATGGGTGATTTACCAGCTGATATACAGAGTTTGCTAAATTGCAGACTTAGCAAAATGTGTTAAGTGTGTAGACTTTGACATGTATAAAAACCTGATAAAAACAAAACAAAAAATCAGTTTGGGCTAACCCAAAATTTGACATTTTTCAGGAGGGCCTGCAGAAAAATGTGGTCAGCTGCGAGTCAAAGATGAAATCTTAAAGGTCAATGACACTGATTTCACAAACATGCGGCATTACGAAGCCTGGAACAATCTCAAATTTCTACCTGACGGAGATGTCCACATATTGATCCAAAGGAAATAATGCAACAGGCGTTATCTCCCTTCCGTGCATATCCAATGCCGTCTGTTTGTAGTGATTCAGGATAAAGATCAGCAGGAGTTATCTCCCTTCCACCGTATCTACCACCCAGCAGACGACACCTTCATTACTCTCGGTATTATTGAGAGCTCTGAGACCACGCTATCGCTGAGAGGAGCTTGGTGTTTTTCCTTCACCATTGTAATCCATCTACATCTGGTGCAAGTCGATGTAATTCGATTGCCTCCACAAGACTCAGAGATCAATACTGTGATAGTTTACAGTAGTCACGTGTAACACGCAGCTGTGACTTCCACCAAGTGTGGAAACGCGACTCGCCCTCCATACTTAAACCCACCTGTGGACAATTATCCTTTTCACATCATACGCCTGTACATGGTGATATTAGACAGTTACTACTGTAAAGCTTTACAAGTCATGTATATTGTATCTGATCCTATAAGTGTATTCAAAAGTGTGTAGTTTCATAAATTTCATTTTTTAAAACTTCATTTTGTCAGCATCTTTAAAAATATTGTATAAAATCAAGCATCAAGATCTATTTAAATATTAAGACAAAACTGGAAAGTCATTAAATTTTAACTCATAGATTTATGCAATATTAAGAGAACTCGTGTAAACATTATGCTGATATATAGTAAATAATAGAAAATAGTTTCACTGTTTTCTTATTTTATGACCCATCACAGCTACGATGTGTGTCTCAAATGCAGAGTGATTTCCAAACTAAAAGTACCATACAGAAAATATGAGCTACTAGAACCAAAATAACAATATTTACTGGCTGTATTGTGGCCTATAACAAATTAATACACTAGTGTTGATTCATTATGAATTAATTCATGATTTTGGCAAGAATCTCCTAAGGTATTTTTCACTGAATTCAAATCCCACTTGTTGAAATTATTTGACAACAATTGGTCAGTTTTATGTGATCAAGAGCCTGTCTATCAATAAACAACATCTGGTATAAATTTGCCCAAAGAGAAGTCAGATGTATGGAAAAAGCCCTGACTGAAATATTGTGTAAAATGTACATTTTCTATGAAGTAATTTGTCATGGTAATTGAAAACTCATTGGTATTATTTTTGCTTAATTCTATATTAAAGATATCCTCCATCAAATATGTTTCAAGTACACATTTCAAAATGGCCAACACTTTGCTTTGCCATGGTATTCCAATTATAACATAACAGTCCTGTGAAGCTTGCTTGATCTCAGAATCATTACCGATACTTTGCATACCCAAATTATGATGATGTAGCTAAACTTTGGGATGTTTTGACCACAATGTGCTGACTTAGAGGCCCTACAACTGACCAGCTGTTATTGCTTCTTTGTAAGTCCAGGGCAGAGAGTATTGATCACGGAGGCATATGTCAGCTTGTCTGGATTGCTGGTATATATCTGGCTGTGTCAACTGATGAGGAAATATACACTGGCCTGAACATCCTAAGGTTACAGCTATACCTATGTATCTATTACAACCTCGCTGATCTGTTTCAATAGTTCAAGGATTCCAGGAGAAAGAAGCTATATAAGCTATCTCTGATCAACGTTACATCTACTTTCTGTTTAAGTAATAAAGTCCTCAAGAAAAGGATTATTATGAATTTTTAATCCTAAGTGCTAATCATTTTTAAAATAGGGGCATGTGGAACTTCCCCAGCCATGTCAGAAATGGAGAATCTTCTCTTGTCCCCGAAAATAAGATTTTTGTGGGAACAGTTTCAAACTTTCAAATTTCAAATCACTGTCAATATTTAGGTGTTGTCCCTACACTTGAAGGGTGTGGTCCATACAGCTCGCTGGGAGGTCATTTCTGGAACTTTTGAGTAGTTCCTGTTCCTGCTTTGTGGGACTTACTTATCACAGATTACAGTAACCACACCTTGATAATGAATATATCACAAGAAATGTGTGTAAATAGTTAGTTAACAATACTTCTCTGGTAAGAGTTTTTATAAAAACCCAACCCAAACCTCAAAATGTCCTTTGTAATAACCACAAACATTTGTCATGTCGAGACTTATTCTCCAAGTAAGAATCATATATAAGATATTTATCTGGATAATGGGATATATGAAACGTACCAAAATATGAATATCATTGATATTGAATATATAATTTCATACCATAACAAAATTTTATAGTGCAGGATGGAAGTCTCAAGATACATTTTTCAAAATGGTCTCAGCTTTCACTGTGATGAGATTTAAATGCTAATTTAAGGTATGTTTTCATCTCATTTCACAAATTCTTCATACTTGGAATGTGCATGCTTAGGACAAACATATTTGGCATAGTTTTTTTATGTAGGTCACGATGACATGTATATAGACAAATATATGTACATAGGTCTCTGTTCATTGTTCTGTACATAGCATAGATGATGTGTTATATCTGTTTTATTGTCATGTTTCTTGTCAAGATGAATACAAATACTATCACCATGCTGTCCGCAGACAATTATCTTTTATTGTACTTAAGATAGAAATGTAACCAAACTAGAGTTGATGTGGGAACTACTCTGAGCATGGAATTGTTCTTGCATATCTTTTCGAATTCATTGTTTCATAAATTTCAGAGTATGATTAAACTGTGGACTAAACTCTGAAGTATCAATGATGTCATCACTTGTATTTAGGATGATTTTCTGTGTAACATTCTGATAGGGATGTATGTAGGTATATATAAACATTTATGTCCATGAGATTATATTAATGTCAGTGAGCTTTTTCACTTCTGTAAACTTCACCACAAAATTAAACTACTAAAACTATGAGGATGAGAGGTTAAAATCGGTCCCCAGCAACGTATGCTGGTTGCTAGGGGCAACGTTTAGTTGCTCACAATATTATCCACTGTGGTCATAGTTTTACGTGATTAGTTAAAGGCCAGCTTAAAATATTTGGAATAATGCTGCATTAAACAGCTGAGGAATATTCCCACTCACAATTAGAATATGCCCTGAATATGATCAGGTCATGTATTGACATTATAGTTTTTCCCTGTATAAAGTGATTGTACAGTTTTCCTGAATGTGGAATGTCACAGTAATCTTATTTCTCTAATCTAAAATGCTTCCTTCAAAACATATTTTCAATCAGCAACAACAAGAGTTGAGGAAGTTCAATAGAACTGATTTTGTAAAAAGTCCCAGTTTCAATATGTAGATATGATACTGATTTTTATACCAAATGACAATTTCACAATGTTAATGTACATAATCACAACCGAGATAGAGCAGGTACTTATGTTTCATCCTCGCTTTACATTAAAATGAGACCTTTTCATTCAGTATTTGAAACCTCTCACCAGGTATAAATCAGACTAAAAGGTCTTATTTTGATGAGATGGTTCAATCTTCCCACCTAATGGTGAGATGAAAGAATATTTTATTAATAGGCACACAATATTTGCTACTTGTCAGTGCTTTCTTATTGCCTGAAGACAATGTCCTGTTGTCCTATCATCTTGGAGAGAACTCCAGGAGCTGTAGCTGTTCTTGGTGGTAATGACTGTGTGTACCCTGTTTCCTGTGTAGTTTCAGTTCCATGTTCTATATTAAATAGATATGTGATGCATGTGTTTGCCAATTATTTTGTGTTGATTTTGTAACAGTCGCAATATGATTATTTATATTTATATTGTTAATATCCAGAAATAAAGAATTATTTCATTGTATTTTGGGTCTGTCTTTTCAGATATGCAAATGGTGCCATTCACTATTTATGGAGTACTTGGCATTTAAACAACAGTCTTTGAGAAATCTTTATCACAAAAAATTAATCACTTGTTCATCTGATTTTTATTTGTTTAAAACTGGGATTCTGTACTTCATATGTCAAACCCAAAGTGTACTTGACAGATGTAGATTTCTCCTTTGGCATTTATAAGTTGGTGTCATGAACAACAAGGGGAGTTCTATGGATATACAACTTTAATATAATATCAGCAATGTTTCAGTGTAGCTTCTAACAGCTTGATAAGGGTGTTAGAAGCTACACCTGTCGCTCATATTATATTAAAGCAGTTGTATATCCATAGAACTCTCCTTGTTGTAGATGTAGATTTGCGATTGTAGCAGTTTAATAGACGTGACAGGAAAATATTTCACCCCAGTTGCAGTGCAAACCGTGGTGACCAGAGGAGATGAACGCCATAGTAAACTATCCTAGGACCTTATTAACCTTACGATGTCACACCATACAACGACACGAGTCCTGACTGCAGCCTAAAACACTGCTCACTCACTCACATGTCTAATGTTTGGTTGGTATTTGTGCATCAAAGGTACATGGTACATTCTTTCATGCAGATGTTCCCCCTTACCTGTCCCAAACACCTAAAATGTAAAGGTTTAAGACCAGCATGAATTCAGGCTTTCACCCAACAGCAAGCTGACACACACTCAAGAAAGATAATGCTGTTCAAGAACACCCAGTCAGTATGTGCCACAGATAGTGGGTATTCCAACGCAGCCTTTCAATTGCGGGTGTTCTTATACTTGTTTAAGTCAAATAGTTGAAACACTGTTCAAAGCTGTGTTAAATCAGTCATTCACCCACAGAGTTGTCAGTTATTTGTGAAATATGTGTGTGAAATTATGTTTGCAAGAGCAGAATCGTATCTCCATGGATGTTAGAAACAAATCTAAAATATCCATAGGATCTATTTATAGACACAATCACCAATCATTAGAAGTATAGTAACTACTACCAAGCTTGTATTCAACCCCTAATTACCACATTGAAATAATTTAACTCCCAAGAATACTATACCGCCTCCTAGGTACTGTCCGCCCGGAGTGCGGAAGGTCGCGGGTTCGATCCCCGACCGCGTCATACCAAAAGACGTTAAAATATGGTACTTGTTGGTCCCTGCCTGGCGCTCGGCATTAATGGGTACATCAAGGACTGGTCGGCTCGGAGTCAGTATAATGTGTCTGAGTGGGGTATTCATGCTTCACTGCGGCATGGTATCACAGTGGGCTAGCACTATAAAACCAGCTTCAGTCTGGGCTAGTACAAGCAGCCGCACATACACATACGCACGTCGTCATATGAGCGAAATATTCTCAAGCACCACTATAAGGTACTTGTGGGTGCTTCATCCACATAGATGATGGTGTAACATTGAAGATTTAACAAAGTCCTTTTTTACATTTTGTAGACATAAACTACCAGGCAAAAGAATATATTCAGCGATGTTTGATGGTGACCATAAATAAAATAAACAAGAAATGGTTATTCCATAATGCTATAATTATGATACCGTAGTCGCCGTTTGGGCTTAACACGTATTAATTGTATTTCAGGGAATGTTTGTCTAGTAACGTTTTAAAAATGTTTGTTATTTTTCGGTCAAGTCCAACTTTTATGTCTGCATTTTGTGGAACAAAGAACAACCCTATGTATCTTAAGACCATGGGTACAGGTACAGTAAACTACGCTTATACGAAAGACGCTTATTACGAACTATTATTTAGCCTCGGACTCGTGATGTTTATTTTAGTCGAAATGCGGGCAACTAACTACTGTGAAAACCTACTAAAATGACAGGACCCTTTGACTTAAATATGATCGTAGTTTACTGTACTTCGAAGTTAGTAGTAAGCAGTAAACAGTCATCAGATGTTGCACAGACGTGTTCACGCCGGTTGGCTGTCTGTAATGTACCGTGAAGTAGCTCACAAGGGCATCCTGCTGTTTGCAACAGATATCGCATTTGTTGGACGGTGACCATCTGGCTCACACCGTTGGCCACTGGTCGGATATTCTGGCTCACACCGTTGGCCACTGGTCGGATATTCTGGCTCACACCGTTGGCCACTGGTCGGATATTCTGGCTCACACCGTTGGCCACTGGTCGGATATTCTGGCTCACACCGTTGGCCACTGGTCGGATATTCTGGCTCACACCGTTGGCCACTGGTCGGATATAATTTACTTTTGTTCGTTTGTTTGTTTATTGTTTAACGGCTCACTCAGAAATATTCCAGCTATGTGACGTTGGTCTGTTGTTAATGATTGAGTTAACAATCCTGTGATTGACATCATAAGCATCGATCTACGTAACTGAGATACGATGACATGCATCAACCAAGTCAGTCGAACTTGACCACTCGATCCCATTAGCCGCCCCATGCTTACGGCAAGCATGGTTAGCTGGAGACCAATTCTAACCCGGAATTTCAGGATAACAATATCACTGATTTATATCAGACTGGCTCTATGTTCACTCCGTCACCCACGGGGCTGTTCTGGAATATGTCATAACGTTCTGGAATTCTGTTAAAGCTGGAATATTATTATATTACCAACCGAAAAATACCTCTCCATTCCCACATATATACCGACAGGAACGGTAAGCACTGTATCTCCCACGATATATTAATCCCTGATGGTATGATCTGGTACGGCAACATCCACATCACAACATCAAGCGATCGAGTCTGGGATGAAACGGGGGTTGACAGCATGGGTACCGATGGGTTACGTACCCACACAATCCACAAAGCTTAGCCTCCCGATTCTCTTTTAAGTCGCCTATAAACCAATGTATATTTTAAACCCATGAAGCACGGGACCATCCAACAGACATTTTTACAACGGTAGCTTGATATGAACAAATAAGCCAAACATGCCACGCTTTACACACCTGTATTCTAGTTATGCCAGAATCAATGGACTCCAACAGGTGCCTACCACCCAGCGATTGGGCTAAATCGATGTCGTCACATGACTGTCATAACAAGAATACCACGGATGACACAGGTACCACTGAAACCCACGAACAATGTGTGTGGAATGTTAGCCTCATTAGGTCACTATTGACAACAAACAATGGTCATCAACATTAAGCTGGGCCGCTGGACACTCCCCGTGGAGTTGAGAATGCAAACTGAATGTACACTGGGACATATTATGTAATGCGATTTAAAAGTGTAAACGCTTGTAAGTGAAAACATTACCAATAGTACTGACTACTTCTACTTCTACTACTACTACTGCTGCTGCTGCCTCTACTACTACTACTGCATCTGCTACTGCTACTGCCTCTACTACTGCTACTACTACTACTAGTACTACTACTGCTACTAGTACTACTACTACTACTACTACTACTACTATATGTACTAGTGTTATGATGGCTTTAATCATTTTTGTTATCAGACACCTGTGTCAAAGTTAAGACTTTCATACCTGGTGATCTTTATATTCAGCATAGATTGAAGTGTGGGCATGTCTCAATAAAACATAACAAATTGAGAAGGAAGAGACTGTAAATAAATCCGAGAGGTTAAGATTAATAATCAACCGTATTTCCCCGTGTCCATCGCAGGTCTAGCTACAGAAATCGGCCATTGCCCCCGAACGTGATCTAAGTGGCCATATATCTGTTCCCTGCCTCCATGTGCTAGGGCTTAAAACAAATACTTAGCAGTACATACGCGCATGTAGCGGGGATTCACACACCTACGTCACAAGACGGTGTCCCAGTATCAGCTGGTTCCAGCCGCCGACGTCACGTGTCATGGGGAAGGTTATTGGGTGACACACAAATCTTTAGCAAGTAAGAGAGTACAGTTTTCGGCCGCACTTTAATTTGCACTTGCAACAACAGGAGAGGCCACACATGGGAAATCGAACCCGCCTGTGACAAACAAGCGCTTTGACAACTAGGCGTCCTCATCACCCTCAGAAAACGTATACATATGTCAACGGATGTACTATACTCATCACCCAAAGTTACGCATACACTCAGTTAGAGCCCGGCTCTTGATGATGTATAACCCATGGGTAATAGGTCCCCACTACCCGATGCATATCCCATAACACGATCGGTGTCATTACTGACTGTGTGTCACTGACCCTGAGTGGTTAGGTGTTCATGTTATCAACCCCTGGTGGAATATTCCTGACTGTGGGTAACACCCTCTTCTGCTTGCTGATGAGGTGCACGGTTCATCAGGGCCGTCGCAGTTCGCTGTGCAGAGTCGCTTTCTTGGGTACGACAGAAATCTATAATTGTGAGTTCGAATCCCAGTTCGTCCCGGTTTTGTTTCCAAGTTTGTCAGCACTATCCCTGGGATCGTGGAAGATACCTGAGACCTGCATCCTTCCGACTTACCTCCCATATAAATCTGAGACGTCGTGATATAACTGGAATGTTATTAGACTCGGCATTAGACTCAACTCACATACTGATACTTTGATCACACCATATTGTCTATGGTTTAGTTTCTAGTGCGAACTGGGGCGGTGGGCAGCCTAGTAATTAAAGCGTTCACTCGTCATGCCAAAGACCCGGGTTCGATTCCCCACATGGATACAATAAGTGAAGTCCATTTCAGTTGTCCCTCGCTGTGATATTGTTGGAATTAGTGGTGGTACGATTAATTGAAATAATCGAAGATTGGTCGCAATGACAAAACGACCAAGCAATCGATCATGTTTTCTCATAATCGAACACAATCAATTTTGGAACACTTGTTTGCAATAACAATATTTTTCACAAGGTTGATTTTGTCTGTTAGATTTCATTAGCACTACAAGCTCTTCCAATTCATGATTGAATTTATTTTAAAGACTCCATGAAATTCATGTTCCTAACATGCTAGTCATCCTTTAAAGATGTGAAATTTGCAAATGCATTTTGTGCATTTTGCAAAGAAAACGAAAGAACTACATGTTTTTTTCTTTACCTTTTGTGCATTAACAGACATAACCAGGAAAATTTGATAAATGACGCTAACGAATTATTTTCGATGATTGATGGCTTGTAATGAACCAATCATCAATTATGAGATTGATACCAATTCCCAACACTAGTTGGAATAGTGCTAAAAGCGGCGTAAAACATACTCATTCACTCACGCTTGGGCAGTTGTTTGTTACTTGTTAGAATACAATGAAAGCACATATGTCTTGTTTGTGTGTGAATGCATGCTTTGTTTGATCCTTTATAACAAATTTCAAAAAGTTGTGATTCAATACATGTATATCTATATATTGATACTACTACGCGCCAGTGCGACATCAGTGACACAGCTAGTGTGCGATTTCTGAAACAAATCTATCATATTTACAAGATATACGAAATGTATATTATTTCAATATCCAACAGCCGTTAGGAATATCAACCGCTGAATTCAATATCAACGGTAAACTAAGATGTTTTGATACTTGATTTCTGTCGAAATATCAATATTTTCAAGAAAGTCCTATACTGAATACTATACAGGCTTTACTGAATTTACTATGAGACTTTCATTCCTACAAACATCACTTTAATACAAACACCCTGTCTATTGGAACTACGCAATAATTAATGCATCATCAAAACGGACAAGACCGAGAAGACACGCTAAGCGTTCCGAGGGATATCGACGACGTTTAAGAATATTTTTGTGAAGAATATTCATTTGTGATTGGATAAAACAGTAAACAACAACCCCCCCCAAAAAAATCCGTATACAGTTTTTAAATTCACGTTCCCAAGTAAACATTTCGCTGTAAACGGTGATTCAGTTCAAATGTAGAAAATGGCGTTATTTACGATGGACCTAATTCTGCATTTCCTACAATGACAGCGGATGACATGTGCGAAGTGAATTTGTGCGCGTGATGCATTTTTGAATTATATTCGACATCAAAGTGAGGGTGAAAGAGGAAGAAGAAATGTGTACACGAGTTAAAATAGGAGGTTGCACATCGAGGCGCAAGAACCACACACCTGTACCTACACTACCTAAGAAAATGAGACGCAGTGACGTCATTCGTTTATGAACTGACACAATGACGTCATATTACAAGGGATATAAGCCATTATGTGTATATATGTTATGGGAAAAGAACTGTCGGTAAACGTGAAAAATGCAAAAATAGATTAGTTACTTGTGATATCTATAATTTTTGGGCTATGAAACTAAATAGCTTTATGTAATATTCATTGTGGCCTTACATATGTGGTTGGATATTTATAAACATAGATATGAAAAATGTGGAATGCAACATCCGGGTGTGTTGCTTTGGATGTCAAGTCAAACCTATATCGATCTTTCCATGGCGATCTTATTTATAACAGAAATTTCTCTAACAGGCTCGTGGAGAGGACCAATGTGTTATACTTTCGATTTGAAGACAAACCGATAAACGTGTCGGTGGATCTGAAACCAAGTAAAAGTATTCTCGCCTGGATGAGTGACGATGATGATGACGACGACGACGACGACGACGACGACGATGACAATAATAATAATGATGATGGCGGCGGCGGCGATGATGATGATGATGACAATAATAATGATGATGACGACGGCGGCGATGATGACGACAACAACGACCGTGATGATGACAATAATAATGATGATAAAATGATGTTGCTGCCGCGGGGGACGTTCATGCCTCAGGGTGTCATTTCAATTTTTTTGTGATAAGGGCTCACTTCATTGTCTACAGCGATACAGATCTTCAGAAACAGCATGGATGATGTAACTGAATACACTACTACTGTGACAATACCTCACAGTTGCCGTGGGCATTAGTTTCTTAATGTGCAAATTATGTAATGAGATTGACAGCAAGGCATATTTATGATATATAGGAACGGTTGAGGAGACAGCTTGCTTTGTTATCTATCTTCCTTTTCATGATTACATCTACTTTAAGTAACTAGATTATCTGGTCATATAACTGAAATGTTGCTGAGAGCGGGGTTGAACAACAAACACAAACAAACATATAGTTTGCCAGAGTCGATATATACTACTCAAGAAATTAGGGAGCACCCCATTCTGTCATATTCCATGACTTCGTAACTGTTGTTTGTTGTTTAACGCCACACTCAGAAACATGCCAGCTATACGAAAGACAAAATCGTGTCTGGACCAGATAATCCAGTGACTGACATCATGAGCATCTATTTACTCGGGTACGATGCTGATGCTATGCAGCGAGCCTGACGTGTCGACAACTTTAGTCGCCTCTTACAACAATCACCCGTGAAGGTCCGGGTTAGAATGAACCTTCAGTAACCCATGCTTGTCTCCCCGTGAAGGACCGGGTTAGAATGAACCTTCAGTAACCCATGCTTGTCTCCCCGTGAAGGTCCGGGTTAGAATGAACCTTCAGTAACCCATGCTTGTCTCCCCGTGAAGGTCCGGGTTAGAATGTATCTTCAGTAACCCATGCTTGTCGTAAGAGGCGACTAACAGGATCGGGTGGTCAGGCTCGCTGATTTGGTTGACACATGTCATCGGTTCCCAATTGTGCAGATCGATGCTCATGCTGTTGATCACTGGATTGTCTGGTCCAGACTCAATTATGTACAGACCGCCGCCATATAGCTGGAATATTGCTGAGTGCGGCGTAAAACTAAACTCACTCACTCACTCTTACAACAATCATGGTACTTTGAGGCCTGTTCTAGCTAGTATCTTGCGGTTCAATTAAACATTGGAGAATTATAAAATCGGTGGTTCTTAATTTCCTTTGATTGGTATATTTGTATGTGCCCGACTGAAAATGAGACTGGAATTTTAGAGAGACAGAACGAAATTAATTCGATTTCTTAATTCAACCTCATCATATATTATTTTTCTATTTTGACATAACGATGACCAAAGCATTTCTGTAAATAATAAACAAATATATATTCAGGCAATGAATTACTGGTCCTTCGAACCTGACACACCGTTGAGGTCATTATTATGTTGCTAATCATTATTGACATAACATCAAGTTCATTAAGAGAATACAAACACCATTAAGGTACAACACACGAATGAGACTGGAATAGCACCATCAAACACACGTAATTATGTAGATAATGTGAACAATATATGAGCATGTTTACACTTTTTAGGGACGGTTCATAATTTATGGCTAGGGGTGGTGGTGATGACATTTATAGAGAAGCATGTACAATGTGAATGCCCCCCTCCCAAAAAAAAAAAATGTATGTACAGAATGAGTGACCCCCCTTGCATGTCATGTACAAAATCAATGATCCCTCCTCCTCTTCCCATAATTTCGAAGCATAATTTTAAACATATTTTATGTACAAAATTGCTGATCCCCACCCCCATCCCCCTAGTACGTGTGTACAAAATTGCTGACACCCTCCAGCTCCCCAGAACAAAATGGGTGACCTCCCCTTAAAATCATCATCACCCCCTAGCCATAAATTATGAACGGACCCTTATATGCATTCAATTGGATGATTTGTTTAGTTCTTCTACCTCACGAGTAACATTAGCGTGTTTAGTCAATGCTTTTAACATATAGTCGCGACCACCGTGACCTGTTGAAACGTGACTTCTGTTAATGATGCCAAACATGAGGTACATGGTAAAGTATATTGGTTGTCAGGCACGTTCGTGGCACTGTGGAATCAATTGTTAAATATCAACACGGAATTCCATACCGACCAAAGACGTCATACTGACGTTGGGACTTAGTCTTAACAACGTGGACATTGTATCAGACCTTCCTCGCCAACTTTTTATGGGGCGGTGGGGTAGCCTAGTGGTTAAAGCGTTCTCTCGACACGCCGAAGACCTTAGTTCTGTTCCCCACATGGGTACAATGTGTGAAACCCATTTCTGGTGTTCCCCACTGTGACATTGGTGCAATATTGCAAAAAGCGGCGTAAACCCATACTCACTCACTCACCAACTGTGAATGAGGAATAACGTCAATTTGAACACTACTACAGTTGTATCAGGACGTGATGTGGGATAAAACCCCGAAGTAATACAGGCTCCATACGTGTATCACTTTGGTGAACGCTCGTGCACAGGTATGGTGCGGACTGATTTAGAATCACAGTCGATTCTAAACGGGTTTCGATCTCACCGTCACTTTGACGTTGTGTCCAAGGGAAGCAACTCTGCACGGCGACTTCCGTAGCCTGAGTCGACTGGCCACCCGTGACTCTTGGTATCTATTACATGTTGATGAGGCGACTTAAACACATGCCATTCTGTTGTGGGATGCTTGTGGTTCAGTGGACTGCATATCATACATACCTACTCACATTATATGCCTGGGGAATATACGTCCATTACATACCTAGTTATGTATATTTACTTTTTATCAGGAGTGAAAGTTTCAGTATTTACAATTCATCTAACGAAAATCTTCTTGTAAACACAGCCGAGCGATAGGTGGGGAATGTGTAGGTCATTTCGATCGTTGTGTTGATATTGATGCAAGCAACACGGAACACGATGTTGCAGATGTTGTAGTCAGACTCAAAGAGGTTACGCAGCTGTCATTGACCAGTTATGTATAAGGCTGGCTAGACATATTTACCTTATGTCAGGTTGAGTGGCTGCTCCCGACTGTGAAATTGCAGGAATATTGCTAAAAGCTGTGTAAAAACTCACCTATAATGATTCGGATATGGGATATTTTACGGTATACCATAACGTTAAGTGTTTTGTTTGTCTGCACAGAGAGAGAGACAGAGACAAGTTTATTCTGTGGTAAGGCCTCATGGCCAAAAGCACATGAAAGTACAGTTCAATATTGTACGCATGACAGTTCATGTTGGTAGATTTCTTTTCAAATTTATGGACAGATTGTTTTATATGTCGGGATTGTTAGACGTTAACAATTGATACAATTTTTTAGGAAATGTGACATAATATGGAGAGATAAGTTGCTCTCTTAAATGCTTATAATATGGACAAACTAACACAAATTAGTACTCATCTTCACTCATAGTACAATCAGAGCATAAAAGCTGGTCAGTATCAATATCATCTACATGATCATCTGTAAACGGGGCTGTGGGGTAGCCTAATGGTTAAAGCGTTGGCTCGTCACGCCGAAGACTCGGGTTCGAATCCCCACATGGGCACAATGTGTGAAGCCCATTTCTGGTGTCCCCCGCTGGTGACTCAGTCAGTCATCTGTAAACCTGGTTTATAACCTGAAGTCTTTTAAAACATGATGGAATATATACCACTATTTGGTATTCTTACTGAAAAATTGTGAAACTCAATGCCGATTACAAAAGGTTTTATAAATATAAAATGTTAGTAAGAATATAAGATATGTGTATCAATTTAATGAACCTATCATGCGCTTTATATGTTTTGAGATGTTTTTTGTCAGTGCGAAAGCACAGTTTTGATGTGATCCCAGTGTTTTTGAACGTATAGAAGCATATTTGACTTTAGAACCAGTTTAATGCATTGAGAGTACCCCAGACCTTCGGTAAGTTATTGGTCCGTTAATATACGAATATCGTTACTGAATGTAACTAAACGTTTGATACAACCAAACTTAAGGGCCCATTACTGAAAACAGGTGTAAAGACACGTGAATGTTGATACAAACGGGTTCTGTACACTATAAGGTATGCATTGTGCCTGTTTCCAGTGGGGGCGGTCGTGTAGCATAGTAGTTAAAGCGTTCCGGGTTCGATTCCCCACATGGGTATAATGGGTGAAACACATTCCTCCTATCCACTGCCTTAATGTTGCGGGAATATTGCGAAAAGCGGCGTAAAGCTAAACTAAACTAAACTCACTCACTAACTCGCTGCTTCCAGCGGTAATGGTATATTGACATCTGTGTCAATAATGTTCCATATGTTTCTGCTTGTAGGTTGAGCATGTGTGTTGGCATGCGCGTCCAATTATCCAAATGAGAAAGAGTCTGGTTCAGACAATCCAGTGATAGACAATCTGTACTCAACATATTCAAATGAGTGTTTGAACCAGATAATTTAGTGGGGCAATAGCATGTGTACTATATTTCATAACACACAGCCACCCCACCCCCCACCTCTGGTATGTTGGGCACGTCGGCATATGCGAATGAGGAAGTACCACCGTCGTGGCAGATGTGCACTTGTGTATAGAATGTCTGCACTTCCAAAACCTATCCAGGACAGCAGTGAATACGTGCTGTCTTATACAGCTGTTACTCTTGACGACATGATGCTAATAATCCCTAGACCATGAGATATTTCAAACATGTTTGTATGCCTTCAGTTAACAGTATCGTTTCGACACAAGTTCATCACTTTATATAGATGACTAATAATATATATACATGTACTTGTATATGACTTTAATAGATAATCTTAACCGATAACGCTCCTGTCATGAAACTAAGCTACCTCCCTGTGACTGAAATCTTAATTGGCTATGAAACGCCAGACTGCTTAGGGAGATAAATGGGTTTTGGCGTCGTTTTCAAGATCATTGCTCCAACATGGCGACGAATGTATATGCATGCGCATAAGCTCACTAGCGTGCGTGCGCGTCTGTTTGTACTAGTCCTTGGGCGGATCCAGAAATTTTGAAAGGGGGTGGGGGGGGGTGTTGTTTTGTTTCATGGGGTTCGAACCCCCTGAACCCCCCTCTGGATCCGCCATTGCCAGTCCGCACAAACGCCGGTTTCACTGTGCTAGCCTTCAGAGATTCCAAGCATCTGTGACTCACTCCACTCAGACAAGCTCGCTGATTCCGAGCCGACACGTCTTTTGTGTCCCTTTAACCCCAAGCGCCAGGCAGGGTGACAGCAAATGCTATCTTTGGAATGACGATAATGATATGACAAAGGGTAGTCTGTCTCACAGGCCCTGTACAACAACATTTCCCTTCTACCCTGCCCTCACTCTAATGCTATAGCCCTAAATGAAGCAAGTCTAGAATCTCCCCCAGGTTCACGAACCTCAGCCTCCCATTTCACTTGGGCTCCTTTTCAGTAGTCTATTAATGTTATTTGTTTGTATCAAACTTGTTAGATTTTCAGAGACTAAGCGTTAGTGCAGGCCAAGAGTGGACAGTGAACATAGTCTGTTAGCTTCCTTACCTCGGAAAGATTGGCAGGGAGCGACCGGGGATCGAACCTCACGCTCTCCGGGCACACACTCTACCCTCTAGACACGAAGGGGTTCTCAACGACTATGAAGCTATATGGGCAAACTTCATGGACAACAACTTCTTTTATTTCGTGAATGCACGACGAAATAAAAGAAGATGTTTTCCTTAAAGTTTGTCAATATATCACTTCCCAACATCTAAAATGCCACTCAAAGAAATTTCGGCAAGATTTCAAACACTTCCTGTAAAAACCCAACAATGATATGTTACAAATGACAGTTTATGTCGTAGTACTGGGCATGCAAATGAGTGTCTAAATCAATACAGCGCCATCTGCGACATTTCAAACATTCACAACAAAATAACCACAAACATGAAAATGTTATAGAATTTTATTTTTTAACCTTTTTCACTGATTATGTACAACATTGGCTATACACATTACAAATCATATACACGACAGGGCAGACAGACTAATATACACGATAGAGAGCTACATCATACACCTGTTTACAATATTGCACTATTGGCGACGCCCTACACACAGGTAGACATTGTTCAAAGAATATGTTAGCACCCTTAAACCTTCAAAAAGCGGCATCAGATCCAAGCGATCCTCACTAAGCACTGGCTGCAAGACTTTCAGCCTAACAAATTCTTTACCTTTGACTTTGAATTTTGTCAGTAATGATACTTAACTGGAAGGTTCAGACGTTTTTTGTTGTGTGAATTATGACAGGTAGCATGTACCGATAATAAGTTGTTGCTGTTTCTAGAGGTGGTTCAGAGCCAGTTTTTGCCCATACAGCTCATGTCTGTCTCTCGATTGTTTATTGTTGTTGCTTAACATCACACTCAACACTATTCTAGTTCTATGACGGTGGTCAGTAAATAATCTGGACCAGATAATCCAGTGATCTACGCAATTCGGATACGATGACATCTTTTCAGTGACGTCTGAGGGCTAGCTCTTGCCTACTATGTGCCCTTTCATTAAAAGAGACACATTTACAAAGAACCAAACCCTCTAATCGATAATGGCTTCATGTCTCCTTGGCAATCAATATGCCAATCAAAGACCATCTTTACAAATTGTTAGCCAATACCAAGTGTTTAACATTCTGCTGGCGTTTAAGAAGTAAGTGTGGAGTCGTTAAACGTTTAGAGCATGCGCTTGCCAAACTGGTATTTCCGGTTTGAATCCTCACATGGGTACAGTATCCTCGACTCATTGTTCTTTATCCTTACCAGAGCCCAGAGCACAACAAACCCGGAATACACACGGACATTAGGCTAAGTAACAATGACATCAGTAACATTAGCGTGAATGTTCCAGGGATTTATTCTTGTGGATAATAGGATTGTCTAAATACTGATTCTGTTTATACAAAAGGGAGTCAAGCCCTATGTAAGATTGAGAACAATCTTATAAATATAATCTGATCTTAGCACGTCAGTGTTTAGACAGAAGAGATAAAGATTTTTTTTTGAGTTCGTGTCCTAGGTCATACTTACTCAAGTAATACTCGGCCTTGTTACTCCAGCACGGGTCCTGCTTAATCTGTGTGCAAAGAGAAAGTGCGAACGTGGAACTGCTTGACTAAAATTATTCGTTAAGATTTAGTTTAAGGCCGCATGTTTTCATTGCTTTTCTAAAATGTCAATCAGCTGATAGGGGTTTTAATACAAATCAACATAAATTCCACGTGACATTCTAGTGATCAATCTATGTCGGACAGAAATTCAGCTTGAAAGATCTGTGCGCGACAGCCTCGTGGTTATCTCGTACAGCTTTAGAGGCGGTAGGGTAGCCCAGTGGTTAAAGCGTTTGCTCTTCACGTTCGATTCCCCACATGGCTACAAAATGTGGAACCCATTTATGTTGTCCCTCGCCGGAATATTGCTAAAGGCGGCGTCAAACCAAACTCACTCACACTCGTAGAATTTTAGTATTTTGTGATTAGTACGTTCTGTGAAATTGTATCTTCATCTCATTGCGCTATTTGTCAACTGATTCACCCAAACACAAATATCGAGCTTAACAGACAAACACAGTGCTGTTAGAGCGACTTGAATAGAATTTAACGGGGCTGCCAAAATGTCAGGGCCGCGCCCCCCTTTAACCACTACCTTTATTATAGAAATTGTACCTATACCTACTTTTAGCGCATTTTTGTATTTTAAGTCAGAAAACAAGATGAAATACTATTGCAGACAACTTTGATTTCTCAATAGAATATTTACATTTATACATACGACCAGAGAAGGCGCTCTGGAGCAGATACATCTCGACTGTCAACGCTGGCAATGTGGCCTAGTCTAGTATCTTGCTTATCATACAAACTTGCGATTGCGGATAATCTGATTATGACGTCACGATGCTGTTTGAAATGAGATGCCCGTGGCATTAATTCTCAATTTCTTATTATTCCTTGGTTCAAATTATGCGTGACTTTAACAAATTAAAGGTTGCGTGGTGGATGCTTTGACTGGGCGCTTGTCTCGAGATAGCTGTCATAGACATTTGCGCCGGCTGAAAAGGCGCAGCCGTATCGACACACCCAACTCGCAAACTTTAAACTTTCAGAAAAATCGGATATTCCACGATGTTTTGCTCAAGAATCATAAAGCTTCGAACTACATGCCCCATACCCTCAGCTACATATACAGTGAAACCTGTCTAAACCGGCACCCCACGGGGCCGAAATAAAATGCCGGTTTAGACAGGGTGCCGGATTAGACAGTGACGACGATTGTATGTACAAAAATTCAATAAGGATATTACATGAACAGTTCATATATATAGTGCGATATATGTTTACCTTTAAGAGTTCCGTCAGTCTATAACAGTTTATACACAACGTTCACATCGTCCCAAAATAATCACCATCACAAATATGTCTATAATCTAAAAGAAATTACTAAAGGTAGCCACATCATTGAAACAACCAGTTTTGCACATAAATTCACCTCCGAACCCGAATTCTTCAAGAACCACGGCCTGTGTTTTCTATGGTTAGAGTGAGCGTCCCTTGGAGGTGGTAGGTCCATTTTACCCAATCTGTCATTGGGTTTATTTCTTCCTATTGTGTTGCTGTTCCTGTTTCTATCTTTGTCTTCCTCGCCGTGAACGTGGGTGTGGTCCGTGGTTTTCTGACCCGGCGCCAAGGTCGTTATGGGTTTGAAGGTGAAAGAACAGAAAGCGTCGTCTTCTATGTTCGGTTTCTTCACACACTGCCACGGCTCAAAGTTCTGGATCTCTGTTAGTGGGGTGGGGTTCCTCATCCATTCTATGGCCTTGCTGACGGTGGTCACGTACACGTCGTCCATGGAGGTGAGCCGCTCGATGAACTCATCCATGGCGTCTAGGTTGAACTTGGTCTGGAGCCAGACGGAGTGAAGGTTAACGTACATTGGTGCGCGGTTGGTTCGGTAGTTTCTAAGGAAGTTCTTCCAGAGAAGCTGAAAAGCTTCGTCTTGATTCCTGGGAGCGTTTTTACAGAAGTCTACATACGCACAAGGGAGGTGCTCTCTGTAGTCCATCATGACCACCACGGGGAGAATCCAGAACCCAGGGTACTGGTTCTTGGGGCAGGGGCTGATGTTGCAGACCAAGGTGTATGAGTAGTCAAGGGTGAAGGGCCACATGACAGGGGAGTAAACATTTCTGGGAAACGGGTACGTCATTGTAGCATCGTACGTAAAATTATTTTCGTACAGAATATTAAACATGGTGTCCCCTGTTGGCTGGAGGAAGGGACTTCTCCATCCTCGAATGTCCTCGACTGGTATCTGAGCTAGTTCGGCAAGATTCTTCTTCTGCTGGACAATTTCTTCCCGAAGATCTTCGTCAGATGCTTGGCCCCACCACGAATGCGGAACACGATGAGATACACTGTGGTCCGCGATCTCGAGACCGCGGGCATGCAACTTCTTCAACATGCAATAGTCGGTGAAGTTGTTGGACACGAACAACGTTGAAGCTACGGGACAGCCGTTGGGGTTGAGCCTGCTTCGATCTGGAGGGAAGAGTTTCATGTAATAATCCCAGTTTTCCCAGTTAACTGCGTCATCAAATGTGATAAGAACCATCTGTGGGATTTGTTCTGGCTTGTATCCCCCGGGAATGTTATGTCCTGGGCAGCGGCAGTCGGGGAGCTTACAGTTCTTTGCCGTACATCGGTTCTCAACACTACTGACCGTCTCAATAGCAACGTGCAGAAATACTGCAAGCACAAACACAACCTCACCTTTCATGGTCCAACACTCTTGTGTCAAAGATTGTTCCAAACAGTCCTTCAATCCTGGTGTAAAGGCTTCAAGGCTTCAAGTTGAAGCTACCTCCTCACTACGCAAGAGAGGAGATGTCCAAAGTGGCAGCGTCTCTTAAACCGCACAGGAGAAATACTCAGTGTAATCTAAATATTTTCAATTCTCCGCCTCCATGGCACATTACGTTTCACAAATCCACATTCAAATGTGACAGTGGACTGCGGAGGCACTTGTAAAATTTGGAAATGATTTCTAAAATTCACACATTAGATCTGTAAGGCGAGCTAGCGGTGAGTCGGAGAGGTTTGTAATTAACTAGCAAACGCCAATTCTCAAAATGTAAGCAAAGGTCAACAAAAGGGGTTTAAATACTCCCCGGTGACAGTTTGAGCTTGCACAGATAGGACTCGTGGAGCTATTTAGCCGGAGATGAGAGCAGCCGGATGTTAACCCCGGCGGAGTGGACGTGAGGCACGGAGCGACAGACGACGTCGTGCGCGTTGACGTGTGTGTTGGGTCACAACCCGGACTAAAATCCGCCTAGCTGAAAGGGCCGCTTCTTTGTAGACTGACGCGTGTTCAGATCGTCTCCTTACACGATAAACTTGGTTGCCGCCGTTTGCGTGACGACGTGAACAGCCCCGGCGCGCGGTGTTTGTGAGACGGCATCATTGACAATCACAATAACCAAGGCTGTGCACACTAGCATGGTCAACAGGAAAGGCAGTGTGCTCATCTGGCGGCTTCATAGATACTTTTATTTCAAAACTTTTAACAAATAATTTTAAATAATTTTAATACTAGTTGTTAAAAGGAATGCCCTTATTGCTATTGTAGACAGACGCCAAATCTGCTTACAAAGTCTGCAATGTGTCCTTTCTTCGCATTGTCCTTATATCCGAAAAAAATAATAATTTATTCTTTCTGTTACTACCAAAGACTTTGTCCTACATCTGCAAGGGAAATTCTTTCCTTATTAGTAATACTAGCATGGCGTATTCTATCTTAATACCACGAGGATTTCTAATACTGCTAATGACTACATATTAGTCCTTACATAAAATTATACTTTCTTTGAAGCAGGATTTCAAATGCAATCAAGGCCTTTTTATCATAACACTACCAGAGAACATTTTATCCTATATTACTGTCAGAATGGTATATTTTTAATGGACACGAAAAATTAATCCCTTAATACAACCTTGGATTAATTAATATCCTGTTTCTACCAGGAACAGTTGTTGTTTATTCTGTGAGGATATCGCTGCCTATATCAGGACGGGGCGGTGGGGTAGCCTAGTGGTTAAAGCGTTGGCTCGTCACGCCGAAGACCCGGGTTCGAATCCCCACATGGGTACAACATGTGAAGCCCATTTCTGGTGTCCCCCGCCGTGATGTTGCTGGAATATTGCTAAAAGCGGCGTAAAACCAATGGGATAAAAAGTACATGGATAGTCCCTGATATACTGACTATCCATGTACTTTTTATCCCATTTATCCCAATACTTAAAGAGGTTACAATATGATGACCAGGGACTAGTACGTTTTTTGGGGACTAGGACGTTATGTCGTAATATTATCTAGACCTCCTTGGTTAGTTCATCTTTTTCCGGTTTTACTATCTCCGTGTTTTGTTTTAATTATTGCTTTGTTTTTTGTTTGTGTGTTGTTGTCTTTAACACCAACTTTATAAAGGCTGCCTGTAAATAACCGAGTGTAGATCAGATAGTAATGTACTGGGAGCACAATCCACCCAGCCGGGGTGTGGTGACATTGAAGCAACCAAACCACCGAGCCTGACCACCCGACCCATCTAGTCGACCAGCGTATCCCTCGGGGTTACTGACATGCATAGGTCGATTTATAATATTCACCCATTCACCTTCTTGGCAGTTTTAAAGGAGTGAACATCCACTGAACTGACGTAAAACAAGAAAGGTCACATCAGTTGCTTTGGGATTATATTCCTAAAAGGCGTGTATGACCAATTTACACTGTACCTAAGGTGATGCTGGTACACCAACATGGCGGCAGTTAAGATCGCTTGGCGATTATTCCCCCCAAATTAGCAGTCTTCCACGTGTATACAATCAACATTATTTAGCACACTGATAAACTTTGATGGTGTGAATACATTGAATGTACTGAATTTGCTTATTAATGTCTATGTGTTGAAGAATAAGCATTTTCAAAATCGCACGAAGATGTCGGTAACTCAAAGTCTGGATAGATTTTGAGACAAACGTCGGTAGTGTGCTTCAACTGCATTTTGGGATGTGTTTTGACGATTGATTTTGCAAAACCCTTAAATAATATTGGAAGGAAATACAGTTCAAATGATAGTCATCGTTACAATTCAAGATTTATCATTAGGTAAAGTCAGTAACTTAAAATACGTAAGGGGTTGCTTAATTATTAATTAAGTTCCATGTGTATACCTTTAGTTCTTCGTGATTGTTTTGATCAACTCAGTCTGGGCATTGGTTCAATTGATGTAATGTCTGACAGGTGGGGATGGGGGTGTTAGCCTAGTCGATAAAGCGTTCGCCCGTCACGCCGAAGACCCGGGTTCAATTCCCACATGGGTACAATATGTGAAGCCCATTTCTGGTGTCCCCGCCGTGATGATGCTGGAATAAAGCGACGTAAAACTCAACTCACTCACTCACTCTATCTATGTAAGGCCACTGGGGAATGTTGCTAATACGTTTACCGCTTGACGTCTTCGGAAGGCATTTATCATTCAACTACAGAGGGCTGTCTTGTCTGTCTATCGCATCACACAGGTCACAGGCACATCTCTCTGAATGTCTATGGATGTACAGGTCAGTGGGCCATGTTTCACGTTGTTATGTCCAGCTTATGGTGATGTCTTTCACTAAATACATGTATAGACAAGCAGTTCAGACATGCTTCCCTAATAGCCTAACCTTTTGTTCTTTCAACACTGAATCTTTTACTTTACAACAGTACAAAAGAGGATTTCACTGAGCTTCTGAAAAAAAAAAAACCCACCAAACTATTGAAATCCAGACATAGATCTCTTAAATGTAAAACGTAAAGCTACAATCTCCTTGTTTATGTTACAACTAAATTTGGCATTTAACATTTTTGTTTTCATGACCGGTGTGTGTATTTTCGATTTTGACAAAAAATCTTTTTTATGACAGTGAAATTGTGATGACATTTGAAAGGGTTTTAACTCAGAGTGACAGCGGTCAAATTCCAGGAACTGTCTAACCACTTCCGGGTAAACGCCGAACAGGGCCGAGTCTCATTCCATTAGACATGGGTTAGGGACTGCAATGGAAGTAATGATGTAATCTTCACATTTCCCCGAGAATTAAACATCAACTCATGTTCGCTGCATGCTTGGAATATGTAACGACGGTTTAATTCCAACTGGCCACACAAACCCATGTTTGCC
The DNA here is from genome assembly GCF_003918875.1 of Haliotis rubra. Classification (NCBI taxonomy): domain Eukaryota; kingdom Metazoa; phylum Mollusca; class Gastropoda; order Lepetellida; family Haliotidae; genus Haliotis; species Haliotis rubra. The sequence goes on along the minus strand of NW_025766968.1, from coordinate 1,909,483 downwards.
GTGGACTTAATCACACTACGGCTTACTGTAATACCAAGGTATCCCTTCCCGTCAGGCGTAGGGGCAACCAAGCCCCTCGTGACGTCATTAACTTCAACTAACAACTTCCTCCTTTTTGGCTAGATTTAGATTTAAGATTCTAAACCAAACATATTTTGTTTTAATATTTTTCAAATCGACTTTAACGAAATAAATTATTTTGTGTTTGTTTCCCTTTAAACCGATGGTTATAAAGATCATTAACCTAAAATTTCTGGATATCCTATAGACTTATCCACATTAACATGTCACGTATGTTCCTAATTGGAAACATGCTGGTGGAATAAAGTAAAGAATAAACATTATAAAGAATAAGTCCAAACAATATTTCAGTGTACTTGGCAATGGGTGTGGTTTCAATTCATGGTATCTCAGTGGGCTAGCACTATAAAACCAGCTTCAGTCTGGGCTAGTACAAGCAGCCGCACATACACATACACACGCATGCACGTCGTCATATGAGCGAAATATTCTCAAGCACGACGTTAAACCCAATTTCACCTCACCTCACCTCAATTCAGATCACATAAGTAAGACGAACGACATAATTTCAGGTTTGGCTATTTTTATGCCCTTTCTTAACAATCAATGTTTACTTTTGTGTTTCACGTAAGTATACAAATATATGTATCGATATTTAGAATCGAGCGTGTGGCCAGCTATTGTAATATGTCTCATGATATATAATTATACATTCTAGGGTAGTTCGAATAAAACATTTGAGAATACGTGTATGCTTACTATTTAGACTTGGATTGAGAGGAAACAATTCTTTGTAACACGGCACTGAGATGTATTCAGAGGTGTGATTTATAGGAAACATTGACATGAAATATTGACTTAAGTTTGTAGTGTCCCGGAATAACAGCTTTCGAGCCTGAAATAAAATCGTGTTCTCTCGAACAGCAGGAGCCAGTTATTTGATAAAAATCACGTTTTGTTGACGTGACATGGAAGCAAGAGCAAAGAGACGATCTGTCTGACCAGCGCAGCCTGTCTTTTGTCTACTCATCTATTTATTAATATTTACCATTATGGATACAATTTTGGAATGGAATTCGTGACTGTATTTGTATGTGGACTATTTGCGTGTTTTGCTTCCCTCCTTTTTGAAACTATTTCTATGTTCTCAAACATATTATTATGATTATTGTAAAGGATATTATTTTAAAATAGAACAGATGCAAAAATGGTCATGGCCTGTACATGATTCATACAGGGAACCTTGTTAATCCGGACGAGGGAATACCAAGAAAATCGCACCTTGTAAAATATGTTAGTTGAAGTGGTTAAAGCCTTCATTCGTCACGCGGCTGACCCGGGTTCACTTCCCATGGGTACAACGCGTGAAGCCCATTTTTGGTGTCCTCCTCCGTGATATTGCTGGAATATTGCTGGAATATTGCTGGAAGCGACGTAAAACCCAGACCACTCACTCACAGAGCTTTCCTACTCAATTCAGTTAAGAGACTCTTACGACTGACAACAAAGTGCTGGAGACCCATTTGAATTCGGGATCCACACGATATTTAACAGGTAGTTGGCTGGTTGGTCAGCACTATTCCAGTCATATGGCGCCGGTCTGTAAATAATCGAATCTGGACCAGACAATCCAGTGATCAACATCATGAGAATAGGTCTTTAGTAACCCATGCTTGTCGTAAGAGGCGACTAACGGGATCAGGTAGTCAGGCTCGCTGACTTGGTTGAAACATGTCATCGTATCCCGATTGCGTAGATTGATACTCATGCTGTTGATCACTGGATTGTCTGGTCCAGACTCGATTATTTACAGACCGCCGCCATATAACTGGAATATTACTGAGTGCGGCGTTAAATAACAACACAACCAACCAATCTTAATATTCACCAACCTTGAAGTAAAAACAATTTTTTTGACACCAAAAGGTCATTTCACAGTTTGTGTTTGAAACATTTCAACGTGGTTTTCAACGACCTTTAAATCCTCGCTATGATCAACAAAGCATTGTCATCAAAGTCCAATGGAGACTCGACCTTTCCTTTGGAACACGACCGAAGTAGTCTTTCTTTGTGTGAGTGTTTCATTCACTGGGCTGCCCATGTGTAGGCAGTGGCAAGGTGGATGGTATCGGGTTTGACTGATCCCCTTGGCAGTAGAATACACGACATATACAGGCATGGAGGGACGGCGGAATGTCGGATCACACTGTCGTGGATAACAGGATAACAATGTTGCGAGAACAAAAGTTCACATTATCTCTTTTGTGTAATATCTCCATGACCAATTTTCTCTTGCATTTAAAGGAATTTGAGCCGCGTGATTCAGACATTACGATTGCTGACAGAAGTTTCTTTTAATTATCTTACTTTTAATTGGCTCGTGTACGCCCAACGTTTTGTCCCCGTGTGGCGCAGTATGGGCAGCATTTATATTTTCTGCGTTTCTCATCGCACGACCGACCCTTCTAATTTAATGGAGGAACCACCACCTCCCCCCACACCCCCTTTTTTTCATTCCAACATTGTCGACTCTAACCTAAAACGTACAGCCTCGTCATATAGAATGGGGGTCCACCCATTTTGTTCTGGGGAGAAAGGGGGAGTCAGCAATTTTGTACATAAATTTTTAAAAATTATGCTTAAAAAATATTGGAAGGGGGAAGGGAGTCATTGATTTTGTACATGACATGCAGGGGGGTCACTTACTTTGTACATACATTTTAAGGTGTGTGTGTGTGTGTGTGTGTGTGTGTGTGTGTGTGTGTGTGTGTGTGTGTGATTCACATTTTACATGCTTCTCCATAAAAATCATCCTCACCCCCTCTGGCCATAAATTATGAACGGTCCCTTAATCAGTCGCTGCCACAAGTCCAAAGAACGCAAGACATTGTAATAAGATTTACAATGAATGAAAATCAAGTACATTTTTCAGATAATTTTGTCTTTATTAAAAACATTTAAGACCGACCCATGTTCAGAATTTGGTCGCTACGTGAAATACATAAAAAACCCCATGATGCCCTATTTGGGTCGAAATGGTTACCGTTACTTTGAGCGACTGTGAAGCACGTGCTGCACGAAATTCACTTTATTGAAACAGGTAACGGCACACTGGAACGGCGGAAAGTATGCGAGTTACACCTATATATAGCCTCTCTTAAATACCAGAAAATATTTTATATAATAATCTTGCGTACACGCAGCTATTTATGGTGGCAGAGAAGGGACATGGGACGGGTGTGAGTATGTGTGCGTGCGCGCCTGCCGACACGTAGCTGTGTCTTTGTGGGATGCACTGTTTGCCCTTAACCCTGAAAAGCTGCAGGCCCTAAGGACCCAGAACCATAAAAAGTTGTCGGTTCTGATCAGAATGTGTAGGCCCTATACTCTAAAATGGAAATAATACTTTTTCTTATTGGGGATGTAAATGTCGGCCATAAGGACCTGCAGAAAACAAAAGCTGTGGCCCCGCGAGGTTTCCAGTCAGTCTTGGCCTGAGGACCAACGTTAATTTCGAACGCTGGTGGGATGTGTGTTTGATGACTCACTGTCTGTCTATATGTGTCCACCTGACGCCGAATACGTGCTCGTCATATTTAGGAATGACATGTCTATGAAGAATGTATATAAAGCAGACAAATGTTACAGATAGATTAGTAAACATGTTGACCTTAAACTATATAAGACTTCTGATAGCTTCATTAACCCTGAGACAGTAGGAATGGAATGCTTTGTACATTGTTATAAAAATTAATTTCTTATAACATCTTTCGGTCGAACTGGCTTAAAAGAATTAATTGAATGCTAACATGCTTGTAAAACAGTGTGGTTGTTAAGAATTCTGTATTCTGACGTCAGTTATGTAGATAGCTACTACATAATACATATCCAGACAGACGGACACCAAATACACACACGCATTGATACAGACTCTCTCTCCGGTACTTCTAAAATTAATAACTGTTTTTGTTTGAAAAATTGTATTGCCACAATATGAGAGAGAGAGAGAGAGAGAGAGAGAGAGAGAGAGAGAGAGAGAGAGAGAGAGAGAGAGAGAGAGAGAGAGAGAGAGAGAGAGAGAGAGAGAGAGAGAGAGAGAGAGAGAGAGAGAGAGAGAGAGAGAGAGAGAGAGAGAGAGAGAGAGAGAGAGAGAGAGAGAGAGAGAGAGAGAGAGAGAGAGAGAGAGAGAGAGAGAGAGGCTGTTCCAACATCAACACATCGCATTCGACTTCTGATCATCTGCCCTAAGCGATTTGGTGACTCAGCGGAGCGATTCTGCCCTAAGCCATATGCATGCACCAATTACCTTGAGTGACTGCGCAGTGTCTACCCTGTCACAAGTGAAGATAGCCAAACAATGGCAAACACTTCTTCGCCTTATCTTCATATAAACGTAAACTAATCAGACAAGCCCAAAGGGTTTCTTTCAGTTTTGTCCTCAGGAGAACTGCTGTTGCATTACATGTAAAAACGAAAGGAAGACGGCTTCCTTTTTCTGTGTTCCACAAACTTTCTGTGTGAACTAAAAACCACCATCTTGACTTCAACAAATGACCTTGACACATAACAGGACAAGACTGAGTTGGCAGGACACCAGAAATAGGCTTCACACATTGTACCCATGTGCGGAATCGAATCTTTGGCATAATGAACGCTTTAACCACTAGGCTACCCCACCGCCCCTTACAGGACATGAATCTCTGAATACAAATGTTTGTTTTCTCAGTGATTAATGCCACCTACCCCTCAGTATAGCCAAATGATTTACAAAACCACCTGGGATGACCTTCAACAGATGTCTGCCAACTCTTATGCCCCCTTAGGTACATGTCTCATTTGGTCAAATTCCCCTAAAAAACAATGAAATTAGGGACCGTTCATCATTTATGGCCAGGGGTGTGTGAGATATGATGATTTCTATGGAAAAGCATGTACAATGTGAATGCCCCCCAAATTTATGTACAAAGTGACCCCTGCATGTCATGTAAAATAATCAATGACCCCTCCAATATTTTGCAAGCATAATTTTTAAATATTAATATGTAAAAAAACGTACAAAAATGATGGGGACACACACACACCCAACAAAATGGGTCAGTCGGGCTCTGTCTGGTTTGCTGACCAGGTCAGGATGACATGGGTTGGTGCTACCAATATCAATCACTGGCTTGTTTGGCCCAAAGTAAGTTATTTTCAGGCTTCTGTCATGATTATTGCTGAATGTCTAGAGTACTGGCAGTGGAAAACAACACTTAACAACACAATTCTAACATTAGATTACATAATTATAGTTACAATGCTTGTTTGAATTGACCTTCAGTCTTTGTCACTATCTCAACAGTCCTGTATAAATAAGTTGATAATTTTGTGTATGAATTCCAGTGGCGGGTTCAGAAACACCCCACCCCACCCCACCCCGAAAATGACTTAAGATCACATTGAAGATTTTATTTTTTTTGCGTTTCCTTTCAAAATTCCTGGATCCGCCCATGAGTTCTGTAACATTGTTACCATGTATAATACATTTTCGGAGTGAAAATTAATCTGAAACACTATTCTTAGGGATTATTTTGATCAAAATAACATTTATTTCACAATTGCAGTCTTAACAATGCATTCCATGCAATAACATAAAACAAAGCCTAAAAGCCTCTGTTGGCCAGTGCATCACAAGTTTTAACAAGCCCAATACACTAGTTGCAACAGAATTGGAAATTCAGAATTCATTTTGTGAAAAATCACTGACATTTCCTGCAGATACTGGGTCAAGTATCAGTCACTGAGCAGGCTCAGACAAATCACTTTTTCTACATTCCATACCAAATACGCAAATACGCAAAAGTTGGGAAAGTCCTTACCCTGAGAAAACTGTCATACCTATGAAAATGCAGACTACTAGATGCATCATGGAGTAGTTTCTGGTTAATGTACATCATGAAAACAATGTCTGTAACACAATGAAACATGCCACTGGTCACAAATGTGAAACTGATAACAGTCTTGGTATAATACAAAGTGTGCTCAAAGTGATTGCTGTGCTTTGACTTTTGAATGCATGTTGGGCAGCACATGAATTCTTAAGCTCTAAGCAGCTGTTAGTCTGATGCATGCTAAAGACACTGACCAGTCAGTCAGTATATACTGTAAATCATGAAATTAATGCGAGCATTTTATTAATGCAAAAAATGCGTCTGTGCTCTTCTCGCATTATCATAATGACGCATTTCAGCCTGACCATGTCTACTTAATAAAAGGCAGAAATCATAAATCTGTTGACACTACACATTACACCAATACAGGTCACTTCCTCATTACAGGTATCTCAAGCCACATGTAACTATCACTTGTTACAATCACTGGTCATTGTTTAAAGTCACTCAAGCACATCAGCCAGACCAGACATTCTCCAGCCACGTGTTTGTTGTACCTTGGTAGATGACTAGTGTCTTTCAAGTCGGATTACGTTTATACATGTTGTCATAAAACAAGTAGTAGCTAGCAATCACGTGATCAGACTTAGCAGCGTAATCAAAACATCGCCAGCTCATTTCCATTCATTGCTTTACAAGATCAATTCATTTTATCATCAACACAGTTTCTGAGCTCGTATTAATTTCGTGACGCATTTTAGACTAGACCCTCGCACTCGCATTAAATTCGTGACGCATTAATTTCATGATTTACAGTATATCTAAATGTGAATTGTGAAAAAAGAAACAAAAGCAACATACCATACTTTGTCAATTTATTGATATACATGTAAACAAATCTGTATCAATGGCCTATATACAAATAGAATATTTCCCAGTGATTGCACCTAAATATCACAAAACTAACTGTTAACCATTAGCCCCAATCTTTCAGCTGTAAAGATACCAATTCTGGTTGAAATAAAGCATCCATGACAAAGGTGGTGACAATCATGAAACCAGTGTCAATGCACCAGGTACCTACCTACCTACCTTACTGTTACACAGCATACATTCAGTAGCAAATCATTTGCTTCAGAAACTTGGACAGTATAACAGAACACATCACATCATGTTTTCAGTATTTCTTAGAATTAACAAATCCTTCACAAACACTAAAAGCAGTATAAAAAACATCTATGTGTCTCCACGTACAATATACCCAGGATAGAGCTATCTTGGCTCCATCTTTCAGGATATTGTAACGACCAAAAATATACAACATGAGATGTTAATATTTGTAATTGCTTTCTGTAGAAAGAAATGCAAGATGCACATGCATCAGCATTCAGGCAAACTTTTATAGAGAAAAAATAGTCTCCCCCCTGGAAAATCACAAAGTATGACAAGAACATGGTAATCTGCTTGTGATGGAAACTACAAAGCTTGGCAATGCAACACATTGGCTGGAGTCACCTTAAGCAGGGTTAAGACTACTTAGTCTACTATATTGTTAGGTCTAAGACTACTCTTGGACACTCTCACATCGAGGGGGAAAGTGTGGAAATATACACTGATATGTGTAACTCCTTGAGAGCAATGAAGATTGAAGACTTTCACTCCTGTTCTTATACTAACATTTAGAACTTGGCACATATTTTATAGTTGTAACATCATCCAAATCAATTGCAGATTTGTTCTAAGCTTACAGTTACCTTTTAGAGGATGAAAGAGGCTGTATTTAATAAATGCATCACATCTTTTGTATGAACTGGATGTCATGGAGATACCAATAAGATACTTCTTTCAGTTGTAGCACAACCAGAGCTAAGACGGACACCAAACATACGAGAAAGCAACATCAGTATTGATACCAATAACATCCAAAGAATGTCATCTGACTGTCTAAGGAATTGAAACAGTTATTCCATTCATTCTAAGCAGTTTTCAAAGACGACAATTATTAAATAGGCTAAAATCATATTGTCATCCAGGCTTCCCACATCTACCCATTCCAAAAGATTTTACAGTATTTTTATTATAGTGCCGAACCACTCATCATGATCACATCCACTGATTACTGATAATATGTTGAAAACAAATTAACCCACAGTTAATACTTTCAAACCACAACATGACATGCAAATGTGAAAATATCAGAACGGATTCATATGTTCATCAAAGGATGCTCATCAGAATACCTAAATATCCAGTGTCACATACATCCCACCATGAGGTCTTGCAGTTCTATGAAACACTTGGCTTCAGATGCCGCTACCAAGAAATACCCTCCTTTACTGCACCGGAACCAACATTTCTGATGTTTGATCCATCATTTTCAAAGGTAACTGGCCAATTGACCAAAACATATTGAATTTGATCATATTTATTTTCAAGCTGATGAAAGTACCGGTACCCAATATTATTCATCTGAACAGAAACCATTCAGAACCAGAATTAAAGCACCCTGCAGCTTCATGACTTGCGCTTCAACCAGCATGGTTAGATGTGCTGTGCACTAGGTCACTGTCCTGTACCATATTGATACATGTGTACCATTACAGAACTATTGATCAAGGACATGAAAACCATCAAAAACACATATTATGAATATATTATTCCATAACACAATTTTACCCCCATGGTTTGAAACAACTCCAACATGATACAACTTCCTTCACAATATAGCATTTAATATTACTCACTGGTGGTGAAAAGAACCCATAAAACATTTCAAATGACCATGTGCATATTCCCACATTCTGTACAGAGCTCCATCAAAAATATTCTTCATTTAATAGGGATAGAAGCTTAATGTTAACAGTGAACATCTTGGTGTCAATTTTATACCTCTCAAAAACTTGAGATAAACTTATTATCATAACATATCACTTGTGTATGACAATGGCTACTGCCTCTCAAGTCAAGTGAAGTCTTGTATGAATCAAACATAACAAAGTAATGTACACAATAAAATAGGCAAAACCAAAACAAAATGCTATAAGGAAATGAGCTGTTCAAGAAACTCTGTACACTTTCTATATACTTACAACTGATGAAGTCTATCACCAACTCTGTGTCAGATCTCCACAGTCTGGCATCGCTGGATAAATTCATACGGTAACTACATTATCACAACTAGAACCAGAACAATAAGAAATCAAAATCCCATGAAATGCCATGTCACAGAATGGTAAATACTGTCAATATCTGTAGGAAGGTATGCATGAAAGAAAGAAGTATTGGATGTTCCTACAACAGATTATAAGACATTTGTAGACTTCTCTCCTCAAAATATCAAGGATGGATTTATGTACATAAATTCTTTAATAATCACAAGCTCATTTTGGTATTTGAAAAGGGAAATATGTTCAATATGTTAAAAGAGATAGTTCCGATCATGCTGATGATCTGAAAATATTGGAATGTCTAGTTCTAAGAAAATAGTTGAATTAAGAACCAATCACCCAGACTACTTCTCTTTACTATTTGTATATATATTAGTAGTGGATTTCGTTAATGTGCTATGCTTTGCATTAGTGTCATTTCAGCTAAAACATATTCAGTTTAATTGCATGGAAGATTGTGACAGGTTGTGTTAACATGGCTAATGTTAAGATCAAAGTGTGCATATAATTGGGGTTAACATCTATACATGCAGGCATGATGCTGGTGTGTGGTATATGTGCATGTACGAGATGGTGATGTGTGTGAAGATGTATGTAAGTGTGGAATATAATGTGTGATGTGGGTGCATGTACATGTATGATAGGGATGTGAATGGATACTGATTGTATGTGTGTGTAGGTGTGTGATGGTGAGAGGTTTGACCCTTGAGTGTAAACTGATGCACATGATAGTGACATGTATGTCAGTGGGTGTAAAAGTGTGCAGTGTTAATGATAATGATTTCTTTTGAAACACACTGACATACACGTCCCTTTGCACTGATGACAACACACATGATATAGGATATTGTGTGCATACCTTTTCATCACTTCTTACATAGAACTGGCATCCAGAGACAGATAAACACACATATCACACACTGTCCAGGAGAATACCTCGTGTATGTGGCCCTTTTGTTTAAGTTTATGGATATCCCAGCCTACCTGTGTTTGAAACTAAGCTGTAAATTCAGAGGGTTCTTGTCACATATGTGAAGAGTTTAGGGGTCCTTTGATTCACATTCAACAGAACTCCTGGACCCCTGTTAAATTCAACCCTGTTACAACAATTTGAATATCTGGGAGGCTGTTAAACATCTATACAGGAACAATTTTCGGGTAAATTTCTACCATCTTATGCCATCAAATATATGTGCAGATATTCAAAAAGCGCAGTTACCATGCCTGAATACTGGTAACAATGGATAGAGTCTGATAACCCAGATGCGCAGAGTTGAGGATCTAGAATACCTCACAAAGTAGGACAGGATCTGCTGGCAGGAAAGGAATACATGTGAACATGGTGGATGTAATGATACAGAACAATGAAGTATGGCTATATACAAAGGACCGATGGACAGTCATATCCCCTAAATCATCCAGCACAAACTGTGGGACTGTCCAAATCAAGATGACATAATGATATCTGTTATACCGCCACCTTGATCAACAAAGAAGGTTATTGGCCCTCTGTTGGGTACATTAAGGACTATCTACTGTAACCCCAAACAGCATGAGATCAGTCAGAACTGACGTCATCCTGCGACATGCTGGTAAATTTAATGAAGTTAAAACGTCCCCAGTCATATACATATCCCAGTTTCATATTAATTTGGGCAGGATCTCCACTCTTGGATTCAGTAGCTAAGGGAACAGATCCTGCACTGTATTCAGAGGGATTTGTGTTTCCATAATATATCTCTGTCAAGCCTGAAATCACTGGTCAAAGTTTGAGGCTTAAACCATGAAACGCCCCTCACTTTCCACAAAGTCAAGTTCATGTGAAGGTAGAAAAGACACCAAATCCATTGAAAGCACAGAAGTAGCACAGGCTAGAATCACTTGCTGACAGCAGATATGACAGCCCACAAAAGCTCATTGGTTCCTTCCTTCATGCTCTCAGCATCAAAGTCCAGATCAAGCAGTTCTCGAACGCGTTTCATGGCCACTTCATAATCATCATCTGAAAGGGGAGCGAAGGCATTTTCCAAAACGTCTGAAGCATGAGCAAGATAAATGAGAGATAATACACGCTTGTCCATTCGATGGGCATCATTGGTCCAGCGACTGAGAACGGAATCTTGGACTCTCTTGATGAGCTTCTGCTTGACGGTTGAGTCGGTAAGTGGATGTGTGGTCATGTCAAATAGCAGGAAATTCTGTTTCTCAGTGGAACATACACCTTTCTCAACCAGGTTTTTGGCCAAACGCGCTCGTACATTCCTCAGTTGATAGCGCAGTTTCAGAGGATTCCAGGTTTCACCTGAAAAAAAAAGTGAAACAATGAGCCATGGAATTTATACAACATTTTACGCTCAAGCAATTCATCAAGTTTCTCTTGCAAGCCCGTTCACTAGCTCTCTATACCATAACTGCCCCCAGTAACTTTTCCCCACTTGGACTACAGTCTGTTTGGCTCAAAAGCGGACCGATGAATTGCAATCGAACTAGAAAACTAATAAACATAAAATACTCAATGAAACACTGATCATAATCAAAATGTCAGACCAACTCTGTGAGGTTTTTGCACAATTTATGTCCTAAAATTAAAAAAGTTGTTTAACAAACTATCATTAAAATATTGACACAGTTCACTATTTGTTACGAGGGAGGTGTGCAGAGAAAGGGACAGCCAGGAGTGTGAGAAAGGATGGAGATGGCACAGCACAGGTTAATGAATCAATAACTTTGTCGGCACTTGTGCACGTGCTTCTCTAAAACCTGGCTGTCCTTTTCTCTGATCTCCTCCCTCGTAACAAATAGTGAACTGTGTCAAAATTTTAATGATAGTTTGTTAAACAACTTTTTTAATTTTAGGACATAAATTCTGCAAAAACCTCACAGAGTTGGTCTGACGTTTCGATTATGATCAGTGTTTCATTGAGTATTTTATGTTTATTAGTTTTCTAGTTAGATTGCAATCATTAGTCCGCTTTTCAGACAAACGGACTATAGTTGACCAGTATGTTTACAAAGTGATCTCTGTCATGTACACTCTTCTCCAACCTAATTATTCTGTTTGTTAATTTGAATTCTTGTTTCATTTCAACTATCTTGTTTTTAGTTTTGTGAGAACACTAGCGAGGCTAATGAACGCATCACTCGCTGGGAAGGAACTTCCAAACTCATGGTCAAAGGGAGACAACTCTTACAACAAAGCTGTCTCTAAATATATGGCCTCATGATGGATGACTTCGTATCATGCATGGTGAAACTTTTCACAACTGGCAATCTAAACAAAAGGCTTGGATGTCACCATGCCCGAGTATCCTCTCAGACACATCGGTTTACAACTTAAGAAAACAGCGAATTGTTTTGTTTCTTGGTCTTCTTTTTGAAAATAGCACTCCATATTTGAAAAATGACCCTGCTTAATTTTTTCATGGCAATCCTGGGAAGTTGTACTTCTGCATCTAGAATCAACACTGAATGTTGATTAAGTGAGTACTCTTTCCATTAACAAAATATACATTCTTACAAGAATCAGAATACGGAGTTTATATATAGATATTTAAATTCACAGGCAATGTATGCACTGATTTTAAGACCAAAAAGTTTAGTCTAAAAAAAAGAGTTTTTGGTTTCATAGCTGTACAAATTCCTGACTACATTATATAATAATTTAGGGTTCAACATGTCCAGTGCTTAAATCATGCCATCAAATTGTACTTTCTTGTGTACTTTCTTGCATGCTTGGAATGTTTTCACAACAACTGCTGTGCATCCTGTCTGCTCTGAGTATGGTGTGAGGTTCATTAAAATATTTCTTTTCATAAACTTAATTATGTCAATGTTCTAATTTCAAGTTTGATGCCTTGTCATATTTTCATGATTATGTCCACACATGAGGAACTTATAATTTTTAAAGTTCAAGTGCATGACAATCTTGTTTGTAAACTGTCAATTTTACTTGTCATTCAGTCCACCTAGACAAAATTTGACATTATACCTCCTGTGATCTTTCTTTGCATGAAGACTTAGGACACCCTCTTAGAAGTTCGAGTACTTTTAACTTTCTAATCTGCCATCCGTGTTTAGGGTTGCGGATATATTAACCAAATTGTATTGGCTCTGATACAACACTGGCTTCAACTCCTGTTCTTGTGATTGACACAGAATCAGCTTCAGAGCATAAATCTTTGCTTGATTGGCATGGATGAATACACAACAGCTTTGGTATATTCAGAATGACCGTCTGGGGCTGCTAGTCATCCTTATGAAGAGATTTCACTTCCATAAATACTACAAGAGAAGTGGGGAAAGGACACTCCTGCCTTCCAGACACTGTACAATATTTTCCATGGTAGTTTAGTAACAACCTGTATGCACACAGTTATCGTCGTTTTTTCAAATGAGGTGAGGTGAAATTGGGTTTAACGTCGTGCTTGAGAATATTTCGCTCATATGACGACGTGCATGCGTGTGTATGTGTATGTGTATGCGGCTGCTTGTACTATCCCAGACTGAAGCTGGTTTTATAGTGCCAGCCCACTGAGATACCATGCCGCAGTGAAGCATGAATACCCCACTCAGACACATTATACTGACTCCAACCAACCAGTCCTTGATGTACCCATTAATGCCGAGCGTCAGGCAGGGACCAACAAGTACCATATTTTAACGTCTTTTGGTATGACGCAGTCGGGGATCAAACCCGCGACCTCCCGCTCTCCGGACGGACGCTCTAACCACTACAGCACGGAGGCGGTCTTTTTCAAATGAAGATGACTACTGAGCCTGAAACCCCTGGGAAAACATAAAATAACATACCACTTAGATATTCAATCCAGCTCTGGACAGTTTCTGCAGGTTGTGTTTCTTTGATGTGCTTGAGAGCTTCATCTAACAAGACATCTCCAGTAGGAGTGTCCGACTTGCAGATAACCTTGCGATTGAGTAGACTTCGCCTTCTCATTCCCGCCTTCTCCAGCTCCAAACGCCCACGTAGTGCAAGCTCTATCAAGATGCACCCTCGCAGACCAGATGATATACAGTCATTCCAGAAGGAGGTATAGCCCTGAAACAACAAATTCATAATAACTACACACCATAAATACACAAATGTTAAGCTTAGTCTTCAACATAAAGACCCATGTTAACACAAATATGTACGGATATTATGCCAAAACTAAACTTCAATTAATATGCATACCGATGCAGTATTTTTGGTGTCTTGTATATGTGATACATGTTGCTTCACCTTAGGCAAGTGAGTTTGTTCAAAATTGCCTCTGTTCACCCAGCAGAAAATGGGTACCCAGTGGGATAAGTCATGTGACTATTAACTTTCTAGTATCTCACAGGCAGCTTGGTTTTTCTGGGGTAATAATAATCAGATTGTCAGTGCTTTGAGCATTGCTCTTGTGTGGTGAAAGTCAGCGATATACAAATACTCTTATTATCATGTTTTACAGATTAAAAATGATATGCAGCAGAGAACGTTTGGGTGATCCGGGCACAGTGAGGGTGGTAAGGCTCATCATCAGCTCAGGGCCCTGGTTGTTATTAATACCATTATCTCTAGAAAATATAGGCAACTCAACACATCTTGTTGCCTGAGACCAGTGAGCTATCCATATGGGCATATGTAGTTAATACCAAACAATCCAACATATTGCTCCAAGCAACAAGATTAGTGTTATCCAATGGAGTATGGTTACCTGAGCTCTCAAGAACAAAATTTGTTTTAATTACACACCATCACAGACTGAGACACATTAAGAAATGTGTCCTTGTAATTGTTAACGTTTATTCATGACAAAATGTTCACATCAGCACCACTGCAACTGCAGATAGGCTAGCTCTACTGAATACGTCAATGGTGAACAGAGACAGGGAAAAGGTGGTCTAACAGAACTCTGACCATGCTGACAAACAAAATGAAGAAATGCAGATTCATGTTCTTAACATCATTAGCCCCCTGGATGTCAAGCCTTTTCCTCTGATGCCCATTATCATAAGATTATAATAGTGATGGTTGTGCACAAATTGTGTTTGTGTGGCACTGGATCCACCTACGGCTATATAGTTACACAGAAATGTAGAATATAGTGTTGGCAATTGGTTGAAATCTCACAATTGATAATTGGTTCATTACCAACGAGCAATCATCGAAAAGAATTGATTAGCGTCATTTTTCAGATTTTCTATTCAGGTTGTTATTGCAGAAAGGTATTACGTGGTTCTCTGTTGCTTTTTGTTTTATTTAGGAACTGCAAACTGCATTTGAAAATTTCCCATCCAATGTAAAATAATGCAACTTGCTACTTTAAAGTGATGACTAATATATCATGAACATAAAGTTCCTGCAGTCTTCAAGAAATATTCAGTCATGACTTTTCAGTAAGTGAAGTGAGTTTTCTAAGAATTAAACGTCTAACGGGATCGGGTGGTCAGGCTGACTTGGTTGACACATGTCATCGGTTCCCAATTGCACAGATTGATGCTCATGTTGTTGATCACTGAATTGTCTGGTCCAGACTTGATTATTTACAGACTGCTGCCATATAGCTGAAATATTGCCGAGTGCGGCGTAAAACTAAACTCACTCCCTCACTATTATGCGAGTAATCTTATCTTCAAATGAAATTCCTGAAAACTAAATGATACCATTTTAGTTGATGTCATAGCTTGTTTCATGTTGGAAAAAGATGACATTTGTACGTCGAATGGTAAATTTCCAGTCAAAGTATCATAATTTGACAGAACATAAAACTGACTGGTTTGGGGGCATGTCCTAAAAAATGCCTAATCTGCTGGTGCAGTTGTACAGCAATGTGTTGAGAAATGGTGTCAAACTGTCAATGGCTGATATTTCTGTTCATCAAGCCAAAATAGTATTGCATACACTTTTGAATGTGTGATCATGATTTTGATCATGGTGACCTTGACATTTTGAATATTTAACAGGATCAAAATAGTTAATGTCTGCAAGTGGCATTCTTGTTTGAGTACCTGCTGCTTTGCATGTACAGGATGCCCTTCAGGGCTTAATCGCTTGAAGTTAAACAGACAAATCCATCTTCCAAGTCCAGGGCTCCAGATAAGGGCTGTATCGGCGTATGTATGGATAACAAAATATGCACGGTAGGAAATAATTTAGAAAACGTAGCAGATACGCACCACAGCAATGGTGTACGGTCTTAGAATCATTTACACTCATTTTTAATTACAGATGTATTTATCTGAAAAATGGTTTTATTGTTTATTGAGCTGTTTACACAAGAGTAGCAATGTTGTGGTGCATACTAGTATATGAAATGAAACACAAGATTACTGATATTCCATTAAATTCCATTCAGTGCTCTAAATGTAC